>NC_134483.1:279920687-281120687 GCF_040206685.1 Ascaphus truei
TCTGTAGGTAAGTCGAATATTGTGTTCATTGTGGTTGAGCACATCAATGAAACTCCTAAACTCAGCGGCAGTGCCCTGCCATAGGATAAGAATGTCATCGATGTATCTCAACCACAACAGAACATGCGAGGTCAAATGGATATTATCCTCACAAAACACCACTTCCCTTTCCCACCAGCCCAAAAATAAATTTGCATACGAGGGGGCACAAGTGGCCCCCATCACTGTCCCTCTTGTCTGCAGATAAAAACGATTCTTAAAAACAAAAAAGTTATGGTGTAAAATAAAGGACAAAAGTTGTAGGAGTAAATCAATGAGATTAGGGCTGAATTGTGACATTCTAAGGAACAACTCAGCAGCAGATAAACCGTCTTTGTGGCTTATAGACGTGTACAGAGCTTCCACGTCACATGTGGCAATGATTGTATTTGCATCCACCGTGACACCATCGAGTCTGGATAGGACATCCATGGTGTCACGGAGATACAATGGCAATGCTTCAACCGCTGGACATAAATAGGGGTCCAGGAATTTACTAATAGGTTCACGTAAGCTACCGATACCGGCCACTATTGGCCTTCCTGGTGGATTAGTTAAGCTTTTATGTATCTTGGGTAATAAATAGAATGTAGCAGTCGTCGGATGTTTCGTGACCAGACTGTCTCTATTTTTCGATGTTATTGTACCCAAGGCACATGCTTCACTGAGAATTGTGTCAAGTTCAATTTTGAACTTGTCTGTCGGATCAGCAGCCAATTCCTTATAGCAAGTTCGGTCCCTTAACTGTTTGAAGGCTTCGCGTTCATACTGTGATTTAGGCCATACCACAACATTGCCTCCCTTGTCCGCTGGCTTGAATTCAACTGATGTCATTTTTTCAAGTTCCTTAACGGCAAGCCATTCTTGGAAAGTAAGGTTCTTCGCCCCTGGTCGTTCAGATAATTTGAGAATATCATTGGTCACAAGGGAAACGAAGACCTCTATTTGCGGACATATTTGAAAGGGTGGGCAAAATGATGATTTTGTTCGGAAGTGTGAGAGGACCTTAGTTTCACTCTACAGATTCCAGATCCGTTGTAAATTCTGTGGCCATATCACAGATAAGTTGGCGTTCCATGTCACTCCAACCCTCAATATCAACTGGTTGGGTGACATTTTCTTTAGATTTAGAAAAGAACTTCTTAAGCAGCAGCTTGCGGCATAACAGGTGTAGGTCCTTGACCCATTCGAATTTATCCAAGGTGAACGTTGGAGCAAATGATAACCCCTTTTTCAAGACATTGGTTTGGTCTACAGTCAGAATAATTTCTGTAAGGTTCACCACAGTCAGTTCTTCCGAGACTGGTGCATCCATCATTTGTTCTTCCCTCTGTAACCGTAGCGTTGCCGGTCGCGAAGTCTTCTTGCCTTCCTTCCTTGCCCTCCTTTGCTATGTGATCAGCTGGGATTGCAGTATCCAAGGATGCCACAGCTCTGAATGCCTTACCTTACAGCACCTGTGCAGACGACGCCGCCCCCCAGTAACATCATCGTTACTGATCACCAACAGGAAAGGGCGTCGCTGATACTCATTGAACAAAGTATATAGCTCAGCAAGCCTCCACTACTCTTACCACTCCGGGAAGAAGGCCCCCTTGGCTGAAACGCGTTGAGTGTCCACTCTAGGCAGCTATTCATTATTTTGTTGGCGTGACTCTTGGTGCTTATCCTGTGGACTGTATGACTTATTTTCACACATCCTGGAGTTTAACTCTGTGGGATTGACTCCATAATCACTATATGGCAGCTGAGTATCATTTTCTCTGCTATCTGGAGTCATTATCTCCTATGGAACCCTTACTCTAGGTTGTTTCATATGTGCAAACAGCACTGGGTTTTTGTGATTCTACAGCCATGTGTCTTACCTGCTTTTGTGCAGCCACCACAGGCATTGTATACATCTTTTTTTGATTTTGATATTTTGTATTGCTGTTCAGGGTTTGAGTCTTTGTTTCATTTTGTCTCCCCTGTGCCTCCCCCTTGGTTTAAGTTATTATTTGTCTTATGTACATCATTTTTGTATATAGGTTTATTTATGCCATACCTTTCTTTATGCCCTTAGCTTAGTTATTTACTTTTTTAACTTAGGTCTTTACCAGGGTTTTTTTTAAAATATTCAGCTTTCTTTGTGTCGCTTTATATAGTTATCAGGCTCATTGTGCAGACACATTTTTTGCTTTTGATTTATTTTTCAGCATTATTGATTTTTGTAAATTTTAGTCAGTCACAAACTTTTTGTATTTTTTGCTGCCCTTAGTGTATATATGTTTTTAAATGTTAGTGTTCTTTTTGCTCGCTATTAAAATCTATTCATTTTCTATTTTGACTTTAGTTTCCTGGTCTTTTGGTATTATATTATCAGTTATTTTGTGGTATATTTAGAGTACTGCTTTCGGGGATTGTCTTAGTCTTTTGTGTGTTCAATATATATATATATATATATATATATATATATATATCTACAAAAACACAGAAAAAACAGGCGCACTCATAGCGTAAAATTGTATAACAATAAATTTATGGAATGAGGGATTAAAAGTACACACTCACAAACAAAGCTGATCAGAAAGCATTTTTGAATACAACTCAGCCTAGTTCTACCACAGGGAAAATTACCCTTTTTAGATGTTAAGGGTGGTGATTTAGTGATGGGTTTAAGTCCACTTGGGGCAATCATGGTCTTCAGGCATCTTGCTTTTTTAAAAACAATAGTAGCTCGTGTTGGCACCCTGGGCCCTAGAATAGGATCATTCTGAATAATGTTCCAGTGTCTATTGATAATATGTTTGACCTGGTAGGCCAGTCTGTTGTACTTAGTAATGAACTTTGGAAAAGAATGCAAAGGATTCCCGCTAGCTCTGTCCACCGCTGGATCAAGGCCAGCATGATCAGATCTGGTCCTGGACCTCTTAAGTAAAGCACTCCTATCAATACTTTTAGCGTCATCAAACACCCTCTGCACCACCGTTCCATCATAACCCTTTTGGAGAAACTTATTAATTAAAGTCTCTCCTTGGTCACAGAAATCCGAGTTAAGGGATCAATTACGGCGGATCCTGAAGAATTGGCTTTTAGGGATGTTATTCAACCATTTTTTGTAGTGGTTGCTACCGTATTGCAGGTACCCATTGGTGGAGACAGGTTTGAAGTGTGTTTTATTATGTATCCTCATGTCCAACCTATCAATGAACAGCTCAAGATCTAAAAATACCACCGTATCTGGATGTATGGTGTAGGTAAATTTGAGCCCCATAATGTTGTCATTAAATGATTCCAGTATATCTTTCAGTTGGCCCTTATCACCATCCCAAATAATAATAATGTCATCAATGAAACGACCATAGAATACCAGACCCGCCACCAGCCGCGCATTACCCCAAACATGGAGGTTCTCCCACAACCCCATGAAGAGGTTCGCATAGCTGGGAGAAAATCTCGTACCCATGGCCGTTCCACAGGTCTGCAAATAAAAAGTACCATCAAAAGTGAAGTAGTTATGTGTCAAAATAAACTTAATACAGGATAAAATAAAATCTTTTTGTGACACGTGTAAATTTGGATCTGATGATAAAAAATGATTAATGGCTTCTAGGCCCTTAGTGTGATCTATGCAGGTGTAAAGAGAACATACATCACATGTAGCCCAACAAAACGTGTCTTTCCAAGTGATCTCTGAGGTGGAGTCAATGACGTGCAATGTGTCCTTAATGTAAGATGGTAGCAGTTTCACATATGGTTGAAGGAAATAATCGACATATTGGGACACGTTCGACGTCATTGATCCCACCCCCGAGATGATGGGTCTACCAGGGGGGGTGTAGTGTCTTTGTGCAGTTTGGGCAAATGATAAAAAACAGGTGTTCTAGGGTGTCTAATAAACAAAAAAGGGCTCTCTACTTTAGTGATAATACCCATACTAAGTGCATCGTGAATAAGTGTTTGATAGGCCAACTGAAAATCTACAACTGGATCTTGGTCCAGTATACGATAGGATGAGCTGTCCATTAAGAGGCGGACCGCTTCGGACACATAGTCCTGTCTATCCTGCAAGACGATAGCCCCTCCTTTTGGCAGCTTGTCTTACCACAATATTGGTGTTAACTTTAAGGTTTTTCAAAGCCAATTCTTCCCCCTTGCTCAGATTCCTGTGTGTCAGATGAGTATTATTCTGACATAGCTGTTCAAGGTCCTTCAGAACAATGGTGTAGAAGGTGTCAATGAAGTTCCCCTTAGAATGGTAGGGAAAGTAGGTGGAAACAGGATGAAAGGGTGAGTGCTTGAAGTCCAGGGCCAGATCCGAATCCCGAACCAACTGCTGTGAAGATTCCCCACAACGGTTCAGGAGGCTGGGCTGGGACGCCTGATCAAATATCGGCCTCCCAGTCAAGTCTGGTTCAGAATGGGTAGTAAAGTTGTGTGGTAAAAATGAATCACACATATAATTGATTTGTGTATTAGTAGAAAAATTATCTATAATGTCATTCTCTTCAAGAATAGAGGTAATTGCACGAATGCATACTTGTTCCTGTGTATTAAAGTTGGTATCTGTAATGTCTACTGACTCTCTATTTTTAGATGAGAAATGTCTCATCAGTGTAAGCTTGCATATGAACCTGTTAAGATCCACAAACAGCTCAAACTGATTAGGTAGGTGAAAAGGTTAGGGTGCTCAAACCCAGGGTAATTCCATCCAATTCAATAAACAATGAGTCATTAACCCTGGAGATACCAGTGGGAGTGGGCAGGTAAATCTAGACTTGTAAGTGACAAAATGACAGCAGTCAATACTTAACTATAAGAGTCTAATACCAATGAGGCCCACTCACGTCATCTCCAGGGGTGATATGCAGGCGTGCCAGCCATGAAGGATCCAGAATCCAGATCCAGGATCCAGAATCCAGGTACAGCCAGAAGAAAAAAACGAATGGCGCACAGCCAGGGAGCCAGGTGTGGGGGTTAATCTAACCCTCATACTCATCACATGTATCTCATTACTAATCCTCTGTCTCCTATGCTCTGATTGGTCTTATGTACTATATAAGTGTATCCAATGCCTATGCTATTAACTCCTGATGAAGTCTCGTTCGAGACGAAACGCGTAGAGATTGCTGTGGAGCCTACTGTCCAGTTTGTATATTTTATACTGACACTGATCTGCTACATCATACTTTTGCTGCGCTGTTAGCATTTTTACCAGCCATCCAGACTTTTGAGTCCCTGTTTACACTGTGAACTTTCTCCGGCTGAAACCTCACTGACGTCATCGAGCTCACGTGAGATTTGGTTCAGTGTATGTTCTGTGTAGCGCCGGAGCAAGGGGAAGGCGGCGTCCCTCGTGGCTTTCGGTCCCTGCCAGGACACAGAGGGGCTATTGTGGCAGGACACACCGCGGACATTACACCGAAGTCCTTCTCATTGGGTTCCTGCGTCTGAACGGGCTGAGTTGTACTCAAAAATGCTTTCTAATCAGCTTTGTTTGTGAGTGTGTACTTTTAATCCCTCATTCCATAAATTTATTGTTATACAATTTTACGCTATGAGTGCGCCTGTTTTTTCTGAGTTTTTGTATATATCTTCAAGGAAGTGGTGTTCCCTTCATTCGGGCTGCAGAGACTCTTTTGGATAGCAATTGGAAAATTTTGGGATTTGTATATTTTTTATATATATATTTTTCTGGACATTTTCTTTTTTGGTGTATTTTTTATGCATTTTATTGTTTTATTAAATTAGTTTTTTATTTTTATTCATTCCACTGTGCATAGTATAGGTTTTTATATTTTTATTTTTATAGAGGATATATATAGTGTTAGGTTGGCGCCATTTTTTTCTTTTGTTGTGATATATATATATATATATATATAGTGCAGAATAAATGAGTTCTTCAGTATTAGGTGATACCTTTTTTATTGGACTAACAATTTATGTCATAGGACAAGCTTTCGAGAGTTCTCCTCTCTTCTTCAGGTCGCAATACTGATTTACACAGGAATCAATGCTAAAACAGTGTAGAAAAAAAACAAAAAAAAAAAACAGATATTTACTGTAGATAAGGTCGGGTGTTAAGTGTTTGAAGCCAAGGGACAGTGTCAAAGAAAGGTGGGGAAGGGATGCTGGGGGGGGGAGAGAACCCCCCCCCCCCCAGCATCCCTTCCCCACCTTTCTTTGACACTGTCCCTTGGCTTCAAACACTTAACACCCGACCTTATCTACAGTAAATATCTGGTTTTTTTTTTGTTTTTTTTCTCTACACTGTTTTAGCATTGATTCCTGTGTAAATCAGTATTGCTTGACCTGAAGAAGAGAGGAGAACTCTCGAAAGTTTGTCCTATGACATAAATTGTTAGTCCAATAAAAAAGGTATCACCTAATACTGAAGAACTCATTTATTCTGCACTATCGCAACTGGACTAACACGGCTACTTTCTGCTTTATATATATATATATATATATATATATATATATATGCATACTTGTGTATATATACACATACACACAGAAGCAATTAGTAGCGCTAGTGAGTCAATAGTAGTGCTAAATTGTGCAAATTAATTCTATATATGTGTAATGTAAAAGAAGAATTAAATATGTGTAACAAGTGAATAATGTGAGCATCAAATGATTATAGCATAGGGACAGTCTGTTCGGAATAGGTGAAGCTTCTGTGTGGTTAAGCCTGACCAAATGTAAACAGAAAACAAGAAAAAAGAAGCGCCAGTTCCGTATGGTATAAAAAAATATGTGTAAAGTTTTTTAAATGCCCAGAGTAG
The DNA here is from genome assembly GCF_040206685.1 of Ascaphus truei. NCBI lineage: Eukaryota > Metazoa > Chordata > Amphibia > Anura > Ascaphidae > Ascaphus > Ascaphus truei. Next base: position 279,927,494 of record NC_134483.1, read on the forward strand.
TCAAAAGGACTAGTGGTAGACTGGTGTGATTAAAAAGCAATAATATGTCTTATATAAGCAGATAGCAGCAATTAGCAAGTGACATATAGAAGGGGATGTGGAGCAAGGAAGCAAGATATCATGAGGAAAGATGGCCAAGAACAGAAATGGTGAATGTCAATAACAGTCCATATGGCTGATGATAGCCCAGTAAAGAACAATAAACACCCACTAGAGAATGTCCCTTCTCAATGGTGATGTGGGTTTGCTGATGACAGACCTGTTAAATCTGTTGAAGCACGGAATATACCTCCTCAACGTGCGGTCCGGTTAAACTGGTGTTGTTCTGATGTTGTAAAATCAATTACCTCCTGTGGCACAAAATCACTTCCTGCGTGTCAGACCTCAGTTTGAGATGAGGCTTCCTGTGTATGAGTCCTTGCAGCGGCACCGGATGTGTATGAAAACGGGTGCCTCTATCCCCAGATGTAGAGCAACAAGTGATCCTAGTTGCTTCACACAAAACGTGCCCGTGTTGCTACGCTGCTACGTGATGACGTCCAACGCGTTTCGTCACTCTAGGTGACTTTCTCAAGGATGAGATTGAAGTGGCTGAACTGGATTAATATAACCACCGTGATTGCCACTAATAGCAAGAACAGCTGTAAACAATCTAAGTCGTAAGTCGTAAGTCGTCTAAGACATGTAAATAAATAAAAACATAGAGTGAAACTTGAATGAATATGATGAATAAAAAAATATATATAATAACAAAAAAACACATCAATACCCTGCACAATGCCGACAAACCATATAAATAAAATCTTAATTCAAAAGGTCCTTTTCAGTGAAAAATTAGAAAGGACTAAATAAAAAAGACAGGTTTGAGGGAAAGAATAAACATATAAATTAAATCACTCTAATATAGAAGGCAGGGGGATATGATGAGGACAAACTGGAATCAAATAGTTAATACTAAAAGTGTTAGAAAATAACAGCTATTACATATACTGTATAGTGATAAGTGTGTGTCACAGACACCCTGCTACAGTGTAAGTGATGCACTGATGCAGGTGAGTGCACACACTATAGGGGAACGAATATATAAAAACACATGTGCAGATATATTACAAATTCACATTATAAACAAAAATAGCGGATAAAGAATCACCTGTAATCTACAATACATTGGACGAACTAAACGTCCTCTGTGTGTTAGATTCTTGGAACATCGTAAAGCTATTATCAAAGGTGTCCATAATCACAGTGTTCCCAGACATTTCACCACGGTACATTCTAAGGATCCCACGAGCTTGAGAATAGCTGGCGTAGAACACATTTCTGACTCAAAACTGGGTGGTGACAGGTTTAAGACACTCTGCACTCATGAATCTTTTTGGATCTATTCTTTGGGAACTTTAGTCCCTAAAGGTCTCACCGAATGCATAGATACTAGTATTCTAGTTTAAATGACATTGTGCTCTCTTTTTTCTCCACATTGCCTCTTTATATTCCCCCTTCTTTTTATATTTCAATTTTAATTTCTGATTCTTAATCCGCTCTTTTTGTTTAGAATGTGAATTTGGAATATATCTGCACATGTGTTTTTAAGAAAGCCTATCATAGATCACTTAACACATCAAGACCATCTCTATTAACAGAGCATTCACGACAAGAGGATGAGACTTTACAAATGATACGCTTCATCTGTACCTTTAGTAATCAGTGGGAGTCGGTACGCCAGATCCTAAATAAGCACTGGCACATTATACTTCAGGATGACCATCTGTCCAAAATATTACAAAGCACACCTAACATGGTTTGTCGGAGGGCACGGAACCTCCGGGACCATTTTGGTACGGAGTCATTTTCAGGTACATTCTACACATACATGGCTAGGTAGTAAACCATGTGGGACATACACCTGTAGCCACTGCAAGGCCTGTCCATCCATTAAGGTCAGTAAAACCTTTACCGATTCCTCACTACAAACTACCTATACAGTTAAATATTTAATCAACTGTCTGACCACAGGAGTGGTGTATCTAATCCAGTGCTCCTGTGGGAAACAATATGTTGGGAAAACCCACAGAGCATTCAAAGTGCGGATCCTGGAACATCTGGGGTCCGTTCGGAATGGGTTGGATACGTCGGTTGCCAGGCACGTAAATGATGTACACCAAGGAGACACCTCCAACCTATACTTCATGGGCATTGCGCATATACCCTGGGGCCCTCGTAAGGGTAACTGGGATCAAAAGCTGCGACAATGGAAATGTAGGTGGATTCATTTTTTCATAATTTCTTTGATTTTCTGAATACTTATTATTTTTTTGGGTAGGTCAGGTTTCTCTGAGGCCTAGGGGGATCCAGGTATATAGGGCCTCGCTATTTACCATCAGTTTAGTAGGTTCCGTTTTGACTTTTTAGGCGGATCCGTCAGAGTAGTTCATTTCTACACCAGTACATTACCATTTGTCCTATATACATTCATGGTTCCTGTTTAGTGCCTGGCAAACTGGCTGTATACTATACCCAGGGTATATATTTTATCCACCTTGCATATTGGTGCAACTTTTTACTGACCTCATACATGTTATGTACTTTGATATCTGATGCTTTCTACACATAAGCGAGGTTATTTATTTGTTTCCCATATGCACTTAGAATATGTCTGTTCATACTCTGCTATGCAGGTTTATTATTATTTGCACTGTTCTCCGGTTTCCCTCTCTTTCTCCCCCCTCCCTTCTCTTGTTTGATTCCTTAGATCGTTTAGTGTTTAGGTGTTACTTAGGGACAATTGATTTCCCTGCACCCGCTCTCCACTACCCAGCATTTGATTGAACGGTCTGTCAGCTCCTCCCTCATGGGAGGGTATATTAGATTACACAGCACACACCGTCACACTCCTCCCCCTTGAGAGTGCGCGGTGACACGCGAAACGTATGTCGGGGTTTCGTGATATCATCACGCTGACTTTCACGCACTTAAGGCTGAGGCAGAAAGTGTTTGCTCTGGACATCTATCCTTCTCTTCTATGCGGGCCCTTTCTAGTCTCATGGCTGCCTCTTTCTGAGCGTATACGGCCCTTACGCGCGAGTAGCCTCTGCATTAGCTTGCACCTTGGTAGCATGCGGTCTCCCGCGCGAGTGCCTCTCCTTTCTCCTACTCTCATCTTCCGTGACAGCGATCTGCACATGGCTGTCACGTATCAGATCAATATTATTCTGTAAGCCACGTTCTTGCAGGCTTTCGCTGGTATTAGTCCTGGTCGAGTAAGTGATGTATGTCTCTGACAGCTCTCGGTAGCACGAGTGATCAGACCTGAATTGATTTATTGCCTGCTCAAGCTGCTTTTCATAATTGCCAATGCTAGCAACATTACGTATTTCAAGCCTTCTCTAACTTGTCGCTGTGTGCGTCAATGTCGTCTTCATATTTTTCGCGGGCCTTTTGTGTCGGTGTGACTGTCCACTTAGGCCTTGCATCTGTTGCAGTTGTGTAGCGGTTTCAGTGTCTGAGTTGTCACTCTCCTGCGTGGTGTCTGGTGAGGGTCTGAGTTTTCCCATGCAGTAGGTGTATGTAGGCCTTTAGGCAATGTGTGTGGCATGCAGTCTGTTACCTGCATCAGCGATGGATGACTGTCTCAGATGGTGGTGGTCGGTGTCCTGCAGCGGTCAGCATAGTGGTAGCTGTACTTACAGGTGTCCGTGGCTCTGACCCGTGTCCTGGCGGATGTCCGGTGATGTGACCCTTGGTATGCCTAACTGTGGGGACGTAGCTCGGGTAGGTGTGATGGATGTAACTCACTGTATAGCTGTGCAGCGTGTGAACTCAGACAGGATAGGAGAGTGATAGTGCTGTGTATAATGCACTGATCTGTGTGGAAGTGCTGTGTGACAGTGCTGCAGCTTCTGTGAAGCTGTGTAAAGCTGTTTGCTCTGTGTAGCTGTTTAAATGCTGCTGCTCTGTATACTGTGGCTGTTTAAAGCTGGAGGGCAGTATCTGATCTTCCAGATAGGCTGTAGTATTGCAGCTTGCTTCCCAGCAGTATGGCTGTAGAAGCTAGATTTTCTTTGCTGGATCCTTAAGCACAAGGGAAGTTTTTCTTTGAGGGGAAGGTAAAATAATTTCCTTTCTGAGGGAGCAGTGGAAGATGTCTACTCACTTTGGCTGCTGTTGAAGAGAGAGAGCACACTTTCCTTTGCAGACAGGAACAAGCTAAGGGGTATAACAATACCAGAAAAGGGGGGAGAGGGCTAAACCAATCTCAACTATGAGTATTGGGAAGTTGCCAGGGCAATTGACTAGTGGCTGTGTAAAGGGGATTACTTGTAACAATAATGTCGCAAGATACACAGGCAATGGCTGTTTCAGAGCAGGGGAAAGCATGTAACTTAACTAGGGAGAGCTGGTAGCCTGAGAGCTGCAAAGGTACACAGAAAATAAATGTAGCCCTCTTTCCCCCTAGGGTAAAGAGTCTGGCTTTACCTGTTGGCTTGCAAAGATTCCAAACCTCCGCCATGGGGAGCATGGGGTGATTCCACAATACAACTTAGTACAGCAAAACAAAACAAAAAACGGCGCACAACGCTCATCGTAAAATAAGAATAAACAGTTTATACTTTAAAAATAATTCAAGGTTCTGCGTACATCAGAAAAAGGTATATCAAGCATGTAACTGTGACAATGACAGTTGTTACCACTCAGACATCAGGACGCATGGGGGGGGCTGCGACGGATCACCCGATCTCAGGATACTGTATTCAGATGGCCTGCCGTGCTCTCATCTGCTGCACTGTGTACTGCTGCGGCACAGTTTATTCGAGCATTTGCCCGTTCTGTGCCGCAGCAGTAGCCTGGCGCGCGCCCGAGTGTGACGGGCGCGCGCCGAAGCAGCGGAAGAGCGCCCTCCGATCGGGGTCGCTCTCCCTACCGCTGCCGGGTCCGCCGGGTCCCCCGGAACCCCCTGCCGCTGTCCCGCGATCGCGGGACATCAGGGCTCCCTCGGGGAGCCCTGGACGCGTGTGCAGGGGGCGCAGGCTCCCGAAGACGCGTGACCGCGCGTCTATGACGCGCGGCACGCCGAGGGGCGGCCACTAGCAAGCCGGGAAATCTCCCGGCTTGCGGATCTGGCCGCACTGCGATAAAGTGTGTCGCCAGTGTAGGCAGAGGATCCCTCAGGAACATCCACGTCGTCAGAGTGAGTAAGTCCAGAGCTCCGTCGGGGAGTAGCTGATGTAGAGGCAGTCTCACTGGTCAGCGTCTGTTCTGTTCAAAAAATTGTATTTGCATATTGATTTGGTATACTAGAGTGCTATTATTTGGGGCTTTCTTTTTTCTTTTCTCATATATATATATATATATATATATATATATATATATATATATATATATATATGTAACGGGTTTTCCCCCCCCCCAATCGCAGATTATACTGTGTGGGTGCAGGAAACATATATTGTTACTCGGTGTGGTGCATAACCTGTTGGCTCACAGTAGGGCTGAGCTTCCGCCACGGGGAACCTGGGGCAATTATACTCTAATGAGTAACCACTTACTTGATGCAGCGCCTCCACCTGCGATGGCTCCCACCAGAGGGGAGTGGATCCTCGCAGGACAATCCCAATAACCAAATACACATACGTGATATAACCAAAGAGCTTTTAGTTGAGAACACAATAACACAGATATATTACACTTCATATAACACGTGTCCCTCTATAGAGGAGACACTAATCACAGTATACCACACCACTCTACCTCTGCACCACGGCGGGTGCCCACACTTTATGCGTCACGGCGGACGCTACCACCATATGCGTCACGGCGGATGCTAACCTTCCAACGAGTGATCCCACCCTGTGTCCAGTAACCCCAACCCAATGTCTCGCACTCCCAAGTCATATACCAATGTGTGTGTGTGACTGCGCAGCCACTATGTCTGGTGATAGGCCTTGTTGGTGCACGTGAGTTTGTGGGTTACCTGCCCGGGCTCCAGCCACGGGTGCCGCTATACCACTGGGGTTGGATCCGCCGGGATATCCTCCTACGCGTGGGGTGAATTCCAGCTTGGATAATATCACCGCAGCTCCGCACCGTCTGTACCTTGGCGAGGATTTGTCTGCTGCCCGCAGGCCGCAGTCACTGCTTGCTCGGCCTCCGTGCAGATAGTCCAGCTCTCTTTAAGGCTAGGGCTTGAGCCCAAGCCTCGTGGCGGGAAACACAGCGTCCGCTGGATCCCTAACTAGCGAATAGCTAATGGGGCAGGGTCCCTAACCTAGGGCCTGTCCCTACAACACTCAACTAGTGTGACACAGGGCTTTCTGGGGCCTAGGGGAATTACTGGCCTAGTGCAGAGAGTCACTGACTCCTGCACCCTACCTCCTTCCCCTAGCTGCTCCAGTCACCCACTGCTGTGTGCAAAACCCCCGCGAAATGTATCCTTTCCCTGCAAGCAGGGAGCTCCTCCAGCCCTATTGGCTCCCTGGCGTCACATGGGGTTCCCTAAGGCTCATGGGATCTGTAGTCCCTGGCCAATACCTTCCCTGGTAGGCTAGGGCTTCGCGGGCTTACCTCTGCGCATGCGCGAGCTGACTAGCGTTGGCGGCGCCCTGCTCCGCGGACCGCCGAGACCCCAGCAACGCGATCGCGGCCTCGGCAACCAGCCCGATCGCGTCCCCGGCAACCGGCCCGCTCCCTAGCAACCGGCCGCAACTACCAACAATGCGCGGCTCGCGTATCAGAAGGAGGGGGTGAGTGCGCAAGGGGGGACCTGGCTACATATATATGCATACAATAGTTGATATGTACATAAATATTTCAAACAACAAAGGAACCGTGTGGAAATGCACATGGGCATACAAGGAAAATGAAAGCAATGCAAACTTATTACTGAAGGTATATAAACAAGGGGAGAAAATGTCAAGAGGAGGGGGACTCACATTTATCAAACATATATGCCTTGAGGCAAAGGTGCATGCATGAGGCAAATGAAAACACAAAACAAAATCAGCAAACATCAGTAGCTCGATGTCAACCATGCATATAGTTCAGTAGGACAAACACCTGAAGTGTGCACCTCTAAAAGAGAGACGAATGTCTCTATTCGTAAAAGAGATGTGATAAATGGAGGCAATATTTCAACAAGTATGGCACTTTTAAATGCATCACCATTTGACACATTTGTGTCTAGGGCCAAATCGAAAATGACCAGAGCCTCTAGTCAGCAAACAAATGGTGCTCACAGCCCACAGACAAGGACTGAAAGTTCACAAATGTGTAGTTTGTACTAGTGATGGATCTGCATGCTTCACATTTACCTGCTGCTGTTACCTCACTAATTGTTGTGTTTATATTTGCCTCATTCCTGTACCTTAGCATGTATGCATACATTAGTTTGGTACATGTGAGTACCCCTCCAGTTATAAGTTAGTACCCTTGTTGTTTTGTTTTCGGTGAAACGTGCATTGTTAGCATTTTGTTGGTATGGCACTGTACTATTTCACAAGGTTGCTATTCTCGTTGTTATACATACCCACTATCCTTTAACTTCATTGTCCATTTTTTGTATATCACCTTTAAAGACTGGTAATGGGCAACACTTATACACTGTGTGTATGCGGTATACTGCTGTGTTACTTCTATATGTTTATATATATATATATATATATATATATATACTGAGTTAAGTTATGGTGAGTAAAAAAAGTGACAAAAACCCTCCACAGGAAAGCAAATATGCAAATATAGCTGTATGCTCATCTGCATGTCTTAGGCAGGTCTGCAACCCCGCCTTTCCCCATTATCACCCAGCATACAGCACTTCCACTGCAGCAAGGGATTCTGGGAAATGACATGCAAATGAGCACACAGTGTCACTTTTTGCCTCAATAACCATTTTTAACATGGTTCCCTATAGGCTTAAGCTTGCTGCATGGTCACAGCTTTGAGCACAGCCAGGGTTAAGGTGCATACCCAGAAAACCACCCACAGACAGCTGTTTCGACCTTGATGGGTCTCATCAGTGTGGGGTTGATTTTACTGGGAATGCAAGAGAGGCTTATGGGATAGGCCAAACCATAATACTGAGTTAAGTTATACTCATTTGCATGTCATTTCCCAGAATCCCTTGCTGCAGTGGAAGTGCTGTATGCTGGGTGATAATGGGGAAAGGCGGGGTTGCAGACCTGCCTAAGACATGCAGATGAGCATACAGCTATATTTGCATATTTGCTTTCCTGTGGAGGGTTTTTGTCACTTTTTTTACTCACCATAACTTAACTCAGTATTATGGTTTGGCCTATCCCATAAGCCTCTCTTGCATTCCCAGTAAAATCAACCCCACACTGATGAGACCCATCAAGGTCGAAACAGCTGTCTGTGGGTGGTTTTCTGGGTATGCACCTTAACCCTGGCTGTGCTCAAAGCTGTGACCATGCAGCAAGCTTAAGCCTATAGGGAACCATGTTAAAAATGGTTATTGAGGCAAAAAGTGACACTGTGTGCTCATTTGCATGTCATTTCCCAGAATCCCTTGCTGCAGTGGAAGTGCTGTATGCTGGGTGATAATGGGGAAAGGCGGGGTTGCAGACCTGCCTAAGACATGCAGATGAGCATACAGCTATATTTGCATATTTGCTTTCCTGTGGAGGGTTTTTGTCACTTTTTTTACTCACCATAACTTAACTCAGTATTATGGTTTGGCCTATCCCATAAGCCTCTCTTGCATTCCCAGTAAAATCAACCCCACACTGATGAGACCCATCTAGGTTGAAACAGCTGTCTGTGGGTGGTTTTCTGGGTATGCACCTTAACCCTGGCTGTGCTCAAAGCTGTGACCATGCAGCAAGCTTAAGCCTATAGGGAACCATGTTAAAAATGTTTATTGAGGCAAAAAGTGACACTGTGTGCTCATTTGCATGTCATTTCCCAGAATCCCTTGCTGCAGTGGAAGTGCTGTATGCTGGGTGATAATGGGGAAAGGCGGGGTTGCAGACCTGCCTAAGACATGCAGATGAGCATACAGCTATATTTGTATATATATATATATATATATATATATAGATATAGATATAGATATATATATATAACTATATAAATTAAAAGCTACTGACATATATATATATATATATATATATATATATATATATATATATATATATATATATATATATATATATCGTTATATGTTTGGATCGTTTATAGCTTCTATACACACTATGCCTTGTTGTGCAAGTGCAACAATTGGGTACTGTTAAATAGAATTGACGATGGCTTTGTTGAACAGGGCAGTACGCAAAATGTTTAGGACATTTCTTAATAATTTAATGACTTTGGGAAATGGGGGCTTGTTAAGAACACATATAAACATCTATATACTCCACAGTGTCTACAGCATCGGTCGTTGAGAATGAAGAAACTGTAATATTTTCGGAAATTGGACAAGATACGGCATTAAAGTACTAGTATACGGTCTTTCGTGGTTCCCCTAATATGTGACTGTAGAATGTTAACCATTTGCATTAAAGTCAAGGACAGGCCTGCACGACTGTATTCGTTTCTGTGCAAAGAAATGGGTGTTTGTTTGATATCCATACTTCAGCACTGCTGCATACAGTCATTGGTGTGTATGACAGTGCAACAATTTCACCCAGCTGTGCAGAAATACACATATCATTGTAGTGTTCAGTTTTGTCCTGCCTACCCCACCACTCCCAGTTGAAGGCATCTGGCCGAAACGCGTAGGAGTGGGTGCTGTAGGCAGGATCCCCTGGTTTGTCCCCCCTCAGGGACACGTAACTATGTTTTGAGCTATTGCTGCTTGCTTCCTCTACAGATTATATGTGTGTTTTATGATTATGTGGCATGTGATTTAGGGTATGCAGCTATTTGGAGTGTGCTTTTCCTAGCTTCATATATATTGCTCTTACACTGTACTGATGTACTCTACTCCTAGAGATTATTATTTAAGATTTCATAGGAATGAGCTTTGATACGATTTGATTATATGGTTATTGCCACTCCTCTGTCATTACAGCCTTTTCACTGCAGCATATATACTCCCCTTGTCTTATATACTCAAGGGTACACACTTTTTCAATTGGGACGTCTTGTCCATCTTTGAATTCATTATTAGAGGATTATTGTCAAGCCATACGCACAGGGGATCTATGCCTGCTTTTAATTATTCTCTGCTTTATTTTAGAACTTTTCTTCTGTGACAGTTTATTCAATAAAATTTGTATTTGCATATTGATTTGGTATACTAGAGTGCTATTATTTGGGGCTTTCTTTTTTCTTTTCTCATATTACATAATTTGGCCCTTATAGCACCACTGACTTACTATCTAGTACTTATTTATAGTCAGTAATTAGTTACTTTTATTTCATCTTGTGGATGCGGGGTCCGCTCTTTCTCTTTACATATATATATCTTTTTATATATATATATATATATATATATATATATATATATATATATATATATATATATATATATATATATATAGGAGTTCTTCAGTATTAGGTGATACCTTTTTTATTGGACTAACAATTTATGTCATAGGACAAGCTTTCGAGAGTTCTCCTCTCTTCTTCAGGTCAGCAATACTGATTTACACAGGAATCAATGCTAAAACAGTTTAGAGAGAAAAAAAACAAAAAAACAGATATTTACTGTAGATAAGGTCGGGTGTTAAGTGTTTGAAGCCAGGGGACAGTGTCAAAGAAAGGTGGGGAGGGGAAGGGATGCTGGGGGGGGGAGAGAAAGTGTGGATAAGAATAGAGGCAAGCAGGATAATTACAGACAATTTTGGTAGGGTGTGAGAAAACCCATGTCCACATTAAGTCCTTTGGTTTTGGTGTCAAAGAGTCTTATCATTCTGAGCTTATCATTCTGAGCTTAAATATCTGTTTTTTTTTGTTTTTTTCTCTCTACACTGTTTTAGCATTGATTCCTGTGTAAATCAGTATTGCTGACCTGAAGAAGAGAGGAGAACTCTCGAAAGCTTGTCCTATGACATAAATTGTTAGTCCAATAAAAAAGGTATCACCTAATACTGAAGAACTCATTTATTCTGCACTATCGCAACTGGACTAACACGGCTACTTTCTGCTTTATATATATATATATATACAGTGTTCGACAATTGTGTGGATTTAGGCCGCTGGCGAGTTGATTTAGGCTGCTGCGGCTCTTTGAATTCCCCTGCTGGCGCCAAAATTTCCAAACATTTTTTTAAAATAAATCCTCTCCCTGATTGGTCTAACCGGGGGGGGGGAGAGGGGCACGCGCAAAGTTGGTTGCTTGGCTGCTGGATCTAGCGCGTCCCCATCCGGCCACGTTTCCCATCGGGCCGTGCCCGTGCGGATATCCCGCGCAGGCCCACACAAAGCCCCGATGTCCCGCGCAGGCACACACACAGCCCCGATGTCCCGCGCAGGCCCACACATAGCCCCGATGTTCCCTGCAGGCCCCCACACAGCCCCGATGTTCCCCGCAGGCCCCCACACAGCCCCGATGTTTCCCGCAGGCCCCCACATATACCCCCGATGGCCCCCACACGGCCCCGATGTCCCCCGCAAGCTCCCACACGCACCCGATGTCCCCCGCAGGCCCCCACACGGCCCCGATGTCCCCCGCAGCCCCCCACACGGCCCCGATGTCCCCCGCAGCCCCCCCACAGCCCCGATGTCCCCCGCAGCCCCCCACACGGCCCGATGTCCCCTGCAGGCCCCCACATACCCCCAATGTCCCCCGCAGGCCCCCGATGTCGCCCACAGGCCCCAGATACCAACATACCTCTAGTGAGTGGGACTCCCGGCTCCGTTTCTTGTAGTGTGTGTGTGTGTGTGTGTGTGTGTGTGTGTGTGTGTGTGTGTGTGTGTGTGTGTGTGTGTGTGTGTGTGTGTGTGTGTGTGTGTGTGTGTGTTTGTGTGTGTGTGTGTGTGAGGGTGTGTCTGAGTGAGAGGGTGTGTGTGAGTGAGAGGGCATGTGTGAGTGAGAGGGTGTGTGTGAGTGAGGGTGGTTGTGTGTGAGAGGGTGGTTGTGAGTGAGAGGGTGGTTGTGAGTGAGAGGGTGGTTGTGTAAAAGAGGGTGTGTGTGAGTGAGAGGGTGGTTGTGAGTGAGAGGGTGGTTTTGAGTGAGTGTGTCTGTGAGTGTGTGTGTCACCCTCACCCTGTGTCACCCTCTCCCTGTGTCACCCTCTCCCTGTGTCACCCTCACCCTGTCACCCTCTCCCTGTGTCACCCTCTCCCTCTCCCTGTGTCACCCTCACCCTGTGTCACCCTCTCCCTGTGTCACCCTCTCCCTGTGTCACCCTCGCCCTGTGTCACCCTCGCCCTGTGTCACATGGAATTAAATGTGAACATGTTTTACAGTGGCGATTTTTTACAGTGCTGCTCTCTGAATAGGCCCCTTGACTTAATTCTACTTGTGGAGGAGGTTGGTAGCCAGTTGACGAAAGTGAGGCATGAAATTTAAAAAATTGAAATTTCTATAGAACAGACTCACTAGAATGATGTCACTGTAGAATCTTTAGAAAGAATTAAAAATAGTTTACAAAAATTTAAGGACGATCTACTGTAATCCATTTAAAAAAACAAAATTTTTAAAAAGTGGTGAATGATTATAAGGAAGATACAGTAGTGTTTATCATTGCCCAAACAAGAACGATGTAGAAAATATCAGAATAGACAAAGAACTGTTCCCAAACCTACTGGTGCCCAGACGAGTGACTCGGAAGCTAGTTGCTTCTACAGAGACTGCTCAGGCTCAGACACCGCGTGAAAGAACTTTTTTTTAGGACAAAACAAAACCCCCACAGTAAAGGGAAAAGTAAGAATACTAGGAGGGGACGAAATAAACGTAAAGTGCCAGAGTTACGTCCACGTCATTAAAGCACATACAGAACCTTGTTATCAATATGTCTGACTATCCACTTACAGATGCAGAGATCGACATTCTATCCAGAGGTCCATCTTTCGTACCCACTACCATCCAAAATCGGGTTGACACTGAGGTTGAACTCTTTAAATTAGAGAGAAAGCTTAACCTGAAATATTTTTTCTCCAGCAGGTCACGAAGCACAGCAGATAATCCACAGCAGCAGTCTAACCGGTAGGGAACGGTATTTAAACTTAAATCAAAGTTTATTGCACCACATAGGAATCCCTCTGTAGTAAATGTTTTCATGAGACTTAAACGGGACTTAGGGATGTATCATGCTAGGAAACATCATGTTACCTATAATCTTTCTCTATTAGAAAGAAAACTATTTAAGGATCTGACTGGAAATAAGGATTTAATATTCAAAAAAGCTGACAAGGGAGGGGCGCTAGTCCTACAAAACTATTCCCAATATCGGGCCGAAGCAACAAGACAGCTTAGTAATGGGCAATGCTATACTAAATTGGGCACAGATCCCACAATAGGCTACTAGTCAGAACTAAAAAGCATTTTGCTTTTGGGATTAGGGAATTTATGGATAAATGAAAAGGAATTTGATACCCTGATTATGAAATATCCACGCCGACCACTTTTCTATATGTTACCCAAAATGCATAAGCGTTTGTACAATCCGCCAGGGAGGCCAATTATTTCGGCTACTAATTCAATTAACCAGTCATTGACCATTTTTATAGACTCTTTGCTACAACCTCTGGTTGTGAAAGAAAACTCTTATGTTAAAGACACCTTTGACTTTTTGGACAAATTAAGGGCATTAAACCTCGAGGATAAGACCTACCTTATGGTGGCTATGGATGTCACTAATTTATACACCATCATACCTCATGAAGATGGTTTGGATGTGGTGAGACAAAGACTGAGTGAAATCCAGCTAAGAGGACCCCCTGTAGATTATATCTTATTGTTGTTGCATTTTATTCTATATAAAAATTATTTCCATTTTGAAAAAGATTTTAATTTGCCGATAGCAGGTACAGCAATGGGGAGCAATGTGGCACCTTCCTACGTCAATTTATTTATGGCTGATTTTGAAAAAAGATTCATATATGATTCATTATTTAATTCCAAAATGCTTTTTTTTATTGACGTTATATTGACGAGCTGTTCTTCCTTTGGGAGGGCACTTCGGAAGAACTTCTTGAATTGTTTCATTATCTAGAATGAAACTTCTTGGATACACCCGTAAGATTTACCAAAAATTGGAGCGAAACACAAATATAATTTTTGGATGTTTTGCTTATTAAAAGTGGGAATAAAATACATATCAATTTGTATAGAAAACCCATGGATAGGAACGCCACATTGCACGCCATGAGTTTTCATCCTGACTCCCTCAAACAGATGTTGCATTTTTCGCAAAAGGTCAGGGCCACGAAAATCGTAGATAGACCGGCTCAATTGAAAGAGACATTTGTTTAAATTAAATCCAGGTTTCTTTCCAGAGGGCATTCTAAGTCAGTGATTGAGAAAGCGTTCATGCGTCCTATCTCGCAAATTGGTCAACAGGATGATACTGAGAGGTTAACTATTGTGACGAAGTACATCATTGCTAGTAAGTTCTTAAGACAAAGCATTTTGAAGCACTGGAAGATCTTAAACAGTGATAGTATTCTTAAAGATGTCTGCAGATTACAACCAAGGTTTGCGTACCAAAGAGGGCAGAATCTTAAAGATTTACTAATTAGTGCAGGTGTAAAGGATAAGTATATTGCACCCCATTTCTTAAATAACCCTAAACCAGGGTGTTATAGATGCTGTAACTCTTCTGCCTGCAATAGTCTTGATACAGGAACTGAATTTACCCACCCCAGGAGTGGGAAGAAATAAAATCAAAGTTGAATCACTTGCACTACTACATCAGTTATTTACAAAATCACGTGTCCGTGTGGCTTATTCTATATTGGCAAGACTAAAAGAATGCTTAAAACACGCTACAGTATATTGAGCATAAAAGTAAGATCAACAATGCAGTGGAAGAAACAGAGCTGATAAAACAGTTCAGGCACTCAGTCACTTCCCTGAAAATCATGGGAATAGAACATGTCAAAAACAGCATTACAGGTATGGATAAGGATATATTTTTATTGCAACGTGAGGCATGTTGGATACAGTGGTTCCAAGAAGGTTAAATGATAAATTATCCTTAGGATGTTTAATCACTGAGCGATGATACATACCTTACCTGCTGCTGTTGGAAATTTCTGGCTGGTGTTTTGGTTTGTACCGTATGTTTTGTTTTTCCTCAATTATGGGATACACAGCATTTAATACACCTCTGGAGTTATTTAAGGTTTTAAATATAATTTGTAATACTTTTTATTGGGGTAAAAATATTGTACCCTGTGTCTTCCAATCAGCTTATATGGATTAGTGGACCCGTTTCTAAGCTTGTTTCTTGTTGCCTGGCAACATCATAGGAGATGAAGAACGGAGGCTCCTGCTGATGATGACGCACGCGCATCGTTGCGTGGAGGGAGTAACGGGCGAAGAGTACCGCCACACGCCTGGAACAGATGAAGAAAAGGCAAGCGTCCCCAGACTGGCAAAGTGGAGGAAGAAGGCGGCAGGATAATGCAGTGAAGGGAACGGGATGACGTCACACACATCGCGAGATCAGGACGGCTGGAGGCATTCAACGATGACGTCATGGGTATCGCGAGATGTTGAGAAGGAAATTATCGAGCATATGGGGAAGAGGATTCAGCCCAAAGGATCATTGTGAAGCGATGTACTGCACCGACACACTTTATTCGAGCAAATACCCGGTATGTACCTGGCAGATACCTGGAATGCGCCGCTCCTCACCTCTGACAAGCCCCGTTGCATTTGCCTTCCCAGCCTGGGTTCATGCCTGGCTGACGGGCGGCTGATCTGTTAAATGATAATGATTAGGATTTAATAGGCTGCAATGCTTCGCGTGTCTACCAGATGGCATAAATTCATGAATTGTAATGCAGTATATATATATGTACTGTGCAGTATTGCAGCCAGCGGGAATAAAATGCTTCAATCCCTGCCGGAAAATAACTCAATGCACTCGGGCAGAAAACAGTCACAAACCTCAATACACCCGGGTATACCCGAATTCGTGGGACTAGCCGAGCTCGAATAAAGTGTGTCGCCAGTGTACAGATAGCGACGGATGATGATGACATCAATCAGGGACAATTACGGACATCTGCGGTGGGGTCTACTGCACCGACACACTTTATTCGAGCAAATACCCGGTATGTACCTGGCAGATACCTGGAATGCGCCGCTCCTCACCTCTGACAAGCCCCGTTGCATTTGCCTTCCCAGCCTGGGTTCATGCCTGGCTGATGGGCGGCTGATCTGTTAAATGATAATGATTAGGATTTAATAGGCTGCAATGCTTCGCGTGTCTACCAGATGGCATAAATTCATGAATTGTAATGCAGTATATATATATATACTGTGCAGTATTGCAGCCAGCGGGAATAAAATGCTTCAATCCCTGCCTGGAAAATAACTCAATGCACTCGGGCAGAAAACAGTCACAAACCTCAATACACCCGGGTATACCCGAACTCGTGGGACTAGCCAAGATCGAATAAAGTGTGTCGCCAGTGTATATATGGGGCTTTTATGTGCTATTTGTTTTATGCTGTTTGCTTTTGAGAAAGGTCCTTGGAGGCCGAAACGTCAATTTATGGCTATCATTAAATCACTTTTCTAGCAGAAACCCGTAGTGCCTAGGTCTTTCCTTACATACATCCCCTTAAGTACCCAGGAGGTGGGTCCAGGTTCAGAGCCACTGATTGGGCATTACACAGGTCTTAGCCCGCCCCTCCTGTCACTCAAGAGAGATGATTACTGCAGGGGAAAACCTGGATTAATCCTAACTCTACCTGAACTGATACCAGGGTTTATGTGTTAGGTAGGGCAGCTTATACATGGATACACATACACACTCATATCAGCCATATATTTATACCCAGTGGTTGACAAATCACCAAAAAATCTACTCGCCACACAAAAAAATCTACTCACCACCTAGTACCAAACGTGTGCTGCTTAGGCCAATATTTACTCGCCCGGGGGTTAAATCCACTCGCCCAGGGCGAGCAAATGTATAGGTTTGTCGAACACTGTTTATACCCCAACATTACGAAATAAACCAATCATTAAACAAACCTGTAAAACCACCCACATCAATCTTGGCACTCAACTCAGCGTCATCACACCACGTGCGTGCAAAATGCTGATCCACCCCCCCCCCCCCCCGGAGCAACCCCGCTTCCCCACCACAACATCTGCCAAATGATGTGAATGACCCAAAAATGGAACGGGCAGGGGGACCAATCAGAACGCAGAGGCGGGCCGACATCATTGTGTGCGCATGGAAAGCGTGTGCCCTAATGCGCGTTCATAGGTTTCAAATTACAACATTTTATTAATGTAGTTTAAAAGGAACAAAAACTGACATGATCATAAAATTAAAAATCATCCACAAATAGCCCATATAAACCTGGGTCCTATTGATGGACAATAATGGATTATAATTCTATATATGTATAAAGACAAACCCAAGAGTGATGCAGAAGCAAATTGACAATTTACAAAATATGAAAGATACTAAAAAATAGAGCAAAGAGAGGCTAATGAATATTAACAAGGGTCTCAAAATGAATTTCAGAATGAATAGATCTCTTGTGTATTGTACTTAAATCAGAATCTGTTTTTATCCACTCCTCTTAATGCTTTAGATGAAGAATTAAGTATAAATAACAGAACACATTAACCATGTTAATAATCAAACTAATAAAAATGCCCAATGTATATAATTACTTGACCAAAGATCAATTACATAATTAGTATTGTATTGTATGTCTTTATTTATATAGCGCCATTAATGTACATAGCGCTTCACAGTAGTAATACATGTGGTAATCGAATAAATAACAGATAATATAAATAACAGATCATGGGAATAAGTGCTTTAGACATAAACATAACATTACGGAAGAGGAGTCCTTGCCCCGAGGAGCTTACAATCTAATTAATTTGAGACCATATTAACCATACATATTATTTGTCCAATTCTAGTTTGATTACAAAATACCGTCATCCGCATACAATTTTATACATGTATGGAAAACAAACCACATATCTTTTTTGGGCAATATTATATTTGTAATGATCCTCAAAGGAAATGTAATTACTAATCCTCAGTGTACAAAACTACACGTATGACAATTATTGAACAGCTTGGAGAATGATGTCACCTATAGCAATGAATATTTTCCATAAAGAACCTTAGGAGAGGGAAGAAGGACAAGTATAGAATACAATTATCTGTATTTAAAGGTAAGGGAATAGGAACTCACAATATTAGGATCTCCCCTGAGTATGCAAGCCACATGAATGATATATATATATATATATATATATATATATATATATATATATATATATATATATATATAAAATAATCTTAATTGAATTAAAATGTGGTAAATTGGATACTATATTATAGATGGGAGCATAATCTAGTCCTCACCAAAAGGGGCCAAGTGCCAATCGGAATTAAGCCCATTGGGACCCGTGTCTTTATGGTGAAGATTCAAAATTTCAAATTGCCCTGGCTACAGCACGAAAAATGATTGGAAACCGGGTGCGTCAGATCGCCCTAAGCAATCAGACGCACATGCTCCATAATCCTTTCTTTGAGTTCTCTGGTCGTGCGACCTACTGTATATACTGCTTACCACAGCCACAGGTCAGCAGGTAAACCTCAAACTGAGTATTGCAATTGATGAATCGAAACTGCTGACCTGTCACTGTGGAAGCAAACTGTGATCCATTATGCATGTGGAGAACAACATTCTAATATAAACCTAACTAAAACCTAAAAAATGCGCTAGACCTAAAAAAAAAGTGCACTTGTGATGTGAATATGCTTAAACAATATCTACATACAGTGATGTAGAACTCAAATGATCCGAAATAAAACCCACTAATGACCCAGGTGATGGATAATTTAGCTGGGTGGAGTGGCCCAGGGGATTGAAATTACAAGATTTCTCCTAAAACTTGTTACAGATGAAAATACAATAACAAGAAAATCCCTGGAGCTTGTTCCTGACAGAATGCAATCAATGTTAAACCACTAATTGTAAATAAGTCCACCACAAATGTCCACAAGTTGGTTTCAATTGAAAGATCTGCCAATCCTGGATTTTCCTACTTAGAAATCCTCTTGGTGGAAGAAGTTCATCCTAGTGCAAAGCATACAAGAAGAAAAAAACACACTTGTCCAACTAGTGAAGCTCAGTAGATTATAACAATGCCTACTTACAAGAAATACTTGTACTGTATTCGGCTGATAGGAACTGTGCTTTAGCCCAAGTCTCTCTCTGCTTCACGACCCCCATGTCTTGCCAGCTTCTGAGTTTCATCCTGCACTCCCACACACAGCACTGATCCATCTCTCCCTAAAAAATAGAGGAAGATAGTGCAAATCTACAGGGCTTTAATTTAAAATTGACAATACAAAACAAAGAGATACACTTACATTGTATCTCAGTTAAAATGCGACACTGTTGCCATCCGCTACGTGTGCCAGCAGAGTCTCAGAGACAAGCTGTAACTTGCTGCACGCGCACCCTCCCAATCCCTAACACGGATCCTTGAGCACGCACCGATGACGTCACTCTAAGGCTGCTCCACACTCCCTGACTGACAACGTGAATTAAGCTACTCTCAGTGCGTTTCGTGACCGTAAAAGTCACTTCCTCACGGGATTGTGGAGCTTAACAATCCCTTGTGCTATTTATACCTAAAAAAATTAAACCTTCCATTGCCATACATGGAAAATGTTAATAAACTACTACAATTTAACTACCAAAACGCCCTATAACTGTCATATACAGACCCAAATGTATATTAGGTCTGAGGGGGTTCATGACCAACAACTGGGGTTTGACAAAAGATTCATAAACAACAGAAAAACATATAAAGCATATAAACGTTAAAAGCATAAATAAACAATAAAATCTTTGGAAACATATAACAAGAGGAATATGATCAATTTGTCAAGCCAACTCATTTAATCTTTCAAAAAGGAGGCCAAATCAATATTCAATCCGTTGGGAGACAGTGTCTTCAGTGCAAATATCCAGTAGCTTTTGCATCTGGATACTGCACCCAACCTGACACTATGTGTTTCCAATCCCTTCTTGATATTGTATACATGTTCAGCAAACCGCCTTTTCAGGGTTCTGCTTTTCCAGTCAATATATTGAAGCCCACACGGGGGCATTCTAGTAAATAGACACAAAAATTAATTTTACAATTGATAAAGGTGTTGATATCATATTCGAAAACTGTTTTGTTGGACCTAAAATTTTTACATTTGATACTATATTTGCACCCTATACATTTGGTGCAAACATAGTAACCTTCAAGGTCCTGTAACCAAGTGACACAAAGACAAGGCGCACAACGCACATATTGAAGTAAAGTAAAATGTGATAAATTTACTAAAAAGGTTAAAGGTTCTGCGTACATCAATAATGAATAAAACAGGCAATGGATTAGTGGGGTTACCACACAGTGAGATGGCCGGAGTAACAGCTCTGCAGCGGAGGCAGTTTGAACCACAGGATACCAGCAGTCATCAGCCAGGAAGGAAACCTCCGTGGAGTCTTGGGTCACGTTTCACTCATCTCAGGGTAACCAGATGGTAAGGACCGATGAAATGTCCCGTTGCAAAAACAGATGCCTCGTGAGTCCCACAGGTTAGACTTGAAGCACCAACAGCGCGCCGCTCAATTCTGTGGTGCGCCTACCGATGACGTCACAGGATTCCCCTCTGTTCCGGAACGTAGAGGAGCGTCCAAGGTGGCGTTAAAACACACGGGGCGGCATTATAAACTTGTTCCTGAGAGCAGTTCCTTTTAATTGTAAGGGCCTGTCCTTGCGGAATATTTCTTAGCCACCTTGGATGATGGCGACTGGAGGCCAACACATAAGTGTTTGCGTCAACCTCTTTAAAAATGTTTTTTGGTTTGGACCAATCCATTTTCAATATAGAAGGATAGGTCCAAAAAATTGACCCCACAGTTGTTGCTATTGAAGGTGAACTTGATATTACATGAATTGTCATTTAAATGAATCTTAAATTTCTCAAGGTCCTCAGATGGACCCCTTCAGACACACATCATCTTCGATGCATCTCTTCCAGAATACCAGGTTTGCACCATATGGATTGCCACGCCATATGTGGTCCTCCCAGGCACCCACAAACAAGTTGGGGTAGCTGGGTGCAAACCTGGTGCCCATCGCGGTGCTGCATGTCTGGAGGTAAAAATCATGATGAAAATAATTATGGGTCAATATGTGTTTTATTCCATCTAAGCTGAAATCTCTTACAGTCCCAACAACATTTAAATATCTTCTGAGAACTCTTTCTACCGCTTCAAGACCCATAGTGGTCAATAATTGTGTACAAAGACACACCATCACACGTCATCCATATAAGATCTTCGCTCCAAACTAGATCTTTGATGATACTGAGAATGTGGGTGGTGTCTCTGAGATAAGAGGGAATCTCCACTACATATTTTTGCAGTAGGTGGTCAAGGAATTGAGAAAGATTAGAGGTCAGAGACCCAATGCCTGAAATAATAGGCCGCCATGGGGGTTTCATAAGGTCTTTGTAAATCTTGGGGATGAAGTAAAAAACTGGTATCTTTAGTTGTTCGACAGCCAAGAAATCCATTTCCTGTTTGGTTATTACTTCATCCCCAAAGCCCCGAGCTAGCAGGTCAAATAATTAATTTTTAAAGAGGACCGTAGGATTTTGTCCTAATTTTTGGTAAGTGATGACATCACCTAAAATCCTTAATGATTCCTCCTTGTAGTAGCTTGTATTCATGACTACTACCCCACCCCCGTTTGTCCGCTGACTTGATGACAATATTTTTTATCATAAGCCAGGGATTTACCCGCATCTTTTTCATCTTTGGTGAGATTGTGTCTGGTATATCCAATATTTTTGGTAGCAACTTCCAGATCTCCAGTCACCATCTCAGCAAATGTTTCGATGAAATTGCCCTTTATAGCTCTCTACCGATAAACTTTTGAAAGGAGTGAGGGTGGTTTTGCCACTACTCTTGTTACTGCTGGTATAATTGATCTACTGACCACGTCCTTAACAAAATATTTCTTAAGGGTTAATTTCCTTATGAATTTCAGGACATCAACATAAAGACTGAACATGTTGGGTCCATGTACTGGAGCGAAGTTCAATCCCTTAGCCAATACACCAGTTTCAGCATCTGTAAGTTGGCAATCGCTAATATTAAATACATTTTTTGTTACCAATCTCTCCCTAGGTCTGGTCTTTTTTATCTTCTTTCTAATTCCTCCTCTCTTCCCTCTGAGTCTTCTGTATGGGATCTTTTCCTTTCTACTTTTTGATACTCCTGCCTTCTCAATATACTGCCCCCTTCCCTCATGTTTCCTGAAACAGTTCTCGTTCACTGGGATGTTCTAATAAAGGAACCTTTCTTGAATTGAAATGTACATTTCTATTCTCCATTTCATATACCCTGTTAATGGGGGATCTATCCCTATGCCCTCTAAACACTTGATCTTTTTCATCTTCTTTGTGTCATCTTCTGTGGATGCAGTATCCAGATGCGAAAGCTACTGGATATTTGCACTCAAGACCCTGTCCCCCAACGGATTGAATATTGATTTTGATTTGGCCTCTCTTTTGAAAGATTAAATGAGTTGGCTTGACAAATTTATCATATTCCTCTTGATATATCTGTTTCCAAAGATTGTTGTCAAATTTTATTGTTTATTTATGCTTTTAAGGTTTATATGCTTTATATGTTATTCTGTTGTTTATGTATTTTTTCTGTCAAACCCCAGTTGTTGGTCATGAACCCTCTCAGACCTAATATACATTTGGGTCTGTATATGACAATTATAAGGCGTTTTGGTAGTTAAATTGTAGTAGTTTATTAACATCTTCCATGTATGGCAATGGAAGGGTTAATTTTTTTTAGGTATAAATAGCACAAGGGATTGTTAGGCTACCACAATCCCGTGAGAAAGTGACTTTTACGGTAATGAAACGCGTTGGGAGGAGCCTAATTCACGTTGTCAGTCAGGGAGTGTGTAGCGAGCCTTGGAGAGGCGTCATCGGCGCGCACTCAAGGATCCGTGATAGGGATTGCGAAGGTGCGTGTGCTGCAAGTTACAGCTGGTCTCTGAGACTCTACTGGCACACGTAGCGGATGGCAACAGTGTCACATTTTAACTGAGATACAATGTACAGTGAGTGTATTTCTTTGTATTGTCAATTTTAAATTAAAGCCCTTTAGATTTGCACTATCTTCCTCCTCTGTTTTTTTCGTGGAAGATTGATCGGTGCTGTGTGTGGGAGTGCAGCGACGGAACTCAGAAGCTGGCAAGACGTGGGGGGTCGTGAAGCAGAGAGAGACTTGGGCTAAAGCACTGTTCCTATCAGACAAATACAGTACAAGTATTTCTTGTAAGTAGGCATTGTTATAATCTACTGAGCTTCACTGGTTGGACAATTACATGCTACACTATGGTGTGTTTTTTTCTTCTTGTATGCTTTGCACTAGGATGAACTTCTTCCACCAAGAGGATTTTTAAGTAGCAAAATCCAGGATTGGCAGATTTTTCAATTGAAACCAACTTGTGGACATTTGTGGTGGACTTATTTCCAATTAGTGGTTTAACATTGATTTCATTCTGACAGGTACAAGCGCCGGGGATTTTATTCTGTTATAGTATTTCCAGTATGCAGGTGCTTTCAAATTTTGCAATGCAAACATTTGTATGAAACTGTAGGAAATGGCACGAGTTTTAGTTTCAAAAAGACTACAAAACACATTATTTTTGCCTTTTTGAATACAAACTCTGGTCCCTCTGTGTATATCTTTTCATAGCTGGATCCACAGGCAATACACTCCAATGACGGTTTATAATATTTTTTATGTGCTGCGCTTGAGCGCTGAATTGTGTTATAAAGAGTGATGTTCTTGGAGTGGCCCCCTTATTGAATTTCCTTAGAAACATAGTAGACCTTTCCATTATGGAAACCTCTTCAAAGGCCTGTGTTAAGTCTGCCCTCGCATAGCCCCTTGCTAAAAAAGTGCAAATTAAGATCATTATCATTAAGATATTTATAAATGTTAAGAGTGAATGTAAATCCCCTTTCCAAATAAAAATAAGGTATTCTATTAATTGTTTGTAAAAAATAATGTTATCATTTATTGGGTTCCCATTGCCAAAGACGTGAAACGACTCCCACCAACCTAAAAATATGACGTATGGCGTACGAGGGCGCAAAACTTGTCCCCATCGCCATTCTATGTGTGTGGAGATAGAAAACCCTATCAAACAAAAAAATAATTGAGAGCGAGTAAAAAGTGCACAGAATCTAAAATAAAAGTGCATTGTGCCGGTGAAAGGTCAGAACGCTCAAGGTAATATCTGATAGCTACCACCCCTTTTTGGAAGTGAAACTTCTTTAGCGGCCCTACCACATGAGCAAAATTCAGTGATAGTAAATGGAGTTGATGGTGACGGAAGTGAAGAGGCCATCAGCAACATTCACTGCCACTGAATTTTGCCAGCTTCCACCAGCAGGAGTCAGGAGGAACAAATGAACGCACACACACACAAACCACCACCCAGTGACTGGGCCGCCGACAATGCCCTCCCGCGGCCCCCACACCGTGAGGCCCCCCCCACCGTATATCGTGCTCTGGCCTCCTCTATCCAAGCACACTACTGCTGCCTAGACCCCCCCAGCCCCTAGGACCTGTTAGGAATCTGCAATTAGAAGTGCCTGTGATTCTCATTTCATCCTCAGGAGAAGTGGTACCCCAGAGACACTGCTCAGCCAGGGTAAGAGGGGTAATGACACCAAAGAGACAGGTGAGGGGCATCTCGGGGTAGATGTGGGGAGGGGTTGAGGCAGGAACTGGGAAACGCCAAATACTTCATGGCAACTCAACATAGAAGTGAAGTGTCTCCCAGAGATGTCACTGCAGTCTCTCACTGTCTCTGTCGAGTGCTGTCTTTGCCTCTCTCTGACTGTCACTCTAGTAGATTGCAACCTCTTCCAAATCTCTCACAGATGCAGAAAATTGAACACAGTAAAGAGTGTTTCTTGATTTTTAATCTCCACATTATATCTCTTGGAGAAATTAATTTAGAACACTCATCATTTGTTTGAATATTTATTTAAATACATTATTGCATATTAAAACACTTCGGTTCTGTGTTTGTTTTCCTGCCCTAAAAAAAACACCGCTTGTCAATTTAGAAATGTACTCAATAAACAAAAATAACTGGTTTCTCACAAATATATTGTTTCCTATCATTCCAGTGCTTCCTCTTCCCTGCAGTTTCTCACTGTGTCTATCAGAGTGCTGTGTGTACACACTTTCCCCCCCAATGAGCCGCCAAGTACACCCTCTCCCACCCAGTGAGCCGCCGAGTACACTCTCTCCCCCTCCAATGAGCCGCAGAGTACACCCCTCCCCCCGTGAGCCGTGTCCCCATACCTCCGCCGGAGGGCTGGCACCAGCAGCAGGACACAGCTCCGCCGGGGGGAGAGTGAGGAGGGGGGGGCTGCTGGGGGAGGGGGGATCAGGAGAAAGGGTGGCAAGACCCTGAGTGAGACATACAGATTGACACACAGACACAGATTGACACACACACACACTGACTGACCCACACACAAGGAATTAAGTTACTATAAATATAGAAGTGCAAATAGCGAAAACACGCGTTCTAAGTCAAACTTCTTTGCGTTTTGGCACACTTGATCCAGGAAGGCCCACAAGGCTTAAACATCTTTGCAGGTTGTATTCTATATCCATAAGAACCTATTTAGCAGCATTATAATATTAGCAATTAGAGAAGCGACCCAGTCCACACGTGTTCGGATCCGGGCCTCAGATGCACCCCTTACCACCTCACTCTACATACCTCACCCACATCCTTCCCCACCCCACCCAAACCTTCCCACTCCCTCCCCCTTTTTTTTTTTTTTTAATTGTGAGTGGGTATTGTCTCCCCCTTTAAGTTTTATTATAAGTGTCTGTTTGTCCTTTTTAGAAAGATCTCACTGCTATTCTCTCAGTTGTTAAGATATTGTTTTCATACAAGACAAAAAAAAAAAAATATTTGATAATGTATTTTTTGCTGTTACATTGCAATAAAAATCTGAGTTAAAAAAAAAAAAAAAAAAACATCTTTGCAGGGACGAACACTCCTTCTCTTGCCTAAATACCAGGGGAGGGTAGAGAGTAGATCTGCTCACTTGATAGTGGCCCTTTTCTGAGAGGGGCACTCCACTGATGTGGAAAATAACATAGGATGACTTACTATACTCACACTTGTTACGCATAAAACATAGACATTGAGACTCCTCACCTTCTACCTTCCTGATGTTAATAGGATCCTCTTGGGCTCTGAGCCCTAAACTCCCACCCCCAATATGTATAGGCCATGGCGACATAATAGACCACCATGGTAACCTGAGTGGTGCATTATGCCCTACAACCTACACCCACTCTGGATGACAGTGGGCACCTTCTAGAATGTAGGCGGAGCTTGGGTGTCAGTTTAATTGCAAAATTTTAGTAACAGACATTTACAGTACATTTAACCAGTTATATACCTAATTATTAAGCCCAACGGGGTTACATAATAAACAGACCACATTATTGGCCTTTTCAAAGTTTCTTATCTTATATACACATCGGTTAGTTATTTGAATAAGCTGATATGATCTTATCTTATTCCCGAAGAGAACGTATACTTATTGGTTATAACATAATTGTGGAAGATAAAGGCAACAAAAAATATTCCCAGAGAGAGCTCACGGGTATATCAAAACAAATTAAAAATGTATTGCTAGAACAATAAAAACAGGGTAGAAAGTATTTAAAAGGAGGAGGACTATACACAAGTTCTGAGAGGGACATGGGAATGCTGGACTCATATACAATGCAAGACATCAAGACTCAACTGAAGTCCACATCTGTGAATTAACAGTGTGAACACAAAATCCTAAATGCTGACTATATACAAATGGTGAACTTAAAGACAAATAGTGCACAAAAATAGTAAGGTCAATATAAGGGACAGCAGTGACATGATATAAATAAATGTCTGCCTGTATAAATACATAGTCACCACAAAAGGAGAATAGTCTTGCATGCAGGTGTAGTACTGCATAGTGAGAACTGCAAACATTCACACCATAGAGTAAATGTGTACTAAAACACAAAGTAGCAACGTTACTAACAGGTTAGAAATGTCTCCAACAGATTTATAATAAGACACTGATGAATGTAGTATCCACAATAGAAAATACAGAAGATACAGAGTAGCCTGTCTCAAACACAACAGAGTCCATATGTCGTAGATGATATAAAGTCCAGGATACATCACTGCAACAGCATGCAATATTCATGAAATACAAGATAGCCAGATAGTCCAGAATACATCACCACAGTAGAATTGCATATAAGCTCATATACAGGCATACCCCGGTTTAAGGACACTCACTTTAAGTACACTCGCGAGTAAGTACATCTCGCTCAGTCGGCAAATGGTAGCTCACGCATGCGCCTGTCAGCACGTCCTGAACAGCAATACTGTCTCCCTACCTGAACCAAAGCTGTGAGCAAGCGGGGAGACTATAGAGCCTGTTACACATGCGTTATTTACATCAGTTATGCACGTATATGACGATTGTAGTACAGTACATGCATCGATAAGTGGGGAAAAGGTAGTGCTTCACTTTAAGTACATTTTCACTTTACACTGGCGACACACTTTATTCGAGCTCGGCTAGTCCCACGAATTCGGGTATACCCGGGTGTATTGAGGTTTGTGACTGTTTTCTGCCCGAGTGCATTGAGGTATTTTCCAGGCAGGGATTGAAGCATTTTATTCCCGCTGGCTGCAATACTGCACAGTATATATATATATACTGCATTACAATTCATGAATTTATGCCATCTGTATAGACACGCGAAGCATTGCAGCCTATTAAATCCTAATCATTATCATTTAACAGATCAGCCGCCCGTCAGCCAGGCATGAACCCAGGCTGGGAAGGCAAATGCAACGGGGCTTGTCAGAGGTGAGGAGCGGCGCATTCCAGGTATCTGCCAGGTACATACTGGGTATTTGCTCGAATAAAGTGTGTCGGTGCAGTACATACATGCTCCAGTCCCATTGCGTACGTTAATGCGAGGTATGCCTGTAAGTCCCTGTAGTAGGAAGAGGGGGCTCCCAACTCCAACGCGCGTTTCGACGTTTGTCTTCAGGGAGTGGAATTGGTTAGAAAACAGCAGACTTTAAATAGCAGCACAGAGCTTCTATTCTATAAAACCGGCTTTTTAGAGTGATTAATTAAATCTGAAGTGATGTCACAAAGCTGACCTGCGTATTCCTCTGTGGCCAAGCCAATCAGGTTGCAGGGCCGTATTCACCAACATAACAGGAGTCCTCCGCATGCACGTCATTCTGCGTCCTCGCGCTAGTTGCCATATTGATCACATGCTCCATTAAGCAGTTCTCTGCTCTCCTCGGTGACGCGGGCAAACTTCTAGCAGGGGGCGTGTTCACCAGCAAAGCATGAGTGTCATAGTCAGTCACGTAGTACGGCATCCTCACTTAAGTTGCCATATCAGCCCTTGGCTACATTGTTGTCCATATGAATCCCAGACAGCCAATCCACATGAGATCAGAATATGGCAGAAGTCACTATAGGATCATCATATTGTGATAGTACAGTAACTTTAGAACTTATCACTGCGTAGTCGAGGGACTTTAGTTTTTCACTGCATGACAGAGGGATATCTGATGGGTGCCATAGTCGGAGTGCAATCGTCTTGCTGCTGGTGATGAAACCATAATGAAGTCATGTTGTCACAAATCAGGAATCAGCAGGATCGCCAGACTGCCGAGTGCCTCTGATAGTTAATAATAAAGACAAAGGGAAAAGAGAGGGGAAGATGCTGAAACAATTCATAAGCACATAAAGGGGAGGTGGAGAGACATACAAAAATAAAAATATATACAGGTATCATAATGAAATGTGATAAAAATAATATTGTTAATTTTTAAAGAAACATAGAGAGACCTAATAACAATTGAAACCTTGAGGCACCATGGTCTCCAACTGAACAATCACCCAGCACTCCCTCTGTGACAGTGATCTCTCAAGTTCTCCTCTACGAATACCCAGAAAGACCCTGTCAAACACGAATGCCGATAAGACAGCAGGGTCAGACCA
This sequence comes from Ascaphus truei, assembly GCF_040206685.1. Lineage (NCBI taxonomy): Eukaryota > Metazoa > Chordata > Amphibia > Anura > Ascaphidae > Ascaphus > Ascaphus truei. Next base: position 279,956,776 of record NC_134483.1, read on the forward strand.
TGATGCCTCAGAAAGTGTCTTGCTACTGTTTTTAACTTAAACGCATCCAGGTCACATTGTGCATTTTTAATATTACATGTGTGCTTCAAAATTCAGAACCTGACCTCCCTCGTGGTCATTCCAATATAGATCAGACCACAAAGGCAGGTAAGGTAATAGATAACACCTTTAGATTTGCAATTCAGTAATGGAAATATTTTGAAACTACATGTACCTTTTGAATTAGAAAAGGTGTCTGTTTGCCTCATGTATTTGCAAGCTGGCATATAAGCTCATGTTACTACACCTAAAAATTTTTTTTTTTTTTTAGCAAAAGTGGAGAGAAAAGTGGATCCGACCTGAGGGACATAGTGACTATGTACAAGTTTATCTCGTAAATTGGGGTCTCGGCGACTTGTCAGGCTAACCTTGTCACCCAAAGCTTGCTAAAGATCTTTATTTTTAATCAGAACATTCCAATGTCTCTGAAGTATGTCCCTCAGGTCGACCACTGTTGATTAAACGAGCTGATGAATCTGACCTTTGTAAGGTTAGGTTTTTACATTTTTTGCTACCAGAGTGTTTCCCTCCTATAGCTTAAACTACGTTTAAAGCCTCTATTGACACTAGTTTTGCTATACCCTCTTCTAGAGAAATACAATTTAAGCTCCCCAGCTCTAAGTGTAAATGTATCTGAGGAAGAGCAATTACACTTCAATCTTAAGGACTCGCTAACCTGATGACCAGGGTGAAAACTTTCAGCATGCAATACTGCATTGGCTGCTGTAGTCTTACTGTAAATGTCTGTACAGTGACAACCTACTGAATCCACACTAATCCACAGGTCCAGGAATAGAACATGAGTGGAACTGCTATCAAATGTAAGTTTAATATTGTAGTTGTTGTGGTTGAGGACACAGATGAATTCAGCAAACTCTGCCATGGAGCCCTGCCAAATAATAAGAATATCATCTATGTACCTCAACCACAACAAAACCTTGTCTGTCATATCACGGTTGCCCTCCATAAAGACCACCTCTTGTTTCCACCAGCCCAGGAAGAGGTTGGCATAGGAGGGTGCGCATGTTGCCCCCATTGCAGTGCCTCTGTTCTGTAAAAAAAACTTGTTTTTGAAAACATAATACCTGTGAGTATGAAATTTAACAAATCCATGAGTAAATTATTTAAACCTAAAGAAACATTTTGCATAGATAACAAATATTTACTAGCATCCAATGGTGGATGCTTGTATAGAGGAACTCGACATCACAGGTCGCGAGGATGGTATTTTCATTGACTGTGGTGGAGTCCTATCTAGATAGCACATCCATTGTGTCTCTTAAATGTGACGTAATAATTGTGGAAGAGTTTACCCTTTGAATATCAGATTGTGCTATCCAAGGTTGCCATATCTTTTCAAATTTTGCACAGGAGTTGTTTAATACACTTATACATTTTTCCATCTGGCAGACAAACCAAATTCTATTTCTAATCTTAGGGATCTGAGGAACTTCTTGTTGTTTCCACATTGCTGCTATTTCGCATCTTGTTGCAGTTGCAAAATGAGAGATTAGATTATTTTCCGCTCTGAATACTCCCTGTGTTGGTCTGTGTAAAAGAACCAACCAGAGGTCCAAGGGTAAATCTAAACCTAAGATCCTCTGCAGCCAGTTTCTTATTTTTCTCTGAAGAGAAGCTACTTGATGACATGTCCACCATGTGTAAAAGAGAGGCTTGAGCTCTGCATCCCTTAGGACAGGGGTCTCCAAACTCAGTCCTCAAGAGCCACCAACAGGCCGGCTTTTATGGATATCCCTGTTTCAGCACAGGTGGCTCCATCAGTGGCTCAGTCAAAGACTGTTGGTGGCTCTTGAGGACTGAGTTTGGAGACCCCTGCCTTAGGACACATTGGAGAATATCCCAGGATAAATTTGGATAATTTCATTGATGTGAGGTAACATCTCATTAGCACCTTGTATACATTCTCTATTAGATTGGTACGGATGCAGCCATGAGTATCCGAACACTTGCCTGGGAAAATCTGGGGCAATACCCCAGTAATGCTGTGACATTACTGCAGACGGAGTAATGGCCCATCGGATTAACACAGCGGGGGTCCCTGACAGTTCCATTCAAACCGACCCCCGCAGGACCCCCGCTGTGTTAATCTGATGGGCCATTAGTCTGTTAACAGAAATGTCACAGAAATATTGCAGCATTACTGTGAGATTGCCCCAGATTTTCAAAGGCAAGTGTTCGGATACTCGTTGCTGCATCTGTACATATTCAACTTTTAGAGATTGGCATTAAAATTAATTTTTCTGATCTAGAATTTCTCTAGGTCAGCTTCCCATTGTAAAGTATATTTTAGTTTTTGTGTTGAGTCAGCAAATGAAATTATCAGCTCAATATATAGTTGTGAAATTAGACCTTTAGTGCCTGTTCTTGCTCGACACAATTTCTAAAAATGTGTATGGGTAGGGATGGTTGGTGTTTAGTATAGAATGCCCTTAATTGTAGGTACTGAAATTTTTTATTTTTTTTAGATAATGCTTTTTCTATCTTGATGTGTTGATACTCTTATCTGTGCCTAGGTCCCTAAGCCTTTGAAATCCACGATGTCTCAAGACCTGGTATAAAATCAGGATTAATTCTCTATTGACACCCATCTTGTAAAGAATTTGGGTCAACATGCCATTGAACTAGTTGGCTTAGTTGAGCTGCTCTGTAATAGGACAACGGACATGGAACTGCCAAACCCCTGAGATGTTTGGCCTCTTGAGGATTTGCCTATTCTTGGCTTTTTGAAATTTCAGATAAATCTAGTAACTTATAACTGGAGGGAGAGTATTGCTTTATTCACTATTGGATTGGGAGAGTTTGGAAAAGATAGAGAATACCAAGAAGTAGATTCATTTTTATACAATTGTAACACCCCTATTCCTCCCCCCCTCCCTGAAATGAGGGATAGGGTGTACATGTAAAAACTGAGGGAGTTGGAACAGTATGTGGTGCTCTAAAAAGGGTGCATGTCCGAATAAAGTGTGGTAGTGCTCAGCGGCTCACCTGACTGTGTAGACAAGACAGGTCTTCATCCTAGGGTCTTGTGAAAAGGGTGTGGTGCAGGCAAAAGAAAAAGGGTGCCCGTAACTTTATAACTTGGTCTTTATTGGTGCAAAAATAGGCATATCAACAGAACAGGTTTTTCCTCAGTCTTGGAACTCTGGGTCTCAGCTTCCTCTTGCTATAGGCAGGTGATGCTCACTTTCCATTAGAGCTCTTGCGTACCCAAGACTTATCAGGTGATTTAACCATGAACCTCCTGGCATAGACCCCTCTAGTAACTTAGATGGGGAACCACCCCTTCCGTAGCATAGTCAAGCTAATTGCCTGGTTCATAAGGGCCCCCTAACACTGGGAACTTGCCCTAAACTAGAAATACAATTAAAGGAATTCTGTTTCTCTACCTACCCCAAAGGCTAGCATAGCCTGGAGATCTCCCTGATGGAGTTGGGGGTTCGATTTAGAGGGTCCCTGGCGTCTAGGGATCCCTAGATGTTTTCCCTGGGAGTATAAGAATCCTCTGGAGGTCTATGGGTCCCAGGATGTCTTGGGATAAAAGGGTGGGTACCCCACTTTTATATCTAGGGTATGGCCAACCCCCTGCCCCCAGTATCTGGAAGAATAAAGATTGCCACTTGGTTACACCCTAAGCATGTGACCCCCTAGCAACTTCCAGAGGTCACAGGGCCTAACGTGCCTGGAAGGGGAAACATAAAATTCTAGCTAACGTCTAGCCTGGTGATGACTGTTAACCCTTGCACTGCCTGCAGCTACCAGTGCTGACATGCAGGGCAAGGGTACATTTTAGCAGGGTGCTACACAATGTATCTTAACTATCCAAGATATATTGTATTCCGACCAAGCTTTCATATAATCTCTAAGGCTTTTAAATAATTTTGGGTAATATGTTTGATAGAGCAAATTATAGTTGTTGGTGATATGTACACCTAGGTATTTAATAGATATATGTTGCCATTTAAAATCGAAATTAATGGCTAGCAGTTACACCATATCTTTTGGAAGACTCATATTCAGAGCTTCAGATTTTGAATTGTTTATTTTAAAGCCTGACATTTTGTTGAAATTGAGCCTATACTAAAAAGGTTCGGAAGGGATGTTAGTGGTTTGGTTAGGGTTAAAATTATATTGTCTGCGAATAGAGCTGTTTGTGTATTTGTTTGTTTAGTTGAATGCCACAAATATCTAGATTGTTCCTTATATTAGCTGTTAGAGGTTCCATACACAAGGCAAACAACAGGGGTGAGTGGGCAATTCTGCCTCTTATCGCTTTTTTTTTTTCATCGATCTGAAGGAAACCCTTGACAGATCACTCTGGCCTCAGGGTTAGTATAGAGTGCATAAATTGCTTTCATAATTCTTCCACTGAATCCAAAGGCTTTGAGAGTGGCATACATGTAAGACCAATCAATTTGGTCAAACGCCTTCTCTGCGTCTAATCCTAGGACCATGAGAGGATTTTTTCTCATTGGCCAGTTCTATTAGAGCATACATCTATATGGGAGACAAAGAGAAAATGCATCCGCTCAACCTAGTGTGACCACAAGGGTCAGAGGGACAGACTGATAATTATCTCGTTGCCCTATTGCACCAAACACAAAGGAAACTGTATGAGGCAAGGACACTGCACATACAGATAAGGCCCTATATAGTGCACTCGGAGTCCATAAGGAGGGAGTACCCTGCTAAATATGCAGTACAGAGGAGAAAAACTAGACCAAACAATGATAGTGATAGTGTTAAAATACTTTATTAAGGATTACTATTAAAATGGAATGGTACCAATTAATGTAGTGAGTAAGGTGAACTGAAAATAATATAGTGCTGATGCCCCATAGGGGGTCTCTAAATGGCAGGTTGAAAAAAGTAGTCCAAATAGAACTATAACGTCAGCACTATGAAAATCCAGAAACACAGACACCTATGCCTGATGTATCGTGGCTATAGGGGCTGTTTCTGGTAAATGACATCACTGGATCACTGAAAAATCATGGCATTCACGATAAGCACTAGTGTGTGTGTATAGACACCTAACATGTGAAGCCACGCATCAATATGTATACTGTAGAAGTGATAACAAAAGCGGGCAAAACTGTGATGTAATGAACAGCAGTGTAAGGTATTGGTGAACCCATACACTGGCTATATTCCACACTAGTGAAAGCTTGCAGTGTTTAGCCATTCAGGTAAGTGGTCAAAAACGCTGGGATGTGTAGCAGTTTAACCCCACATAAACTCACCCTGAGCGTCAGTATCTACACACAGGGACAGGGAATGAATGTGGGAAATCCCTACACACCGATATATGCTAACCTTGTGGGGGGAGCAGTGCAGCAGGATCATGTAGTCCCCCAATCTGGCCCTCAATAACATACCCCTACAACACACGGGGAGGAGAGGGGTGGGGAGAGGACAGAAAAGAGGGAAAGAAGACCTCAAAACACTTATCTGTGCTTGCCATGGGGACACGATCCTTGTGAAGCAAGCGTTATGAGTGCACAGCTGAGGGAGGCTCTGTCGGTGTTGCGATCAGGTCTGCTGGGAGCTGCTGGCGTCCATGATGAAAATCATAGTGTGTGGCGTCATGACACCCACTGACGTACGTTTCGCAATAGCTTCATCCAGAGGGATAGATCTTCACTCCCCCCAGTGGCCAATATTTATAGAGCTCTGCTGGGAGGAACAAAAGAAGAATTAAAGCCACATAAGGAAAAAAGGGGATGTTTAGAGTGTATGAGATGAGATACCAATGTAATGTTAAAACATGGCGAGGATAGCCCCCATTCGTATGTGAAGTGATTAAAACTGAATGGTTGCAAATAAATATATACTGTAAGCCTGGCGCAATACTACCAATTGTGAGTGATCTCACAGATAGGGGGTAAATAGAAAGCCTTCGTTCAAGCCGTTTGGACTTAAAGTGTGGAGATCATAAATCCAACGGCTCTCCTTTTGGAGTAGAATGCGGTCCTATTCTCCTCTTCTGGGTCCAATGATCACATGATCAATGCCACAGAATCGGAGATTACTGGTGTTACCATTGTGTGCTTCGTTGACGTGACATGCAAGTGGGGTCTCTAAATGGTTACGTATAGAACCAAAATGTTCAAGAACACGTCGCTTGAACTCACGTCTAGTTTTGCCCAAGTATTTTTTGCCGCATCCGCACGTGGCCAGATAATCAACTCCAAAGGTCTTACAATTAAGAAAATGTCTGATTGTGTAGTGGCGAGAGTTATCCCAGTTGGCGAATGTTTTTGTAGGGGTTATGAACTCACATGCCTTGCATGTACCACACTTGTAGGTACCCATGGGGCGTTGTGGCAACCAAGTTTTATTGGCCACACTGCTCAGGTGGCTGTGTACCAGCCGATCCTTTAAATTCTGGGCCCTACGACTAACCAGTGTCGAATAGGGTTTCAAAACTGGCTTGAGATCAGAGTCCTCAAGGAGTAGATGCCAATGACGTTTAAGAATCATATTGGTACTATTCCATTTGTTATTGTATGTGCCCACAAATCGAACCAATTTATTGGCTGGAGTTTTCCGGTTTGTCCCATGTAAAAGGGCTGCATGTGGGGATCGTTTGGCTCTTAGATAGGTTTTTCTAATACATCCTTTGGTGTATCCCCGTTGGAGGAAACGGCTCGTCATTATTTTAGCCTGTTCCTCAAAATCAAGATTAGTTGAACAATTTCGCCGAATATGTAGAAATTGTCCCACAGGGATATTCCTAACCAAGTGTAGAGGATGGTGTGTGTCTGCCAATAGGAGGCTATTGGTGGCAGTTGCTTTACGGTGTAATGTGGTAGAAATGTTGCCATTGTTACCCTTAATGATGGCGATGTCCAAAAAAGTTAGTCTGGATGTCAGTCGTGAACCGTAAATTGAGTCCATTAGTATTAAGGATATTGATGAACTGTATAAGTGACTCTCTGGTGCGCGCCACAGGATGAATATATCATCTATATAGTGGCACCAGAGGTCAATCCATTGGGTATAATCCTGCATGTCTTCACTGAAGACGAGTCTCTTCCCACCAGCCAAGGTACAGGTTGGCATATGAAGGTGCACATGTTGTGCCCACCGCTGTACCCTGGATCTGGTGGTATTGACGGCCGTCAAACAGGAAGTAATTATGTGTGAAGACATAATCCAGCAGTTGTATCACAAAATCATTATGAAGAAACAAATCAGTACCTCGTCCTCGTAGAAAGTGTGCGGTGGCAAAGAGCCCTCTATCATGTGGAATACAAGTATAGAGGGCCTCAACATCTAGACCTACCAAAAACGTGTCATGATCAATGGAGTGATCCTCCAACCTCCTTAACATTTCTGTTGTATCTCTGAGATACGAGGGGAGACTCTCTACAAATGGCCTTAAAATCTTGTCAATGTACTTACTAGCGTTCTCCGTCAAATTCCCCAGGCCTGACACAATTGGTCGACCTGGAGGGGGTCTATGTGTTTTATGAACTTTGGGGAGGCTATAAAATGTAGCTATTCGTGGTGTCTTCCCCAGGATAAAGTCAAATTCTCGTTTAGTTATAGAATAGTGAAGAGTTTAGCACGGAATATGGCCTTATGGTCTGAGGGAAGAACCCTATAACATGAATGATCCGACAGCAATCGCAGATTTTCAGTGACGTTGTCGTCCCGGTTAAGGATGACGACATTCCCCCCTTTATCAGAGGGTTTAATCACGATGTCCTGATTGCTTTGTAGGTCTGAAAGGGCTTTCAATTCATTATTGGTAAAGTTGGACTGAGTTATGGTTTGAGAAAGGAGCTCAGGCTCGTGTAACCCGATTGACAAAAACTTGGATATTAGGGCTAGGCGCAAAGGCAGGAGTGAAGGTAGAGAAGGGCCTAAAATCAGTGAAAGGTGCCGTACCTGGGTTACGTTCATTTTCCTCCAGGAGGTCAATGGCATCTTGTAAATGCATCAGTTCTTCACAGTCGGTAGGTGACATGACGGTATCTCTCATGTCCATCATGTCTGTTAATGAAAAACTTGTGCAAGAGGAGTTTGCGGGCGAAAAGGTGTGTGTCCTTAACCCAATCAAATCTATTGAAGCAGGCTGTTGGAGAGAAAGATAGCCCTTTCTTGAGGACCCGTATATGATCCTCAGATAAAGTGAGCTTAGAAAGATTAATGATTTGTAAATCATCCAGCTCACTAGAGCTATCTAATATCTCCCCCTGTATGAGTGCCTGCTCCTGTAATTGGTGCCCCCTCATCGCCGCTCTTTTGGCCTTGTGCCCTCCCCTTCTCATGGGTCTTTTGAGTTTGCATGAGTGTTGTACCTTGTGTTCCCTAAAAAAGGAACCTGGGGTGCAGAGGAGGTATGTGGCGCAGTCTCCTGTGTCGCCGGTGTGTGTGAGTTATCTCTATCACTTTCCTGCTCACTGCCTGAGCGTTTCCATTCAGTAGATGTTTCAAGGGGATTGATGGATACAGGTTTAGGTTTTAAATTGAATTTAAAAATCTTTCCATCCTTGGAATCTCGTTGAAATTTTTTCTGTTTTCTAATTTTAAGATCCTGTTTAAAACGTTCCGTATTCTCCTTAAGCTTCAGTTCCAATTCACTAAACTCACTATGAGCTTGCCAAGTGGGAATTTCTGCAAATGATTTGTCAATTGCCTCCTGTGTAACTGCTAGTCTAGTTTGCTCATAAGTTATGAGTAGTTGCATTAACCTTTTGGAACAATTCAGTGGGGTGCTCTCCCAAGTTTTATTGAACGACTCATCATTGATAAGATGTGAGGGTCCAAGGTTAATTCTAAGGCCTCGTGGGACCAAGCCTAGTTAATATAATGTTCCAGACTTGAAATCTCCCACCAGGACTGTGTTCTATGTAAAGCGTCTAATGAGTGAAAAAAATTATGTATATCTGATGTTTTACTTAATTCAATGACGCTAGTAGTAGAGAACATGTCACAGGCTTCAGTATGCCAGGCATCAAAATCTGTCCTGTTGGACAGAAAAACAGTCATAATAGAAGGAACTAGGGAGCGGGGTGCAGGAAAGAATAGCTCTACTAGCTATATGGGAGACAAAGAGAAAATGCACCCGCTCAACCTAGTGTGACTGCAAGGGTCAGAGGGACAGACTGGTGCAATAAGGCAAGGAGATAATTATCAAACAAAGGACACTATGAGGCAAAAACACTGCACATACAGATAAGGCCCTATATAGTGCACTCGGAGTCTGAAAGGAGAGTACCCTGCTAAATATGCAGTACAGAGGAGAAAAACTAGACCAAACAATGATAGTGAGAGTGTTAAAATACTTTATTAAGGATTACTATTAAAATGGAATGGTACCTGGACAGATCACTTCCCTGTACATTCTAGAGGTTAGTCCCCTTGTGTGGAACACAGCTGCTCAAAGTTTGTTCTCTTGGGCCGACTTGGGGCTTTGTTGTAGAATGCTCTGATCTGGAGGTACACTGGCGACACAGTTTATTACACTGCGGCCAGATCCGCAAGCCGGGAGATTTCCCGGCTTGCTAGTGGCCGCCCCTCGGCGTGCCGCGCGTCATAGACGCGCGGTCACGCGTCTTTGGGAGCGTGCGCCCCCTGCACGCGCGTCCAGGGGCTCCCCGAGGGAGCCCTGGTGTCCCGCGATCGCGGGACAGCGGCAGGGGGTTCCGGGGGACCCGGCAGACCCGGCAGCGGTAGGGAGAGCGCCCCGATCGGAGGGCGCTCTTCTGCTGCTTCGGCGCGCGCCCGTCACTCTCGGGCGCGCGCCAGGCTACTGCTGCGGCACAGAACGGGCAAATGCTCGAATAAACTGTGCCGCAGCAGTATCTAAAGAATTCTGTATTAGGTATATTTTTCTCCTCTTTGATGTGATCAAAAGTTTTGATATGCTGTCTCCCCTCCAGATCATTTAGTCTAATATATCCTGAATTAAACCATTTTGCAAAATGTGGATTATCCAGCCCTGGAGCAAAGTCCGGATTACCCCATATGGGCGTCATCAAGGAGTTTAGTGTTGTGAGAGAACATTTAAATTTGGTAGCCTCCCAAACCTTCAAGGAGTTCGATATAGCCTGTAGCGGGGTCTGAATTCCAGACCAGCTTTTTTTAGGTAACCAGATAAGGTTCTGCAGTTCAATGGGCGCACAGCAATCTTTTTCTAGCGCCACCCATCTCCGCAGAACCGGGTCTGAGTGCCACTGTATGATTTGGCTCAGTTGGGCAGCTTTGTAATAGGCGAACAGGCAAGGCACCCCCAACCCTCCCCTCGAGGTCGGCCTCCTCAAGATATCTTTTTTTATCCGTGGGCTTTTTTTATTGCAGATAAACTTCATTATTCTAGACTGCAGCGAGAGGATATCATCTTTAACAGGGGGGTCGGGAGGGCCTGAAAAAGGTATAGCACTTGGGGAGAAGATTCATTTTAACACTATCAATTCTTCCAATCCAAGAGATGCCATACTCCTCCCATCTTCTGAGATCCTCCCTCAGTGTCTTGAACAACCTGGGATAATTTGCCTTGTATAATGCTTTGACATCTCTTCTTATGTATACCCCTAGATATTTGATCATGGAGGGTTGCCAGTTAAAGTTTAATCCAATTAGCTTTTCCATTGGTTTGGGTGAATTTATATTGAGGGCTTCTGATTTGGCCTGATTAATTTTGAACCCCGATATTTGTTTAAACTGCCCCAATATTGCAAACACATTGGGCAGGCAGGTGAGAGGTCCGGATAGAGTCAGTATCACATCATCCGCGTACAGCGCCACTTTGTGCGTCTGCTCTTTGGCTGTTATTCCTGACACATCTGGACTTAATCTCAGGTGTGCCACCAAGGGTTCGATACAGAGGGCAAACAGCAAGGGGGACAGTGGGCAACCCTGCCTCGTGCCACTGCGGATTTGAAATTGTCCCGAAGGAAACCCCTGATGTCGCACCCGTGCCGCCGGCCCTTCATATAGTGCCATAATGGCTCCCAAAAGGCGTCCCCCGAAGCCAAAGGCCTCCAGTGTCCCCCTTAGATAGGGCCAATCAATCCTATCGAAGGCTTTTTCTGCATCCAGACTGAGTACCATTGACGGGATATTATGTTTTTGGGCCAAATCAATAAGATCGATTACTCGTCTGGTATTATCTGCTGCTTGCCTTTCTCTGATGAACCCCACCTGATCTGGATGAATCAACCCAGGGAGGACGTTACCCACTCTGTTAGCTATAAGTTTTGAGAATATTTTTATGTCCGTATTGATCAAAGAGATGGGCCAGTAGCTCTTACAGTCTGCCGGCTCCTTTCCTGGTTTATAGATCAGGGAGATGGACGCCTGGAGCATCTGCGCTGGGAACAAGGCCCCTTGTAAGACCGAATTAAAGAGTGTTAACAGATGTGGTGCTAATAATTTCAAATATTTTTTATAGTAGAGGTTTGAAAAGCCATCTGGACCTGGTGCCTTGGCTGGCTTGAGAGACTTTACAACTGCCGTTAACTCTTCTAAAGAGAAGTCTGTCTGCAGAGCTTCCCTCTCTGCCCTGCTCAACTGCGGCAACTTTGCCCCCGTTAAAAATTCCCGAAGATTATCCCTCGTTTTCTGATTGTGTGTGACCTTGCCTCCATCGTAGAGCGCCTCATAGTAGGATTTGAATTCCTCTACAATGCGCCTAGGGTTCGAGGTAAGCTCCCCCCCCTGTGTACGAATTGATTGAATGTTGTGATTTGGTGCTTTATTTCTAAGCTTATTTGCTAAAAGGGTGTCCGGCCTGTTAGCCTTCTCAAAGAACCTACGTTTAGTCCAACTCAACTCCTTTTCCGCCTGGGAGGCTAATCGAATGTTTAGTTGGTGTTTGATATCTGAGATTTCTTTTAAAGTAGGGTCTTGCTTTAGGGACTTAAGTGTTGTAGTAAGTGATGCCAATTTCTCCTGTAATTCCTTAATCTGGCAATCCTGCTCCCTCCGGCGCTGAGCCGCCAGAGACATCAGAGATACCATGAGGGTAGCTTTATGTGCCTCCCACAACGTGGAGTGTGATGTCACGCTTAGTTATATGAGACAATGGGAAGCCGACTTAGGGGAGATGCTAGAGGACGAGGACTGGGACAGGATCCTGCAGGCAGCAGCCAAAAGCTCTATCTGTACCACGTTAAAGGAGAACGCATACAAAGTCCTGATGCGTTGGTACTACACTCTGACAAATTTCGACAGTTTAGTTGAAGGCTATTCACCGCTCTGCCCTAAGCAGTGCGGGGAAAGAGCGGACTTGCACCACATGCTGTGGTCTTGCACGAGGGTGGCTCCGATTTGGGCGGAAATTAGGGAATGGCTGCAAAAATTGATAGGCGTGTAGGTCCCCCTGGACCCATGGCTGTTCTTATTGGGCAGGCGGATTCGGGGGTTCTCGAACGCAACACATAAATTGATCACACACTTTGCAACCGCCACCAGGTGCGAGATCGCAGCGTTATGGAAGCAACCAGATATACCAATTATACCCAAAATCAGGAATAGAATTTGGTTTGTCTGCCGGATGGAACAGTTGACGAGTCTGGTCAATGACTCCGGCTCAAATTTGCTAAAAGTCTGGTCACCTTGGTTGGCCCAGACAGACATCCCAGGAGTAGATACCACCACAATTTTGCAATGATAGCTATAAATGCGTTCTCCATTGACCAAAAGGATTCTTGACCACACAGCGACTAGGAAACCCTGTAGTATGGAGAAGATCAATGAGGTGGGGCCACCCCTGGAGGCGGAGCCGTAGGCCCGGCAATCTAGTATAAGCAAGCTAGCAGAAGAGAGGTGGATGAAGTGAGCCGTAACCGCCCAGCAGTAAATGAGGTCGCGTTCTGGACCCCCCGCCCCTCCCCCCCAGCCCGTTACCCTGACATCTCATTTGTTGGTCTGTTGAGTTTGTCATGTGTGTCACGTTCAGTGTTTGGAAACATGGAAATGGTGGAGCTATATAAGCAAATGGATTGTGTTTTAATGTACGCACCAATATACCTAATAAAATTATAGTTATAAAAAAAAAAAAATGTAATGGTAACAATAAATGTAGTGAGTAAAGTGAACTGAAAATAATATAATGCTGATGCCCCATAGGGGGTCTCTAAATGGCAGGTTGCCAAAAGTAGTCCAAATAGAACTATAACGTCAGCACTATGAAAATCCAGAAACACAGACACCTATGCCTGATGTATCTTGGCTATAGGGGCTGTTTCTGGTAAATGACGTCATTGGATCTATTTAAAAGAAAGTTAGGAAAGCTGTCCCCAGCATGAAATTACTCGCTATTGGCTGGTAAAGTCAGAGGAGGAAGGAGGCGTGCATCTCTGCCCAGCTGTCTGCTATTTATGCAGATCTGCAGCTCCAACAGTATCCAAAGACACATCTTTGTGTCTCCTGGAAGCACGTTTAACACCGCATGGCGTCGTGACGTCACAGCAGGGCCATCCAATCAAAAGAATGCTGACTTCCGCAGACTTAGAGCATGTGGTTTTGGCAGATGTTCTGGGGCGCTGAATAGCCTCTCCATGTCGCTATGAATCGAAGAGTAACACTTTTGATTGGATGGCCCTGGATGGATAGCCCTGCTGTGACGTCACGACGCCATGCGGGGTTAAACATGCTTCAGGAGATGCACGACTCCTTCCTCCTCTGACTTTACCAGCCAATAGCGAGTGATTTCATGCTGGGGACAGCTGTCTCCAATTCCTAACTTTCTTTTAAATAGTGAGTATTTCCTGCAGTCTCCACACTCCATGAAGTAGCCGCAAGGTGAAACAAGTGTAGAGTGGGAGCTGCTGCAGTGACCCTGAGACTCTAATCTGTGATACATATTCCCTTCCTGACTCTGGGACTCACAATAATATGGATTCTGATACTGTATGTGGTAGAAACTTCTGTCTGGCATCTTTGAGTTATACTACCGCACTCTGTAACTCAAGGGGTGATGAGTATATTTTTTCTTTATTCCCTATGCTACAATTGAGGGACTTTATATGCTATTCGTTTATTTAAGATTTCATACCATCCTGGATACAACTGGACATTTCTTCATTTTTATGTGAGGATTTTCTTTCTGACACTTGAAATTATTATTTTTTTTGTGTTATTTTTTCAAACGAATTTATCCATCTCTACATACTGTAGTTTTCCTAGATTTTTGCACACTTCCCACTACGGTGGTTTAGCTTTACCTTAACGGTATCCATCTTGCAGTGTGTGTGGTTTACATGTGTTTGACATCAGTATATTCATTAGTGTGTCCCTTAGGTCTTTTTGGTATATTTTGTGACCGGCCGGTCTTGCTGATCTAGGGAACTAGTTTCCCTGGGATCTCACCTTACACTCTTCTTGCATTAACCTGATAATTGTGTATAGGTTTAGACTTTTTGTATTGACCATATGTTATATGTAGTCACTTTGTCTATATCAGGGTTCTGTTTTGTGTATTTATCATGTTTTGGTTTGTACATTTGAGGACATTAAAGTATCATTTTTTGGGGATTTTTTGAGTGCTCATCTTTGAGACTTCTTGTGTCTTTTCTGTATTCTATTTATCCCTGTCTTAAAGCACTGACTTGTTTCTCTCTATTATAGAGATTAGATTATGGTCTTATAAATACCCTAGTTATTATAAGGGTGTATGCGGTTTCTGTCTGTGTAAATATATATATATATATATGTGTGTGTGTGTGTGTGTATATATATATATATATACTATATATTATTATGATTTTATTTGATTTTCAATATGAGAAATATTGTTGTATATATGGTATCTTTTAATGCTTAATATGACTTTATATTGTAATGCATGAGCCAATACTATATATATGGTTTTTATCATTAGCTTTGCATATACTATATATATCTTTTTTACATATATCACTCTTAGTATTGTGGTATAAGTCATATGGGTTGTGCTATGTGTTATATATTCTTTTTAGTCTCCTCAAATATAATTAGGCCAATTTTAATGTGTTTAATTGTTGTTACTAGCCTTGATTGCACTAAGTACCTTTCAGCTCAGTAGGGGCGGTCCACTGAACTATCAGTATTAGTATGTGTATATAAATGATGGCCGTGTCACTCCTCCCTACTACCTTTTGAGAAAGTCACCCGTGAGTGACGAAAAGCGTCAGGGAGCGTCATCACGTCGGACGCATTGACATTATGTCATCACGGAGCGCTGGAGTGAACCGATCCAAGCGCTGGCACCATAGAGGCCTGCAAGCAAGGAGCCACTTTCCACGATCCTTGGACATTTTTACAACATCCACTGGCCCTGGACATCTGCTGGGACTGTGGCCCATCCTGTTTGAGATCAGGGTTTCCCCCAGGACGGAGCACAGCAACCGGATGATGGTGATTATTATCACACAATGCTATTTTATTCTGTACTTTTGTGAGTGCATTTCTTACCCCCCTTCCTCCCCTTCCCCTCATTAAATAGAGAGATGTGGTATATGTGGTGCTCAAAATCGAACCGGTAACCTCCTATAACATATTAATGATGAGACCATTAACTTGGTGGTCTGACGATGACGGAGTGCCCCTCAATAATGCAATAACTGCGTAATGACTGTAGGGGAAGTGACAAGTGGAGTCAGTTGAGACAACCACCGGGATGTACACAGTAATCACCCTGACAGTATAATGAAAAAGGAACTATGTCCATTAAACAGCAGGATTTGAATAAGGCACATTGGCACTTTACATGCTCATCCAAGGGGCACTCTCAGGATCAATAGCGTGCAATCCATCCAATGATGAATCCAAGAGGGTGGTTGGTGCAGATAGAGCACAGCTTCAGACGCCCTGCAATGTAAAGCAGGGAAAACAAAACCAGGCCACTCCGCAGTAGTATCAAAATTGTATTAAGCCAGCAAACACATACAGGGTACAAAAATAGGACAGATAGAACGCACCTACGCGTTTCGTACAATAGTACTTTATCAAGGTGAAGCAAGAGTAAAATAACCGGCTATTTATACCCACCTAATGTGGGTATAAATAGGCGGTTATTTTACTCTTGCTTCACCTTGATAAAGTACTATTGTACGAAACGCGTAGGTGCGTTCTATCTGTCCTATTTTTGTACCCTGTATGTGTTTGCTGGCTTAATACAATTTTGATACTACTGCGGAGTGGCCTGGTCTTGTTTTCCCTCCCTCATTAAATATACAGTTTTACACTATGGGGCGTGCGCTCTCCCCTCTTTCTTCTCTGTAGATTCTCTATGGACGTGGTTTGTCCATTCTGAGAGCAGCCGGAGACCCCTTGTACCAGTTTCCATTTTCTACATTGGACTATCATTTTGAGGACTGGTTTTTACCCTCTTTTCTTGCTTATATACGTTTATTCTATGTGTATTTTACATGTATTTCATTTTGACTGTTATGCTATTGTTTGTTCATAGTTTTCCCTTGTTATTATGCACAGGCATCTAGTCCATTTATGTGCCACCACATTATTAGAGTAGTTCATTATTCATTCACAAATTATCAATTTTAATTTTAATTTTCCTCCAATATTTATTTGAGTAATCACCAGCACTATAAATTTCTAGATATTTTAATCATACACTTCTAGAGGCGCTGCTTTTTTTCTTTGTTTGTCCTTTATATTTAACCCCTAAGCAGCAGCCTTGTTTCTAGAAGAGGCATTTAACTAGAACATCAATATGATGCAATCAGCAAAAGAGAGGCACTCCAGAAGGAGTGGACTCATCCCTTCAGCAGTTGTCGAAAATAATATGGACACTGAGAATAAAATTGATATTAAGGGCAACTTTTTTACACTAGAAACACTGATGAAGGAGGAGATGAGACAATGGTGGGACGCATGTTCCTTACAGGATTATATAGACCGCAAGATTATCCCTAGAGGTTTGAGGGTGACTAAATCCCCGACATTTGAAACAAATGCAGATTTTACCAGGGAATGGAATGAAACACTAGTCAGGTGTTCATTCTCATTGATGAAACTTTTAATTGATTTTAGAGACATGAAAGTCAAAGAATTGGAGTTAGAGATTGAGAATATTCAGGCTACATTGAAACCGTACTGCGATACTGAGGAATTTATAGAATATAATGAGAAAACAAGTAGGAGAGTTATCACCTTTGAAAAAGAGGTTATTGATAGGAAAGATAGTAAACTCAATCGTGATAAGGAGGATTATGCCACGAATAAAGTGAGGGTCTGGAAACGGACACAAAATTACAATTATAGGAGAAGAGGGAGGTATAGTTCTGGTTCTCGCACACGAGGAGGTGGCTCCTACCAGCCAAGGGATACATCCAGCCACACCCCTTCTCATCAGGCAGGTCAACAGGGAGCCCAGGGTCCCTCCAGTGGCCCCACAGAATTCCATACAGATGGGGGCTACACGGTCCTCGAGGTGGAACCCCTCCCCGGGGACAATGTGGGAAGATCTGGGATCCCTGATGTGCGGGATGCGAATGGGGTGTCAGCTGATATTGGTAGAGGTGCCAGATCCAAAGAACCCAACACCACACATAGGTCTGCTCATTTTTTAGACAGAACTCCGAGACAGGAGGGGAGGGCGAAAGGGAGGGATCCAGACAAACATTACCCCCTTTGGGACCGCGAGGCCCCAAACAGACCATCTGGTCAGGGCAAAAGAGGAGCAGAGGAGTTAGGGCAGGCAGAGTCGTCCAGAGGAAGAAGGAAAACAGAAGAAGACTAATACCATCTGAGACTAGTAGTATATTTAACCTCTCATCAGTTTCATTGTCAGATTATGAAAAGTCTTTGTTAGAGAGGGGTCTATCTTTTGCTCCCAATACGGGTCCTAATTTATTTCAGCTGTTTATTGATTTAAATAGTTTTATTAGAAAAATTACTTTGAATAGACATTTCAATATCCAGGAGACTAATATTAAATCAACTAATCCTGTCACCACCTTTAACACACAGGAAGAAGTCTGCATTGAGGCGCTTACTTCTTTACTGAGAGAGTCGGGCTTAACATCGGGATCACAAGTCTGCATTGACAACTTTGAGCTGTCCATTCATCCCACCGGGTCTGTGGAGGTAGACTTAGAGGAAGATTTAAATATTATATACTCACCTTTTAAACCCAGGTCAGTCTTCTTCCCTTACCAATCCAAGGGGGGATTTGTGGACACGTTCTACAATTTGGTACTTCGCGACTTTGAGTCATTATGCGCCAAACCTACCAAACTCACTCATAATTTATCTAGAGGTGAGCTGGACGCATTAAACAAGCTTAAGGCTAATCATGATATTATCATTCGACAGGCTGATAAGGGTGGGGGCATAGTCATCCAGGACTTATCTGCGTATCTCTTAGAGGCACGCAGACTCCTGGGTGACTCGGCCTCCTACACCTTGTTGGAGTCTGATCCAGTGGACATTTACCAATTATTGTTGAAGGAACTCCTCACTACCGCACTGGGGGATGGTATCATTTCTAAATCGGAATTTTAATTTTTGTTTTCCTCACATCCACGCACTCCAATTTTTTATCATTTACCCAAGGTTCATAAGTCCCTGTTCAATCCCCCTGGCAGACCCATAGTTTCGGGTGTGGAGTCGATGACATCAGGTCTATCCCAATATGTTGATTATTTTCTCCAACCCTATGTAGCTAAGCTCAGGTCCCATATTAGGGATACACTCCATGTCATCGACTCCATCTCGGATATTAAGTGGAAATCCACTTACCTATGGGCCACATGTGACGTGGCATCACTTTATACTTGTATTGATCATGACAGGGGGATTGAAGCCATTAAATACTGGCTGGACACGGACTTATCGTTCCCAGTCAAGCACAAACACTTCATTTTGCAAAGTATTCACTTTATTCTCACTCACAATTATTTTTTATTTGAAGATAATTATCACTTGCAAATCTGTGGAATGGCCATGGGCACGAGATTCGCTCCCAGCTACGCAAATCTCTTCATGGGTCACTGGGAGGAGTCTTTTGTGTGGCTGAATACCACACTTAGAGCGGGTCTCGTGTACTATGGCCGCTTCATAGACGATATCATTAGTATTTGGGATGGTGAAGAGTCTGTTCTATCTGGTCTCTTGAGTTCCTTCAACGATAATTTGTTTGGACTTAAATTCACCTTTGAAATTGATGCAGTATCCACTGTATTTCTTGATTTGGCCCTCAGTACAGACACAGACTTCAATATTATCACCTCCACACATTTCAAGTCTGTGTCTGTCAATAGCTATGTTCATGCGTCCAGCAATCACCATAAGCAATGGCTCGACAATATCCCTTTGGGGCAGTTTCACAGACTACGTAGGAACTGCACCAGGGATATTGATTTTGATAGCTAGTCCAAATCACTTGGGAATAAGTTTCTATCCAAAGGCTATGATCCTGATTTTATCTCCGACGCTCTCAGCAAAGCCAGCTCTCTAGACAGGTCAGTCCTATTAAGTAAATCGAAAACCAAATGTGACAAGGGGGTACGCTTGAGTAACGATGCTCCAGTGAAATCTATTAAGACTGGTGCATCCACGGTGAGGTTCATAACCACATATAACCAGTCTTATAGATCTATAAATAAGATTCTTAATAATCATTGGAGCATCCTCAAGTGTGACCCCCATTTAGGGTCCATCTTGCCTGAAAGGGCAGCTGTAGTATACAGGAAGGCAAGAAATATAAAGAGCATGTTAGCTCCCACTAAACTTAGGTCGTCATCAACATCATCTAAAACCACGACTCATAAGGGTCCATTGGGTAATCACCCATGTGGACGTAGTCGGTGTATCACCTGTAGGCATCTCCTTATTAAGACACAATTTTGTTCCCCCGAGCAGAGGTACCACACATTCTATTACTAGTTTTATTAATTGTATCAGCACCTATGTGGTATACCTTATACAGTGTGGGTGCGGTCAACATTACGTTGGCCGTACCACTAGGACGCTTGGCACTCGTTTCCTGGAACACAGAGGAATGTGATCAAGGGTCTCAACTCCCATAGTGTCTCTCGGCACTTCAAATTGTATCATCATCAGGATCCAAAAACTATGACAATAATGGGAATTGAGACCATTTCTCCGTGTGCTCTAGGGGGCGACCGCTTCAAGACTCTCTGCAGGCGGGAAACCTTCTGGATTCACCAGCTGGGTACTTTGAGCCTGGGTGGATTAAATGAATGCCTAGATGTCAGCACACTCGTTTAATTGGTCTTTTGGACGTCTCTCCCTGTCCTTGACTTCCTCTGCTGTTCTCTGTCATCTATTGTCTGGGTCCCTCTGTAATCTCTCCCCGGGTCCTGGAATAGTAGTAGTTGCAGTATTATTTTATATATGGGTTCTATTGTTAGATCATCTCCATCACATCATATAAGTTTATTAGGCCATATTTTTATCACATTTTCACACTTAGTTGACATTAGACACTTTTAGATCTGAAAATTAAAATATTAAACTAAAATTAAATCACCCACTTACACAATAGCATATTATTATTATATAATCATATTATTTTATTATTATTATTTTTTAATATAATTTTCATATATATATTCACACACACACACATTTATATTTTGTATCATAGTTCATGTAAGTTGGGGTTAGAGTTCATTTTTAGTTATGGTGTACACTTAATAATCTACCCATTTTTATTCACTTATATATAGATTAAAAGATGATCACAGAATTCACAACACTGGGAATCTTACCCTCACCTTCACCACTTGTTATTAAGTTAATTGATCACATTCATAGGTTGTTATGATTATTGTCATTCATGTCAATTCATGGTTTAATAGAGGCAAACTATGTATTTATTATATCTGTAATATCTCGCTTTATTCGTGGCATAATGATCTTCACTCTACACTATGTGTCAATACATATTTAATGTTGACAATATTCTTTTATATTCTCTTTTGTATTCTTTTATATTTTATTATATATACACTGGCGACACACTTTATTCGAGCTCGGCTAGTCCCACGAATTCGGGTATACCCGGGTGTATTGAGGTTTGGGACTGTTTTCTGCCCGAGTGCATTGAGTTATTTTCCGGCAGGGATTGAAGCATTTTATTCCCGCTGGCTGCAATACTGCACAGTACATATATATATACTGCATTACAATTCATGAATTTATGCCATCTGGTAGACACGCGAAGCATTGCAGCCTATTAAATCCTAATCATTATCATTTAACAGATCAGCCGCCCGTCAGCCAGGCATGAACCCAGGCTGGGAAGGCAAATGCAACGGGGCTTGTCAGAGGTGAGGAGCGGCGCATTCCAGGTATCTGCCAGGTACATACCGGGTATTTGCTCGAATAAAGTGTGTCGGTGCAGTATTTTTTTTGTATTATATGATATTAATTATTATGATATTATTTGATTTTCAATATGAGAAATATTGTTGTATATATGGTATCTTTTAATGCTTAATATGACTTTATATTGTAATGCATGAGCCAATACTATATATATGGTTTTTATCATTAGCTTTGCATATACTATATATATCTTTTTTACATATATCACTCTTAGTATTGTGGTATAAGTCATATGGGTTGTGCTATGTGTTATATATTCTTTTTAGTCTCCTCCAATATAATTAGGCCAATTTTAATGTGTTTAATTGTTGTTACTAGCCTTGATTGCACTAAGTACCTTTCAGCTCAGTAGGGGCGGTCCACGGAACTATCAGTATTAGTATGTGTATATAAATGATGGCCATGTCACTCCTCCCTACTACCCTTTGAGAAAGTCACCCGTGAGTGACGAAACGCGTCAGGGAGCGTCATCACTTCGGACGCATTGACATTACGTCATCACGGAGCGCTGGAGTGAACCGATCCAAGCGCTGGCACCATAGAGGCCTGCAAGCAAGGAGCCACTTTCTACGAGCCTTGGACATTTTTACAACATCCACTGGCCCTGGACATCTGCTGGGACTGTGGCCTATCCTGTTTGTGATCGGGGTTTCCCCCAGGACGGAGCGCAGCAACCGGATGGTGGTGATTATTATCGCACAATGCTATTTTATTCTGTACTTTTGTGAGTGCATTTCTTACCCCCCTTCCTCCCCTTCCCCTCATTAAATATACAGTTTTACACTATGGGGCGTGCGCTCTCTCCTCTTTTTTCTCTCTCTCTCTCTCTCTCTCTCTCTATATATATATATATATATATATATATATATATATATATATATATATACAGTATATATATATATATAGCAATCAGAACAGATGGTACTCCTAGAAAATAAGTCAGTGGACAAGGTGCATGCTTCATAGAGTAAGTATAGGTAACGGCTGCTATCATCAAAGCAACGGCAAAGAAACAGCACTCAAATTTCATCAAAGCAAAAAGTGTATTGACAAAACACATCAGCACAAATATAACCAATGTTTCGGTCCTCTAGCGACCTTCCTCGGGGTGGTGCTGAAGGGTACTGATGTCCAGAAGACCTGTATACCCATAAACACCCTGTGTCACTAATTGGGGATCCACTAATTAACCAGCCAGAGGAGTCCACAGCGTCATTCTCCAGCGCTGACAGGCAGCGGCCACCTTGGATTTTCAGGGCAAGTGAAGATACAGCAAGAACAGCCCTCCATGTAATGCATCGGCGCCCTCTGGTGGCCTAGCAGTGTTTCTGACAAAACCATGTAGCTAGGCAACGTTATTTAAGTATGACTGCGCATGTATGGGGTTCCGTTTCACCAAAGGAAGGATTCACCTGCCAGTGCAAAGAGATAAGTCTGATGTCAGTGCGTGGACTCCCTGTGGAAACAAAAAAATATATGTAAGACAAGTGAGGAAACACATAGTGAAATGACACACAAGGATAATTAAAAGCAATGTTAGACGGAAATGTGGGAGGCTGTATGACACAACCACCGATGCCTGCCAAATAGCAGTATATGTTGAATAACCATAATGAAGCAAAAACGTGTATAAATACACTATGCCTGGATAAATGAATATGAACACCAGACAGATTAACTAAAGGCTGAAAAAACACTAAAATTACTGCATATAGTGTAGGCATAAGTGTGCATATAGTGACTTGCACAGGTAGAGACAGTAGCAGAACTGGATCCTAAACAAAAACATGATGAAACCCTGTTCTATAAGAAGCAACTGAGCTTAAAATTTTCATTTAAGCCACGTGGGGCTAAGGTTTCCAACTCAAACATCATTCTCATTTCAAGTTGCAAAAGTAATTTACCCCTATCCCCCCCTCGGGGCCGTGCATGCGCCTGTATTATGGGCATGCACCTCAGGGTGGCCAAACGATGTTTACATAATTTGAAGTACCTTGCTACCGGCTGCATTTTGAAATCATCCATGTCATTGGCATCTTCAATGCCTTTCTGATGGCAGAGCGGTGCAAGGCCATACGTTCTTTGAACATCCGTGTGGTTTTAGCCACATAATGGATATCACACGGACAACGTATAAGGTATACTACAAATTTACTTTCGCAGTTCAGATAATCCCTGATTTTTATACTTTTACCGCTGTGAGGGTGGTGAAACATTTTGCCCAAAATTAGATGTTGGCAATTAATACATGCCTGACACCTATGCACCCCTGGTGGTCTAGTTAGCCAATTAGTGGGACTACTGTATTTCGACACAGGGCCTGCCTGTGTCAGTATGTCCCCGAGGCTGGAACCCCTTCTGTAACAGAAAGGGGATGGTTTTTTGAACAATTTGCCAATCTTTTTGTCAACTGCCAAAATGTGCCAGTGTCTAAGGATGCTTTGTTTGATGCCCCTGATGCAGTACTGAAGGTGGTATTAATATTGAAATGATCAGCTGAGTCAGTCCTCGAAGCAGGTTTAAGGAGTTCGTCCTGAGTGACTCCTCTGGCTCTATTAAGAGAATCTTCCACATCCTTGACATCATAGCCCCTATCCAGGAATCTTGTTTTCATGGCCTGTAGCGCACTTTCACACTCATCTTGTTCACTGGTGATACTTTGGAACTGGGAGTAGGGTAACCCCCTCTTGAGGGCTCCTGGATGGTGGCTGCTGGCCAAAAGAAGAGTATTACGATACGTGAAATTGTGATGTATTCCTGTTAGGAGCGATGTGGGGCCCTTGTACACTACTGTGTCAAGAAACACTATATCTGTTTTACTATAATTCATAGTAAACCATATATCCGAGGGGATATTGTTCAAATAATACACAAATTTGAGTAGCTCCTCAACTGGACCCTCCCAGATGATGAACACGTCATCAATATATCTTTTGTACATAGTGATATACTGTACAAAGGGAGAGTCAAGGGTGATGTGAGTCTCCTCATATTGAGCCATGAACAGGTTGGCATAAGAGGGGGCCATTTTGGACCCCATCGCCATCCCTGTACATTGGAGATAATACCCCCTACTAATTTAAAATAGTTATTTTTAAACACGATATCCAGATGAACTAGAGGAAGAGGGGAGGGGAAGCCCCCGCATCAGCTTGAAATTAACACATAAATGATAAGCAGTGTAGAGAACCATAAGGTGCAAATGGGGACAAGAGACTAGATAAACATAACAGACAAAGATACCCCAGTGAATGCATTCCAAATGATAAAGTAGGAATAATGATAATTGTAAAAATTAATTGTTTAATCTATATACAGTCGCGGCCACCTTTACTCGCATGCGGCTTCTCCCCGGTTTTTATTTTAATACGGCGGAGCGCTGCTTTTTTTTTTTTAGTTTTCCCGCGCCGCGGGCGCTTTCAATGATAAGCGCCATTAGCGCTTATCTGTTGAAGCGGCCGCCGCGCGGGAAACCGCATGCAAATAAAAAAAAAGCCCGCATTTAGCCTGGCAAGCTTTAGAATAAGCTTGGCCGGGACAGTAACAAAAGTAAAATAGAAATATTTGTACAGAGAGATGTGGTAAGAAGATCCAGGGCCACTCCCTAAAGACATACCAATTGAACTCCAACAGAAAATAATGTAGAAGTTAACCTAAGGCAACACTAGTCTATAGAGAGCCTAATAATATACAGGCTAAATTGTCCGTAAAAAAATCCTGAGGAATTAATAGTAACAGTGAGTATGTCACTACTATTAACTGAAAAACTGGTAAGGTATAGTGTAACCATATACAGAGGCGGCACATTTTATTTGAGTGCGGCTAGCTCCGCAAGCCTGGGGATGCCCTGGCATGCTAGCCGCACTCGATGACGCGCGGTCACGCGTCATCGGGTGCCTGCGCCCCCTGGTGTCCCGCGATGTGGGGGACGGCGGCAGGGTGTTCCGGGGGACCCGGCAGCGGGAGGGAGAAAGCCCCGATCGGAGGGCGCTCCTCCGTGTCTTCGGCGTGCGCCCGGCACCCTCCGCGCGCGCCAGGTTACTGCTGCGGCCGAGAACGGGCAAATGCTCGAATAAACTCGGCCGCAGCAGTACCAGCACTGGTGCCAGAAGGAATAATACAGAACAAAGTTAATGTACCCTATAGGTAGACCTAAGACAATAGAACTACTGTAGTGTGACTAAAATACTAGGATAATGTAACGACGTATGGTCACTAAACATACATATACCGGTGAAAAGAAAATATACTAATATACTGAGTTAAGACACATGGAAATTAAAACAAGGAGAATAGAATCCTGTTAAGGGCTAGCATAAAATATGCTGTAACATAGCCCAGAGGCACTGTTCAAAGACCGTATCCAGTTATAGTCTCTAATATGAAATAAACCCCTAACTGTTAAACAGTAGTATGTATAGTGAACAGCATATATAAAGGGTTATTGCATAATAAACACAATACATATATGTGTCTTAGAAACCAAACAGTGTCCTAAAGTGGTCAGTATAGCAGTAACACACAATATAAATGATGGTCTAGTGTAGATACTGTTAATCCGCATGCTGATGACAGTGTAAACGATAATCAAATGCAACCCACTGTATGTAGGATGTCCTGGGTCTAGCATTGTCAGTATACAACACAAACAGCGTGGAAAGAATGACCACAGCGAAAACAACTGATGGTAGTGATAAATATTCTAACTCATTAGAAAGAAACCTCTGTTTTGTAACCGCTGTGCATATAGTGATACACAATGTTGAGGAAAGTTAATAAGTAGCTAAGTGTGGTGTCAATGCAGTGAGGCTACCGCTCCTGTATGTGGTGAGCAGCAGCTCAGACTGCATAGATCTGTAGCTCGAGAGGAAAACTCCTTAAAGTGTAACCACACATATAATAATACTTAGTATACAAAGAGGAGCTACAAGAAGGACTTAGCTTAGCTTAATGATGGTGCATCGGTGCTGCTGTTGCGTATAGAGGAAAGCAGCTCCGACATTCAGCGTGGATGTTAGGTGTATCCACCGGTATTGCTGAGTGACGTCATTCCGTCGGATCACCTGACGTACGTTTCGCGCTATGGCGCGCTTTTTCAAAGGTGCAAACGTACTCTAAACGTAAGCTATTTAAGGCAAGAGGTTGTCATAGCAATGAAGAGGTAATTAACCCATTCAGAGCGACTGGTTAACCTACAGCAAGTGCAAACTGAGTCCCAGATAACACTTATAAGTAGAATACATGAAGGGGAGGCAGTGAAGGTAGAACGCATGGAGTAGATAGCATGTGTCCAGTGTAATTATAAGGCTGGAAAAATAAGTGAATGCATTAGTATCACAAGATGATATACAGCATGATCTATAAGGAAGGTAAAATATAGTAAACAGAAAGGAATAATAAAAAATAAAAATATATATACAAGAGAAGTGGCCTCTGAGAGTCACCAGTGATGGTTAGAGGGGCTATTATGTAAAGGTACTGGGTTCAAAGGACCTTGACTAAAAATAGGTATAGTATAACGCCATGAATAATAGGGAATCAAGAGGGGTATGTAGAGCAAATGTGATGTGTAGTTGGTAAAACAAATGCAGGGCTCGTTGTATCAGTTATCCAGAACTATATGAAAGGGGAGAAAACAAATTCCTCGTTCAGTCCCTTAGGACTGAGAGTTCCGAGATTGTAAATCCAGCGTGACTCGCGTTTGAGGATCTCATTGTCCCAGTCCCCCCCCTCTCAAATGGCTAGAAACTGCCTCGATTCCAAAAAAGTGCAGAACGGAGGCTATGCCTTGATGGTGATGGTGTACATGGTTGGCTATGGGTTTGTCACGATGGTTCCTGATATCCCTAAGGTGTTCCAGCACTCTATGCCGAAATTGTCTCTTGGTTTTGCCTATGTATTTCTTCCCACAGGTACAGACAATTTGGTATATTACCCCAACCGTTTTGCAATTAATAAATTGTTTAATGGCATAACTGTGACTATCATCCCAGTTGCTGAATCGCTTAGTCTGGATACATGATGAGCAGGCCCAGCAATTGTTACACTTAAAATAACCGATCGATCTATTGGCTAGCCATGTGCCTGCAATTGGTCGCTGAAAATGGCTACGTACCAGCAGATCGCGGATGTTGGTTGCTCGTCTGCTAACAAGAGTGGCTCTATCATTGAGAACTTCTTTCAAGTCTTCATCGTCACGGAGGACATACCAATACTTGTTGAGTATGTTGATAATTCCTGTCCATTGATTATTAAATGTGCCGATGAAGCGAATGATCTCTTTGTCATTCTTGATATCCACTCTGTCTGCCAAAAGGGTGTCACGGTCAGTGGCTCTGGCTCTTTGATAAGCACTCTTGATAGACCTATGGCTATAGCCCCTTTCTCTGAATCTCAACTTCATAATCAAGGCTTCTCTCTCAAAATCCTCAAATCGTGAGCAATTCCTTCTGGGACGAAGGAATTGGCCCACTGGTATACCACTGATTTGGTGTCTGGGGTGATGACTATCGGCTCTCAGGAAGCTGTTAGTAGCCGTGGCTTTACAGTGGAGGGAGGTCTCAATAGTGCCCTATGGAGATCTTGATATGGTGAGATCAAGAAAAGTAATGGACACACTGCTGACATCAGATGTAAGTCTAAGATTGAGTGTGTTCACATTGAGCAACCCGATAAATTCATCAAAGACTGAGCATGAGCCTTTCCCCAGAATAAAGATATCATCTATATACCTCATCCATTAGATAATGTGTGATTTATACAGATGATACTGCTCCTGGAAGACCACCTCCGCCTCCCACCAGCCAAGATAGAGATTAGCGTAGGTGGGGGCGCAGGTGGTCCCCATGGCAGTGCCCCATAGTTGGTGATACAATTTCTCATCAAATATGAAAAAATTATGAGTCAGGATGAACCTGAGCAAATCCACAACGAGAATATTGTGATTGCTATAGTCACAACTACGTGTCTGGCGATAATATTCCACTGCTTTTATACCGTTGTCATGTATAATTGATGTGTAAAGGGATTCCACATCTGAACTAATGAGCAGTGTATCATCATCCACAGTAACGTAATTGAGCCTATTCAGGGCATCCTTTGCATCCCTTAAGTACAAGGGTAGAGAGGTAACGAAGGGGCGGAGAACCTGATCAGCATAAATGCTGGATTGCTCAGTGATATTAGAGATGCCTGAGACAATGGGGCATCCAGGAGGAGATTTAAGACCCTTATGAATCTTGGGGAGGGTGTAAAAGTTTGCAATCTTTGAGTTATTATTAAGAAGTGCCTAGCTTTCTTTTTTCGAAAGAACCTTGGTATACACCCCTTGATCCAAGATAAGCTTCAAATCTCGCATATATGAGATGGTGGGATCCGTTTTAAGTAGTGCATAGCAGTTTCTGTCTGATAGAAGGCGTTTGTTTTCCCTTATATAGTCGGTAGTATTCATTATCATGATATTGCCCCCTTTATCGGAAAGCTTTATCGTGATAAGGGAATTGGATTGTAATTCCGTCAAGGCTCGCCTTTCGGTAGTCGTCATGTTGGGGGCAATGGGTCTCGGTCTAAAGCGCTCCAAATCAGCAGTGTCCAGTCTAATGAAAGTCGTAACATTAGAACTAGTTTCAAAAGCTGGCGTAAACCGTGACTTGAGTTTAAGATTGGAGGGGCCTTCACCTGGTGTTCTTAGGCTTTCTTCCTCAATACTGCACCGACACACTTTATTCGAGCAAATACCCAGTATGTACCTGGCAGATACCTGGAATGCGCCGCTCCTCACCTCTGACAAGCCCCGTTGCGTTTGCCGTCCCAGCCTAGGTTCATGCCTGGCTGACGGGCGGCTGATCTGTTAAATGATAATGATTAGGATTTAATAGGCTGCAATGCTTCGCGTGTCTACCAGATGGCATAAATTCATGAATTGTAATGCAGTATATATATATATACTGTGCAGTATTGCAGCCAGCGGGAATAAAATGCTTCAATCCCTGCCTGGAAAATACCTCAATGCACTCGGGCAGAAAACAGTCACAAACCTCAATACACCCGGGTATACCCGAATTCGTGGGACTAGCCGAGCTCGAATAAAGTGTGTCGCCAGTGTAGCTGACTAGTTCCTAATATTTTCGAGATACAAGTCATCGAATTCCTCTTGTCCAGCTGCCCTCAACTGATTTTGTTCTCTTCTTTTGAAAAAATTGTGTAACAGAAGTTTGCGTCCGAAAAGGTAAGTATCCTTGATCCAGTCAAACTTTTTTAAGTCCTCTGTGGGTGAAAAAGATAATCCCTTATTGAGGGCCACCACCTGATCCGACAGATTAACAATATGCCCACTATCAGCTGTGTTAACTATTGTCTGCGTCGTCGCGACCGTCTCCTCGGTCTCCCCCTGTAACCCAAGTATCTCTGTCTTGCAATCCACCCCACCGTTCCTCTTCGGGTCTTACCCTTTCTAGGGGTAAGGGATAGCGGGGATCTTGATCTAAAAAAACAACACTCAATGGTTCAACTCTCTCTACAGTGGAGGCCGCCTTTATCCTAATGCGGCTGGATCCGCGGCGCTCAGATAATCGCGTGCAGATTCGTTTTTTTTTTGTTCCGGAGTGAATTGCGTTATTTTTGCGCTCGTGATATTAGCATTTTATTATCGCTGTCTGCAATACTGCAATACCGTCAAAAAACTTAGGGGGGCGTTCGCGAGCTGTTGTCTTGGAAGTCTAATACTTTAGCAGTTCAACCTACGTCAGTACACAGTCTGCGTGTGCGCGCGCAGTTATTGTAAATTTGCATATTAACTGTATACATGCATTTGCAGTGCTGTATGTCTCATTTGAAAATTGTTGAAACGCATAGGCGTGTACAGTACTGTAACAGTATCACATTTCGGCATATACAGCGCTCTCCCCTCGCTTGCCCCCGCACACACAGGATAATTTACTGCACTGCAAGGTATTTCAACTTCTTATCTTCTCTACAGTGCAGTACATCTCTCCCACACCATTCCTTTGAATGTGTGTCTTTTTGATTTCAATCACATTCCTGCTTGACTGCAGATGATTACTGCGCATGTGCCTGTAACTTAACCCACAACTGCTTGCTTGAGTGAGTGACCAAAAAAAAAATATTTTTTTTTCTCCTCATTTTTTATTTTTATTTTCTCCACAAGCCTGCAAAAACCATCTTGATATTACGATATTCAATCTGTGCAGTACTGTAGCTTTTGACTGCGACCCTGTGCGTTTGACTGCACATGGTTGATTTGTGTGCTTTTTATGTACTGTATTTGGGGGTGTAGGGATCAAATTATTATGATGACCTGCCTTTTCAAATTATGTAATTTCTTTGAACTGCAGTACAACTAATCCTTCCTGCAGCTGTGCCCTGTTTCCCCCTCCCCCACGCACACACACAAGGCTCGCTCAAGGATTTGAAACTCTTATCGACAGACACCTCCACAGTCATTCATTTTCTGAAGCTTGTCATTGTGTTTTTAATCCGTCCCTAGCCGAGCATCACCTCACTGTGCCTGCATGTAATCCTCTTTGAGATGGGAGCTAGCTGATTACTGCGCATGGCTCACCCAACCTCCCACCCCCCAACACTTTGTGGCTTTGTTTACAGTAACGCTTTGGAAAATCCCTTCTCGAATTTGATATGTAAATCTGATTTGCACAGCACTGTGAGAATTGAGAGTTAAAAAAAATTAACTGATTCATGTTGTTTAGTCATTCATTCTTTTTCTTTGGTGTACTGTAGGTGTGGGGGGGTTTGTTGTCAATGATTATGATTATCAAGAATGTAAATAAATATTTATTTTATTTTATCAGGAACAAACAAAACAAATATAAAAATAATCATTAATAATACATAATGCAGTCTTTATTAAGTTCTTCTGTCAGATGGAAATTGAGGGCCGGTGGATAATTATGAATAATGCACATTGATAATAATATTAATTAATAATATATATATAGTAATATAATTTTTTTCCGTCTTTATCTTCCTCATTCTGTGTACAGTACAGCAGTTCATTGAGAGAGGAGAGGTTTTGTGTACACCATGACTGCATTTTAGATACTGTACACTTAACTGTACAAATATTTCACAGACTTTACACGATACCCCCCCCTCTCTCTCAGGCCATCCTTTTTTTCTGAAAAGACAAGAAAACAAAAAATTAGTGCAGTTATGTGCATACTGTATTATGGCATTGTGTGCTGTGTAGTACTGTCAAACTACTCTATACTAGAACTACTGTATACTGTGACTACTGTTAAATACTTTGTAACCAGATGGCTGGTGCTGCTCTCTCTGGAAAGGAAAAAATTGAGCAGTTACTGTAGGTGCATACTGTATTATGGCGTTGTGTACTGTATACCTACTCCATATTGGACTACAGTATGCAGTTAGTACTGTCAAACTAGTCTATACTGGAACTACTGTATACTCTGACTACTAGGAAAGAAAAAATCTGTGCCATACTTACCTGTATCATACTGTACTTACAATACTAGAGTACTATACCATACTACCTTCCTGATGCTTGCCCATTACGCGCGATCACAATGGGCAACACAGTCGCAATATGGTCAATATATTTATTGCATCGCTCCACGGTGAGTACATCGTTCCAAAAACTCAGTATGCCTTGCGCCAACTCATCCTTTTTGGAGGGTTTCATGACATTTCGGATATGGTCCTTCAGCTGATGCCAGACCATTTTGATCGGATTGAAGTCTGGCGATCTGTCATTGGAGGGGGGAAAAAGGGACAATTTGTTTAAGAGATACAGTACACAGTAAAACAGTTGGAAACAATGAGACACGGTTACTGCACTTACTCCGCTGGCGTCTTCACCCAGTTGATACCGCGCTCAAGGATATGCGCTGTTGACGCGGTGTGCTTCGGATCGTTGTCCTGGTAGAAACGGTGACCATCCGGGAACTCACGTGTGATGTATTCCACAATCTCAGGCACAATTTTGTCTTGGAAGAAAGCTTTATTCATGATTCCTGTAACAAGAAAAGAAAAGTTCTCAAAAAACTGCACACTAGTACAGTGCATAAGGCAAAATGATATTTTATATATTTTAACTTCAAAGGTGACAATGCATCCTGGTCCATGCCTAAAGATGGCACCCCACACATGCATCTTCACTGGGTGTTTTGGACGCGGCTTCATAGATATGCGACCTTTTTTGTGGAATGCAAAGGTGGCAAATCTCTCCAGCGAAACAGTAGACTCGACAGTGAAGATGCAATCCTGGAAAGTTTCTCCACTGTCGATCCATGCCTGGGCCTGGACCACTCTCTTGATTTTGTTAACGTCCCTTATCATGGGGTACGCTCTGTAATGACAAGGAATAAATCATTTTAAAGGTACAGTACAATTTTCTTAAACAACACTTTTACCTCACACGTCCACATTTCCATCCAATTCTGCGTCTCATCTTCTTTATGCTGGTCTCGGATACAGTGAGATTGTGATTTTGCTGCAGAGTGTATTTGACCCTTTATGCACTCTTCTCATCATTCTCTTCATTTATTTTGTCGACCAGAAGAGTTGTCTCCCTACAATGTACAGAAAAACAACAATCCGGTAAGTTACAGTGCAGTAGGCCACAAGCACAGCACATCATTTGCAGTAAAAATAGTATACAGTGAGATATTGTTCTATTAATATGCAGCAATTTAAACAATATATATATACTGTTGTTATATAAATATACCGAAATAACTATAAAAGTAGATACAGTGGATCTACACAATATATTGTTCTATTAATATGCAGCAATATAAACAATATATATACTGTTATATAAATATACGAAATAACTATAAAAGTAGATACAGTAGATCTACACAATATATTGTTCTATTAATATGCAGCAATATAAACAATGATAGATATACTGTATTATATAGTTATATAAATATGCTTACGCGTTAGTTACCGTTGGTGTCCTCGTGCGGTGTCTGTTTTTTCCGTGTGCATGATAGCACACGGTGGTTGATGGGACAACAAGGCCAGAAGCAGCTAACCAGCGTTGGATATCTGCAATTAGTTGTCCGCTCGTGTACATCTCCTTAATTCTCATGCTGAGATCCTTTGAAATCTTTTTAACAGGCATTGCTGCGAGTAGAAAGAAATACAAACACAAGAATCTATATTCGATGTTTAGTCTGTGTATTCAATGTGCAGTCAATCCACAAAATGGATGGTGTATTTATACGTTAATGACTCACATTTGCGTACGCCCACTTTCAACACCTGTACCTCGTCGCCATGCATAAAAGGTTACACACTTTGCATAGCCCACCACTCGATGATCTTTATCTGAACTTGCCCTTGTCCAGATACTACATTGTGCCATCTGCTTCCATGGATTAACCCCGATTCTACGGACGCAGGAACCACTCGCCTCTGCGTGCCTGTCATGCAGAAAAAGCGAAAGGCAGGAGCCGTTTCCAAGCCAAGGCCAAAGCGACAGGCTAAGTCTAATTAAGAAAACCTTCTGCTGACCCCAAAGGCTAAGGGTTTTAATAGACGTAAGCCTTATTATGTCAAAAAGAAATTTGGTGATGTACACTCAGCGCAAAACAAATGGCAGCCAACCCATTGAACCCGTAGGCCACTTCCTCGTTTATGCTTCGAAGATTTTGCCGCCGCTCTCCCGGAAATCTCCAGCCCGTCTTCTCCACTACTCGTCCTCGACGCTACCGCCGCCCTCCCGGAAACCCACATGCCAACTGCTCTTCGATGACGCTGCCGCTGGTGCCCCTGAAATCCACGGGTCACTTTCTCCATTGTGCTTAGACGACTCTGCCGCTTCTCGCCCGGAAATCCGGAGGTCACTTTCTCCATCCCTCTTCGACGACGCTGCCACTTCTTTTCTCCCGGAAATCCAGAGGTCACCTCCCCCACCCTTCTTCGGTGACACTGCTGCTTCTCTCCATGGAACCCCCATCTCATCTTCTGTAGCACCCATCCACCCAGATGTCCACAGCACGCCATGCACAAGAACCAGCTCGTTAGACCGGATGCTGAATGGGATAAGTGTGGATATCCCCGGGGACTCTATTGTGCTGGTAAAGATAGATCTGCTTCTGGAGACCATGCTAAATATGGATCAACGATGCAGAAGATGGATCGACGGATGGAGAAGATAGAGACTGACATAGCGGGATACATAATTTGCTCGGTGTTCATGTCCCTGTATCCCCGACGCCGGAGCAGGAGGGTGGCATGGATGTGATAAATGTGACCTTCGACCACCTTCCATCAGCAAGCGCACCAGAAGATTTTGTGTACATGTATGCCATTGAGGAGGATAACATGACAAACCCGTCAAGACCATGCCAGGAGACAACACAGCGAACAAGACAGGAGGAAAGATTCCTCCCAGACAACCTACCCTCAACCGCCGCCACAAGCACACCCGCTCACAGAAGAACACCCGCTTCCAGAACCCAACCTACATTCGCTTGCATCGATACGGTGCCCGACATCATCCTGCGCGATCTGCCACCGGCACTCAGGGAGAAGTATAGGGTGATGAGTGCTGGTTTACCCCACAAGTATGCTTTGTTAATTTTTAAGCACCACGTGTCCTACTTGGTGTACTGCGAGTGGGCGTTCAAAGTGAACGACGAAGGAAATCGCGAAAAAAAAGGCGCTTCCTGACAATTTAAGAAAGACTATTCTGGAGGAATTGTGGCGCTTTTTTTCAATTACAGATCCTTTAATGAAAGGCGTTCGAGACTGCATTAATGGCATTTTGCGCCATACAAGGCATCGGCCCTGGAAGGACAATCTGGTGGGGTACTCATTTGCGTGAGTGTTCAACAGTTTTTTATTTTTTGTAAATGTTTTGTTCCAGTTTCCGAGGGCTGCACACAGGCCCGGTTTTCAAGGTTATCCTGAAAACCGGGCCTGTTCTGCACACCATCCTACTGTAAATGTTTTGACTTGCTGTTCTTTAATAAAGGAGATGTTGCGTTTTGTATATTTTATGAATAAAGAATTTTTTTTTAATAACGTGACTGTATACCATACTGACTTTCTGTACATAAATGTTTTCACTAGCAGTAAACCATACACCTGTTGATGTTTTGAATTGCTGTGCACTTAATTTTTTTTACATTGTACAGTATTTGTAAATAAATGTTTTTGTACTTACTCCACCAATAAAAGAAAATGTTGATTTGTTTTAAATTGTTCCATTGTCTCCTTTTATACTGTAACAAAATACAGTGTTTCAAAAATGTACAGTACTGTCCAGGCATACTGTACTGTATACTGTAGGCATGCTCAGTACTGTACATCACAAGAGTATTACAACAATACATGCGGTATAGAATACACATGTTCTGGAATACATGTAGAATAAATGTATACTTTTTATTTTTTGGGTTTATTATACAGTATATATAAAAAAAGTATTGTATACGGTCTGTAAACAACAGCATACTGTTTCAGGTATTCTATCCTAATCAATAACAACGGCCACTAAACTGTAGACTCCGGTACGTGGTTTTTTAAATCCGATTCTGCAATGTGCAGGCAATGTTACACAAAGCGATATTATCCATCGAAATCCCTCCATTTGCCATTTTCCGCATGAGATGACAAAAAGTTTTCTTTTCTGAGGAAAAATAAAATAAAAGTTTTACTGTAATGGTCAGTCCCCTAAAGAAGTTCCCAGTCAGTCCCACCAATAATTTTCTCGGGGGGCGTCTCCTGTTCGCATGCGCCTAGCTTTTCACCAATTGTGCAATGTCTACTGTTGAAGCTGCTCAGCCAATGATATTGCTTACAGGAGAATCACTTGACTTTTGAATCGCACTGATATTGATATTTTCAAAATAAAAAAAACAGAATAAAATACGGCAACATTACTCACCATAGAATTTCCCAATCAGCTGGCGCCGGACCACTGCCAGTCCCGTATTCTTGATCATACACGTCGTTGACAGGTGACAGCGGGACTACTACACCTGTAGTCAGCTGATGAGGCTGGAAATCGATTAGGTACATGCAAGCTTGCTCGAAACTGTACGAGAAATCCGGCTCAGGCTGCAGGTATCCGTGCGTGGACAGAGAGCAAGGGTTGTCACTGACGGTCGGACCGTTATTGGAAGCCGGTGCTGGTGCATTGCTTGCCAGCGACTTTCGTTTCTTAGTTGGTTTTAACACAACCTTTTGCCGTCTGCATGATCATAGATACAGGAAAAACCCGGTGATACACACCAATACCCTCCAATAAATTCGGGATCAATACGAAAAAAACATGGATTGCTAGATAACTTTTTCCTTATTGCATGCTTCCACATATGAGGAGCTGGGGAAAATTTGTAAAACTCATAGTTTTTGAAAAAATACTGATAAATTTGAACAACTGTTGCCATCTTATCATCTGTTGCATTAATCGCGGCCCATATTAAATAAGCGTACGTTCTGTCGGGTTTTTGGAACACGGGCTGCACTTGTACACTCATGGCGGCGGGACTCTGGACAATAAGCAGAACAGGATCTGGTGTTTGTCTTTCTTTAATATGAGAAGCCTAAATTGATACATTATTGTAACCTCTTCCTTCAGTCCCAAGGCCAATTTACAATAGACCACTGTGGTATTAAACGAAACACCTGCAAGTCGACACATTACTGAAGCGCATGCGCATTACAATTCATGAATATCTGCCATCTGGCGGAGACGCAAAGAATTGCAACCAATTAAATCCGAACCATTCTCAATAAACACATCAACCGCGCATCAACCTCGGCTGTGAATGCAACATGAATGCGGCATGAACGTGGTGAAGTGCGTAGCATTCGGAAAAAAAATCCCGGAAAAATGCGGTGATGGAGAATAAAAGGGGCCGTAGCAGTAGTTCCCTTCTATCACCACCGTCACTCTCCTTGTTGGAGGTGTCCCAGTCTGTTGAGGATTCTGGATGATGAGACCAAACTTTTTTGGTTTCCTGTTTCTGTCTATACACCCTACCTTCCTTAAAATCTTTACTATCACGTATGTATTTACGTTGTTTGCGTTCTTTTAATTCTCGCGTAAATTATTCTATAGTTTTTTGGAGCTTATTCTCAAGATTAATGAATTCAGAATTAATTCTCCATTTGTCGGCATCACTATGTTGAACTGCCAGTTCAGTATTTACTATTTGAAGTTTGGCATTGTTCGTCTCAACCAGCAGTTTCATTAGTAATGCTGAACAGATACCCAGAATCTTATTCCATTTGAGGAGGAAATCAGGGTCTGTGTTGGGAGAGGAAGGAATAATGGCAACCCATAGTCCTCTTGGAATGAGGTCTGTTGATAGATATTTTTCAAGGCTAGCTATCTCCCACCATAGTTTGGCCCTTTGTTTGTAAATTTATCAAGGCCCGTAAAGTATGTATTAATATTACTTATACTAGAATCCGTGATGTCCCCGCATCAGCTTGAAATGAACACATAAATGATCAGCAGTGTAGAGAACCATAAGGTGCAAATGGGGACAAGAGACTTGATAAACATAACAGACAAAGATACCCCAGTGAATGCACTCGAAATGATAATGTAGGAATAATGATAATCTTAAAAACGAATTATTTAATCTATATAACAAAAGTGAAATAGAAATATTTGTACAGAGAGATGTGGTAAGAAGATCCAGGGCCACTCCCTAAAGACATACCAATTGAACTCCAACAGAAAGTAATGTAGAAGTTAACCTAAGGCAACACTAGTCTATAGAGAGCCTAATAATGTACAGGCTAAATTGTCCGTAAAAAATTCCTGAGGAATTAATAGTAACAGTGAGTACAGTATGTCACTACTATTAACTGAAAAACTGGTAAGGTATAGTGTAACCATATACCAGTACTGGTGCCAGAAGGAAGAATACAGAACAAAGTTAATGTACTCTATTGGTAGACCTAAGACAATAGAACTAGTGTGACTAAAATACTAGGATAATGTAACAACGTATGGTCACTAAACATACATATACCGGTGAAAAGAAAATATACTAATATACGGAGTTAAGACACATGGAAATGAAAACAAGGAGAATAGAATCCTGTTAAGGGCTAGCATAAAATATGCTGTAACATAACCCAGAGGCACGGTTCAAAGACCGTATCCAGTTATAGCCTCTAATATGAAATAAACCCCTAACTGTTAAACAGTAGTATGTATAGTGAACAGCATAATAAACACAATACAGCACCGATGCACCATCATTAAGCTAAGCTAAGTCCTTCTTGTAGCTCCTCTTTGTATATTAAGTATTATTATATATGTGGCTAGACTTTAAGGAGTTTTTCTCTCGAGCTACAGATCTATGCAGTCTGAGCTGCTGCTCACCACATACAGGAGCGGCAGCCTCACTGCATTGACACCACGCTTAGCTACTTATTAACTTTCCTCAACATTGTGTATCACTATATGCACAGTGGTTACAAAACAGAGGTTTCTTTCTAGTTCTATTGTCTTGGGTTTACCTGTAGGGTACATTAATTTTGTTCTGTATTATTCCTTCTGGTACCAGTGCTGGTATATGGTTACACTATACCTTACCAGTTTTTCAGTTAATAGTAGTGACATACTCACTGTTACTATTAATTCCTCAGGATTTGTTTCGGACAATTTAGCCTGTATATTACTGCACCGACACACTTTATTCGAGCAAATACCCAGTATGTACCTGGCAGATACCTGGAATGTGCCGCTCCTCACCTCTGACAAGCCCCGTTGCGTTTGCCTTCCCAGCCTGGGTTCATGCCTGGCTGACGGGCGGCTGATCTGTTAAATGATAATGATTAGGATTTAATAGGCTGCAATGCTTCGCGTGTCTACCAGATGGCATAAATTCATGAATTGTAATGCAGTATATATATATATATATATACTGTGCAGTATTGCAGCCAGCGGGAATAAAATGCTTCAATCCCTGCCTGGAAAATACCTCAATGCACTCGGGCAGAAAACAGTCACAAACCTCAATACACCCGGGTATACCCGAATTCGTGGGACTAGCCGAGCTCGAATAAAGTGTG
Organism: Ascaphus truei; assembly: GCF_040206685.1. Classification (NCBI taxonomy): domain Eukaryota; kingdom Metazoa; phylum Chordata; class Amphibia; order Anura; family Ascaphidae; genus Ascaphus; species Ascaphus truei. The sequence continues at coordinate 279,996,199 of NC_134483.1, forward strand.
TCGCCAGTGTATTAGGCTCTCTATAGATTAGTGTTGCCTTAGGTTAACTTCTACATTATTTTCTGTTGGAGTTCAATTGGTATGTCTTTAGGGAGTGGCCCTGGATCTTCTTACCACATCTCTCTGTACAAATATTTCTATCTTACTTTTGTTATATAGATTAAACAATTAGTTTTTACGATTATCATTATTCCTACTTTATCATTTCGAGTGCATTCACTGGGGTATCTTTGTCTGTTATGTTTATCGAAGCACGATATCCATAAGGAGTAAGGGAATGTCAATGGGTGGTCCTGTGTAATCGGAGTAATTGTTTAAATGATGCTTCCATACCTTCTGCGTGCCCGATATTGGTATACAGGTTGGATACATCAAGTGTAACCAGCAGTGACTCAGAGATGTCCCCTTCAAGACAATGTAGTTTGTTGATGAAGTCCGAAGTGTCTTTCAAATAGCTCGTCATACGGATTACCATTGGCTGCAGGTGGAAGTCAATATACTGCGACGGGATGACACAATGACCCCCTCGCCAAGATAATAGGCCTCCCAGGTGGGGCAGTAAGGGATTTGTGCTTCTTCTGTAAAATGTACAGCACTGGTATAATGGGGAAGTCTTGTTTAAGGAACTGTCCTGTATCCTCCGATATCCAACGATTAGTGATGCCGACCTCAATGACCGCATCAATCTCCCTCTTGTATCTCCATGAGGGATCTCCTGCTAGTTGTTTGTAGTGTTGTGAAACACTTAGTTGTCTGTTAACTTCTGCTCTATATTGTGCAGAGTCCATCAGGACCACTCCGCCACCCTTATCCGCTGCTCGTCTGATGATCGTGGTGTTATCCCTGAGGGTTTTGAGTGCTTGCTGCTCATCTCTGGTCAGATTGGAGAAACTCTGCAATGGATTGCTGAATGCCTTCTTTGTATCCGCCTCCACCAGGTTCATAATTGTGGTTAGTGCAGAGAGAGTATGATGCACAGCCAAAAGGAGTGGGTCACAAGATCATAAAAAATAAGTCCTTTTATTCGTCCATATGCAGAAACAGAAGTGAAAACCTCCTACATGTTTTGTGCCCCAGCACTTTATCAAGGAGTATACCAAACACATATGCTACCCTCCCTTAAATAGTATACTTAATACCACTCCGTTTTCGCGCCATTGGGGGAGTGACGTCACACGGCCAGCCCCTATCCTGTGTGAAGACACATGCACGTAGTGCACCCTGTGCCTGCATGTCCCTCACATCCCCTAGAAGAGGCAAACTGGCACAGCGCATGCACGCGGTAAGCCCTCCCCCCGCCGCGTCACTCCTCCAAGGGCACCCCCACGGACTCTCCTAGTCTCCGATTGGCATCGCAGTCGTCAGGACGTCACCCGGCCTGGTCCCCGCACCTGCGCAGAGGCATCTCAGGGTGAGACAGCACCTAATGTAACTTGCCCTCAGCTCCTGGTGCCCTCAAACGAGTACTGTGCATGTGCAGGGTGAAGCCATCTCGGACCCCATTTGTCCACTGCCCACCAATGGGAGGCCCTCATCATATTCTACAATATACCAATTCAAATACAGACAAACTTTATTAGTAGTTAACAATGGTTAAAAGTATGCCCTAACTAAAGAGGCGCATGCGCGACGGCAAGGAGCATGGTCGCATAGGATAAGTGCTCCGTGCCTCGCTAGAACATATTGACAGCAAAAACCTAACAAAACTGCCCATTAAATGGAGCATTTCACTAATAAAACTCCACAATATCCCGCAATGTCGAAGAAAACCCCCAAAACATCCAAAAAGAAGGTGCTACCTGAATATTTCGGCCGAGCTGGAGTGAGCGGTGCAGGGGGAGAAATGGCGCCATATTCGAATGCCGGATCGGAGACTGAGCCGGACGGGGAAGGTGAGGAGCGCGACAACCCGACAAGGCGCCCTGTAAGACAATGCGACCTTGATAAACTGTATGACAATCTGAAGGTACTGTTGCAGGCCGAACTTAAAGATATAAAGAGAGAGGTTACAGGACTAAGGGAGAGAACGAACGTCCTAGAAAATAAAGTTGACCAGTCAATCAGGGCCATTAAGAGGCAAGACCGCAAACACACCAGCCTCCAGGACCAAATAAATGAACTGAGAAACCGCCAAGAAGACACAGAAAACAGGGACAGGCGGAACAACCTCCGGATTAGAGGGGTCCCCGAAACTGTGCTGGATAGCGAGGATTTCATCCAGAAATGGCTGGAGTCCCTGCTCCCTGACACCCCTAAAGAATATCTAGCCCTGGACAGGTGCCACAGAACCTTGCGCTCCAAACCCCTACTGCATGAGCAACCGCGAGATATTGTGCTCAGAATGCACTACTATCGCTCCAAAGAAGCAGTGCTACATAAAACGAGGCCCCTTCCATTTGTAGAATATGAGGGAGTGCGAATGGCCATATACCAAGACCTGTCCCCAGAAACATTGGCTCGGCGAAGGGCCCTATTTCCGTTCACCAGGATCCTGAGAGATAAAGGGGTAAGGTACAGGTGGACCTTCCCCTTCGGCCTGCAAGTTACAAAGGGAGGCAAATCTACCACCATCAGAAGCCCAGAAGAATGGCCAACTTTCCTCCATAAGCTGGGCTTAGGTGAGGCCCCGGTAGCGTAGGATCCAGCTATAGCCCCCCCAGAACCTGTCTGGGAGCAAAGGGAACAGAGGGCTAGGTCCCCCAGAGAGCAAAGGGGCGCAGCAGCAAACTGATGGACTCGGATGAACATTTTCATTTAACAAAAAGAATAAAAGCTCAATGCGAGAAGTTACTATAGTTCCGTTACTAAAGTTAATAAAGTTACCTGAACTCTGTTACCTGGCTGCATTGATGTGGCCACCAGACATACAGACCCACCCCCGAGTGAAAGAGGGTTGAGCCCTGACACCCTACCTACAGTAGTCCGGGGCCAAAACAACTTGAATGGACGCAGCAGCCCTGTGGAGAAATTTTACGGCCTACCTTGCAGAGAATGGCGGCCCCAGACACAAAATGGCGATGCAGCTGAAGAAGGCGGGAATCCACGCTGAGCCGCAGGAGCAGGAAGGGAGCGGTGAGCGGGAAAACTGGAGCAGTCGCACGCACCTCCGCACTGGTGAGAGTCGTCGTCCAAAATGGCCGCCTCCCGGATACGCGTCACAGCTGGGCCCCGGAAGGAGCGGCGCCATCTTGGAGGTGGCATGGGGCTAGATCCCACCGGCGCGGCCAGATGACGTCACCAGAAAGACTGAGGACAGCCGTAAGCCCATCATGGCGTCCAGAGGGCGCCAGTCGGCCTGCGCAGGCCTAGATTAGTCACCTAACCGGCCTGACGCGGGTTTTTTTGAATTTCGAAATACAGAAAGAATAGAAAACATACGGGAAGGGAAATAGTATAGCGTAAGCGCGGCAGAACCATTAAAGGAACAAGGGCAAGGTGAGTGATAGCACGAGAGGTAGTAAGAGGATAAAAGCAAGTAGATGAGAGAACAAGCAGGATTGGAGATATTTAAGGAGACAAGGTTAAGAGAAGGAAAAAGGAAGCAGGCTTGAATTTAAAGTGGAGTGGGGACGTAGCAAGTAGGAAGGAAGTGGTAGAGGAGAGAGCAAGGAGGAGAGTAAGTAGGGAACTAGAATGAAAAAAGAATAAATATGGAAAAGTACGGAAACCAGAAAGGTATAGAATTGCGCAAGCTAGATAGTGGGAGTGGTGACTGGAAGTAGAGTGTAGGGGGATGTGAAGTAGGAATTGGAAGGTTAGGTATTAAAGGAGGAAGAGAAGGATTGGTAGGTTAGGGAAGACAGGTTGAACAGGAGAGGAGAAGGGAAATAAGGAGCAGGGACACACAAGGTTTAGAGAGCAGGAGAAGGTAGAAAAATAGAAAGTTTTGGAATTGTGCAAAAAGATGATGAGAGTGGTGACTGGAAGTAGAAGGTTGGGGGATGTGAGGTAGGATTGGATAAGTAGGTTATTATAGGAAGAGGGGGAATGTTAGCAGGGGGGAAGAGTCAAGATGAGTAAGAGCGGAGCAGGGAACTAAGGAGCGGGGAAACGCAAAAGCAAGAGACACAGAAGAGATAGAGGGGATAAGGGGAAAACTAAAGAAAGAGAGAAGAGAAAAAGAGGGAAAGCTCATAAACATAGGCGGATGAGGCTACGACACCACAGGTCGAGCTGGGTACCCTATGGCGGTGGGGGGGGGGGGGGAAGATAAAAAAAAAAAAAGTAAGGGACAGAGTCAGATTAAGTTAAGTTCATTTTATGTTATGTTATGTCTCTGGTTTTAAGTTCATTTCACGTTAGGTTTTATTAATTCAAGCTCAGAAAGAGCGAGGCGGGAGAGGGAGGGAGTGACCTGCTTCAGAAATCCGTATGGGCCACACACTAAGGGGGAGGAAAGGAGATCTCCTGGGCCTTAGTGAAGCCTTAGTGAAGCCCTTTGGGACTGGTCGCGAGGGGTGAGAGATCTTCATCCCACGTTCCCTCTGGACGGTTGGAGAGGAGGCCAGTCACCCAAAGGCGGTGATCTCGTCGTGGAGGCGGCGTTGCAGAGACGACGAGAACTCTATTGTCTTATGTCTTGTTTATTGTGTGTTGTGTCCCCCCAAGTGTTCCCTTCTGTTTGCTCCCCCTTGTGTTTTTCTATAGGTGGCGAAGAGAGGTTTCGCAGTTCGAGAAGAAGATGCGTTCGAGAACATGGCACAAAGGTAGTTCGCAGAACCAGACACCGTCAGCAAGACCATCTTACGCTCTTAAATGAGTAAGGAACTCAGGCTAGTATCACATAATACTAAAGGGTTTAACAGCCCGGCTAAGCGAAGAATAGCCTTCCGAGATTATAAGCGTAAGGGGGCAGAAATTCTGTTTCTGCAAGAAACACACTTCTCTCAAGACAACTACCCAAAATTCCTGGATAGGGATTTCCCAACACATTTTCTGTCTTCCGCAAAGGTAAAAAAGAAAGGGGTGGCCATACTAATACATAAAAGGATACCGTTCGTACCCGATAAGACTTTCAAAGATAAAGAAGGAAGATTCCTTATAGTCAGAGGTGCAATCCAAGGGTTTCCAATCACCCTAGCAACAATCTATGCCCCCAACGAGACGGCCCCAGGTTTTTTTTCTACCTTCTTTGGGAAACTTAACAAGGTGGCCAGAGGCAACATTATTGTCGCCGGGGACCTAAACAGGGCACTACGGACGGAGTTTGACAGATGCTCATCCACTAATATTACACACAGATCTGACATACTAACAATTAAAAAAGGGCTACGTGACTGCCAATTACTTGACATATGGAGGGAACAACATCAGAGACTGCGAGAATATACCTTTTACTCACACCCACATGACTCATATAGTAGGATAGATTACTTCCTTGTATCCAATAGAATGGTCCCTGGGGTCTCTCAAACCGAGATCCATGATATTTCATGGTCTGACCATGCATCCATAGAGCTGCGGTGCACACTTATCCCACTAGACAGACCTAGAGCGAACTGGAAGCTAAATGAACTCTTGTTGAAAATCCCAGCCCTACAATTGGAAATAGGGGAAAGGATCACTCAATACTTCGAGGAGAATGAGGGGAGTGTGACTACCCATTCCACTCTGTGGGAGGCCCATAAGGCTACCCTCAGGGGGTTCATTATAAATCTGGCCGCTATGAGGAAAAGAGAGCGGGAAAGTAAAAGTTTGAAACCAGAAGAACAGCTACCGGAGCTTTCCTCCCTACATAAGAACAATAAAAATGCCCACACATTAACTCAAATACTAGCCACTAAAAATAGCCTTAATCTTCTCCTCTCCGCTCAGGCTGAGAAGGAATTGACCTGGTCCAAACGGAAATTCTATGAAAAAGCTAACAAGCCGGACACACTACTTGCCAATAAGCTAAAAAACAAGCTTCCAAACTATCACATTCACGCAATTCGAAACCAGGGCGGGGACCTTACCTCCATCCCAGCGAACATAGCAGGGAAATTCAAAAAGTATTATGAAATATTATACAACGGAGATAAGGTAACCCACACCCCAAAAACAAAAGAAGAGTTACGGACCTTCTTAAAAGAGGCGCAATTACCCATTTTGAAGAGATGCGAAAGGGAGGCACTCCAGTCGGACTTCACGATCGAGGAACTCTCTGGGGTCATCAAAGCATTAAAACCAGCTAAAGCCCCAGGCCCAGATGGCTTCTCAAACTTATATTAAAGAAATATTTAAAAATTCTAGCCCCCCACATGTTGAAATTATTCAACGAAATTTTAGCAGGGGCCTCATTCCCAGCACAAATGCTCCAAGCCTCAATTTCTGTGATCCATAAACCCGGAAAGAAACCGGCAGACTGCAAGGGCTACCGGCCCATTTCACTGATTAACTCGGACCTTAAAATATACTCTAAACTCATAGCCAACAGGGTGGGTAGTGTCCTTCCCGGGTTGATACACACGGATCAAGTAGGGTTTATCGAAGGTAGACAAGCGGCAGATAACACCAGGAGAATTATAGATTTGATTGATCTGGCCCAAAAAGAAAAAATACAATCCATGGTGTTAAGTCTGGACGCTGAGAAAGCCTTTGATAGAATAGACTGGCCCTACCTTTCGGAAACATTGAGAGCATTTGGCTTTGAGGGACGCCTCCTGCAGGCCATCCTGGCGCTGTATAAAAATCCAGCAGCAAGAGTGAGATATCAAGGCTTCCCCTCAGAACAGTTTGAAATCAAAAGCGGAACACGTCAAGGATGCCCGCTGTCGCCGTTGCTGTTCGCCCTTTGTATAGAGCCTTTGGCGGCACACATCAGACTTAATCCAGATATCTCTGGTATCCCAGTGGGAGACCAAATGCACAAAGCCGCGCTTTATGCGGACGATGTCATTCTCACAATAACCAAATCTCTCACATCTCTCCCAAATATATTCAACGTACTGGGCAAATTTAACCAAATTTCGGGATTTAAGATCAATCAGTCAAAATCAAAAGCCCTCAATATTAATTTACCAAAAGAAATCGAAAAACTGATTGACCTCAATTTTCAGTTTAAATGGCAACCCTCTACGATCAAAAATTTAGGGGTGTATCTCACAAAAGAATACAAAACTTTATATAAAGCAAATTTCCCCAAGATCATAAAGACACTGGGGGAGGATCTCCGAACCTGGATGAAGGGGAATATCTCATGGATTGGGAGGATACATAGCGTGAAAATGAACCTCCTCCCAAAGATGCTATATCTTTTCCAGAGTCTCCCTATCCCATTGGTACAGGCGGACATCCTCTCCCTCCAGTCAAAAATTATGAAATTTATTTGGAATGGGAAAAACCCACGAATTACTAAAGGGATTTTAAAACGTCCCACACTACGTGGAGGGTTAGCGGTGCCTTGCTTGCAGGCCTACTACAAAGCAGCCCAATTAGGGCAGATTTTCCAATGGCACACAGACCCAAGCCTTCGGAGATGGGTCGAGTTGGAAAAGAGATGTTGTGCACCAATTGAAATCCGAAATTTAATCTGGCTACCCAGAGAAGGGGTACGCAAGATGAACAACCCGCTACAGACCATGGTCAATTCGTTAAAAGTCTGGGAGGCCACGAAGTTTAAATGTAACCTGACAACCAAAGCGTCAGTAATGACACCAATAGTGGGCAACCCAGATTTCGCTCCGGGCCTGAATAGCAAAAATTTCTTAATTTGGACTCAGAAGGGATTCTCCCGCCTAAAAGATCTGGAGGGCAAAAGGACTATACAAACATTTGAACAAATTAAATCCTCTAAGAATATCCCAAACAGCGAATTTTTTAGGTACCTCCAGATCAGGGATTTCTACAACAAAACACCAATACGACCGGCACGAACAAATTTTGAGCAGCTGTGTTCTAGAGATACGGACACTAGAGGACTCACGTCTAGAATGTACAGGGAAGTGATCTGCCAGAAGTCGCCCAATGACAATAGACTGAGTTACATGAGACAGTGGGAATCTGACCTAGGAGAGACTTTAGAGGACGACGAATGGGACAGAATTATTCAGGCGGCAGCAAAAGCTCAATCTGCACCACATTAAAGGAGAACGCATATAAAGTCCTAATGAGGTGGTATTACACTCCGACGCGCTTAGCGAAATTTGTAAAAGGCTACTCTCCTCTCTGCCCTAAACAGTACGGGGAGGCAGCAGATCTCCGACATATGCTGTGGTCTTGCACTAAAGTGGCCCCTATTTGGGAAAAAATCAGAGATTGGATTCAGCGGATTCTCGATTTGGAGATCCCCCTGGACCTGTGGCTGTTCCTATTGGGCAGGCGGATCCAGGGTCTGTCAAAGGTGTCGCATAAATTAATCGCGCACTTTGCTACTGCCACGAGATGCGAGATTGCAGCGTTATGGAAACAGCAGGAGTTACCAATTATCCCTAAGATCAGAAACAGAATTTGGCATGTTTGCCGGATGGAACAATTAACGAGTTTAGTTAATGACTCCGGCACAAATTTTCTAAAAGTTTGGGATCCATGGTTGACCCAGGAAGAAACCCCAGGAGTGGATGCCGCCTCAATCTTGCATTAATTAAATCAAGTACGTTCTCCTTTATGGGCAGAGTAGACAAAACGACATAGTGACGCACAGCTATCAGATCTCCCGGTAGCCATAAACAAGAGGAGAATAAGGGTACGAAGGGTAATAGAATCTTTGTAGAGCCCGCCAAAGTTAAAATTCGTAGCGAAGGCCGAGAAATCTCGAACACGACAAATCTTCACATCCTCTCCAGAGCCTGGAAACATACCACCTCCCCCCCCCCTCACCCCCTCCCCCCTCCTACCCTCTATCCCTGTCTCCCTGTCAAGTCTGTCTGGTCTTGTTTGTCCTGTGTCAAGTAGTCACGTCTAATTGTTGTCACTACATGTGGTTTGACAAAAATGAAATGTAACAACGGGCTGTGGAATATTGGTTGTAATTGTACTTTCCAATAAAAATTGAAAGTTGAAAAAAAAAAAAGTATGCCCTAACAAAAAAAACATTTTTCTTCCACGTAAATGACAAAACTGTAAATAAAAAACTATGTGTCTGACACTACACCTCCTCAGACACAGATAGAATTACCACAAGAATGTTTCTCCCTATGAAAATATATGTAATTATGTAATCCATTACAAGTACTATTAATACTATTTTTATAGCAATAAGCCTGATTCCCTCAGTCTATCCATTTAGTCCTAATAGTGGTGGAATCCGCAGAGAGAGCCTACTACAAATTCATGCAATATTGGAATACCCATTAACAAATCTAAATCACACCATCTTATTCAAAATTTAGAGAAGAAATCCTAGGATTGCAGCGGTGCACAGCCAAATAGGAGAAGGGGACCAGCGAGGTGTGGGTTAAAAATATATATTTTTATTAATACTGCATGGTAACGGGGACACACACTCTGACGCGATTCGGACAAGGATTGTCCTTTATCAAAGAGCTGATTCGCGTCATTCGCCCTCACAGTCTTATAGAGCACTCCCTGCCCACCTACATCATCGCGCTGCGTAATTTCGGCGCAAAAATCACCGATGTACGACCTCATTGGTCGGAGCTATCAGCCAATGGGACAGCTCAATGCCGTGGGTGTGTAGCGAGGGGAGGGGAGTGATGCGCTTATCTCACCAGCACGCAGACCCCACCGCTGACACACATAGCAACGCTACCTGGTTACACTTCCTGATCCCTAACAAAAACAATGAACCTCCTGTCAGAGTACATAATTAGGTGTATATACAGATGAACGGGTAGGTGGGATGGGAGGGGAGAGGGAAGGGAGGGGGGGGAGGGGTGGAGAGGGGAAGCAAAAGACTGTTGAGGAGGAAAGAGAAAAATAGATAAAATTAGCATAGCAATACATACTAGACTAAACACATTATAACATTTAAATCAAATATTAAAAACAGTTAACAAATGGATTGCGAATCTAAGACTGAAATGGAGGCAATATATACAGTCAAGGAACAATATATAACCATGTCTTATTTCAATTGACTTTATAATAATGATATTTGTGAAATCAATCTGTCAATTTTGTAATATATTTGTACCTGTGCGATGTGTAGAGAAACATGTATTTCCCCTTTATATAGATATGACACAATGCACTATATGGGGAGACTTGCATTACCCACATATATCTTTAAGTCCTTACTTGACAATTTTATTTTTATCAGGTGAACGGATAGACACAGGTGTCAAATGCAAGCTAATCATTTAAAACATATAAGAATCATAATGGATGCTGAGGTCCAGTTCGAACAGTAGTGTATGCAAAAGATATTTGTGCAATACATTATGTTTAGCTTGTAGACCTATGTGGACACAGATATTAAATTTAGTTGGCATGTAGAGCAAGTAAACAGAGATGTTATTCACCATATGAGTCTAAATAATGGAACAGATAATTGTTTATTTATATATTTAATTAAGGAAGTGTTTGAGCTCCCAGTCCTGGTTCATGCCCTTGGGTGCCAATGTCCCAAGTGCATAAATCCAGAACATCTCCCTACGATTCAATGATGCCTCCCTGTGCCCTCCCCTGGGGTGTATAGAGATGTTTTCTATTGCGCTATATGTGAAGGTTATGATAGATCCTAAGGGACATGTGTTGAAATGGCGCGCTACAGGAAAGCGATCATCACAGTTCCTGATACTGCGAATATGCTCAGTGATCCTGATTTTAAGTGCTCTAATGGTCCTGCCTATGTACCCACTCCCACATGCACATTTCAATAGGTAAATAACAAAATTCGTGTTGCACGTCATGAATGACTCAATACGGTATACATGACCAGTATGGATATCTTTTACAGATTTTATTGGTTCAGCATATCTTGCCTTTCTCCTTTACGTGGGAATTGATGACCAGGAACAGTGTTGCAGCTAAGATGTCCTGCCCAGCGGAGTCAAAAATATTGATGGTATGTTAACCCTTTATTTACTCCAACACATGGACAGTTATACCTTATAATATCATTGCTGCACTTCCAAACACTGGGTCCAATGCTCTATCTCTTGGCTTCATGTGCTTCCTCTATACCATGATATGTGGACATTAACTATTCAAGTGATATCGAGTTTGAGTCGGATTGAGCACTGTTGTTGGGACTTGTGCCCCAAACTACCTTATTCAAAATTTAGATCATCATTTCATAACATATAGGTCCAATATTAAATCCTATCCCTCTTATATATACTGAGGCTGAATTCCGCAGAGGGGGGAAGGGGGAGGGGAGGAGGGAGGGAAGGTCTAGCTATAAGGTAACTCCATAATGTTAGACACCTAGACCATCAGAAAATATCCCAAGCTCCATTCAGTATTTAAGCCCTCCGGTATTCTCGTCTTCAATAAGAATATCCATTGGGCTTCCCTCCGATCCAGGAATTTTTCCATATCCCCTCCTCGTTCTCTACGTATGATCCTATCAATTCCCATAAATGAAAAATTCCCCATCCCTCCTTTCTCACATTCGCAAAAGTGTTTGGAGACGGGGTGTAGCAGGTCACCCTTTTTAACCAGTCTTATATGTTCTTGAATTCTTAACTTTAGACTCCATTTTGTTCTCCCAACGTATCTTTTCTCACATCCACAGGTAATCAAATAAATGATATGTGTGGAGATACAGTTAATAAAATTATTAACTTTGTATTTTACGTGTGGATTGCTGGAAAAGAATACTGTGGATGGTCTCATATACCTACAGATGTTACACTTCCCACATTGGAAAAATCCCCTGTGATGAAAGTGTCTCTTTTCTTACTTCCCGATTTAATTTCACTAGGAGATACAAAGGAGGCTATTGTTTTCGCCTTGCAAAATATACATTTTGGACCCAGCCCAATATGGTCTCGTAAATCCATATCCATATATAGCAAATCCCAATGTTTATGTAGGATTGTTCTCACCTGATTACTTTTCCTATTGTATTGCTGTCATGGAACACGAACTACATTTCTGACTCACCCCCCTCTCTCCTTTGCAGCTTCTGCCTGTCAGATCTTATTCTCAGCTGCATGGAGTTTGCACACACATACTGTGCCTGTGTACATGCAACAATGTTGCATTTCTTGCCTCTGAGCACGTAATCAGTGAACTGCTACTGCAGCTTCTCCAGTCCTCCCAGTTAATGGACTTTCCCATGTTCTCCCCTGTCTTTTGCTGACAGTTAGTGCAGTCCCACTCAACCTTTAGTGTGACCCCTGCCCCTCACTTCCTTTTCCACCCTAGATCACAGTGAGTACAGACCTGTCTGCATCCACCCCTGGTAAGGCCTTTCTCTCTTACCATAGTCTAACCTCATAGAAGCATCCCACATAGAGAAGCACTCTCTGCCTACACTACACCTACAAGTTCCTGTGTTTTCTACTCCTGCAATAAAATTAAGAAAGACATTAAGGACTTGTCATGCTTTGGAAGAGGGAGGACATGAGTTGAGCTTACTGGAATCATTCATACATCATTCGTGACCCGGGTTCCAGGAAAGTAAGAGAGAGACCGTCTATTAGAGGTCTACGCAGAAGCCATCACTCACAGCCTTCATGCTACAAAAGTGCAGCTCTACACAGCTATACAGCAAACTGCTACAGCTTTCTGCAAAACAAGCAGCAGTTTAAACAGAACAGTGAAAAGACATCTGTGCCTTACAGACACTTACAGGAGCTGCTACTCAAGACTCCATGACCACACAGAGCAGCCTCTGCAACTGCACACAATCTGCAGCTTTCACAGACAACAAGTAGCTCAAACTGCACGGCAGCCTTGCAACAAACAGTGCTTCTCTCACAATTACTAACTGCCTTTTTCTCTGTCTGAGTCCACCCGCTGCTCAGCCCCACAGTGAGGAGCCTACGGACACCTGTAAGTACAGCTACCCCAACGCTGCACGCTGCAGGAAACCGCTCGGCACCATCTGAGACAGACGCCCTTCGCTGACAAGGTAAAAAAACGCACGCCACACGCACTGGCAAAAGGCCTACACACACCTACAGCATGGCAGAACTCAGAGCCTCAACAGACATCACACAGGAGAGCGATCACTCAGACACAGAGACCGCCGCGCAACTGCAACAGGAGCAGGCAGGCGCAAGGCCTAAACGGACAGTCACACTGACACAAAAGGCCGGCGAAAAATATGAGACTGACATTGAAGCGCACCGCGCTAAATTAGAGTTGGCCTGGGAAACAACCACGCTGGGAATACGCAATGTCACTAGTATTGGCAACTATGCGCAGCAGCTCGAGCAGGCAATAACGCAATTAAGGACTGATCACTCGCGTTATCAAGAGCTATCAGAGGCATACGTTACTTACCTGACCAGGGCCAACACCAGCGAAAGCCTGCAAGAAAGAGACTTATAGAGCAACATTGACCTGGCACGAGACAGCCACGTGCGTATCACTATCACGGAAGCTGAGAGTAGGAGAAAGGACCTTTTGCTGGAAACTGCATCACAGCGCTCCAGCATATCCAGGCATTCTTCAAGGTCAGCAAGATCAGCGCAATCCAACGCGTCCAGCGCAAGCGCAAGCGCTACCAAGGCGCGAGCCACCGCAGAGGCCGCACGTGCCAGGGCCGAATATGGTCGGAGAGAGGCAGCCATAAGAGCAGGAAGAGCGCGCATAGAAGAGGAAGAACAGACAGCCACTGCTGCCGCCGCCGCTACTGCCGCTAACGCCGCCGCTACTGCAGCAACCACTGCGCGTAGGAAGGCCGAATTTGATGTGGAACTAGAGGCACTTAATCATGAGAAGGAAGCCGCCGCCGCTATAGCCCAAGCCGAAGTCCTAGAAGCAGCCGCGCGACAGGACGGCGGGGAGCAACCGTACAGACGGATTGCCTCAGAGGATCCGGTCCAACGCACTGAAGACTACGTAAGGAGCCTCTTCAGTGTAAACACCAGCGCACCATCTCAACACGGATGGAGCGACTCCACAGATACCGAAGACCTGCTAGGCCAACGAGGAGAAGATGCCGTTCCTGCAATGGCACATGCTGCCTGGGATAGCCACAGCCACAAGAGTGATCCACACGCCAGCGCGCACACGGATGCACCACAACGGGCTCGCCATCCAGGTACACCCACGCGGGAGAAAACAGCCCCTCACACTAGCCAGCAGCCATCACGCGTCCACGCCAAGGAAGAGGCGACCGCACAGACCGTCCCAGCAACTACCTCAGAACGGGGCAAACGCGCCGATGTCTCAGGTCTGACAGACATAGCCAAGTACATGATCCGGCGCGACTTGGTGCACGCAGGACTCATCAGCTTCGACGACCGCCCTGAGAACTACCGGACGTGGAAGATCACGTTCAAAGACGCAATCGACAGCTTGGACTTCTCAGCAAGAGAAGAGCTCAACCTGTTAGTCATGTTCCTGGGGAACGTATCCAGGGAGCAAGCGCAGAGACTTCGGACGGCAAACGCGCATCAACCCCAAGTAGGTCTTGACCTAGTGTGGGAAAGGCTAGAAGAGTCCTATGGCAGCCCCGAAGCAGTCAAAGATTCACTCTTCAAAAGAATCGAGAGCTTCCCCAAGATCACAACTAAAGACTACTCGAAGTTACGAGATCTTGGAGACCTGCTGCAAGAACTGGAGTTCGCAAGGAAAGACCATTCCTTAATAGGTCTCAACGCCCTAGATTCAGCTCGTGGAGTGAGACCCATCCTGGAGAAGCTACCCTTCAACCTCCAAGAAAGGTGGCTTTCACAAGGTTCCAAATACAAAAGGGAGAAGCAGGTTCTCTTCCCCCCATTCTCATTCTTCGTGAGCTTCATCCGCGAAGCGGCAAGGACAAGGAACGATCCCAGTTTCATCTTAGGTGCGCAAACCACATACAGTGCGAGCAGCCTGAAGAACGAGAGACCAGCGACGAGATATGGTAACCCCCAAACACCCGTCTCGGCCCGCAGGACGGACGTGCCTCCCACGACCCAAACTTCTCCCGATCAGTCGGTCGCCGGAGACAAGGAACCAAGGGACCCAAACAGGGAATGTCCCATACACAAGAAGCCACACCCACTCAACAAGTGCTTTGGGTTCAGGATGAAGTCCCTAGAGGAACGCAAGAGGTTACTTGGAGAATTCGGAGTTTGCTTCAAGTGCTGCGGTTCCACGACTCACCTAGCCAGGGACTGTAAGGAAGAGATCAAATGCACAGTGTGCGAGAATGACAAGCACGTGACAGCGTTACACCCAGAGGCGATGACGCTCCACCAACTCAAGAACCCATCCTCCATAGCGGAGCATGGCGGGGAGAAAGAAGAAGGAGAGTCAACATCCGTCACATCTCAGCGCACTGAAGTTTGCGGAAAAGAAGGTGACAAAATGTCCTGCTCCAAAATATGCCTTGTCGCAGTGAACCCCCAGGGACAACCAGAGAAGGCTATTCGGATGTACGCAATCCTCGACGACCAGAGCAACCGATCACTGGTCAGGTCAGAGTTCTTCGACATGTTTAACATACAAGATGGTGCTTCTCCTTACACTCTCAGAACGTGCGCAGGGCAAATGGAGACCACAGGGAGAAGAGTGAATGGCTACACCATATGCTCAATAGACGGCAAAGTGAACATGCCCCTTCCCACACTCATCGAGTGCAACCACATGGCCACAAACAGGGACGAGATATCCACACCAGACGTGGCACTCCATTACCCCCACCTCAAAGGAATAGCCAACCACATCCGGCCGGTGGAACAAGACGCCAAGATCCTGCTGCTGCTCGGTAGGGACATCATGAGGGTACATAAAGTCCGTAAACAGCGCAACGGACCCCACAACGCGCCATACGCCAAAAGACTCGACCTAGGATGGGTGATAGTGGGCAACTCGTGCACTAACAAAGAGCACGGGCAAGACTACGTCGATGCCCGCAGAACGGAGGTGACAGAATGTGGACACACATCTCTCTCTGAACCATGTCTTGGCCATCTCCAAGTGACCGAAGGGCCAAGTGAAGAGAAAAGACATGGTCATACCCCTGAGACCAACAAAGACATCCTCACGCCGATGGGATGTGACAATGGCTTAGGATGCTCAGCAGTCCAGACAGCCAAGGATGATGAGTCGATTCCACCGAAGGAAGAGAGTAACCTCCCAAAGGCGACCGACAAAGGGATCGTCCTAAAAACAACAAACAATCAGACAATACTCCCGCGAGCAAGGGCACAATTAAGACGTACAGTTGTTCCTCCCCACAGAGTATCAAGCAACAGAGCAACCAATTGCCACGGCTGGCATAGCCGCAAAAGATTGCGCCCCACAGGCGAAGCCACAGTGTCAAAAGGACTGTTCGTTCAAACACGTAAGAGGGGAGTGTTGCAGAGACATTTCCCAAAAGGATTTACAAGGACAAAAGAGACTGTTCTTCGTCATGTCCAGGGAGAAAACAACCTCTCGATGGCAGTCAACAAAGAAACACAAAAGCGTTTCACCAAACTACGCGGAGATGTTCTCGTGCAAGAGAAATGTACCGATGAACTACGGTGCACAGCGTTCCAGACAACAAGGAACGATGACAAGCAAACACCATCAAGGGAAGATAGAGGATTCCCGAAGTTAACAGCCAAGGAGCTCTCTAAAGACGGACTAAGCTGTCGGGTGACTCCGCTACCATTCCGTTCACCAAGGAGGCGCTTCCCAAACAATGGAGAACATGCCATCTCTAGGTTCACCTCGCACCTCTGCGGCCTACAAAGGGAACCAGAGACCAAAAACCACTTTGTGGTCTTCATCCAGAAGATATTCTTTACCGGCCACGCAAAGCCAGCACCTCTAATGGAGGAAGGCGAAGAATGTCGGTACCTCCAATCACCTGGGGCCTACCACCCTCAGGAACCCGATCAAATCCGGGTAATGTTCAACCCCAGCGCTCAGCTTCAGGGAGTCTCCCTGAACGACGCCCCCTTCATTGGATTACATTCGACAACCAGTTTTCCAGGGACAGTAATCCGCTCTCACAAGGAGCCAAAAGCCCTCTCCTTCTGCCAAACGCCAGGTGATAGAGCAACAGGCTGCCACGGCTGGTATACCTACAAGGGGATACACTCTGTGGGTGAAACTGCAGAGACAAAAGGACTGTTCTCTTACAAGACTAAAAGGAAACAGTGCCAGAGACTTTTATACAAAGACATTGTGGGCAACCAGCAAACCTGGAGCTGTGCATCCACCCTGCATCCTTTGCCAAAGAACCTTGGCCAAGGGACCTTGATACCAGTGATACCGGCCGGTGTCACATCGCTATGTGGACATGGACTCTTGCATTGTTTGAGAATGTGATGTTATCTTTGTTATGCATTGCACACATGTTCCACATAGTCTGTTATATAGTGGTATTTACAGATACCAGACGGGGAGTGTCATGAAACACGAACTACATTTCTGACTCACCCCCCTCTCTCCTTTGCAGCTTCTGCCTGTCAGATCTTATTCTCAGCTGCATGGAGTTTGCACACACATACTGTGCCTGTGTACATGCAACAATGTTGCATTTCTTGCCTCTGAGCACGTAATCAGTGAACTGCTACTGCAGCTTCTCCAGTCCTCCCAGTTAATGGACTTTCCCATGTTCTCCCCTGTCTTTTGCTGACAGTTAGTGCAGTCCCACTCAACCTTTAGTGTGACCCCTGCCCCTCACTTCCTTTTCCACCCTAGATCACAGTGAGTACAGACCTGTCTGCATCCACCCCTGGTAAGGCCTTTCTCTCTTACCATAGTCTAACCTCATAGAAGCATCCCACATAGAGAAGCACTCTCTGCCTACACTACACCTACAAGTTCCTGTGTTTTCTACTCCTGCAATAAAATTAAGAAAGACATTAAGGACTTGTCATGCTTTGGAAGAGGGAGGACATGAGTTGAGCTTACTGGAATCATTCATACTGTACATTATTCATGACCCTGGTTCCAGGAAAATTGCTATATAAATAAAGGTGAGTCATCACTTTTGCGGATATTTTCCCTTTCCACGTCGAGCGGACCCCTCCCTCTGTCTGTCAGAGTTCTCCAGAAGGGACTCCCTGTTAAGATTCAATACCTCCTCAAAGGCTTTGTTAATATTTTTGTATCCCCTATCAATGAAGCGACCCTTAAGTTCCTTAGATTGTGTGATAAAGCCCTGTTGTGTAGAGCAATTTCTCCTCAATCTGAGGAACTGGCCCTTGGGGATCCCTGATATCAAATCTGTCTGCCCTCAGGAAGGTGTTCCTTGAATTTTCCTTTCTGAAAGTCTCTGTTTGGATATGCATGTCTATGTCTACAAATAAATGGAGGTCCAGAAAGTGCATGTGTTGTATATTATAAGTACAGTGGCGGCTAAACTTACTCTCAGGCGGCCTGCACCGCGGGTAATTTAAAACCCTGTGCAGTAGCGGCCGTTTTTTTTCGCCGCTTCTATTGTTCAGCGCCATTAGGCGCTGATTAGAGAACCGGCCGCGAGATGCGGCTGGCGCGCAGCCAATTCCGGCCGGGAAAAGAAAAAGCTGCGAAAAAAAATGGGTAAACGTTAGATTAAGCTTAGCCGCTGCTGTATAAGTGAATTTCAAATCATAAGTGTTATTATTGACGTACTCAAAAAAGGTGTTCAGTGTTGTATTGTACTGTATTGTATGTCTTTATTTATGTAGCGCCATTAATGTACATAGCGCTTCACAGTAGTAATACATGGGGTAATCAAATAAATAACAGATAATATAAATAACAGATCATGGGAATAAGTGCTTCAGACATA
Source organism: Ascaphus truei (assembly GCF_040206685.1). Taxonomy (NCBI): domain Eukaryota; kingdom Metazoa; phylum Chordata; class Amphibia; order Anura; family Ascaphidae; genus Ascaphus; species Ascaphus truei. The sequence continues at coordinate 280,014,953 of NC_134483.1, forward strand.
AAAGTAACATTAAGGAAAAGGAGTCCCTGCTCCGAGGAGCTTACAGTCTAATTGGTAGGTAGGGAGAACGTACAGAGACAGTAGGAGGGAATTCTGGTAAGTGCATCTGCAGGGGTGTCAAGCTTTTGTATCATGTGTTCAGAATATCCACAGTGCTATTCATATGCTTCTTTAAGCAAGTGTGTCTTAAGGTGGGTCTTAAAGGTGGATAGAGAGGGTGCAAGTCGGGTACTGAGGGGAAGGGCATTCCAGATGTGTGGGGCAGTCAGTGAAAAAGGTTTAAGACAGGAGAGGGCTTTAGATACAAAGGGGGTAAAAAGAAGAACGCAAGAGTCTGGATGGTGCATAATGAGAAATTAGGGCAGAGATGTAAGGAGGGGCAGAAGAGTGTAAAGCTTTAAAGTGAGGAGAAGAATGGAGTGTGAGATGCGGGATTTGATCGGAAGCCAGGAGAGGGATTTCATGAGGGGAGATGCGAAATCCGAGACAGATCTAGGAAAGAGTAGAGTGATTCTGGCAGCAGCGTTTAGGATAGATTGTAGGGGAGACAGGTGAGAGGCAGGAAGGCCGGACAGCAGGAGGTTAAAGTAATCAAGACGAGAGAGAATGAGGGCCTGAGTCAGAGTTTTAGCAGTCGAGCAACAGAGGAAAGGGCGTATCTTTGTTATATTGCGGAGGAAAAAGCGACAGGTTTTAGAAATGTTTTGAATGTGAAGGGAGAATGTGAGAGAGGAGTCGAGTGTGACCCCTAGGCAGCGTGCTTGGGCTACTGGGTGAATGATGGTAGTTCCAACAGTGATGTGGAAGCAGGTAGTAGGGCCAGGTTTGGGAGGAAGTATGAGGAGCTCTGTTTTAGCCATGTTGAGTTTAAGGCGGCGGAGGGCCATCCAGGATGATATAGCAGAGGGACATTCAAAAACTTTGGTTTGTACAGCAGGTGGAAGGTCAGGTGTTGAAAAGTATATTTGTGTGTCGTCAGCATAGAGGTGATAATTAAACCCAAAAGATGTTATTAGGTCACCTAGAGAGAGTGTGTACAGAGAAAAGAGAAGAGGTCCCAGGACAGAGCCCTGGGGTACCCCCACAGAGGGATCGATAAAGGAGGAGGTGTTAGCAGAAGAGACACTGAAAGTACGATGGGAGAGGTAGGATGAGATCCAGGATAGAGCTTTGTTCCGAATACCAAGAATATGGAGAATGTGAAGGAGAAGAGGGTGGTCCACGGCATCAAATGCTGCAGAGAGGTCGAGTAATATGAGCAGAGTGTAATGACCTCTGACTTTGGCAGCATGGAGGTCATCAGTTATTTTAGTGAGGGCTGTTTCTGTGGAGTGAGCAGTGCGGAAGCCAGATTGTAGAGGGTCTAGGAGAGAATAGGTGTTGAGAAAATGGAGCAAGCGAGAGAATACAAGACGTTCAAGGAGTTTAGAGGCAAAAGGCAGGAGGGAGACAGGTCGATAGTTAGAAAGACAGGTAGGGTCAAGCTTGGTGTTTTTGAGTAATGGTATGACTGTTGCATGTTTGAAGGAGGATGGAAAGGTTCCAGAGCAGAGGGAGGAGTTAAAAATGTGTGTGAGCGTAGGGATTATAGTAGGAGCAAGAGGTTTTAGGAGATGGGAGGGAATGGGGTCAAGAGGGCAAGTGGTAGAGGGAGAAGAGGCGATCAACAGCGACACATCCTCCTCTTAGACAGTGGAAAAAGAGTCAAGGAAGGCAGGAGGAGAGTTAGGAAGAAGTGTAGGATGGGAGGAAGAAACAGAGGGGATGTTCTGCCGTATGGATTCCACCTTTTCCTTAAAATAGTCAGCAAAGTCCTGAGCGGAGATAGAGGAAGGAGAGGCAGCTGAGGGTGGTTTGAGTAGAGTATCAAAGATAGAGAACAGTCGGCATGGGTTAGACTTGTGCATGTTGATTAGTGAAGAAAAGAAGGCTTGTTTAGCTTGCGAGAGGGCAGAATTGAAACAGGATAGCATAAATTTGTAGTGAAGGAAGTCTGCGAGAGTATGAGATTTCCTCCAGAGGCTTTCGGAGGAACGAGTGGAGGAACGCAGCATGCCCGTGTGGGAATTTAGCCAGGGTCTAGGGTTAGGAGGGCGAGTGCGGCAGAGAGAGAGTGGGGCATGTAGATCAAGAGAGGAGGACAAGGCAGAGTTGTAGTTCCTGACCAGGTTGTCAGGGTCTGTAGCAGAACTGAGAGAGGAGAGGGATGAGCGTAAAGTGGACTCAAAGTCAGGTAAGTGAATAGAGCGCAGGTTTCTGCAGAACCGGGGGGTAGATGGAGGTGGAGAAGGGGAGAAGCGAGATAGAGAGAATGAGATGAGGTGATGGTCAGAGAGAGGAAATGGAGAAATCAGAGAGAGAGAAGTTTTTAGTGAAAAACAGGTCTAAGTAGTGGCCATCCTTGTGGGTGCTGGCTGCAGTCCACTGTTGAAGGCCAAAAGAAGAGGTTAGAGAAAAAAAGCGGGAAGTCCAAGGGAGAGAGGGGTCATCAATGTGGCAATTGAAGTCCCCAAGGAGAAGAACAGGGGAGTCTGAGGAGAGAAAGAAAGAGAGCCATGATTCAAAGTGAGAGAGAAAGGCAGAAGGGGGATGAGTAGAGGTAGGTGGGGGATAGATGACCGCCACATGGACAGGGAGAGAAGATCTGGACAGTGTGAGCCTCAAAGGAGGGAATAGCAAGAGAGGGGGGAATAGGAAGGGTTCGGTAACGGCAGAGAGAGGAGAGCAGGAGCCCCACACCTCCACCCCTGCCATCAGGGCGCGAAGTGTGGGAGAAGGAAAGGCCACCATATAGAGGGCAGCTTCCAGAGCAGAGTCAGTCTGAGTAAGCCAGGTCTCAGTTATAGCAAAGAGAAGCAGGGAGTGAGAGAGAAAGAAGTCATGCACAGAGAGGAACTTGTTGGAAAGGGAGCGAGCATTCCAAAGGGCACAGGAGAAAGGGAGAGAGGAGGGAGGGTGGCAGGGGATGGGTATGAGGTTGGAGGGGTTAACACCAGAAGAAGTAGAAGTTGCATGTGGGAGGCGAGGACGAGAGCAAGTAGAAATAAAACAGGGACCAGGATTGGGAGAGATATCCCCAGAAGCAAGGAGGAGAAGCATGGATAGAAGAGGGTGTGTGAGGATGATTTGTAGGGGTGTGTTTTAGTGCAGGGTGTATAGCTGTGTGGTGACAGAGGGCGCAGGTAAGAAAGCAGTTCATGTGAACTGAGAAGTGGGGAAGAAAGGAGAGATGGAGATATATGAATAGAGTTAGAGACATAGGGAGACTGGTGGAAGGAAGTGCATAATTTGAAAATGAGTGAGGTTACAGCAAATACAAAAAATAAAGGTGGCATCACAGCAATAGTTAAGTGTTGAGATGTGCAATCTGGGATAGATGATATCCTCCTTTCCAACGTAGATCAGAAGCAGGAATCAGAAGTAGTAGAGGTTGTCCACTTTTCACTTCTTTTTTAACTTCCTTTTTAAACTTCATAAATACTTAAAAGCATATCTGCTTGGAAGCATGGCTGCAGGCAGCTAAGGCTGCTATGAGTTTACTTATATACCTTTACAAAGTCACCTGGCTGGCACAACAAACTTAATTAGCACATGCGAGGGATGTTAAAGCAAATGGTTTTCTAAGATTGGGTGTTGTCTTGCACAATTGTGAAAGCTGAATTAAATTAAGACAGCAGGGGATGATTTACAGACAGACAATTTGGAATATGGTTTTACCTAAATAGAACTAAATACACAGCATGGGAGGATATCAGACAGAGACAATTTGGAATATGGTTTTACCTAAATAGAACTAAATACACAGCAGGGGAGGATATCAGGACAGAGACAATTTGGAATATGGTTTTACCTAAATAGAACTAAATACACAGCAGGGGAGGATATCAGGACAGAGACAATTTGGAATATGGTTGTACCTGAGGAAAGAGAAGAGATGAGATGAGATTGATTCAATAGTCTTCCTTTTTAAACTTCATAAATACTTGAAACATATATACTTAAAAGCATATCTGCTTGGAAGCATGGCTGCAGGGTAGAATCTCCCTTCCAAATAATAATAATAAGATCTTCAATAAAACACTTATATTTTATATTATTCCTAAAGTGATTATTACTACTATAAATACATTGTGACTCCCACCACCCAATAAATAAATTTTCATAAGCGGGGGCAAAACTTGTCCCCATCGCCGTGCCTTTTAGTTGTAAATAAAATTTGTGCTTAAACAAATAATAAAAAATCAGTAGCATCTGTAATAAAAGTGGTATTAAAGAGTGAGTGTTCTGGGCCCACAATAAAGTGACGTACAGCCACCAACCCCAGGTCATGTCTAATGATAGAATACAAAGACATCACGTCGAGACTTACCCAAATGTAACCCTGCTGCCATGTTATCTCTCGAATTTGTCTTAGGAGATCCCCTGAGTCTAAAATAAAAGAGGGAAGACATCTGACAAATGGCTGCAGGTATTTGTCCACATAGCATGAGAGTCCATCTCCCAAAGATCCAATACTGGAGACTATTGAGCGGCCAGGTGGGTCGACTAATGTCTTATGGACCTTTGGGAGATGGTAAAAGATGGGGATGACTGGGTTCAGATTAACAATAAATCATGCCTCTTCTTTACTGAGAACATTAGTAAGTAGACCTAGATCAACAAGATCCAAAAGGGATTTGAGATAAATGTCTGTGGGGTCCTGTGGTAGACCAGCATAGGAGAGACCATCCCCGAGTTGGCGCTCGGCCTTCCTGAGATAGTCTGTCCTACTCTGGACCACCACAGCACCTCCCTTATCCGCACTTTTAATGATAAGGTTGTGGTTATCTTGTAGTTTTTTTAAGGTCCAGTCTCTCCTCTCCACTAAGATTATCTCTGTCTAAATAAGAGGGAGAAAATGAGAAACCCTGGGCTAATGTGCGTAGGTCTCGTATCACTAAATTCTCTAACATAGAAATGTATGGTCCTTTAGCATATGTGGGGGAAAAAACTGAATGGCCTTAAGTTGTGACATATTCTCCAAAAGCTGGAATTGTATAATCTTCTCTGGTCTCACCCTGTTCCTTCCACAGATCATCCATGTCCCTCAGGGCACAAATTTCCCTGAAGGTAGACAGACGATCCGCGAGAGGCAGGGCAGGACCTAGAGAGCATAAAGGTATTCCCGGTACCTTCCCCCTTCAGGGATTATTGGTCCCCATGAAGATGGCAGACCACTGAAGAACTGTTTAATCTATTCTATAGCCCCCGTACCAGTGCTGTGGATTAATATAATAAAGACTTATATACTAGATCCGTCACTGGAGCGCTTGCATCACTGAACATTCTCCTCATAAATGTGGTTATACTTGGATTGTGCACATTCGGATCAAATGTGCTCTTCTTGCGGAATTGGCATTTATTCAGATTTCTTTGTGCATTGGTACTAGTGTAATTCTGATTGTGTTCAAAGACATCTTTTAGGAACAGGTATCGATTCAAATGGTACAAATCCACCTGCCAATCAAAGGGGTCCAGTCTATGTGTGGGTACAAATGTGAGCCCCTTACCTTGGATACTCCTCTCCGCCGGTGTAAGCGTGTGAGGTGAAATGTTGTACATGACCTCTATTTCTGGGTTCTCGCGGCTCTTCTCGACTTGGCCTGCGTGGGAAATCTCCGTGGTTCTCCCGTCACCGCCTTTTCGGATTTGTCGCTATCTGTGCCATCCTGTGGTGGCGGTTTCCTCTGGGCACCCCCTTGTCCTAAAAAAGGCACCATGCATGTAGTATCCTGGCTATCGGAATAATCTGTATCGCTTGTCATGCCGGCACTTGTTCCATCTGCTGGCCTTCAGGATATTGTATACTTGCATCGTTAACCAGGTCGCCATGGGGCAGTCTCGCCTATTCCAAGTAAACATTTGTATACGTGACGCTCCTTGTAATCGGTAGTTACCTGCTTGAGCTTGTCCCGTTTAAATTTGATTAAAGTCTCCCGGTACGCATCCACCGCCACCTGGATCTTGTCCGTCCAGTTGGTGTCCTTATCAGCAGTGAGAATTTGATCGTTCTTAGTTTTAATAGTAGAGATGTCCTCTCTGATCTTTTTAAGCTCCTTGCTTGACTGGTCAATCACCAGTATCATCAGGTCCAAGGAACATTTATTCAAAATGCTGACCCAGCTCTTGCAGAATTCAGGGTTGTTCCGTCCTATAGTAGCTTGATTCTTGATGCGGAATCCACGTGGAATGAGATTCTCACAGTGGTAGTGGGATAAGGTGGTACCATGAATGTAATAATCTACTTCCCTTTTGCTTATTTACAGCTGTTTCTTTGCTGTCGTTTTGGTGATAGCAGCTGTAACGTGTGTGTGTGTGTGTGTGTGTGTGTGTGTGTTTTCAAGAAAAAAAGATTGACAATACAACCACTCTGATATATGATAAGGTAACCAACTAAACCAGTGAGTAAGGGTAATATATCCCTGACCGGCAGTGCTCTAGGGCATGTCATACTATAAGGACCAAGAGAAAAGAAGCCCTCTGAGAGCACTCAGGTTTACCAAAATAGAAAATGCAATTTATTAGAATGACACATAAAAACAGTGCAGAAAAGTTACAAATTTGGCATGGACCCCTGACACAAAAGCTACATTAGAAACTGAAGCTGGGAACCAGTAGGCTAACAAGATAGCCTCTGTAACTGTAAACATAAGTGTGAGAAGGCACCTACGTCTCTAGTGAGGTAAGTAAATTGACAATTGAGGCACAAAGGTAACAAGAAAACACACAATAACTGAGATATAATGCTGTAAAGCAAGAAAAATGCTGATCTTAAATAATTAAATAAATCATATAAAAATATATATAAGCACAATAATTAAGCCTCAGCTAGGGGACGCTCAAACCAAGGAATATATAAATAAATATATCACAATGCAAATACAACAATATTATTAATAAATGTCATAAAAACCATAGAGTATGAAAGTCCGTTCTGTTCTGAAGGTGCTGCTTTCTCAAATGCTGGGAACAACCCAACGCTCCACAAGGGTACTAGAATACACGGATTTACCTCTATTTGAGATATAATGCTGTAGTCTTTGATACAGACTAAACTCAATACAATGTAGACCAACAATCTGTGAAAATAGTGTTCCACGTGTGAGTGTTATCTCACTAAGATAACTATGATGTAAATAGACTAGCTCAACTGTAAATCTGAGGGTAAACAAAATGATGTGGATCCTCACATGCTGTATGCAATAACAGTTGGCAATCACAAATCATAACAGTCACGGTAAGTGTAGGTGAACACAGTTAATAGTATAAAGTAGTGGTAGTCCAAAAAAGCCTCACAATGAGATCCATGTAGGTGCTAAAATCCCAATGCAAAGCAGCAGTGTCCTGTAGATAGTTATGTGTTCTCCAAGGGGAGAAAGATCAGGGGGTCCTGCCCAGTGCTTAAACTTAGAGTGGTAAGGCAGCTAGAGCGTCGTGCAGTTTTAAAAGGAAATTTTCGCTCCAAGAGGATACGAGCAGCTGATTGCAATAGCAGCTCCAGAGAACAGCGGATCACTTCCACGTTCCACCCACAGGGCAACAAATTACTTCCGCGTTCCATCTTGGAACGCATAGCGTATGCTCCGTCAGTCTCCTAGCCAGCATGATGATATCTGTACCAGCCAACTAGCACTACAGCGGATTCATAGTTACATAGTAGATGAGGTTGAAAAAAGACATACGTCCATCAAGTTCAACCTATGCTAAATTTAGACAACAGATACTTAGGGGCTTATGCAGAGAGGAACGTTAAAAAAGTGTAAAATGGCTATAAAATAGCCACAGATTTGCCATTAGTGAAGGTGTTATGCAGAGAACGTCGTTACCTCTGGTTACACATTTCGGCGCAAAACTGCTACATGCCAACTTTTCCTGGAGACTTGAAACTCGCCATACTAATGCACCTATTGGCGCGTTTGCGCGCTTTGGATCTTCTGGAATAGCACGATATATTAGCATGGCGAGTTTCAGGTTCTCGCCAGGTGTTTGGCGACTTTTACTATTTTGAAAACTGTTATGGCGCTTTTTAAAAATTGCGCCATTTTCTCACGAGTTACAGGTTTTTTTGAGATTTTTTCGCCAGAAGATGGCGCAATTTCACTATCTATCCTCTCTGCATAAGCCCCTTAATCCTTTATCTATACTTACTTATTGATCCACAGGAAGGCAAACAAAACCCCCCAGAGTCATATAATCCAATGATTCAAAATCTCATGCACATTTAACAGTTTTCGCCCACCTCTCACAGCGATCCACGGGAGCCTCCGTGGCTGATCCAACTCATCCAGAGTCTAATGTACAGGACAGGGAAAAGGGAGACCAAAAAGCACACCAGCACAAACGGAGCAGGAAGAACCCAGGACAAAAAAATGATTAAAAGGGCACTTTAATGTGGCAAAAGACCCATCCAATGCATTTCGAACGTCGCAGCGTTCTTTTTCCTTCAATCCTTGAAAAAGAACGCTGCGACGTTCGAAATGCATTGGATGGGTCTTTTGCCACATTAAAGTGCTCTTTTAATCATTTTTTTGTCCTGGGTTCTTCCTACTCAGTTTGTGCTGGTGCGCTTTTTGGTCTCCCTTTTCCCTATATTGCATTGAGTAGCTGCACAGCCTGCCTGCCTGCCCTACCAGGATGTGAGTAATTGTATATTTTTCAGGGGAACCTGCCAATGAGACTGATGGTGAGTGGGTTGCACCACACACCACCTGTCTTCAGGAGGATAGTACCCATTATATGACACAATAGGTACTATATCAATTGTTAGTACCCTGGTACAGTGGTCTGGCTTATTATCATTTTGAGATATACCTGCATTTGAGCGCTTCAGCTATTTTCCATATCTAATGTACAGGAGGCTGTCCCACGTGAGCACTCTAAATGATCTGTCCATATTATTAAAACTGTGCAGGCATACATTGTGTGGTAGAAGGATGGGTAGAACATGCAGCATTGATCCCTCATCCTTAGAGCGTCATATGATGTCATCAAGGCTTAAGATGTCATGAAGTTAACCAAGCGAAGTTATCTCTGTCCATTTTATAAATATGGAAAGTTAGCACGTCAGGCATAATTTGCTTCTTTTTGGAACCAGCATCCATTTCATCAATGTTGAGCTGTAGTGACTTCACACATGTAGTTCCTGTCTACTTATTCAAAAGCGGCACCCTTGTTGTACTTGGACTACATCTTGCTTACATATGGCAGATAGGACACTAGAGGGGGACAAGAATAAATGCAGTAAATGCCCTTATATTTATACTTATGAATAAGCTGCATATTGTACTGGTAACTGAACATCATATAAAGAGAGGCATATATCACAAGAGCAGGAACATAGGAATTATTAATAACAGATAAACCAAGTCACTTATAAGAGATGGGAAATATCTGTACAGCATCAGATAAAAATAATGCACATTATAAAAACATAGAGAAGCCGAGATAGTCATTCAGACCATTAGGAATCATAGATTCCATCTGAATGATCCATCTGGACTCTATACGTAGCAGGACCTTCTCCAAGTCCCCACCACAATTGCCCAAAGACACCTTTTCAATAGCAAAGGCCCTCAATAATGCAAAATCTGAATCGTGCTTGAGCATAAAGTGCCTAGCTACTGATGTAATTCTTTTGAAACATTCCAGATCTTTTTTCGCATTTTTAATGTTTCTACTATGCTCAAGCACGTAGAACCTCACCTTACGCGTGGTCATTCCAATAAATGGAAGACCACAAGGACAGGAAATACAGTAAATCACCCCCTTTGACTTACAATTAAGGAAGTCTATGATTCTAAAATTTTGGGTTTTGGAACTGTTGGTGAAGGTGTCAGTTTGACTCATGAATTTACATGCTGAGCAGTTTGAGCATTTATGAAAGCCCTTTATGGAGAAAGACGACAAAAATGTCGTATTAATTTTGGGAACATAATGGCTGTTCACCAACCTGTTTACAGGTTGGGCGATCTGCGGCTTGTCATAATAACTTTCCTACCTAATACTTTTTCCTTTTTTTTTCAAACTTTTTTATTAGGCAGGTTATGTGGTTTACATACATTGAAATGCAATGGCAGCCTAATACAAAATGGGGTTTTCTTTTTAAGAGAGTGTGATAGATAAAGAAGAGTTTTGCCATAGGAGACACAATGTGATCACTGAAAAAGAGTACCAATATATGTTGATCAAAAAAACAAAAATTGCAACTTTTTACAGCATCCCCAAATTGCACAAAAACCCTAAGGTTCCCCCGGGGAGCCCAATAGTGTCAGGGATAAACTCACTTTCAGAACACGCAAGCATTTATCTTGACAAAGTTCTAAGGGAGTTTGTTGTTAATCTCCCTTCATACACTAGGGATACAACTGAAATCCTTAACAAACTAGATGGCATTCATGTTCAGCCAAATACATTTCTGGCATCACTGGATGTGGAATCGCTATACACCAGCATCCAACATCCAGTAGGTTTAGCATCCATCTACTACTTTTTGCAAACAAGGGGACCTGTAGTATCTAACCACAATGATTTTATTATGGACTTATTACAATATGTTCTTACTCACAATTATTTTCTGTTCCAAAATAAGTATTCCAAAGTGTGCAAATATTATACAATGATAGTAATAAAATAGTGATACTTATACAAACACATATGTGAAAATGCTGCTATAACCCGGTGCAGGATTGCTCTCCCAATCCCCGTGGTAAGTGGTATAGGTGTAGGTCATCAGGAAGCACAAAAAATATGTGAAAACAGAACAGAAAAATGATGGTGCAATATTGTAAGACAACAGTGACAGTAAATATAGTGTCAGGTCTTATCTAAAAAGTACTCACAAACGTGAGAAAATGTGGAGCACGTAAAGGTATCTTTGGGTGCTGTATAGCCACAGAGCGGTCAGGAAATCAATCTTCACCATATGGATGCAGACTTCAAAGGACCTTGATGTAAATAAAACTGGACATAGTGCAGACTGTATACAAATTTATAAAAGGTAAGTGAAATACAATGCACTCACATGATTCAAGGTTTAAAAAAGCATTCAGATCACACACTGTGGATCTCAGCAGCCAGATGAGTGATGTCTCTGGTATCCCTCTGGTGTAGCGTGCGTGTCACGGATGCGTCTCATCGAAGACCGGAAGTGACGTCATCCGCTCCCAGGGGTTCCGGCCAGTGTAGTAAACGTCACTCTATGCGTTTCACCTCTCGGTTTCATCAGGAGTAACGTTTGATGAGTGGTAGGGACATATATACCCTAGACTTAGTTTCCATAGGTTGAGGGAAAGCATGATGTTGTTAATTATGCTAATTGCGTGCATATCGGGCTGTATTGAAACAGATTTTTATTCTCTCTACATCAAACATATGTAAAGATCCAAAAAGAGTGCTAACAGATGCAAATGAATTTAATTAATAAAAACATGATCGTTAAAAACATATATAAGTTTACATCACTCATCCAGCTGCTGAGATCTGACACTATATTTACTGTCACTGTTGTCTTACAATATTGCACCATCATTTTTCTGTTCTGTTTTCACATATTTTTTGCGCTTCCTGATGACCTACACCTATACCAAAATAAGTATTACCACCAACTACAAGGAACGGCCATGGGGACAACATGCGCCCCTACATACGCCAACATATATCTTGGGTGGTGGGAAGAAGCTCATGTTTTCAGCCAAGAGATGTCACTTCACACTCAACACATCGAATTGTGGTCACGCTACATTGACAATGTGTTTGTGCTGTGGAGTGGCACTACATTACAATTCAAGACCTTTGTTAAATTGTTAAACAATAACAAATTCAATTTGAAACTAACTAGTGAGATAAACTCTCACAGAATAGTGTTTCTAGATCTAGAGATCTTGAAGGATGAAGATGGACTTATACAAACCACTGTCCACACTAAAAAAACAGCAACAAACAACCTACTCATGGCAACTAGCCACCACCCCAAACCCCTCATACAGGGAATCCCTATGGGACAATTTCTAAGAGCAAGGCGAAACTGTTCCACTGATGCTAATTTTGAGGAACAAGCACAAATAATGAGTCGCAAATTTAAACAGAGGGGATATAGTCGCAGTACTATAAATAAAGCATATAAAAGAGCCAAAACTACAACTCGAAGTAGTTTGCTGTATTACAAAAAAGATCCAAACAGCGGTCCCAATCCTATACGTATTATAGGAACATACAACAAACAATGGCGAGAAATAAAAACTGTAGTCAACACTCATTGGCATATTTTACTGAATTATGTGGATTTTTGGACATCTCTTTCTCCAACCCCCTCTAATACATATAGACGACCCCAAAATCTAAGTGACACCTTAGTACTGTACACAGTCATTTTCAGGGATCACAGAAAGACACTTGGCTAAAGTCTAAAACCGTAGGCACTTACCGATGTGGTACCTGTAAAGCTTGTTCCTTGATCAACATCTCCAAAGACTTTTTGAATTGGAACAACTCCAAAAAGTTCCATATTCAGATGTTCATAAACTGCAAAACAGTAAGGATTGTATATTTAGCTACATGCTAAATATGTAGGCAAAACATCCAGAGAATTTAGAAGGAGAATATTAGAACATGTAAGTTCCATTAAGAATCACAATTACACTCCAATAGCTAGACATGTTAACACTATACATGGAGGTAACTCATCCTGTTTGTCCTTTCAGGGAATTAACCATATCACACTAGGAATCAGGAAAGGAGACCTAGATAAGGCTCTCCTTAAATCTGAAGCAAAATGGATATATACTTTGGGCACTATGGCTCCCCAAGGTTTCAACGAAAGATTTACATATACAGCATTTTTGAAATGAAGAAATAATAATTAACATCTATATACGTAACCCCTCAAATATGTTCAAGTACACAAATGAGGTAGATATAGCCATAATGAAGGACGTCTCCTCAAATATCCATCTTCTCCATGTATTAGTAGCAAGATTCTAATTACTGTGCTGTATCAAACATTGGTCTCACAATAACTATTTTTCAGTAAGATAGATACAAGCAATCTAATCTCAACCATATTATCACATGTAATGGTTATGTCTATATATCTGTCTCTGGTAAAAGCAATAAATAACATGCATAACCAGTTTTACGCTTAAATATGTTAGAATGCTTTTTCTAATTTTATCGAGTTGCCCATTATGTGTCAGTATATCAGACCGGAGGATACAATCTTACCATAGCAACCTCTCCAGATTGGCTTCACTTTTGCATCCTGACCAATTAAGGTTACTATGGAGACCATGGGATATAAAAACTGAACACCTAAAGAGGCACGCCCGACCCTGATGAAGTTCCTGAAGGGAATGAAATGCGCATCGGGTGATGATAACATCACTGTCATCTGTTTTGTAGCGTGACTGCAACAAAGGTTGCAAGTCAGTTTGCCACGCAATACTCTGTATCTTCTAGCTAGCTAAAAAAGATGTGAATCGTCAAGGAATCCACTAGCAGCTAGGATTTTGCTCGTACACGCACTCTAGATGACAATACTAAGAGGTGTAGAGAGAAGGATTAAAGGGGGCGACTATGAAAAATACTTGAAGGGCGGATAAGATACACTGAATCTCACCTATCCGTGAAGCCATAGATCCCCTAACCCCTCCACACTTAGCATACTGTATTTATGCATACTGTATATACTTGTAAAGGCATTAAATGGTAACCGTATCACAAATTGTGACCAAGAGGGAAAACAGGACACCATTGAAGCCATACTATTACAAATTATATATATATGCGTATTTTCGGAGACTAAATATAATTTGTCTCGAGGGAAATATACATTGCTTGCTAATAAATTACAACAACAAGCTCTATCTGACGCTCTGTATGCACATTTAGGATTATATGTGTGCAGCAGGTTGCCAGAGACATTCTAAGTAAGACCTATGAATTATATGAATACTTACCTTAGCAAGCTATATGCTTTAAATTGATGCAAGTACTGTCATCCAACAAGATACTGGAGTATAAATATCGCTCTTTTACTCCATATTAATAGGACGTTTACCAGCGATTACCATAAGCTCAGTACCAATAGGGATACATGGTTGAATATATGTTATAATTAACACAGATCACACCTTCCATGCCCACATTCTGTGGTTATATATAATTATTATACACACCTTTACTCTCCCTGTCTATTATACACTTCACCTTAAGTTAAGATCACTTAAACTTATCACTTTACCACTCTCCCGAGTTATAGGAGTACACTTCTCAATTTTGCTGATGCTTAAGAGGATTAAGATACTCTTGATTAATAGTGGCTAACCCCTATCAATCTATCCATGTTCACATACAGGATTATATTGATACGCTAATTGTCGAATTAGGTTTTAAAACATTTTTTGTGCTGATTAAATAAATTATATTATAGTGGAGATGAAGTTTCATCTCTTTTAGAAAAATATAGTTCTATTTGAGAGGTTGAGTGCACGCACTATAGGGATTACTTCTTTTTGTTTGTTATCAGTCTCTTATCCCAGTATGCACCCCTCATACAACTCACAACATACAACACTATAGCTGAGCAGAAGCTGTTTCTCTTTGCCCTGAAAAAATTAGTCACAGCCCTGCAGTACCAAAGCCAGGGACTTCGGCATTAAGCACCCTTCCTGCTCCTGCTAGTAGCACCCAAACCCCTGTGGCCCCTACAACATCATGGGCACAGGTGGTGTCTAGTGGAAGTGCTGCTGGGGCACAGTTGAGCAGGAAGCATGGGGTGCGGTGCTATATGTCAGGGTCCCATGGCATAGGGGAATATGTAAGGGCTGTGGCTGATATAGTGGGCCCCTCTAATGTGGTGGCAGCCAGCCGCATGTATGGCAAAGCTGTACTGTTTCTGCGTACGCTGGATGCCACCCACAATATTATACAGAGGGGCATCACTATAGGGGGGACCTTTGTCCCAATAGAACCCCTAGAAGGGTTGGGCACAAGTGTAATGCTGATATCCAAGGAACCGTCTGTCCACTCAAGGTTGACCCCCACAGCTAGTAGCCAAATAATATATAAGTGCGGAGCTGGAAAAAAGACCTTTTGAAGATGCGGGGTAAGGGCCACTTGCAGACCCGCTTCCCATGTGGGGCCAGCGGCCGCAATTGCAGCAGCCCATGGATGGAGCTCACACAGCTCACGAGAGTCCATCCCCTCTGTGTCTCCTGGTCTTGTGATACCTGAAAGGGAAATGACACACTTCCTGCGAGACCACGATCCAGAAGTAACAAAGAAAAAATATGATCGATATCAGCGCTGCTCCTTGGGATGACAGACTCACCAAGTAGGTAATAAAATCAATTTATTAAATCTACATAAAACAGATACTAGAACATAACAAAAAATACCTCCTCCCACATGTTTCGGGCGAGTTCGCCCTTTCTCAAGGAGTATGACAAGACATGAAGGGAGGGTGTTATTTATAACTCCCTTCTAATGGTTGAACTAATGTGTTGCACCTGATTAAATGACATATATGTAAATTTCAACACACAGGACTTCTATCACATAATCAAAATAAGTATATAATAGAAAGGAAAAAAGTTAAATGCATATAACATGCTAATTTTCTCATAACTTATCTTAATGTATACCAACACGATATTTATACAGAATAACATAAAATGTATCAAATATCCACAACTAATTAAAAGTCAACAAAACCAATTTTAAAGAATTTTTTTGCTATATACAAAGAGACATAGCAAGATTAGACCATTGTATACTATATATGACCCTGTTAACCACTTGATGACTACAAGTTAATCATAATATGTATAAATGTATAAATCATCATTTAATCAATTGAACTACATAATATAACAACATAGAGCAAAGAGAATAATGAATGTAATAACAATGAACAGAGAAGAAAAGAGGAGGGGGGGAGAAAAAAGGGGGGGGGGAAGGAAGGAAAGGGGGAAAGGGAGTGGAAGGGGAAGAAAGAAAAAAGGGGGGGGAAGAAAACGGGAAAGACAAAACAAAGGAAAAAGAAAATGACCAAGCATAAAGAAAATAATAATGAAAAACAGTAATATCCGTTATTAAACTGTAGGGATCACAGAAATACCTTCAGGTCCCATTCTGTATTGAGACCCTTTGGTATTAATGTATCAATGGTGAAGATCCAGAATGCTTCGCGTTGGTAAAGAGTCCTGGATCTGTCTCCACTGCGTTTATGAGCTTTGACATGCTCTAAAACAATACATTTGAAAATTTTGAGACTTCCAGACTGACATTCTTTAAAATGATTAGACACGGGATGTGTAATGTCTAAACTTTTAATATGTCTAATATGTTCCAACATTCTTTTTTTGAATAAGCGGGTCGTTAGGCCCACATATCGTTTATTGCATCCGCACGTGATCATATAAACGACATGATCTGTATTACATGACAAATGACAGAATTTTGTATTCTTTAGTAAATTCTGTATTAGTAAAACAGTTACTTTTTTGAACATATTGACATATTTTGCATTTCCCGCATTTAAAACATCCTTTTAAGTTTGGAAATAACGTATTTTGATGCTCATTTTTATTTGAAATCATACTAGTTGATACCAAACTACCCAATGTGTATGCTTTTTGAAAAAAAAATCTAGGGTCCATAGAGACCATATCCTTTAGTAGTACATCAGTTTTAAGGATGGTCCAGTGTTCCCTAATTATTGACTTGATGTTATTGGCCTGCCGGCTGTATTTAGTAATAAAGAATGGAGATTCACATTTATTACTATCATTGAATGTAGAGTAATCACCTTGTTTCACATGACTGAAGTTCGAAAGATCAACATTAATAAGATCTTCTCTTGATCTATTCCTAGCTTTGGCATAGGCCCACTATACAGATCGTAAATCATAGCCTCTATCTACAAATCTCCTGATGAGGTCATAAGAACCTTTATCAAAATGTTCCATAGTCGAACAGTTCCTCCGTAAACGAAGGAACTGTTCATATGGTAACCCTTTAAGCAGACTGAGGCTATGAGAACTCGAGGCATGCAACAATGTGTTCCTTGAATTAGGTTTGCGGTAGATATTAGTGTAAACATGATTATCCATACCCACATACAGACTCAAGTCCAAGAAATGTATATGGTGATGGTGGTATTGATGTGTAAATTATAAATTCAGAGTGTTGGTGTTGAGGTAAGTGAAAAAATCATGCAATTGTGAAACAGTGCCAGACCAAACTAATATAAGATCATCTACTGTATATAGCGGTGATATGTGATGATGTGATGTCGATAGGGGTTCATATCTCAATGCACGTGGGTATGTTCCCACCACCCCATAAAGAGTGTTAGATCTCTACAGATCAGGTCCTTCTAGGGCAAGCAAAACCTTTTCTCCCGGGAGCTACTGAAACGCAACAGATATGGGATGCTTTCAATTAGCGTAGCATATACGAGCTCGGAGCTGTGAAAATTCAAGGAAGCTAGTGGTTGAATTGTCACAACTAAATTTTAATGATTCTCAAGCAGGTTTATATACACAAGGCAGGGACAAAAATACAGTTGTCTTCTGTTACAAATATGGGTACACATCTAAATTTACATGTATCCTTCACATAATGCCTTTTCTGTAGAGCTTAAAACATTTAACTGCTGAGCAAGAGACATATACAATGGTGACTTATAAGGCAGCCCTATCCTCTGTTTTAACAATATTTTGACAAGCATTGAACAGTTGGTCTGCAGCTATTTACGATAGCCTCCCGTGAAAATAGCAAGGCCAGCGTATTCTTTTTAACCTTATCAATTCCAGAAGACAGTTTTAACCTTACATACCCTCCTTTTGTTCTGAAAGAACAAACCAATTGACCAGTCCCATTTATTCTTCTGCAAACCACTCAGGAGAGGAAAAACTCCAAGGAAGAAACCTCCAAGAGACCATGTGCCTGCAGAAACCTATCTCTTTTAGGTATCTCGTCAGAGATGAACATATGGGTGGTTGACGAGT
The DNA here is from genome assembly GCF_040206685.1 of Ascaphus truei. NCBI lineage: Eukaryota > Metazoa > Chordata > Amphibia > Anura > Ascaphidae > Ascaphus > Ascaphus truei. Next base: position 280,033,000 of record NC_134483.1, read on the forward strand.
ACCAATACTATTGGTATTTCTCGCTCTCTTTGTGGGAGGTATATACATAATGGTCGAGCTAGAAGCAGAAACATCTTTCTTTGGCAAAAAATAGAGCTGATTACACTTTTAGCCATCTAGATTAATTCATACACACAGAGTAATAAACCTGCGATTATCCTAATTCCGAAAAGAATTTAATTCCCAATACATCGAGCCAATTTTCAAGGCCAAATGTAAAATCAAACTCTTTTGTTTCCTCTCGCATTCTAGATTAAATTTCTGCTAGAGTATCCATATCATGGTGTAAACTTTTTGATTGGGTGTCAATATAAGAACGGCATTCTTTACCCACTAATTTACAAACCCCTCCTTGTGCTGCCATCAGATAACCCAATGCCATACAATTTTGCAAAACTACTGTCCTTATCTATTGCTGAACCTTAAAAATAGCGTCTTTTAGTATCGTGAAAAACAACATTTATATTGACTACTGAAAAATCCCCTTTTGCTCTTAAATCATACATTCCTAACAGGGTATTAGACTTCCCACTACTCTCTTAACTGAGCTATTTTTAATAATTAATGCCTTTCAATTTCGTATTCTTTGCTTAGGTATGATGAACATTATTTAAATTCTATTTCTAATCATAAGCGGGGGTTGGTGTGGGTTAATATTTCCTAGGAGCGACTGCCCAACACATACATCTTACATACTACATTTACTCAGAATATCGGAACAGACAAAATGGCTGCCATAGGCAAAATGGTTGACTTGTGATCCTTTCCTTGTGGTTGACACACGCCCTTGGGTGACCTCCCCACCTTCCTCTTTTCCAATCTTCTCAGCCCCCTCTTCCTTTAGAGACAGTCTTTTTAAAGAACAGTTAACCATATCATAGTCCTGCCGGACCAAAAAAATAGTCCCATAGTACATAACTTGATTCCTTTCTGGCCACTGTATCGGCCCAGTTGATTTCTTCTTTTTTCGGTCTCTTCTTCTGGGGGACTGCTGATATCTTCATCACCAAAAAGAGACATAGCATCGGTGGGGGGGTTGCAACGCACTTCAGGACCAAAGTTTTGCTGTTCATAACACAGAGAGTAATGAGTAGGACAGACACACATACAAAAACATCCACTAGCTTCGCTCCCAGCGAAATAATCTAACCACCAAGTCCCAACAAATCCCAACCCTCATCTCTACCTTCAAACACTGGAACCACTTTCCCAAATAACATAACCTGGTCTAGTTGCAGGATAATAATTTATCTATCCTTCTATCACAGAGTCAATAATTTCCCTAGGGTGAACTTGTATTTCTACTCCCTTCATAACCAATTTCTTATATATATATAGTTCTACAAATATCTTATAGCATCTTGTCTTTTTCCAAGGGGTTAAATATAACTCTCGTGTTCCTGGGGTGCAATTTATTGGGTATGTATAGTACATTGGTATAGATTGCACCTAAGATGTGGGCTTTGTTTACCAGGATTCCATTATATAACAAAATATTCTTGTTACTACCCTATCGTCTTTATGTGGACACCACTTACAGTATATAAACCTAATAGAATAAACATTGTAATTAAAATAATAAAACCTGTAAAAAGAAAGGTTATTAAAAAGTTCAAAGTTCATATGTTGAGGTCCGATTTTTCTTCTTATGAACTTTTCTCCTTTTTTTGGTTAGTGCCGGGTTTTCTTATGAACCAAAACACCAACTGAGAACGGCTGTGTCTTTAGGCCATCCCTCCTTTGTTGAGGTTTAATTTTGAAGCGACTGTGGGTGCACTTGTGTAACATGGATCCAGGAAAAATACTCTGATTGGGTAGAATCTGGAATAGGCCTCTCCACTTTAGATGAAAAGCGCTTTTGCGTCACCTTTATCTTCATCTAATTGGAAGGACTGCACCTGGACATGAGACACTCAGACAATTGCATTAGTTTCACACAATAGATGCTGATTAATATCGTCTGTTTTAGAACATAATCATACAACATCAAATCTACAAGGTACCTAGGGTGACCATTGGTCTTCCCATGAGAGAAAATTATATCTGATTGTCACATTAGGCTAGGCCAAATACACCTTTATATTTAAGGGATCAATCACAAGGCAAAACGGTGGTTCATTCGGATAAGACCTTGAAAACACAAACACAAGAAACAGAGAATATACTTTGGGGGACCTTATACTTATTAGGAAAATAACTTGGGGAGATTTGGACTCGAAATCCAGGAGTCTGGGGGGCACAGGGAGGCCCTGGTGTAATTCACACTGCGTTCCGTCAAATCATGCCTGCTTTCTGGGGTAAATTAAGTGATTTACAGCACTTTGGCCCCACAACTCCTGCAACCAAAATAATTATATTTCCACCCAAATATCCTCCTAAAACTGACACACAAGAAATTTCACAGTTCCGCTAAGGGAATATGACATAGAAAATAACAAGGTCAGTTCACTTTCAGGCCATTTATATCTGAGCTGGGGCATTGGAATGCTTATTCACATGTAATTCACATGCCAATTCACCAACCTGGGTTTAAATCACAGGACAAACACAATGCATTGCAGGCTTAGAACTCATAAAACAAACATGTAGACACAAGAGCTTGCACTCCACTATTTGCACCTATCATGTGGGGTTCTAAAATCTTCTCTTCTCTAGGACACCAGCTAAGAATACCTTGCTGACAGAAAAGACAGGCCAAAATATCACCTCCCTTTCCCCTCATGTGCCAGAAGACTCTGTTCTCATAAGCATATTCTGTGCAGCTATTTCTCATAAGGGGCCACCCATACAAGGCAATCCACTTATAAGCTTGCACAGACAGCTGCAGGCCCATGAGGCAAAGGGAATACACAGAGAATGCATTAACTAGCCCACTGGCAGTTAACCCTACATACACAGTTCCTAGTTTATACCCATGTGGGGGTATAAAAAGGAAAAATTACAGGCAACCTAGTAAGGTACAATATTATGTAACCATGCTGTAAAATGGCTACAGTCATCTCTCCTGCTGACAGTAAGGCCTGGTAAGTTATGGGCATGCCAGCAGTAATTATGGAGGTTTGCCCTCACACCCTGGTGAGGTGCCCTATGTATGGATGGGAGTGATTGCACCGAGGGGTGCACCACAGAGGAGTACCTCACCAGGACCATCCACAAGCGGACGCTGGGATCCTGATGAGATGGAGACGCTGCACTGGATATAGGTACGACTCAAGTACAGTACTTCAGCTGCCTGTCTGGGTTGGCAGTCCCCACACACCATCATGCGGGAGACTCAGGAGTCCTGTTGCCAACAGGTGCACCCCCAGACACTACACTAATGGGGGCTGCTTAGACCACAGGGGCCAATATGAGATTGGGTGGGTCAGGCCAGAAAATCCGTTACAATTATACCCAAGAGCCAAGAGCTGACACTCTCAGCCCTTGCCATATGGTTTCAGGGGCAGCCAGCAATAATAACAGCAATAACACCCTCCTTTTGTTCACTTGTATTACATGTGAACAATATCATATAAAGGATAACAGCATTTAAAGCATAACCTTAATGGAATTGCTTGATGTATAGCAAGACTAACCTAAAACCTTTGGGTATAACATTTTCATAAAAAAATCTCAAAAGAACCCTACTGAATATAAATATAATCTGCTATAGTCTTCTGACAGAAACTTTTAGAACACAAAATAGCATCTGATTTGCTGAAAGAACAACCTGTAGCATAAAAACTTATAGACACAGATTTAAAGGTGGGACACATTTGAGAGAAAAAGATGGTTAAAAATGATAAAATATTAAATATTTGATCAACTTTGCAGAAAAATAATTTCATAGAGAATCCTCTAGTATATGAGACAGAGTGGCCCAGTGAGCAACGACACCGACTGGCACTGAGAGCTTGAAGCAGGGGAGCCTGGTTCAATTCCCAGTGTCGGCTCCCCGAGACTCCGGGCAAGTCACTCTATCTCCCTGTGCCTCAGGCACCAAAAACGTAGACTGTAAGCTCCACGGGGCAGGGACCCGTGCCTGCAAAAATGTCTCCGCAAAGCGCTGCGCACAACCAGCAGCACTATAGAAGAACATGCTATTATTATTATTATTAGTATACTGGCAGACCTGGTCAGGGGCCGTTTTCCTTGTCCGTTGCTTTACTGCTATTTCGGGGTCTGCACACTTATACATGGCTCAGCACTAGAGTTTCTGTGCTGATTACATTGGACTAGTGGTTACTTTATCCACCTGTTCCCACTGCAATACACTAGTGATTCTATGCAGTTCATCAGTGATCCAGAACATTACATTGTGTTCATACTATAGGGTCTGAGCGTTTAATATTTGTTTTAATCCCCATTTTAATCCCCATTTTAAACGGATATTAAAGATTTAAGTTTTAACCACTTCGTTACCCACCCTCGTTACCCACCCACCAGGTGTTTAGAGTGCTCATTTTGGGTTACTGTCCTCTGTTTATTTGAACTCTATATTAATCAATTTACACCTTTTTCCATTTCAAGCCATATAACAAGCTCAAATAACTCTCTGGGCTTCCTGCCAAAATCTTGTAACAGAAAAAAATGGTTAATTACTGGTTACTGCAATACAATTTGGGACAGCTTGAAATATGCAGCTCTTCACACAGCCCGACAATGTTTCTGGTATTCAAAAATTAAAACTGGATCTTTGTTAAACAGAAAATTGTAGGCTTTAACATATACTTTTAGATAGTTTAGTTACTGGTTATACACAAAAAGAGCACAGAGCGCAGATACAAAACAAACAGAATTTTACGCTTCTTTCACACATTCAACCAGTTTTTACAAAAAAAAAAACAGACACATATTTTCTTACCTATTTTAATAAATAGGAAAACAAAACAGTTTGATCCTGCAGAATAAATTAATAAAGATATTCCTTTTTTTTTTCTTCATATCATAATTAACTTTTTTTCTTTTTTTTTTTCTTTCTTTCTTTAAACTAATTTTTAAAATGCTGAGCTTCTAGTTAGCTTTGTGTCTAGAATATATTTCCCCTGTTATTCTATATAAGATATTCACCTGATTTTATCTGTGGAGATTTAGAGGAAAGGAATTATAATTCTGGTTAAGGAAATAAATCGCCTGGCCAGTACGATAAACATCCTTATTATTCCAGTGACTGGACTGTTTACAAAAATAATTCATCCTCTCTTTATTCTTTTTCTCCACAGATACCCAAAACCAGTTACCCAAAACTTTCCCCTGCCCAGTGTAAATTAGTTTATATTATTGTGGTGGTGTACACCTTTTAAAAATTAAATTTCAATCATGAGCAATTAATTATATTCTTATTTTAGAATCATTTGCAAGTCCTGAATAGTCATTTTGTATACATACAATAAACCAGTATTCATATTATTCAATGCAAATAACACTTTCACATAGATAGAATTCACCCAGATTCTTACAAGCACACACACAGGGATTACTCAATCAATCAACCTTTTTTTTTTACCATATCCATACTTAAAAATAAAACATTCTGAGGGAAAAAGAAACCTATACCTGTTATACTCTTGTTTTCCACTTTTCAATTCAGACAGGAAAATATTATTAATTTAAACTTAATATATACTCATACTCAGTTAATGTTGCACAAATAATTTGAGTTTGCATGTTCGTTTTTCCTAAGAGGCATGCTGCGATTCACGATTTTGTTACATTCCTATGCCTGTGTAAAAATAGCTGGAGGAAAAAAGGTGGGGGCTACTTGCAGCTGCTTATTACAATACATACAGGCGAGAGAGAGAGACAACTGATTTTGCCACTGACAGTGAGGGAGAGGTTTGTGCGAGGGCTGACAGGTTAGTGTAAGTTCATTAGATGACAAAATGTTAGTGCCCATAATGAGTTTATACAGGAAAGAAATCTTAACACTTTATGCGCACGTATTAATAAATCATTATTAACTTAACTTTAAACAATACCTTAACTTAACATTAAACAATCCTTATGTTAACTTAACTTTAAACAATCTTAACTTAACTTAACTTAAATTGCCACGCTATTTGAAATCATATACTGTCCGTTTTACTTATCAGGGACTTACTGTACACTTGATTAAACAATAGGGACCCACCCTTTGTTACATTAATCACAGACTTACCCTCGATAAAACCAAAAGGGACTCTCACCCTTTGTTACATAAATCGGGGACTTACCCTTGATTAAAGGGACTTACCCACGATTAAACAATAAGGACTCTCACCTTATGTTCTTTTGCCCTTATAAATTTAGGTTGTTTAGTTTCGCAGAGGAAAAGGTGAGAAACAAATAAAAAGAATCTTTACTCACCCTTTTTCCTGTGCGAAATTCCACTTCTGTCACCAAAACTGTTAGATCTCTACAGATCAGGTCCTTCTAGGGCAAGCAAAACCTTTTCTCCCGGGAGCTACTGAAACGCAACAGATATGGGATGCTTTCAATTAGCGTAGCATATACGAGCTCGGAGCTGTGAAAATTCAAGGAAGCTAGTGGTTGAATTGTCACAACTAAATTTTAATGATTCTCAAGCAGGTTTATATACACAAGGCAGGGACAAAAATACAGTTGTCTTCTGTTACAAATATGGGTACACATCTAAATTTACATGTATCCTTCACATAATGCCTTTTCTGTAGAGCTTAAAACATTTAACTGCTGAGCAAGAGACATATACAATGGTGACTTATAAGGCAGCCCTATCCTCTGTTTTAACAATATTTTGACAAGCATTGAACAGTTGGTCTGCAGCTATTTACGATAGCCTCCCGTGAAAATAGCAAGGCCAGCGTATTCTTTTTAACCTTATCAATTCCAGAAGACAGTTTTAACCTTACAAAGAGGTTGGTATAGGAAGGCGCAAATGATGACCCCATGGCCGTCCCACGTGTTTGGAGATAAAAACCCCCATCAAACATAAAGTAATTATGTCTTTCTGGTCTGTGCTGAAGCAGGGCATTCTATCAGACAAGTGGCTTGACCTTTATTAGTGAGCCTGGTTATCCCCTCTAGGAACCACAGACTTAGAAATCGCCAGCTCATATACAGTGCATAAAATATATTTATATATATACCCTTATACACCATTTTAATAAAAAATATCACAAAATTATTCTAAGTCCCTCGTGAAGAGTGAAAGACGCACACGCTCATTTTCAGAGCTCCTAGACATTCCTATAAGAAGTTAGCCAAATAGTAGCTTCGAAAAACGCTTAGGTTAAGTTTGAGAGTTGCTTCTAATGTACCAAAGCTGGACTTAGACATAATTTCACTCTCACAACATTATGGCTGGTTGGAGACAGTCCGAACCACAAGTACCGGGTCCATGGTTCTGGGCGTATACTGGGGGGACGGGAACGACTCCCATTAACCCCTGACTATACCGGGGATACGCTTATCACAATGACTTTCTGGTCTGTGCTGGAGCAGGGCATTCTGGCAGCCAAGTGGCTTGACCTTTATTAGTGCGCCTGGTTACCCCCTCTCGGAACCACAGACTTAGAAATCGCCAGCTCATGTACAGTGCATAAAATATATTTAAATATATACCCTTATACACCATTTTAATAAAAAATATCACAAAATTCTTCTAAGTCCCTCGGGAAGAGTGAAAGATGCGCACGTTCATTTTCAGAGCTCCTAGACATTCCTATAAGAAGTTAGCCAAATAGTAGCTTCGAAAAACGCTTAGGTTAAGTTTGAGAGTTGCTTCTAATGTACCAAAGCTGGACTTAGACATAATTTCACTCTCACAACATTATGGCTGGTTGGAGACAGTCCGAACCACAAGTACCGGGTCCATGGTTCTGGGCGTATACTGGGGGGACGGGAACGACTCCCATTAACCCCTGACTATACCGGGGATACGCTTATCACAATGACTTTCTGGTCTGTGCTGGAGCAGGGCATTCTGGCAGCCAAGTGGCTTGACCTTTATTAGTGAGCCTGGTTACCCCCTCTCGGAACCATAGACTTAGAAATCGCCAGCTCATATACAGTGCATAAAATATATTTAAATATATACCCTTATACACCATTTTAATAAAAAATATCACAAAATTCTTCTAAGTCCCTCGGGAAGAGTGAAAGATGCGCACGTTCATTTTCAGAGCTCCTAGACATTCCTATAAGAAGTTAGCCAAATAGTAGCTTCGAAAAACGCTTAGGTTAAGTTTGAGAGTTGCTTCTAATGTACCAAAGCTGGACTTAGACATAATTTCACTCTCACAACATTATGGCTGGTTGGAGACAGTCCGAACCACAAGTACCGGGTCCATGGTTCTGGGCGTATACTGGGGGGACGGGGACGACTCCCATTAACCCCTGACTATACCGGGGATACACTTATCACAATGCCTTTCTGGTCTGTGCTGAAGCAGGGCATTCTGGCAGCCAAGTGGCTTGACCTTTATTAGTGAGCCTGGTTACCCCCTCTCGGAACCACAGACTTAGAAATCGCCAGCTCATATACAGTGCATAAAATATATTTATATATATACCCTTATAAACCATTTTAATAAAAAATATCACAAAATTCTTCTAAGTCCCTCAGGAAGAGTGAAAGACGCGCACGTTCATTTTCAGAGCTCCTAGACCTTCCTATAAGAAGTTAGCCAAAAAGTAGCTTTGAAAAACGCTTAGGTTAAGTTTCAGAGTTGCTTCTAATGTACCAAAGCTGTACTTAGACATAATTTCACTCTCACAACATTATGGCTGGTTGGAGAGAGTCCGAACCACAAGTACCGGGTCCATGGTTCTGGGCGTATACTGGGGGGACGGGAACGACTCCCATTAACCCCTGACTATACCGGGGATATGCTTATCACAATGCCTTTCTGGTCTGTGCTGAAGCAGTTTAGGATCCAGGGCAGGAAGGGAGCAGCATCATCAGGAACACCCAGAAAAAAATACAAAACTCATCATAGTGTAGTATGAAAAATAAATATATTAGATATTTAGATAGCCTACTTACAAAATGTAAGATATATAATAGCAGGTTTGTAATTGTGATGGATCTTTGGACACCTCAGGTTTGGGCTGCAGCAAACAACAGCATACATCAATAGGGGTGGTGTCAGGCGAGATGATGTTTTCTCTCTGGCAGCAGCTCCCAATAAGTCATATGCAATCATACAAAGATAAGGGAAACAATAGTGCTTTACCAAATAACACAAAGTTTTATCGTGAAGACGAGCAGGAAATGTACTCACAATATATTAAATGAGCACATTCACATCATGGTTTCTTTAGGAAACAGGGTATCGGATCGGCAGATGGAAAGATCCCTCACTTTACTCCGCTTCCTTGTCCTCCACGAGGGTGCCCCCTTGTCCGGTGCCAGATGGATGGCGTCTGTCGTCACTTCCTGGCCTGGCGGTGACGACTTCCGGTGGGCGCGAGTAGAGCGGAGAGTAGGGGGGACGCCGGTCCAAAGCTATGCCTCCGTGAATACAGCAGAAAGACAGTTCCCAAACGGTAGATACAGCTGGGCTCTGCTAACTGTCTGCAAATTTCTTTAGCTCAACGCGTTTCACTGCATACCGCAGCTTCCTCAGGAGAAATGATCATGTCCCCTACTGGGTGTTATTTAAATAGCCCATTCAATTAAGGCAATTGGTAATGTAATCATATGTAATTGACACAGGATAATTAACATCATTACACACAGAGTCTCCCAAACTGGGTACATAATCTCTGTGATACAAAAAACGACGCATAAAATACTTTAATACAATTTTGTTTAAAAGAACATAAAACAAGATTTATACGTAAATTAAAAATAATTAAATACTAAAATTAATGGGTAGTCGTTAGATCGAGATGCTTAATGGAGGGTAGAGAGAGAGAAAAAGACATGCATTAGTTGATCATAAACACTAAATATGGCTAACTTAAATAAAAACATATAAAAGTTATAAAATTAGAAATCCAAACTTGAAATGTAGAAGACTGACATGACTTAAAATGACTTCAAAAAAGGACTTAAAAAAAGGGGGGGTGGCATAAGGGAATATAGTTAAAGTGACTAGAGGAAGGGTGCAATCTCAAAATCAACATTAAGACCATGTGGTGTCAGCGTATTAAGTTTATGCACCCAAAACATCTCTCTTTTACTTAAATCTAAATTCCTATCTCGTCCTCTCCAATGTTGTGCCACATGCTCTATTGCGGTGAATTTTAGCCCTTTTGTATTGGAGTTGTGAAAGGAGGAGAAATGTTTGGAAACATTATGTGACTGCACACTACGCCTTATATTGCTTAAATGCTCCAAGATACGTATCTTAATAGCTCTTGATGTTTTTCCAACGTATTGGAGCCCGCATGGGCATTCCAGGAGGTAGATTATATAGTTAGAGTTACAGTTCATGTACTGTTTTATTTTGAAATCCTCATTTTTATTATTGCACCTAAATCCCTTTTTGTCTTGCTGTTTGTATTCACAGGCTTTGCAAAAGCCACAGCCGTGGAACCCTTCCAATTTTTGAAGCCATCCATTTCTATTTGTCTCTACTTTTTTAATATTACTGGGAGCTATTATACAGTACCGACATATCTTATTGCAACAAATACCGGCGGCATGCCGGGATCTGCCCCAGCTGCCGCCAGTAATGCACGCGCTCCGCCGCGTTCCCCCACTCACCCCCCCTCCTCATCGCGCGCAATTTGCACACCCTTCCGGACCCCTGTACCCCTTCTGCTCTGCCCCTCTGCTTCCCCGTACCCCTGCTTACCTTAATTTGATGTCCAGGGGTGTCGGGGAAGCCTGGGGAAGCCGGGGAAGACGGGGAAGCCGGGCGCGCATGTGACTGTGACGTCACAGTGCGCCGCCACGCGCCGCGGCTACCCGCTTCCCAGCCTCATACAGCCAGCGGCATTTGCTCGAATAAGAGCTGCCGCTGCTGTACCTTTTAGATTTTTGGCCTTTTTAAAAATCACTCTCGGGCGGTCTGGGATTTCTTCTTTTAAAATCGGGTCATTTAATAAAACATGCCAGTGTTTTTGTATTATTTTCTTTATATTGTTTGACTCTTTATTAAAAGAAGTTAAAAATGCTGTATCGAAATTCTTCTTATTATTTGGAGATATTTCTTTATCTTTAGCTACTAATAGGTCATTTCTATTTAGACCATTTGCTTTTTCTAATGCCATGTCTAGGAGTTCTGTTTTGTATTGTTTTTCTACAAAACGTTCTTTCAGTATATTGCATTGATCATTAAATACTATATTGTCTGTGCAATTTCTCCGCATTCGTCTGAATTGGTTGTATGGGACATTGTCCATCCATACATCCTGGTGACAGCTTGTACGTAATATATAATTATTGCTGTCAACTTCCTTAAAGAAAGACCTAGTTTTGAGAATCTCATTCTCTATATAAATATTCAGATCCAAATAATTGAGGGAACTATTGCTTGTCACAGATGTGAATTGTAAGTTATACATGTTCACATTAATACTTGACAAGAAGGAGTCCAAACTCTCCTGACCACCACGCCAAATAAAAAACACATCATCGATGTAGCGCCGCCATAGGACAAGGTCCGCCCCCAGAACGCCACCGGGCCAAATATGCTGTTCCTCCCAGAATCCCATAAAGAGATTCGCGTAACTGGGAGCAAACCTCGTACCCATGGCGGTGCCACATCTCTGAATGTAGAAATTGTTCTCAAACCAAAAGTAATTCTTGTCAAGTATAAAACAGATGCCATCTATAATAAACTGAATCTGCTGTTCTTTCATATCTGGATCTTGTTTCAGAAAGAAATTAACAGCTTCACATCCTAAGGTTTTCTCTATCGATGTATATAGAGTTGCAACGTCTACAGTTGCCATGATGTAATCGTTATTCCAAGTAAAATTCTCTAATAGACTTAACACATCAGTCGTGTCCTTCAGATATGATTTAAGGGATTTGACATGACTCTGTAAAAAAGTGTCAATATATGCAGATAGGTTTGATGTGAGTGAGTTAATTCCGGAGACAATTGGTCTCCCGGGAGGTTGTTTCATGCATTTGTGGACTTTAGGTAATATATAAAAGATCGGTAGTTGGGGACATTCGTTAAATAGGAATTTATATTCCTTCTCATTCAATATGCCTAATTCCTTGCCATGATCTAGGAAAATTCTCAGATCATCCGTAAAGATTTTTGTAGGGTTGTTTGGTAGGATGTCATATGTCTTTTTGTCTCCTAAAAGGCAGTGGGCTTCTTTTAGGTAGTCATCCCTGTTTTGGATGACTACCCCCCCTCCCTTGTCTGCCTGTTTTATAACTATATTTGTGTTATTTGTTATTTCCTCTAAGGCAGACCTTTCTTCTTTGTTCATATTATTTCTAATCTTAGATTTATTACTCTTTGAGAGCTCCTCAAAGTCCTTGACAATAAGGTTATAAAAGACATCTAAGTGGTTTCCCTTACAATAGGTGGGATTGAATAAAGATTAATTCTTAAGTGTTGTATGTTTAAATGTTTCACTTTCTTTCTCAACCATAGGCTTGATCTAAGACATTCTTGACTCCACATTTTTGCTTAGAAAAAAGCGTTTGACTGTTAATTTTCTAATATATTTATTTGCGTCCACAAATAGTTCGAAGTTGTTAGGTCCACAAGTGGGCGCAAATGACAGACCCTTGGAGATAACATCTAGTTGTGAGGTAGTTAGATCTACACTACTAAGATTAAAGATATTTTTATTCTTTACAGGGTTGGCAGTTCTCACTTTTTTCTTTCTTCCCCCCCCGCTTTCCTCTCTGATTCTTTCCCCTTTGGTGTAGTGGCTCCCCTCTTCTGTCTCCAGGAGGGGAGTGAATGAGTTTTTTGTCTCCCAAATGCTGATATCCAGAAGGTCACTGTTCCCCACAACTCCAATGGGTGAGCGTGATCTACTGGCTTTCGCATACTTAGCAGAATCATATCTCTCTCTTTCTCTTTTTCTATCCTCTCTATCTTTTCTTAATTCTCTCTCTCTCTCTCTTAAGTTCTCTATCTTTTTGGTATTCTCTCTCTTTTCTTTCTCTTTCTTTTTCCCTTTCTTTTTGTACTCGGTTTCTTTTTAGTTCTTTCTCTCTAGAGAGTTCTTTTTCCCTCTGTAATTCCTTTTCTCTGTGTTGTTCTCTTTCTCTAAATTCTTTTTCCCTTCTTTGTTCTCTCTCTTTTTCTCTGTGTTGTTCTCTTTCCTTACACTCTCTCTCTTCTTAGTTCTCTCTCTTTCACTATGTCTCTCTCCCTGCGTCTCTCCCTCTCTAACGCTTGTTCTCTCTCTCTAAAGGATATTCTCTCATTAAAATATTCTCTCTCTTTGTATGGCTCTTTTTCCTTTTGATCTCTGTTATGACTGAAATTTTGTCTCTGTAAAAGATAATTTCTAGGACCATAATACAAAGGTTTAGAATCATAATTATCTCTCCTAGGTGTTTTAGGTATGAAATGACGCTTGTCAGGATATTGTTTAATACTGTGTTTCTCTAAAGTAGTATGTGTTTCCCTGACTTGTCTATCCTCTGGTCTACTTTGTGTTTGATAATTTTTCTTTTTCTTCCAATCCCTCTGTTCCCCTCTAAGGTAATCTTCTTCATCTCTTTGAAATTTATTAGTTTTACTAGTAATAAGATCTTGTTCAAGTCTATCAATTTTCTTTTTTAGTTCCCGGTCTTTAGTTTTAAATTCAATGGTATCTTCCATATGGGCCAACCTCTCCTCTATTATAGTCACCTCCTCATCAATTTTCTTAATATGTTTTTTATGTTGGTTTATCAAAGATGTCATAAGGTTAAAGGAGCAGTTGCTATGGTCTCATACCATTTATTCACAAAATCCTCGTCGTCCAAATTGGAAGAGGGTTTTTTTGTGAATCTTAGGCCTCTCGGGATACGTTTGCAGTCCATATATCTGTTTAGAAAATTGATGATGTTTTCACTCTGGCAGCAGCTCCCAATCAGTCATATGCACTCATACAAAGATAAGGGAAACAATAGTGCTTTACCAAATAACACAAAGTTTTATCGTTTTTTATATTATACACTGTTATTATTTTTATATTATGGAAGTCTTTTCACCAAATATATTTGCTAAAAGGCAAAATAGACACCTATTATTCACAGATACTAATATAACACACACAGTAGTGAAAGATGATTTTTTGGATGAAGAATTTACTAAACTAGAGAGGTTACTTATTAAAGACACTAGAAGATGAATAGACCTCAAATTTCTAAACAGATATATGGACTGCAAACGTATCCCGAGAGGCCTAAGATTCACAAAAAAACCCTCTTCCAATTTGGACGACGAGGATTTTGTGAATAAATGGTATGAGAACATAGACAACTGCTCCTTTAACCTTATGACATCTTTGATAAACCAACATAAAAAACATATTAAGAAAATTGATGAGGAGGTGACAATAATAGAGGAGAGGTTGGCCCATATGGAAGATACCATTGAATTTAAAACTAAAGACCGGGAACTAAAAAAGAAAATTGATAGACTTGAACAAGATCTTATTACTAGTAAAACTAATAAATTTCAAAGAGATGAAGAAGATTACCTTAGAGGGGAACAGAGGGATTGGAAGAAAAAGAAAAATTATCAAACACAAAGTAGACCAGAGGATAGACAAGTCAGGGAAACCCATACTACTTTAGAGAAACACAGTATTAAACAATATCCTGACAAGCGTCATTTCATACCTAAAACACCTAGGAGAGATAATTATGATTCTAAACCTTTGTATTATGGTCCTAGAAATGATCTTTTACCGAGACAAAATTTCAGTCATAACAGAGATCAAAAGGAAAAAGAGCCATACAAAGAGAGAGAATATTTTAATGAGAGAATATCCTTTAGAGAGAGAGAACAAGCGTTAGAGAGGGAGAGACGCAGGGAGAAAGACATAGTGAAAGAGAGAGAACTAAGAAGAGAGAGAGAGTGTAAGGAAAGAGAACAACACAGAGAAAAAGAGAGAGAACAAAGAAGGGAAAAAGAATTTAGAGAAAGAGAACAACACAGAGAAAAGGAATTACAGAGGGAAAAAGAACTCTCTAGAGAGAAAGAACTAAAAAGAAACCGAGAACAAAAAGAAAGGGAAAAAGAAAGAGAAAGAAAAGAGAGAGAATACCAAAAAGATAGAGAACTTAAGAGAGAGAGAGAATTAAGAAAAGATAGAGAGGATAGAAAAAGAGAAAGAGAGAGATATGATTCTGCTAAGTATGCGAAAGCCAGTAGATCACGCTCACCCATTGGAGTTGTGGGGAACAGTGACCTTCTGGATATCAGCATTTGGGAGACAAAAAACTCATTCACTCCCCTCCTGGAGACAGAAGAGGGGAGCCACTACACCAAAGGGGAAAGAATCAGAGAGGAAAGCGGGGGGGAAGAAAGAAAAAAGTGAGAACTGCCAACCCTGTAAAGAATAAAAATATCTTTAATCTTAGTAGTGTAGATCTAACTACCTCACAACTAGATGTTATCTCCAAGGGTCTGTCATTTGCGCCCACTTGTGGACCTAACAACTTCGAACTATTTGTGGACGCAAATAAATATATTAGAAAATTAACAGTCAAACGCTTTTTTCTAAGCAAAAATGTGGAGTCAAGAATGTCTTAGATCAAGCCTATGGTTGAGAAAGAAAGTGAAAAATTTAAACATACAACACTTAAGAATAAATCTTTATTCAATCCCACCTATTGTAAGGGAAACCATTTACTGCTGCGGCCGAGTTTATTCGAGCATTTGCCCGTTCTCGGCCGCAGCAGTAGCCTGGCGCGCGCCGGAGGGTGATGGGCGCGCGCCGAAGCAGCGGAAGAGCGCCCTACGATCGGGGCGCTCTCCCTCCTGCTGCCGGGTCCACCGGGTCCCCCGGAACCCCCTGCCTCCGTCCCCCAAATCGCGGGACACCAGGGCTCCCTCGGGGAGCCCTGGACGCGCGTGCAGGGGGCGCACGCTCCCGATGACGCGTGACCGCGCGTCGATGACGCGCGGCACTCCGAGGGGCGGCCATCTCCCGGCTTGCGGTTCTGGCCGCAGTGCAATAAAATGTGTCGCCAGTGTAGATGTCTTTTATAACCTTATTGTCAAGGACTTTGAGGAGCTCTCAAAGAGTAATAAATCTAAGATTAGAAATAATATGAACAAAGAAGAAAGGTCTGCCTTAGAGGAAATAACAAATAACACAAATATAGTTATAAAACAGGCAGACAAGGGAGGGGGGGTAGTCATCCAAAACAGGGATGACTACCTAAAAGAAGCCCACCGCCTTTTAGGAGACAAAAAGACATATGACATCCTACCAAACAACCCTACAAAAATCTTTACGGATGATCTGAGAATTTTCCTAGATCATGGCAAGGAATTAGGCATATTGAATGAGAAGGAATATAAATTCCTATTTAACGAATGTCCCCAACTACCGATCTTTTATATATTACCTAAAGTCCACAAATGCATGAAACAACCTCCCGGGAGACCAATTGTCTCCGGAATTAACTCACTCACATCAAACCTATCTGCATATATTGACACTTTTTTACAGAGTCATGTCAAATCCCTTAAATCATATCTGAAGGACACGACTGATGTGTTAAGTCTATTAGAGAATTTTACTTGGAATAACGATTACATCATGGCAACTGTAGATGTTGCATCTCTATATACATCGATAGAGAAAACCTTAGGATGTGAAGCTGTTAATTTCTTTCTGAAACAAGATCCAGATATGAAAGAACAGCAGATTCAGTTTATTATAGATGGCATCTGTTTTATACTTGACAAGAATTACTTTTGGTTTGAGAACAATTTCTACATTCAGAGATGTGGCACCGCCATGGGTACGAGGTTTGCTCCCAGTTACGCGAATCTCTTTATGGGATTCTGGGAGGAACAGCATATTTGGCCCGGTGGCGTTCTGGGGGCGGACCTTGTCCTATGGCGGCGCTACATCGATGATGTGTTTTTAATTTGGCGTGGTGGTCAGGAGAGTTTGGACTCCTTCTTGTCAAGTATTAATGTGAACATGTATAACTTACAATTCACCTCTGTGACAAGCAATAGTTCCCTCAATTATTTGGATCTGAATATTTATATAGAGAATGAGATTCTCAAAACTAGGTCTTTCTTTAAGGAAGTTGACAGCAATAATTATATATTACGTACAAGCTGTCACCAGGATGTATGGATGGACAATGTCCCATACAACCAATTCAGACGAATGCGGAGAAATTGCACAGACAATATAGTATTTAATGATCAATGCAATATACTGAAAGAACGTTTTGTAGAAAAACAATACAAAACAGAACTCCTAGACATGGCATTAGAAAAAGCAAATGGTCTAAATAGAAATGACCTATTAGTAGCTAAAGATAAAGAAATATCTCCAAATAATAAGAAGAATTTCGATACAGCATTTTTAACTTCTTTTAATAAAGAGTCAAACAATATAAAGAAAATAATACAAAAACACTGGCATGTTTTATTAAATGACCCGATTTTAAAAGAAGAAATCCCAGACCGCCCGAGAGTGATTTTTAAAAAGGCCAAAAATCTAAAAGGTATAATAGCTCCCAGTAATATTAAAAAAGTAGAGACAAATAGAAATGGATGGCTTCAAAAATTGGAAGGGTTCCACGGCTGTGGCTTTTGCAAAGCCTGTGAATACAAACAGCAAGACAAAAAGGGATTTAGGTGCAATAATAAAAATGAGGATTTCAAAATAAAACAGTACATGAACTGTAACTCTAACTATATAATCTACCTCCTGGAATGCCCATGCGGGCTCCAATACGTTGGAAAAACATCAAGAGCTATTAAGATACGTATCTTGGAGCATTTAAGCAATATAAGGCGTAGTGTGCAGTCACATAATGTTTCCAAACATTTCTCCTCCTTTCACAACTCCAATACAAAAGGGCTAAAATTCACCGCAATAGAGCATGTGGCACAACATTGGAGAGGACGAGATAGGAATTTAGATTTAAGTAAAAGAGAGATGTTTTGGGTGCATAAACTTAATATGCTGACACCACATGGTCTTAATGTTGATTTTGAGATTGCACCCTTCCTTTAGTCACTTTAACTATATTCCCTTATGCCACCCCCCCCTTTTTTTAAGTCCTTTTTTGAAGTCATTTTAAGTCATGTCAGTCTTCTACATTTCAAGTTTGGATTTCTAATTTTATAACTTTTATATGTTTTTATTTAAGTTAGCCATATTTAGTGTTTATGATCAACTAATGCATGTCTTTTTCTCTCTCTCTACCCTCCATTAAGCATCTCGATCTAACGACTACCCATTAATTTTAGTATTTAATTATTTTTAATTTACGTATAAATCTTGTTTTATGTTCTTTTAAACAAAATTGTATTAAAGTATTTTATGCGTCGTTTTTTGTATCACAGAGATTATGTACCCAGTTTGGGAGACTCTGTGTGTAATGATGTTAATTATCCTGTGTCAATTACATATGATTACATTACCAATTGCCTTAATTGAATGGGCTATTTAAATAACACCCAGTAGGGGACATGATCATTGCTCCTGAGGAAGCTGCGGTATGCAGTGAAACGCGTTGAGCTAAAGAAATTTGCAGACAGTTAGCAGAGCCCAGCTGTATCTACCGTTTGGGAACTGTCTTTCTGCTGTATTCACGGAGGCATAGCTTTGGACCGGCGTCCCCCCTACTCTCCGCTCTACTCGCGCCCACCGGAAGTCGTCACCGCCAGGCCAGGAAGTGACGACAGACGCCATCCATCTGGCACCGGACGAGGGGGCACCCTCGTGGAGGACAAGGAAGCGGAGTAAAGTGAGGGATCTTTCCATCTGCCGATCCGATACCCTGTTTCCTAAAGAAACCATGATGTGAATGTGCTCATTTAATATATTGTGAGTACATTTCCTGCTCGTCTTCACGATAAAACTTTGTGTTATTTGGTAAAGCACTATTGTTTCCCTTATCTTTGTATGATTGCATATGACTGATTGGGAGCTGCTGCCAGAGTGAAAACATCATCTCGCCTGACACCACCCCTATTGATGTATGCTGTTGTTTGCTGCAGCCCAAACCTGAGGTTTCCAAAGATCCATCACAATTACAAACCTGCTATTATATATCTTACATTTTGTAAGTAGGCTATCTAAAGAGCCAAGTTTCACACATTGACATATATTTATTTTTCAAACTACACTATGATGAGTTTTGTATTTTTTTCTGGGTGTTCCTGATGATGCTGCTCCCTTCCTGCCCTGGATCCTAAACTGTTGTAAGGGAATCAGTGCATATTCCCTGGAAGGTTGAGAGAATTCGTCAGTTTCACAAACTTTTATTTTTTGAGCACTTTTATAGTTGTTAAGCACCTTTCCAAGTCACTGGGTTTCACATTGTTTCTCTGCACTTGATTTGGTGGCTGCTGTACACTATTGTTTTATATTATATACTGTTATTATTTTTATATTATGGAAGTTGTTTCACCGAATATATTTGCTAAAAGGCAAAATAGACACCTATTATTCACAGATACTAATATAACACACACAGTAGTGAAAGATGATTTTTTGGATGAAGAATTTACTAAACTAGAGAGGTTACTTATTAAAGACACTAGAAGATGGATAGACCTCAAATTTCTAAACAGATATATGGACTGCAAACGTATCCCGAGAGGCCTAAGATTCACAAAAAAACCCTCTTCCAATTTGGACGACGAGGATTTTGTGAATAAATGGTATGAGACCATAGACAACTGCTCCTTTAACTTTATGACATCTTTGATAAACCAACATAAAAAACATATTAAGAAAATTGATGAGGAGGTGACTATAATAGAGGAGAGGTTGGCCCATATGGAAGATACCATTGAATTTAAAACTAAAGACCGGGAACTAAAAAAGAAAATTGATAGACTTGAACAAGATCTTATTACTAGTAAAACTAATAAATTTCAAAAGAGATGAAGAAGATTACCTTAGAGGGGAACAGAGGGATTGGAAGAAAAAGAAAAATTATCAAACACAAAGTAGACCAGAGGATAGACAAGTCAGGGAAACCCATACTACTTTAGAGAAACACAGTATTAAACAATATCCTGACAAGCGTCATTTCATACCTAAAACACCTAGGAGAGATAATTATGATTCTAAACCTTTGTATTATGGTCCTAGAAATGATCTTTTACCGAGACAAAATTTCAGTCATAACAGAGATCAAAAGGAAAAAGAGCCATACAAAGAGAGAGAATATTTTAATGAGAGAATATCCTTTAGAGAGAGAGAACAAGCGTTAGAGAGGGAGAGACGCAGGGAGAGAGACATAGTGAAAGAGAGAGAACTAAGAAGAGAGAGAGAGTGTAAGGAAAGAGAACAACACAGAGAAAAAGAGAGAGAACAAAGAAGGGAAAAAGAATTTAGAGAAAGAGAACAACACAGAGAAAAGGAATTACAGAGGGAAAAAGAACTCTCTAGAGAGAAAGAACTAAAAAGAAACCGAGAACAAAAAGAAAGGGAAAAAGAAAGAGAAAGAAAAGAGAGAGAATACCAAAAAGATAGAGAACTTAAGAGAGAGAGAGAATTAAGAAAAGATAGAGAGGATAGAAAAAGAGAAAGAGAGAGATATGATTCTGCTAAGTATGCGAAAGCCAGTAGATCACGCTCACCCATTGGAGTTGTGGGGAACAGTGACCTTCTGGATATCAGCATTTGGGAGACAAAAAACTCATTCACTCCCCTCCTGGAGACAGAAGAGGGGAGCCACTACACCAAAGGGGAAAGAATCAGAGAGGAAAGCGGGGGGGAAGAAAGAAAAAAGTGAGAACTGCCAACCCTGTAAAGAATAAAAATATCTTTAATCTTAGTAGTGTAGATCTAACTACCTCACAACTAGATGTTATCTCCAAGGGTCTGTCATTTGCGCCCACTTGTGGACCTAAGAACTTCGAACTATTTGTGGACGCAAATAAATATATTAGAAAATTAACAGTCAAACGCTTTTTTCTAAGCAAAAATGTGGAGTCAAGAATGTCTAACATCAAGCCTATGGTTGAGAAAGAAAGTGAAACATTTAAACATACAACACTTAAGAATAAATCTTTATTCAATCCCACCTATTGTAAGGGAAACCACTTAGATGTCTTTTATAACCTTATTGTCAAGGACTTTGAGGAGCTCTCAAAGAGTAATAAATCTAAGATTAGAAATAATATGAACAAAGAAGAAAGGTCTGCCTTAGAGGAAATAACAAATAACACAAATATAGTTATAAAACAGGCAGACAAGGGAGGGGGGGTAGTCATCCAAAACAGGGATGACTACCTAAAAGAAGCCCACCGCCTTTTAGGAGACAAAAAGACATATGACATCCTACCAAACAACCCTACAAAAATCTTTACGGATGATCTGAGAATTTTCCTAGATCATGGCAAGGAATTAGGCATATTGAATGAGAAGGAATATAAATTCCTATTTAACGAATGTCCCCAACTACCGATCTTTTATATATTACCTAAAGTCCACAAATGCATGAAACAACCTCCCGGGAGACCAATTGTCTCCGGAATTAACTCACTCACATCAAACCTATCTGCATATATTGACACTTTTTTACAGAGTCATGTCAAATCCCTTAAATCATATCTGAAGGACACGACTGATGTGTTAAGTCTATTAGAGAATTTTACTTGGAATAACGATTACATCATGGCAACTGTAGACGTTGCATCTCTATATACATCGATAGAGAAAACCTTAGGATGTGAAGCTGTTAATTTCTTTCTGAAACAAGATCCAGATATGAAAGAACAGCAGATTCAGTTTATTATAGATGGCATCTGTTTTATACTTGACAAGAATTACTTTTGGTTTGAGAACAATTTCTACATTCAGAGATGTGGCACTGCCATGGGTACGAGGTTTGCTCCCAGTTACGCGAATCTCTTTATGGGATTCTGGGAGGAACAGCATATTTGGCCCGGTGGCGTTCTGGGGGCGGACCTTGTCCTATGGCGGCGCTACATCGATGATGTGTTTTCAATTTGGCGTGGTGGTCAGGAGAGTTTGGACTCCTTCTTGTCAAGTATTAATGTGAACATGTATAACTTACAATTCACCTCTGTGACAAGCAATAGTTCCCTCAATTATTTGGATCTGAATATTTATATAGAGAATGAGATTCTCAAAACTAGGTCTTTCTTTAAGGAAGTTGACAGCAATAATTATATATTACGTACAAGCTGTCACCAGGATGTATGGATGGACAATGTCCCATACAACCAATTCAGACGAATGCGGAGAAATTGCACAGACAATATAGTATTTAATGATCAATGCAATATACTGAAAGAACGTTTTGTAGAAAAACAATACAAAACAGAACTCCTAGACATGGCATTAGAAAAAGCAAATGGTCTAAATAGAAATGACCTATTAGTAGCTAAAGATAAAGAAATATCTCCAAATAATAAGAAGAATTTCGATACAGCATTTTTAACTTCTTTTAATAAAGAGTCAAACAATATAAAGAAAATAATACAAAAACACTGGCATGTTTTATTAAATGACCCGATTTTAAAAGAAGAAATCCCAGACCGCCCGAGAGTGATTTTTAAAAAGGCCAAAAATCTAAAAGGTATAATAGCTCCCAGTAATATTAAAAAAGTAGAGACAAATAGAAATGGATGGCTTCAAAAATTGGAAGGGTTCCACGGCTGTGGCTTTTGCAAAGCCTGTGAATACAAACAGCAAGACAAAAAGGGATTTAGGTGCAATAATAAAAATGAGGATTTCAAAATAAAACAGTACATGAACTGTAACTCTAACTATATAATCTACCTCCTGGAATGCCCATGCGGGCTCCAATACGTTGGAAAAACATCAAGAGCTATTAAGATACGTATCTTGGAGCATTTAAGCAATATAAGGCGTAGTGTGCAGTCACATAATGTTTCCAAACATTTCTCCTCCTTTCACAACTCCAATACAAAAGGGCTAAAATTCACCGCAATAGAGCATGTGGCACAACATTGGAGAGGACGAGATAGGAATTTAGATTTAAGTAAAAGAGAGATGTTTTGGGTGCATAAACTTAATACGCTGACACCACATGGTCTTAATGTTGATTTTGAGATTGCACCCTTCCTCTAGTCACTTTAACTATATTCCCTTATGCCACCCCCCCTTTTTTTAAGTCCTTTTTTGAAGTCATTTTAAGTCATGTCAGTCTTCTACATTTCAAGTTTGGATTTCTAATTTTATAACTTTTATATGTTTTTATTTAAGTTAGCCATATTTAGTGTTTATGATCAACTAATGCATGTCTTTTTCTCTCTCTCTACCCTCCATTAAGCATCTCGATCTAACGACTACCCATTAATTTTAGTATTTAATTATTTTTAATTTACGTATAAATCTTGTTTTATGTTCTTTTAAACAAAATTGTATTAAAGTATTTTATGCGTCGTTTTTTGTATCACAGAGATTATGTACCCAGTTTGGGAGACTCTGTGTGTAATGATGTTAATTATCCTGTGTCAATTACATATGATTACATTACCAATTGCCTTAATTGAATGGGCTATTTAAATAACACCCAGTAGGGGACATGATCATTGCTCCTGAGGAAGCTGCGGTATGCAGTGAAACGCGTTGAGCTAAAGAAATTTGCAGACAGTTAGCAGAGCCCAGCTGTATCTACCGTTTGGGAACTGTCTTTCTGCTGTATTCACGGAGGCATAGCTTTGGACCGGCGTCCCCCCTACTCTCCGCTCTACTCGCGCCCACCGGAAGTCGTCACCGCCAGGCCAGGAAGTGACGACAGACGCCATCCATCTGGCACCGGACGAGGGGGCACCCTCGTGGAGGACAAGGAAGCGGAGTAAAGTGAGGGATCTTTCCATCTGCCGATCCGATACCCTGTTTCCTAAAGAAACCATGATGTGAATGTGCTCATTTAATATATTGTGAGTACATTTCCTGCTCGTCTTCACGATAAAACTTTGTGTTATTTGGTAAAGCACTATTGTTTCCCTTATCTTTGTATGATTGCATATGACTGATTGGGAGCTGCTGCCAGAGTGAAAACATCATCTCGCCTGACACCACCCCTATTGATGTATGCTGTTGTTTGCTGCAGCCCAAACCTGAGGTGTCCAAAGATCCATCACAATTACAAACCTGCTATTATATATCTTACATTTTGTAAGTAGGCTATCTAAAGAGCCAAGTTTCACACATTGACATATATTTATTTTTCATACTACACTATGATGAGTTTTGTATTTTTTTCTGGGTGTTCCTGATGATGCTGCTCCCTTCCTGCCCTGGATCCTAAAATGTTGTAAGGGAATCAGTGCATATTCCCTGGAAGGTTGAGAGAATTCGTCAGTTTCACAAACTTTTATTTTTTGAGCACTTTTATAGTTGTTAAGCGCCTTTCCAAGTCATTGTGTTTCACTGTGCTGAAGCAGGGCATTCTGGCAGCCAAGTGGCGTGACCTTTATTAGTGAGCCTGGTTACCCCCTCTCGGAACCACAGACTTAGAAATCGCCAGCTCATATACAGTGCATAAAATATATTTATATATATACCCTTATACACCATTTTAATAAAAAAATATCACAAAATTCTTCTAAGTCCCTCGGGAAGAGTGAAAGACGCGCACGTTCATTTTCAGAGCTCCTAGACCTTCCTATAAGAAGTTAGCCAAAAAGTAGCTTCGAAAAACGCTTAGGTTAAGTTTGAGAGTTGCTTCTAATGTACCAAAGCTGGACTTAGACATAATTTCACTCTCACAACATTATGGCTGGTTGGAGACAGTCCGAACCACAGGTACCGGGTCCATGGTTCTGGGCGTATACTGGGGGGATGGGGACGACTCCCATTAACCCCTGACTATACCGGGGATACGCTTATCACAATGCCTTTCTGGTCTGTGCTGAAGCAGGACATTCTGGCAGCCAAGTGGCTTGACCTTTATTAGTGAGCCTGGTTACCCCCTCTCGGAACCACAGACTTAGAAATCGCCAGCTCATATACAGTGCATAAAATATATTTAAATATATACCCTTATACACCATTTTAATAAAAAATATCACAAAATTCTTCTAATTCCCTCGGGAAGAGTGAAAGATGCGCACGTTCATTTTCAGAGCTCCTAGACATTCCTATAAGAAGTTAGCCAAATAGTAGCTACGAAAAACGCTTAGGTTAAGTTTGAGAGTTGCTTCTAATGTACCAAAGCTGGACTTAGACATAATTTCACTCTCACAACATTATGGCTGGTTGGAGACAGTCCGAACCACAAGTACCGGGTCCATGGTTCTGGGCGTATACTGGGGGGACGGGGACGACTCCCATTAACCCCTGACTATACCGGGGATACGCTTATCACAATGCATTTCTGGTCTGTGCTGAAGCAGGGTATTCTGGCAGCCAAGTGGCTTGATTTTTATTAGTGAGCGTGGTTACCCCCTCTCGGAACCACAGACTTAGAAATGAGCTTCAAATGTGTTGTTAACGTTGTGTAAAAAAAAGTTGCTCACAGCTGTTCAAGGAACACATTGTGAAATCGCGTATATCTTTGCTTCTACACATATCAATGTATTGTGCTTTGCTTTACACACTATTTACACACTATTCTACAGTCAAGAGGAGAGAATCCATCAAGTTTAATAAGCACAAACACTGTATAAGTCGAATTTCAGCATTTTTGTGTGACCGGGAAAACCACAGTCACAAGCCGTGCTGCAGTTCCATAGAAACTTGCCGTTTTACCGCTGAACCTAAAAATGGTTAGAAAGTACTTTTTCTCCCTTCCTGTTAATGCCACAGACTTCCCCTTTACAAGGCACACTTTGTCTGTCCTCCCCGCTTCAGCCCAGAAATATTGAGCTTCAAATGTGTTGTTAACGTTGTGTAAAAAAGTTGCTCACAGCTGTTCTAGGAACACATTGTGAAATCGCGTATATCTTTGCTTCTACACATAGCAATGTATTGTGCTTTGCTTTACACACTATTCTACAGTCAAGATGAGAGAATTCATCAAGTTTAATAAGCACAAACACTGTATAAGTCGAATTTCAGCATTTTTGTGTGACCGGGAAAACCACAGTCACAAGCCGAGCTGCAGTTCCATAGAAACTTACCGTTTTACCGCTGAACCTAAAAATGAGTAGAAAGTACTTTTTCTCCCTTCCTGTTACTGCGACAGACTTCCCCTTTACAGGGCACACTTTGTCTATCCTCCCCGCTTCAGCCCAAAAATATTGAGCTTCAAATGTGTTGTTAACGTTGTGTAACAAAGTTGCTCACAGCTTTTCTAGGAACACATTGTGAAATCGCGTATATCTTTGCTTCTACATATAGCAATGTATTGTGCTTTGCTTTACACACTATTCTACAGTCAAGAGGAGATAATTCATCAAGTTTAATAAGCACAAACACTGTATAAGTCGAATTTCAGCATTTTTGTGTGACCGGGAAAACCACAGTCACAAGCCGAGCTGCAGTTCCATAGAAACTTGCCATTTAACCGCTGAACATAAAAATGGGTAGAAAGTACTTTTTCTCCCTTCCTGTTAATGCCACAGACTTTCCCTTTACAGGGCACACTTTGTCTACTGTATCTTCCCAGCTTCAGCCCAGAAATATTGAGCTTCAAATGTGTTGTTAACGTTGTGTAAAAAAGTTGCTCACAGCTGTTCTAGGAACACATTGTGAAATCGCGTATATCTTTGCTTCTACACATAGCAATGTATTGTGCTTTGCTTTACACACTATTCTACAGTCAAGATGAGAGAATTCATCAAGTTTAATAAGCACAAACACTGTATAAGTCAAATTTCAGCATTTGTGTGACCGGGAAAACCACAGTCACAAGCCAAGCTGCAGTTCCATAGAAACTTGCCGTTTTACCGCTGAACCTAAAAATGGGTATAAAGTACTTTTTCTCCCTTCCTGTTAATGCCACAGACTTCCCCTTTACAAGGCACATTTTGTCTATCCTCCCCGCTTCAGCCCAGAAATATTGAGCTTCAAATGTGTTGTTAACGTTGTGTAAAAAAGTTGCTCACAGCTGTTCTAGGAACACATTGTGAAATCGCGTATATCTTTGCTTCTACACATAGCAATGTATTGTGCTTTGCTTTACACACTATTCTACAGTCAAGATGAGAGAATTCATCAAGTTTAATAAGCACAAACACTGTATAAGTCAAATTTCAGCATTTGTGTGTGACCGGGAAAACCACAGTCACAAGCCGAGCTGCAGTTCCATAGAAACTTGCCGTTTTACCGCTGAACCTAAAAATGGGTATAAAGTACTTTTTCTCCCTTCCTGTTAATGCCACAGACTTCCCCTTTACAAGGCACATTTTGTCTATCCTCCCCGCTTCAGCCCAGAAATATTGAGCTTCAAATGTGTTGTTAACGTTGTGTAAAAAAGTTGCTCACAGCTGTTCTTGGAACACATTGTGAAATCGCGTATATCTTTGCTTCTACACATAGCAATGTATTGTGCTTTGCTTTACACACTATTCTACAGTCAAGATGAGAGAATTCATCAAGTTTAATAAGCACAAACACTGTATAAGTCGAATTTCAGCATTTGTGTGTGACCGGGAAAACCACAGTCACAAGCCGAGCTGCAGTTCCATAGAAACTTACCGTTTTACCGCTGAACCTAAAAATGGGTAGAAAGTGCTTTTTCTCCCTTCCTGTTAATGCCACAGACTTCCCCTTTACAGGGCACACTTTGTCTATTCTCCCCGCTTCAGCCCAGAAATATTGAGCTTCAAATGTGTTGTTAACGTTGTGTAAAAAAGTTGCTCACAGCTGTTCTAGGAACACATTGTGAAATCGCGTATATCTTTGCTTCTACACATAGCAATGTATTGTGCTTTGCTTTACACACTATTCTACAGTCAAGATGAGAGAATTCATCAAGTTTAATAAGCACAAACACTGTATAAGTCGAATTTCAGCATTTTTGTGTGACCGGGAAAACCACAGTCACAAGCCGAGCTGCAGTTCCATAGAAACTTACCGTTTTACCGCTGAACCTAAAAATGAGTAGAAAGTACTTTTTCTCCCTTCCTGTTACTGCGACAGACTTCCCCTTTACAGGGCACACTTTGTCTATCCTCCCCGCTTCAGCCCAAAAATATTGAGCTTCAAATGTGTTGTTAACGTTGTGTAACAAAGTTGCTCACAGCTTTTCTAGGAACACATTGTGAAATCGCGTATATCTTTGCTTCTACATATAGCAATGTATTGTGCTTTGCTTTACACACTATTCTACAGTCAAGAGGAGATAATTCATCAAGTTTAATAAGCACAAACACTGTATAAGTCGAATTTCAGCATTTTTGTGTGACCGGGAAAACCACAGTCACAAGCCGAGCTGCAGTTCCATAGAAACTTGCCATTTAACCGCTGAACCTAAAAATGGGTAGAAAGTACTTTTTCTCCCTTCCTGTTAATGCCACAGACTTTCCCTTTAGAGGGCACACTTTGTCTACTGTATCTTCCCAGCTTCAGCCCAGAAATATTGAGCTTCAAATGTGTTGTTAACGTTGTGTAAAAAAGTTGCTCACAGCTGTTCTAGGAACACATTGTGAAATCGCGTATATCTTTGCTTCTACACATTGCAATGTATTGTGCTTTGCTTTACACACT
This sequence comes from Ascaphus truei, assembly GCF_040206685.1. Classification (NCBI taxonomy): domain Eukaryota; kingdom Metazoa; phylum Chordata; class Amphibia; order Anura; family Ascaphidae; genus Ascaphus; species Ascaphus truei. Next base: position 280,061,668 of record NC_134483.1, read on the forward strand.
ATTCTACAGTCAAGATGAGAGAATTCATCAAGTTTAATAAGCACAAACACTGTATAAGTCGAATTTCAGCATTTTTGTGTGACCGGGAAAACCACAGTCACAAGCCGAGCTGCAGTTCCATAGAAACTTACCGTTTTACCGCTGAACCTAAAAATGAGTTGAAAGTACTTTTTCTCCCTTCCTGTTACTGCGACAGACTTCCCCTTTACAGGGCACACTTTGTCTATCCTCCATGCTTCAGCCCAAAAATATTGAGCTTCAAATGTGTTGTTAACGTTGTGTAACAAAGTTGCTCACAGCTTTTCTAGGAACACATTGTGAAATCGCGTATATCTTTGCTTCTACATATAGCAATGTATTGTGCTTTGCTTTACACACTATTCTACAGTCAAGAGGAGATAATTCATCAAGTTTAATAAGCACAAACACTGTATAAGTCGAATTTCAGCATTTTTGTGTGACCTGGAAAACCACAGTCACAAGCCGAGCTGCAGTTCCATAGAAACTTGCCAATTAACCGCTGAACCTAAAAATGGGTAGAAAGTACTTTTTCTCCCTTCCTGTTAATGCCACAGACTTCCCCTTTACAGGGCACACTTTGTCTATCCTCCCCGCTTCAGCCCAGAAATATTGAGCTTCAAATGTGTTGTTAACGTTGTGTAAAAAAGTTGCTCACAGCTGTTCTAGGAACACATTGTGAAATCGCGTATATCTTTGCTTCTACACATAGCAATGTATTGTGCTTTGCTTTACACACTATTCTACAGTCAAGAGGAGATAATTCATCAAGTTTAATAAGCACAAACACTGTATAAGTCGAATTTCAGCATTTTTGTGTGACCGGGAAAACCACAGTCACAAGCCGAGCTGCAGTTCCATAGAAACTTGCCGTTTTACCGCTGAACCTAAAAATGGCTAGAAAGTACTTTTTCTCCCTTCCTGTTAATGCCACAGACTTCCCCTTTACAAGGCACACTTTGTCTGTCCTCCCCGCTTCAGCCCAGAAATATTGAGCTTCAAATGTGTTGTTAACGTTGTGTAAAAAAGTTGCTCACAGCTGTTCTAGGAACACATTGTGAAATCGCGTATATCTTTGCTTCTACACATAGCAATGTATTGTGCTTTGCTTTACACACTATTCTACAGTCAAGATGAGAGAATTCATCAAGTTTAATAAGCACAAACACTGTATAAGTCGAATTTCAGCATTTTTGTGTGACCGGGAAAACCACAGTCACAAGCCGAGCTGCAGTTCCATAGAAACTTACCGTTTTACCGCTGAACCTAAAAATGAGTAGAAAGTACTTTTTCTCCCTTCCTGTTACTGCGACAGACTTCCCCTTTACAGGGCACACTTTGTCTATCCTCCCCGCTTCAGCCCAAAAATATTGAGCTTCAAATGTGTTGTTAACGTTGTGTAACAAAGTTGCTCACAGCTTTTCTAGGAACACATTGTGAAATCGCGTATATCTTTGCTTCTACATATAGCAATGTATTGTGCTTTGCTTTACACACTATTCTACAGTCAAGAGGAGATAATTCATCAAGTTTAATAAGCACAAACACTGTATAAGTCGAATTTCAGCATTTTTGTGTGACCGGGAAAACCACAGTCACAAGCCGAGCTGCAGTTCCATAGAAACTTGCCATTTAACCGCTGAACCTAAAAATGGGTAGAAAGTACTTTTTCTCCCTTCCTGTTAATGCCACAGACTTTCCCTTTACAGGGCACACTTTGTCTACTGTATCTTCCCAGCTTCAGCCCAGAAATATTGAGCTTCAAATGTGTTGTTAACGTTGTGTAAAAAAGTTGCTCACAGCTGTTCTAGGAACACATTGTGAAATCGCGTATATCTTTGCTTCTACACATAGCAATGTATTGTGCTTTGCTTTACACACTATTCTACAGTCAAGATGAGAGAATTCATCAAGTTTAATAAGCACAAACACTGTATAAGTCGAATTTCAGCATTTTTGTGTGACCGGGAAAACCACAGTCACAAGCCGAGCTGCAGTTCCATAGAAACTTACCGTTTTACCGCTGAACCTAAAAATGAGTAGAAAGTACTTTTTCTCCCTTCCTGTTACTGCGACAGACTTCCCCATTACAGGGCACACTTTGTCTATCCTCCCCGCTTCAGCCCAAAAATATTGAGCTTCAAATGTGTTGTTAACGTTGTGTAACAAAGTTGCTCACAGCTTTTCTAGGAACACATTGTGAAATCGCGTATATCTTTGCTTCTACATATAGCAATGTATTGTGCTTTGCTTTACACACTATTCTACAGTCAAGAGGAGATAATTCATCAAGTTTAATAAGCACAAACACTGTATAAGTCGAATTTCAGCATTTTTGTGTGACCGGGAAAACCACAGTCACAAGCCGAGCTGCAGTTCCATAGAAACTTGCCATTTAACCGCTGAACCTAAAAATGGGTAGAAAGTACTTTTTCTCCCTTCCTGTTAATGCCACAGACTTTCCCTTTACAGGGCACACTTTGTCTACTGTATCTTCTCAGCTTCAGCCCAGAAATATTGAGCTTCAAATGTGTTGTTAACGTTGTGTAAAAAAGTTGCTCACAGCTGTTCTAGGAACACATTGTGAAATCGCGTATATCTTTGCTTCTACACATAGCAATGTATTGTGCTTTGCTTTACACACTATTCTACAGTCAAGAGGAGAGAATTCATCAAGTTTAATAAGCACAAACACTGTATAAGTCAAATTTCAGCATTTTTGTGTGACCGGGAAAACCACAGTCACAAGCCGAGCTGCAGTTCCATAGAAACTTACCGTTTTACCGCTGAACCTAAAAATGAGTAGAAAGTACTTTTTCTCCCTTCCTGTTACTGCGACAGACTTCCCCTTTACAGGGCACACTTTGTCTATCCTCCCCGCTTCAGCCCAAAAATATTGAGCTTCAAATGTGTTGTTAACGTTGTGTAACAAAGTTGCTCACAGCTGTTCTAGGAACACATTGTGAAATCGCGTATATCTTTGCTTCTACACATAGCAATGTATTGTGCTTTGCTTTACACACTATTCTACAGTCAAGATGAGAGAATTCATCAAGTTTAATAAGCACAAACACTGTATAAGTCGAATTTCAGCATTTTTGTGTGACCGGGAAAACCACAGTCACAAGCCGAGCTGCAGTTCCATAGAAACTTACCGTTTTACCGCTGAACCTAAAAATGAGTAGAAAGTACTTTTTCTCCCTTCCTGTTACTGCGACAGACTTCCCCTTTACAGGGCACACTTTGTCTATCCTCCCCGCTTCAGCCCAAAAATATTGAGCTTCAAATGTGTTGTTAACGTTGTGTAACAAAGTTGCTCACAGCTTTTCTAGGAACACATTGTGAAATCGCGTATATCTTTGCTTCTACATATAGCAATGTATTGTGCTTTGCTTTACACACTATTCTACAGTCAAGAGGAGATAATTCATCAAGTTTAATAAGCACAAACACTGTATAAGTCGAATTTCAGCATTTTTGTGTGACCGGGAAAACCACAGTCACAAGCCGAGCTGCAGTTCCATAGAAACTTGCCATTTAACCGCTGAACCTAAAAATGGGTAGAAAGTACTTTTTCTCCCTTCCTGTTAATGCCACAGACTTTCCCTTTACAGGGCACACTTTGTCTACTGTATCTTCCCAGCTTCAGCCCAGAAATATTGAGCTTCAAATGTGTTGTTAACGTTGTGTAAAAAAGTTGCTCACAGCTGTTCTAGGAACACATTGTGAAATCGCGTATATCTTTGCTTCTACACATAGCAATGTATTGTGCTTTGCTTTACACACTATTCTACAGTCAAGATGAGAGAATTCATCAAGTTTAATAAGCACAAACACTGTATAAGTCGAATTTCAGCATTTTTGTGTGACCGGGAAAACCACAGTCACAAGCCGAGCTGCAGTTCCATAGAAACTTACCGTTTTACCGCTGAACCTAAAAATGAGTAGAAAGTACTTTTTCTCCCTTCCTGTTACTGCGACAGACTTCCCCTTTACAGGGCACACTTTGTCTATCCTCCCCGCTTCAGCCCAAAAATATTGAGCTTCAAATGTGTTGTTAACGTTGTGTAACAAAGTTGCTCACAGCTTTTCTAGGAACACATTGTGAAATCGCGTATATCTTTGCTTCTACATATAGCAATGTATTGTGCTTTGCTTTACACACTATTCTACAGTCAAGAGGAGATAATTCATCAAGTTTAATAAGCACAAACACTGTATAAGTCGAATTTCAGCATTTTTGTGTGACCGGGAAAACCACAGTCACAAGCCGAGCTGCAGTTCCATAGAAACTTGCCATTTAACCGCTGAACCTAAAAATGGGTAGAAAGTACTTTTTCTCCCTTCCTGTTAATGCCACAGACTTTCCCTTTACAGGGCACACTTTGTCTACTGTATCTTCCCAGCTTCAGCCCAGAAATATTGAGCTTCAAATGTGTTGTTAACGTTGTGTAAAAAAGTTGCTCACAGCTGTTCTAGGAACACATTGTGAAATCGCGTATATCTTTGCTTCTACACATAGCAATGTATTGTGCTTTGCTTTACACACTATTCTACAGTCAAGATGAGAGAATTCATCAAGTTTAATAAGCACAAACACTGTATAAGTCGAATTTCAGCATTTTTGTGTGACCGGGAAAACCACAGTCACAAGCCGAGCTGCAGTTCCATAGAAACTTACCGTTTTACCGCTGAACCTAAAAATGAGTAGAAAGTACTTTTTCTCCCTTCCTGTTACTGCGACAGACTTCCCCTTTACAGGGCACACTTTGTCTATCCTCCCCGCTTCAGCCCAAAAATATTGAGCTTCAAATGTGTTGTTAACGTTGTGTAACAAAGTTGCTCACAGCTTTTCTAGGAACACATTGTGAAATCGCGTATATCTTTGCTTCTACATATAGCAATGTATTGTGCTTTGCTTTACACACTATTCTACAGTCAAGAGGAGAGAATTCATCAAGTTTAATAAGCACAAACACTGTATAAGTCGAATTTCAGCATTTTTGTGTGACCGGGAAAACCACAGTCACAAGCCGAGCTGCAGTTCCATAGAAACTTGCCATTTAACCGCTGAACCTTAAAATGGGTAGAAAGTACTTTTTCTCCCTTCCTGTTAATGCCACAGACTTTCCCTTTACAGGGCACACTTTGTCTACTGTATCTTCCCAGCTTCAGCCCAGAAATATTGAGCTTCAAATGTGTTGTTAACGTTGTGTAAAAAAGTTGCTCACAGCTGTTCTAGGAACACATTGTGAAATCGCGTATATCTTTGCTTCTACACATAGCAATGTATTGTGCTTTGCTTTACACACTATTCTACAGTCAAGATGAGAGAATTCATCAAGTTTAATAAGCACAAACACTGTATAAGTCGAATTAAGCATTTTTGTGTGACCGGGAAAACCACAGTCACAAGCCGAGCTGCAGTTCCATAGAAACTTACCGTTTTACCGCTGAACCTAAAAATTAGTAGAAAGTACATTTTCTCCCTTCCTATTACTGCGACAGACTTCCCCTTTACAGGGCACACTTTGTCTATCCTCCCCGCTTCAGCCCAAAAATATTGAGCTTCAAATGTGTTGTTAACGTTGTGTAACAAAGTTGCTCACAGCTTTTCTAGGAACACATTGTGAAATCGCGTATATCTTTGCTTCTACATATAGCAATGTATTGTGCTTTGCTTTACACACTATTCTACAGTCAAGAGGAGATAATTCATCAAGTTTAATAAGCACAAACACTGTATAAGTCGAATTTCAGCATTTTTGTGTGACCGGGAAAACCACAGTCACAAGCCGAGCTGCAGTTCCATAGAAACTTGCCATTTAACCGCTGAACCTAAAAATGGGTAGAAAGTACTTTTTCTCCCTTCCTGTTAATGCCACAGACTTTCCCTTTACAGGGCACACTTTGTCTACTGTATCTTCCCAGCTTCAGCCCAGAAATATTAAGCTTCAAATGTGTTGTTAACGTTGTGTAAAAAAGTTGCTCACAGCTGTTCTAGGAACACATTGTGAAATCGCGTACAGTATATCTTTGCTTCTACACATAGCAATGTATTGTGCTTTGCTTTACACACTATTCTACAGTCAAGATGAGAGAATTCATCAAGTTTAATAAGCACAAACACTGTATAAGTCGAATTTCAGCATTTTTGTGTGACCGGGAAAACCACAGTCACAAGCCGAGCTGCAGTTCCATAGAAACTTACCGTTTTACCGCTGAACCTAAAAATGAGTAGAAAGTACTTTTTCTCCCTTCCTGTTACTGCGACAGACTTCCCCTTTACAGGGCACACTTTGTCTATCCTCCCCGCTTCAGCCCAAAAATATTGAGCTTCAAATGTGTTGTTAACGTTGTGTAACAAAGTTGCTCACAGCTTTTCTAGGAACACATTGTGAAATCGCGTATATCTTTGCTTCTACACATAGCAATGTATTGTGCTTTGCTTTACACACTATTCTACAGTCAAGATGAGAGAATTCATCAAGTTTAATAAGCACAAACACTGTATAAGTCGAATTTCAGCATTTTTGTGTGACCGGGAAAACCACAGTCACAAGCCGAGCTGCAGTTCCATAGAAACTTACCGTTTTACCGCTGAACCTAAAAATGAGTAGAAAGTACTTTTTCTCCCTTCCTGTTACTGCGACAGACTTCCCCTTTACAGGGCACACTTTGTCTATCCTCCCCGCTTCAGCCCAAAAATATTGAGCTTCAAATGTGTTGTTAACATTGTGTAACAAAGTTGCTCACAGCTTTTCTAGGAACACATTGTGAAATCGCGTATATCTTTGCTTCTACATATACAGTAGTAATGTATTGTGCTTTGCTTTACACACTATTCTACAGTCAAGAGGAGATAATTCATCAAGTTTAATAAGCACAAACACTGTATAAGTCGAATTTCAGCATTTTTGTGTGACCGGGAAAACCACAGTCACAAGCCGAGCTGCAGTTCCATAGAAACTTGCCATTTAACCGCTGAACCTAAAAATGGGTAGAAAGTACTTTTTCTCCCTTCCTGTTAATGCCACAGACTTTCCCTTTACAGGGCACACTTTGTCTACTGTATCTTCCCAGCTTCAGCCCAGAAATATTGAGCTTCAAATGTGTTGTTAACGTTGTGTAAAAAAGTTGCTCACAGCTGTTCTAGGAACACATTGTGAAATCGCGTATATCTTTGCTTCTACACATAGCAATGTATTGTGCTTTGCTTTACACACTATTCTACAGTCAAGATGAGAGAATTCATCAAGTTTAATAAGCACAAACACTGTATAAGTCGAATTTCAGCATTTTTGTGTGACCGGGAAAACCACAGTCACAAGCCGAGCTGCAGTTCCATAGAAACTTACCGTTTTACCGCTGAACCTAAAAATGAGTAGAAAGTACTTTTTCTCCCTTCCTGTTACTGCGACAGACTTCCCCTTTACAGGGCACACTTTGTCTATCCTCCCCGCTTCAGCCCAAAAATATTGAGCTTCAAATGTGTTGTTAACGTTGTGTAACAAAGTTGCTCACAGCTTTTCTAGGAACACATTGTGAAATCGCGTATATCTTTGCTTCTACACATAGCAATGTATTGTGCTTTGCTTTACACACTATTCTACAGTCAAGATGAGAGAATTCATCAAGTTTAATAAGCACAAACACTGTATAAGTCGAATTTCAGCATTTTTGTGTGACCGGGAAAACCACAGTCACAAGCCGAGCTGCAGTTCCATAGAAACTTACCGTTTTACCGCTGAACCTAAAAATGAGTATAAAGTACTTTTTCTCCCTTCCTGTTACTGCGACAGACTTCCCCTTTACAGGGCACACTTTGTCTATCCTCCCCGCTTCAGCCCAAAAATATTGAGCTTCAAATGTGTTGTTAACGTTGTGTAACAAAGTTGCTCACAGCTTTTCTAGGAACACATTGTGAAATCGCGTATATCTTTGCTTCTACATATAGCAATGTATTGTGCTTTGCTTTACACACTATTCTACAGTCAAGAGGAGATAATTCATCAAGTTTAATAAGCACAAACACTGTATAAGTCGAATTTCAGCATTTTTGTGTGACCGGGAAAACCACAGTCACAAGCCGAGCTGCAGTTCCATAGAAACTTGCCATTTAACCGCTGAACCTAAAAATGGGTAGAAAGTACTTTTTCTCCCTTCCTGTTAATGCCACAGACTTTCCCTTTACAGGGCACACTTTGTCTACTGTATCTTCCCAGCTACAGCCCAGAAATATTGAGCTTCAAATGTGTTGTTAACGTTGTGTAAAAAAGTTGCTCACAGCTGTTCTAGGAACACATTGTGAAATCGCGTATATCTTTGCTTCTACACATAGCAATGTATTGTGCTTTGCTTTACACACTATTCTACAGTCAAGATGAGAGAATTCATCAAGTTTAATAAGCACAAACACTGTATAAGTCGAATTTCAGCATTTTTGTGTGACCGGGAAAACCACAGTCACAAGCCGAGCTGCAGTTCCATAGAAACTTACCGTTTTACCGCTGAACCTAAAAATGAGTAGAAAGTACTTTTTCTCCCTTCCTGTTACTGCGACAGACTTCCCCTTTACAGGGCACACTTTGTCTATCCTCCCCGCTTCAGCCCAAAAATATTGAGCTTCAAATGTGTTGTTAACGTTGTGTAACAAAGTTGCTCACAGCTTTTCTAGGAACACATTGTGAAATCGCGTATATCTTTGCTTCTACATATAGCAATGTATTGTGCTTTGCTTTACACACTATTCTACAGTCAAGAGGAGAGAATTCATCAAGTTTAATAAGCACAAACACTGTATAAGTCGAATTTCAGCATTTTTGTGTGACCGGGAAAACCACAGTCACAAGCCGAGCTGCAGTTCCATAGAAACTTGCCGTTTTACCGCTGAACCTAAAAATGGCTAGAAAGTACTTTTTCTCCCTTCCTGTTAATGCCACAGACTTCCCCTTTACAAGGCACACTTTGTCTGTCCTCCCCGCTTCAGCCCAGAAATATTGAGCTTCAAATGTGTTGTTAACGTTGTGTAAAAAAGTTGCTCACAGCTGTTCTAGGAACACATTGTGAAATCGCGTATATCTTTGCTTCTACACATAGCAATGTATTGTGCTTTGCTTTACACACTATTCTACAGTCAAGATGAGAGAATTCATCAAGTTTAATAAGCACAAACACTGTATAAGTCGAATTTCAGCATTTTTGTGTGACCGGGAAAACCACAGTCACAAGCCGAGCTGCAGTTCCATAGAAACTTACCGTTTTACCGCTGAACCTAAAAATGAGTAGAAAGTACTTTTTCTCCCTTCCTGTTACTGCGACAGACTTCCCCTTTACAGGGCACACTTTGTCTATCCTCCCCGCTTCAGCCCAAAAATATTGAGCTTCAAATGTGTTGTTAACGTTGTGTAACAAAGTTGCTCACAGCTTTTCTAGGAACACATTGTGAAATCGCGTATATCTTTGCTTCTACATATAGCAATGTATTGTGCTTTGCTTTACACACTATTCTACAGTCAAGAGGAGAGAATTCATCAAGTTTAATAAGCACAAACACTGTATAAGTCGAATTTCAGCATTTTTGTGTGACCTGCAAAACCACAGTCACAAGCCGAGCTGCAGTTCCATAGAAACTTGCCAATTAACCGCTGAACCTAAAAATGGGTAGAAAGTACTTTTTCTCCCTTCCTGTTAATGCCACAGACTTCCCCTTTACAGGGCACACTTTGTCTATCCTCCCCGCTTCAGCCCAGAAATATTGAGCTTCAAATGTGTTGTTAACGTCGTGTAAAAAAGTTGCTCACAGCTGTTCTAGGAACACATTGTGAAATCGCGTATATCTTTGCTTCTACATATAGCAATGTATTGTGCTTTGCTTTACACACTATTCTACAGTCAAGAGGAGATAATTCATCAAGTTTAATAAGCACAAACACTGTATAAGTCGAATTTCAGCATTTTTGTGTGACCTGGAAAACCACAGTCACAAGCCGAGCTGCAGTTCTATAGAAACTTGCCAATTAACCGCTGAACCTAAAAATGGGTAGAAAGTACTTTTTCTCCCTTCCTGTTAATGCCACAGACTTCCCCTTTACAGGGCACACTTTGTCTATCCTCCCCGCTTCAGCCCAGAAATATTGAGCTTCAAATGTGTTGTTAACGTTGTGTAAAAAAGTTGCTCACAGCTGTTCTAGGAACACATTGTGAAATCGCGTATATCTTTGCTTCTACACATAGCAATGTATTGTGCTTTGCTTTACACACTATTCTACAGTCAAGAGGAGATAATTCATCAAGTTTAATAAGCACAAACACTGTATAAGTCGAATTTCAGCATTTTTGTGTGACCGGGAAAACCACAGTCACAAGCCGAGCTGCAGTTCCATAGAAACTTGCCGTTTTACCGCTGAACCTAAAAATGGCTAGAAAGTACTTTTTCTCCCTTCCTGTTAATGCCACAGACTTCCCCTTTACAAGGCACACTTTGTCTGTCCTCCCCGCTTCAGCCCAGAAATATTGAGCTTCAAATGTGTTGTTAACGTTGTGTAAAAAAGTTGCTCACAGCTTTTCTAGGAACACATTGTGAAATCGCGTATATCTTTGCTTCTACATATAGCAATGTATTGTGCTTTGCTTTACACACTATTCTACAGTCAAGAGGAGAGAATTCATCAAGTTTAATAAGCACAAACACTGTATAAGTCGAATTTCAGCATTTTTGTGTGACCGGGAAAACCACAGTCACAAGCCGAGCTGCAGTTCCATAGAAACTTACCGTTTTACCGCTGAACCTAAAAATGAGTTGAAAGTACTTTTTCTCCCTTCCTGTTACTGCGACAGACTTCCCCTTTACAGGGCACACTTTGTCTATCCTCCCCGCTTCAGCCCAAAAATATTGAGCTTCAAATGTGTTGTTAACGTTGTGTAACAAAGTTGCTCACAGCTTTTCTAGGAACACATTGTGAAATCGCGTATATCTTTGCTTCTACATATAGCAATGTATTGTGCTTTGCTTTACACACTATTCTACAGTCAAGATGAGAGAATTCATCAAGTTTAATAAGCACAAACACTGTATAAGTCGAATTTCAGCATTTGTGTGTGACCGGGAAAACCACAGTCACAAGCCGAGCTGCAGTTCCATAGAAACTTACCGTTTTACCGCTGAACCTAAAAATGGGTAGAAAGTACTTTTTCTCCCTTCCTGTTAATGCCACAGACTTCCCCTTTACAGGGCACACTTTGTCTATTCTCCCCGCTTCAGCCCAGAAATATTGAGCTTCAAATGTGTTGTTAACGTTGTGTAAAAAAGTTGCTCACAGCTGTTCTAGGAACACATTGTGAAATCGCGTATATCTTTGCTTCTACACATAGCAATGTATTGTGCTTTGCTTTACACACTATTCTACAGTCAAGATGTGAGAATTCATCAAGTTTAATAAGCACAAACACTGTATACGTCAAATTTCAGCATTTGTGTGTGACCGGGAAAACCACAGTCACAAGCCGAGCTGCAGTTCCATAGAAACTTGCCGTTTTACCGCTGAACCTAAAAATGGGTATAAAGTACTTTTTCTCCCTTCCTGTTAATGCCACAGACTTCCCCTTTACAAGGCACATTTTGTCTATCCTCCCCGCTTCAGCCCAGAAATATTGAGCTTCAAATGTGTTGTTAACGTTGTGTAACAAAGTTGCTCACAGCTTTTCTAGGAACACATTGTGAAATCGCGTATATCTTTGCTTCTACATATAGCAATGTATTGTGCTTTGCTTTACACACTATTCTACAGTCAAGAGGAGAGAATTCATCAAGTTTAATAAGCACAAACACTGTATAAGTCGAATTTCAGCATTTTTGTGTGACCGGGAAAACCACAGTCACAAGCCGAGCTGCAGTTCCATAGAAACTTACCGTTTTACCGCTGAACCTAAAAATGAGTTGAAAGTACTTTTTCTCCCTTCCTGTTACTGCGACAGACTTCCCCTTTACAGGGCACACTTTGTCTATCCTCCTCGCTTCAGCCCAAAAATATTGAGCTTCAAATGTGTTGTTAACGTTGTGTAACAAAGTTGCTCACAGCTTTTCTAGGAACACATTGTGAAATCGCGTATATCTTTGCTTCTACATATAGCAATGTATTGTGCTTTGCTTTACACACTATTCTACAGTCAAGATGAGAGAATTCATCAAGTTTAATAAGCACAAACACTGTATAAGTCGAATTTCAGCATTTGTGTGTGACCGGGAAAACCACAGTCACAAGCCGAGCTGCAGTTCCATAGAAACTTACCGTTTTACCGCTGAACCTAAAAATGGGTAGAAAGTACTTTTTCTCCCTTCCTGTTAATGCCACAGACTTCCCCTTTACAGGGCACACTTTGTCTATTCTCCCCGCTTCAGCCCAGAAATATTGAGCTTCAAATGTGTTGTTAACGTTGTGTAAAAAAGTTGCTCACAGCTGTTCTAGGAACACATTGTGAAATCGCGTATATCTTTGCTTCTACACATAGCAATGTATTGTGCTTTGCTTTACACACTATTCTACAGTCAAGAGGAGAGAATTCATCAAGTTTAATAAGCACAAACACTGTATAAGTCAAATTTCAGCATTTGTGTGTGACCGGGAAAACCACAGTCACAAGCCGAGCTGCAGTTCCATAGAAACTTGCCGTTTTACCGCTGAACCTAAAAATGGGTATAAAGTACTTTTTCTCCCTTCCTGTTAATGCCACAGACTTCCCCTTTACAAGGCACATTTTGTCTATCCTCCCCGCTTCAGCCCAGAAATATTGAGCTTCAAATGTGTTGTTAACGTTGTGTAAAAAAGTTGCTCACAGCTGTTCTAGGAACACATTGTGAAATCGCGTATATCTTTGCTTCTACACATAGCAATGTATTGTGCTTTGCTTTACACACTATTCTACAGTCAAGATGAGAGAATTCATCAAGTTTAATAAGCACAAACACTGTATAAGTCGAATTTCAGCATTTGTGTGTGACTGGGAAAACCACAGTCACAAGCCGAGCTGCAGTTCCATAGAAACTTACCGTTTTACCGCTGAACCTAAAAATGGGTAGAAAGTACTTTTTCTCCCTTCCTGTTAATGCCACAGACTTCCCCTTTACAGGGCACACTTTGTCTATTCTCCCCGCTTCAGCCCAGAAATATTGAGCTTCAAATGTGTTGTTAACGTTGTGTAAAAAAGTTGCTCACAGCTGTTCTAGGAACACATTGTGAAATCGCGTATATCTTTGCTTCTACACATAGCAATGTATTGTGCTTTGCTTTACACACTATTCTACAGTCAAGAGGAGAGAATTGATCAAGTTTAATAAGCACAAACACTGTATAAGTCGAATTTCAGCTTTTTTGTGTGACCGGGAAAACCACAGTCACAAGCCGAGCTGCAGTTCCATAGAAACTTACCGTTTTACCGCTGAACCTAAAAATGAGTAGAAAGTACTTTTTCTCCCTTCCTGTTACTGCGACAGACTTCCCCTTTACAGGGCACACTTTGTCTATCCTCCCCGCTTCAGCCCAAAAATATTGAGCTTCAAATGTGTTGTTAACGTTGTGTAAAAAAGTTGCTCACAGCTGTTCTAGGAACACATTGTGAAATCGCGTACGTATATCTTTGCTTCTACACATAGCAATGTATTGTGCTTTGCTTTACACACTATTCTACAGTCAAGAGGAGATAATTCATCAAGTTTAATAAGCACAAACACTGTATAAGTCGAATTTCAGCATTTTTGTGTGACCGGGAAAACCACAGTCACAAGCCGAGCTGCAGTTCCATAGAAACTTGCCGTTTTACCGCTGAACCTAAAAATGGGTATAAAGTACTTTTTCTCCCTTCCTGTTAATGCCACAGACTTCCCCTTTACAAGGCACATTTTGTCTATCCTCCCCGCTTCAGCCCAGAAATATTGAGCTTCAAATGTGTTGTTAACGTTGTGTAAAAAAGTTGCTCACAGCTGTTCTAGGAACACATTGTGAAATCGCGTATATCTTTGCTTCTACACATAGCAATGTATTGTGCTTTGCTTTACACACTATTCTACAGTCAAGATGAGAGAATTCATCAAGTTTAATAAGCACAAACACTGTATAAGTCGAATTTCAGCATTTGTGTGTGACTGGGAAAACCACAGTCACAAGCCGAGCTGCAGTTCCATAGAAACTTACCGTTTTACCGCTGAACCTAAAAATGGGTAGAAAGTACTTTTTCTCCCTTCCTGTTAATGCCACAGACTTCCCCTTTACAGGGCACACTTTGTCTATTCTCCCCGCTTCAGCCCAGAAATATTGAGCTTCAAATGTGTTGTTAACGTTGTGTAAAAAAGTTGCTCACAGCTGTTCTAGGAACACATTGTGAAATCGCGTATATCTTTGCTTCTACACATAGCAATGTATTGTGCTTTGCTTTACACACTATTCTACAGTCAAGAGGAGAGAATTGATCAAGTTTAATAAGCACAAACACTGTATAAGTCGAATTTCAGCTTTTTTGTGTGACCGGGAAAACCACAGTCACAAGCCGAGCTGCAGTTCCATAGAAACTTACCGTTTTACCGCTGAACCTAAAAATGAGTAGAAAGTACTTTTTCTCCCTTCCTGTTACTGCGACAGACTTCCCCTTTACAGGGCACACTTTGTCTATCCTCCCCGCTTCAGCCCAAAAATATTGAGCTTCAAATGTGTTGTTAACGTTGTGTAAAAAAGTTGCTCACAGCTGTTCTAGGAACACATTGTGAAATCGCGTATATCTTTGCTTCTACACATAGCAATGTATTGTGCTTTGCTTTACACACTATTCTACAGTCAAGAGGAGATAATTCATCAAGTTTAATAAGCACAAACACTGTATAAGTCGAATTTCAGCATTTTTGTGTGACCGGGAAAACCACAGTCACAAGCCGAGCTGCAGTTCCATAGAAACTTGCCATTTAACCGCTGAACCTAAAAATGGGTAGAAAGTACTTTTTCTCCCTTCCTGTTAATGCCACAGACTTTCCCTTTACAGGGCACACTTTGTCTACTGTATCTTCCCAGCTTCAGCCCAGAAATATTGAGCTTCAAATGTGTTGTTAACGTTGTGTAAAAAAGTTGCTCACAGCTGTTCTAGGAACACATTGTGAAATCGCGTATATCTTTGCTTCTACACATAGCAATGTATTGTGCTTTGCTTTACACACTATTCTACAGTCAAGATGAGAGAATTCATCAAGTTTAATAAGCACAAACACTGTATAAGTCGAATTTCAGCATTTTTGTGTGACCGGGAAAACCACAGTCACAAGCCGAGCTGCAGTTCCATAGAAACTTACCGTTTTACCGCTGAACCTAAAAATGAGTAGAAAGTACTTTTTCTCCCTTCCTGTTACTGCGACAGACTTCCCCTTTACAGGGCACACTTTGTCTATCCTCCCCGCTTCAGCCCAAAAATATTGAGCTTCAAATGTGTTGTTAACGTTGTGTAACAAAGTTGCTCACAGCTTTTCTAGGAACACATTGTGAAATCGCGTATATCTTTGCTTCTACATATAGCAATGTATTGTGCTTTGCTTTACACACTATTCTACAGTCAAGAGGAGATAATTCATCAAGTTTAATAAGCACAAACACTGTATAAGTCGAATTTCAGCATTTTTGTGTGACCGGGAAAACCACAGTCACAAGCCGAGCTGCAGTTCCATAGAAACTTGCCATTTAACCGCTGAACCTAAAAATGGGTAGAAAGTACTTTTTCTCCCTTCCTGTTAATGCCACAGACTTTCCCTTTACAGGGCACACTTTGTCTACTGTATCTTCCCAGCTTCAGCCCAGAAATATTGAGCTTCAAATGTGTTGTTAACGTTGTGTAAAAAAGTTGCTCACAGCTGTTCTAGGAACACATTGTGAAATCGCGTATATCTTTGCTTCTACACATAGCAATGTATTGTGCTTTGCTTTACACACTATTCTACAGTCAAGATGAGAGAATTCATCAAGTTTAATAAGCACAAACACTGTATAAGTCGAATTTCAGCATTTTTGTGTGACCGGGAAAACCACAGTCACAAGCCGAGCTGCAGTTCCATAGAAACTTACCGTTTTACCGCTGAACCTAAAAATGAGTTGAAAGTACTTTTTCTCCCTTCCTGTTACTGTGACAGACTTCCCCTTTACAGGGCACACTTTGTCTATCCTCCCCGCTTCAGCCCAAAAATATTGAGCTTCAAATGTGTTGTTAACGTTGTGTAACAAAGTTGCTCACAGCTTTTCTAGGAACACATTGTGAAATCGCGTATATCTTTGCTTCTACATATAGCAATGTATTGTGCTTTGCTTTACACACTATTCTACAGTCAAGAGGAGATAATTCATCAAGTTTAATAAGCACAAACACTGTATAAGTCGAATTTCAGCATTTTTGTGTGACCTGGAAAACCACAGTCACAAGCCGAGCTGCAGTTCCATAGAAACTTGCCATTTAACCGCTGAACCTAAAAAAGGGTAGAAAGTACTTTTTCTCCCTTCCTGTTAATGCCACAGACTTCCCCTTTACAGGGCACACTTTGTCTATCCTCCCCGCTTCAGCCCAGAAATATTGAGCTTCAAATGTGTTGTTAACGTTGTGTAAAAAAGTTGCTCACAGCTGTTCTAGGAACACATTGTGAAATCGCGTATATCTTTGCTTCTACACATAGCAATGTATTGTGCTTTGCTTTACACACTATTCTACAGTCAAGATGAGAGAATTCATCAAGTTTAATAAGCACAAACACTGTATAAGTGAAATTTCAGCATTTGTGTGTGACCGGGAAAACCACAGTCACAAGCCGAGCTGCAGTTCCATAGAAACTTGCCGTTTTACCGCTGAACCTAAAAATGGGTATAAAGTACTTTTTCTCCCTTCCTGTTAATGCCACAGACTTCCCCTTTACAAGGCACATTTGTCTATCCTCCCCGCTTCAGCCCAGAAATATTGAGCTTCAAATGTGTTGTTAACGTTGTGTAAAAAAGTTGCTCACAGCTGTTCTAGGAACACATTGTGAAATCGCGTATATCTTTGCTTCTACACATAGCAATGTATTGTGCTTTGCTTTACACACTATTCTACAGTCAAGAGGAGAGAATTCATCAAGTTTAATAAGCACAAACACTGTATAAGTCGAATTTCAGCATTTTTGTGTGACCGGGAAAACCACAGTCACAAGCCGAGCTGCAGTTCCATAGAAACTTACCGTTTTACCGCTGAACCTAAAAATGAGTAGAAAGTACTTTTTCTCCCTTCCTGTTACTGCGACAGACTTCCCCTTTACAGGGCACACTTTGTCTATCCTCCCCGCTTCAGCCCAAAAATATTGAGCTTCAAATGTGTTGTTAACGTTGTGTAACAAAGTTGCTCACAGCTTTTCTAGGAACACATTGTGAAATCGCGTATATCTTTGCTTCTACATATAGCAATGTATTGTGCTTTGCTTTACACACTATTCTACAGTCAAGAGGAGATAATTAATCAAGTTTAATAAGCACAAACACTGTATAAGTCGAATTTCAGCATTTTTGTGTGACCGGGAAAACCACAGTCACAAGCCGAGCTGCAGTTCCATAGAAACTTGCCATTTAACCGCTGAACCTAAAAATGGGTAGAAAGTACTTTTTCTCCCTTCCTGTTAATGCCACAGACTTTCCCTTTACAGGGCACACTTTGTCTACTGTATCTTCCCAGCTTCAGCCCAGAAATATTGAGCTTCAAATGTGTTGTTAACGTTGTGTAAAAAAGTTGCTCACAGCTGTTCTAGGAACACATTGTGAAATCGCGTATATCTTTGCTTCTACACATAGCAATGTATTGTGCTTTGCTTTACACACTATTCTACAGTCAAGATGAGAGAATTCATCAAGTTTAATAAGCACAAACACTGTATAAGTCGAATTTCAGCATTTTTGTGTGACCGGGAAAACCACAGTCACAAGTCGAGCTGCAGTTCCATAGAAACTTACCGTTTTACCGCTGAACCTAAAAATGAGTAGAAAGTACTTTTTCTCCCTTCCTGTTACTGCGACAGACTTCCCCTTTACAGGGCACACTTTGTCTATCCTCCCCGCTTCAGCCCAAAAATATTGAGCTTCAAATGTGTTGTTAACGTTGTGTAACAAAGTTGCTCACAGCTTTTCTAGGAACACATTGTGAAATCGCGTATATCTTTGCTTCTACATATAGCAATGTATTGTGCTTTGCTTTACACACTATTCTACAGTCAAGAGGAGATAATTCATCAAGTTTAATAAGCACAAACACTGTATAAGTCGAATTTCAGCATTTTTGTGTGACCGGGAAAACCACAGTCACAAGCCGAGCTGCAGTTCCATAGAAACTTGCCATTTAACCGCTGAACCTAAAAATGGGTAGAAAGTACTTTTTCTCCCTTCCTGTTAATGCCACAGACTTTCCCTTTACAGGGCACACTTTGTCTACTGTATCTTCCCAGCTTCAGCCCAGAAATATTGAGCTTCAAATGTGTTGTTAACGTTGTGTAAAAAAGTTGCTCACAGCTGTTCTAGGAACACATTGTGAAATCGCGTATATCTTTGCTTCTACACATAGCAATGTATTGTGCTTTGCTTTACACACTATTCTACAGTCAAGATGAGAGAATTCATCAAGTTTAATAAGCACAAACACTGTATAAGTCGAATTTCAGCATTTTTGTGTGACCGGGAAAACCACAGTCACAAGCCGAGCTGCAGTTCCATAGAAACTTACCGTTTTACCGCTGAACCTAAAAATGAGTAGAAAGTACTTTTTCTCCCTTCCTGTTACTGCGACAGACTTCCCCTTTACAGGGCACACTTTGTCTATCCTCCCCGCTTCAGCCCAAAAATATTGAGCTTCAAATGTGTTGTTAACGTTGTGTAACAAAGTTGCTCACAGCTTTTCTAGGAACACATTGTGAAATCGCGTATATCTTTGCTTCTACATATAGCAATGTATTGTGCTTTGCTTTACACACTATTCTACAGTCAAGAGGAGATAATTCATCAAGTTTAATAAGCACAAACACTGTATAAGTCGAATTTCAGCATTTTTGTGTGACCGGGAAAACCACAGTCACAAGCCGAGCTGCAGTTCCATAGAAACTTGCCATTTAACCGCTGAACCTAAAAATGGGTAGAAAGTACTTTTTCTCCCTTCCTGTTAATGCCACAGACTTTCCCTTTACAGGGCACACTTTGTCTACTGTATCTTCCCAGCTTCAGCCCAGAAATATTGAGCTTCAAATGTGTTGTTAACGTTGTGTAAAAAAGTTGCTCACAGCTGTTCTAGGAACACATTGTGAAATCGCGTATATCTTTGCTTCTACACATAGCAATGTATTGTGCTTTGCTTTACACACTATTCTACAGTCAAGATGAGAGAATTCATCAAGTTTAATAAGCACAAACACTGTATAAGTCGAATTTCAGCATTTTTGTGTGACCGGGAAAACCACAGTCACAAGCCGAGCTGCAGTTCCATAGAAACTTACCGTTTTACCGCTGAACCTAAAAATGAGTTGAAAGTACTTTTTCTCCCTTCCTGTTACTGTGACAGACTTCCCCTTTACAGGGCACACTTTGTCTATCCTCCCCGCTTCAGCCCAAAAATATTGAGCTTCAAATGTGTTGTTAACGTTGTGTAACAAAGTTGCTCACAGCTTTTCTAGGAACACATTGTGAAATCGCGTATATCTTTGCTTCTACATATAGCAATGTATTGTGCTTTGCTTTACACACTATTCTACAGTCAAGAGGAGATAATTCATCAAGTTTAATAAGCACAAACACTGTATAAGTCGAATTTCAGCATTTTTGTGTGACCTGGAAAACCACAGTCACAAGCCGAGCTGCAGTTCCATAGAAACTTGCCATTTAACCGCTGAACCTAAAAATGGGTAGAAAGTACTTTTTCTCCCTTCCTGTTAATGCCACAGACTTCCCCTTTACAGGGCACACTTTGTCTATCCTCCCCGCTTCAGCCCAGAAATATTGAGCTTCAAATGTGTTGTTAACGTTGTGTAAAAAAGTTGCTCACAGCTGTTCTAGGAACACATTGTGAAATCGCGTATATCTTTGCTTCTACACATACAGTAGCAATGTATTGTGCTTTGCTTTACACACTATTCTACAGTCAAGATGAGAGAATTCATCAAGTTTAATAAGCACAAACACTGTATAAGTCAAATTTCAGCATTTGTGTGTGACCGGGAAAACCACAGTCACAAGCCGAGCTGCAGTTCCATAGAAACTTGCCATTTAACCGCTGAACCTAAAAATGGGTAGAAAGTACTTTTTCTCCCTTCCTGTTAATGCCACAGACTTTCCCTTTACAGGGCACACTTTGTCTACTGTATCTTCCCAGCTTCAGCCCAGAAATATTGAGCTTCAAATGTGTTGTTAACGTTGTGTAAAAAAGTTGCTCACAGCTGTTCTAGGAACACATTGTGAAATCGCGTATATCTTTGCTTCTACACATAGCAATGTATTGTGCTTTGCTTTACACACTATTCTACAGTCAAGAGGAGAGAATTCATCAAGTTTAATAAGCACAAACACTGTATAAGTCGAATTTCAGCATTTTTGTGTGACCGGGAAAACCACAGTCACAAGCCGAGCTGCAGTTCCATAGAAACTTACCGTTTTACCGCTGAACCTAAAAATGAGTAGAAAGTACTTTTTCTCCCTTCCTGTTACTGCGACAGACTTCCCCTTTACAGGGCACACTTTGTCTATCCTCCCCGCTTCAGCCCAAAAATATTGAGCTTCAAATGTGTTGTTAACGTTGTGTAACAAAGTTGCTCACAGCTTTTCTAGGAACACATTGTGAAATCGCGTATATCTTTGCTTCTACATATAGCAATGTATTGTGCTTTGCTTTACACACTATTCTACAGTCAAGAGGAGATAATTCATCAAGTTTAATAAGCACAAACACTGTATAAGTCGAATTTCAGCATTTTTGTGTGACCGGGAAAACCACAGTCACAAGCCGAGCTGCAGTTCCATAGAAACTTGCCATTTAACCGCTGAACCTAAAAATGGGTAGAAAGTACTTTTTCTCCCTTCCTGTTAATGCCACAGACTTTCCCTTTACAGGGCACACTTTGTCTACTGTATCTTCCCAGCTTCAGCCCAGAAATATTGAGCTTCAAATGTGTTGTTAACGTTGTGTAAAAAAGTTGCTCACAGCTGTTCTAGGAACACATTGTGAAATCGCGTATGTCTTTGCTTCTACACATAGCAATGTATTGTGCTTTGCTTTACACACTATTCTACAGTCAAGATGAGAGAATTCATCAAGTTTAATAAGCACAAACACTGTATAAGTCAAATTTCAGCATTTGTGTGTGACCGGGAAAACCACAGTCACAAGCCGAGCTGCAGTTCCATAGAAACTTGCCGTTTTACCGCTGAACCTAAAAATGGGTATAAAGTACTTTTTCTCCCTTCCTGTTAATGCCACAGACTTCCCCTTTACAAGGCACATTTGTCTATCCTCCCCGCTTCAGCCCAGAAATATTGAGCTTCAAATGTGTTGTTAACGTTGTGTAAAAAAGTTGCTCACAGCTGTTCTAGGAACACATTGTGAAATCGCGTATATCTTTGCTTCTACACATAGCAATGTATTGTGCTTTGCTTTACACACTATTCTACAGTCAAGATGAGAGAATTCATCAAGTTTAATAAGCACAAACACTGTATAAGTCGAATTTCAGCATTTGTGTGTGACCGGGAAAACCACAGTCACAAGCCGAGCTGCAGTTCCATAGAAACTTACCGTTTTACCGCTGAACCTAAAAATGGGTAGAAAGTACTTTTTCTCCCTTCCTGTTAATGCCACAGACTTCCCCTTTACAGGGCACACTTTGTCTATTCTCCCCGCTTCAGCCCAGAAATATTGAGCTTCAAATGTGTTGTTAACGTTGTGTAAAAAAGTTGCTCACAGCTGTTCTAGGAACACATTGTGAAATCGCGTATATCTTTGCTTCTACACATAGCAATGTATTGTGCTTTGCTTTACACACTATTCTACAGTCAAGAGGAGAGAATTCATCAAGTTTAATAAGCACAAACACTGTATAAGTCGAATTTCAGCATTTTTGTGTGACCGGGAAAACCACAGTCACAAGCCGAGCTGCAGTTCCATAGAAACTTACCGTTTTACCGCTGAACCTAAAAATGAGTAGAAAGTACTTTTTCTCCCTTCCTGTTACTGCGACAGACTTCCCCTTTACAGGGCACACTTTGTCTATCCTCCCCGCTTCAGCCCAAAAATATTGAGCTTCAAATGTGTTGTTAACGTTGTGTAACAAAGTTGCTCACAGCTTTTCTAGGAACACATTGTGAAATCGCGTATATCTTTGCTTCTACATATAGCAATGTATTGTGCTTTGCTTTACACACTATTCTACAGTCAAGAGGAGATAATTCATCAAGTTTAATAAGCACAAACACTGTATAAGTCGAATTTCAGCATTTTTGTGTGACCGGGAAAACCACAGTCACAAGCCGAGCTGCAGTTCCATAGAAACTTGCCATTTAACCGCTGAACCTAAAAATGGGTAGAAAGTACTTTTTCTCCCTTCCTGTTAATGCCACAGACTTTCCCTTTACAGGGCACACTTTGTCTACTGTATCTTCCCAGCTTCAGCCCAGAAATATTGAGCTTCAAATGTGTTGTTAACGTTGTGTAAAAAAGTTGCTCACAGCTGTTCTAGGAACACATTGTGAAATCGCGTATATCTTTGCTTCTACACATAGCAATGTATTGTGCTTTGCTTTACACACTATTCTACAGTCAAGATGAGAGAATTCATCAAGTTTAATAAGCACAAACACTGTATAAGTCAAATTTCAGCATTTGTGTGTGACCGGGAAAACCACAGTCACAAGCCGAGCTGCAGTTCCATAGAAACTTGCCGTTTTACCGCTGAACCTAAAAATGGGTATAAAGTACTTTTTCTCCCTTCCTGTTAATGCCACAGACTTCCCCTTTACAAGGCACATTTTGTCTATCCTCCCCGCTTCAGCCCAGAAATATTGAGCTTCAAATGTGTTGTTAACGTTGTGTAAAAAAGTTGCTCACAGCTGTTCTAGGAACACATTGTGAAATCGCGTATATCTTTGCTTCTACACATAGCAATGTATTGTGCTTTGCTTTACACACTATTCTACAGTCAAGAGGAGAGAATTCATCAAGTTTAATAAGCACAAACACTGTATAAGTCGAATTTCAGCATTTTTGTGTGACCGGGAAAACCACAGTCACAAGCCGAGCTGCAGTTCCATAGAAACTTGCCGTTTTACCGCTGAACCTAAAAATGGGTATAAAGTACTTTTTCTCCCTTCCTGTTAATGCCACAGACTTCCCCTTTACAAGGCACATTTTGTCTATCCTCCCCGCTTCAGCCCAGAAATATTGAGCTTCAAATGTGTTGTTAACGTTGTGTAAAAAAGTTGCTCACAGCTGTTCTAGGAACACATTGTGAAATCGCGTATATCTTTGCTTCTACACATAGCAATGTATTGTGCTTTGCTTTACACACTATTCTACAGTCAAGATGAGAGAATTCATCAAGTTTAATAAGCACAAACACTGTATAAGTCGAATTTCAGCATTTGTGTGTGACCGGGAAAACCACAGTCACAAGCCGAGCTGCAGTTCCATAGAAACTTACCGTTTTACCGCTGAACCTAAAAATGGGTAGAAAGTACTTTTTCTCCCTTCCTGTTAATGCCACAGACTTCCCCTTTACAGGGCACACTTTGTCTATTCTCCCCGCTTCAGCCCAGAAATATTGAGCTTCAAATGTGTTGTTAACGTTGTGTAAAAAAGTTGCTCACAGCTGTTCTAGGAACACATTGTGAAATCGCGTATATCTTTGCTTCTACACATAGCAATGTATTGTGCTTTGCTTTACACACTATTCTACAGTCAAGAGGAGAGAATTCATCAAGTTTAATAAGCACAAACACTGTATAAGTCGAATTTCAGCATTTTTGTGTGACCGGGAAAACCACAGTCACAAGCCGAGCTGCAGTTCCATAGAAACTTACCGTTTTACCGCTGAACCTAAAAATGAGTAGAAAGTACTTTTTCTCCCTTCCTGTTACTGCGACAGACTTCCCCTTTACAGGGCACACTTTGTCTATCCTCCCCGCTTCAGCCCAAAAATATTGAGCTTCAAATGTGTTGTTAACGTTGTGTAACAAAGTTGCTCACAGCTTTTCTAGGAACACATTGTGAAATCGCGTATATCTTTGCTTCTTCATATAGCAATGTATTGTGCTTTGCTTTACACACTATTCTACAGTCAAGAGGAGATAATTCATCAAGTTTAATAAGCACAAACACTGTACAGTATAAGTCGAATTTCAGCATTTTTGTGTGACCGGGAAAACCACAGTCACAAGCCGAGCTGCAGTTCCATAGAAACTTGCCATTTAACCGCTGAACCTAAAAATGGGTAGAAAGTACTTTTTCTCCCTTCCTGTTAATGCCACAGACTTTCCCTTTACAGGGCACACTTTGTCTACTGTATCTTCCCAGCTTCAGCCCAGAAATATTGAGCTTCAAATGTGTTGTTAACGTTGTGTAAAAAAGTTGCTCACAGCTGTTCTAGGAACACATTGTGAAATCGCGTATATCTTTGCTTCTACACATAGCAATGTATTGTGCTTTGCTTTACACACTATTCTACAGTCAAGATGAGAGAATTCATCAAGTTTAATAAGCACAAACACTGTATAAGTCGAATTTCAGCATTTGTGTGTGACCGGGAAAACCACAGTCACAAGCCGAGCTGCAGTTCCATAGAAACTTACCGTTTTACCGCTGAACCTAAAAATGGGTAGAAAGTACTTTTTCTCCCTTCCTGTTAATGCCACAGACTTCCCCTTTACAGGGCACACTTTGTCTATTCTCCCCGCTTCAGCCCAGAAATATTGAGCTTCAAATGTGTTGTTAACGTTGTGTAAAAAAGTTGCTCACAGCTGTTCTAGGAACACATTGTGAAATCGCGTATATCTTTGCTTCTACACATAGCAATGTATTGTGCTTTGCTTTACACACTATT
Source organism: Ascaphus truei (assembly GCF_040206685.1). Lineage (NCBI taxonomy): Eukaryota > Metazoa > Chordata > Amphibia > Anura > Ascaphidae > Ascaphus > Ascaphus truei. The sequence goes on from NC_134483.1 coordinate 280,086,791, forward strand.
CTACAGTCAAGATGAGAGAATTCATCAAGTTTAATAAGCACAAACACTGTATAAGTCGAATTTCAGCATTTGTGTGTGACCGGGAAAACCACAGTCACAAGCCGAGCTGCAGTTCCATAGAAACTTACCGTTTTACCGCTGAACCTAAAAATGGGTAGAAAGTACTTTTTCTCCCTTCCTGTTAATGCCACAGACTTCCCCTTTACAGGGCACACTTTGTCTATTCTCCCCGCTTCAGCCCAGAAATATTGAGCTTCAAATGTGTTGTTAACGTTGTGTAAAAAAGTTGCTCACAGCTGTTCTAGGAACACATTGTGAAATCGCGTATATCTTTGCTTCTACACATAGCAATGTATTGTGCTTTGCTTTACACACTATTCTACAGTCAAGAGGAGAGAATTCATCAAGTTTAATAAGCACAAACACTGTATAAGTCGAATTTCAGCATTTTTGTGTGACCGGGAAAACCACAGTCACAAGCCGAGCTGCAGTTCCATAGAAACTTACCGTTTTACCGCTGAACCTAAAAATGAGTAGAAAGTACTTTTTCTCCCTTCCTGTTACTGCGACAGACTTCCCCTTTACAGGGCACACTTTGTCTATCCTCCCCGCTTCAGCCCAAAAATATTGAGCTTCAAATGTGTTGTTAACGTTGTGTAACAAAGTTGCTCACAGCTTTTCTAGGAACACATTGTGAAATCGCGTATATCTTTGCTTCTTCATATAGCAATGTATTGTGCTTTGCTTTACACACTATTCTACAGTCAAGAGGAGATAATTCATCAAGTTTAATAAGCACAAACACTGTACAGTATAAGTCGAATTTCAGCATTTTTGTGTGACCGGGAAAACCACAGTCACAAGCCGAGCTGCAGTTCCATAGAAACTTGCCATTTAACCGCTGAACCTAAAAATGGGTAGAAAGTACTTTTTCTCCCTTCCTGTTAATGCCACAGACTTTCCCTTTACAGGGCACACTTTGTCTACTGTATCTTCCCAGCTTCAGCCCAGAAATATTGAGCTTCAAATGTGTTGTTAACGTTGTGTAAAAAAGTTGCTCACAGCTGTTCTAGGAACACATTGTGAAATCGCGTATATCTTTGCTTCTACACATAGCAATGTATTGTGCTTTGCTTTACACACTATTCTACAGTCAAGATGAGAGAATTCATCAAGTTTAATAAGCACAAACACTGTATAAGTCGAATTTCAGCATTTGTGTGTGACCGGGAAAACCACAGTCACAAGCCGAGCTGCAGTTCCATAGAAACTTACCGTTTTACCGCTGAACCTAAAAATGGGTAGAAAGTACTTTTTCTCCCTTCCTGTTAATGCCACAGACTTCCCCTTTACAGGGCACACTTTGTCTATTCTCCCCGCTTCAGCCCAGAAATATTGAGCTTCAAATGTGTTGTTAACGTTGTGTAAAAAAGTTGCTCACAGCTGTTCTAGGAACACATTGTGAAATCGCGTATATCTTTGCTTCTACACATAGCAATGTATTGTGCTTTGCTTTACACACTATTCTACAGTCAAGAGGAGAGAATTCATCAAGTTTAATAAGCACAAACACTGTATAAGTCGAATTTCAGCATTTTTGTGTGACCGGGAAAACCACAGTCACAAGCCGAGCTGCAGTTCCATAGAAACTTACCGTTTTACCGCTGAACCTAAAAATGAGTAGAAAGTACTTTTTCTCCCTTCCTGTTACTGCGACAGACTTCCCCTTTACAAGGCACACTATGTCTATCCTCCCCGCTTCAGCCCAAAAATATTGAGCTTCAAATGTGTTGTTAACGTTGTGTAACAATGTTGCTCACAGCTTTTCTAGGAACACATTGTGAAATCGCGTATATCTTTGCTTCTTCATATAGCAATGTATTGTGCTTTGCTTTACACACTATTCTACAGTCAAGAGGAGATAATTCATCAAGTTTAATAAGCACAAACACTGTATAAGTCGAATTTCAGCATTTTTGTGTGACCGGGAAAACCACAGTCACAAGCCGAGCTGCAGTTCCATAGAAACTTGCCATTTAACCGCTGAACCTAAAAATGGGTAGAAAGTACTTTTTCTCCCTTCCTGTTAATGCCACAGACTTTCCCTTTACAGGGCACACTTTGTCTACTGTATCTTCCCAGCTTCAGCCCAGAAATATTGAGCTTCAAATGTGTTGTTAACGTTGTGTAAAAAAGTTGCTCACAGCTGTTCTAGGAACACATTGTGAAATCGCGTATATCTTTGCTTCTACACATAGCAATGTATTGTGCTTTGCTTTACACACTATTCTACAGTCAAGATGAGAGAATTCATCAAGTTTAATAAGCACAAACACTGTATAAGTCAAATTTCAGCATTTGTGTGTGACCGGGAAAACCACAGTCACAAGCCGAGCTGCAGTTCCATAGAAACTTGCCGTTTTACCGCTGAACCTAAAAATGGGTATAAAGTACTTTTTCTCCCTTCCTGTTAATGCCACAGACTTCCCCTTTACAAGGCACATTTTGTCTATCCTCCCCGCTTCAGCCCAGAAATATTGAGCTTCAAATGTGTTGTTAACGTTGTGTAAAAAAGTTGCTCACAGCTGTTCTAGGAACACATTGTGAAATCGCGTATATCTTTGCTTCTACACATAGCAATGTATTGTGCTTTGCTTTACACACTATTCTACAGTCAAGATGAGAGAATTCATCAAGTTTAATAAGCACAAACACTGTATAAGTCAAATTTCAGCATTTGTGTGTGACCGGGAAAACCACAGTCACAAGCCGAGCTGCAGTTCCATAGAAACTTGCCGTTTTACCGCTGAACCTAAAAATGGGTATAAAGTACTTTTTCTCCCTTCCTGTTAATGCCACAGACTTCCCCTTTACAAGGCACATTTTGTCTATCCTCCCCGCTTCAGCCCAGAAATATTGAGCTTCAAATGTGTTGTTAACGTTGTGTAAAAAAGTTGCTCACAGCTGTTCTTGGAACACATTGTGAAATCGCGTATATCTTTGCTTCTACACATAGCAATGTATTGTGCTTTGCTTTACACACTATTCTACAGTCAAGATGAGAGAATTCATCAAGTTTAATAAGCACAAACACTGTATAAGTCGAATTTCAGCATTTGTGTGTGACCGGGAAAACCACAGTCACAAGCCGAGCTGCAGTTCCATAGAAACTTACCGTTTTACCGCTGAACCTAAAAATGGGTAGAAAGTACTTTTTCTCCCTTCCTGTTAATGCCACAGACTTCCCCTTTACAGGGCACACTTTGTCTATTCTCCCCGCTTCAGCCCAGAAATATTGAGCTTCAAATGTGTTGTTAACGTTGTGTAAAAAAGTTGCTCACAGCTGTTCTAGGAACACATTGTGAAATCGCGTATATCTTTGCTTCTACACATAGCAATGTATTGTGCTTTGCTTTACACACTATTCTACAGTCAAGAGGAGAGAATTCATCAAGTTTAATAAGCACAAACACTGTATAAGTCGAATTTCAGCATTTTTGTGTGACCGGGAAAACCACAGTCACAAGCCGAGCTGCAGTTCCATAGAAACTTACCGTTTTACCGCTGAACCTAAAAATGAGTAGAAAGTACTTTTTCTCCCTTCCTGTTACTGCGACAGACTTCCCCTTTACAGGGCACACTTTGTCTATACTCCCCGCTTCAGCCCAAAAATATTGAGCTTCAAATGTGTTGTTAACGTTGTGTAACAAAGTTGCTCACAGCTTTTCTAGGAACACATTGTGAAATCGCGTATATCTTTGCTTCTTCATATAGCAATGTATTGTGCTTTGCTTTACACACTATTCTACAGTCAAGAGGAGATAATTCATTAAGTTTAATAAGCACAAACACTGTACAGTATAAGTCGAATTTCAGCATTTTTGTGTGACCGGGAAAACCACAGTCACAAGCCGAGCTGCAGTTCCATAGAAACTTGCCATTTAACCGCTGAACCTAAAAATGGGTAGAAAGTACTTTTTCTCCCTTCCTGTTAATGCCACAGACTTTCCCTTTACAGGGCACACTTTGTCTACTGTATCTTCCCAGCTTCAGCCCAGAAATATTGAGCTTCAAATGTGTTGTTAACGTTGTGTAAAAAAGTTGCTCACAGCTGTTCTAGGAACACATTGTGAAATCGCGTATATCTTTGCTTCTACACATAGCAATGTATTGTGCTTTGCTTTACACACTATTCTACAGTCAAGATGAGAGAATTCATCAAGTTTAATAAGCACAAACACTGTATAAGTCGAATTTCAGCATTTGTGTGTGACCGGGAAAACCACAGTCACAAGCCGAGCTGCAGTTCCATAGAAACTTACCGTTTTACCGCTGAACCTAAAAATGGGTAGAAAGTACTTTTTCTCCCTTCCTGTTAATGCCACAGACTTCCCCTTTACAGGGCACACTTTGTCTATTCTCCCCGCTTCAGCCCAGAAATATTGAGCTTCAAATGTGTTGTTAACGTTGTGTAAAAAAGTTGCTCACAGCTGTTCTAGGAACACATTGTGAAATCGCGTATATCTTTGCTTCTACACATAGCAATGTATTGTGCTTTGCTTTACACACTATTCTACAGTCAAGAGGAGAGAATTCATCAAGTTTAATAAGCACAAACACTGTATAAGTCGAATTTCAGCATTTTTGTGTGACCGGGAAAACCACAGTCACAAGCCGAGCTGCAGTTCCATAGAAACTTACCGTTTTACCGCTGAACCTAAAAATGAGTAGAAAGTACTTTTTCTCCCTTCCTGTTACTGCGACAGACTTCCCCTTTACAAGGCACACTATGTCTATCCTCCCCGCTTCAGCCCAAAAATATTGAGCTTCAAATGTGTTGTTAACGTTGTGTAACAAAGTTGCTCACAGCTTTTCTAGGAACACATTGTGAAATCGCGTATATCTTTGCTTCTTCATATAGCAATGTATTGTGCTTTGCTTTACACACTATTCTACAGTCAAGAGGAGATAATTCATCAAGTTTAATAAGCACAAACACTGTATAAGTCGAATTTCAGCATTTTTGTGTGACCGGGAAAACCACAGTCACAAGCCGAGCTGCAGTTCCATAGAAACTTGCCATTTAACCGCTGAACCTAAAAATGGGTAGAAAGTACTTTTTCTCCCTTCCTGTTAATGCCACAGACTTTCCCTTTACAGGGCACACTTTGTCTACTGTATCTTCCCAGCTTCAGCCCAGAAATATTGAGCTTCAAATGTGTTGTTAACGTTGTGTAAAAAAGTTGCTCACAGCTGTTCTAGGAACACATTGTGAAATCGCGTATATCTTTGCTTCTACACATAGCAATGTATTGTGCTTTGCTTTACACACTATTCTACAGTCAAGATGAGAGAATTCATCAAGTTTAATAAGCACAAACACTGTATAAGTCAAATTTCAGCATTTGTGTGTGACCGGGAAAACCACAGTCACAAGCCGAGCTGCAGTTCCATAGAAACTTGCCGTTTTACCGCTGAACCTAAAAATGGGTATAAAGTACTTTTTCTCCCTTCCTGTTAATGCCACAGACTTCCCCTTTACAAGGCACATTTTGTCTATCCTCCCCGCTTCAGCCCAGAAATATTGAGCTTCAAATGTGTTGTTAACGTTGTGTAAAAAAGTTGCTCACAGCTGTTCTAGGAACACATTGTGAAATCGCGTATATCTTTGCTTCTACACATAGCAATGTATTGTGCTTTGCTTTACACACTATTCTACAGTCAAGATGAGAGAATTCATCAAGTTTAATAAGCACAAACACTGTATAAGTCAAATTTCAGCATTTGTGTGTGACCGGGAAAACCACAGTCACAAGCCGAGCTGCAGTTCCATAGAAACTTGCCGTTTTACCGCTGAACCTAAAAATGGGTATAAAGTACTTTTTCTCCCTTCCTGTTAATGCCACAGACTTCCCCTTTACAAGGCACATTTTGTCTATCCTCCCCGCTTCAGCCCAGAAATATTGAGCTTCAAATGTGTTGTTAACGTTGTGTAAAAAAGTTGCTCACAGCTGTTCTTGGAACACATTGTGAAATCGCGTATATCTTTGCTTCTACACATAGCAATGTATTGTGCTTTGCTTTACACACTATTCTACAGTCAAGATGAGAGAATTCATCAAGTTTAATAAGCACAAACACTGTATAAGTCGAATTTCAGCATTTGTGTGTGACCGGGAAAACCACAGTCACAAGCCGAGCTGCAGTTCCATAGAAACTTACCGTTTTACCGCTGAACCTAAAAATGGGTAGAAAGTACTTTTTCTCCCTTCCTGTTAATGCCACAGACTTCCCCTTTACAGGGCACACTTTGTCTATTCTCCCCGCTTCAGCCCAGAAATATTGAGCTTCAAATGTGTTGTTAACGTTGTGTAAAAAAGTTGCTCACAGCTGTTCTAGGAACACATTGTGAAATCGCGTATATCTTTGCTTCTACACATAGCAATGTATTGTGCTTTGCTTTACACACTATTCTACAGTCAAGAGGAGAGAATTCATCAAGTTTAATAAGCACAAACACTGTATAAGTCGAATTTCAGCATTTTTGTGTGACCGGGAAAACCACAGTCACAAGCCGAGCTGCAGTTCCATAGAAACTTACCGTTTTACCGCTGAACCTAAAAATGAGTAGAAAGTACTTTTTCTCCCTTCCTGTTACTGCGACAGACTTCCCCTTTACAGGGCACACTTTGTCTATACTCCCCGCTTCAGCCCAAAAATATTGAGCTTCAAATGTGTTGTTAACGTTGTGTAACAAAGTTGCTCACAGCTTTTCTAGGAACACATTGTGAAATCGCGTATATCTTTGCTTCTACATATAGCAATGTATTGTGCTTTGCTTTACACACTATTCTACAGTCAAGAGGAGATAATTCATCAAGTTTAATAAGCACAAACACTGTATAAGTCGAATTTCAGCATTTTTGTGTGACCGGGAAAACCACAGTCACAAGCCGAGCTGCAGTTCCATAGAAACTTGCCATTTAACCGCTGAACCTAAAAATGGGTAGAAAGTAATTTTTCTCCCTTCCTGTTAATGCCACAGACTTTCCCTTTACAGGGCACACTTTGTCTACTGTATCTTCCCAGCTTCAGCCCAGAAATATTGAGCTTCAAATGTGTTGTTAACGTTGTGTAAAAAAGTTGCTCACAGCTGTTCTAGGAACACATTGTGAAATCGCGTATATCTTTGCTTCTACACATAGCAATGTATTGTGCTTTGCTTTACACACTATTCTACAGTCAAGATGAGAGAATTCATCAAGTTTAATAAGCACAAACACTGTATAAGTCAAATTTCAGCATTTGTGTGTGACCGGGAAAACCACAGTCACAAGCCGAGCTGCAGTTCCATAGAAACTTACCGTTTTACCGCTCAACCTAAAAATGGGTAGAAAGTACTTTTTCTCCATTCCTGTTAATGCCACAGACTTCCCCTTTACAGGGCACACTTTGTCTATACTCCCCGCTTCAGCCCAGAAATATTGAGCTTCAAATGTGTTGTTAACGTTGTGTAAAAAAGTTGCTCACAGCTGTTCTAGGAACACATTGTGAAATCGCGTACAGTATATCTTTGCTTCTACACATAGCAATGTATTGTGCTTTGCTTTACACACTATTCTACAGTCAAGAGGAGATAATTCATCAAGTTTAATAAGCACAAACACTGTATAAGTCGAATTTCAGCATTTTTGTGTGACCGGGAAAACCACAGTCACAAGCCGAGCTGCAGTTCCATAGAAACTTGCCATTTAACCGCTGAACCTAAAAATGGGTAGAAAGTACTTTTTCTCCCTTCCTGTTAATGCCACAGACTTTCCCTTTACAGGGCACACTTTGTCTACTGTATCTTCCCAGCTTCAGCCCAGAAATATTGAGCTTCAAATGTGTTGTAAACGTTGTGTAAAAAAGTTGCTCACAGCTGTTCTAGGAACACATTGTGAAATCGCGTATATCTTTGCTTCTACATATAGCAATGTATTGTGCTTTGCTTTACACACTATTCTACAGTCAAGAGGAGATAATTCATCAAGTTTAATAAGCACAAACACTGTATAAGTCGAATTTCAGCATTTTTGTGTGACCGGGAAAACCACAGTCACAAGCCGAGCTGCAGTTCCATAGAAACTTACCGTTTTACCGCTGAACCTAAAAATGAGTAGAAAGTACTTTTTCTCCCTTCCTGTTACTGCGACAGACTTCCCCTTTACAGGGCAATCTTTGTCTATACTCCCCGCTTCAGCCCAAAAATATTGTGCTTCAAATGTGTTGTTAACGTTGTGTAACAAAGTTGCTCACAGCTTTTCTAGGAACACATTGTGAAATCGCGTATATCTTTGCTTCTACATATAGCAATGTATTGTGCTTTGCTTTACACACTATTCTACAGTCAAGAGGAGATAATTCATCAAGTTTAATAAGCACAAACACTGTATAAGTCGAATTTCAGCATTTTTGTGTGACCGGGAAAACCACAGTCACAAGCCGAGCTGCAGTTCCATAGAAACTTGCCATTTAACCGCTGAACCTAAAAATGGGTAGAAAGTACTTTTTCTCCCTTCCTGTTAATGCCACAGACTTTCCCTTTACAGGGCACACTTTGTCTACTGTATCTTCCCAGCTTCAGCCCAGAAATATTGAGCTTCAAATGTGTTGTTAACGTTGTGTAAAAAAGTTGCTCACAGCTGTTCTAGGAACACATTGTGAAATCGCGTATATCTTTGCTTCTACACATAGCAATGTATTGTGCTTTGCTTTACACACTATTCTACAGTCAAGATGAGAGAATTCATCAAGTTTAATAAGCACAAACACTGTATAAGTCGAATTTCAGCATTTGTGTGTGACCGGGAAAACCACAGTCACAAGCCGAGCTGCAGTTCCATAGAAACTTACCGTTTTACCGCTCAACCTAAAAATGGGTAGAAAGTACTTTTTCTCCCTTCCTGTTAATGCCACAGACTTCCCCTTTACAGGGCACACTTTGTCTATACTCCCCGCTTCAGCCCAGAAATATTGAGCTTCAAATGTGTTGTTAACGTTGTGTAAAAAAGTTGCTCACAGCTGTTCTAGGAACACATTGTGAAATCGCGTATATCTTTGCTTCTACACATAGCAATGTATTGTGCTTTGCTTTACACACTATTCTACAGTCAAGAGGAGATAATTCATCAAGTTTAATAAGCACAAACACTGTATAAGTCGAATTTCAGCATTTTTGTGTGACCGGGAAAACCACAGTCACAAGCCGAGCTGCAGTTCCATAGAAACTTGCCATTTAACCGCTGAACCTAAAAATGGGTAGAAAGTACTTTTTCTCCCTTCCTGTTAATGCCACAGACTTTCCCTTTACAGGGCACACTTTGTCTACTGTATCTTCCCAGCTTCAGCCCAGAAATATTGAGCTTCAAATGTGTTGTAAACGTTGTGTAAAAAAGTTGCTCACAGCTGTTCTAGGAACACATTGTGAAATCGCGTATATCTTTGCTTCTACACATAGCAATGTATTGTGCTTTGCTTTACACACTATTCTACAGTCAAGATGAGAGAATTCATCAAGTTTAATAAGCACAAACACTGTATAAGTCAAATTTCAGCATTTGTGTGTGACCGGGAAAACCACAGTCACAAGCCGAGCTGCAGTTCCATAGAAACTTACCGTTTTACCGCTGAACCTAAAAATGAGTAGAAAGTACTTTTTCTCCCTTCCTGTTACTGCGACAGACTTCCCCTTTACAGGGCACACTTTGTCTATCCTCCCCGCTTCAGCCCAAAAATATTGAGCTTCAAATGTGTTGTTAACGTTGTGTAACAAAGTTGCTCACAGCTTTTCTAGGAACACATTGTGAAATCGCGTATATCTTTGCTTCTCCATATAGCAATGTATTGTGCTTTGCTTTACACACTATTCTACAGTCAAGAGGAGATAATTCATCAAGTTTAATAAGCACAAACACTGTATACTGTAAGTCAAATTTCAGCATTTGTGTGTGACCGGGAAAACCACAGTCACAAGCCGAGCTGCAGTTCCATAGAAACTTGCCGTTTTACCGCTGAACCTAAAAATGGGTAGAAAGTACTTTTTCTCCCTTCCTGTTAATGCCACAGACTTCCCCTTTACAGGGCACACTTTGTCTATTCTCCCCGCTTCAGCCCAGAAATATTGAGCTTCAAATGTGTTGTTAACGTTGTGTAAAAAAGTTGCTCACAGCTGTTCTAGGAACACATTGTGAAATCGCGTATATCTTTGCTTCTACACACTATTCTACAGTCAAGAGGAGATAATTCATCAAGTTTAATAAGCACAAACACTGTATAAGTCAAATTTCAGCATTTTTGTGTGACCGGGAAAACCACAGTCACAAGCCGAGCTGCAGTTCCATAGAAACTTGCCGTTTTACCGCTGAACCTAAAAATGGGTAGAAAGTACTTTTTCTCCCTTCCTGTTAATGCCACAGACTTTCCCTTTACAGGGCACACTTTGTCTACTGTATCTTCCCAGCTTCAGCCCAGAAATATTGAGCTTCAAATGTGTTGTTAACGTTGTGTAAAAAAGTTGCTCACAGCTGTTCTAGGAACACATTGTGAAATCGCGTATATCTTTGCTTCTACACATAGCAATGTATTGTGCTTTGCTTTACACACTATTCTACAGTCAAGATGAGATAATTCATCAAGTTTAATAAGCACAGACACTGTATAAGTCGAATTTCAGCATTTTTGTGTGACCGGGAAAACCACAGTCACAAGCCGAGCTGCAGTTCCATAGAAACTTGCCATTTAACCGCTCAACCTAAAAATGGGTAGAAAGTACTTTTTCTCCCTTCCTGTTAATGCCACAGACTTTCCCTTTACAGGGCACACTTTGTCTACTGTATCTTCCCAGCTTCAGCCCAGAAATATTGAGCTTCAAATGTGTTGTTAACGTTGTGTAAAAAAGTTGCTCACAGCTGTTCTAGGAACACATTGTGAAATCGCGTATATCTTTGCTTCTACACATAGCAATGTATTGTGCTTTGCTTTACACACTATTCTACAGTCAAGATGAGAGAATTCATCAAGTTTAATAAGCACAAACACTGTATAAGTCGAATTTCAGCATTTGTGTGTGACCGGGAAAACCACAGTCACAAGCCGAGCTGCAGTTCCATAGAAACTTACCGTTTTACCGCTCAACCTAAAAATGGGTAGAAAGTACTTTTTCTCCCTTCCTGTTAATGCCACAGACTTCCCCTTTACAGGGCACACTTTGTCTATACTCCCCGCTTCAGCCCAGAAATATTGAGCTTCAAATGTGTTGTTAACGTTGTGTAAAAAAATTGCTCACAGCTGTTCTAGGAACACATTGTGAAATCGCGTATATCTTTGCTTCTACACATAGCAATGTATTGTGCTTTGCTTTACACACTATTCTACAGTCAAGAGGAGAGAATTCATCAAGTTTAATAAGCACAAACACTGTATAAGTCGAATTTCAGCATTTTTGTGTGACCGGGAAAACCACAGTCACAAGCCGAGCTGCAGTTCCATAGAAACTTGCCATTTAACCGCTGAACCTAAAAATGGGTAGAAAGTACTTTTTCTCCCTTCCTGTTAATGCCACAGACTATCCCTTTACAGGGCACACTTTGTCTACTGTATCTTCCCAGCTTCAGCCCAGAAATATTGAGCTTCAAATGTGTTGTTAACGTTGTGTAAAAAAGTTGCTCACAGCTGTTCTAGGAACACATTGTGAAATCGCGTATATCTTTGCTTCTACACATAGCAATGTATTGTGCTTTGCTTTACACACTATTCTACAGTCAAGATGAGAGAATTCATCAAGTTTAATAAGCACAAACACTGTATAAGTCGAATTTCAGCATTTGTGTGTGACCGGGAAAACCACAGTCACAAGCCGAGGTGCAGTTCCATAGAAACTTACCGTTTTACCGCTCAACCTAAAAATGGGTAGAAAGTACTTTTTCTCCCTTCCTGTTAATGCCACAGACTTCCCCTTTACAGGGCACACTTTGTCTATACTCCCCGCTTCAGCCCAGAAATATTGAGCTTCAAATGTGTTGTTAACGTTGTGTAAAAAAGTTGCTCACAGCTGTTCTAGGAACACATTGTGAAATCGCGTATATCTTTGCTTCTACACATAGCAATGTATTGTGCTTTGCTTTACACACTATTCTACAGTCAAGAGGAGAGAATTCATCAAGTTTAATAAGCACAAACACTGTATAAGTCGAATTTCAGCATTTTTGTGTGACCGGGAAAACCACAGTCACAAGCCGAGCTGCAGTTCCATAGAAACTTGCCATTTAACCGCTGAACCTAAAAATGGGTAGAAAGTACTTTTTCTCCCTTCCTGTTAATGCCACAGACTATCCCTTTACAGGGCACACTTTGTCTACTGTATCTTCCCAGCTTCAGCCCAGAAATATTGAGCTTCAAATGTGTTGTTAACGTTGTGTAAAAAAGTTGCTCACAGCTGTTCTAGGAACACATTGTGAAATCGCGTATATCTTTGCTTCTACACATAGCAATGTATTGTGCTTTGCTTTAGACTCTATTCTACAGTCAAGATGAGAGAATTCATCAAGTTTAATAAGCACAAACACTGTATAAGTCAAATTTCAGCATTTGTGTGTGACCGGGAAAACCACAGTCACAAGCCGAGCTGCAGTTCCATAGAAACTTACCGTTTTACCGCTGAACCTAAAAATGAGTAGAAAGTACTTTTTCTCCCTTCCTGTTACTGCGACAGACTTCCCCTTTACAGGGCACACTTTGTCTATCCTCCCCGCTTCAGCCCAAAAATATTGAGCTTCAAATGTGTTGTTAACGTTGTGTAACAAAGTTGCTCACAGCTTTTCTAGGAACACATTGTGAAATCGCGTATATCTTTGCTTCTCCATATAGCAATGTATTGTGCTTTGCTTTACACACTATTCTACAGTCAAGAGGAGATAATTCATCAAGTTTAATAAGCACAAACACTGTATAAGTCAAATTTCAGCATTTGTGTGTGACCGGGAAAACCACAGTCACAAGCCGAGCTGCAGTTCCATAGAAACTTGCCGTTTTACCGCTGAACCTAAAAATGGGTATAAAGTACTTTTTCTCCCTTCCTGTTAATGCCACAGACTTCCCCTTTACAGGGCACACTTTGTCTATTCTCCCCGCTTCAGCCCAGAAATATTGAGCTTCAAATGTGTTGTTAACGTTGTGTAAAAAAGTTGCTCACAGCTGTTCTAGGAACACATTGTGAAATCGCGTATATCTTTGCTTCTACACATAGCAATGTATTGTGCTTTGCTTTACACACTATTCTACAGTCAAGAGGAGATAATTCATCAAGTTTAATAAGCACAAACACTGTATAAGTCAAATTTCAGCATTTTTGTGTGACCGGGAAAACCACAGTCACAAGCCGAGCTGCAGTTCCATAGAAACTTGCCGTTTTACCGCTGAACCTAAAAATGGGTAGAAAGTACTTTTTCTCCCTTCCTGTTAATGCCACAGACTTTCCCTTTACAGGGCACACTTTGTCTACTGTATCTTCCCAGCTTCAGCCCAGAAATATTGAGCTTCAAATGTGTTGTTAACGTTGTGTAAAAAAGTTGCTCACAGCTGTTCTAGGAACACATTGTGAAATCGCGTATATCTTTGCTTCTACACATAGCAATGTATTGTGCTTTGCTTTACACACTATTCTACAGTCAAGATGAGAGAATTCATCAAGTTTAATAAGCACAAACACTGTATAAGTCAAATTTCAGCATTTGTGTGTGACCGGGAAAACCACAGTCACAAGCCGAGCTGCAGTTCCATAGAAACTTGCCGTTTTACCGCTGAACCTAAAAATGGGTATAAAGTACTTTTTCTCCCTTCCTGTTAATGCCACAGACTTCCCCTTTACAAGGCACATTTTGTCTATCCTCCCCGCTTCAGCCCAGAAATATTGAGCTTCAAATGTGTTGTTAACGTTGTGTAAAAAAGTTGCTCACAGCTGTTCTAGGAACACATTGTGAAATCGCGTATATCTTTGCTTCTACACATAGCAATGTATTGTGCTTTGCTTTACACACTATTCTACAGTCAAGATGAGAGAATTCATCAAGTTTAATAAGCACAAACACTGTATAAGTCGAATTTCAGCATTTGTGTGTGACCGGGAAAACCACAGTCACAAGCCGAGCTGCAGTTCCATAGAAACTTACCGTTTTACCGCTCAACCTAAAAATGGGTAGAAAGTACTTTTTCTCCCTTCCTGTTAATGCCACAGACTTCCCCTTTACAGGGCACACTTTGTCTATTCTCCCCGCTTCAGCCCAGAAATATTGAGCTTCAAATGTGTTGTTAACGTTGTGTAAAAAAGTTGCTCACAGCTGTTCTAGGAACACATTGTGAAATCGCGTATATCTTTGCTTCTACACATAGCAATGTATTGTGCTTTGCTTTACACACTATTCTACAGTCAAGAGGAGAGAATTCATCAAGTTTAATAAGCACAAACACTGTATAAGTCGGATTTCAGCATTTTTGTGTGACCGGGAAAACCACAGTCACAAGCCGAGCTGCAGTTCCATAGAAACTTGCCATTTAACCGCTGAACCTAAAAATGAGTAGAAAGTACTTTTTCTCCCTTCCTGTTACTGCGACAGACTTCCCCTTTACAGGGCACACTTTGTCTATCCTCCCCGCTTCAGCCCAAAAATATTGAGCTTCAAATGTGTTGTTAACGTTGTGTAACAAAGTTGCTCACAGCTTTTCTAGGAACACATTGTGAAATCGCGTATATCTTTGCTTCTACACATAGCAATGTATTGTGCTTTGCTTTACACACTATTCTACAGTCAAGATGAGAGAATTCATCAAGTTTAATAAGCACAAACACTGTATAAGTCGAATTTCAGCATTTGTGTGTGACCGGGAAAACCACAGTCACAAGCCGAGCTGCAGTTCCATAGAAACTTACCGTTTTACCGCTCAACCTAAAAATGGGTAGAAAGTACTTTTTCTCCCTTCCTGTTAATGCCACAGACTTCCCCTTTACAGGGCACACTTTGTCTATTCTCCCCGCTTCAGCCCAGAAATATTGAGCTTCAAATGTGTTGTTAACGTTGTGTAAAAAAGTTGCTCACAGCTGTTCTAGGAACACATTGTGAAATCGCGTATATCTTTGCTTCTACACATAGCAATGTATTGTGCTTTGCTTTACACACTATTCTACAGTCAAGAGGAGAGAATTCATCAAGTTTAATAAGCACAAACACTGTATAAGTCGAATTTCAGCATTTTTGTGTGACCGGGAAAACCACAGTCACAAGCCGAGCTGCAGTTCCATAGAAACTTACCGTTTTACCGCTGAACCTAAAAATGAGTAGAAAGTACTTTTTCTCCCTTCCTGTTACTGCGACAGACTTCCCCTTTACAGGGCACACTTTGTCTATCCTCCCCGCTTCAGCCCAAAAATATTGAGCTTCAAATGTGTTGTTAACGTTGTGTAACAAAGTTGCTCACAGCTTTTCTAGGAACACATTGTGAAATCGCGTATATCTTTGCTTCTACATATAGCAATGTATTGTGCTTTGCTTTACACACTATTCTACAGTCAAGAGGAGATAATTCATCAAGTTTAATAAGCACAAACACTGTATAAGTCGAATTTCAGCATTTTTGTGTGACCGGGAAAACCACAGTCACAAGCCGAGCTGCAGTTCCATAGAAACTTGCCATTTAACCGCTGAACCTAAAAATGGGTAGAAAGTACTTTTTCTCCCTTCCTGTTAATGCCACAGACTTCCCCTTTACAGGGCACACTTTGTCTATCCTCCCCGCTTCAGCCCAGAAATATTGAGCTTCAAATGTGTTGTTAACGTTGTGTAAAAAAGTTGCTCACAGCTGTTCTAGGAACACATTGTGAAATCGCGTATATCTTTGCTTCTACACATAGTAATATATTGTGCTTTGCTTTACACACTATTCTACAGTCAAGAGGAGAGAATTCATCAAGTTTAATAAGCACAAACACTGTATAAGTCGAATTTCAGCTTTTTTGTGTGACCGGGAAAACCACAGTCACAAGACGAGCTGCAGTTCCACAGAAACTTGCCGTTTAACCGCTGAACCTAAAAATGGGTAGAAAGTACTTTTTCTCCCTTCCTAGAGAGCTGTGAGCAACTTTTTTACACAACGTTAACAACACATTTGAGGCTCACTAATAAAGGTCAATGACTCACTAATAAAGGTCAATGAACCATGGACCCGGTACTTGTGGTTCGGACTGTCTC
Source organism: Ascaphus truei (assembly GCF_040206685.1). NCBI lineage: Eukaryota > Metazoa > Chordata > Amphibia > Anura > Ascaphidae > Ascaphus > Ascaphus truei. Next base: position 280,103,071 of record NC_134483.1, read on the forward strand.
CAACCAGCCATAATGTTGTGAGAGTGAAATTATGTCTAAGTCCAGCTTTGGTACATTAGAAGCAACTCTCAAACTTAACCTAAGCGTTTTTCGAAGCTACTTTTTTGGCTAACTTCTTATAGGAAGGTCTAGGAGCTCTGAAAATGAACGTGCGCATCTTTCACTCTTCCCGAGGGACTTAGAAGAATTTTGTGATATTTTTTATTAAAATGGTGTATAAGGGTATATATTTAAATATATTTTATGCACTGTATATGAGCTGGCGATTTCTAAGTCTGTGGTTCCGAGAGGGGGTAACCAGGCTCACTAATAAAGGCCAAGCCACTTGGCTGCCAGAATGCCCTGCTTCAGCACAGACCAGAAAGGCATTGTGATAAGCGTATCCCCGGTATAGTCAGGGGTTAATGGGAGTCGTCCCCGTCCCCCCAGTATACACCCAGAACCATGGACCTGGACTTGTGGTTCGGACTGTCTCCAACCAGCCATAATGTTGTGAGAGTGAAATTATGTCTAAGTCCAGCTTTGGTACATTAGAAGCAACTCTCAAACTTAACCTAAGCGTTTTTCGAAGCTACTTTTTGGCTAACTTCTTATAGGAAGGTCTAGGAGCTCTGAAAATGAACGTGCGCATCTTTCACTCTTCCCGAGGGACTTAGAAGAATTTTGTGATATTTTTTATTAAAATGGTGTATAAGGGTATATATTTAAATATATTTTCTGCACTGTATATGAGCTGGCGATTTCTAAGTCTGTGGTTCCGAGAGGGGGTAACCAGGCTCACTAATAAAGGTCAAGCCACTTGGCTGCCAGAATGCCCTGCTTCAGCACAGACCAGAAAGGCATTGTGATAAGCGTATCCCCGGTATAGTCAGGGGTTAATGGGAGTCGTCCCCGTCCCCCCAGTATACGCCCAGAACCATGGACCCGGTACTTGTGGTTCGGACTTTCTCCAACCAGCCATAATGTTGTGAGAGTGAAATTATGTCTTAAGTCCAGCTTTGGTACATTAGAAGCAACTCTCAAACTTAACCTAAGCGTTTTTCGAAGCTACTTCTTGGCTAACTTCTTATAGGAAGGTCTAGGAGCTCTGAAAATGAACGTGCGCATCTCTCACTCTTCCCGAGGGACTTAGAAGAATTTTGTGATATTTTTTATTAAAATGGTGTTTAAGGGTATATATTTAAATATATTTTATGCACTGTATATGAGCTGGCGATTTCTAAGTCTGTGGTTCCGAGAGGGGGTAACCAGGCTCACTAATAAAGGTCAAGCCACTTGGCTGCCAGAATGCCCTGCTTCAGCACAGACCAGAAAGGCATTGTGATAAGCGTATCCCCGGTATAGTCAGGGGTTAATGGGAGTCGTCCCCGTCCCCCCAGTATACGGCCAGAACCATGGACCCGGTACTTGTGGTTCGGACTGTCTCCAACCAGCCATAATGTTGTGAGAGTGAAATTATGTCTAAGTCCAGCTTTGGTACATTAGAAGCAACTCTCAAACTTAACCTAAGCGTTTTCGAAGCTACTTTTTGGCTAACTTCTTATAGGAAGGTCTAGGAGCTCTGAAAATGAACGTGCGCATCTTACACTCTTCCCGAGGAACTTACTGCACCGACACACTTTATTCGAGCAAATGCCCAGTATGTACCTGGCAGATACCTGGAATGCACCGCTCCTCACCTCTGACAAGCCCCGTTGCGTTTGCCTTCCCAGCCTGGGTTCATGCCTGGCTGACGGGCGGCTGATCTGTTAAATGATAATGATTAGGATTTAATAGGCTGCAATGCTTAGCGTGTCTACCAGATGGCATAAATTCATGAATTGTAATGCAGTATATATATATATATACTGTGCAGTATTGCAGCCAGCAGGAATAAAATGCTTCAATCCCTGCCTGAAAAAAACCTCAATGCACTCGGGCAGAAAACAGTCACAAACCTCAATACACCCGGGTATACCCGAATTCGTGGGACTAGCCGAGCTCGAATAAAGTGTGTCGCCAGTGTAGAAGAATTTTGTGATATTTTTTTATTAAAATGGTGTATAAGGGTATATATTTAAATATATTTTATGCACTGTATATGAGCTGGCGATTTCTAAGTCTGTGGTTCCGAGAGGGGGTAACCAGGTTACTAATAAAAGTCAAACCACTTGGCTGCCAGAATGCCCTGCTTCAGCACAGACCAGAAAGGCATTGTGATAAGCATATCCCCGGTACAGTCAAGGGTTATTTGGAGTCGTCCCCGTCCCCCCAGTATACGCCCAGAACCATGGACCCGGTACTTGTGGTTCGGAATGTCTCCAACCAGCCATAATGTTGTGAGAGTGAAATTATGTCTAAGTCCAGCTTTGGTACATTAGAAGCAACTCTCAAACATAACCTAAGCGTTTTTCGAAGCTACTTTTTGGCTAACTTCTTATTAGAAGGTCTAGGAGCTCTGAAAATGAACGTGCGCGTCTTTCACTCTTCCCGAGGGACTTAGAAGAATTTTGTGATATTTTTTATTAAAATGGTGTACAGTATCGACAGAGTTTATTCGAGCAAATGCCGCCGGTTCACCGGGATTTACTCCGGCTGGTGCTGAGGAAAGTCAGCACATCAGCCGCATCCAGCCGCGTCCCCTCCGTTCCCCCCCCCTCCAATCCGCGCGCAATTTAAACATCTCCCCGACCCCCTAGCTGCGCCTGCTGTGCCCCTCTGTTTCCCCGCTCCCCCGCTTACCTCACTTCAAAGCTTCAGGGGAGTCGGGGAAGCCGGGGAAGCCGGGGAAGCCGGGGAAGCCGGGGAAGCCGGGGAAGCCGGGGAAGCCGGGCGCTCGCTTGACTGTGACGTTACCGACGTCACGCGAACGAGCCGCTACTCAACGCTTCTCCACGCTGCCGCCACGCATCCTGCCGAGCGGCATTTGCTCGAATAAACTTTGTCGCTACTGTATAAGGGTATATATATAAATATATTTTATGCACTGTATATGAGCTGGCGATTTCTAAGTCTGTGGTTCCGAGAGGGGGTAACCAGGCTCACTAATAAAGGTCAAGCCACTTGGCTGCCAGAATGCCCTGCTTCAGCACAGACCAGAAAGGCATTGTGATAAGCGTATCCCCGGAATAGTCAGGGGTTAATGGGAGTCGTTCCTGTCCCCCCAGTATACGCCCAGAACCATGGACCCGGTACTTGTGGTTCGGACTGTCTCCAACCAGCCATAATGTTGTGAGAGTGAAATGATGTCTAAGTCCAGCTTTGGTACATTAGAAGCAACTCTCAAACTTAACCTAAGCGTTTTTCGAAGCTACTTTTTGGCTAACTTCTTATACAGTAGGAAGGTCTAGGAGCTCTGAAAATGAACGTGCGCATCTTTCACTCTTCCCGAGGGACTTAGAAGAATTTTGTGATATTTTTTATTAAAATGGTGTATAAGGGTATATATTTAAATATATTTTATGCACTGTATATGAGCTGGCGATTTCTAAGTCTGTGGTTCCGAGAGGGGGTAACCAGGCTCACTAATAAAGGTCAAGCCACTTGGCTGCCAGAATGCCCTGCTTCAGCACAGACCAGAAAGGCATTGTGATAAGCGTATCCCCGGTATAGTCAGGGGTTAATGGGAGTCGTTCCCGTCCCCCCAGTATACGCCCAGAACCATGGACCCGGTACTTGTGGTTCGGACTGTCTCCAACCAGCCATAATGTTATGAGAGTGAAATTATGTCTAAGTCCAGCTTTGGTACATTAGAAGCAACTCTCAAACTTAACCTAAGCGTTTTTCGAAGCTACTTTTTGGCTAACTTCTTATAGGAAGGTCTAGGAGCTCTGAAAATGAACGTGCGCATCTTTCACTCTTCCCGAGGAACTTAGAAGAATTTTGTGATATTTTTTTATTAAAATGGTGTATAAGGGTATAAATTTAAATATATTTTATGCACTGTATATGAGCTGGCGATTTCTAAGTCTGTGGTTCCGAGAGGGGGTAACCAGGCTCACTAATAAAGGTCAAGCCACTTGGCTGCCAGAATGCCCTGCTTCAGCACAGACCAGAAAGGCATTGTGATAAGCGTATCCCCGGTATAGTCAGGGGTTAATGGGAGTCGTTCCCGTCCCCCCAGTATACGCCCAGAACCATGGATCCGGTACTTGTGGTTCGGACTGTCTCCAACCAGCCATAATGTTATGAGAGTGAAATTATGTCTAAGTCCAGCTTTGGTACATTAGAAGCAACTCTCAAACTTAACCTAAGCGTTTTTCGAAGCTACTTTTTGGCTAACTTCTTATAGGAAGGTCTAGGAGCTCTGAAAATGAACGTGCGCATCTTTCACTCTTCCCGAGGGACTTAGAAGAATTTTGTGATATTTTTTATTAAAATGGTGTATAAGGGTATATATTTAAATATATTTTATGCACTGTATATGAGCTGGCGATTTCTAAGTCTGTGGTTCCGAGAGGGGGTAACCAGGGTTACTAATAAAAGTCAAACCACTTGGCTGCCAGAATGCCCTGCTTCAGCACAGACCAGAAAGGCATTGTGATAAGCGTATCCCCGGTATAGTCAGGGGTTAATGGGAGTCGTCCCCGTCCCCCCAGTATACGCCTAGAACCATGGACCCGGTACTTGTGGTTCGGACTGTCTCCAACCAGCCATAATGTTGTGAGAGTGAAATTATGTCTAAGTCCAGCTTTGGTACATTAGAAGCAACTCTCAAACTTAACCTAAGCGTTTTTCGAAGCTACTTTTTGGCTAACTTCTTATAGGAAGGTCTAGGAGCTCTGAAAATGAACGTGCGCATCTTTCACTCTTCCCGAGGGACTTAAAAGAATTTTGTGATATTTTTTATTAAAATGGTGTTTAAGGGTATATATTTAAATATATTTTATGCACTGTATATGAGCTGGCGATTTCTAAGTCTGTGGTTCTGAGAGGGGGTAACCAGGCTCACTAATAAAGGTCAAGCCACTTGGCTGCCAGAATGCCCTGCTTCAGCACAGACCAGAAAGGCATTGTGATAAGCGTATCCCCGGTATAGTCAGGGGTTAATGGGAGTCGTTCCCGTCCCCCCAGTATACGCCCAGAACCATGGACCCGGTACTTGTGGTTCGGACTGTCTCCAACCAGCCATAATGTTGTGAGAGTGAAATTATGTCTAAGTCCAGCTTTGGTACATTAGAAGCAACTCTGAAACTTAACCAAAGCATTTTTCGAAGCTACTTTTTGGCTAACTTCTTATAGGAAGGTCTAGGAGCTCTGAAAATGAACGTGCGCGTCTTTCACTCTTCCCGAGGTACTTAGAAGAATTTTGTGATATTTTTTATTAAAATGGTGTTTAAGGGTATATATTTAAATATATTTTATGCACTGTATATGAGCTGGCGATTTCTAAGTCTGTGGTTCCGAGAGGGGGTAACCAGGCTCACTAATAAAGGTCAAGCCACTTGGCTGCCAGAATGCCCTGCTTCAGCACAGACCAGAAAGGCATTGTGATAAGCGTATCCCCGGTATAGTCAGGGGTTAATGGGAGTCGTTCCCGTCCCCCCAGTATACGCCCAGAACCATGGACCCGGTACTTGTGGTTCGGACTGTCTCCAACCAGCCATAATGTTGTGAGAGTGAAATTATGTCTAAGTCCAGCTTTGGTACATTAGAAGCAACTCTCAAACTTAACCTAAGCGTTTTTCGAAGCTACTTTTTGGCTAACTTCTTATAGGAAGGTCTAGGAGCTCTGAAAATGAACGTGCGCATCTTTCACTCTTCCCGAGGGACTTAAAAGAATTTTGTGATATTTTTTATTAAAATGGTGTTTAAGGGTATATATTTAAATATATTTTATGCACTGTATATGAGCTGACGATTTCTAAGTCTGTGGTTCCGAGAGGGGGTAACCAGGCTCACTAATAAAGGTCAAGCCACTTGGCTGCCAGAATGCCCTGCTTCAGCACAGACCAGAAAGGCATTGTGATAAGCGTATCCCCGGTATAGTCAGGGGTTAATGGGAGTCGTTCCCATCCCCCCAGTATACGCCCAGAACCATGGACCCGGTACTTGTGGTTCGGACTGTCTCCAACCAGCCATAATGTTGTGAGAGTGAAATTATGTCTAAGTCCAGCTTTGGTACATTAGAAGCAACTCTGAAATTTAACCAAAGCATTTTTCGAAGCTACTTTTTGGCTAACTTCTTATAGGAAGGTCTAGGAGCTCTGAAAATGAACGTGCGCGTCTTTCACTCTTCCCGAGGTACTTAGAAGAATTTTGTGATATTTTTTATTAAAATGGTGTTTAAGGGTATATATTTAAATATATTTTATGCACTGTATATGAGCTGGCGATTTCTAAGTCTGTGGTTCCGAGAGGGGGTAACCAGGCTCACTAATAAAGGTCAAGCCACTTGGCTGCCAGAATGCCCTGCTTCAGCACAGACCAGAAAGGCATTGTGATAAGCGTATCCCCGGTATAGTCAGGGGTTAATGGGAGTCGTCCCCGTCCCCCCAGTATACGCCTAGAACCATGGACCCGGTACTTGTGGTTCGGACTGTCTCCAACCAGCCATAACGTTGTGAGAGTGAAATTATGTCTAAGTCCAGCTTTGGTACATTAGAAGCAACTCTCAAACTTAACCAAAGCATTTTTCGAAGCTACTTTTTGGCTAACTTCTTATAGGAAGGTCTAGGAGCTCTGAAAATGAACGTGCGCGTCTTTCACTCTTCCCGAGGTACTTAGAAGAATTTTGTGATATTTTTTATTAAAATGGTGTTTAAGGGTATATATTTAAATATATTTTATGCACTGTATATGAGCTGGCGATTTCTAAGTCTGTGGTTCCGAGAGGGGGTAACCAGGCTCACTAATAAAGGTCAAGCCACTTGGCTGCCAGAATGCCCTGCTTCAGCACAGACCAGAAAGGCATTGTGATAAGCGTATCCCCGGTATAGTCAGGGGTTAATGGGAGTCGTTCCCGTCCCCCCAGTATACGCCCAGAACCATGGACCCGGTACTTGTGGTTCGGACTGTCTCCAACCAGCCATAATGTTGTGAGAGTGAAATTATGTCTAAGTCCAGCTTTGGTACATTAGAAGCAACTCTGAAACTTAACCAAAGCATTTTTCGAAGCTACTTTTTGGCTAACTTCTTATAGGAAGGTCTAGGAGCTCTGAAAATGAACGTGCGCGTCTTTCACTCTTCCCGAGGTACTTAGAAGAATTTTGTGATATTTTTTATTAAAATGGTGTTTAAGGGTATATATTTAAATATATTTTATGCACTGTATATGAGCTGGCGATTTCTAAGTCTGTGGTTCCGAGAGGGGGTAACCAGGCTCACTAATAAAGGTCAAGCCACTTGGCTGCCAGAATGCCCTGCTTCAGCACAGACCAGAAAGGCATTGTGATAAGCGTATCCCCGGTATAGTCAGGGGTTAATGGGAGTCGTTCCCGTCCCCCCAGTATACGCCCAGAACCATGGACCCGGTACTTGTGGTTCGGACTGTCTCCAACCAGCCATAATGTTGTGAGAGTGAAATTATGTCTAAGTCCAGCTTTGGTACATTAGAAGCAACTCTCAAACTTAACCTAAGCGTTTTTCGAAGCTACTTTTTGGCTAACTTCTTATAGGAAGGTCTAGGAGCTCTGAAAATGAACGTGCGCATCTTTCACTCTTCCCGAGGGACTTAAAAGAATTTTGTGATATTTTTTATTAAAATGGTGTTTAAGGGTATATATTTAAATATATTTTATGCACTGTATATGAGCTGACGATTTCTAAGTCTGTGGTTCCGAGAGGGGGTAACCAGGCTCACTAATAAAGGTCAAGCCACTTGGCTGCCAGAATGCCCTGCTTCAGCACAGACCAGAAAGGCATTGTGATAAGCGTATCCCCGGTATAGTCAGGGGTTAATGGGAGTCGTTCCCATCCCCCCAGTATACGCCCAGAACCATGGACCCGGTACTTGTGGTTCGGACTGTCTCCAACCAGCCATAATGTTGTGAGAGTGAAATTATGTCTAAGTCCAGCTTTGGTACATTAGAAGCAACTCTGAAATTTAACCAAAGCATTTTTCGAAGCTACTTTTTGGCTAACTTCTTATAGGAAGGTCTAGGAGCTCTGAAAATGAACGTGCGCGTCTTTCACTCTTCCCGAGGTACTTAGAAGAATTTTGTGATATTTTTTATTAAAATGGTGTTTAAGGGTATATATTTAAATATATTTTATGCACTGTATATGAGCTGGCGATTTCTAAGTCTGTGGTTCCGAGAGGGGGTAACCAGGCTCACTAATAAAGGTCAAGCCACTTGGCTGCCAGAATGCCCTGCTTCAGCACAGACCAGAAAGGCATTGTGATAAGCGTATCCCCGGTATAGTCAGGGGTTAATGGGAGTCGTCCCCGTCCCCCCAGTATACGCCTAGAACCATGGACCCGGTACTTGTGGTTCGGACTGTCTCCAACCAGCCATAACGTTGTGAGAGTGAAATTATGTCTAAGTCCAGCTTTGATACATTAGAAGCAACTCTCAAACTTAACCAAAGCATTTTTCGAAGCTACTTTTTGGCTAACTTCTTATAGGAAGGTCTAGGAGCTCTGAAAATGAACGTGCGCGTCTTTCACTCTTCCCGAGGTACTTAGAAGAATTTTGTGATATTTTTTATTAAAATGGTGTTTAAGGGTATATATTTAAATATATTTTATGCACTGTATATGAGCTGGCGATTTCTAAGTCTGTGGTTCCGAGAGGGGGTAACCAGGCTCACTAATAAAGGTCAAGCCACTTGGCTGCCAGAATGCCCTGCTTCAGCACAGACCAGAAAGGCATTGTGATAAGCGTATCCCCGGTATAGTCAGGGGTTAATGGGAGTCGTTCCCGTCCCCCCAGTATACGCCCAGAACCATGGACCCGGTACTTGTGGTTCGGACTGTCTCCAACCAGCCATAATGTTGTGAGAGTGAAATTATGTCTAAGTCCAGCTTTGGTACATTAGAAGCAACTCTGAAACTTAACCAAAGCATTTTTCGAAGCTACTTTTTGGCTAACTTCTTATAGGAAGGTCTAGGAGCTCTGAAAATGAACGTGCGCGTCTTTCACTCTTCCCGAGGTACTTAGAAGAATTTTGTGATATTTTTTATTAAAATGGTGTTTAAGGGTATATATTTAAATATATTTTATGCACTGTATATGAGCTGGCGATTTCTAAGTCTGTGGTTCCGAGAGGGGGTAACCAGGCTCACTAATAAAGGTCAAGCCACTTGGCTGCCAGAATGCCCTGCTTCAGCACAGACCAGAAAGGCATTGTGATAAGCGTATCCCCGGTATAGTCAGGGGTTAATGGGAGTCGTCCCCGTCCCCCCAGTATACGCCTAGAACCATGGACCCGGTACTTGTGGTTCGGACTGTCTCCAACCAGCCATAACGTTGTGAGAGTGAAATTATGTCTAAGTCCAGCTTTGGTACATTAGAAGCAACTCTCAAACTTAACCAAAGCATTTTTCGAAGCTACTTTTTGGCTAACTTCTTATAGGAAGGTCTAGGAGCTCTGAAAATGAACGTGCGCGTCTTTCACTCTTCCCGAGGTACTTAGAAGAATTTTGTGATATTTTTTATTAAAATGGTGTTTAAGGGTATATATTTAAATATATTTTATGCACTGTATATGAGCTGGCGATTTCTAAGTCTGTGGTTCCGAGAGGGGGTAACCAGGCTCACTAATAAAGGTCAAGCCACTTGGCTGCCAGAATGCCCTGCTTCAGCACAGACCAGAAAGGCATTGTGATAAGCGTATCCCCGGTATAGTCAGGGGTTAATGGGAGTCGTTCCCGTCCCCCCAGTATACGCCCAGAACCATGGACCCGGTACTTGTGGTTCGGACTGTCTCCAACCAGCCATAATGTTGTGAGAGTGAAATTATGTCTAAGTCCAGCTTTGGTACATTAGAAGCAACTCTGAAACTTAACCAAAGCATTTTTCGAAGCTACTTTTTGGCTAACTTCTTATAGGAAGGTCTAGGAGCTCTGAAAATGAACGTGCGCGTCTTTCACTCTTCCCGAGGTACTTAAAAGAATTTTGTGATATTTTTTATTAAAATGGTGTTTAAGGGTATATATTTAAATATATTTTATGCACTGTATATGAGCTGGCGATTTCTAAGTCTGTGGTTCCGAGAGGGGGTAACCAGGCTCACTAATAAAGGTCAAGCCACTTGGCTGCCAGAATGCTCTGCTTCAGCACAGACCAGAAAGGCATTGTGATAAGCGTATCCCCGGTATAGTCAGGGGTTAATGGGAGTCGTCCCCGTCCCCCCAGTATACGCCTAGAACAATGGACCCGGTACTTGTGGTTCGGACTGTCTCCAACCAGCCATAACGTTGTGAGAGTGAAATTATGTCTAAGTCCAGCTTTGGTACATTAGAAGCAACTCTCAAACTTAACCTAAGCGTTTTTCGAAGCTACTTTTTGGCTAACTTCTTATAGGAAGGTCTAGGAGCTCTGAAAATGAACGTGCGCATCTTTCACTCTTCCCGAGGGACTTAGAAGAATTTTGTGATATTTTTTATTAAAATGGTGTTTAAGGGTATATATTTAAATATATTTTATGCACTGTATATGAGCTGGCGATTTCTAAGTCTGTGGTTCCGAGAGGGGGTAACCAGGGTTTCTAATAAAAGTCAAACCACTTGGCTGCCAGAATGCCCTACTTCAGCACAGACCAGAAAGGCATTGTGATAAGCGTATCCCCGGTACAGTCAGGGGTTAATGGGAGTCGTCCCCGTCCCCCCAGTATACGCCCAGAACCATGGACCCGGTACTTGTGGTTCGGACTGTCTCCAACCAGCCATAATGTTGTGAGAGTATAATTATGTCTAAGTCCAGCTTTGGTACATTAGAAGCAACTCTGAAACTTAACCTAAGCGTTTTTCGAAGCTACTTTTTGGCTAACTTCTTATAGGAAGGTCTAGGAGCTCTGAAAATGAACGTGCGCATCTTTCACTCTTCCCGAGGGACTTAGAAGAATTTTGTGATATTTTTTATTAAAATGGTGTATAAGGGTATATATTTAAATATATTTTATGCACTGTATATGAGCTGGCGATTTCTAAGTCTGTGGTTCCGAGAGGGGGTAACCAGGCTCACTAATAAAGGCCAAGCCACTTGGCTGCCAGAATGCCCTGCTTCAGCACAGACCAGAAAGGCATTGTGATAAGCGTATCCCCGGTATAGTCAGGGGTTAATGGGAGTCGTCCCCGTCCCCCCAGTATACGCCCAGAACCATGGACCCGGTACTTGTGGTTCGGACTGTCTCCAACCAGCCATAATGTTGTGAGAGTGAAATTATGTCTAAGTCCAGCTTTGGTACAATAGAAGCAACTCTGAAACTTAACCTAAGCGTTTTTCGAAGCTACTTTTTGGCTAACTTCTTATAGGAAGGTCTAGGATCTCTGAAAATGAACGTGCGCGTCTTTCACTCTTCCCGAGGGACTTAGAAGAATTTTGTGATATTTTTTATTAAAATGGTGTATAAGGGTATATATATAAATATATTATATAAATATATTTTATGCACTGTATATGAGCTGGCGATTTCTAAGTCTGTGGTTCCGAGAGGGGGTAACCAGGCTCACTAATAAAGGTCAAGCCACTTGGCTGCCAGAATGCCCTGCTTCAGCACAGACCAGAAAGGCATTGTGATAAGCGTATCCCCGGTATAGTCAGGGGTTAATGGGAGTCGTCCCCGTCCCCCCCAGTATACGGCCAGAACCATGGACCCGGTACTTGTGGTTCGGACTGTCTCCAACCAGCCATAATATTGTGAGAGTATAATTATGTCTAAGTCCAGCTTTGGTACATTAGAAGCAACTCTCAAACTTAACCTAAGCGTTTTTCGAAGCTACTTTTTGGCTAACTTCTTATAGGAAGGTCTAGGAGCTCTGAAAATGAACGTGCGCATCTTTCACTCTTCCCGAGGTACTTACAAGAATTTTGTGATATTTTTTATTAAAATGGTGTTTAAGGGTATATATTTAAATATATTTTATGCACTGTATATGAGCTGGCGATTTCTAAGTCTGTGGTTCCGAGAGGGGGTAACCAGGCTCACTAATAAAGGTCAAGCCACTTGGCTGCCAGAATGCCCTGCTTCAGCACAGACCAGAAAGGCATTGTGATAAGCGTATCCCCGGTATAGTCAGGGGTTAATGGGAGTCGTTCCCGTCCCCCCAGTATACGGCCAGAACCATGGACCCGGTACTTGTGGTTCGGACTGTCTCCAACCAGCCATAATGTTGTGAGAGTGAAATTATGTCTAAGTCCAGCTTTGGTACATTAGAAGCAACTCTCAAACTTTACCTAAGCGTTTTTCGAAGCTACTTTTTGGCTAACTTCTTATAGGAAGGTCTAGGAGCTCTGAAAATGAACGTGCGCATCTGTCACTCTTCCCGAGGGACTTAGAAGAATTTTGTGATATTTTTTATTAAAATGGTGTTTAAGGGTATATATTTAAATATATTTTATGCACTGTATATGAGCTGGCGATTTCTAAGTCTGTGGTTCCGAGAGGGGGTAACCAGGGTTTCTAATAAAAGTCAAACCACTTGGCTGCCAGAATGCCCTACTTCAGCACAGACCAGAAAGGCATTGTGATAAGCGTATCCCCGGTACAGTCAGGGGTTAATGGGAGTCGTCCCCGTCCCCCCAGTATACGCCCAGAACCATGGACCCGGTACTTGTGGTTCGGACTGTCTCCAACCAGCCATAATGTTGTGAGAGTATAATTATGTCTAAGTCCAGCTTTGGTACATTAGAAGCAACTCTCAAACTTAACCTAAGCGTTTTTCGAAGCTACTTTTTGGCTAACTTCTTATAGGAAGGTCTAGGAGCTCTGAAAATGAACGTGCGCATCTTTCACTCTTCCCGAGGAACTTAGAAGAATTTTGTGATATTTTTTATTAAAATGGTGTATAAGGGTATATATTTAAATATATTTTATGCACTGTATATGAGCTGGCGATTTCTAAGTCTGTGGTTCCGAGAGGGGGTAACCAGGCTCACTAATAAAGGTCAAGCCACTTGGCTGCCAGAATGCCCTGCTTCAGCACAGACCAGAAAGGCATTGTGATAAGCGTATCCCCGGTATAGTCAGGGGTTAATGGGAGTCGTTCCCGTCCCCCCAGTATACGCCCAGAACCATGGACCCGGTACTTGTGGTTCGGACTGTCTCCAACCAGCCATAATGTTGTGAGAGTGAAATTATGTCTAAGTCCTGCTTTGGTACATTAGAAGCAACTCTCAAACTTTACCTAAGCGTTTTTCGAAGCTACTTTTTGGCTAACTTCTTATAGGAAGGTCTAGGAGCTCTGAAAATGAACGTGCGCATCTTTCACTCTTCCCGAGGGACTTAGAAGAATTTTGTGATATTTTTTATTAAAATGGTGTTTAAGGGTATATATTTAAATATATTTTATGCACTGTATATGAGCTGGCGATTTCTAAGTCTGTGGTTCCGAGAGGGGGTAACCAGGGTTTCTAATAAAAGTCAAACCACTTGGCTGCCAGAATGCCCTACTTCAGCACAGACCAGAAAGGCATTGTGATAAGCGTATCCCCGGTACAGTCAGGGGTTAATGGGAGTCGTCCCCGTCCCCCCAGTATACGCCCAGAACCATGGACCCGGTACTTGTGGTTCGGACTGTCTCCAACCAGCCATAATGTTGTGAGAGTATAATTATGTCTAAGTCCAGCTTTGGTACATTAGAAGCAACTCTCAAACTTAACCTAAGCGTTTTTCGAAGCTACTTTTTGGCTAACTTCTTATAGGAAGGTCTAGGAGCTCTGAAAATGAACGTGCGCATCTTTCACTCTTCCCGAGGGACTTACAAGAATTTTGTGATATTTTTTATTAAAATGGTGTATAAGGGTATATATTTAAATATATTTTATGCACTGTATATGAGCTGGCGATTTCTAAGTCTGTGGTTCCGAGAGGGGGTAACCAGGCTCACTAATAAATGTCAAGCCACTTGGCTGCCAGAATGCCCTGCTTCAGCACAGACCAGAAAGGCATTGTGATAAGCGTATCCCCGGTATAGTCAGGGGTTAATGGGAGTCGTCCCCGTCCCCCCAGTATACGCCCAGAACCATGGACCCGGTACTTGTGGTTCGGACTGTCTCCAACCAGCCATAATGTTGTGAGAGTGAAATTATGTCTAAGTCCAGCTTTGGTACAATAGAAGCAACTCTGAAACTTAACCTAAGCGTTTTTCGAAGCTACTTTTTGGCTAACTTCTTATAGGAAGGTCTAAGAACTCTGAAAATGAACGTGCGCGTCTTTCACTCTTCCCGAGGGACTTAGAAGAATTTTGTGATATTTTTTATTAAAATGGTGTATAAGGGTATATATATAAATATATTATATAAATATATTTTATGCACTGTATATGAGCTGGCGATTTCTAAGTCTGTGGTTCCGAGAGGGGGTAACCAGGCTCACTAATAAAGGTCAAGCCACTTGGCTGCCAGAATGCCCTGCTTCAGCACAGACCAGAAAGGCATTGTGATAAGCGTATCCCCGGTATAGTCAGGGGTTAATGGGAGTCGTTCCCGTCCCCCCAGTATACGCCCAGAACCATGGACCCGGTACTTGTGGTTCGGACTGTCTCCAACCAGCCATAATGTTGTGAGAGTGAAATTATGTCTAAGTCCAGCTTTGGTACATTAGAAGCAACTCTCAAACTTTACCTAAGCGTTTTTCGAAGCTACTTTTTGGCTAACTTCTTATAGGAAGGTCTAGGAGCTCTGAAAATGAACGTGCGCGTCTTTCACTCTTCCCGAGGTACTTAGAAGAATTTTGTGATATTTTTTATTAAAATGGTGTTTAAGGGTATATATTTAAATATATTTTATGCACTGTATATGAGCTGGCGATTTCTAAGTCTGTGGTTCCGAGAGGGGGTAACCAGGGTTTCTAATAAAAGTCAAACCACTTGGCTGCCAGAATGCCCTACTTCAGCACAGACCAGAAAGGCATTGTGATAAGCGTATCCCCGGTACAGTCAGGGGTTAATGGGAGTCGTCCCCGTCCCCCCAGTATACGCCCAGAACCATGGACCCGGTACTTGTGGTTCGGACTGTCTCCAACCAGCCATAATGTTGTGAGAGTATTTATGTCTAAGTCCAGCTTTGGTACACTAGAAGCAACTCTCAAACTTAACCTAAGCGTTTTTCGAAGCTACTTTTTGGCTAACTTCTTATAGGAAGGTCTAGGAGCTCTGAAAATGAACGTGCGCATCTTTCACTCTTCCCGAGGGACTTAGAAGAATTTTGTGATATTTTTTATTAAAATGGTGTATAAGGGTATATATTTAAATATATTTTATGCACTGTATATGAGCTGGCGATTTCTAAGTCTGTGGTTCCGAGAGGGGGTAACCAGGCTCACTAATAAAGGTCAAGCCACTTGGCTGCCAGAATGCCCTGCTTCAGCACAGACCAGAAAGGCATTGTGATAAGCGTATCCCCGGTATAGTCAGGGGTTAATGGGAGTCGTCCCCGTCCCCCCCAGTATACGGCCAGAACCATGGACCCGGTACTTGTGGTTCGGACTGTCTCCAACCAGCCATAATGTTGTGAGAGTGAAATTATGTCTAAGTCCAGCTTTGGTACATTAGAAGCAACTCTCAAACTTTACCTAAGCGTTTTTCGAAGCTACTTTTTGGCTAACTTCTTATAGGAAGGTCTAGGAGCTCTGAAAATGAACGTGCGCATCTTTCACTCTTCCCGAGGGACTTAGAAGAATTTTGTGATATTTTTTATTAAAATGGTGTTTAAGGGTATATATTTAAATATATTTTATGCACTGTATATGAGCTGGCGATTTCTAAGTCTGTGGTTCCGAGAGGGGGTAACCAGGGTTTCTAATAAAAGTCAAACCACTTGGCTGCCAGAATGCCCTACTTCAGCACAGACCAGAAAGGCATTGTGATAAGCGTATCCCCGGTACAGTCAGGGGTTAATGGGAGTCGTCCCCGTCCCCCCAGTATACGCCCAGAACCATGGACCCGGTACTTGTGGTTCGGACTGTCTCCAACCAGCCATAATGTTGTGAGAGTATAATTATGTCTAAGTCCAGCTTTGGTACACTAGAAGCAGCTCTCAAACTTAACCTAAGCGTTTTTCGAAGCTACTTTTTGGCTAACTTCTTATAGGAAGGTCTAGGAGCTCTGAAAATGAACGTGCGCATCTTTCACTCTTCCCGAGGGACTTAGAAGAATTTTGTGATATTTTTTATTAAAATGGTGTATAAGGGTATATATTTAAATATATTTTATGCACTGTATATGAGCTGGCGATTTCTAAGTCTGTGGTTCCGAGAGGGGGTAACCAGGCTCACTAATAAAGGTCAAGCCACCTGGCTGCCAGAATGCCCTGCTTCAGCACAGACCAGAAAGGCATTGTGATAAGCGTATCCCCGGTATAGTCAGGGGTTAATGGGAGTCGTCCCCGTCCCCCCCAGTATACGGCCAGAACCATGGACCCGGTACTTGTGGTTCGGACTGTCTCCAACCAGCCATAATGTTGTGAGAGTGAAATTATGTCTAAGTCCAGCTTTGGTACATTAGAAGCAACTCTCAAACTTTACCTAAGCGTTTTTCGAAGCTACTTTTTGGCTAACTTCTTATAGGAAGGTCTAGGAGCTCTGAAAATGAACGTGCGCATCTTTCACTCTTCCCGAGGGACTTAGAAGAATTTTGTGATATTTTTTATTAAAGTGGTGTTTAAGGGTATATATTTAAATATATTTTATGCACTGTATATGAGCTGGCGATTTCTAAGTCTGTGGTTCCGAGAGGGGGTAACCAGGGTTTCTAATAAAAGTCAAACCACTTGGCTGCCAGAATGCCCTACTTCAGCACAGACCAGAAAGGCATTGTGATAAGCGTATCCCCGGTACAGTCAGGGGTTAATGGGAGTCGTCCCCGTCCCCCCAGTATACGCCCAGAACCATGGACCCGGTACTTGTGGTTCGGACTGTCTCCAACCAGCCATAATGTTGTGAGAGTATAATTATGTCTAAGTCCAGCTTTGGTACACTAGAAGCAACTCTCAAACTTAACCTAAGCGTTTTTCGAAGCTACTTTTTGGCTAACTTCTTATAGGAAGGTCTAGGAGCTCTGAAAATGAACGTGCGCATCTTTCACTCTTCCCGAGGGACTTAGAAGAATTTTGTGATATTTTTTATTAAAATGGTGTATAAGGGTATATATTTAAATATATTTTATGCACTGTATATGAGCTGGCGATTTCTAAGTCTGTGGTTCCGAGAGGGGGTAACCAGGCTCACTAATAAAGGTCAAGCCACTTGGCTGCCAGAATGCCCTGCTTCAGCACAGACCAGAAAGGCATTGTGATAAGCGTATCCCCGGTATAGTCAGGGGTTAATGGGAGTCGTCCCCGTCCCCCCCAGTATACGGCCAGAACCATGGACCCGGTACTTGTGGTTCGGACTGTCTCCAACCAGCCATAATGTTGTGAGAGTGAAATTATGTCTAAGTCCAGCTTTGGTACATTAGAAGCAACTCTCAAACTTTACCTAAGCGTTTTTCGAAGCTACTTTTTGGCTAACTTCTTATAGGAAGGTCTAGGAGCTCTAAAAATGAACGTGCGCATCTTTCACTCTTCCCGAGGGACTTAGAAGAATTTTGTGATATTTTTTATTAAAATGGTGTTTAAGGGTATATATTTAAATATATTTTATGCACTGTATATGAGCTGGCGATTTCTAAGTCTGTGGTTCCGAGAGGGGGTAACCAGGGTTTCTAATAAAAGTCAAACCACTTGGCTGCCAGAATGCCCTACTTCAGCACAGACCAGAAAGGCATTGTGATAAGTGTATCCCCGGTACAGTCAGGGGTTAATGGGAGTCGTCCCCGTCCCCCCAGTATACGCCCAGAACCATGGACCCGGTACTTGTGGTTCGGACTGTCTCCAACCAGCCATAATGTTGTGAGAGTATAATTATGTCTAAGTCCAGCTTTGGTACATTAGAAGCAACTCTCAAACTTAACCTAAGCGTTTTTCGAAGCTACTTTTTGGCTAACTTCTTATAGGAAGGTCTAGGAGCTCTGAAAATGAACGTGCGCATCTTTCACTCTTCCCGAGGGACTTAGAAGAATTTTGTGATATTTTTTATTAAAATGGTGTATAAGGGTATATATTTAAATATATTTTATGCACTGTATATGAGCTGGCGATTTCTAAGTCTGTGGTTCCGAGAGGGGGTAACCAGGGTTTCTAATAAAAGTCAAACCACTTGGCTGCCAGAATGCCCTACTTCAGCACAGACCAGAAAGGCATTGTGATAAGCGTATCCCCGGTACAGTCAGGGGTTAATGGGAGTCGTCCCCGTCCCCCCAGTATACGCCCAGAACCATGGACCCGGTACTTGTGGTTCGGACTGTCTCCAACCAGCCATAATGTTGTGAGAGTATAATTATGTCTAAGTCCAGCTTTGGTACATTAGAAGCAACTCTCAAACTTAACCTAAGCGTTTTTCGAAGCTACTTTTTGGCTAACTTCTTATAGGAAGGTCTAGGAGCTCTGAAAATGAACGTGCGCATCTTTCACTCTTCCCGAGGGACTTACTGTAGAAGAATTTTGTGATATTTTTTATTAAAATGGTGTATAAGGGTATATATTTAAATATATTTTATGCACTGTATATGAGCTGGCGATTTCTAAGTCTGTGGTTCCGAGAGGGGGTAACCAGGCTCACTAATAAAGGCCAAGCCACTTGGCTGCCAGAATGCCCTGCTTCAGCACAGACCAGAAAGGCATTGTGATAAGCGTATCCCCGGTAAAGTCAGGGGTTAATGGGAGTCGTCCCCGTCCCCCCAGTATACGCCCAGAACCATGGACCCGGTACTTGTGGTTCGGACTGTCTCCAACCAGCCATAATGTTGTGAGAGTGAAATTATGTCTAAGTCCAGCTTTGGTACAATAGAAGCAACTCTGAAACTTAACCTAAGCGTTTTTCGATGCTACTTTTTGGCTAACTTCTTATAGGAAGGTCTAGGATCTCTGAAAATGAACGTGCGCGTCTTTCACTCTTCCCGAGGGACTTAGAAGAATTTTGTGATATTTTTTATTAAAATGGTGTTTAAGGGTATATATTTAAATATATTTTATGCACTGTATATGAGCTGGCGATTTCTAAGTCTGTGGTTCCGAGAGGGGGTAACCAGGGTTTCTAATAAAAGTCAAACCACTTGGCTGCCAGAATGCCCTGCTTCAGCACAGACCAGAAAGGCATTGTGATAAGCGTATCCCCGGTATAGTCAGGGGTTAATGGGAGTCGTCCCCGTCCCCCCCAGTATACGGCCAGAACCATGGACCCGGTACTTGTGGTTCGGACTCTCTCCAACCAGCCATAATGTTGTGAGAGTGAAATTATGTCTAAGTCCAGCTTTGGTACATTAGAAGCAACTCTCAAACTTTACCTACAGTAAGCGTTTTTCGAAGCTACTTTTTGGCTAACTTCTTATAGGAAGGTCTAGGAGCGCTGAAAATGAACGTGCGCATCTTTCACTCTTCCCGAGGGACTTAGAAGAATTTTGTGATATTTTTTATTAAAATGGTGTTTAAGGGTATATATTTAAATATATTTTATGCACTGTATATGAGCTGGCGATTTCTAAGTCTGTGGTTCCGAGAGGGGGTAACCAGGGTTTCTAATAAAAGTCAAACCACTTGGCTGCCAGAATGCCCTACTTCAGCACAGACCAGAAAGGCATTGTGATAAGCGTATCCCCGGTACAGTCAGGGGTTAATGGGAGTCGTCCCCGTCCCCCCAGTATACGCCCAGAACCATGGACCCGGTACTTGTGGTTCGGACTGTCTCCAACCAGCCATAATGTTGTGAGAGTATAATTATGTCTAAGTCCAGCTTTGGTACATTAGAAGCAACTCTCAAACTTAACCTAAGCGTTTTTCGAAGCTACTTTTTGGCTAACTTCTTATAGGAAGGTCTAGGAGCTCTGAAAATGAACGTGCGCATCTTTCACTCTTCCCGAGGGACTTAGAAGAATTTTGTGATATTTTTTATTAAAATGGTGTATAAGGGTATATATTTAAATATATTTTATGCACTGTATATGAGCTGGCGATTTCTAAGTCTGTGGTTCCGAGAGGGGGTAACCAGGGTTTCTAATAAAAGTCAAACCACTTGGCTGCCAGAATGCCCTACTTCAGCACAGACCAGAAAGGCATTGTGATAAGCGTATCCCCGGTACAGTCAGGGGTTAATGGGAGTCGTCCCCGTCCCCCCAGTATACGCCCAGAACCATGGACCCGGTACTTGTGGTTCGGACTGTCTCCAACCAGCCATAATGTTGTGAGAGTATAATTATGTCTAAGTCCAGCTTTGGTACATTAGAAGCAACTCTCAAACTTAACCTAAGCGTTTTTCGAAGCTACTTTTTGGCTAACTTCTTATAGGAAGGTCTAGGAGCTCTGAAAATGAACGTGCGCATCTTTCACTCTTCCCGAGGGACTTAGAAGAATTTTGTGATATTTTTTATTAAAATGGTGTATAAGGGTATATATTTAAATATATTTTATGCACTGTATATGAGCTGGCGATTTCTAAGTCTGTGGTTCCGAGAGGGGGTAACCAGGCTCACTAATAAAGGCCAAGCCACTTGGCTGCCAGAATGCCCTGCTTCAGCACAGACCAGAAAGGCATTGTGATAAGCGTATCCCCGGTATAGTCAGGGTTTAATGGGAGTCGTCCCCGTCCCCCCAGTATATGCCCAGAACCATGGACCCGGTACTTGTGGTTCGGACTGTCTCCAACCAGCCATAATGTTGTGAGAGTGAAATTATGTCTAAGTCCAGCTTTGGTACAATAGAAGCAACTCTGAAACTTAACCTAAGCGTTTTTCGAAGCTACTTTTTGGCTAACTTCTTATAGGAAGGTCTAGGATCCCTGAAAATGAACGTGCGCGTCTTTAACTCTTCCCGAGGGACTTAGAAGAATTTTGTGATATTTTTTATTAAAATGGTGTATAAGGGTATATATATAAATATATTATATAAATATATTTTATGCACTGTATATGAGCTGGCGATTTCTAAGTCTGTGGTTCCGAGAGGGGGTAACCAGGGTTTCTAATAAAAGTCAAACCACTTGGCTGGCAGAATGCCCTACTTCAGCACAGACCAGAAAGGCATTGTGATAAGCGTATCCCCGGTACAGTCAGGGGTTAATGGGAGTCGTCCCCGTCCCCCTAGTATACGCCCAGAACCATGGACCCGGTACTTGTGGTTCGGACTGTCTCCAACCAGCCATAATGTTGTGAGAGTGAAATTATGTCTAAGTCCAGCTTTGGTACAATAGAAGCAACTCTGAAACTTAACCTAAGCGTTTTTCGATGCTACTTTTTGGCTAACTTCTTATAGGAAGGTCTAGGATCTCTGAAAATGAACGTGCGCGTCTTTCACTCTTCCCGAGGGACTTAGAAGAATTTTGTGATATTTTTTATTAAAATGGTGTATAAGGGTATATATATAAATATATTATATAAATATATTTTATGCACTGTATATGAGCTGGCGATTTCTATGTCTGTGGTTCCGAGAGGGGGTAACCAGGCTCACTAATAAAGGTCAAGCCACTTGGCTGCCAGAATGCCCTGCTTCAGCACAGACCAGAAAGGCATTGTGATAAGCGTATCCCCGGTATAGTCAGGGGTTAATGGGAGTCGTCCCCGTCCCCCCCAGTATACGGCCAGAACCATGGACCCGGTACTTGTGGTTCGGACTGTCTCCAACCAGCCATAATGTTGTGAGAGTATAATTATGTCTAAGTCCAGCTTTGGTACATTAGAAGCAACTCTCAAACTTAACCTAAGCGTTTTTCGAAGCTACTTTTTGGCTAACTTCTTATAGGAAGGTCTAGGAGCTCTGAAAATGAACGTGCGCATCTTTCACTCTTCCCGAGGGACTTACAAGAATTTTTTGATATTTTTTATTAAAATGGTGTTTAAGGGTATATATTTAAATATATTTTATGCACTGTATATGAGCTGGCGATTTCTAAGTCTGTGGTTCCGAGAGGGGGTAACCAGGCTCACTAATAAAGGTCAAGCCACTTGGCTGCCAGAATGCCCTGCTTCAGCACAGACCAGAAAGGCATTGTGATAAGCGTATCCCCGGTATAGTCAGGGGTTAATGGGAGTCGTTCCCGTCCCCCCAGTATACGCCCAGAACCATGGACCCGGTACTTGTGGTTCGGACTGTCTCCAACCAGCCATAATGTTGTGAGAGTGAAATTATGTCTAAGTCCAGCTTTGGTACAATAGAAGCAACTCTGAAACTTAACCTAAGCGTTTTTCGATGCTACTTTTTGGCTAACTTCTTATAGGAAGGTCTAGGATCTCTGAAAATGAACGTGCGCGTCTTTCACTCTTCCCGAGGGACTTAGAAGAATTTTGTGATATTTTTTATTAAAATGGTGTATAAGGGTATATATATAAATATATTATATAAATATATTTTATGCACTGTATATGAGCTGGCGATTTCTATGTCTGTGGTTCCGAGAGGGGGTAACCAGGCTCACTAATAAAGGTCAAGCCACTTGGCTGCCAGAATGCCCTGCTTCAGCACAGACCAGAAAGGCATTGTGATAAGCGTATCCCCGGTATAGTCAGGGGTTAATGGGAGTCGTCCCCGTCCCCCCCAGTATACGGCCAGAACCATGGACCCGGTACTTGTGGTTCGGACTGTCTCCAACCAGCCATAATGTTGTGAGAGTATAATTATGTCTAAGTCCAGCTTTGGTACATTAGAAGCAACTCTCAAACTTAACCTAAGCGTTTTTCGAAGCTACTTTTTGGCTAACTTCTTATAGGAAGGTCTAGGAGCTCTGAAAATGAACGTGCGCATCTTTCACTCTTCCCGAGGGACTTACAAGAATTTTTTGATATTTTTTATTAAAATGGTGTTTAAGGGTATATATTTAAATATATTTTATGCACTGTATATGAGCTGGCGATTTCTAAGTCTGTGGTTCCGAGAGGGGGTAACCAGGCTCACTAATAAAGGTCAAGCCACTTGGCTGCCAGAATGCCCTGCTTCAGCACAGACCAGAAAGGCATTGTGATAAGCGTATCCCCGGTATAGTCAGGGGTTAATGGGAGTCGTTCCCGTCCCCCCAGTATACGCCCAGAACCATGGACCCGGTACTTGTGGTTCGGACTGTCTCCAACCAGCCATAATGTTGTGAGAGTGAAATTATGTCTAAGTCCAGCTTTGGTACATTAGAAGCAACTCTCAAACTTTACCTAAGCGTTTTTCGAAGCTACTTTTTGGCTAACTTCTTATAGGAAGGTCTAGGAGCTCTGAAAATGAACGTGCGCATCTTTCACTCTTCCCGAGGGACTTAGAAGAATTTTGTGATATTTTTTATTAAAATGGTGTTTAAGGGTATATATTTAAATATATTTTATGCACTGTATATGAGCTGGCGATTTCTAAGTCTGTGGTTCCGAGAGGGGGTAACCAGGCTCACTAATAAAGGCCAAGCCACTTGGCTGCCAGAATGCCCTGCTTCAGCACAGACCAGAAAGGCATTGTGATAAGCGTATCCCCGGTATAGTCAGGGGTTAATGGGAATCGTTCCCGTCCCCCCAGTATACGCCCAGAACCATGGACCCGGTACTTGTGGTTCGGACTGTCTCCAACCAGCCATAATGTTGTGAGAGTGAAATTATGTCTAAGTCCAGCTTTGGTACAATAGAAGCAACTCTGAAACTTAACCTAAGCGTTTTTCGAAGCTACTTTTTGGCTAACTTCTTATAGGAAGGTCTAGGATCTCTGAAAATGAACGTGCGCGTCTTTCACTCTTCCCGAGGGACTTAGAAGAATTTTGTGATATTTTTTATTAAAATGGTGTTTAAGGGTATATATTTAAATATATTTTATGCACTGTATATGAGCTGGCGATTTCTAAGTCTGTGGTTCCGAGAGGGGGTAACCAGGCTCACTAATAAAGGCCAAGCCACTTGGCTGCCAGAATGCCCTGCTTCAGCACAGACCAGAAAGGCATTGTGATAAGCGTATCCCCGGTATAGTCAGGGGTTAATGGGAATCGTTCCCGTCCCCCCAGTATACGCCCAGAACCATGGACCCGGTACTTGTGGTTCGGACTGTCTCCAACCAGCCATAATGTTGTGAGAGTGAAATTATGTCTAAGTCCAGCTTTGGTACATTAGAAGCAACTCTCAAACTTTACCTAAGCGTTTTTCGAAGCTACTTTTTGGCTAACTTCTTATAGGAAGGTCTAGGAGCTCTGAAAATGAACGTGCGCATCTTTCACTCTTCCCGAGGGACTTAGAAGAATTTTGTGATATTTTTTATTAAAATGGTGTTTAAGGGTATATATTTAAATATATTTTATGCACTGTATATGAGCTGGCGATTTCTAAGTCTGTGGTTCCGAGAGGGGGTAACCAGGCTCACTAATAAAGGCCAAGCCACTTGGCTGCCAGAATGCCCTGCTTCAGCACAGACCAGAAAGGCATTGTGATAAGCGTATCCCCGGTATAGTCAGGGGTTAATGGGAATCGTTCCCGTCCCCCCAGTATACGCCCAGAACCATGGACCCGGTACTTGTGGTTCGGACTGTCTCCAACCAGCCATAATGTTGTGAGAGTGAAATTATGTCTAAGTCCAGCTTTGGTACAATAGAAGCAACTCTCAAACTTAACCTAAGCGTTTTTCGAAGCTACTTTTTGGCTAACTTCTTATAGGAAGGTCTAGGATCTCTGAAAATGAACGTGCGCGTCTTTCACTCTTCCCGAGGGACTTAGAAGAATTTTGTGATATTTTTTATTAAAATGGTGTATAAGGGTATATATTTAAATATATTTTATGCACTGTATATGAGCTGGCGATTTCTAAGTCTGTGGTTCTGAGAGGGGGTAACCAGGCTCACTAATAAAGGCCAAGCCACTTGGCTGCCAGAATGCCCTGCTTCAGCACAGACCAGAAAGGCATTGTGATAAGCGTATCCCCGGTATAGTCAGGGGTTAATGGGAGTCGTCCCCGTCCCCCCAGTATACGCCCAGAACCATGGACCCGGTACTTGTGGTTCGGACTGTCTCCAACCAGCCATAATGTTGTGAGAGTGAAATTATGTCTAAGTCCAGCTTTGGTACAATAGAAGCAACTCTGAAACTTAACCTAAGCGTTTTTCGATGCTACTTTTTGGCTAACTTCTTATAGGAAGGTCTAGGAGCTCTGAAAATGAACGTGCGCATCTTTCACTCTTCCCGAGGGACTTAGAAGAATTTTGTGATATTTTTTTATTAAAATGGTGTATAAGGGTATATATTTAAATATATTTTATGCACTGTATATGAGCTGGCGATTTCTAAGTCTGTGGTTCCGAGAGGGGGTAACCAGGGTTTCTAATAAAAGTCAAACCACTTGGCTGCCAGAATGCCCTGCTTCAGCACAGACCAGAAAGGCATTGTGATAAGCGTATCCCCGGTATAGTCAGGGGTTAATGGGAGTCGTCCCCGTCCCCCCAGTATACGCCCAGAACCATGGACCCGGTACTTGTGG
Source organism: Ascaphus truei (assembly GCF_040206685.1). Classification (NCBI taxonomy): domain Eukaryota; kingdom Metazoa; phylum Chordata; class Amphibia; order Anura; family Ascaphidae; genus Ascaphus; species Ascaphus truei. The sequence continues at coordinate 280,128,663 of NC_134483.1, forward strand.
TTCGGACTGTCTCCAACCAGCCATAATGTTTTGAGAGTGAAATTATGTCTAAGTCCAGCTTTGGTACAATAGAAGCAACTCTGAAACTTAACCTAAGCGTTTTTCGATGCTACTTTTTGGCTAACTTCTTATAGGAAGGTCTAGGATCTCTGAAAATGAACGTGCGCGTCTTTCACTCTTCCCGAGGGACTTAGATGAATTTTGTGATATTTTTTATTAAAATGGTGTATAAGGGTATATATATAAATATATTATATAAATATATTTTATGCACTGTATATGAGCTGGCGATTTCTATGTCTGTGGTTCCGAGAGGGGGTAACCAGGCTCACTAATAAAGGTCAAGCCACTTGGCTGCCAGAATGCCCTGCTTCAGCACAGACCAGAAAGGCATTGTGATAAGCGTATCCCCGGTATAGTCAGGGGTTAATGGGAGTCGTCCCCGTCCCCCCCAGTATACGGCCAGAACCATGGACCCGGTACTTGTGGTTCGGACTGTCTCCAACCAGCCATAATGTTGTGAGAGTATAATTATGTCTAAGTCCAGCTTTGGTACATTAGAAGCAACTCTCAAACTTAACCTAAGCGTTTTTCGAAGCTACTTTTTGGCTAACTTCTTTTAGGAAGGTCTAGGAGCTCTGAAAATGAACGTGCGCATCTTTCACTCTTCCCGAGGGACTTAGAAGAATTTTTTGATATTTTTTATTAAAATGGTGTTTAAGGGTATATATTTAAATATATTTTATGCACTGTATATGAGCTGGCAATTTCTAAGTCTGTGGTTCCGAGAGGGGGTAACCAGGCTCACTAATAAAGGTCAAGCCACTTGGCTGCCAGAATGCCCTGCTTCAGCACAGACCAGAAAGGCATTGTGATAAGCGTATCCCCGGTATAGTCAGGGGTTAATGGGAGTCGTTCCCGTCCCCCCAGTATACGCCCAGAACCATGGACCAGGTACTTGTGGTTCGGACTGTCTCCAACCAGCCATAATGTTGTGAGAGTGAAATTATGTCTAAGTCCAGCTTTGGTACATTAGAAGCAACTCTCAAACTTTACCTAAGCGTTTTTCGAAGCTACTTTTTGGCTAACTTCTTATAGGAAGGTCTAGGAGCTCTGAAAATGAACGTGCGCATCTTTCACTCTTCCCGAGGGACTTAGAAGAATTTTGTGATATTTTTTATTAAAATGGTGTATAAGGGTATATATTTAAATATATTTTATGCACTGTATATGAGCTGGCGATTTCTAAGTCTGTGGTTCCGAGAGGGGGTAACCAGGCTCACTAATAAAGGCCAAGCCACTTGGCTGCCAGAATGCCCTGCTTCAGCACAGACCAGAAAGGCATTGTGATAAGCGTATCCCCGGTATAGTCAGGGGTTAATGGGAATCGTCCCCGTCCCCCCAGTATACGCCCAGAACCATGGACCCGGTACTTGTGGTTCGGACTGTCTCCAACCAGCCATAATGTTGTGAGAGTGAAATTATGTCTAAGTCCAGCTTTGGTACAATAGAAGCAACTCTGAAACTTAACCTAAGCGTTTTTCGAAGCTACTTTTTGGCTAACTTCTTATAGGAAGGTCTAGGATCTCTGAAAATGAACGTGCGCGTCTTTCACTCTTCCCGAGGGACTTAGAAGAATTTTGTGATATTTTTTATTAAAATGGTGTATAAGGGTATATATATAAATATATTATATAAATATATTTTATGCACTGTATATGAGCTGGCGATTTCTAAGTCTGTGGTTCCGAGAGGGGGTAACCAGGCTCACTAATAAAGGTCAAGCCACTTGGCTGCCAGAATGCCCTGCTTCAGCACAGACCAGAAAGGCATTGTGATAAGCGTATCCCCGGTATAGTCAGGGGTTAATGGGAGTCGTTCCCGTCCCCCCAGTATACGCCCAGAACCATGGACCAGGTACTTGTGGTTCGGACTGTCTCCAACCAGCCATAATGTTGTGAGAGTGAAATTATGTCTAAGTCCAGCTTTGGTACATTAGAAGCAACTCTCAAACTTTACCTAAGCGTTTTTCGAAGCTACTTTTTGGCTAACTTCTTATAGGAAGGTCTAGGAGCTCTGAAAATGAACGTGCGCATCTTTCACTCTTCCCGAGGGACTTAGAAGAATTTTGTGATATTTTTTATTAAAATGGTGTATAAGGGTATATATTTAAATATATTTTATGCACTGTATATGAGCTGGCGATTTCTAAGTCTGTGGTTCCGAGAGGGGGTAACCAGGCTCACTAATAAAGGCCAAGCCACTTGGCTGCCAGAATGCCCTGCTTCAGCACAGACCAGAAAGGCATTGTGATAAGCGTATCCCCGGTATAGTCAGGGGTTAATGGGAATCGTCCCCGTCCCCCCAGTATACGCCCAGAACCATGGACCCGGTACTTGTGGTTCGGACTGTCTCCAACCAGCCATAATGTTGTGAGAGTGAAATTATGTCTAAGTCCAGCTTTGGTACAATAGAAGCAACTCTGAAACTTAACCTAAGCGTTTTTCGAAGCTACTTTTTGGCTAACTTCTTATAGGAAGGTCTAGGATCTCTGAAAATGAACGTGCGCGTCTTTCACTCTTCCCGAGGGACTTAGAAGAATTTTGTGATATTTTTTATTAAAATGGTGTATAAGGGTATATATATAAATATATTATATAAATATATTTTATGCACTGTATATGAGCTGGCGATTTCTAAGTCTGTGGTTCCGAGAGGGGGTAACCAGGCTCACTAATAAAGGTCAAGCCACTTGGCTGCCAGAATGCCCTGCTTCAGCACAAACCAGAAAGGCATTGTGATAAGCGTATCCCCGGTATAGTCAGGGGTTAATGGGAGTCGTCCCCGTCCCCCCCAGTATACGGCCAGAACCATGGACCCGGTACTTGTGGTTCGGACTGTCTCCAACCAGCCATAATGTTGTGAGAGTGAAATTATGTCTAAGTCCAGCTTTGGTACATTAGAAGCAACTCTCAAACTTTACCTAAGCGTTTTTCGAAGCTACTTTTTGGCTAACTTCTTATAGGAAGGTCTAGGAGCTCTGAAAATGAACGTGCGCATCTTTCACTCTTCCCGAGGGACTTAGAAGAATTTTGTGATATTTTTTATTAAAATGGTGTATAAGGGTATATATTTAAATATATTTTATGCACTGTATATGAGCTGGCGATTTCTAAGTCTGTGGTTCCGAGAGGGGGTAACCAGGCTCACTAATAAAGGCCAAGCCACTTGGCTGCCAGAATGCCCTGCTTCAGCACAGACCAGAAAGGCATTGTGATAAGCGTATCCCCGGTATAGTCAGGGGTTAATGGGAATCGTCCCCGTCCCCCCAGTATACGCCCAGAACCATGGACCCGGTACTTGTGGTTCGGACTGTCTCCAACCAGCCATAATGTTGTGAGAGTGAAATTATGTCTAAGTCCAGCTTTGGTACAATAGAAGCAACTCTGAAACTTAACCTAAGCGTTTTTCGAAGCTACTTTTTGGCTAACTTCTTATAGGAAGGTCTAGGATCTCTGAAAATGAACGTGCGCGTCTTTCACTCTTCCCGAGGGACTTAGAAGAATTTTGTGATATTTTTTATTAAAATGGTGTATAAGGGTATATATATAAATATATTATATAAATATATTTTATGCACTGTATATGAGCTGGCGATTTCTAAGTCTGTGGTTCCGAGAGGGGGTAACCAGGCTCACTAATAAAGGTCAAGCCACTTGGCTGCCAGAATGCCCTGCTTCAGCACAGACCAGAAAGGCATTGTGATAAGCGTATCCCCGGTATAGTCAGGGGTTAATGGGAGTCGTTCCCGTCCCCCCAGTATACGCCCAGAACCATGGACCAGGTACTTGTGGTTCGGACTGTCTCCAACCAGCCATAATGTTGTGAGAGTGAAATTATGTCTAAGTCCAGCTTTGGTACATTAGAAGCAACTCTCAAACTTTACCTAAGCGTTTTTCGAAGCTACTTTTTGGCTAACTTCTTATAGGAAGGTCTAGGAGCTCTGAAAATGAACGTGCGCATCTTTCACTCTTCCCGAGGGACTTAGAAGAATTTTGTGATATTTTTTATTAAAATGGTGTATAAGGGTATATATTTAAATATATTTTATGCACTGTATATGAGCTGCCAATTTCTAAGTCTGTGGTTCCGAGAGGGGGTAACCAGGCTCACTAATAAAGGCCAAGCCACTTGGCTGCCAGAATGCCCTGCTTCAGCACAGACCAGAAAGGCATTGTGATAAGCGTATCCCCGGTATAGTCAGGGGTTAATGGGAATCGTCCCCGTCCCCCCAGTATACGCCCAGAACCATGGACCCGGTACTTGTGGTTCGGACTGTCTCCAACCAGCCATAATGTTGTGAGAGTGAAATTATGTCTAAGTCCAGCTTTGGTACAATAGAAGCAACTCTGAAACTTAACCTAAGCGTTTTTCGAAGCTACTTTTTGGCTAACTTCTTATAGGAAGGTCTAGGATCTCTGAAAATGAACGTGCGCGTCTTTCACTCTTCCCGAGGGACTTAGAAGAATTTTGTGATATTTTTTATTAAAATGGTGTATAAGGGTATATATATAAATATATTATATAAATATATTTTATGCACTGTATATGAGCTGGCGATTTCTAAGTCTGTGGTTCCGAGAGGGGGTAACCAGGCTCACTAATAAAGGTCAAGCCACTTGGCTGCCAGAATGCCCTGCTTCAGCACAAACCAGAAAGGCATTGTGATAAGCGTATCCCCGGTATAGTCAGGGGTTAATGGGAGTCGTCCCCGTCCCCCCCAGTATACGGCCAGAACCATGGACCCGGTACTTGTGGTTCGGACTGTCTCCAACCAGCCATAATGTTGTGAGAGTGAAATTATGTCTAAGTCCAGCTTTGGTACATTAGAAGCAACTCTCAAACTTTACCTAAGCGTTTTTCGAAGCTACTTTTTGGCTAACTTCTTATAGGAAGGTCTAGGAGCTCTGAAAATGAACGTGCGCATCTTTCACTCTTCCCGAGGGACTTAGAAGAATTTTGTGATATTTTTTATTAAAATGGTGTTTAAGGGTATATATTTAAATATATTTTATGCACTGTATATGAGCTGGCGATTTCTAAGTCTGTGGTTCCGAGAGGGGGTAACCAGGGTTTCTAATAAAAGTCAAACCACTTGGCTGCCAGAATGCCCTACTTCAGCACAGACCAGAAAGGCATTGTGATAAGCGTATCCCCGGTACAGTCAGGGGTTAATGGGAGTCGTCCCCGTCCCCCCAGTATACGCCCAGAACCATGGACCCGGTACTTGTGGTTCGGACTGTCTCCAACCAGCCATAATGTTGTGAGAGTATAATTATGTCTAAGTCCAGCTTTGGTACATTAGAAGCAACTCTCAAACTTAACCTAAGCGTTTTTCGAAGCTACTTTTTGGCTAACTTCTTATAGGAAGGTCTAGGAGCTCTGAAAATGAACGTGCGCATCTTTCACTCTTCCCGAGGGACTTAGAAGAATTTTGTGATATTTTTTATTAAAATGGTGTATAAGGGTATATATTTAAATATATTTTATGCACTGTATATGAGCTGGCGATTTCTAAGTCTGTGGTTCCGAGAGGGGGTAACCAGGGTTTCTAATAAAAGTCAAACCACTTGGCTGCCAGAATGCCCTACTTCAGCACAGACCAGAAAGGCATTGTGATAAGCGTATCCCCGGTACAGTCAGGGGTTAATGGGAGTCGTCCCCGTCCCCCCAGTATACGCCCAGAACCATGGACCCGGTACTTGTGGTTCGGACTGTCTCCAACCAGCCATAATGTTGTGAGAGTATAATTATGTCTAAGTCCAGCTTTGGTACATTAGAAGCAACTCTCAAACTTAACCTAAGCGTTTTTCGAAGCTACTTTTTGGCTAACTTCTTATAGGAAGGTCTAGGAGCTCTGAAAATGAACGTGCGCATCTTTCACTCTTCCCGAGGGACTTAGAAGAATTTTGTGATATTTTTTATTAAAATGGTGTATAAGGGTATATATTTAAATATATTTTATGCACTGTATATGAGCTGGCGATTTCTAAGTCTGTGGTTCCGAGAGGGGGTAACCAGGGTTTCTAATAAAAGTCAAACCACTTGGCTGCCAGAATGCCCTACTTCAGCACAGACCAGAAAGGCATTGTGATAAGCGTATCCCCGGTACAGTCAGGGGTTAATGGGAGTCGTCCCCGTCCCCCCAGTATACGCCCAGAACCATGGACCCGGTACTTGTGGTTCGGACTGTCTCCAACCAGCCATAATGTTGTGAGAGTATAATTATGTCTAAGTCCAGCTTTGGTACATTAGAAGCAACTCTCAAACTTAACCTAAGCGTTTTTCGAAGCTACTTTTTGGCTAACTTCTTATAGGAAGGTCTAGGAGCTCTGAAAATGAACGTGCGCATCTTTCACTCTTCCCGAGGGACTTAGAAGAATTTTGTGATATTTTTTATTAAAATGGTGTATAAGGGTATATATTTAAATATATTTTATGCACTGTATATGAGCTGGCGATTTCTAAGTCTGTGGTTCCGAGAGGGGGTAACCAGGCTCACTAATAAAGGCCAAGCCACTTGGCTGCCAGAATGCCCTGCTTCAGCACAGACCAGAAAGGCATTGTGATAAGCGTATCCCCGGTATAGTCAGGGGTTAATGGGAGTCGTCCCCGTCCCCCCAGTATACGCCCAGAACCATGGACCCGGTACTTGTGGTTCGGACTGTCTCCAACCAGCCATAATGTTGTGAGAGTGAAATTATGTCTAAGTCCAGCTTTGGTACAATAGAAGCAACTCTGAAACTTAACCTAAGCGTTTTTCGAAGCTACTTTTTGGCTAACTTCTTATAGGAAGGTCTAGGATCCCTGAAAATGAACGTGCGCGTCTTTCACTCTTCCCGAGGGACTTAGAAGAATTTTGTGATATTTTTTATTAAAATGGTGTATAAGGGTATATATATAAATATATTATATAAATATATTTTATGCACTGTATATGAGCTGGCGATTTCTAAGTCTGTGGTTCCGAGAGGGGGTAACCAGGCTCACTAATAAAGGTCAAGCCACTTGGCTGCCAGAATGCCCTGCTTCAGCACAGACCAGAAAGGCATTGTGATAAGCGTATCCCCGGTATAGTCAGGGGTTAATGGGAGTCGTTCCCGTCCCCCCAGTATACGCCCAGAACCATGGACCCGGTACTTGTGGTTCGGACTGTCTCCAACCAGCCATAATGTTGTGAGAGTGAAATTATGTCTAAGTCCAGCTTTGGTACATTAGAAGCAACTCTCAAACTTTACCTAAGCGTTTTTCGAAGCTACTTTTTGGCTAACTTCTTATAGGAAGGTCTAGGAGCACTGAAAATGAACGTGCGCATCTTTCACTCTTCCCGAGGGACTTAGAAGAATTTTGTGATATTTTTTATTAAAATGGTGTTTAAGGGTATATATTTAAATATATTTTATGCACTGTATATGAGCTGGCGATTTCTAAGTCTGTGGTTCCGAGAGGGGGTAACCAGGGTTTCTAATAAAAGTCAAACCACTTGGCTGCCAGAATGCCCTACTTCAGCACAGACCAGAAAGCATTGTGATAAGCGTATCCCCGGTACAGTCAGGGGTTAATGGGAGTCGTCCCCGTCCCCCCAGTATACGCCCAGAACCATAGACCCGGTACTTGTGGTTCGGACTGTCTCCAACCAGCCATAATGTTGTGAGAGTATAATTATGTCTAAGTCCAGCTTTGGTACATTAGAAGCAACTCTCAAACTTAACCTAAGCGTTTTTCGAAGCTACTTTTTGGCTAACTTCTTATAGGAAGGTCTAGGAGATCTGAAAATGAACGTGCGCGTCTTTCACTCTTCCCGAGGGACTTAGAAGAATTTTGTGATATTTTTTATTAAAATGGTGTATAAGGGTATAATATAAATATATTTTATGCACTGTATATGAGCTGGCGATTTCTAAGTCTGTGGTTCCGAGAGGGGGTAACCAGGCTCACTAATAAAGGCCAAGCCACTTGGCTGCCAGAATGCCCTGCTTCAGCACAGACCAGAAAGGCATTGTGATAAGCGTATCCCCGGTATAGTCAGGGGTTAATGGGAGTCGTCCCCGTCCCCCCAGTATACGCCCAGAACCATGGACCCGGTACTTGTGGTTCGGACTGTCTCCAACCAGCCATAATGTTGTGAGAGTGAAATTATGTCTAAGTCCAGCTTTGGTACAATAGAAGCAACTCTGAAACTTAACCTAAGCGTTTTTCGATGCTACTTTTTGGCTAACTTCTTATAGGAAGGTCTAGGATCTCTGAAAATGAACGTGCGCGTCTTTCACTCTTCCCGAGGGACTTAGATGAATTTTGTGATATTTTTTATTAAAATGGTGTATAAGGGTATATATATAAATATATTATATAAATATATTTTATGCACTGTATATGAGCTGGCGATTTCTATGTCTGTGGTTCCGAGAGGGGGTAACCAGGCTCACTAATAAAGGTCAAGCCACTTGGCTGCCAGAATGCCCTGCTTCAGCACAGACCAGAAAGGCATTGTGATAAGCGTATCCCCGGTATAGTCAGGGGTTAATGGGAGTCGTCCCCGTCCCCCCCAGTATACGGCCAGAACCATGAACCCGGTACTTGTGGTTCGGACTGTCTCCAACCAGCCATAATGTTGTGAGAGTATAATTATGTCTAAGTCCAGCTTTGGTACATTAGAAGCAACTCTCAAACTTTACCTAAGCGTTTTTCGAAGCTACTTTTTGGCTAACTTCTTATAGGAAGGTCTAGGAGCTCTGAAAATGAACGTGCGCATCTTTCACTCTTCCCGAGGGACTTAGAAGAATTTTGTGATATTTTTTATTAAAATGGTGTATAAGGGTATATATTTAAATATATTTTATGCACTGTATATGAGCTGCCAATTTCTAAGTCTGTGGTTCCGAGAGGGGGTAACCAGGCTCACTAATAAAGGCCAAGCCACTTGGCTGCCAGAATGCCCTGCTTCAGCACAGACCAGAAAGGCATTGTGATAAGCGTATCCCCGGTATAGTCAGGGGTTAATGGGAATCGTCCCCGTCCCCCCAGTATACGCCCAGAACCATGGACCCGGTACTTGTGGTTCGGACTGTCTCCAACCAGCCATAATGTTGTGAGAGTGAAATTATGTCTAAGTCCAGCTTTGGTACAATAGAAGCAACTCTGAAACTTAACCTAAGCGTTTTTCGAAGCTACTTTTTGGCTAACTTCTTATAGGAAGGTCTAGGATCTCTGAAAATGAACGTGCGCGTCTTTCACTCTTCCCGAGGGACTTAGAAGAATTTTGTGATATTTTTTATTAAAATGGTGTATAAGGGTATATATATAAATATATTATATAAATATATTTTATGCACTGTATATGAGCTGGCGATTTCTAAGTCTGTGGTTCCGAGAGGGGGTAACCAGGCTCACTAATAAAGGTCAAGCCACTTGGCTGCCAGAATGCCCTGCTTCAGCACAAACCAGAAAGGCATTGTGATAAGCGTATCCCCGGTATAGTCAGGGGTTAATGGGAGTCGTCCCCGTCCCCCCCAGTATACGGCCAGAACCATGGACCCGGTACTTGTGGTTCGGACTGTCTCCAACCAGCCATAATGTTGTGAGAGTGAAATTATGTCTAAGTCCAGCTTTGGTACATTAGAAGCAACTCTCAAACTTTACCTAAGCGTTTTTCGAAGCTACTTTTTGGCTAACTTCTTATAGGAAGGTCTAGGAGCTCTGAAAATGAACGTGCGCATCTTTCACTCTTCCCGAGGGACTTAGAAGAATTTTGTGATATTTTTTATTAAAATGGTGTTTAAGGGTATATATTTAAATATATTTTATGCACTGTATATGAGCTGGCGATTTCTAAGTCTGTGGTTCCGAGAGGGGGTAACCAGGGTTTCTAATAAAAGTCAAACCACTTGGCTGCCAGAATGCCCTACTTCAGCACAGACCAGAAAGGCATTGTGATAAGCGTATCCCCGGTACAGTCAGGGGTTAATGGGAGTCGTCCCCGTCCCCCCAGTATACGCCCAGAACCATGGACCCGGTACTTGTGGTTCGGACTGTCTCCAACCAGCCATAATGTTGTGAGAGTATAATTATGTCTAAGTCCAGCTTTGGTACATTAGAAGCAACTCTCAAACTTAACCTAAGCGTTTTTCGAAGCTACTTTTTGGCTAACTTCTTATAGGAAGGTCTAGGAGCTCTGAAAATGAACGTGCGCATCTTTCACTCTTCCCGAGGGACTTAGAAGAATTTTGTGATATTTTTTATTAAAATGGTGTATAAGGGTATATATTTAAATATATTTTATGCACTGTATATGAGCTGGCGATTTCTAAGTCTGTGGTTCCGAGAGGGGGTAACCAGGGTTTCTAATAAAAGTCAAACCACTTGGCTGCCAGAATGCCCTACTTCAGCACAGACCAGAAAGGCATTGTGATAAGCGTATCCCCGGTACAGTCAGGGGTTAATGGGAGTCGTCCCCGTCCCCCCAGTATACGCCCAGAACCATGGACCCGGTACTTGTGGTTCGGACTGTCTCCAACCAGCCATAATGTTGTGAGAGTATAATTATGTCTAAGTCCAGCTTTGGTACATTAGAAGCAACTCTCAAACTTAACCTAAGCGTTTTTCGAAGCTACTTTTTGGCTAACTTCTTATAGGAAGGTCTAGGAGCTCTGAAAATGAACGTGCGCATCTTTCACTCTTCCCGAGGGACTTAGAAGAATTTTGTGATATTTTTTATTAAAATGGTGTATAAGGGTATATATTTAAATATATTTTATGCACTGTATATGAGCTGGCGATTTCTAAGTCTGTGGTTCCGAGAGGGGGTAACCAGGCTCACTAATAAAGGCCAAGCCACTTGGCTGCCAGAATGCCCTGCTTCAGCACAGACCAGAAAGGCATTGTGATAAGCGTATCCCCGGTATAGTCAGGGGTTAATGGGAGTCGTCCCCGTCCCCCCAGTATACGCCCAGAACCATGGACCCGGTACTTGTGGTTCGGACTGTCTCCAACCAGCCATAATGTTGTGAGAGTGAAATTATGTCTAAGTCCAGCTTTGGTACAATAGAAGCAACTCTGAAACTTAACCTAAGCGTTTTTCGAAGCTACTTTTTGGCTAACTTCTTATAGGAAGGTCTAGGATCCCTGAAAATGAACGTGCGCGTCTTTCACTCTTCCCGAGGGACTTAGAAGAATTTTGTGATATTTTTTATTAAAATGGTGTATAAGGGTATATATATAAATATATTATATAAATATATTTTATGCACTGTATATGAGCTGGCGATTTCTAAGTCTGTGGTTCCGAGAGGGGGTAACCAGGCTCACTAATAAAGGTCAAGCCACTTGGCTGCCAGAATGCCCTGCTTCAGCACAGACCAGAAAGGCATTGTGATAAGCGTATCCCCGGTATAGTCAGGGGTTAATGGGAGTCGTTCCCGTCCCCCCAGTATACGCCCAGAACCATGGACCCGGTACTTGTGGTTCGGACTGTCTCCAACCAGCCATAATGTTGTGAGAGTGAAATTATGTCTAAGTCCAGCTTTGGTACATTAGAAGCAACTCTCAAACTTTACCTAAGCGTTTTTCGAAGCTACTTTTTGGCTAACTTCTTATAGGAAGGTCTAGGAGCACTGAAAATGAACGTGCGCATCTTTCACTCTTCCCGAGGGACTTAGAAGAATTTTGTGATATTTTTTATTAAAATGGTGTTTAAGGGTATATATTTAAATATATTTTATGCACTGTATATGAGCTGGCGATTTCTAAGTCTGTGGTTCCGAGAGGGGGTAACCAGGGTTTCTAATAAAAGTCAAACCACTTGGCTGCCAGAATGCCCTACTTCAGCACAGACCAGAAAGCATTGTGATAAGCGTATCCCCGGTACAGTCAGGGGTTAATGGGAGTCGTCCCCGTCCCCCCAGTATACGCCCAGAACCATAGACCCGGTACTTGTGGTTCGGACTGTCTCCAACCAGCCATAATGTTGTGAGAGTATAATTATGTCTAAGTCCAGCTTTGGTACATTAGAAGCAACTCTCAAACTTAACCTAAGCGTTTTTCGAAGCTACTTTTTGGCTAACTTCTTATAGGAAGGTCTAGGAGATCTGAAAATGAACGTGCGCGTCTTTCACTCTTCCCGAGGGACTTAGAAGAATTTTGTGATATTTTTTATTAAAATGGTGTATAAGGGTATAATATAAATATATTTTATGCACTGTATATGAGCTGGCGATTTCTAAGTCTGTGGTTCCGAGAGGGGGTAACCAGGCTCACTAATAAAGGCCAAGCCACTTGGCTGCCAGAATGCCCTGCTTCAGCACAGACCAGAAAGGCATTGTGATAAGCGTATCCCCGGTATAGTCAGGGGTTAATGGGAGTCGTCCCCGTCCCCCCAGTATACGCCCAGAACCATGGACCCGGTACTTGTGGTTCGGACTGTCTCCAACCAGCCATAATGTTGTGAGAGTGAAATTATGTCTAAGTCCAGCTTTGGTACAATAGAAGCAACTCTGAAACTTAACCTAAGCGTTTTTCGATGCTACTTTTTGGCTAACTTCTTATAGGAAGGTCTAGGATCTCTGAAAATGAACGTGCGCGTCTTTCACTCTTCCCGAGGGACTTAGATGAATTTTGTGATATTTTTTATTAAAATGGTGTATAAGGGTATATATATAAATATATTATATAAATATATTTTATGCACTGTATATGAGCTGGCGATTTCTATGTCTGTGGTTCCGAGAGGGGGTAACCAGGCTCACTAATAAAGGTCAAGCCACTTGGCTGCCAGAATGCCCTGCTTCAGCACAGACCAGAAAGGCATTGTGATAAGCGTATCCCCGGTATAGTCAGGGGTTAATGGGAGTCGTCCCCGTCCCCCCCAGTATACGGCCAGAACCATGAACCCGGTACTTGTGGTTCGGACTGTCTCCAACCAGCCATAATGTTGTGAGAGTATAATTATGTCTAAGTCCAGCTTTGGTACATTAGAAGCAACTCTCAAACTTAACCTAAGCGTTTTTCGAAGCTACTGTACTTTTTGGCTAACTTCTTATAGGAAGGTCTAGGAGCTCTGAAAATGAACGTGCGCATCTTTCACTCTTCCCGAGGGACTTACAAGAATTTTTTGATATTTTTTATTAAAATGGTGTTTAAGGGTATATATTTAAATATATTTTATGCACTGTATATGAGCTGGCAATTTCTAAGTCTGTGGTTCCGAGAGGGGGTAACCAGGCTCACTAATAAAGGTCAAGCCACATGGCTGCCAGAATGCCCTGCTTCAGCACAGACCAGAAAGGCATTGTGATAGGCGTATCCCCGGTATAGTCAGGGGTTAAAGGGAGTCGTTCCCGTCCCCCCAGTATACGCCCAGAACCATGGACCAGGTACTTGTGGTTCGGACTGTCTCCAACCAGCCATAATGTTGTGAGAGTGAAATTATGTCTAAGTCCAGCTTTGGTACATTAGAAGCAACTCTCAAACTTAACCTAAGCGTTTTTCGAAGCTACTTTTTGGCTAACTTCTTATAGGAAGGTCTAGGAGCTCTGAAAATGAACGTGCGCATCTTTCACTCTTCCCGAGGGACTTTGAAGAATTTTGTGATATTTTTTATTAAAATGGTGTTTAAGGGTATATATTTAAATATATTTTATGCACTGTATATGAGCTGGCGATTTCTAAGTCTGTGGTTCCGAGAGGGGGTAACCAGGCTCACTAATAAAGGCCAAGCCACTTGGCTGCCAGAATGCCCTGCTTCAGCACAGACCAGAAAGGCATTGTGATAAGCATATCCCCGGTATAGTCAGGGGTTAATGGGAATCGTCCCCGTCCCCCCAGTATACGCCCAGAACCATGGACCCGGTACTTGTGGTTCGGACTGTCTCCAACCAGCCATAATGTTGTGAGAGTGAAATTATGTCTAAGTCCAGCTTTGGTACAATAGAAGCAACTCTGAAACTTAACCTAAGCGTTTTTCGAAGCTACTTTTTGGCTAACTTCTTATAGGAAGGTCTAGGATCTCTGAAAATGAACGTGCGCGTCTTTCACTCTTCCCGAGGGACTTAGAAGAATTTTGTGATATTTTTTATTAAAATGGTGTATAAGGGTATATATATAAATATATTATATAAATATATTTTATGCACTGTATATGAGCTGGCGATTTCTAAGTCTGTGGTTCCGAGAGGGGGTAACCAGGCTCACTAATAAAGGTCAAGCCACTTGGCTGCCAGAATGCCCTGCTTCAGCACAGACCAGAAAGGCATTGTGATAAGCGTATCCCCGGTATAGTCAGGGGTTAATGGGAGTCGTTCCCGTCCCCCCAGTATACGCCCAGAACCATGGACCCGGTACTTGTGGTTCGGACTGTCTCCAACCAGCCATAATGTTGTGAGAGTGAAATTATGTCTAAGTCCAGCTTTGGTACATTAGAAGCAACTCTCAAACTTTACCTAAGCGTTTTTCGAAGCTACTTTTTGGCTAACTTCTTATAGGAAGGTTTAGGAGCTCTAAAAATGACCGTGCGCATCTTTCACTCTTCCCGAGGGACTTAGAAGAATTTTGTGATATTTTTTATTAAAATGGTGTTTAAGGGTATATATTTAAATATATTTTATGCACTGTATATGAGCTGGCGATTTCTAAGTCTGTGGTTCCGAGAGGGGGTAACCAGGGTTTCTAATAAAAGTCAAACCACTTGGCTGCCAGAATGCCCTACTTCAGCACAGACCAGAAAGGCATTGTGATAAGCGTATCCCCGGTACAGTCAGGGGTTAATGGGAGTCGTCCCCGTCCCCCCAGTATACGCCCAGAACCATGGACCCGGTACTTGTGGTTCGGACTGTCTCCAACCAGCCATAATGTTGTGAGAGTATAATTATGTCTAAGTCCAGCTTTGGTACATTAGAAGCAACTCTCAAACTTAACCTAAGCGTTTTTCGAAGCTACTTTTTGGCTAACTTCTTATAGGAAGGTCTAGGAGCTCTGAAAATGAACGTGCGCATCTTTCACTCTTCCCGAGGGACTTAGAAGAATTTTGTGATATTTTTTATTAAAATGGTGTATAAGGGTATATATTTAAATATATTTTATGCACTGTATATGAGCTGGCGATTTCTAAGTCTGTGGTTCCGAGAGGGGGTAACCAGGCTCACTAATAAAGGCCAAGCCACTTGGCTGCCAGAATGCCCTGCTTCAGCACAGACCAGAAAGGCATTGTGATAAGCGTATCCCCGGTATAGTCAGGGGTTAATGGGAGTCGTCCCCGTCCCCCCAGTATACGCCCAGAACCATGGACCCGGTACTTGTGGTTCGGACTGTCTCCAACCAGCCATAATGTTGTGAGAGTGAAATTATGTCTAAGTCCAGCTTTGGTACAATAGAAGCAACTCTGAAACTTAACCTAAGCGTTTTTCGAAGCTACTTTTTGGCTAACTTCTTATAGGAAGGTCTAGGATCCCTGAAAATGAACGTGCGCGTCTTTCACTCTTCCCGAGGGACTTAGAAGAATTTTGTGATATTTTTTATTAAAATGGTGTATAAGGGTATATATATAAATATATTATATAAATATATTTTATGCACTGTATATGAGCTGGCGATTTCTAAGTCTGTGGTTCCGAGAGGGGGTAACCAGGCTCACTAATAAAGGTCAAGCCACTTGGCTGCCAGAATGCCCTGCTTCAGCACAGACCAGAAAGGCATTGTGATAAGCGTATCCCCGGTATAGTCAGGGGTTAATGGGAGTCGTTCCCGTCCCCCCAGTATACGCCCAGAACCATGGACCCGGTACTTGTGGTTCGGACTGTCTCCAACCAGCCATAATGTTGTGAGAGTGAAATTATGTCTAAGTCCAGCTTTGGTACATTAGAAGCAACTCTCAAACTTTACCTAAGCGTTTTTCGAAGCTACTTTTTGGCTAACTTCTTATAGGAAGGTCTAGGAGCACTGAAAATGAACGTGCGCATCTTTCACTCTTCCCGAGGGACTTAGAAGAATTTTGTGATATTTTTTATTAAAATGGTGTTTAAGGGTATATATTTAAATATATTTTATGCACTGTATATGAGCTGGCGATTTCTAAGTCTGTGGTTCCGAGAGGGGGTAACCAGGGTTTCTAATAAAAGTCAAACCACTTGGCTGCCAGAATGCCCTACTTCAGCACAGACCAGAAAGGTATTGTGATAAGCGTATCCCCGGTACAGTCAGGGGTTAATGGGAGTCGTCCCCGTCCCCCCAGTATACGCCCAGAACCATGGACCCGGTACTTGTGGTTCGGACTGTCTCCAACCAGCCATAATGTTGTGAGAGTATAATTATGTCTAAGTCCAGCTTTGGTACATTAGAAGCAACTCTCAAACTTAACCTAAGCGTTTTTCGAAGCTACTTTTTGGCTAACTTCTTATAGGAAGGTCTAGGAGCTCTGAAAATGAACGTGCGCGTCTTTCACTCTTCCCGAGGGACATAGAAGAATTTTGTGATATTTTTTATTAAAATGGTGTATAAGGGTATAATATAAATATATTTTATGCACTGTATATGAGCTGGCGATTTCTAAGTCTGTGGTTCCGAGAGGGGGTAACCAGGCTCACTAATAAAGGCCAAGCCACTTGGCTGCCAGAATGCCCTGCTTCAGCACAGACCAGAAAGGCATTGTGATAAGCGTATCCCCGGTATAGTCAGGGGTTAATGGGAGTCGTCCCCGTCCCCCCAGTATACGCCCAGAACCATGGACCCGGTACTTGTGGTTCGGACTGTCTCCAACCAGCCATAATGTTGTGAGAGTGAAATTATGTCTAAGTCCAGCTTTGGTACAATAGAAGCAACTCTGAAACTTAACCTAAGCTTTTTTCGATGCTACTTTTTGGCTAACTTCTTATAGGAAGGTCTAGGATCTCTGAAAATGAACGTGCGCGTCTTTCACTCTTCCCGAGGGACTTAGAAGAATTTTGTGATATTTTTTATTAAAATGGTGTATAAGGGTATATATATAAATATATTATATAAATATATTTTATGCACTGTATATGAGCTGGCGATTTCTATGTCTGTGGTTCCGAGAGGGGGTAACCAGGCTCACTAATAAAGGTCAAGCCACTTGGCTGCCAGAATGCCCTGCTTCAGCACAGACCAGAAAGGCATTGTGATAAGCGTATCCCCGGTATAGTCAGGGGTTAATGGGAGTCGTCCCCGTCCCCCCCAGTATACGGCCAGAACCATGGACCCGGTACTTGTGGTTCGGACTGTCTCCAACCATCCATAATGTTGTGAGAGTATAATTATGTCTAAGTCCAGCTTTGGTACATTAGAAGCAACTCTCAAACTTAACCTAAGCGTTTTTCGAAGCTTCTTTTTGGCTAACTTCTTATAGGAAGGTCTAGGAGCTCTGAAAATGAACGTGCGCATCTTTCACTCTTCCCGAGGGACTTACAAGAATTTTTTGATATTTTTTATTAAAATGGTGTTTAAGGGTATATATTTAAATATATTTTATGCACTGTATATGAGCTGGCAATTTCTAAGTCTGTGGTTCCGAGAGGGGGTAACCAGGCTCACTAATAAAGGTCAAGCCACTTGGCTGCCAGAATGCCCTGCTTCAGCACAGACCAGAAAGGCATTGTGATAAGCGTATCCCCGGTATAGTCAGGGGTTAATGGGAGTCGTTCCCGTCCCCCCAGTATACGCCCAGAACCATGGACCCGGTACTTGTGGTTCGGACTGTCTCCAACCAGCCATAATGTTGTGAGAGTGAAATTATGTCTAAGTCCAGCTTTGGTACATTAGAAGCAACTCTCAAACTTTACCTAAGCGTTTTTCGAAGCTACTTTTTGGCTAACTTCTTATAGGAAGGTCTAGGAGCTCTGAAAATGAACGTGCGCATCTTTCACTCTTCCCGAGGGACTTAGAAGAATTTTGTGATATTTTTTAATAAAATGGTGTTTAAGGGTATATATTTAAATATATTTTATGCACTGTATATGAGCTGGCGATTTCTAAGTCTGTGGTTCCGAGAGGGGGTAACCAGGCTCACTAATAAAGGCCAAGCCACTTGGCTGCCAGAATGCCCTGCTTCAGCACAGACCAGAAAGGCATTGTGATAAGCGTATCCCCGGTATAGTCAGGGGTTAATGGGAATCGTCCCCGTCCCCCCAGTATACGCCCAGAACCATGGACCCGGTACTTGTGGTTCGGACTGTCTCCAACCAGCCATAATGTTGTGAGAGTGAAATTATGTCTAAGTCCAGCTTTGGTACAATACAGTAGAAGCAACTCTGAAACTTAACCTAAGCGTTTTTCGAAGCTACTTTTTGGCTAACTTCTTATAGGAAGGTCTAGGATCTCTGAAAATGAACGTGCGCGTCTTTCACTCTTCCCGAGGGACTTAGAAGAATTTTGTGATATTTTTTATTAAAATGGTGTATATGGGTATATATATAAATATATTTTATGCACTGTATATGAGCTGGCGATTTCTAAGTCTGTGGTTCCGAGAGGGGGTAACCAGGGTTTCTAATAAAAGTCAAACCACTTGGCTGCCAGAATGCCCTACTTCAGCACAGACCAGAAAGGTATTGTGATAAGCGTATCCCCGGTACAGTCAGGGGTTAATGGGAGTCGTCCCCGTCCCCCCAGTATACGCCCAGAACCATGGACCCGGTACTTGTGGTTCGGACTGTCTCCAACCAGCCATAATGTTGTGAGAGTATAATTATGTCTAAGTCCAGCTTTGGTACATTAGAAGCAACTCTCAAACTTAACCTAAGCGTTTTTCGAAGCTACTTTTTGGCTAACTTCTTATAGGAAGGTCTAGGAGCTCTGAAAATGAACGTGCGCGTCTTTCACTCTTCCCGAGGGACTTAGAAGAATTTTGTGATATTTTTTATTAAAATGGTGTATAAGGGTATATATATAAATATATTATATAAATATATTTTATGCACTGTATATGAGCTGGCGATTTCCATGTCTGTGGTTCCGAGAGGGGGTAACCAGGCTCACTAATAAAGGTCAAGCCACTTGGCTGCCAGAATGCCCTGCTTCAGCACAGACCAGAAAGGCATTGTGATAAGCGTATCCCCGGTATAGTCAGGGGTTAATGGGAGTCGTCCCCGTCCCCCCCAGTATACGGCCAGAACCATGGACCCGATACTTGTGGTTCGGACTGTCTCCAACCAGCCATAATGTTGTGAGAGTATAATTATGTCTAAGTCCAGCTTTGGTACATTAGAAGCAACTCTCAAACTTAACCTAAGCGTTTTTCGAAGCTTCTTTTTGGCTAACTTCTTATAGGAAGGTCTAGGAGCTCTGAAAATGAACGTGCGCATCTTTCACTCTTCCCGAGGGACTTACAAGAATTTTTTGATATTTTTTATTAAAATGGTGTTTAAGGGTATATATTTAAATATATTTTATGCACTGTATATGAGCTGGCAATTTCTAAGTCTGTGGTTCCGAGAGGGGGTAACCAGGCTCACTAATAAAGGTCAAGCCACTTGGCTGCCAGAATGCCCTGCTTCAGCACAGACCAGAAAGGCATTGTGATAAGCGTATCCCCGGTATAGTCAGGGGTTAATGGGAGTCGTTCCCGTCCCCCCAGTATACGCCCAGAACCATGGACCCGGTACTTGTGGTTCGGACTGTCTCCAACCAGCCATAATGTTGTGAGAGTGAAATTATGTCTAAGTCCAGCTTTGGTACAATAGAAGCAACTCTGAAACTTAACCTAAGCGTTTTTCGATGCTACTTTTTGGCTAACTTCTTATAGGAAGGTCTAGGATCTCTGAAAATGAACGTGCGCGTCTTTCACTCTTCCCGAGGGACTTAGAAGATTTTTGTGATATTTTTTATTAAAATGGTGTATAAGGGTATATATATAAATATATTATATAAATATATTTTATGCACTGTATATGAGCTGGCGATTTCTATGTCTGTGGTTCCGAGAGGGGGTAACCAGGCTCACTAATAAAGGTCAAGCCACTTGGCTGCCAGAATGCCCTGCTTCAGCACAGACCAGAAAGGCATTGTGATAAGCGTATCCCCGGGAAAGTCAGGGGTTAATGGGAGTCGTCCCCGTCCCCCCCAGTATACGGCCAGAACCATGGACCCGGTACTTGTGGTTCGGACTGTCTCCAACCAGCCATAATGTTGTGAGAGTATAATTATGTCTAAGTCCAGCTTTGGTACATTAGAAGCAACTCTCAAACTTAACCTAAGCGTTTTTCGAAGCTACTTTTTGGCTAACTTCTTATAGGAAGGTCTAGGAGCTCTGAAAATGAACGTGCGCGTCTTTCACTCTTCCCGAGGGACTTAGAAGAATTTTGTGATATTTTTTATTAAAATGGTGTATAAGGGTATAATATAAATATATTTTATGCACTGTATATGAGCTGGCGATTTCTAAGTCTGTGGTTCCGAGAGGGGGTAACCAGGCTCACTAATAAAGGCCAAGCCACTTGGCTGCCAGAATGCCCTGCTTCAGCACAGACCAGAAAGGCATTGTGATAAGCGTATCCCCGGTATAGTCAGGGGTTAATGGGAGTCGTCCCCGTCCCCCCAGTATACGCCCAGAACCATGGACCCGGTACTTGTGGTTCGGACTGTCTCCAACCAGCCATAATGTTGTGAGAGTGAAATTATGTCTAAGTCCAGCTTTGGTACAATAGAAGCAACTCTGAAACTTAACCTAAGCGTTTTTCGATGCTACTTTTTGGCTAACTTCTTATAGGAAGGTCTAGGATCTCTGAAAATGAACGTGCGCGTCTTTCACTCTTCCCGAGGGACTTAGAAGAATTTTGTGATATTTTTTATTAAAATGGTGTATAAGGGTATATATATATAAATATATTATATAAATATATTTTATGCACTGTATATGAGCTGGCGATTTCTATGTCTGTGGTTCCGAGAGGGGGTAACCAGGCTCACTAATAAAGGTCAAGCCACTTGGCTGCCAGAATGCCCTGCTTCAGCACAGACCAGAAAGGCATTGTGATAAGCGTATCCCCGGTATAGTCAGGGGTTAATGGGAGTCGTCCCCGTCCCCCCCAGTATACGGCCAGAACCATGGACCCGGTACTTGTGGTTCGGACTGTCTCCAACCAGCCATAATGTTGTGAGAGTATAATTATGTCTAAGTCCAGCTTTGGTACATTAGAAGCAACTCTCAAACTTAACCTAAGCGTTTTTCGAAGCTTCTTTTTGGCTAACTTCTTATAGGAAGGTCTAGGAGCTCTGAAAATGAACGTGCGCATCTTTCACTCTTCCCGAGGGACTTACAAGAATTTTTTGATATTTTTTATTAAAATGGTGTTTAAGGGTATATATTTAAATATATTTTATGCACTGTATATGAGCTGGCAATTTCTAAGTCTGTGGTTCCGAGAGGGGGTAACCAGGCTCACTAATAAAGGTCAAGCCACTTGGCTGCCAGAATGCCCTGCTTCAGCACAGACCAGAAAGGCATTGTGATAAGCGTATCCCCGGTATAGTCAGGGGTTAATGGGAGTCGTTCCCGTCCCCCCAGTATACGCCCAGAACCATGGACCCGGTACTTGTGGTTCGGACTGTCTCAAACCAGCCATAATGTTGTGAGAGTGAAATTATGTCTAAGTCCAGCTTTGGTACATTAGAAGCAACTCTCAAACTTTACCTAAGCGTTTTTCGAAGCTACTTTTTGGCTAACTTCTTATAGGAAGGTCTAGAAGCTCTGAAAATGAACGTGCGCATCTTTCACTCTTCCCGAGGGACTTAGAAGAATTTTGTGATATTTTTTAATAAAATGGTGTTTAAGGGTATATATTTAAATATATTTTATGCACTGTATATGAGCTGGCGATTTCTAAGTCTGTGGTTCCGAGAGGGGGTAACCAGGCTCACTAATAAAGGCCAAGCCACTTGGCTGCCAGAATGCCCTGCTTCAGCACAGACCAGAAAGGCATTGTGATAAGCGTATCCCCGGTATAGTCAGGGGTTAATGGGAGTCGTCCCCGTCCCCCCAGTATACGCCCAGAACCATGGACCCGGTACTTGTGGTTCGGACTGTCTCCAACCAGCCATAATGTTGTGAGAGTGAAATTATGTCTAAGTCCAGCTTTGGTACAATAGAAGCAACTCTGAAACTTAACCTAAGCGTTTTTCGATGCTACTTTTTGGCTAACTTCTTATAGGAAGGTCTAGGATCTCTGAAAATGAACGTGCGCGTCTTTCACTCTTCCCGAGGGACTTAGAAGAATTTTGTGATATTTTTTATTAAAATGGTGTATAAGGGTATATATATAAATATATTATATAAATATATTTTATGCACTGTATATGAGCTGGCGATTTCTATGTCTGTGGTTCCGAGAGGGGGTAACCAGGCTCACTAATAAAGGTCAAGCCACTTGGCTGCCAGAATGCCCTGCTTCAGCACAGACCAGAAAGGCATTGTGATAAGCGTATCCCCGGTATAGTCAGGGGTTAATGGGAGTCGTCCCCGTCCCCCCCAGTATACGGCCAGAACCATGGACCCGGTACTTGTGGTTCGGACTGTCTCCAACCATCCATAATGTTGTGAGAGTATAATTATGTCTAAGTCCAGCTTTGGTACATTAGAAGCAACTCTCAAACTTAACCTAAGCGTTTTTCGAAGCTTCTTTTTGGCTAACTTCTTATAGGAAGGTCTAGGAGCTCTGAAAATGAACGTGCGCATCTTTCACTCTTCCCGAGGGACTTACAAGAATTTTTTGATATTTTTTATTAAAATGGTGTTTAAGGGTATATATTTAAATATATTTTATGCACTGTATACTGTATGAGCTGGCAATTTCTAAGTCTGTGGTTCCGAGAGGGGGTAACCAGGCTCACTAATAAAGGTCAAGCCACTTGGCTGCCAGAATGCCCTGCTTCAGCACAGACCAGAAAGGCATTGTGATAAGCGTATCCCCGGTATAGTCAGGGGTTAATGGGAGTCGTTCCCGTCCCCCCAGTATACGCCCAGAACCATGGACCCGGTACTTGTGGTTCGGACTGTCTCCAACCAGCCATAATGTTGTGAGAGTGAAATTATGTCTAAGTCCAGCTTTGGTACATTAGAAGCAACTCTCAAACTTTACCTAAGCGTTTTTCGAAGCTACTTTTTGGCTAACTTCTTATAGGAAGGTCTAGGAGCTCTGAAAATGAACGTGCGCATCTTTCACTCTTCCCGAGGGACTTAGAAGAATTTTGTGATATTTTTTAATAAAATGGTGTTTAAGGGTATATATTTAAATATATTTTATGCACTGTATATGAGCTGGCGATTTCTAAGTCTGTGGTTCCGAGAGGGGGTAACCAGGCTCACTAATAAAGGCCAAGCCACTTGGCTGCCAGAATGCCCTGCTTCAGCACAGACCAGAAAGGCATTGTGATAAGCGTATCCCCGGTATAGTCAGGGGTTAATGGGAATCGTCCCCGTCCCCCCAGTATACGCCCAGAACCATGGACCCGGTACTTGTGGTTCGGACTGTCTCCAACCAGCCATAATGTTGTGAGAGTGAAATTATGTCTAAGTCCAGCTTTGGTACAATAGAAGCAACTCTGAAACTTAACCTAAGCGTTTTTCGAAGCTACTTTTTGGCTAACTTCTTATAGGAAGGTCTAGGATCTCTGAAAATGAACGTGCGCGTCTTTCACTCTTCCCGAGGGACTTAGAAGAATTTTGTGATATTTTTTATTAAAATGGTGTTTAAGGGTATATATTTAAATATATTTTATGCACTGTATATGAGCTGGCGATTTCTAAGTCTGTGGTTCCGAGAGGGGGTAACCAGGGTTTCTAATAAAAGTCAAACCACTTGGCTGCCAGAATGCCCTACTTCAGCACAGACCAGAAAGGTATTGTGATAAGCGTATCCCCGGTACAGTCAGGGGTTAATGGGAGTCGTCCCCGTCCCCCCAGTATACGCCCAGAACCATGGACCCGGTACTTGTGGTTCGGACTGTCTCCAACCAGCCATAATGTTGTGAGAGTATAATTATGTCTAAGTCCAGCTTTGGTACATTAGAAGCAACTCTCAAACTTAACCTAAGCGTTTTTCGAAGCTACTTTTTGGCTAACTTCTTATAGGAAGGTCTAGGAGCTCTGAAAATGAACGTGCGCGTCTTTCACTCTTCCCGAGGGACTTAGAAGAATTTTGTGATATTTTTTATTAAAATGGTGTATAAGGGTATAATATAAATATATTTTATGCACTGTATATGAGCTGGCGATTTCTAAGTCTGTGGTTCCGAGAGGGGGTAACCAGGCTCACTAATAAAGGCCAAGCCACTTGGCTGCCAGAATGCCCTGCTTCAGCACAGACCAGAAAGGCATTGTGATAAGCGTATCCCCGGTACAGTCAGGGGTTAATGGGAGTCGTCCCCGTCCCCCCAGTATACGCCCAGAACCATGGACCCGGTACTTGTGGTTCGGACTGTCTCCAACCAGCCATAATGTTGTGAGAGTGAAATTATGTCTAAGTCCAGCTTTGGTACAATAGAAGCAACTCTGAAACTTAACCTAAGCGTTTTTCGATGCTACTTTTTGGCTAACTTCTTATAGGAAGGTCTAGGATCTCTGAAAATGAACGTGCGCGTCTTTCACTCTTCCCGAGGGACTTAGAAGAATTTTGTGATATTTTTTATTAAAATGGTGTATAAGGGTATATATATAAATATATTATATAAATATATTTTATGCACTGTATATGAGCTGGCGATTTCTATGTCTGTGGTTCCGAGAGGGGGTAACCAGGCTCACTAATAAAGGTCAAGCCACTTGGCTGCCAGAATGCCCTGCTTCAGCACAGACCAGAAAGGCATTGTGATAAGCGTCTCCCCGGTATAGTCAGGGGTTAATGGGAGTCGTCCCCGTCCCCCCCAGTATACGGCCAGAACCATGGACCCGGTACTTGTGGTTCGGACTGTCTCCAACCAGCCATAATGTTGTGAGAGTGAAATTATGTCTAAGTCCAGCTTTGGTACATTAGAAGCAACTCTCAAACTTTACCTAAGCGTTTTTCGAAGCTACTTTTTGGCTAACTTCTTATAGGAAGGTCTAGGAGCTCTGAAAATGAACGTGCGCATCTTTCACTCTTCCCGAGGGACTTAGAAGAATTTTGTGATATTTTTTAATAAAATGGTGTTTATGGGTATATATTTAAATATATTTTATGCACTGTATATGAGCTGGCGATTTCTAAGTCTGTGGTTCCGAGAGGGGGTAACCAGGCTCACTAATAAAGGCCAAGCCACTTGGCTGCCAGAATGCCCTGCTTCAGCACAGACCAGAAAGGCATTGTGATAAGCGTATCCCCGGTATAGTCAGGGGTTAATGGGAATCGTCCCCGTCCCCCCAGTATACGCCCAGAACCATGGACCCGGTACTTGTGGTTCGGACTGTCTCCAACCAGCCATAATGTTGTGAGAGTGAAATTATGTCTAAGTCCAGCTTTGGTACAATAGAAGCAACTCTGAAACTTAACCTAAGCGTTTTTCGAAGCTACTTTTTGGCTAACTTCTTATAGGAAGGTCTAGGATCTCTGAAAATGAACGTGCGCGTCTTTCACTCTTCCCGAGGGACTTAGAAGAATTTTGTGATATTTTTTATTAAAATGGTGTATAAGGGTATAATATAAATATATTTTATGCACTGTATATGAGCTGGCGATTTCTAAGTCTGTGGTTCCGAGAGGGGGTAACCAGGCTCACTAATAAAGGCCAAGCCACTTGGCTGCCAGAATGCCCTGCTTCAGCACAGACCAGAAAGGCATTGTGATAAGCGTATCCCCGGTATAGTCAGGGGTTAATGGGAGTCGTCCCCGTCCCCCCAGTATACGCCCAGAACCATGGACCCGGTACTTGTGGTTCGGACTGTCTCCAACCAGCCATAATGTTGTGAGAGTGAAATTATGTCTAAGTCCAGCTTTGGTACAATAGAAGCAACTCTGAAACTTAACCTAAGCGTTTTTCGATGCTACTTTTTGGCTAACTTCTTATAGGAAGGTCTAGGATCTCTGAAAATGAACGTGCGCGTCTTTCACTCTTCCCGAGGGACTTAGAAGAATTTTGTGATATTTTTTATTAAAATGGTGTATAAGGGTATATATATAAATATATTATATAAATATATTTTATGCACTGTATATGAGCTGGCGATTTCTATGTCTGTGGTTCCGAGAGGGGGTAACCAGGCTCACTAATAAAGGTCAAGCCACTTGGCTGCCAGAATGCCCTGCTTCAGCACAGACCAGAAAGGCATTGTGATAAGCGTATCCCCGGTATAGTCAGGGGTTAATGGGAGTCGTCCCCGTCCCCCCCAGTATACGGCCAGAACCATGGACCCGGTACTTGTGGTTCGGACTGTCTCCAACCAGCCATAATGTTGTGAGAGTATAATTATGTCTAAGTCCAGCTTTGGTACATTAGAAGCAACTCTCAAACTTAACCTAAGCGTTTTTCGAAGCTTCTTTTTGGCTAACTTCTTATAGGAAGGTCTAGGAGCTCTGAAAATGAACGTGCGCATCTTTCACTCTTCCCGAGGGACTTACAAGAATTTTTTGATATTTTTTATTAAAATGGTGTTTAAGGGTATATATTTAAATATATTTTATGCACTGTATATGAGCTGGCAATTTCTAAGTCTGTGGTTCCGAGAGGGGGTAACCAGGCTCACTAATAAAGGTCAAGCCACTTGGCTGCCAGAATGCCCTGCTTCAGCACAGACCAGAAAGGCATTGTGATAAGCGTATCCCCGGTATAGTCAGGGGTTAATGGGAGTCGTTCCCGTCCCCCCAGTATACGCCCAGAACCATGGACCCGGTACTTGTGGTTCGGACTGTCTCCAACCAGCCATAATGTTGTGAGAGTGAAATTATGTCTAAGTCCAGCTTTGGTACATTAGAAGCAACTCTCAAACTTTACCTAAGCGTTTTCGAAGCTACTTTTTGGCTAACTTCTTATAGGAAGGTCTAGGAGCTCTGAAAATGAACGTGCGCATCTTTCACTCTTCCCGAGGGACTTAGAAGAATTTTGTGATATTTTTTAATAAAATGGTGTTTAAGGGTATATATTTAAATATATTTTATGCACTGTATATGAGCTGGCGATTTCTAAGTCTGTGGTTCCGAGAGGGGGTAACCAGGCTCACTAATAAAGGCCAAGCCACTTGGATGCCAGAATGCCCTGCTTCAGCACAGACCAGAAAGGCATTGTGATAAGCGTATCCTCGGTATAGTCAGGGGTTAATGGGAATCGTCCCCGTCCCCCCAGTATACGCCCAGAACCATGGACCCGGTACTTGTGGTTCGGACTGTCTCCAACCAGCCATAATGTTGTGAGAGTGAAATTATGTCTAAGTCCAGCTTTGGTACAATAGAAGCAACTCTGAAACTTAACCTAAGCGTTTTTCGAAGCTACTTTTTGGCTAACTTCTTATAGGAAGGTCTAGGATCTCTGAAAATGAACGTGCGCGTCTTTCACTCTTCCCGAGGGACTTAGAAGAATTTTGTGATATTTTTTATTAAAATGGTGTATAAGGGTATATATATAAATATATTATATAAATATATTTTATGCACTGTATATGAGCTGGCGATTTCTAAGTCTGTGGTTCCGAGAGGGGGTAACCAGGCTCACTAATAAAGGTCAAGCCACTTGGCTGCCAGAATGCCCTGCTTCAGCACAGACCAGAAAGGCATTGTGATAAGCGTATCCCCGGTATAGTCAGGGGTTAATGGGAGTCGTTCCCGTCCCCCCAGTATACGCCCAGAACCATGGACCCGGTATTTGTGGTTCGGACTGTCTCCAACCAGCCATAATGTTGTGAGAGTGAAATTATGTCTAAGTCCAGCTTTGGTACATTAGAAGCAACTCTCAAACTTTACCTAAGCGTTTTTCGAAGCTACTTTTTGGCTAACTTCTTATAGGAAGGTCTAGGAGCTCTGAAAATGAACGTGCGCATCTTTCACTCTTCCCGAGGGACTTAGAAGAATTTTGTGATATTTTTTATTAAAATGGTGTTTAAGGGTATATATTTAAATATATTTTATGCACTGTATATGAGCTGGCGATTTCTAAGTCTGTGGTTCCGAGAGGGGGTAACCAGGCTCACTAATAAAGGCCAAGCCACTTGGCTGCCAGAATGCCCTGCTTCAGCACAGACCAGAAAGGCATTGTGATAAGCGTATCCCCGGTATTGTCAGGGGTTAATGGGAGTCGTCCCCGTCCCCCCAGTATACGCCCAGAACCATGGACCCGGTACTTGTGGTTCGGACTGTCTCCAACCAGCCATAATGTTGTGAGAGTGAAATTATGTCTAAGTCCAGCTTTGGTACAATAGAAGCAACTCTGAAACTTAACCTAAGCGTTTTTCGACGCTACTTTTTGGCTAACTTCTTATAGGAAGGTCTAGGATCTCTGAAAATGAACGTGCGCGTCTTTCACTCTTCCCGAGGGACTTAGAAGAATTTTGTTATATTTTTTATTAAAATGGAGTATAAGGGTATATATATAAATATATTATATAAATATATTTTATGCACTGTATATGAGCTGGCGATTTCTAAGTCTGTGGTTCCGAGAGGGGGTAACCAGGCTCACTAATAAAGGTCAAGCCACTTGGCTGCCAGAATGCCCTGCTTCAGCACAGACCAGAAAGGCATTGTGATAAGCGTATCCCCGGTATAGTCAGGGGTTAATGGGAGTCGTTCCCGTCCCCCCAGTATACGCCCAGAACCATGGACCCGGTATTTGTGGTTCGGACTGTCTCCAACCAGCCATAATGTTGTGAGAGTGAAATTATGTCTAAGTCCAGCTTTGGTACATTAGAAGCAACTCTCAAACTTTACCTAAGCGTTTTTCGAAGCTACTTTTTGGCTAACTTCTTATAGGAAGGTCTAGGAGCTCTGAAAATGAACGTGCGCATCTTTCACTCTTCCCGAGGGACTTAGAAGAATTTTGTGATATTTTTTATTAAAATGGTGTTTAAGGGTATATATTTAAATATATTTTATGCACTGTATATGAGCTGGCGATTTCTAAGTCTGTGGTTCCGAGAGGGGGTAACCAGGCTCACTAATAAAGGCCAAGCCACTTGGCTGCCAGAATGCCCTGCTTCAGCACAGACCAGAAAGGCATTGTGATAAGCGTATCCCCGGTATAGTCAGGGGTTAATGGGAGTCGTCCCCGTCCCCCCAGTATACGCCCAGAACCATGGACCCGGTACTTGTGGTTCGGACTGTCTCCAACCAGCCATAATGTTGTGAGAGTGAAATTATGTCTAAGTCCAGCTTTGGTACAATAGAAGCAACTCTGAAACTTAACCTAAGCGTTTTTCGACGCTACTTTTTGGCTAACTTCTTATAGGAAGGTCTAGGATCTCTGAAAATGAACGTGCGCGTCTTTCACTCTTCCCGAGGGACTTAGAAGAATTTTGTTATATTTTTTATTAAAATGGAGTATAAGGGTTTATATATAAATATATTATATAAATATATTTTATGCACTGTATATGAGCTGGCGATTTCTAAGTCTGTGGTTCCGAGAGGGGGTAACCAGGCTCACTAATAAAGGTCAAGCCACTTGGCTGCCAGAATGCCCTGCTTCAGCACAGACCAGAAAGGCATTGTGATAAGCGTATCCCCGGTATAGTCAGGGGTTAATGGGAGTCGTTCCCGTCCCCCCAGTATACGCCCAGAACCATGGACCCGGTACTTGTGGTTCGGACTGTCTCCAACCAGCCATAATGTTGTGAGAGTGAAATTATGTCTAAGTCCAGCTTTGGTACATTAGAAGCAACTCTCAAACTTAACCTAAGCGTTTTTCGAAGCTACTTTTTGGCTAACTTCTTATAGGAAGGTCTAGGATCTCTGAAAATGAACGTGCGCATCTTTCACTCTTCCCGAGGGACTTAGAAGAATTTTGTGATATTTTTTATTAAAATGGTGTTTAAGGGTATATATTTAAATATATTTTATGCACTGTATATGAGCTGGCGATTTCTAAGTCTGTGGTTCCGAGAGGGGGTAACCAGGGTTTCTAATAAAAGTCAAACCACTTGGCTGCCAGAATGCCCTACTTCAGCACAGACCAGAAAGGCATTGTGATAAGCATATCCCCGGTACAGTCAGGGGTTAATGGGAGTCGTCCCCGTCCCCCCAGTATATGCCCAGAACCATGGACCCGGTACTTGTGGTTCGGACTGTCTCCAACCAGCCATAATGTTGTGAGAGTATAATTATGTCTAAGTCCAGCTTTGGTACATTAGAAGCAACTCTCAAACTTAACCTAAGCGTTTTTCGAAGCTACTTTTTGGCTAACTTCTTATAGGAAGGTCTAGGAGCTCTGAAAATGAACGTGCGCATCTTTCACTCTTCCCGAGGGACTTAGAAGAATTTTGTGATATTTTTTATTAAAATGGTGTATAAGGGTATATATTTAAATATATTTTATGCACTGTATATGAGCTGGCGATTTCTAAGTCTGTGGTTCCGAGAGGGGGACACCAGGCTCACTAATAAAGGCCAAGCCACTTGGCTGCCAGAATGCCCTGCTTCAGCACAGACCAGAAAGGCATTGTGATAAGCGTATCCCCGGTATAGTCAGGGGTTAATGGGAGTCGTCCCCGTCCCCCCAGTATACGCCCAGAACCATGGACCCGGTACTTGTGGTTCGGACTGTCTCCAACCAGCCATAATGTTGTGAGAGTGAAATTATGTCTAAGTCCAGCTTTGGTACAATAGAAGCAACTCTGAAACTTAACCTAAGCGTTTTTCGAAGCTACTTTTTGGCTAACTTCTTATAGGAAGGTCTAGGATCTCTGAAAATGAACGTGCGCGTCTTTCACTCTTCCCGAGGGACTTAGAAGAATTTTGTGATATTTTTTATTAAAATGGTGTATAAGGGTATATATATAAATATATTATATAAATATATTTTATGCACTGTATATGAGCTAGCGATTTCTAAGTCTGTGGTTCCGAGAGGGGGTAACCAGGCTCACTAATAAAGGTCAAGCCACTTGGCTGCCAGAATGCCCTGCTTCAGCACAGACCAGAAAGGCATTGTGATAAGCGTATCCCCGGTATAGTCAGGGGTTAATGGGAGTTGTTCCCGTCCCCCCAGTATACGCCCAGAACCATGGACCCGGTACTTGTTGTTCGGACTGTCTCCAACCAGCCATAATGTTGTGAGAGTGAAATTATGTCTAAGTCCAGCTTTGGTACATTAGAAGCAACTCTCAAACTTTACCTAAGCGTTTTTCGAAGCTACTTTTTGGCTAACTTCTTATAGGAAGGTCTAGGAGCTCTGAAAATGAACGTGCGCATCTTTCACTCTTCCCGAGGGACTTAGAAGAATTTTGTGATATTTTTTATTAAAATGGTGTTTAAGGGTATATATTTAAATATATTTTATGCACTGTATATGAGCTGGCGATTTCTAAGTCTGTGGTTCCGAGAGGGGGTAACCAGGGTTTCTAATAAAAGTCAAACCACTTGGCTGCCAGAATGCCCTACTTCAGCACAGACCAGAAAGGCATTGTGATAAGCGTATCCCCGGTAC
The DNA here is from genome assembly GCF_040206685.1 of Ascaphus truei. Taxonomy (NCBI): domain Eukaryota; kingdom Metazoa; phylum Chordata; class Amphibia; order Anura; family Ascaphidae; genus Ascaphus; species Ascaphus truei. The sequence continues at coordinate 280,160,262 of NC_134483.1, forward strand.
AGTCAGGGGTTAATGGGAGTCGTCCCCGTCCCCCCAGTATACGCCCAGAACCATGGACCCGGTACTTGTGGTTCGGACTGTCTTCAACCAGCCATAATGTTGTGAGAGTATAATTATGTCTAAGTCCAGCTTTGGTACATTAGAAGCAACTCTCAAACTTAACCTAAGCGTTTTTCGAAGCTACTTTTTGGCTAACTTCTTATACTGCACCGACACACTTTATTCGAGCAAATGCCCAATATGTACCTGGCAGATACCTAGAATGCACCGCTCCTCACCTCTGACAAGCCCCGTTGCGTTTGCCTTCCCAGCCTGGGTTCATGCCTGGCTGACGGGCGGCTGATCTGTTAAATGATAATGATTAGGATTTAATAGGCTGCAATGCTTAGCGTGTCTACCAGATGGCATAAATTCATGAATTGTAATGCAGTATATATATATACTGTGCAGTATTGCAGCCAGCGGGAATAAAATGCTTCAATCCCTGACTGAAAAATACCTCAATGCACTCGGGCAGAAAACAGTCACAAACCTCAATACACCCGGGTATACCCAAATTCGTGGGACTAGCCGAGCTCGAATAAAGTGTGTCGCCAGTGTAGGAAGGTCTAGGAGCTCTGAAAATGAACGTGCGCATCTTTCACTCTTCCCGAGGGACTTAGAAGAATTTTGTGATATTTTTTATTAAAATGGTGTATAAGGGTATATATATAAATATATTATATAAATATATTTTATGCACTGTATATGAGCTGGCGATTTCTAAGTCTGTGGTTCCGAGAGGGGGTAACCAGGCTCACTAATAAAGGCCAAGCCACTTGGCTGCCAGAATGCCCTGCTTCAGCACAGACCAGAAAGGCATTGTGATAAGCGTATCCCCGGTATAGTCAGGGGTTAATGGGAGTCGTCCCCGTCCCCCCAGTATACGCCCAGAACCATGGACCCGGTACTTGTGGTTCGGACTGTCTCCAACCAGCCATAATGTTGTGAGAGTGAAATTATGTCTAAGTCCAGCTTTGGTACATTAGAAGCAACTCTCAAACTTTACCTAAGCGTTTTTCGAAGATACTTTTTGGCTAACTTCTTATAGGAAGGTCTAGGAGCTCTGAAAATGAACGTGCGCATCTTTCACTCTTCCCGAGGGACTTAGAAGAATTTTGTGATATTTTTTATTAAAATGGTGTTTAAGGGTATATATTTAAATATATTTTATGCACTGTATATGAGCTGGCGATTTCTAAGTCTGTGGTTCCGAGAGGGGGTAACCAGGGTTTCTAATAAAAGTCAAACCACTTGGCTGCCAGAATGCCCTACTTCAGCACAGACCAGAAAGGCATTGTGATAAGCGTATCCCCGGTACAGTCAGGGGTTAATGGGAGTCGTCCCCGTCCCCCCAGTATACGCCCAGAACCATGGACCCGGTACTTGTGGTTCGGACTGTCTCCAACCAGCCATAATGTTGTGAGAGTATAATTATGTCTAAGTCCAGCTTTGGTACATTAGAAGCAACTCTCAAACTTAACCTAAGCGTTTTTCGAAGCTACTTTTTGGCTAACTTCTTATAGGAAGGTCTAGGAGCTCTGAAAATGAACGTGCGCATCTTTCACTCTTCCCGAGGGACTTAGAAGAATTTTGTGATATTTTTTATTAAAATGGTGTATAAGGGTATATATTTAAATATATTTTATGCACTGTATATGAGCTGGCGATTTCTAAGTCTGTGGTTCCGAGAGGGGGTAACCAGGGTTAATAATAAAAGTCAAACCACTTGGCTGCCAGAATGCCCTGCTTCAGCACAGACCAGAAAGGCATTGTGATAAGCGTATCCCCGGTATAGTCAGGGGTTAATGGGAGTCGTCCCCGTCCCCCCAGTATACGCCTAGAACCATGGACCCGGTACTTGTGGTTCGGACTGTCTCCAACCAGCCATAATGTTGTGAGAGTGAAATTATGTCTAAGTCCAGCTTTGGTACATTAGAAGCAACTCTCAAACTTAACCTAAGCGTTTATCGAAGCTACTTTTTGGCTAACTTCTTATAGGAAGGTCTAGGAGCTCTGAAAATGAACGTGCGCATCTTTCACTCTTCCCGAGGAACTTAGAAGAATTTTGTGATATTTTTTATTAAAATGGTGTATAAGGGTATATATTTAAATATATTTTATGCACTGTATATGAGCTGGCGATTTCTAAGTCTGTGGTTCCGAGAGGGGGTAACCAGGGTTAATAATAAAAGTCAAACCACTTGGCTGCCAGAATGCCCTGCTTCAGCACAGACCAGAAAGGCATTGTGATAAGCGTATCCCCGGTATAGTCAGGGGTTAATGGGAGTCGTCCCCGTCCCCCCAGTATACGCCTAGAACCATGGACCCGGTACTTGTGGTTCGGACTGTCTCCAACCAGCCATAATGATGTGAGAGTGAAATTATGTCTAAGTCCAGCTTTGGTACATTAGAAGCAACTCTCAAACTTAACCTAAGCGTTTATCGAAGCTACTTTTTGGCTAACTTCTTATAGGAAGGTCTAGGAGCTCTGAAAATGAACGTGCGCATCTTACACTCTTCCCGAGGAACTTAGAAGAATTTTGTGATATTTTTTATTAAAATGGTGTATAAGGGTATATATACAGTATATATATATATATATATTATGCACTGTATATGAGCTGGCGATTTCTAAGTCTGTGGTTCCGAGAGGGGGTAACCAGGGTTAATAATAAAAGTCAAACCACTTGGCTGCCAGAATGCCCTGCTTCAGCACAGACCAGAAAGGCATTGTGATAAGCGTATCCCCGGTATAGTCAGGGGTTAATGGGAGTCGTCCCCGTCCCCCCAGTATACGCCTAGAACCATGGACCCGGTACTTGTGGTTCGGACTGTCTCCAACCAGCCATAATGTTGTGAGAGTGAAATTATGTCTAAGTCCAGCTTTGGTACATTAGAAGCAACTCTCAAACTTAACCTAAGCGTTTATCGAAGCTACTTTTTGGCTAACTTCTTATAGGAAGGTCTAGGAGCTCTGAAAATGAACGTGCGCGTCTTTCAGTCTTCCCGAGGGACTTAGAAGAATTTTGTGATATTTTTTATTAAAATGGTGTATAAGGGTATATATACAGTATATATATATATATATATATATATATATATATTATGCACTGTATATGAGCTGGCGATTTCTAAGTCTGTGGTTCCGAGAGGGGGTAACCAGGGTTACTAATAAAAGTCAAACCACTTGGCTGCCAGAATGCCCTGCTACAGCACAGACCAGAAAGGCATTGTGATAAGCGTATCCCCGGTATAGTCAGGGGTTAATGGGAGTCCCCCCCGTCCCCCCAGTATACGCCCAGAACCATGGACCCGGTACTTGTGGTTCGGACTCTCTCCAACCAGCCATAATGTTCTGAGAGTGAAATTATGTCTAAGTCCAGCTTTGGTACATTAGAAGCAACTCTCAAACTTAACCTAAGCGTTTTTCGAAGCTACTTTTTGGCTAACTTCTTATAGGAAGGTCTAGGAGCTCTGAAAATGAACGTGCGCATCTTTCACTCTTCCCGAGGAACTTAGAAGAATTTTGTGATATTTTTTATTAAAATGGTGTATAAGGGTATATATTTAAATATATTTTATGCACTTTATATGAGCTGGCGATTTCTAAGTCTGTGGTTCCGAGAGGGGGTAACCAGGGTTACTAATAAAAGTCAAACCACTTGGCTGCCAGAATGCCCTGCTTCAGGACAGACCAGAAAGGCATTGTGATAAGCGTATCCCCGGTATAGTCAGGGGTTAATGGGAGTCCCCCCCGTCCCCCCAGTATACGCCCAGAACCATGGACCCGGTACTTGTGGTTCGGACTCTCTCCAACCAGCCATAATGTTCTGAGAGTGAAATTATGTCTAAGTCCAGCTTTGGTACATTAGAAGCAACTCTCAAACTTAACCTAAGCGTTTTTCGAAGCTACTTTTTGGCTAACTTCTTATAGGAAGGTCTAGGAGCTCTTAAAATGAACGTGCGCATCTTTCATTCTTCCCGAGGAACTTAGAAGAATTTTGTGATATTTTTTATTAAAATGGTGTTTAAGGGTATATATTTAAATATATTTTATGCACTTTATATGAGCTGGCGATTTCTAAGTCTGTGGTTCCGAGAGGGGGTAACCAGGGTTACTAATAAAAGTCAAACCACTTGGCTGCCAGAATGCCCTGCTTCAGCACAGACCAGAAAGGCATTGTGATAAGCGTATCCCCGGTATAGTCAGGGGTTAATGGGAGTCGTCCCCATCCCCCCAGTATACGGCCAGAACCATGGACCCGGTACTTGTGGTTCGGACTGTCTCCAACCAGCCATAATGTTGTGAGAGTGAAATTATGTCTAAGTCCAGCTTTGGTACATTAGAAGCAACTCTCAAACTTAACCTAAGCGTTTTTCGAAGCTACTTTGTGGCTAACTTCTTATAGGAAAGTCTAGGAGCTCTGAAAATGAACGTGCGCATCTTTCACTCTTCCCGAGGAACTTAGAAGAATTTTGTGATATTTTTTATTAAAATGGTGTATAAGGGTATATATTTAAATATATTTTATGCACTGTATATGAGCTGGCGATTTCTAAGTCTGTGGTTCCGAGAGGGGGTAACCAGGGTTACTAATAAAAGTCAAGCCACTTGGCTGCCAGAATGCCCTGCTTCAGCACAGACCAGAAAGGCATTGTGATAAGCGTATCCCCTGTACAGTCAGGGGTTAATGGGAGTTGTTCCCGTCCCCCCAGTATACGCCCAGAACCATGGACCCGGTACTTGTGGTTCGGACTGTCTCCAGCCAGCCATAACGTTGTGAGAGTGAAATTATGTCTAAGTCCAGCTTTGGTACATTAGAAGCAACTCTCAAACTTAACCTAAGCGTTTTTCGAAGCTACTTTTTGGCTAACTTCTTATAGGAAGGTCTAGCAGCTCTGAAAATGAACGTGCGCATCTTTCACTCTTCCCGAGGGACTTAGAAGAATTTTGTGATATTTTTTATTAAAATGGTGTATAAGGGTATATATTTAAATATATTTTATGCACTGTATATGAGCTGGCGATTTCTAAGTCTGTGGTTCAGAGAGGGGGTAACCAGGGTTACTAATAAAAGTCAAACCACTTGGCTGCCAGAAAGCCCTGCTTCAGCACAGACCAGAAAGGCATTGTGATAAGCATATCCCCGGTATAGTCAGGGGTTAATGGGAGTCCCCCCCGTCCCCCCAGTATACGGCCAGAACCATGGACCCGGTACTTGTGGTTCGGACTGTCTCCAACCAGCCATAATGTTGTGAGAGTGAAATTATGTCTAAGTCCAGCTTTGGTACATTAGAAGCAACTCTCAAACTTAACCTAAGCGTTTTTCGAAGCTACTTTTTGGCTAACTTCTTATAGGAAGGTCTAGGAGCTCTGAAAATGAACGTGCGCATCTTTCACTCTTCCCGAGGGACGTAGAAGAATTTTGTGATATTTTTTATTAAAATGGTGTATAAGGGTATATATTTAAATATATTTTATGCACTGTATATGAGCTGGCGATTTCTAAGTCTGTGGTTCCGAGAGGTTGTAACCAGGGTTACTAATAAAAGTTAAACCACTTGGCTGCCAGAATGCCTTGCTTCAGCACAGACCAGAAAGGCATTGTGATAAGCGTATCCCCGGTACAGTCAGGGGTTAATGGGAGTCGTTCCCGTCCCCCCAGTATACAGTACGCCCAGAACCATGGACCCGGTACTTGTGGTTCGGACTGTCTCCAACCAGCCATAATGTTGTGAGAGTGAAATTATGTCTAAGTCCAGCTTTGGTACATTAGAAGCAACTCTCAAACTTAACCTAAGCGTTTTTCGAAGCTACTTTTTGGCTAACTTCTTATAGGAAGGTCTAGGAGATCTGAAAATGAACGTGCGCATCTTTCACTCTTCCCGAGGGACGTAGAAGAATTTTGTGATATTTTTTATTAAAATGGTGTATAAGGGTATATATTTAAATATATTTTATGCACTTTATATGAGCTGGCGATTTCTAAGTCTGTGGTTCCGAGAGGGGGTAACCAGGGTTACTAATAAAAGTCAAACCACTTGGCTGCCAGAATGCCCTGCTTCAGCACAGACCAGAAAGGCATTGTGATAAGCGTATCCCCGGTATAGTCAGGGGTTAATGGGAGTCGTCCCCATCCCCCCAGTATACGGCCAGAACCATGGACCCGGTACTTGTGGTTCGGACTGTCTCCAACCAGCCATAATGTTGTGAGAGTGAAATTATGTCTAAGTCCAGCTTTGGTACATTAGAAGCAACTCTCAAACTTAACCTAAGCGTTTTTCGAAGCTACTTTGTGGCTAACTTCTTATAGGAAAGTCTAGGAGCTCTGAAAATGAACGTGCGCATCTTTCACTCTTCCCGAGGAACTTAGAAGAATTTTGTGATATTTTTTATTAAAATGGTGTATAAGGGTATATATTTAAATATATTTTATGCACTGTATATGAGCTGGCGATTTCTAAGTCTGTGGTTCCGAGAGGGGGTAACCAGGGTTACTAATAAAAGTCAAGCCACTTGGCTGCCAGAATGCCCTGCTTCAGCACAGACCAGAAAGGCATTGTGATAAGCGTATCCCCTGTACAGTCAGGGGTTAATGGGAGTTGTTCCCGTCCCCCCAGTATACGCCCAGAACCATGGACCCGGTACTTGTGGTTCGGACTGTCTCCAGCCAGCCATAACGTTGTGAGAGTGAAATTATGTCTAAGTCCAGCTTTGGTACATTAGAAGCAACTCTCAAACTTAACCTAAGCGTTTTTCGAAGCTACTTTTTGGCTAACTTCTTATAGGAAGGTCTAGCAGCTCTGAAAATGAACGTGCGCATCTTTCACTCTTCCCGAGGGACTTAGAAGAATTTTGTGATATTTTTTATTAAAATGGTGTATAAGGGTATATATTTAAATATATTTTATGCACTGTATATGAGCTGGCGATTTCTAAGTCTGTGGTTCAGAGAGGGGGTAACCAGGGTTACTAATAAAAGTCAAACCACTTGGCTGCCAGAAAGCCCTGCTTCAGCACAGACCAGAAAGGCATTGTGATAAGCGTATCCCCGGTATAGTCAGGGGTTAATGGGAGTCCCCCCCGTCCCCCCAGTATACGGCCAGAACCATGGACCCGGTACTTGTGGTTCGGACTGTCTCCAACCAGCCATAATGTTGTGAGAGTGAAATTATGTCTAAGTCCAGCTTTGGTACATTAGAAGCAACTCTCAAACTTAACCTAAGCGTTTTTCGAAGCTACTTTTTGGCTAACTTCTTATAGGAAGGTCTAGGAGCTCTGAAAATGAACGTGCGCATCTTTCACTCTTCCCGAGGGACGTAGAAGAATTTTGTGATATTTTTTATTAAAATGGTGTATAAGGGTATATATTTAAATATATTTTATGCACTGTATATGAGCTGGCGATTTCTAAGTCTGTGGTTCCGAGAGGTTGTAACCAGGGTTACTAATAAAAGTTAAACCACTTGGCTGCCAGAATGCCTTGCTTCAGCACAGACCAGAAAGGCATTGTGATAAGCGTATCCCCGGTACAGTCAGGGGTTAATGGGAGTCGTTCCCGTCCCCCCAGTATACAGTACGCCCAGAACCATGGACCCGGTACTTGTGGTTCGGACTGTCTCCAACCAGCCATAATGTTGTGAGAGTGAAATTATGTCTAAGTCCAGCTTTGGTACATTAGAAGCAACTCTCAAACTTAACCTAAGCGTTTTTCGAAGCTACTTTTTGGCTAACTTCTTATAGGAAGGTCTAGGAGATCTGAAAATGAACGTGCGCATCTTTCACTCTTCCCGAGGGACGTAGAAGAATTTTGTGATATTTTTTATTAAAATGGTGTATAAGGGTATATATTTAAATATGTTTTATGCACTGTATATGAGCTGGCGATTTCTAAGTCTGTGGTTCCGAGAGGGGGTAACCAGGGTTAATAATAAAAGTCAAACCACTTGGCTGCCAGAATGCCCTGCTTCAGCACAGACCAGAAAGGCATTGTGATAAGCGTATCCCCGGTATAGTCAGGGGTTAATGGGAGTCGTCCCCGTCCCCCCAGTATACGCCTAGAACCATGGACCCGGTACTTGTGGTTCGGACTGTCTCCAACCAGCCATAATGTTGTGAGAGTGAAATTATGTCTAAGTCCAGCTTTGGTACATTAGAAGCAACTCTCAAACTTAACCTAAGCGTTTATCGAAGCTACTTTTTGGCTAACTTCTTATAGGAAGGTCTAGGAGCTCTGAAAATGAACGTGCGCATCTTTCACTCTTCCCGAGGAACTTAGAAGAATTTTGTGATATTTTTTATTAAAATGGTGTATAAGGGTATATATTTAAATATATTTTATGCACTGTATATGAGCTGGCGATTTCTAAGTCTGTGGTTCCGAGAGGGGGTAACCAGGGTTAATAATAAAAGTCAAACCACTTGGCTGCCAGAATGCCCTGCTTCAGCACAGATCAGAAAGGCATTGTGATAAGCGTATCCCCGGTATAGTCAGGGGTTAATGGGAGTCGTCCCCGTCCCCCCAGTATACGCCTAGAACCATGGACCCGGTACTTGTGGTTCGGACTGTCTCCAACCAGCCATAATGTTGTGAGAGTGAAATTATGTCTAAGTCCAGCTTTGGTACATTAGAAGCAACTCTCAAACTTAACCTAAGCGTTTATCGAAGCTACTTTTTGGCTAACTTCTTATAGGAAGGTCTAGGAGCTCTGAAAATGAACGTGCGCATCTTACACTCTTCCCGAGGAACTTAGAAGAATTTTGTGATATTTTTTATTAAAATGGTGTATAAGGGTATATATACAGTATATATATATATATATATATATTATGCACTGTATATGAGCTGGCGATTTCTAAGTCTGTGGTTCCGAGAGGGGGTAACCAGGGTTAATAATAAAAGTCAAACCACTTGGCTGCCAGAATGCCCTGCTTCAGCACAGACCAGAAAGGCATTGTGATAAGCGTATCCCCGGTATAGTCAGGGGTTAATGGGAGTCGTCCCCGTCCCCCCAGTATACGCCTAGAACCATGGACCCGGTACTTGTGGTTCGGACTGTCTCCAACCAGCCATAATGTTGTGAGAGTGAAATTATGTCTAAGTCCAGCTTTGGTACATTAGAAGCAACTCTCAAACTTAACCTAAGCGTTTATCGAAGCTACTTTTTGGCTAACTTCTTATAGGAAGGTCTAGGAGCTCTGAAAATGAACGTGCGCGTCTTTCAGTCTTCCCGAGGGACTTAGAAGAATTTTGTGATATTTTTTATTAAAATGGTGTATAAGGGTATATATACAGTATATATATATATATATATATATATATATTATGCACTGTATATGAGCTGGCGATTTCTAAGTCTGTGGTTCTGAGAGGGGGTAACCAGGGTTACTAATAAAAGTCAAACCACTTGGCTGCCAGAATGCCCTGCTTCAGCACAGACCAGAAAGGCATTGTGATAAGCGTATCCCCGGTATAGTCAGGGGTTAATGGGAGTCCCCCCCGTCCCCCCAGTATACGCCCAGAACCATGGACCCGGTACTTGTGGTTCGGACTCTCTCCAACCAGCCATAATGTTCTGAGAGTGAAATTATGTCTAAGTCCAGCTTTGGTACATTAGAAGCAACTCTCAAACTTAACCTAAGCGTTTTTCGAAGCTACTTTTTGGCTAACTTCTTATAGGAAGGTCTAGGAGCTCTGAAAATGAACGTGCGCATCTTTCACTCTTCCCGAGGAACTTAGAAGAATTTTGTGATATTTTTTATTAAAATGGTGTATAAGGGTATATATTTAAATATATTTTATGCACTGTATATGAGCTGGCGATTTCTAAGTCTGTGGTTCCGAGAGGGGGTAACCAGGGTTACTAATAAAAGTCAAACCACTTGGCTGCCAGAATGCCCTGCTTCAGCACAGACCAGAAAGGCATTGTGATAAGCGTATCCCCGGTATAGTCAGGGGTTAATGGGAGTCGTCCCCGTCCCCCCAGTATACGCCGAGAACCATGGACCCGGTACTTGTGGTTCGGACTGTCTCCAACCAGCCATAACGTTGTGAGAGTGAAATTATGTCTAAGTCCAGCTTTGGTACATTAGAAGCAACTCTCAAACTTAACCTAAGCGTTTTTCGAAGCTACTTTTTGGCTAACTTCTTATAGGAAGGTCTAGGAGCTCTGAAAATGAACGTGCGCATCTTTCACTCTTCCCGAGGAACTTAGAAGAATTTTGTGATATTTTTTATTAAAATGGTGTTTAAGGGTATATATTTAAATATATTTTATGCACTGTATATGAGCTGGCGATTTCTAAGTCTGTGGTTCCGAGAGGGGGTAACCAGGCTCACTAATAAAGGTCAAGCCACTTGGCTGCCAGAATGCCCTGCTTCAGCACAGACCAGAAAGGCATTGTGATAAGCATATCCCCGGTATAGTCAGGGGTTAATGGGAGTCGTTCCCGTCCCCCCAGTATACGCCCAGAACCATGGACCCGGTACTTGTGGTTCGGACTGTCTCCAACCAGCCATAATGTTGTGAGAGTGAAATTATGTCTAAGTCCAGCTTTGGTACATTAGAAGCAACTCTCAAACTTAACCTAAGCGTTTTTCGAAGCTACTTTTTGGCTAACTTCTTATAGGAAGGTCTAGGAGCTCTGAAAATGAACGTGCGCATCTTTCACTCTTCCCGAGGGACTTAGAAAAATTTTGTGATATTTTTTATTAAAATGGTGTATAAGGGTATATATTTAAATATATTTTATGCACTTTATATGAGCTGGCGATTTCTAAGTCTGTGGTTCCGAGAGGGGGTAACCAGGGTTACTAATAAAAGTCAAACCACTTGGCTGCCAGAATGCCCTGCTTCAGCACAGACCAGAAAGGCATTGTGATAAGCGTATCCCCGGTATAGTCAGGGGTTAATGGGAGTCGTCCCCATCCCCCCAGTATACGGCCAGAACCATGGACCCGGTACTTGTGGTTCGGACTGTCTCCAACCAGCCATAATGTTGTGAGAGTGAAATTATGTCTAAGTCCAGCTTTGGTACATTAGAAGCAACTCTCAAACTTAACCTAAGCGTTTTTCGAAGCTACTTTTTGGCTAACTTCTTATAGGAAGGTCTAGGAGCTCTGAAAATGAACGTGCGCATCTTTCACTCTTCCCGAGGGACTTAGAAGAATTTTGTGATATTTTTTATTAAAATGGTGTATAAGGGTATATATACAGTATATATATATATATATATATATATTTATATATATATATATATATATATATTTATTATGCACTGTATATGAGCTGGCGATTTCTAAGTCTGTGGTTCCGAGAGGGGGTAATCAGGGTTACTATTAAAAGTCAAACCACTTGGCTGCCAGAATGCCCTGCTTCAGCACAGACCAGAAAGGCATTGTCATAAGCGTATCCCCGGTATAGTCAGGGGTTAATGGGAGTCGTCCCCGTCCCCCCAGTATACGCCCTGAACCATGGACCCGGTACTTGTGGTTCGGACTGTCTCCAACCAGCCATAATGTTGTGAGAGTGAAATTATGTCTAAGTCCAGCTTTGGTACATTAGAAGCAACTCTCAAACTTAACCTAAGCGTTTTTCGAAGCTACTTTTGGCTAACTTCTTATAGGAAGGTCTAGGAGCTCTGAAAATGAACGTGCGCATCTTTCACTCTTCCCGAGGGACTTAGAAGAATTTTGTGATATTTTTTATTAAAATGGTGTATAAGGGTATATATTTAAATATATTTTATGCACTGTATATGAGCTGGCGATTTCTAAGTCTGTGGTTCCGAGAGGTTGTAACCAGGGTTACTAATAAAAGTCAAACCACTTGGCTGCCAGAATGCCCTGCTTCAGCACAGACCAGAAAGGCATTGTGATAAGCGTATCCCCGGTACAGTCAGGGGTTAATGGGAGTCGTTCCCGTCCCCCCAGTATACGCCCAGAACCATGGACCCGGTACTTGTGGTTCGGACTGTCTCCAACCAGCCATAATGTTGTGAGAGTGAAATTATGTCTAAGTCCAGCTTTGGTACATTAGAAGCAACTCTCAAACTTAACCTAAGCGTTTTTCGAAGCTACTTTTTGGCTAACTTCTTATAGGAAGGTCTAGGAGCTCTGAAAATGAACGTGCGCATCTTTCACTCTTCCCGAGGAACTTAGAAGAATTTTGTGATATTTTTTATTAAAATGGTGTATAAGGGTATATATTTAAATATATTTTATGCACTGTATATGAGCTGGCGATTTCTAAGTCTGTGGTTCCGAGAGGGGGTAACCAGGCTCACTAATAAAGGTCAAGCCACTTGGCTGCCAGAATGCCCTGCTTCAGCACAGACCAGAAAGGCATTGTGATAAGCATATCCCCGGTATAGTCAGGGGTTAATGGGAGTCGTTCCCGTCCCCCCAGTATACGCCCAGAACCATGGACCCGGTACTTGTGGTTCGGACTGTCTCCAACCAGCCATAATGTTGTGAGAGTGAAATTATGTCTAAGTCCAGCTTTGGTACATTAGAAGCAACTCTCAAACTTAACCTAAGCGTTTTTCGAAGCTACTTTTTGGCTAACTTCTTATAGGAAGGTCTAGGAGCTCTTAAAATGAACGTGCGCATCTTTCACTCTTCCCGAGGGACTTAGAAAAATTTTGTGATATTTTTTATTAAAATGGTGTATAAGGGTATATATTTAAATATATTTTATGCACTTTATATGAGCTGGCGATTTCTAAGTCTGTGGTTCCGAGAGGGGGTAACCAGGGTTACTAATAAAAGTCAAACCACTTGGCTGCCAGAATGCCCTGCTTCAGCACAGACCAGAAAGGCATTGTGATAAGCGTATCCCCGGTATAGTCAGGGGTTAATGGGAGTCGTCCCCATCCCCCCAGTATACGGCCAGAACCATGGACCCGGTACTTGTGGTTCGGACTGTCTCCAACCAGCCATAATGTTGTGAGAGTGAAATTATGTCTAAGTCCAGCTTTGGTACATTAGAAGCAACTCTCAAACTTAACCTAAGCGTTTTTCGAAGCTACTTTTTGGCTAACTTCTTATAGGAAGGTCTAGGAGCTCTGAAAATGAACGTGCGCATCTTTCACTCTTTCCGAGGGACTTAGAAGAATTTTGTGATATTTTTTATTAAAATGGTGTATAAGGGTATATATACAGTATATATATATATATATATATATATATATATATATATATTTATATATATATATATATATATTTATTATGCACTGTATATGAGCTGGCGATTTCTAAGTCTGTGGTTCCGAGAGGGGGTAATCAGGGTTACTATTAAAAGTCAAACCACTTGGCTGCCAGAATGCCCTGCTTCAGCACAGACCAGAAAGGCATTGTCATAAGCGTATCCCCGGTATAGTCAGGGGTTAATGGGAGTCGTCCCCGTCCCCCCAGTATACGCCCTGAACCATGGACCCGGTACTTGTGGTTCGGACTGTCTCCAACCAGCCATAATGTTGTGAGAGTGAAATTATGTCTAAGTCCAGCTTTGGTACATTAGAAGCAACTCTCAAACTTAACCTAAGCGTTTTTCGAAGCTACTTTTGGCTAACTTCTTATAGGAAGGTCTAGGAGCTCTGAAAATGAACGTGCGCATCTTTCACTCTTCCCGAGGGACTTAGAAGAATTTTGTGATATTTTTTATTAAAATGGTGTATAAGGGTATATATTTAAATATATTTTATGCACTGTATATGAGCTGGCGATTTCTAAGTCTGTGGTTCCGAGAGGTTGTAACCAGGGTTACTAATAAAAGTCAAACCACTTGGCTGCCAGAATGCCCTGCTTCAGCACAGACCAGAAAGGCATTGTGATAAGCGTATCCCCGGTACAGTCAGGGGTTAATGGGAGTCGTTCCCGTCCCCCCAGTATACGCCCAGAACCATGGACCCGGTACTTGTGGTTCGGACTGTCTCCAACCAGCCATAATGTTGTGAGAGTGAAATTATGTCTAAGTCCAGCTTTGGTACATTAGAAGCAACTCTCAAACTTAACCTAAGCGTTTTTCGAAGCTACTTTTTGGCTAACTTCTTATAGGAAGGTCTAGGAGCTCTGAAAATGAACGTGCGCATCTTTCACTCTTCCCGAGGAACTTAGAAGAATTTTGTGATATTTTTTATTAAAATGGTGTATAAGGGTATATATTTAAATATATTTTATGCACTGTATATGAGCTGGCGATTTCTAAGTCTGTGGTTCCGAGAGGGGGTAACCAGGTTTACTAATAAAAGTCAAACCACTTGGCTGCCAGAATGCCCTGCTTCAGCACAGACCAGAAAGGCATTGTGATAAGCGTATCCCCGGTATAGTCAGGGGTTAATGGGAGTCGTCCCCGTCCCCCCAGTATACGCCTAGAACCATGGACCCGGTACTTGTGGTTCGGACTGTCTCCAACCAGCCATAACGTTGTGAGAGTGAAATTATGTCTAAGTCCAGCTTTGGTACATTAGAAGCAACTCTCAAACTTAACCTACAGTAAGCGTTTTTCGAAGCTACTTTTTGGCTAACTTCTTATAGGAAGGTCTAGGAGCTCTGAAAATGAACGTGCGCATCTTTCACTCTTCCCGAGGAACTTAGAAGAATTTTGTGATATTTTTTATTAAAATGGTGTTTAAGGGTATATATTTAAATATATTTTATGCACTGTATATGAGCTGGCGATTTCTAAGTCTGTGGTTCCGAGAGGGGGTAACCAGGGTTACTAATAAAAGTCAAACCACTTGGCTGCCAGAATGCCCTGCTTCAGCACAGACCAGAAAGGCATTGTGATAAGCGTATCCCCGGTATAGTCAGGGGTTAATGGGAGTCGTCCCCGTCCCCCCAGTATACGCCTAGAACCATGGACCCGGTACTTGTGGTTCGGACTGTCTCCAACCAGCCATAACGTTGTGAGAGTGAAATTATGTCTAAGTCCAGCTTTGGTACATTAGAAGCAACTCTCAAACTTAACCTAAGCGTTTTTCGAAGCTACTTTTTGGCTAACTTCTTATAGGAAAATCTAGGAGCTCTGAAAATGAACGTGCGCATCTTTCACTCTTCCCGAGGAACTTAGAAGAATTTTGTGATATTTTTTATTAAAATGGTGTTTAAGGGTATATATTTAAATATATTTTATGCACTGTATATGAGCTGGCGATTTCTAAGTCTGTGGTTCCGAGAGGGGGTAACCAGGCTCACTAATAAAGGTCAAGCCACTTGGCTGCCAGAATGCCCTGCTTCAGCACAGACCAGAAAGGCATTGTGATAAGCGTATCCCCGGTACAGTCAGGGGTAAATGGGAGTCGTTCCCGTCCCCCCAGTATACGCCCAGAACCATGGACCCGGTACTTGTGGTTCGGACTGTCTCCAACCAGCCATAATGTTGTGAGAGTGAAATTATGTCTAAGTCCAGCTTTGGTACATTAGAAGCAACTCTCAAACTTAACCTAAGCGTTTTTCGAAGCTACTTTTTGGCTAACTTCTTATAGGAAGGTCTAGGAGCTCTGAAAATGAACGTGCGCATCTTTCACTCTTCCCGAGGAACTTAGAAGAATTTTGTGATATTTTTTATTAAAATGGTGTATATGGGTATATATTTAAATATATTTTATGCACTGTATATGAGCTGGCGATTTCTAAGTCTGTGGTTCCGAGAGGGGGTAACCAGGGTTACTAATAAAAGTCAAACCACTTGGCTGCCAGAATGCCCTGCTTCAGCACAGACCAGAAAGGCATTGTGATAAGCGTATCCCCGGTATAGTCAGGGGTTAATGGGAGTCGTCCCCGTCCCCCCAGTATACGCCTAGAACCATGGACCCGGTACTTGTGGTTCGGACTGTCTCCAACCAGCCATAATGTTGTGAGAGTGAAATTATGTCTAAGTCCAGCTTTGGTACATTAGAAGCAACTCTCAAACTTAACCTAAGCGTTTTTCGAAGCTACTTTTTGGCTAACTTCTTATAGGAAGGTCTAGGAGCTCTGAAAATGAACGTGCGCATCTTTCACTCTTCCCGAGGAACTTAGAAGAATTTTGTGATATTTTTTATTAAAATGGTGTTTAAGGGTATATATTTAAATATATTTTATGCACTGTATATGAGCTGGCGATTTCTAAGTCTGTGGTTCCGAGAGGGGGTAACCAGGCTCACTAATAAAGGTCAAGCCACTTGGTTGCCAGAATGCCCTGCTTCAGCACAGACCAGAAAGGCATTGTGATAAGCGTATCCCCGGTATAGTCAGGGGTTAATGGGAGTCGTTCCCGTCCCCCCAGTATACGCCCAGAACCATGGACCCGGTACTTGTGGTTCGGACTGTCTCCAACCAGCCATAATGTTGTGAGAGTGAAATTATGTCTAAGTCCAGCTTTGGTACATTAGAAGCAACTCTCAAACTTAACCTAAGCGTTTTTCGAAGCTACTTTTTGGCTAACTTCTTATAGGAAGGTCTAGGAGCTCTGAAAATGAACGTGCGCATCTTTCACTCTTCCCGAGGGACTTAGAAGAATTTTGTGATATTTTTTATTAAAATGGTGTATAAGGGTATATATTTAAATATATTTTATGCACTGTATATGAGCTGGCGATTTCTAAGTCTGTGGTTCCGAGAGGTTGTAACCAGGGTTACTAATAAAAGTTAAACCACTTGGCTGCCAGAATGCCCTGCTTCAGCACAGACCAGAAAGGCATTGTGATAAGCGTATCCCCGGTACAGTCAGGGGTTCCCGTCCCCCCAGTATACGCCCAGAACCATGGACCCGGTACTTGTGGTTCGGACTGTCTCCAACCAGCCATAATGTTGTGAGAGTGAAATTATGTCTAAGTCCAGCTTTGGTACATTAGAAGCAACTCTCAAACTTAACCTAAGCGTTTTTCGAAGCTACTTTTTGGCTAACTTCTTATAGGAAGGTCTAGGAGCTCTGAAAATGAACGTGCGCATCTTTCACTCTTCCCGAGGAACTTAGAAGAATTTTGTGATATTTTTTATTAAAATGGTGTATAAGGGTATATATTTAAATATATTTTATGCACTGTATATGAGCTGGCGATTTCTAAGTCTGTGGTTCCGAGAGGGGGTAACCAGGGTTACTAATAAAAGTCAAACCACTTGGCTGCTAGAATGCCCTGCTTCAGCACAGACCAGAAAGGCATTGTGATAAGCGTATCCCCGGTATAGTCAGGGGTTAATGGGAGTCGTCCCCGTCCCCCCAGTATACGCCTAGAACCATGGACCCGGTACTTGTGGTTCGGACTGTCTCCAACCAGCCATAACGTTGTGAGAGTGAAATTATGTCTAAGTCCAGCTTTGGTACATTAGAAGCAACTCTCAAACTTAACCTAAGCGTTTTTCGAAGCTACTTTTTGGCTAACTTCTTATAGGAAAATCTAGGAGCTCTGAAAATGAACGTGCGCATCTTTCACTCTTCCCGAGGAACTTAGAAGAATTTTGTGATATTTTTTATTAAAATGGTGTTTAAGGGTATATATTTAAATATATTTTATGCACTGTATATGAGCTGGCGATTTCTAAGTCTGTGGTTCCGAGAGGGGGTAACCAGGCTCACTAATAAAGGTCAAGCCACTTGGCTGCCAGAATGCCCTGCTTCAGCACAGACCAGAAAGGCATTGTGATAAGCGTATCCCCGGTACAGTCAGGGGTTAATAGGAGTCGTTCCCGTCCCCCCAGTATACGCCCAGAACCATGGACCCGGTACTTGTGGTTCGGACTGTCTCCAACCAGCCATAATGTTGTGAGAGTGAAATTATGTCTAAGTCCAGCTTTGGTACATTAGAAGCAACTCTCAAACTTAACCTAAGCGTTTTTCGAAGCTACTTTTTGGCTAACTTCTTATAGGAAGGTCTAGGAGCTCTGAAAATGAACGTGCGCATCTTTCACTCTTCCCGAGGAACTTAGAAGAATTTTGTGATATTTTTTATTAAAATGGTGTATAAGGGTATATATTTAAATATATTTTATGCACTGTATATGAGCTGGCGATTTCTAAGTCTGTGGTTCCGAGAGGGGGTAACCAGGGTTACTAATAAAAGTCAAACCACTTGGCTGCCAGAATGCCCTGCTTCAGCACAGACCAGAAAGGCATTGTGATAAGCGTATCCCCGGTATAGTCAGGGGTTAATGGGAGTCGTCCCCGTCCCCCCAGTATACGCCTAGAACCATGGACCCGGTACTTGTGGTTCGGACTGTCTCCAACCAGCCATAACGTTGTGAGAGTGAAATTATGTCTAAGTCCAGCTTTGGTACATTAGAAGCAACTCTCAAACTTAACCTAAGCGTTTTTCGAAGCTACTTTTTGGCTAACTTCTTATAGGAAGGTCTAGGAGCTCTGAAAATGAACGTGCGCATCTTTTACTCTTCCCGAGGAACTTAGAAGAATTTTGTGATATTTTTTATTAAAATGGTGTTTAAGGGTATATATTTAAATATATTTTATGCACTGTATATGAGCTGGCGATTTCTAAGTCTGTGGTTCCGAGAGGGGGTAACCAGGCTCACGAATAAAGGTCAAGCCACTTGGTTGCCAGAATGCCCTGCTTCAGCACAGACCAGAAAGGCATTGTGATAAGCGTATCCCCGGTATAGTCAGGGGTTAATGGGAGTCGTTCCCGTCCCCCCAGTATACGCCCAGAACCATGGACCCGGTACTTGTGGTTCGGACTGTCTCCAACCAGCCATAATGTTGTGAGAGTGAAATTATGTCTAAGTCCAGCTTTGGTACATTAGAAGCAACTCTCAAACTTAACCTAAGCGTTTTTCGAAGCTACTTTTTGGCTAACTTCTTATAGGAAGGTCTAGGAGCTCTGAAAATGAACGTGCGCATCTTTCACTCTTCCCGAGGGACTTAGAAGAATTTTGTGATATTTTTTATTAAAATGGTGTATAAGGGTATATATTTAAATATATTTTATGCACTGTATATGAGCTGGCGATTTCTAAGTCTGTGGTTCCGAGAGGTTGTAACCAGGGTTACTAATAAAAGTTAAACCACTTGGCTGCCAGAATGCCCTGCTTCAGCACAGACCAGAAAGGCATTGTGATAAGCGTATCCCCGGTACAGTCAGGGGTTAATGGGAGTCGTTCCCGTCCCCCCAGTATACGCCCAGAACCATGGACCCGGTACTTGTGGTTCGGACTGTCTCCAACCAGCCATAATGTTGTGAGAGTGAAATTATGTCTAAGTCCAGCTTTGGTACATTAGAAGCAACTCTCAAACTTAACCTAAGCGTTTTTCGAAGCTACTTTTTGGCTAACTTCTTATAGGAAGGTCTAGGAGCTCTGAAAATGAACGTGCGCATCTTTTACTCTTCCCGAGGAACTTAGAAGAATTTTGTGATATTTTTTATTAAAATGGTGTTTAAGGGTATATATTTAAATATATTTTATGCACTGTATATGAGCTGGCGATTTCTAAGTCTGTGGTTCCGAGAGGGGGTAACCAGGCTCACTAATAAAGGTCAAGCCACTTGGTTGCCAGAATGCCCTGCTTCAGCACAGACCAGAAAGGCATTGTGATAAGCGTATCCCCGGTATAGTCAGGGGTTAATGGGAGTCGTTCCCGTCCCCCCAGTATACGCCCAGAACCATGGACCCGGTACTTGTGGTTCGGACTGTCTCCAACCAGCCATAATGTTGTGAGAGTGAAATTATGTCTAAGTCCAGCTTTGGTACATTAGAAGCAACTCTCAAACTTAACCTAAGCGTTTTTCGAAGCTACTTTTTGGCTAACTTCTTATAGGAAGGTCTAGGAGCTCTGAAAATGAACGTGCGCATCTTTCACTCTTCCCGAGGGACTTAGAAGAATTTTGTGATATTTTTTATTAAAATGGTGTATAAGGGTATATATTTAAATATATTTTATGCACTGTATATGAGCTGGCGATTTCTAAGTCTGTGGTTCCGAGAGGTTGTAACCAGGGTTACTAATAAAAGTTAAACCACTTGGCTGCCAGAATGCCCTGCTTCAGCACAGACCAGAAAGGCATTGTGATAAGCGTATCCCCGGTACAGTCAGGGGTTAATGGGAGTCGTTCCCGTCCCCCCAGTATACGCCCAGAACCATGGACCCGGTACTTGTGGTTCGGACTGTCTCCAACCAGCCATAATGTTGTGAGAGTGAAATTATGTCTAAGTCCAGCTTTGGTAGATTAGAAGCAACTCTCAAACTTAACCTAAGCGTTTTTCGAAGCTACTTTTTGGCTAACTTCTTATAGGAAGGTCTAGGAGCTCTGAAAATGAACGTGCGCATCTTTTACTCTTCCCGAGGAACTTAGAAGAATTTTGTGATATTTTTTATTAAAATGGTGTTTAAGGGTATATATTTAAATATATTTTATGCACTGTATATGAGCTGGCGATTTCTAAGTCTGTGGTTCCGAGAGGGGGTAACCAGGCTCACTAATAAAGGTCAAGCCACTTGGTTGCCAGAATGCCCTGCTTCAGCACAGACCAGAAAGGCATTGTGATAAGCGTATCCCCGGTATAGTCAGGGGTTAATGGGAGTCGTTCCCGTCCCCCCAGTATACGCCCAGAACCATGGACCCGGTACTTGTGGTTCGGACTGTCTCCAACCAGCCATAATGTTGTGAGAGTGAAATTATGTCTAAGTCCAGCTTTGGTACATTAGAAGCAACTCTCAAACTTAACCTAAGCGTTTTTCGAAGCTACTTTTTGGCTAACTTCTTATAGGAAGGTCTAGGAGCTCTGAAAATGAACGTGCGCATCTTTCACTCTTCCCGAGGGACTTAGAAGAATTTTGTGATATTTTTTATTAAAATGGTGTATAAGGGTATATATTTAAATATATTTTATGCACTGTATATGAGCTGGCGATTTCTAAGTCTGTGGTTCCGAGAGGTTGTAACCAGGGTTACTAATAAAAGTTAAACCACTTGGCTGCCAGAATGCCCTGCTTCAGCACAGACCAGAAAGGCATTGTGATAAGCGTATCCCCGGTACAGTCAGGGGTTAATGGGAGTCGTTCCCGTCCCCCCAGTATACGCCCAGAACCATGGACCCGGTACTTGTGGTTCGGACTGTCTCCAACCAGCCATAATGTTGTGAGAGTGAAATTATGTCTAAATCCAGCTTTGGTACATTAGAAGCAACTCTCAAACTTAACCTAAGCGTTTTTCGAAGCTACTTTTTGGCTAACTTCTTATAGGAAGGTCTAGGAGCTCTGAAAATGAACGTGCGCATCTTTCACTCTTCCCGAGGAACTTAGAAGAATTTTGTGATATTTTTTATTAAAATGGTGTATAAGGGTATATATTTAAATATATTTTATGCACTGTATATGAGCTGGCGATTTCTAAGTCTGTGGTTCCGAGAGGGGGTAACCAGGGTTACTAATAAAAGTCAAACCACTTGGCTGCCAGAATGCCCTGCTTCAGCACAGACCAGAAAGGCATTGTGATAAGCGTATCCCCGGTATAGTCAGGGGTTAATGGGAGTCGTCCCCGTCCCCCCCAGTATACGCCTAGAACCATGGACCCGGTACTTGTGGTTCGGACTGTCTCCAACCAGCCATAATGTTGTGAGAGTGAAATTATGTCTAAGTCCAGCTTTGGTACATTAGAAGCAACTCTCAAACTTAACCTAAGCATTTTTCGAAGCTACTTTTTGGCTAACTTCTTATAGGAAGGTCTAGGAGCTCTGAAAATGAACGTGCGCATCTTTCACTCTTCCCGAGGGACTTAGAAGAATTTTGTGATATTTTTTATTAAAATGGTGTATAAGGGTATATATTTAAATATATTTTATGCACTGTATATGAGCTGGCGATTTCTAAGTCTGTGGTTCCGAGAGGTTGTAACCAGGGTTACTAATAAAAGTTAAACCACTTGGCTGCCAGAATGCCCTGCTTCAGCACAGACCAGAAAGGCATTGTGATAAGCGTATCCCCGGTACAGTCAGGGGTTAATGGGAGTCGTTCCCGTCCCCCCAGTATACGCCCAGAACCATGGACCCGGTACTTGTGGTTCGGACTGTCTCCAACCAGCCATAATGTTGTGAGAGTGAAATTATGTCTAAGTCCAGCTTTGGTACATTAGAAGCAACTCTCAAACTTAACCTAAGCGTTTTTCGAAGCTACTTTTTGGCTAACTTCTTATAGGAAGGTCTAGGAGCTCTGAAAATGAACGTGCGCATCTTTTACTCTTCCCGAGGAACTTAGAAGAATTTTGTGATATTTTTTATTAAAATGGTGTTTAAGGGTATATATTTAAATATATTTTATGCACTGTATATGAGCTGGCGATTTCTAAGTCTGTGGTTCCGAGAGGGGGTAACCAGGCTCACTAATAAAGGTCAAGCCACTTGGTTGCCAGAATGCCCTGCTTCAGCACAGACCAGAAAGGCATTGTGATAAGCGTATCCCCGGTATAGTCAGGGGTTAATGGGAGTCGTTCCCGTCCCCCCAGTATACGCCCAGAACCATGGACCCGGTACTTGTGGTTCGGACTGTCTCCAACCAGCCATAATGTTGTGAGAGTGAAATTATGTCTAAGTCCAGCTTTGGTACATTAGAAGCAACTCTCAAACTTAACCTAAGCGTTTTTCGAAGCTACTTTTTGGCTAACTTCTTATAGGAAGGTCTAGGAGCTCTGAAAATGAACGTGCGCATCTTTCACTCTTCCCGAGGGACTTAGAAGAATTTTGTGATATTTTTTATTAAAATGGTGTATAAGGGTATATATTTAAATATATTTTATGCACTGTATATGAGCTGGCGATTTCTAAGTCTGTGGTTCCGAGAGGGGGTAACCAGGGTTACTAATAAAAGTCAAACCACTTGGCTGCCAGAATGCCCTGCTTCAGCACAGACCAGAAAGGCATTGTGATAAGCGTATCCCCGGTATAGTCAGGGGTTAATGGGAGTCGTCCCCGTCCCCCCCAGTATACGCCTAGAACCATGGACCCGGTACTTGTGGTTCGGACTGTCTCCAACCAGCCATAACGTTGTGAGAGTGAAATTATGTCTAAGTCCAGCTTTGGTACATTAGAAGCAACTCTCAAACTTAACCTAAGCATTTTTCGAAGCTACTTTTTGGCTAACTTCTTATAGGAAGGTCTAGGAGCTCTGAAAATGAACGTGCGCATCTTTCACTCTTCCCGAGGAACTTAGAAGAATTTTGTGATATTTTTTATTAAAATGGTGTATAAGGGTATATATTTAAATATATTTTATGCACTGTATATGAGCTGGCGATTTCTAAGTCTGTGGTTCCGAGAGGGGGTAACCAGGGTTACTAATAAAAGTCAAACCACTTGGCTGCCAGAATGCCCTGCTTCAGCACAGACCAGAAAGGCATTGTGATAAGCGTATC
The DNA here is from genome assembly GCF_040206685.1 of Ascaphus truei. Lineage (NCBI taxonomy): Eukaryota > Metazoa > Chordata > Amphibia > Anura > Ascaphidae > Ascaphus > Ascaphus truei. The sequence goes on from NC_134483.1 coordinate 280,183,642, forward strand.
CCCGGTATAGTCAGGGGTTAATGGGAGTCGTCCCCGTCCCCCCAGTATACGCCTAGAACCATGGACCCGGTACATGTGGTTCGGACTGTCTCCAACCAGCCATAACGTTGTGAGAGTGAAATTATGTCTAAGTCCAGCTTTGGTACATTAGAAGCAACTCTCAAACTTAACCTAAGCGTTTTTCGAAGCTACTTTTTGGCTAACTTCTTATAGGAAAATCTAGGAGCTCTGAAAATGAACGTGCGCATCTTTCACTCTTCCCGAGGAACTTAGAAGAATTTTGTGATATTTTTTATTAAAATGGTGTTTAAGGGTATATATTTAAATATATTTTATGCACTGTATATGAGCTGGCGATTTCTAAGTCTGTGGTTCCGAGAGGGGGTAACCAGGCTCACTAATAAAGGTCAAGCCACTTGGCTGCCAGAATGCCCTGCTTCAGCACAGACCAGAAAGGCATTGTGATAAGCGTATCCCCGGTACAGTCAGGGGTTAATGGGAGTCGTTCCCGTCCCCCCAGTATACGCCCAGAACCATGGACCCGGTACTTGTGGTTCGGACTGTCTCCAACCAGCCATAATGTTGTGAGAGTGAAATTATGTCTAAGTCCAGCTTTGGTACATTAGAAGCAACTCTCAAACTTAACCTAAGCGTTTTTCGAAGCTACTTTTTGGCTAACTTCTTATAGGAAGGTCTAGGAGCTCTGAAAATGAACGTGCGCATCTTTCACTCTTCCCGAGGAACTTAGAAGAATTTTGTGACATTTTTTTTTAAAATGGTGTATAAGGGTATATATTTAAATATATTTTATGCACTGTATATGAGCTGGCGATTTCTAAGTCTGTGGTTCCGAGAGGGGGTAACCAGGGTTACTAATAAAAGTCAAACCACTTGGCTGCCAGAATGCCCTGCTTCAGCACAGACCAGAAAGGCATTGTGATAAGCGTATCCCCGGTATAGTCAGGGGTTAATGGGAGTCGTCCCCGTCCCCCCCAGTATACGCCTAGAACCATGGACCCGGTACTTGTGGTTCGGACTGTCTCCAACCAGCCATAACGTTGTGAGAGTGAAATTATGTCTAAGTCCAGCTTTGGTACATTAGAAGCAACTCTCAAACTTAACCTAAGCGTTTTTCGAAGCTACTTTTTGGCTAACTTCTTATAGGAAGGTCTAGGAGCTCTGAAAATGAACGTGCGCATCTTTCACTCTTCCCGAGGAACTTAAAAGAATTTTGTGATATTTTTTATTAAAATGGTGTATAAGGGTATATATTTAAATATATTTTATGCACTGTATATGAGCTGGCGATTTCTAAGTCTGTGGTTCCGAGAGGGGGTAACCAGGGTTACTAATAAAAGTCAAACCACTTGGCTGCCAGAATGCCCTGCTTCAGCACAGACCAGAAAGGCATTGTGATAAGCGTATCCCCGGTATAGTCAGGGGTTAATGGGAGTCGTCCCCGTCCCCCCAGTATACGCCTAGAACCATGGACCCGGTACATGTGGTTCGGACTGTCTCCAACCAGCCATAACGTTGTGAGAGTGAAATTATGTCTAAGTCCAGCTTTGGTACATTAGAAGCAACTCTCAAACTTAACCTAAGCGTTTTTCGAAGCTACTTTTTGGCTAACATCTTATAGGAAAATCTAGGAGCTCTGAAAATGAACGTGCGCATCTTTCACTCTTCCCGAGGAACTTAGAAGAATTTTGTGATATTTTTTATTAAAATGGTGTTTAAGGGTATATATTTAAATATATTTTATGCACTGTATATGAGCTGGCGATTTCTAAGTCTGTGGTTCCGAGAGGGGGTAACCAGGCTCACTAATAAAGGTCAAGCCACTTGGCTGCCAGAATGCCCTGCTTCAGCACAGACCAGAAAGGCATTGTGATAAGCGTATCCCCGGTACAGTCAGGGGTTAATGGGAGTCGTTCCCGTCCCCCCAGTATACGCCCAGAACCATGGACCCGGTACTTGTGGTTCGGACTGTCTCCAACCAGCCATAATGTTGTGAGAGTGAAATTATGTCTAAGTCCAGCTTTGGTACATTAGAAGCAACTCTCAAACTTAACCTAAGCGTTTTTCGAAGCTACTTTTTGGCTAACTTCTTATAGGAAGGTCTAGGAGCTCTGGAAATGAACGTGCGCATCTTTCACTCTTCCCGAGGAACTTAGAAGAATTTTGTGATATTTTTTATTAAAATGGTGTTTAAGGGTATATATTTAAATATATTTTATGCACTGTATATGAGCTGGCGATTTCTAAGTCTGTGGTTCCGAGAGGGGGTAACCAGGCTCACTAATAAAGGTCTAGCCACTTGGTTGCCAGAATGCCCTGCTTCAGCACAGACCAGAAAGGCATTGTGATAAGCGTATCCCCGGTATAGTCAGGGGTTAATGGGAGTCGTTCCCGTCCCCCCAGTATACGCCCAGAACCATGGACCCGGTACTTGTGGTTCGGACTGTCTCCAACCAGCCATAATGTTGTGAGAGTGAAATTATGTCTAAGTCCAGCTTTGGTACATTAGAAGCAACTCTCAAACTTAACCTAAGCGTTTTTCGAAGCTACTTTTTGGCTAACTTCTTATAGGAAGGTCTAGGAGCTCTGAAAATGAACGTGCGCATCTTTCACTCTTCCCGAGGGACTTAGAAGAATTTTGTGATATTTTTTATTAAAATGGTGTATAAGGGTATATATTTAAATATATTTTATGCACTGTATATGAGCTGGCGATTTCTAAGTCTGTGGTTCCGAGAGGGGGTAACCAGGGTTAATAATAAAAGTCAAACCACTTGGCTGCCAGAATGCCCTGCTTCAGCACAGACCAGAAAGGCATTGTGATAAGCGTATCCCCGGTATAGTCAGGGGTTAATGGGAGTCGTCCCCGTCCCTCCAGTATACGCACAGAACCATGGACCCGGTACTTGTGGTTCGGACTGTCTCCAACCAGCCATAATGTTGTGAGAGTGAAATTATGTCTAAGTCCAGCTTTGGTACATTAGAAGCAACTCTCAAACTTAACCTAAGCGTTTTTCGAAGCTACTTTTTGGCTAACTTCTTATAGGAAGGTCTAGGAGCTCTGAAAATGAACGTGCGCATCTTTCACTCTTCCCGAGGGACTTAGAAGAATTTTGTGATATTTTTTATTAAAATGGTGTATAAGGGTATATATTTAAATATATTTTATGCACTGTATATGAGCTGGCGATTTCTAAGTCTGTGGTTCCGAGAGGTTGTAACCAGGGTTACTAATAAAAGTTAAACCACTTGGCTGCCAGAATGCCCTGCTTCAGCACAGACCAGAAAGGCATTGTGATAAGCGTATCCCCGGTACAGTCAGGGGTTAATGGGAGTCGTTCCCGTCCCCCCAGTATACGCCCAGAACCATGGACCCGGTACTTGTGGTTCGGACTGTCTCCAACCAGCCATAATGTTGTGAGAGTGAAATTATGTCTAAGTTCAGCTTTGGTACATTAGAAGCAACTCTCAAACTTAACCTAAGCGTTTTTCGAAGCTACTTTTTGGCTAACTTCTTATAGGAAGGTCTAGGAGCTCTGAAAATGAACGTGCGCATATTTCACTCTTCCCGAGGAACTTAGAAGAATTTTGTGATATTTTTTATTAAAATGGTGTATAAGGGTATATATTTAAATATATTTTATGCACTGTATATGAGCTGGCGATTTCTAAGTCTGTGGTTCCGAGAGGGGGTAACCAGGGTTAATAATAAAAGTCAAACCACTTGGCTGCCAGAATGCCCTGCTTCAGCACAGACCAGAAAGGCATTGTGATAAGCGTATCCCCGGTATAGTCAGGGGTTAATGGGAGTCGTCCCCGTCCCCACAGTATACGCCTAGAACCATGGACCCGGTACTTGTGGTTCGGACTGTCTCCAACCAGCCATAATGTTGTGAGAGTGAAATTATGTCTAAGTCCAGCTTTGGTACATTAGAAGCAACTCTCAAACTTAACCTAAGCGTTTTTCGAAGCTACTTTTTGGCTAACTTCTTATAGGAAGGTCTAGGAGCTCTGAAAATGAACGTGCGCATCTCTCACTCTTCCCGAGGAACTTAGAAGAATTTTGTGATATTTTTTATTAAAATGGTGTATAAGGGTATATATTTAAATATATTTTATGCACTGTATATGAGCTGGCGATTTCTAAGTCTGTGGTTCCGAGAGGGGGTAACCAGGGTTACTAATAAAAGTCAAGCCACTTGGCTGCCAGAATGCCCTGCTTCAGCACAGACCAGAAAGGCATTGTGATAAGCGTATCCCCGGTATAGTCAGGGGTTAATGGGAGTCGTTCCCGTCCCCCCAGTATACGCCCAGAACCATGGACCCGGTACTTGTGGTTCGGACTGTCTCCAACCAGCCATAATGTTGTGAGAGTGAAATTATGTCTAAGTCCAGCTTTGGTACATTAGAAGCAACTCTCAAACTTAACCTAAGCGTTTTTCGAAGCTACTTTTTGGCTAACTTCTTATAAAGAAGGTCTAGGAGCTCTGAAAATGAAAGTGCGCATCTTTCACTCTTCCCGAGGGACTTAGAAGAATTTTGTGATATTTTTTATTAAAATGGTGTATAAGGGTATATATTTAAATATATTTTATGCACTGTATATGAGCTGGCGATTTCTAAGTCTGTGGTTCCGAGAGGGGGTAACCAGGGTTACTAATAAAATTCAAACCACTTGGCTGCCAGAATGCCCTGCTTCAGCACAGACCAGAAAGGCATTGTGATAAGCGTATCCCCGGTACAGTCAGGGGTTAATGGGAGTCGTTCCCGTCCCCCCAGTATACGCCCAGAACCATGGACCCGGTACTTGTGGTTCGGACTGTCTCCAACCAGCCATAATGTTGTGAGAGTGAAATTATGTCTAAGTCCAGCTTTGGTACATTAGAAGCAACTCTCAAACTTAACCTAATCGTTTTTCGAAGCTACTTTTTGGCTAACTTCTTATAGGAAAATCTAGGAGCACTGAAAATGAACGTGCGCATCTTTCACTCTTCCCGAGGAACTTAGAAGAATTTTGTGATATTTTTTATTAAAATGGTGTTTAAGGGTATATATTTAAATATATTTTATGCACTGTATATGAGCTGGCGATTTCTAAGTCTGTGGTTCCGAGAGGGGGTAACCAGGCTCACTAATAAAGGTCAAGCCACTTGGCTGCCAGAATGCCCTGCTTCAGCACAGACCAGAAAGGCATTGTGATAAGCGTATCCCCGGTATAGTCAGGGGTTAATGGGAGTCGTCCCCGTCCCCCCAGTATACGCCCAGAACCATGGACCCGGTACTTGTGGTTCGGACTGTCTCCAACCAGCCATAATGTTGTGAGAGTGAAATTATGTCTAAGTCCAGCTTTGGTACATTAGAAGCAACTCTAAAACTTAACCTAAGCGTTTTTCGAAGCTACTTTTTGGCTAACTTCTTATAGGAAGGTCTAGGAGCTCTGAAAATGAACGTGCGCATCTTTCACTCTTCACGAGGGACTTAGAAGAATTTTGTGATATTTTTTATTAAAATGGTGTATAAGGGTATATATTTAAATATATTTTATGCACTGTATATGAGCTGGCGATTTCTAAGTCTGTGGTTCCGAGAGGGGGTAACCAGGGTTACTAATAAAAGTCAAACCACTTGGCTGCCAGAATGCCCTGCTTCAGCACAGACCAGAAAGGCATTGTGATAAGCGTATCCCCGGTATAGTCAGGGGTTAATGGGAGTCGTCCCCGTCCCCCCAGTATACGCCCAGAACCATGGACCCGGTACTTTTGGTTCGGACTGTCTCCAACCAGCCATAATGTTGTGAGAGTGAAATTATGTCTAAGTCCAGCTTTGGTACATTAGAAGCAACTCTCAAACTTAACCTAAGCGTTTTTCGAAGCTACTTTTTGGCTAACTTCTTATAGGAAGGTCTAGGAGCTCTGAAAATGAACGTGCGCATCTTTCACTCTTCCCGAGGGACTTAGAAGAATTTTGTGATATTTTTTATTAAAATGGTGTATAAGGGTATATATTTAAATATATTTTATGCACTGTATATGAGCTGGCGATTTCTAAGTCTGTGGTTCCGAGAGGTTGTAACCAGGGTTACTAATAAAAGTTAAACCACTTGGCTGCCAGAATGCCCTGCTTCAGCACAGATCAGAAAGGCATTGTGATAAGCGTATCCCCGGTACAGTCAGGGGTTAATGGGAGTCGTTCCCGTCCCCCCAGTATACGCCCAGTACCATGGACCCGGTACTTGTGGTTCGGACTGTCTCCAACCAGCCATAATGTTGTGAGAGTGAAATTATGTCTAAGTCCAGCTTTGGTACATTAGAAGCAACTCTCAAACTTAACCTAAGCGTTTTTCGAAGCTACTTTTTGGCTAACTTCTTATAGGAAGGTCTAGGAGCTCTGAAAATGAACGTGCGCATCTTTAACTCTTCCCGAGGAACTTAGAAGAATTTTGTGATATTTTTTATTAAAATGGTGTATAAGGGTATATATTTAAATATATTTTATGCACTGTATATGAGCTGGCGATTTCTAAGTCTGTGGTTCCGAGAGGGGGTAACCAGGGTTAATAATAAAAGTCAAACCACTTGGCTGCCAGAATGCCCTGCTTCAGCACAGACCAGAAAGGCATTGTGATAAGCGTATCCCCGGTATAGTCAGGGGTTAATGGGAGTCGTCCCCGTCCCCCCAGTATACGCCTAGAACCATGGACCCGGTACTTGTGGTTCGGACTGTCTCCAACCAGCCATAACGTTGTGAGAGTGAAATTATGTCTAAGTCCAGCTTTGGTACATTAGAAGCAACTCTCAAACTTAACCTAAGCGTTTTTCGAAGCTACTTTTTGGCTAACTTCTTATAGGAAGGTCTAGGAGCTCTGAAAATGAACGTGCGCATCTTTCACTCTTCCCGAGGGACTTAGAAGAATTTTGTGATATTTTTTATTAAAATGGTGTATAAGGGTATATATTTAAATATATTTTATGCACTGTATATGAGCTGGCGATTTCTAAGTCTGTGGTTCCGAGAGGTTGTAACCAGGGTTACTAATAAAAGTTAAAACACTTGGCTGCCAGAATGCCCTGCTTCAGCACAGACCAGAAAGGCATTGTGATAAGCGTATCCCCGGTACAGTCAGGGGTTAATGGGAGTCGTTCCCGTCCCCCCAGTATACGCCCAGAACCATGGACCCGGTACTTGAGGTTCGGACTGTCTCCAACCAGCCATAATGTTGTGAGAGTGAAATTATGTCTAAGTCCAGCTTTGGTACATTAGAAGCAACTCTCAAACTTAACCTAAGCGTTTTTCGAAGCTACTTTTTGGCTAACTTCTTATAGGAAGGTCTAGGAGCTCTGAAAATGAGCGTGCGCATCTTTCACTCTTCCCGAGGAACTTAGAAGAATTTTGTGATATTTTTTATTAAAATGGTGTATAAGGGTATATATTTAAATATATTTTATGCACTGTATATGAGCTGGCGATTTCTAAGTCTGTGGTTCCGAGAGGGGGTAACCAGGGTTACTAATAAAAGTCAAACCACTTGGCTGCCAGAATGCCCTGCTTCAGCACAGACCAGAAAGGCATTGTGATAAGCGTATCCCCGGTATAGTCAGGGGTTAATGGGAGTCGTCCCCGTCCCCCCAGTATACGCCTAGAACCATGGACCCGGTACTTGTGGTTCGGACTGTCTCCAACCAGCCATAACGTTGTGAGAGTGAAATTATGTCTAAGTCCAGCTTTGGTACATTAGAAGCAACTCTCAAACTTAACCTAAGCGTTTTTCGAAGCTACTTTTTGGCTAACTTCTTATAGGAAAATGAAAATGAAAACTTGGCTGCCAGAATGCCCTGCTTCAGCACAGACCAGAAAGGCATTGTGATAAGCGTATCCCCGGTACAGTCAGGGGTTAATGGGAGTCGTTCCCGTCCCCCCAGTATACGCCCAGAACCATGGACCCGGTACTTGTGGTTCGGACTGTCTCCAACCAGCCATAATGTTGTGAGAGTGAAATTATGTCTAAGTCCAGCTTTGGTACATTAGAAGCAACTCTCAAACTTAACCTAAGCGTTTTTCGAAGCTACTTTTTGGCTAACTTCTTATAGGAAGGTCTAGGAGCTCTGAAAATGAACGTGCGCATCTTTCACTCTTCCCGAGGAACTTAGAAGAATTTTGTGATATTTTTTATTAAAATGGTGTATAAGGGTATATATTTAAATATATTTTATGCACTGTATATGAGCTGGCGATTTCTAAGTCTGTGGTTCCGAGAGGGGGTAACCAGGGTTAATAATAAAAGTCAAACCACTTGGCTTCCAGAATGCCCTGCTTCAGCACAGACCAGAAAGGCATTGTGATAAGCGTATCCCCGGTATAGTCAGGGGTTAATGGGAGTCGTCCCCGTCCCCCCAGTATACGCCTAGAACCATGGACCCGGTACTTGTGGTTCGGACTGTCTCCAACCAGCCATAATGTTGTGAGAGTGAAATTATGTCTAAGTCCAGCTTTGGTACATTAGAAGCAACTCTCAAACTTAACCTAAGCGTTTTTCGAAGCTACTTTTTGGCTAACTTCTTATAGGAAGGTCTAGGAGCTCTAAAAATGAACGTGCGCATCTTTCACTCTTCCCGAGGAACTTAGAAGAATTTTGTGATATTTTTTATTAAAATGGTGTATAAGGGTATATATTTAAATATATTTTATGCACTGTATATGAGCTGGCGATTTCTAAGTCTGTGGTTCCGAGAGGGGGTAACCAGGGTTACTAATAAAAGTCAAACCACTTGGCTGCCAGAATGCCCTGCTTCAGCACAGACCAGAAAGGCATTGTGATAAGCGTATCCCCGGTATAGTCAGGGGTTAATGGGAGTCGTCCCCGTCCCCCCAGTATACGCCTAGAACCATGGACCCGGTACTTGTGGTTCGGACTGTCTCCAACCAGCCATAACGTTGTGAGAGTGAAATTATGTCTAAGTCCAGCTTTGGTACATTAGAAGCAACTCTGAAACTTAACCTAAGCGTTTTTCGAAGCTACTTTTTGGCTAACTTCTTATAGGAAGGTCTAGGAGCTCTGAAAATGAACGTGCGCATCTTTCACTCTTCCCGAGGAACTTAGAAGAATTTTGTGATATTTTTTATTAAAATGGTGTATAAGGGTATATATTTAAATATATTTTATGCACTGTATATGAGCTGGCGATTTCTAAGTCTGTGGTTCCGAGAGGGGGTAACCAGGGTTACTAATAAAAGTCAAACCACTTGGCTGCCAGAATGCCCTGCTTCAGCACAGACCAGAAAGGCATTGTGATAAGCGTATCCCCGGTATAGTCAGGGGTTAATGGGAGTCGTCCCCGTCCCCCCAGTATACGCCTAGAACCATGGACCCGGTACTTGTGGTTCGGACTGTCTCCAACCAGCCATAACGTTGTGAGAGTGAAATTATGTCTAAGTCCAGCTTTGGTACATTAGAAGCAACTCTGAAACTTAACCTAAGCGTTTTTCGAAGCTACTTTTTGGCTAACTTCTTATAGGAAGGTCTAGGAGCTCTGAAAATGAACGTGCGCATCTTTCACTCTTCCCGAGGAACTTAGAAGAATTTTGTGATATTTTTTATTAAAATGGTGTATAAGGGTATATATTTAAATATATTTTATGCACTGTATATGAGCTGGCGATTTCTAAGTCTGTGGTTCCGAGAGGTTGTAACCAGGGTTACTAATAAAAGTTAAACCACTTGGCTGCCAGAATGCCCTGCTTCAGCACAGACCAGAAAGGCATTGTGATAAGCGTATCCCCGGTACAGTCAGGGGTTAATGGGAGTCGTTCCCGTCCCCCCAGTATACGCCCAGAACCATGGACCCGGTACTTGTGGTTCGGACTGTCTCCAACCAGCCATAATGTTGTGAGAGTGAAATTATGTCTAAGTCCAGCTTTGGTACATTAGAAGCAACTCTCAAACTTAACCTAAGCGTTTTTCGAAGCTACTTTTTGGCTAACTTCTTATAGGAAGGTCTAGGAGCTCTGAAAATGAACTTGCGCATCTTTCACTCTTCCCGAGGAACTTAGAAGAATTTTGTGATATTTTTTATTAAAATGGTGTATAAGGGTATATATTTAAATATATTTTATGCACTGTATATGAGCTGGCGATTTCTAAGTCTGTGGTTCCGAGAGGGGGTAACCAGGGTTAATAATAAAAGTCAAACCACTTGGCTTCCAGAATGCCCTGCTTCAGCACAGACCAGAAAGGCATTGTGATAAGCGTATCCCCGGTATAGTCAGGGGTTAATGGGAGTCGTCCCCGTCCCCCCAGTATACGCCTAGAACCATGGACCCGGTACTTGTGGTTCGGACTGTCTCCAACCAGCCATAATGTTGTGAGAGTGAAATTATGTCTAAGTCCAGCTTTGGTACATTAGAAGCAACTCTCAAACTTAACCTAAGCGTTTTTCGAAGCTACTTTTTGGCTAACTTCTTATAGGAAGGTCTAGGAGCTCTAAAAATGAACGTGCGCATCTTTCACTCTTCCCGAGGAACTTAGAAGAATTTTGTGATATTTTTTATTAAAATGGTGTATAAGGGTATATATTTAAATATATTTTATGCACTGTATATGAGCTGGCGATTTCTAAGTCTGTGGTTCCGAGAGGGGGTAACCAGGGTTACTAATAAAAGTCAAACCACTTGGCTGCCAGAATGCCCTGCTTCAGCACAGACCAGAAAGGCATTGTGATAAGCGTATCCCCGGTATAGTCAGGGGTTAATGGGAGTCGTCCCCGTCCCCCCAGTATACGCCTAGAACCATGGACCCGGTACTTGTGGTTCGGACTGTCTCCAACCAGCCATAACGTTGTGAGAGTGAAATTATGTCTAAGTCCAGCTTTGGTACATTAGAAGCAACTCTGAAACTTAACCTAAGCGTTTTTCGAAGCTACTTTTTGGCTAACTTCTTATAGGAAGGTCTAGGAGCTCTGAAAATGAACGTGCGCATCTTTCACTCTTCCCGAGGAACTTAGAAGAATTTTGTGATATTTTTTATTAAAATGGTGTATAAGGGTATATATTTAAATATATTTTATGCACTGTATATGAGCTGGCGATTTCTAAGTCTGTGGTTCCGAGAGGGGGTAACCAGGGTTACTAATAAAAGTCAAACCACTTGGCTGCCAGAATGCCCTGCTTCAGCACAGACCAGAAAGGCATTGTGATAAGCGTATCCCCGGTATAGTCAGGGGTTAATGGGAGTCGTCCCCGTCCCCCCAGTATACGCCTAGAACCATGGACCCGGTACTTGTGGTTCGGACTGTCTCCAACCAGCCATAACGTTGTGAGAGTGAAATTATGTCTAAGTCCAGCTTTGGTACATTAGAAGCAACTCTGAAACTTAACCTAAGCGTTTTTCGAAGCTACTTTTTGGCTAACTTCTTATAGGAAGGTCTAGGAGCTCTGAAAATGAACGTGCGCATCTTTCACTCTTCCCGAGGAACTTAGAAGAATTTTGTGATATTTTTTATTAAAATGGTGTATAAGGGTATATATTTAAATATATTTTATGCACTGTATATGAGCTGGCGATTTCTAAGTCTGTGGTTCCGAGAGGTTGTAACCAGGGTTACTAATAAAAGTTAAACCACTTGGCTGCCAGAATGCCCTGCTTCAGCACAGACCAGAAAGGCATTGTGATAAGCGTATCCCCGGTACAGTCAGGGGTTAATGGGAGTCGTTCCCGTCCCCCCAGTATACGCCCAGAACCATGGACCCGGTACTTGTGGTTCGGACTGTCTCCAACCAGCCATAATGTTGTGAGAGTGAAATTATGTCTAAGTCCAGCTTTGGTACATTAGAAGCAACTCTCAAACTTAACCTAAGCGTTTTTCGAAGCTACTTTTTGGCTAACTTCTTATAGGAAGGTCTAGGAGCTCTGAAAATGAACTTGCGCATCTTTCACTCTTCCCGAGGAACTTAGAAGAATTTTGTGATATTTTTTATTAAAATGGTGTATAAGGGTATATATTTAAATATATTTTATGCACTGTATATGAGCTGGCGATTTCTAAGTCTGTGGTTCCGAGAGGTTGTAACCAGGGTTACTAATAAAAGTTAAACCACTTGGCTGCCAGAATGCCCTGCTTCAGCACAGACCAGAAAGGCATTGTGATAAGCGTATCCCCGGTACAGTCAGGGGTTAATGGGAGTCGTTCCCGTCCCCCCAGTATACGCCCAGAACCATGGACCCCGTACTTGTGGTTCGGACTGTCTCCAACCAGCCATAATGTTGTGAGAGTGAAATTATGTCTAAGTCCAGCTTTGGTACATTAGAAGCAACTCTCAAACTTAACCTAAGCGTTTTTCGAAGCTACTTTTTGGCTAACTTCTTATAGGAAGGTCTAGGAGCTCTGAAAATGAACGTGCGCATCTTTCACTCTTCCCGAGGAACTTAGAAGAATTTTGTGATATTTTTTATTAAAATGGTGTATAAGGGTATATATTTAAATATATTTTATGCACTGTATATGAGCTGGCGATTTCTAAGTCTGTGGTTCCGAGAGGGGGTAACCAGGGTTAATAATAAAAGTCAAACCACTTGGCTGCCAGAATGCCCTGCTTCAGCACAGACCAGAAAGGCATTGTGATAAGCGTATCCCCGGTATAGTCAGGGGTTAATGGGAGTCGTCCCCGTCCCCCCAGTATACGCCTAGAACCATGGACCCGGTACTTGTGGTTCGGACTGTCTCCAACCAGCCATAATGTTGTGAGAGTGAAATTATGTCTAAGTCCAGCTTTGGTACATTAGAAGCAACTCTGAAACTTAACCTAAGCGTTTTTCGAAGCTACTTTTTGGCTAACTTCTTATAGGAAGGTCTAGGAGCTCTGAAAATGAACGTGCGCATCTTTCACTCTTCCCGAGGAACTTAGAAGAATTTTGTGATATTTTTTATTAAAATGGTGTATAAGGGTATATATTTAAATATATTTTATGCACTGTATATGAGCTGGCGATTTCTAAGTCTGTGGTTCCGAGAGGTTGTAACCAGGGTTACTAATAAAAGTTAAACCACTTGGCTGCCAGAATGCCCTGCTTCAGCACAGACCAGAAAGGCATTGTGATAAGCGTATCCCCGGTACAGTCAGGGGTTAATGGGAGTCGTTCCCGTCCCCCCAGTATACGCCCAGAACCATGGACCCGGTACTTGTGGTTCGGACTGTCTCCAACCAGCCATAATGTTGTGAGAGTGAAATTATGTCTAAGTCCAGCTTTGGTACATTAGAAGCAACTCTCAAACTTAACCTAAGCGTTTTTCGAAGCTACTTTTTGGCTAACTTCTTATAGGAAGGTCTAGGAGCTCTGAAAATGAACTTGCGCATCTTTCACTCTTCCCGAGGAACTTAGAAGAATTTTGTGATATTTTTTATTAAAATGGTGTATAAGGGTATATATTTAAATATATTTTATGCACTGTATATGAGCTGGCGATTTCTAAGTCTGTGGTTCCGAGAGGTTGTAACCAGGGTTACTAATAAAAGTTAAACCACTTGGCTGCCAGAATGCCCTGCTTCAGCACAGACCAGAAAGGCATTGTGATAAGCGTATCCCCGGTACAGTCAGGGGTTAATGGGAGTCGTTCCCGTCCCCCCAGTATACGCCCAGAACCATGGACCCGGTACTTGTGGTTCGGACTGTCTCCAACCAGCCATAATGTTGTGAGAGTGAAATTATGTCTAAGTCCAGCTTTGGTACATTAGAAGCAACTCTCAAACTTAACCTAAGCGTTTTTCGAAGCTACTTTTTGGCTAACTTCTTATAGGAAGGTCTAGGAGCTCTGAAAATGAACGTGCGCATCTTTCACTCTTCCCGAGGAACTTAGAAGAATTTTGTGATATTTTTTATTAAAATGGTGTATAAGGGTATATATTTAAATATATTTTATGCACTGTATATGAGCTGGCGATTTCTAAGTCTGTGGTTCCGAGAGGGGGTAACCAGGGTTAATAATAAAAGTCAAACCACTTGGCTGCCAGAATGCCCTGCTTCAGCACAGACCAGAAAGGCATTGTGATAAGCGTATCCCCGGTATAGTCAGGGGTTAATGGGAGTCGTCCCCGTCCCCCCAGTATACGCCTAGAACCATGGACCCGGTACTTGTGGTTCGGACTGTCTCCAACCAGCCATAATGTTGTGAGAGTGAAATTATGTCTAAGTCCAGCTTTGGTACATTAGAAGCAACTCTCAAACTTAACCTAAGCGTTTTTCGAAGCTACTTTTTGGCTAACTTCTTATAAGAAGGTCTAGGAGCTCTGAAAATGAACGTGCGCATCTTTCACTCTTCCCGAGGGACTTAGAAGAATTTTGTGATATTTTTTATTAAAATGGTGTTTAAGGGTATATTTTTAAATATATTTTATGCACTGTATATGAGCTGGCGATTTCTAAGTCTGTGGTTCCGAGAGGGGGTAACCAGGCTCACTAATAAAGGTCAAGCCACTTGGCTGCCAGAATGCCCTGCTTCAGCACAGACCAGAAATGCATTGTGATAAGCGTATCCCCGGTATAGTCAGGGGTTAATGGGAGTCGTTCCCGTCCCCCCAGTATACGCCCAGAACCATGGACCCGGTACTTGTGGTTCGGACTGTCTCCAACCAGCCATAATGTTGTGAGAGTGAAATTATGTCTAAGTCCAGCTTTGGTACATTAGAAGCAACTCTCAAACTTAACCTAAGCGTTTTTCGAAGCTACTTTTTGGCTAACTTCTTATAGGAAGGTCTAGGAGCTCTGAAAATGTACGTGCGCATCTTTCACTCTTCCCGAGGGACTTAGAAGAATTTTGTGATATTTTTTATTAAAATGGTGTATAAGGGTATATATTTAAATATATTTTATGCACTGTATATGAGCTGGCGATTTCTAAGTCTGTGGTTCCGAGAGGTTGTAACCAGGGTTACTAATAAAAGTTAAACCACTTGGCTGCCAGAATGCCCTGCTTCAGCACAGACCAGAAAGGCATTGTGATAAGCGTATCCCCGGTGTAGTCAGGGGTTAATGGGAGTCGTCCCCGTCCCCCCAGTATACGCCTAGAACCATGGACCCGGTACTTGTGGTTCGGACTGTCTCCAACCAGCCATAATGTTGTGAGAGTGAAATTATGTCTAAGTCCAGCTTTGGTACATTAGAAGCAACTCTCAAACTTAACCTACTGTAAGCGTTTTTCGAAGCTACTTTTTGGCTAACTTCTTATAGGAAGGTCTAGGAGCTCTGAAAATGAACGTGCGCATCTTTCACTCTTCCCGAGGGACTTAGAAGAATTTTGTGATATTTTTTATTAAAATGGTGTATAAGGGTATATATTTAAATATATTTTATGCACTGTATATGAGCTGGCGATTTCTAAGTCTGTGGTTCCGAGAGGTTGTAACCAGGGTTACTAATAAAAGTTAAACCACTTGGCTGCCAGAATGCCCTGCTTCAGCACAGACCAGAAAGGCATTGTGATAAGCGTATCCCCGGTACAGTCAGGGGTTAATGGGAGTCGTTCCCGTCCCCCCAGTATACGCCCAGAACCATGGACCCCGTACTTGTGGTTCGGACTGTCTCCAACCAGCCATAATGTTGTGAGAGTGAAATTATGTCTAAGTCCAGCTTTGGTACATTAGAAGCAACTCTCAAACTTAACCTAAGCGTTTTTCGAAGCTACTTTTTGGCTAACTTCTTATAGGAAGGTCTAGGAGCTCTGAAAATGAACGTGCGCATCTTTCACTCTTCCCGAGGAACTTAGAAGAATTTTGTGATATTTTTTATTAAAATGGTGTATAAGGGTATATATTTAAATATATTTTATGCACTGTATATGAGCTGGCGATTTCTAAGTCTGTGGTTCCGAGAGGGGGTAACCAGGGTTAATAATAAAAGTCAAACCACTTGGCTGCCAGAATGCCCTGCTTCAGCACAGACCAGAAAGGCATTGTGATAAGCGTATCCCCGGTATAGTCAGGGGTTAATGGGAGTCGTTCCCGTCCCCCCAGTATACGCCCAGAACCATGGACCCGGTACTTGTGGTTCGGACTGTCTCCAACCAGCCATAATGTTGTGAGAGTGAAATTATGTCTAAGTCCAGCTTTGGTACATTAGAAGCAACTCTCAAACTTAACCTAAGCGTTTTTCGAAGCTACTTTTTGGCTAACTTCTTATAGGAAGGTCTAGGAGCTCTGAAAATGTACGTGCGCATCTTTCACTCTTCCCGAGGGACTTAGAAGAATTTTGTGATATTTTTTATTAAAATGGTGTATAAGGGTATATATTTAAATATATTTTATGCACTGTATATGAGCTGGCGATTTCTAAGTCTGTGGTTCCGAGAGGGGGTAACCAGGGTTACTAATAAAAGTCAAACCACTTGGCTGCCAGAATGCCCTGCTTCAGCACAGACCAGAAAGGCATTGTGATAAGCGTATCCCCGGTATAGTCAGGGGTTAATGGGAGTCGTCCCCGTCCCCCCAGTATACGCCTAGAACCATGGACCCGGTACTTGTGGTTCGGACTGTCTCCAACCAGCCATAACGTTGTGAGAGTGAAATTATGTCTAAGTCCAGCTTTGGTACATTAGAAGCAACTCTCAAACTTAACCTAAGCGTTTTTCGAAGCTACTTTTTTGCTAACTTCTTATAGGAAGGTCTAGGAGCTCTGAAAATGAACGTGCGCATCTTTCACTCTTCCCGAGGGACTTAGAAGAATTTTGTGATATTTTTTATTAAAATGGTGTATAAGGGTATATATTTAAATATATTTTATGCACTGTATATGAGCTGGCGATTTCTAAGTCTGTGGTTCCGAGAGGTTGTAACCAGGGTTACTAATAAAAGTTAAACCACTTGGCTGCCAGAATGCCCTGCTTCAGCACAGACCAGAAAGGCATTGTGATAAGCGTATCCCCGGTACAGTCAGGGGTTAATGGGAGTCGTTCCCGTCCCCCCAGTATACGCCCAGAACCATGGACCCGGTACTTGTGGTTCGGACTGTCTCCAACCAGCCATAATGTTGTGAGAGTGAAATTATGTCTAAGTCCAGCTTTGGTACATTAGAAGCAACTCTCAAACTTAACCTAAGCGTTTTTCGAAGCTACTTTTTGGCTAACTTCTTATAGGAAGGTCTAGGAGCTCTGAAAATGAACGTGCGCATCTTTCACTCTTCCCGAGGAACTTAGAAGAATTTTGTGATATTTTTTATTAAAATGGTGTATAAGGGTATATATTTAAATATATTTTATGCACTGTATATGAGCTGGCGATTTCTAAGTCTGTGGTTCCGAGAGGTTGTAACCAGGGTTACTAATAAAAGTTAAACCACTTGGCTGCCAGAATGCCCTGCTTCAGCACAGACCAGAAAGGCATTGTGATAAGCGTATCCCCGGTACAGTCAGGGGTTAATGGGAGTCGTTCCCGTCCCCCCAGTATACGCCCAGAACCATGGACCCCGTACTTGTGGTTCGGACTGTCTCCAACCAGCCATAATGTTGTGAGAGTGAAATTATGTCTAAGTCCAGCTTTGGTACATTAGAAGCAACTCTCAAACTTAACCTAAGCGTTTTTCGAAGCTACTTTTTGGCTAACTTCTTATAGGAAGGTCTAGGAGCTCTGAAAATGAACGTGCGCATCTTTCACTCTTCCCGAGGAACTTAGAAGAATTTTGTGATATTTTTTATTAAAATGGTGTATAAGGGTATATATTTAAATATATTTTATGCACTGTATATGAGCTGGCGATTTCTAAGTCTGTGGTTCCGAGAGGGGGTAACCAGGGTTAATAATAAAAGTCAAACCACTTGGCTGCCAGAATGCCCTGCTTCAGCACAGACCAGAAAGGCATTGTGATAAGCGTATCCCCGGTATAGTCAGGGGTTAATGGGAGTCGTTCCCGTCCCCCCAGTATACGCCCAGAACCATGGACCCGGTACTTGTGGTTCGGACTGTCTCCAACCAGCCATAATGTTGTGAGAGTGAAATTATGTCTAAGTCCAGCTTTGGTACATTAGAAGCAACTCTCAAACTTAACCTAAGCGTTTTTCGAAGCTACTTTTTGGCTAACTTCTTATAGGAAGGTCTAGGAGCTCTGAAAATGTACGTGCGCATCTTTCACTCTTCCCGAGGGACTTAGAAGAATTTTGTGATATTTTTTATTAAAATGGTGTATAAGGGTATATATTTAAATATATTTTATGCACTGTATATGAGCTGGCGATTTCTAAGTCTGTGGTTCCGAGAGGGGGTAACCAGGGTTACTAATAAAAGTCAAACCACTTGGCTGCCAGAATGCCCTGCTTCAGCACAGACCAGAAAGGCATTGTGATAAGCGTATCCCCGGTACAGTCAGGGGTTAATGGGAGTCGTTCCCGTCCCCCCAGTATACGCCCAGAACCATGGACCCGGTACTTGTGGTTCGGACTGTCTCCAACCAGCCATAATGTTGTGAGAGTGAAATTATGTCTAAGTCCAGCTTTGGTACATTAGAAGCAACTCTCAAACTTAACCTAAGCGTTTTTCGAAGCTACTTTTTGGCTAACTTCTTATAGGAAGGTCTAGGAGCTCTGAAAATGAACGTGCGCATCTTTCTCTCTTCCCGAGGAACTTTGAAGAATTTTGTGATATTTTTTATTAAAATGGTGTATAAGGGTATATATTTAAATATATTTTATGCACTGTATATGAGCTGGCGATTTCTAAGTCTGTGGTTCCGAGAGGGGGTAACCAGGGTTAATAATAAAAGTCAAACCACTTGGCTGCCAGAATGCCCTGCTTCAGCACAGACCAGAAAGGCATTGTGATAAGCGTATCCCCGGTATAGTCAGGGGTTAATGGGAGTCGTCCCCGTCCCCCCAGTATACGCCTAGAACCATGGACCCGGTACTTGTGGTTCGGACTGTCTCCAACCAGCCATAATGTTGTGAGAGTGAAATTATGTCTAAGTCCAGCTTTGGTACATTAGAAGCAACTCTCAAACTTAACCTAAGCGTTTTTCGAAGCTACTTTTTGGCTAACTTCTTATAGGAAGGTCTAGGAGCTCTAAAAATGAACGTGCGCATCTTTCACTCTTCCCGAGGAACTTAGAAGAATTTTGTGATATTTTTTATTAAAATGGTGTATAAGGGTATATATTTAAATATATTTTATGCACTGTATATGAGCTGGCGATTTCTAAGTCTGTGGTTCCGAGAGGGGGTAACCAGGGTTACTAATAAAAGTCAAACCACTTGGCTGCCAGAATGCCCTGCTTCAGCACAGACCAGAAAGGCATTGTGATAAGCGTATCCCCGGTATAGTCAGGGGTTAATGGGAGTCGTCCCCGTCCCCCCAGTATACGCCTAGAACCATGGACCCGGTACTTGTGGTTCGGACTGTCTCCAACCAGCCATAATGTTGTGAGAGTGAAATTATGTCTAAGTCCAGCTTTGGTACATTAGAAGCAACTCTCAAACTTAACCTAAGCGTTTTTCGAAGCTACTTTTTGGCTAACTTCTTATAAGAAGGTCTAGGAGCTCTGAAAATGAACGTGCGCATCTTTCACTCTTCCCGAGGGACTTAGAAGAATTTTGTGATATTTTTTATTAAAATGGTGTTTAAGGGTATATTTTTAAATATATTTTATGCACTGTATATGAGCTGGCGATTTCTAAGTCTGTGGTTCCGAGAGGGGGTAACCAGGCTCACTAATAAAGGTCAAGCCACTTGGCTGCCAGAATGCCCTGCTTCAGCACAGACCAGAAATGCATTGTGATAAGCGTATCCCCGGTATAGTCAGGGGTTAATGGGAGTCGTTCCCGTCCCCCCAGTATACGCCCAGAACCATGGACCCGGTACTTGTGGTTCGGACTGTCTCCAACCAGCCATAATGTTGTGAGAGTGAAATTATGTCTAAGTCCAGCTTTGGTACATTAGAAGCAACTCTCAAACTTAACCTAAGCGTTTTTCGAAGCTACTTTTTGGCTAACTTCTTATAGGAAGGTCTAGGAGCTCTGAAAATGTACGTGCGCATCTTTCACTCTTCCCGAGGGACTTAGAAGAATTTTGTGATATTTTTTATTAAAATGGTGTATAAGGGTATATATTTAAATATATTTTATGCACTGTATATGAGCTGGCGATTTCTTAGTCTGTGGTTCCGAGAGGTTGTAACCAGGGTTACTAATAAAAGTTAAACCACTTGGCTGCCAGAATGCCCTGCTTCAGCACAGACCAGAAAGGCATTGTGATAAGCGTATCCCCGGTGTAGTCAGGGGTTAATGGGAGTCGTCCCCGTCCCCCCAGTATACGCCTAGAACCATGGACCCGGTACTTGTGGTTCGGACTGTCTCCAACCAGCCATAATGTTGTGAGAGTGAAATTATGTCTAAGTCCAGCTTTGGTACATTAGAAGCAACTCTCAAACTTAACCTACTGTAAGCGTTTTTCGAAGCTACTTTTTGGCTAACTTCTTATAGGAAGGTCTAGGAGCTCTGAAAATGAACGTGCGCATCTTTCACTCTTCCCGAGGGACTTAGAAGAATTTTGTGATATTTTTTATTAAAATGGTGTATAAGGGTATATATTTAAATATATTTTATGCACTGTATATGAGCTGGCGATTTCTAAGTCTGTGGTTCCGAGAGGGGGTAACCAGGGTTAATAATAAAAGTCAAACCACTTGGCTGCCAGAATGCCCTGCTTCAGCACAGACCAGAAAGGCATTGTGATAAGCGTATCCCCGGTATAGTCAGGGGTTAATGGGAGTCGTCCCCGTCCCCCCAGTATACGCCTAGAACCATGGACCCGGTACTTGTGGTTCGGACTGTCTCCAACCAGCCATAATGTTGTGAGAGTGAAATTATGTCTAAGTCCAGCTTTGGTACATTAGAAGCAACTCTCAAACTTAACCTAAGCGTTTTTCGAAGCTACTTTTTGGCTAACTTCTTATAAGAAGGTCTAGGAGCTCTGAAAATGAACGTGCGCATCTTTCACTCTTCCCGAGGGACTTAGAAGAATTTTGTGATATTTTTTATTAAAATGGTGTTTAAGGGTATATTTTTAAATATATTTTATGCACTGTATATGAGCTGGCGATTTCTAAGTCTGTGGTTCCGAGAGGGGGTAACCAGGCTCACTAATAAAGGTCAAGCTACTTGGCTGCCAGAATGCCCTGCTTCAGCACAGACCAGAAAGGCATTGTGATAAGCGTATCCCCGGTATAGTCAGGGGTTAATGGGAGTCGTTCCCGTCCCCCCAGTACAGTATACGCCCAGAACCATGGACCCGGTACTTGTGGTTCGGACTGTCTCCAACCAGCCATAATGTTGTGAGAGTGAAATTATGTCTAAGTCCAGCTTTGGTACATTAGAAGCAACTCTCAAACTTAACCTAAGCGTTTTTCGAAGCTACTTTTTGGCTAACTTCTTATAGGAAGGTCTAGGAGCTCTGAAAATGTACGTGCGCATCTTTCACTCTTCCCGAGGGACTTAGAAGAATTTTGTGATATTTTTTATTAAAATGGTGTATAAGGGTATATATTTAAATATATTTTATGCACTGTATATGAGCTGGCGATTTCTAAGTCTGTGGTTCAGAGAGGGGGTAACCAGGGTTACTAATAAAAGTCAAACCACTTGGCTGCCAGAATGCCCTGCTTCAGCACAGACCAGAAAGGCATTGTGATAAGCGTATCCCCGGTATAGTCAGGGGTTAATGGGAGTCGTCCCCGTCCCCCCAGTATACGCCTAGAACCATGGACCCGGTACTTGTGGTTCGGACTGTCTCCAACCAGCCATAACGTTGTGAGAGTGAAATTATGTCTAAGTCCAGCTTTGGTACATTAGAAGCAACTCTCAAACTTAACCTAAGCGTTTTTCGAAGCTACTTTTTTGCTAACTTCTTATAGGAAGGTCTAGGAGCTCTGAAAATGAACGTGCGCATCTTTCACTCTTCCCGAGGGACTTAGAAGAATTTTGTGATATTTTTTATTAAAATGGTGTATAAGGGTATATATTTAAATATATTTTATGCACTGTATATGAGCTGGCGATTTCTAAGTCTGTGGTTCCGAGAGGTTGTAACCAGGGTTACTAATAAAAGTTAAACCACTTGGCTGCCAGAATGCCCTGCTTCAGCACAGACCAGAAAGGCATTGTGATAAGCGTATCCCCGGTACAGTCAGGGGTTAATGGGAGTCGTTCCCGTCCCCCCAGTATACGCCCAGAACCATGGACCCGGTACTTGTGGTTCGGACTGTCTCCAACCAGCCATAATGTTGTGAGAGTGAAATTATGTCTAAGTCCAGCTTTGGTACATTAGAAGCAACTCTCAAACTTAACCTAAGCGTTTTTCGAAGCTACTTTTTGGCTAACTTCTTATAGGAAGGTCTAGGAGCTCTGAAAATGAACGTGCGCATCTTTCACTCTTCCCGAGGAACTTTGAAGAATTTTGTGATATTTTTTATTAAAATGGTGTATAAGGGTATATATTTAAATATATTTTATGCACTGTATATGAGCTGGCGATTTCTAAGTCTGTGGTTCCGAGAGGGGGTAACCAGGGTTAATAATAAAAGTCAAACCACTTGGCTGCCAGAATGCCCTGCTTCAGCACAGACCAGAAAGGCATTGTGATAAGCGTATCCCCGGTATAGTCAGGGGTTAATGGGAGTCGTCCCCGTCCCCCCAGTATACGCCTAGAACCATGGACCCGGTACTTGTGGTTCGGACTGTCTCCAACCAGCCATAATGTTGTGAGAGTGAAATTATGTCTAAGTCCAGCTTTGGTACATTAGAAGCAACTCTCAAACTTAACCTAAGCGTTTTTCGAAGCTACTTTTTGGCTAACTTCTTATAGGAAGGTCTAGGAGCTCTAAAAATGAACGTGCGCATCTTTCACTCTTCCCGAGGAACTTAGAAGAATTTTGTGATATTTTTTATTAAAATGGTGTATAAGGGTATATATTTAAATATATTTTATGCACTGTATATGAGCTGGCGATTTCTAAGTCTGTGGTTCCGAGAGGGGGTAACCAGGGTTACTAATAAAAGTCAAACCACTTGGCTGCCAGAATGCCCTGCTTCAGCACAGACCAGAAAGGCATTGTGATAAGCGTATCCCCGGTATAGTCTGGGGTTAATGGGAGTCGTCCCCGTCCCCCCAGTATACGCCTAGAACCATGGACCCGGTACTTGTGGTTCGGACTGTCTCCAACCAGCCATAACGTTGTGAGAGTGAAATTATGTCTAAGTCCAGCTTTGGTACATTAGAAGCAACTCTCAAACTTAACCTAAGCGTTTTTCGAAGCTACTTTTTGGCTAACTTCTTATAAGAAGGTCTAGGAGCTCTGAAAATGAACGTGCGCATCTTTCACTCTTCCCGAGGAACTTTGAAGAATTTTGTGATATTTTTTATTAAAATGGTGTATAAGGGTATATATTTAAATATATTTTATGCACTGTATATGAGCTGGCGATTTCTAAGTCTGTGGTTCCGAGAGGGGGTAACCAGGGTTAATAATAAAAGTCAAACCACTTGGCTGCCAGAATGCCCTGCTTCAGCACAGACCAGAAAGGCATTGTGATAAGCGTATCCCCGGTATAGTCAGGGGTTAATGGGAGTCGTCCCCGTCCCCCCAGTATACGCCTAGAACCATGGACCCGGTACTTGTGGTTCGGACTGTCTCCAACCAGCCATAACGTTGTGAGAGTGAAATTATGTCTAAGTCCAGCTTTGGTACATTAGAAGCAACTCTCAAACTTAACCTAAGCGTTTTTCGAAGCTACTTTTTTGCTAACTTCTTATAGGAAGGTCTAGGAGCTCTGAAAATGAACGTGCGCATCTTTCACTCTTCCCGAGGGACTTAGAAGAATTTTGTGATATTTTTTATTAAAATGGTGTATAAGGGTATATATTTAAATATATTTTATGCACTGTATATGAGCTGGCGATTTCTAAGTCTGTGGTTCCGAGAGGTTGTAACCAGGGTTACTAATAAAAGTTAAACCACTTGGCTGCCAGAATGCCCTGCTTCAGCACAGACCAGAAAGGCATTGTGATAAGCGTATCCCCGGTACAGTCAGGGGTTAATGGGAGTCGTTCCCGTCCCCCCAGTATACGCCCAGAACCATGGACCCGGTACTTGTGGTTCGGACTGTCTCCAACCAGCCATAATGTTGTGAGAGTGAAATTATGTCTAAGTCCAGCTTTGGTACATTAGAAGCAACTCTCAAACTTAACCTAAGCGTTTTTCGAAGCTACTTTTTGGCTAACTTCTTATAGGAAGGTCTAGGAGCTCTGAAAATGAACGTGCGCATCTTTCACTCTTCCCGAGGAACTTTGAAGAATTTTGTGATATTTTTTATTAAAATGGTGTATAAGGGTATATATTTAAATATATTTTATGCACTGTATATGAGCTGGCGATTTCTAAGTCTGTGGTTCCGAGAGGGGGTAACCAGGGTTACTAATAAAAGTCAAACCACTTGGCTGCCAGAATGCCCTGCTTCAGCACAGACCAGAAAGGCATTGTGATAAGCGTATCCCCGGTATAGTCAGGGGTTAATGGGAGTCGTCCCCGTCCCCCCAGTATACGCCTAGAACCATGGACCCGGTACTTGTGGTTCGGACTGTCTCCAACCAGCCATAATGTTGTGAGAGTGAAATTATGTCTAAGTCCAGCTTTGGTACATTAGAAGCAACTCTCAAACTTAACCTAAGCGTTTTTCGAAGCTACTTTTTGGCTAACTTCTTATAGGAAGGTCTAGGAGCTCTAAAAATGAACGTGCGCATCTTTCACTCTTCCCGAGGAACTTAGAAGAATTTTGTGATATTTTTTATTAAAATGGTGTAAGGGTATATATTTAAATATATTTTATGCACTGTATATGAGCTGGCGATTTCTAAGTCTGTGGTTCCGAGAGGGGGTAACCAGGGTTAATAATAAAAGTCAAACCACTTGGCTGCCAGAATGCCCTGCTTCAGCACAGACCAGAAAGGCATTGTGATAAGCGTATCCCCGGTATAGTCAGGGGTTAATGGGAGTCGTCCCCGTCCCCCCAGTATACGCCTAGAACCATGGACCCGGTACTTGTGGTTCGGACAGTCTCCAACCAGCCATAACGTTGTGAGAGTGAAATTATGTCTAAGTCCAGCTTTGGTACATTAGAAGCAACTCTCAAACTTAACCTAAGCGTTTTTCGAAGCTATTTTTTGGCTAACTTCTTATAGGAAGGTCTAGGAGCTCTGAAAATGAACGTGCGCATCTTTCACTCTTCCCGAGGAACTTAGAAGAATTTTGTGATATTTTTTATTAAAATGGTGTATAAGGGTATATATTTAAATATATTTTATGCACTGTATATGAGCTGGCGATTTCTAAGTCTGTGGTTCCGAGAGGGGGTAACCAGGGTTAATAATAAAAGTCAAACCACTTGGCTGCCAGAATGCCCTGCTTCAGCACAGACCAGAAAGGCATTGTGATAAGCGTATCCCCGGTATAGTCAGGGGTTAATGGGAGTCGTCCCCGTCCCCCCAGTATACGCCTAGAACCATGGACCCGGTACTTGTGGTTCGGACTGTCTCCAACCAGCCATAATGTTGTGAGAGTGAAATTATGTCTAAGTCCAGCTTTGGTACATTAGAAGCAACTCTCAAACTTAACCTAAGCGTTTTTCGAAGCTACTTTTTGGCTAACTCCTTATAGGAAGGTCTAGGAGCTCTGAAAATGAACGTGCGCATCTTTCACTCTTCCCGAGGAACTTAGAAGAATTTTGTGATATTTTTTATTAAAATGGTGTATAAGGGTATATATTTAAATATATTTTATGCACTGTATATGAGCTGGCGATTTCTAAGTCTGTGGTTCCGAGAGGGGGTAACCAGGGTTAATAATAAAAGTCAAACCACTTGGCTGCCAGAATGCCCTGCTTCAGCACAGACCAGAAAGGCATTGTGATAAGCGTATCCCCGGTATAGTCAGGGGTTAATGGGAGTCGTCCCCGTCCCCCCAGTATACGCCTAGAACCATGGACCCGGTACTTGTGGTTCGGACTGTCTCCAACCAGCCATAACGTTGTGAGAGTGAAATTATGTCTAAGTCCAGCTTTGGTACATTAGAAGCAACTCTCAAACTTAACCTAAGCGTTTTTCGAAGCTACTTTTTGGCTAACTTCTTATAGGAAGGTCTAGGAGCTCTGAAAATGAACGTGCGCATCTTTCACTCTTCCCGAGGAACTTAGAAGAATTTTGTGATATTTTTTATTAAAATGGTGTATAAGGGTATATATTTAAATATATTTTATGCACTGTATATGAGCTGGCGATTTCTAAGTCTGTGGTTCCGAGAGGGGGTAACCAGGCTCACTAATAAAGGTCAAGCCACTTGGCTGCCAGAATGCCCTGCTTCAGCACAGACCAGAAAGGCATTGTGATAAGCGTATCCCCGGTATAGTCAGGGGTTAATGGGAGTCGTTCCCGTCCCCCCAGTATACGCCCAGAACCATGGACCCGGTACTTGTGGTTCGGACTCTCTCCAACCAGCCATAATGTTGTGAGAGTGAAATTATGTCTAAGTCCAGCTTTGGTACATTAGAAGCAACTCTCAAACTTAACCTAAGCGTTTTTCGAAGCTACTTTTTGGCTAACTTCTTATAGGAAGGTCTAGGAGCTCTGAAAATGAACGTGCGAATCTTTCACTCTTCCCGAGGAACTTAGAAGAATTTTGTGATATTTTTTATTAAAATGGTGTATAAGGGTATATATTTAAATATATTTTATGCACTGTATATGAGCTGGCGATTTCTAAGTCTGTGGTTCCGAGAGGGGGTAACCAGGGTTAATAATAAAAGTCAAACCACTTGGCTGCCAGAATGCCCTGCTTCAGCACAGACCAGAAAGGCATTGTGATAAGCGTATCCCCGGTATAGTCAGGGGTTAATGGGAGTCGTCCCCGTCCCCCCAGTATACGCCTAGAACCATGGACCCGGTACTTGTGGTTCGGACTGTCTCCAACCAGCCATAATGTTGTGAGAGTGAAATTATGTCTAAGTCCAGCTTTGGTACATTAGAAGCAACTCTCAAACTTAACCTAAGCGTTTTTCGAAGCTACTTTTTGGCTAACTTCTTATAGGAAGGTCTAGGAGCTCTAAAAATGAACGTGCGCATCTTTCACTCTTCCCGAGGAACTTAGAAGAATTTTGTGATATTTTTTATTAAAATGGTGTATAAGGGTATATATTTAAATATATTTTATGCACTGTATATGAGCTGGCGATTTCTAAGTCTGTGGTTCCGAGAGGGGGTAACCAGGGTTACTAATAAAAGTCAAACCACTTGGCTGCCAGAATGCCCTGCTTCAGCACAGACCAGAAAGGCATTGTGATAAGCGTATCCCCGGTATAGTCTGGGGTTAATGGGAGTCGTCCCCGTCCCCCCAGTATACGCCTAGAACCATGGACCCGGTACTTGTGGTTCGGACTGTCTCCAACCAGCCATAACGTTGTGAGAGTGAAATTATGTCTAAGTCCAGCTTTGGTACATTAGAAGCAACTCTCAAACTTAACCTAAGCGTTTTTCGAAGCTACTTTTTGGCTAACTTCTTATAAGAAGGTCTAGGAGCTCTGAAAATGAACGTGCGCATCTTTCACTCTTCCCGAGGAACTTTGAAGAATTTTGTGATATTTTTTATTAAAATGGTGTATAAGGGTATATATTTAAATATATTTTATGCACTGTATATGAGCTGGCGATTTCTAAGTCTGTGGTTCCGAGAGGGGGTAACCAGGGTTAATAATAAAAGTCAAACCACTTGGCTGCCAGAATGCCCTGCTTCAGCACAGACCAGAAAGGCATTGTGATAAGCGTATCCCCGGTATAGTCAGGGGTTAATGGGAGTCGTCCCCGTCCCCCCAGTATACGCCTAGAACCATGGACCCGGTACTTGTGGTTCGGACTGTCTCCAACCAGCCATAATGTTGTGAGAGTGAAATTATGTCTAAGTCCAGCTTTGGTACATTAGAAGCAACTCTCAAACTTAACCTAAGCGTTTTTCGAAGCTACTTTTTGGCTAACTTCTTATAGGAAGGTCTAGGAGCTCTAAAAATGGACGTGCGCATCTTTCACTCTTCCCGAGGAACTTAGAAGAATTTTGTGATATTTTTTATTAAAATGGTGTATAAGGGTATATATTTAAATATATTTTATGCACTGTATATGAGCTGGCGATTTCTAAGTCTGTGGTTCCGAGAGGGGGTAACCAGGGTTACTAATAAAAGTCAAACCACTTGGCTGCCAGAATGCCCTGCTTCAGCACAGACCAGAAAGGCATTGTGATAAGCGTATCCCCGGTATAGTCAGGGGTTAATGGGAGTCGTCCCCGTCCCCCCAGTATACGCCTAGAACCATGGACCCGGTACTTGTGGTTCGGACAGTCTCCAACCAGCCATAACGTTGTGAGAGTGAAATTATGTCTAAGTCCAGCTTTGGTACATTAGAAGCAACTCTCAAACTTAACCTAAGCGTTTTTCGAAGCTACTTTTTGGCTAACTTCTTATAGGAAGGTCTAGGAGCTCTAAAAATGAACGTGCGCATCTTTCACTCTTCCCGAGGAACTTAGAAGAATTTTGTGATATTTTTTATTAAAATGGTGTATAAGGGTATATATTTAAATATATTTTATGCACTGTATATGAGCTGGCGATTTCTAAGTCTGTGGTTCCGAGAGGGGGTAACCAGGGTTACTAATAAAAGTCAAACCACTTGGCTGCCAGAATGCCCTGCTTCAGCACAGACCAGAAAGGCATTGTGATAAGCGTATCCCCGGTATAGTCTGGGGTTAATGGGAGTCGTCCCCGTCCCCCCAGTATACGCCTAGAACCATGGACCCGGTACTTGTGGTTCGGACTGTCTCCAACCAGCCATAACGTTGTGAGA
Organism: Ascaphus truei; assembly: GCF_040206685.1. Taxonomy (NCBI): domain Eukaryota; kingdom Metazoa; phylum Chordata; class Amphibia; order Anura; family Ascaphidae; genus Ascaphus; species Ascaphus truei. The sequence continues at coordinate 280,212,562 of NC_134483.1, forward strand.
GTGAAATTATGTCTAAGTCCAGCTTTGGTACATTAGAAGCAACTCTCAAACTTAACCTAAGCGTTTTTCGAAGCTACTTTTTGGCTAACTTCTTATAAGAAGGTCTAGGAGCTCTGAAAATGAACGTGCGCATCTTTCACTCTTCCCGAGGAACTTTGAAGAATTTTGTGATATTTTTTATTAAAATGGTGTATAAGGGTATATATTTAAATATATTTTATGCACTGTATATGAGCTGGCGATTTCTAAGTCTGTGGTTCCGAGAGGGGGTAACCAGGGTTAATAATAAAAGTCAAACCACTTGGCTGCCAGAATGCCCTGCTTCAGCACAGACCAGAAAGGCATTGTGATAAGCGTATCCCCGGTATAGTCAGGGGTTAATGGGAGTCGTCCCCGTCCCCCCAGTATACGCCTAGAACCATGGACCCGGTACTTGTGGTTCGGACTGTCTCCAACCAGCCATAATGTTGTGAGAGTGAAATTATGTCTAAGTCCAGCTTTGGTACATTAGAAGCAACTCTCAAACTTAACCTAAGCGTTTTTCGAAGCTACTTTTTGGCTAACTTCTTATAGGAAGGTCTAGGAGCTCTAAAAATGGACGTGCGCATCTTTCACTCTTCCCGAGGAACTTAGAAGAATTTTGTGATATTTTTTATTAAAATGGTGTATAAGGGTATATATTTAAATATATTTTATGCACTGTATATGAGCTGGCGATTTCTAAGTCTGTGGTTCCGAGAGGGGGTAACCAGGGTTACTAATAAAAGTCAAACCACTTGGCTGCCAGAATGCCCTGCTTCAGCACAGACCAGAAAGGCATTGTGATAAGCGTATCCCCGGTATAGTCAGGGGTTAATGGGAGTCGTCCCCGTCCCCCCAGTATACGCCTAGAACCATGGACCCGGTACTTGTGGTTCGGACAGTCTCCAACCAGCCATAACGTTGTGAGAGTGAAATTATGTCTAAGTCCAGCTTTGGTACATTAGAAGCAACTCTCAAACTTAACCTAAGCGTTTTTCGAAGCTATTTTTTGGCTAACTTCTTATAGGAAGGTCTAGGAGCTCTGAAAATGAACGTGCGCATCTTTCACTCTTCCCGAGGAACTTAGAAGAATTTTGTGATATTTTTTATTAAAATGGTGTATAAGGGTATATATTTAAATATATTTTATGCACTGTATATGAGCTGGCGATTTCTAAGTCTGTGGTTCCGAGAGGGGGTAACCAGGGTTAATAATAAAAGTCAAACCACTTGGCTGCCAGAATGCCCTGCTTCAGCACAGACCAGAAAGGCATTGTGATAAGCGTATCCCCGGTATAGTCAGGGGTTAATGGGAGTCGTCCCCGTCCCCCCAGTATACGCCTAGAACCATGGACCCGGTACTTGTGGTTCGGACTGTCTCCAACCAGCCATAATGTTGTGAGAGTGAAATTATGTCTAAGTCCAGCTTTGGTACATTAGAAGCAACTCTCAAACTTAACCTAAGCGTTTTTCGAAGCTACTTTTTGGCTAACTCCTTATAGGAAGGTCTAGGAGCTCTGAAAATGAACGTGCGCATCTTTCACTCTTCCCGAGGAACTTAGAAGAATTTTGTGATATTTTTTATTAAAATGGTGTATAAGGGTATATATTTAAATATATTTTATGCACTGTATATGAGCTGGCGATTTCTAAGTCTGTGGTTCCGAGAGGGGGTAACCAGGGTTAATAATAAAAGTCAAACCACTTGGCTGCCAGAATGCCCTGCTTCAGCACAGACCAGAAAGGCATTGTGATAAGCGTATCCCCGGTATAGTCAGGGGTTAATGGGAGTCGTCCCCGTCCCCCCAGTATACGCCTAGAACCATGGACCCGGTACTTGTGGTTCGGACTGTCTCCAACCAGCCATAACGTTGTGAGAGTGAAATTATGTCTAAGTCCAGCTTTGGTACATTAGAAGCAACTCTCAAACTTAACCTAAGCGTTTTTCGAAGCTACTTTTTGGCTAACTTCTTATAGGAAGGTCTAGGAGCTCTGAAAATGAACGTGCGCATCTTTCACTCTTCCCGAGGAACTTAGAAGAAATTTGTGATATTTTTTATTAAAATGGTGTATAAGGGTATATATTTAAATATATTTTATGCACTGTATATGAGCTGGCGATTTCTAAGTCTGTGGTTCCGAGAGGGGGTAACCAGGCTCACTAATAAAGGTCAAGCCACTTGGCTGCCAGAATGCCCTGCTTCAGCACAGACCAGAAAGGCATTGTGATAAGCGTATCCCCGGTATAGTCAGGGGTTAATGGGAGTCGTTCCCGTCCCCCCAGTATACGCCCAGAACCATGGACCCGGTACTTGTGGTTCGGACTGTCTCCAACCAGCCATAATGTTGTGAGAGTGAAATTATGTCTAAGTCCAGCTTTGGTACATTAGAAGCAACTCTCAAACTTAACCTAAGCGTTTTTCGAAGCTACTTTTTGGCTAACTTCTTATAGGAAGGTCTAGGAGCTCTGAAAATGAACGTGCGAATCTTTCACTCTTCCCGAGGAACTTAGAAGAATTTTGTGATATTTTTTATTAAAATGGTGTATAAGGGTATATATTTAAATATATTTTATGCACTGTATATGAGCTGGCGATTTCTAAGTCTGTGGTTCCGAGAGGGGGTAACCAGGATTAATAATAAAAGTCAAACCACTTGGCTGCCAGAATGCCCTGCTTCAGCACAGACCAGAAAGGCATTGTGATAAGCGTATCCCCGGTATAGTCAGGGGTTAATGGGAGTCGTCCCCGTCCCCCCAGTATACGCCTAGAACCATGGACCCGGTACTTGTGGTTCGGACTGTCTCCAACCAGCCATAATGTTGTGAGAGTGAAATTATGTCTAAGTCCAGCTTTGGTACATTAGAAGCAACTCTCAAACTTAACCTAAGCGTTTTTCGAAGCTACTTTTTGGCTAACTTCTTATAGGAAGGTCTAGGAGCTCTGAAAATGAACGTGCGCATCTTTCACTCTTCCCGAGGAACTTAGAAGAATTTTGTGATATTTTTTATTAAAATGGTGTATAAGGGTATATATTTAAATATATTTTATGCATTGTATATGAGCTGGCGATTTCTAAGTCTGTGGTTCCGAGAGGGGGTAACCAGGGTTACTAATAAAAGTCAAACCACTTGGCTGCCAGAATGCCCTGCTTCAGCACAGACCAGAAAGGCATTGTGATAAGCATATCCCCGGTACAGTCAGGGGTTAATGGGAGTCGTTCCCGTCCCCCCAGTATACGCCCAGAACCATGGACCCGGTACTTGTGGTTCGGACTGTCTCCAACCAGCCATAATGTTGTGAGAGTGAAATTATGTCTAAGTCCAGCTTTGGTACATTAGAAGCAACTCTCAAACTTAACCTAAGCGTTTTTCGAAGCTACTTTTTGGCTAACTTCTTATAGGAAGGTCTAGGAGCTCTGAAAATGAACGTGCGCATCTTTCACTCTTCCCGAGGAACTTAGAAGAATTTTGTGATATTTTTTATTAAAATGGTGTATAAGGGTATATATTTAAATATATTTTATGCACTGTATATGAGCTGGCGATTTCTAAGTCTGTGGTTCCGAGAGGGGGTAACCAGGGTTACTAATAAAAGTCAAACCACTTGGCTGCCAGAATGCCCTGCTTCAGCACAGACCAGAAAGGCATTGTGATAAGCGTATCCCCGGTATAGTCAGGGGTTAATGGGAGTCGTCCCCGTCCCCCCAGTATACGCCTAGAACCATGAACCCGGTACTTGTGGTTCGGACTGTCTCCAACCAGCCATAACGTTGTGAGAGTGAAATTATGTCTAAGTCCAGCTTTGGTACATTAGAAGCAACTCTCAAACTTAACCTAAGCGTTTTTCGAAGCTACTTTTTGGCTAACTTCTTATAGGAAGGTCTAGGAGATCTGAAAATGAACGTGCGCATCTTTCACTCTTCCCGAGGAACTTAGAAGAATTTTGTGATATTTTTTTATTAAAATGGTGTATAAGGGTATATATTTAAATATATTTTATGCACTGTATATGAGCTGGCGATTTCTAAGTCTGTGGTTCCGAGAGGGGGTAACCAGGGTTACTAATAAAAGTCAAACCACTTGGCTGCCAGAATGCCCTGCTTCAGCACAGACCAGAAAGGCATTGTGATAAGCGTATCCCCGGTATACTCAGGGGTTAATGGGAGTCGTCCCCGTCCCCCCAGTATACGCCTAGAACCATGGACCCGGTACTTGTGGTTCGGACTGTCTCCAACCAGCCATAACGTTGTGAGAGTGAAATTATGTTTAATCCAGCTTTGGTACATTAGAAGCAACTCTGAAACTTAACCAAAGCATTTTTCGAAGCTACTTTTTGGCTAACTTCTTATAGGAAGGTCTAGGAGCTCTGAAAATGAACGTGCGCGTCTTTCACTCTTCCCGAGGGACTTAGAAGAATTTTGTGATATTTTTTATTACAATGGTGTATAAGGGTATATATTTAAATATATTTTATGCACTGTATATGAGCTGGCGATTTCTAAGTCTGGGGTTCCGAGAGGGGGTAACCAGGGTTTCTAATAAAAGTCAAACCACTTGGCTGCCAGAATGCCCTGCTTCAGCACAGACCAGAAAGGCATTGTGATAAGCGTATCCCCGGTACAGTCAGGGGTTAATGGGAGTCGTCCCCGTCCCCCCAGTATACGCCCAGAACCATGGACCCGGTACTTGTGGTTCGGACTGTCTCCAACCAGCCATAATGTTGTGAGAGTATAATTATGTCTAAGTCCAGCTTTGGTACATTAGAAGCAACTCTCAAACTTAACCTAAGCGTTTTTCGAAGCTACTTTTTGGCTAACTTCTTATAGGAAGGTCTAGGAGCTCTGAAAATGAACGTGCGCATCTTTCACTCTTCCTGAGGGACTTAGAAGAATGTTGTGATATTTTTTATTAAAATGGTGTATAAGGGTATATATTTAAATATATTTAATGCACTGTATATGAGCTGGCGATTTCTAAGTCTGTGGTTCCGAGAGGGGGTAACCAGGCTCACTAATAAAGGCCAAGCCACTTGGCTGCCAGAGTGCCCTGCTTCAGCACAGACCAGAAAGGCATTGTGATAAGCGTATCCCCGGTATAGTCAGGGGTTAATGGGAGTCGTCCCCGTCCCCCCAGTATACGCCTAGAACCATGGACCCGGTACTTGTGGTTCGGACTGTCTCCAACCAGCCATAACGTTGTGAGAGTGAAATTATGTCTAAGTCCAGCTTTGGTACATTAGAAGCAACTCTCAAACTTAACCTAAGCGTTTTTCAAAGCTACTTTTTGACTAACTTCTTATAGGAAGGTCTAGGAGCTCTGAAAATGAACGTGCGCGTCTTTCACCCTTCCCGAGGGACTTAGAAGAATTTTGTGATATTTTTTATTAAAATGGTGTATAAGGGTATATATATAAATATATTTTATGCACTGTATATGAGCTTGCGATTTCTAAGTCTGTGTTTCCGAGAGGGGGTAACCAGGCTCACTAATAAAGGTCAAGCCACTTGGCTGCCAGAATGCCCTGCTTCAGCACAGACCAGAAAGGCATTGTGATAAGCGTATCCCCGGTATAGTCAGGGGTTAATGGGAGTCGTTCCCGTCCCCCCAATATACGCCCAGAACCATGGACCCGGTACTTGTGGTTCGGACTGTCTCCAACCAGCCATAATGTTGTGAGAGTGAAATTATGTCTAAGTCCAGCTTTGGTACATTAGAAGCAACTCTCAAACTTAACCTAAGCGTTTTTCGAAGCTACTTTTTGGCTAACTTCTTATAGGAAGGTCTAGGAGCTCTGAAAATGAACGTGCGCGTCTTTCACTCTTCCCGAGGGACTTAGAAGAATTTTGTGATATTTTTTATTAAAATGGTGTATAAGGGTATATATTTAAATATATTTTATGCACTGTATATGAGCTGGCGATTTCTAAGTCTGTGGTTCCGAGAGGGGGTAACCAGGGTTTCTAATAAAAGTCAAACCACTTGGCTGCCAGAATGCCCTGCTTCAGCACAGACCAGAAAGGCATTGTGATAAGCGTATCCCCGGTACAGTCAGGGGTTAATGGGAGTCGTCCCCGTCCCCCCAGTATACGCCCAGAACCATGGACCCGGTACTTGTGGTTCGGACTGTCTCCAACCAGCCATAATGTTGTGAGAGTGAAATTATGTCTAAGTCCAGCTTTGGTACATTAGAAGCAACTCTGAAACTTAACCAAAGCATTTTTCGAAGCTACTTTTTGGCTAACTTCTTATAGGAAGGTCTAGGAGCTCTGAAAATGAACGTGCGCGTCTTTCACTCTTCCCGAGGGACTTAGAAGAATTTTGTGATATTTTTTATTAAAATGGTGTATAAGGGTATATATTTAAATATATTTTATGCACTGTATATGAGCTGGCGATTTCTAAGTCTGTGGTTCCGAGAGGGGGTAACCAGGCTCACTAATAAAGGTCAAGACACTTGGCTGCCAGAATGCCCTGCTTCAGCACAGACCAGAAAGGCATTGTGAAAAGCGTATCCCCGGTATAGTCAGGGGTTAATGGGAGTCGTTCCCGTCCCCCCAGTATACGCCCAGAACCATGGACCCGGTACTTGTGGTTCGGACTGTCTCCAACCAGCCATAATGTTGTGAGAGTGAAATTATGTCTAAGTCCAGCTTTGGTACATTAGAAGCAACTCTCAAACTTAACCTAAGCGTTTTTCGAAGCTACTTTTTGGCTAACTTCTTATAGGAAGGTCTAGGAGCTCTGAAAATGAACGTGCGCATCTTTCACTCTTCCCGAGGGACTTAGAAGAATGTTGTGATATTTTTTATTAAAATGGTGTTTAAGGGTATATATTTAAATATATTTTATGCACTGTATATGAGCTGGCGATTTCTAAGTCTGTGGTTCCGAGAGGGGGTAACCAGGCTCACTAATAAAGGTCAAGCCACTTGGCTGCCAGAATGCCCTGCTTCAGCACAGACCAGAAAGGCATTGTGATAAGCGTATCCCCGGTATAGTCAGGGGTTAATGGGAGTCGTTCCCGTCCCCCCAGTATACGCCCAGAACCTTGGACCCGGTACTTGTGGTTCGGACTGTCTCCAACCAGCCATAATGTTGTGAGAGTGAAATTATGTCTAAGTCCAGCTTTGGTACATTAGAAGCAACTCTCAAACTTAACCAAAGCATTTTTCGAAGCTACTTTTTGGCTAACTTCTTATAGGAAGGTCTAGGAGCTCTGAAAATGAACGTGCGCGTCTTTCACTCTTCCCGAGGGACTTAGAAGAATTTTGTGATATTTTTTATTAAAATGGTGTATAAGGGTATATATTTAAATATATTTTATGCACTGTATATGAGCTGGCGATTTCTAAGTCTGTGGTTCCGAGAGGGGGTAACCAGGGTTTCTAATAAAAGTCAAACCACTTGGCTGCCAGAATGCCCTGCTTCAGCACAGACCAGAAAGGCATTGTGATAAGCGTATCCCCGGTACAGTCAGGGGTTAATGGGAGTCGTCCCCGTCCCCCCAGTATACGCCCAGAACCATGGACCCGGTACTTGTGGTTCGGACTGTCTCCAACCAGCCATAATGTTGTGAGAGTGAAATTATGTCTAAGTCCAGCTTTGGTACATTAGAAGCAACTCTGAAACTTAACCAAAGCATTTTTCGAAGCTACTTTTTCGCTAACTTCTTATAGGAAGGTCTAGGAGCTCTGAAAATGAACGTGCGCGTCTTTCACTCTTCCCGAGGGACTTAGAAGAATTTTGTGATATTTTTTATTAAAATGGTGTATAAGGGTATATATTTAAATATATTTTATGCACTGTATATGAGCTGGTGATTTCTAAGTCTGTGGTTCCGAGAGGGGGTAACCAGGCTCACTAATAAAGGTCAAGCCACTTGGCTGCCAGAATGCCCTGCTTCAGCACAGACCAGAAAGGCATTGTGATAAGCGTATCCCCGGTATAGTCAGGGGTTAATGGGAGTCGTTCCCGTCCCCCCAGTATACGCCCAGAACCATGGACCCGGTACTTGTGGTTCGGACTGTCTCCAACCAGCCATAATGTTGTGAGAGTGAAATTATGTCTAAGTCCAGCTTTGGTACATTAGAAGCAACTCTGAAACTTAACCTAAGCGTTTTTCGAAGCTACTTTTTGGCTAACTTCTTATAGGGAGGTCTAGGAGCTCTGAAAATGAACGTGCGCATCTTTCACTCTTCCCGAGGGACTTAGAAGAATGTTGTGATATTTTTTATTAAAATGGTGTTTAAGGGTATATATTTAAATATATTTTATGCACTGTATATGAGCTGGCGATTTCTAAGTCTGTGGTTCCGAGAGGGGGTAACCAGGCTCACTAATAAAGGTCAAGCCACTTGGCTGCCAGAATGCCCTGCTTCAGCACAGACCAGAAAGGCATTGTGATAAGCGTATCCCCGGTATAGTCAGGGGTTAATGGGAGTCGTTCCCGTCCCCCCAGTATACGCCCAGAACCATGGACCCGGTACTTGTGGTTCGGACTGTCTCCAACCAGCCATAATGTTGTGAGAGTGAAATTATGTCTAAGTCCAGCTTTGGTACATTAGAAGCAACTCTGAAACTTAACCAAAGCATTTTTCGAAGCTACTTTTTGGCTAACTTCTTATAGGAAGGTCTAGGAGCTCTGAAAATGAACGTGCGCGTCTTTCACTCTTCCCGAGGGACTTAGAAGAATTTTGTGATATTTTTTATTAAAATGGTGTATAAGGGTATATATTTAAATATATTTTATGCACTGTATATGAGCTGGCGATTTCTAAGTCTGTGGTTCCGAGAGGGGGTAACCAGGGTTTCTAATAAAAGTCAAACCACTTGGCTGCCAGAATGCCCTGCTTCAGCACAGACCAGAAAGGCATTGTGATAAGCGTATCCCCGGTACAGTCAGGGGTTAATGGGAGTCGTCCCCGTCCCCCCAGTATACGCCCAGAACCATGGACCCGGTACTTGTGGTTCGGACTGTCTCCAACCAGCCATAATGTTGTGAGAGTGAAATTATGTCTAAGTCCAGCTTTGGTACATTAGAAGCAACTCTGAAACTTAACCAAAGCATTTTTCGAAGCTACTTTTTGGCTAACTTCTTATAGGAAGGTCTAGGAGCTCTGAAAATGAACGTGCGCGTCTTTCACTCTTCCCGAGGGACTTAGAAGAATTTTGTGATATTTTTTATTAAAATGGTGTATAAGGGTATATATTTAAATATATTTTATGCACTGTATATGAGCTGGCGATTTCTAAGTCTGTGGTTCCGAGAGGGGGTAACCAGGCTCACTAATAAAGGTCAAGCCACTTGGCTGCCAGAATGCCCTGCTTCAGCACAGACCAGAAAGGCATTGTGATAAGCGTATCCCCGGTATAGTCAGGGGTTAATGGGAGTCGTTCCCGTCCCCCCAGTATACGCCCAGAACCATGGACCCGGTACTTGTGGTTCGGACTGTCTCCAACCAGCCATAATGTTGTGAGAGTGAAATTATGTCTAAGTCCAGCTTTGGTACATTAGAAGCAACTCTGAAACTTAACCTAAGCGTTTTTCGAAGCTACTTTTTGGCTAACTTCTTATAGGAAGGTCTAGGAGCTCTGAAAATGAACGTGCGCATCTTTCACTCTTCCCGAGGGACTTAGAAGAATGTTGTGATATTTTTTATTAAAATGGTGTTTAAGGGTATATATTTAAATATATTTTATGCACTGTATATGAGCTGGCGATTTCTAAGTCTGTGGTTCCGAGAGGGGGTAACCAGGCTCACTAATAAAGGTCAAGCCACTTGGCTGCCAGAATGCCCTGCTTCAGCACAGACCAGAAAGGCATTGTGATAAGCGTATCCCCGGTATAGTCAGGGGTTAATGGGAGTCGTTCCCGTCCCCCCAGTATACGCCCAGAACCATGGACCCGGTACTTGTGGTTCGGACTGTCTCCAACCAGCCATAATGTTGTGAGAGTGAAATTATGTCTAAGTCCAGCTTTGGTACATTAGAAGCAACTCTGAAACTTAACCAAAGCATTTTTCGAAGCTACTTTTTGGCTAACTTCTTATAGGAAGGTCTAGGAGCTCTGAAAATGAACGTGCGCGTTTTTCACTCTTCCCGAGGGACTTAGAAGAATTTTGTGATATTTTTTATTAAAATGGTGTATAAGGGTATATATTTAAATATATTTTATGCACTGTATATGAGCTGGCGATTTCTAAGTCTGTGGTTCCGAGAGGGGGTAACCAGGGTTTCTAATAAAAGTCAAACCACTTGGCTGCCAGAATGCCCTGCTTCAGCACAGACCAGAAAGGCATTGTGATAAGCGTATCCCCGGTACAGTCAGGGGTTAATGGGAGTCGTCCCCGTCCCCCCAGTATACGCCCAGAACCATGGACCCGGTACTTGTGGTTCGGACTGTCTCCAACCAGCCATAATGTTGTGAGAGTGAAATTATGTCTAAGTCCAGCTTTGGTACATTAGAAGCAACTCTGAAACTTAACCTAAGCGTTTTTCGAAGCTACTTTTTGGCTAACTTCTTATAGGAAGGTCTAGGAGATCTGAAAATGAACGTGCGCATCTTTCACTCTTCCCGAGGAACTTAGAAGAATTTTGTGATATTTTTTTATTAAAATGGTGTATAAGGGTATATATTTAAATATATTTTATGCACTGTATATGAGCTGGCGATTTCTAAGTCTGTGGTTCCGAGAGGGGGTAACCAGGGTTACTAATAAAAGTCAAACCACTTGGCTGCCAGAATGCCCTGCTTCAGCACAGACCAGAAAGGCATTGTGATAAGCGTATCCCCGGTATACTCAGGGGTTAATGGGAGTCGTCCCCGTCCCCCCAGTATACGCCTAGAACCATGGACCCGGTACTTGTGGTTCGGACTGTCTCCAACCAGCCATAATGTTGTGAGAGTGAAATTATGTCTAAGTCCAGCTTTGGTACATTAGAAGCAACTCTGAAACTTAACCAAAGCATTTTTCGAAGCTACTTTTTCGCTAACTTCTTATAGGAAGGTCTAGGAGCTCTGAAAATGAACGTGCGCGTCTTTCACTCTTCCCGAGGGACTTAGAAGAATTTTGTGATATTTTTTATTAAAATGGTGTATAAGGGTATATATTTAAATATATTTTATGCACTGTATATGAGCTGGTGATTTCTAAGTCTGTGGTTCCGAGAGGGGGTAACCAGGCTCACTAATAAAGGTCAAGCCACTTGGCTGCCAGAATGCCCTGCTTCAGCACAGACCAGAAAGGCATTGTGATAAGCGTATCCCCGGTATAGTCAGGGGTTAATGGGAGTCGTTCCCGTCCCCCCAGTATACGCCCAGAACCATGGACCCGGTACTTGTGGTTCGGACTGTCTCCAACCAGCCATAATGTTGTGAGAGTGAAATTATGTCTAAGTCCAGCTTTGGTACATTAGAAGCAACTCTGAAACTTAACCTAAGCGTTTTTCGAAGCTACTTTTTGGCTAACTTCTTATAGGAAGGTCTAGGAGCTCTGAAAATGAACGTGCGCATCTTTCACTCTTCCCGAGGGACTTAGAAGAATGTTGTGATATTTTTTATTAAAATGGTGTTTAAGGGTATATATTTAAATATATTTTATGCACTGTATATGAGCTGGCGATTTCTAAGTCTGTGGTTCCGAGAGGGGGTAACCAGGCTCACTAATAAAGGTCAAGCCACTTGGCTGCCAGAATGCCCTGCTTCAGCACAGACCAGAAAGGCATTGTGATAAGCGTATCCCCGGTATAGTCAGGGGTTAATGGGAGTCGTTCCCGTCCCCCCAGTATACGCCCAGAACCATGGACCCGGTACTTGTGGTTCGGACTGTCTCCAACCAGCCATAATGTTGTGAGAGTGAAATTATGTCTAAGTCCAGCTTTGGTACATTAGAAGCAACTCTGAAACTTAACCAAAGCATTTTTCGAAGCTACTTTTTGGCTAACTTCTTATAGGAAGGTCTAGGAGCTCTGAAAATGAACGTGCGCGTCTTTCACTCTTCCCGAGGGACTTAGAAGAATTTTGTGATATTTTTTATTAAAATGGTGTATAAGGGTATATATTTAAATATATTTTATGCACTGTATATGAGCTGGCGATTTCTAAGTCTGTGGTTCCGAGAGGGGGTAACCAGGGTTTCTAATAAAAGTCAAACCACTTGGCTGCCAGAATGCCCTGCTTCAGCACAGACCAGAAAGGCATTGTGATAAGCGTATCCCCGGTACAGTCAGGGGTTAATGGGAGTCGTCCCCGTCCCCCCAGTATACGCCCAGAACCATGGACCCGGTACTTGTGGTTCGGACTGTCTCCAACCAGCCATAATGTTGTGAGAGTGAAATTATGTCTAAGTCCAGCTTTGGTACATTAGAAGCAACTCTGAAACTTAACCAAAGCATTTTTCGAAGCTACTTTTTGGCTAACTTCTTATAGGAAGGTCTAGGAGCTCTGAAAATGAACGTGCGCGTCTTTCACTCTTCCCGAGGGACTTAGAAGAATTTTGTGATATTTTTTATTAAAATGGTGTATAAGGGTATATATTTAAATATATTTTATGCACTGTATATGAGCTGGCGATTTCTAAGTCTGTGGTTCCGAGAGGGGGTAACCAGGCTCACTAATAAAGGTCAAGCCACTTGGCTGCCAGAATGCCCTGCTTCAGCACAGACCAGAAAGGCATTGTGATAAGCGTATCCCCGGTATAGTCAGGGGTTAATGGGAGTCGTTCCCGTCCCCCCAGTATACGCCCAGAACCATGGACCCGGTACTTGTGGTTCGGACTGTCTCCAACCAGCCATAATGTTGTGAGAGTGAAATTATGTCTAAGTCCAGCTTTGGTACATTAGAAGCAACTCTGAAACTTAACCTAAGCGTTTTTCGAAGCTACTTTTTGGCTAACTTCTTATAGGAAGGTCTAGGAGCTCTGAAAATGAACGTGCGCATCTTTCACTCTTCCCGAGGGACTTAGAAGAATGTTGTGATATTTTTTATTAAAATGGTGTTTAAGGGTATATATTTAAATATATTTTATGCACTGTATATGAGCTGGCGATTTCTAAGTCTGTGGTTCCGAGAGGGGGTAACCAGGCTCACTAATAAAGGTCAAGCCACTTGGCTGCCTGAATGCCCTGCTTCAGCACAGACCAGAAAGGCATTGTGATAAGCGTATCCCCGGTATAGTCAGGGGTTAATGGGAGTCGTTCCCGTCCCCCCAGTATACGCCCAGAACCATGGACCCGGTACTTGTGGTTCGGACTGTCTCCAACCAGCCATAATGTTGTGAGAGTGAAATTATGTCTAAGTCCAGCTTTGGTACATTAGAAGCAACTCTGAAACTTAACCAAAGCATTTTTCGAAGCTACTTTTTGGCTAACTTCTTATAGGAAGGTCTAGGAGCTCTGAAAATGAACGTGCGCGTTTTTCACTCTTCCCGAGGGACTTAGAAGAATTTTGTGATATTTTTTATTAAAATGGTGTATAAGGGTATATATTTAAATATATTTTATGCACTGTATATGAGCTGGCGATTTCTAAGTCTGTGGTTCCGAGAGGGGGTAACCAGGGTTTCTAATAAAAGTCAAACCACTTGGCTGCCAGAATGCCCTGCTTCAGCACAGACCAGAAAGGCATTGTGATAAGCGTATCCCCGGTACAGTCAGGGGTTAATGGGAGTCGTCCCCGTCCCCCCAGTATACGCCCAGAACCATGGACCCGGTACTTGTGGTTCGGACTGTCTCCAACCAGCCATAATGTTGTGAGAGTGAAATTATGTCTAAGTCCAGCTTTGGTACATTAGAAGCAACTCTGAAACTTAACCTAAGCGTTTTTCGAAGCTACTTTTTGGCTAACTTCTTATAGGAAGGTCTAGGAGATCTGAAAATGAACGTGCGCATCTTTCACTTTTCCCGAGGAACTTAGAAGAATTTTGTGATATTTTTTTATTAAAATGGTGTATAAGGGTATATATTTAAATATATTTTATGCACTGTATATGAGCTGGCGATTTCTAAGTCTGTGGTTCCGAGAGGGGGTAACCAGGGTTACTAATAAAAGTCAAACCACTTGGCTGCCAGAATGCCCTGCTTCAGCACAGACCAGAAAGGCATTGTGATAAGCGTATCCCCGGTATACTCAGGGGTTAATGGGAGTCGTCCCCGTCCCCCCAGTATACGCCTAGAACCATGGACCCGGTACTTGTGGTTCGGACTGTCTCCAACCAGCCATAACGTTGTGAGAGTGAAATTATTTCTAAGTCCAGCTTTGGTACATTAGAAGCAACTCTGAAACTTAACCAAAGCATTTTTCGAAGCTACTTTTTGGCTAACTTCTTATAGGAAGGTCTAGGAGCTCTGAAAATGAACGTGCGCGTCTTTCACTTTTCCCGAGGGACTTAGAAGAATTTTGTGATATTTTTTATTACAATGGTGTATAAGGGTATATATTTAAATATATTTTATGCACTGTATATGAGCTGGCGATTTCTAAGTCTGGGGTTCCGAGAGGGGGTAACCAGGGTTTCTAATAAAAGTCAAACCACTTGGCTGCCAGAATGCCCTGCTTCAGCACAGACCAGAAAGGCATTGTGATAAGCGTATCCCCGGTACAGTCAGGGGTTAATGGGAGTCGTCCCCGTCCCCCCAGTATACGCCCAGAACCATGGACCCGGTACTTGTGGTTCGGACTGTCTCCAACCAGCCATAATGTTGTGAGAGTATAATTATGTCTAAGTCCAGCTTTGGTACATTAGAAGCAACTCTCAAACTTAACCTAAGCGTTTTTCGAAGCTACTTTTTGGCTAACTTCTTATAGGAAGGTCTAGGAGCTCTGAAAATGAACGTGCGCATCTTTCACTCTTCCTGAGGGACTTAGAAGAATGTTGTGATATTTTTTATTAAAATGGTGTATAAGGGTATATATTTAAATATATTTAATGCACTGTATATGAGCTGGCGATTTCTAAGTCTGTGGTTCCGAGAGGGGGTAACCAGGCTCACTAATAAAGGCCAAGCCACTTGGCTGCCAGAGTGCCCTGCTTCAGCACAGACCAGAAAGGCATTGTGATAAGCGTATCCCCGGTATAGTCAGGGGTTAATGGGAGTCGTCCCCGTCCCCCCAGTATACGCCTAGAACCATGGACCCGGTACTTGTGGTTCGGACTGTCTCCAACCAGCCATAACGTTGTGAGAGTGAAATTATGTCTAAGTCCAGCTTTGGTACATTAGAAGCAACTCTCAAACTTAACCTAAGCGTTTTTCAAAGCTACTTTTTGACTAACTTCTTATAGGAAGGTCTAGGAGCTCTGAAAATGAACGTGCGCGTCTTTCACCCTTCCCGAGGGACTTAGAAGAATTTTGTGATATTTTTTATTAAAATGGTGTATAAGGGTATATATATAAATATATTTTATGCACTGTATATGAGCTTGCGATTTCTAAGTCTGTGGTTCCGAGAGGGGGTAACCAGGCTCACTAATAAAGGTCAAGCCACTTGGCTGCCAGAATGCCCTGCTTCAGCACAGACCAGAAAGGCATTGTGATAAGCGTATCCCCGGTATAGTCAGGGGTTAATGGGAGTCGTTCCCGTCCCCCCAATATACGCCCAGAACCATGGACCCGGTACTTGTGGTTCGGACTGTCTCCAACCAGCCATAATGTTGTGAGAGTGAAATTATGTCTAAGTCCAGCTTTGGTACATTAGAAGCAACTCTCAAACTTAACCTAAGCGTTTTTCGAAGCTACTTTTTGGCTAACTTCTTATAGGAAGGTCTAGGAGCTCTGAAAATGAACGTGCGCGTCTTTCACTCTTCCCGAGGGACTTAGAAGAATTTTGTGATATTTTTTATTAAAATGGTGTATAAGGGTATATATTTAAATATATTTTATGCACTGTATATGAGCTGGCGATTTCTAAGTCTGTGGTTCCGAGAGGGGGTAACCAGGGTTTCTAATAAAAGTCAAACCACTTGGCTGCCAGAATGCCCTGCTTCAGCACAGACCAGAAAGGCATTGTGATAAGCGTATCCCCGGTACAGTCAGGGGTTAATGGGAGTCGTCCCCGTCCCCCCAGTATACGCCCAGAACCATGGACCCGGTACTTGTGGTTCGGACTGTCTCCAACCAGCCATAATGTTGTGAGAGTGAAATTATGTCTAAGTCCAGCTTTGGTACATTAGAAGCAACTCTGAAACTTAACCTAAGCGTTTTTCGAAGCTACTTTTTGGCTAACTTCTTATAGGAAGGTCTAGGAGCTCTGAAAATGAACGTGCGCGTCTTTCACTCTTCTCGAGGGACTTTGAAGAATTTTGTGATATTTTTTATTAAAATGGTGTATAAGGGTATATATTTAAATATATTTTATGCACTGTATATGAGCTGGCGATTTCTAAGTCTGTGGTTCCGAGAGGGGGTAACCAGGCTCACTAATAAAGGTCAAGCCACTTGGCTGCCAGAATGCCCTGCTTCAGCACAGACCAGAAAGGCATTGTGATAAGCGTATCCCCGGTATAGTCAGGGGTTAATGGGAGTTGTTCCCGTCCCCCCAGTATACGCCCAGAACCATGGACCCGGTACTTGTGCTTCGGACTGTCTCCTACCAGCCATAATGTTGTGAGAGTGAAATTATGTCTAAGTCCAGCTTTGGTACATTAGAAGCAACTCTCAAACTTAACCTAAGCGTTTTTCAAAGCTACTTTTTGGCTAACTTCTTATAGGAAGGTCTAGGAGCTCTGAAAATAAACGTGCGCATCTTTCACTCTTCCCGAGGGACTTAGAAGAATGTTGTGATATTTTTTATTAAAATGGTGTTTAAGGGTATATATTTAAATATATTTTATGCACTGTATATGAGCTGGCGATTTCTAAGTCTGTGGTTCCGAGAGGGGGTAACCAGGCTCACTAATAAAGGTCAAGCCACTTGGCTGCCAGAATGCCCTGCTTCAGCACAGACCAGAAAGGCATTGTGATAAGCGTATCCCCGGTATAGTCAGGGGTTAATGGGAGTCGTTCCCGTCCCCCCAGTATACGCCCAGAACCATGGACCCGGTACTTGTGGTTCGGACTGTCTCCAACCAGCCATAATGTTGTGAGAGTGAAATTATGTCTAAGTCCAGCTTTGGTACATTAGAAGCAACTCTCAAACTTAACCTAAGCGTTTTTCGAAGCTACTTTTTGGCTAACTTCTTATAGGAAGGTCTAGGAGCTCTGAAAATGAACGTGCGCATCTTTCACTCTTCCCGAGGGACTTAGAAGAATGTTGTGATATTTTTTATTAAAATGGTGTTTAAGGGTATATATTTAAATATATTTTATGCACTGTATATGAGCTGGCGATTTCTAAGTCTGTGGTTCCGAGAGGGGGTAACCAGGCTCACTAATAAAGGTCAAGCCACTTGGCTGCCAGAATGCCCTGCTTCAGCACAGACCAGAAAGGCATTGTGATAAGCGTATCCCCGGTATAGTCAGGGGTTAATGGGAGTCGTTCCCGTCCCCCCAGTATACGCCCAGAACCTTGGACCCGGTACTTGTGGTTCGGACTGTCTCCAACCAGCCATAATGTTGTGAGAGTGAAATTATGTCTAAGTCCAGCTTTGGTACATTAGAAGCAACTCTCAAACTTAACCAAAGCATTTTTCGAAGCTACTTTTTGGCTAACTTCTTATAGGAAGGTCTAGGAGCTCTGAAAATGAACGTGCGCGTCTTTCACTCTTCCCGAGGGACTTAGAAGAATTTTGTGATATTTTTTATTAAAATGGTGTATAAGGGTATATATTTAAATATATTTTATGCACTGTATATGAGCTGGCGATTTCTAAGTCTGTGGTTCCGAGAGGGGGTAACCAGGGTTTCTAATAAAAGTCAAACCACTTGGCTGCCAGAATGCCCTGCTTCAGCACAGACCAGAAAGGCATTGTGATAAGCGTATCCCCGGTACAGTCAGGGGTTAATGGGAGTCGTCCCCGTCCCCCCAGTATACGCCCAGAACCATGGACCCGGTACTTGTGGTTCGGACTGTCTCCAACCAGCCATAATGTTGTGAGAGTGAAATTATGTCTAAGTCCAGCTTTGGTACATTAGAAGCAACTCTGAAACTTAACCAAAGCATTTTTCGAAGCTACTTTTTCGCTAACTTCTTATAGGAAGGTCTAGGAGCTCTGAAAATGAACGTGCGCGTCTTTCACTCTTCCCGAGGGACTTAGAAGAATTTTGTGATATTTTTTATTAAAATGGTGTATAAGGGTATATATTTAAATATATTTTATGCACTGTATATGAGCTGGCGATTTCTAAGTCTGTGGTTCCGAGAGGGGGTAACCAGGCTCACTAATAAAGGTCAAGCCACTTGGCTGCCAGAATGCCCTGCTTCAGCACAGACCAGAAAGGCATTGTGATAAGCGTATCCCCGGTATAGTCAGGGGTTAATGGGAGTCGTTCCCGTCCCCCCAGTATACGCCCAGAACCATGGACCCGGTACTTGTGGTTCGGACTGTCTCCAACCAGCCATAATGTTGTGAGAGTGAAATTATGTCTAAGTCCAGCTTTGGTACATTAGAAGCAACTCTGAAACTTAACCTAAGCGTTTTTCGAAGCTACTTTTTGGCTAACTTCTTATAGGAAGGTCTAGGAGCTCTGAAAATGAACGTGCGCATCTTTCACTCTTCCCGAGGGACTTAGAAGAATGTTGTGATATTTTTTATTAAAATGGTGTTTAAGGGTATATATTTAAATATATTTTATGCACTGTATATGAGCTGGCGATTTCTAAGTCTGTGGTTCCGAGAGGGGGTAACCAGGCTCACTAATAAAGGTCAAGCCACTTGGCTGCCAGAATGCCCTGCTTCAGCACAGACCAGAAAGGCATTGTGATAAGCGTATCCCCGGTATAGTCAGGGGTTAATGGGAGTCGTTCCCGTCCCCCCAGTATACGCCCAGAACCATGGACCCGGTACTTGTGGTTCGGACTGTCTCCAACCAGCCATAATGTTGTGAGAGTGAAATTATGTCTAAGTCCAGCTTTGGTACATTAGAAGCAACTCTGAAACTTAACCAAAGCATTTTTCGAAGCTACTTTTTGGCTAACTTCTTATAGGAAGGTCTAGGAGCTCTGAAAATGAACGTGCGCGTCTTTCACTCTTCCCGAGGGACTTAGAAGAATTTTGTGATATTTTTTATTAAAATGGTGTATAAGGGTATATATTTAAATATATTTTATGCACTGTATATGAGCTGGCGATTTCTAAGTCTGTGGTTCCGAGAGGGGGTAACCAGGGTTTCTAATAAAAGTCAAACCACTTGGCTGCCAGAATGCCCTGCTTCAGCACAGACCAGAAAGGCATTGTGATAAGCGTATCCCCGGTACAGTCAGGGGTTAATGGGAGTCGTCCCCGTCCCCCCAGTATACGCCCAGAACCATGGACCCGGTACTTGTGGTTCGGACTGTCTCCAACCAGCCATAATGTTGTGAGAGTGAAATTATGTCTAAGTCCAGCTTTGGTACATTAGAAGCAACTCTGAAACTTAACCTAAGCGTTTTTCGAAGCTACTTTTTGGCTAACTTCTTATAGGAAGGTCTAGGAGCTCTGAAAATGAACGTGCGCATCTTTCACTCTTCCCGAGGGACTTAGAAGAATGTTGTGATATTTTTTATTAAAATGGTGTTTAAGGGTATATATTTAAATATATTTTATGCACTGTATATGAGCTGGCGATTTCTAAGTCTATGGTTCCGAGAGGGGGTAACCAGGCTCACTAATAAAGGTCAAGCCACTTGGCTGCCAGAATGCCCTGCTTCAGCACAGACCAGAAAGGCATTGTGATAAGTGTATCCCCGGTATAGTCAGGGGTTAATGGGAGTCGTTCCCGTCCCCCCAGTATACGCCCAGAACCATGGACCCGGTACTTGTGGTTCGGACTGTCTCCAACCAGCCATAATGTTGTGAGAGTGAAATTATGTCTAAGTCCAGCTTTGGTACATTAGAAGCAACTCTGAAACTCAACCTAAGCGTTTTTCGAAGCTACTTTTTGGCTAACTTCTTATAGGAAGGTCTAGGAGCTCTGAAAATGAACGTGCGCATCTTTCACTCTTCCCGAGGGACTTAGAAGAATTTTGTGATATTTTTTATTAAAATGGTGTATAAGGGTATATATAGTATATAAATATATTTTATGCACTGTATATGAGCTGGCGATTTCTAAGTCTGTGGTTCCAAGAGGGGGTAACCAGGCTCACTAATAAAGGTCAAGCCACTTGGCTGCCAGAATGCCCTGCTTCAGCACAGACCAGAAAGTCATTGTGATAAGCGTATCCCCGGTATAGTCAGGGGTTAATGGGAGTCGTCCCCGTCCCCCCCAGTATATGCCCAGAACCATGGACCCGGTACTTGTGGTTCGGACTGTCTCCAACCAGCCATAATGTTGTGAGAGTGAAATTATGTCTAAGTCCAGCTTTGGTACATTAGAAGCAACTCTGAAACTTAACCAAAGCATTTTTCGAAGCTACTTTTTGGCTAACTTCTTATAGGAAGGTCTAGGAGCTCTGAAAATGAACGTGCGCGTCTTTCACTCTTCCCGAGGGACTTAGAAGAATTTTGTGATATTTTTTATTAAAATGGTGTATAAGGGTATATATTTAAATATATTTTATGCACTGTATATGAGCTGGCGATTTCTAAGTCTGTGGTTCCGAGAGGGGGTAACCAGGGTTTCTAATAAAAGTCAAACCACTTGGCTGCCAGAATGCCCTGCTTCAGCACAGACCAGAAAGGCATTGTGATAAGCGTATCCCCGGTACAGTCAGGGGTTAATGGGAGTCGTCCCCGTCCCCCCAGTATACGCCCAGAACCATGGACCCGGTACTTGTGGTTCGGACTGTCTCCAACCAGCCATAATGTTGTGAGAGTGAAATTATGTCTAAGTCCAGCTTTGGTACATTAGAAGCAACTCTGAAACTTAACCAAAGCATTTTTCGAAGCTACTTTTTGGCTA
Organism: Ascaphus truei; assembly: GCF_040206685.1. Lineage (NCBI taxonomy): Eukaryota > Metazoa > Chordata > Amphibia > Anura > Ascaphidae > Ascaphus > Ascaphus truei. The sequence continues at coordinate 280,233,557 of NC_134483.1, forward strand.
ACTTCTTATAGGAAGGTCTAGGAGCTCTGAAAATGAACGTGCGCGTCTTTCACTCTTCCCGAGGGACTTAGAAGAATTTTGTGATATTTTTTATTAAAATGGTGTATAAGGGTATATATTTAAATATATTTTATGCACTGTATATGAGCTGGCGATTTCTAAGTCTGTGGTTCCGAGAGGGGGTAACCAGGCTCACTAATAAAGGTCAAGCCACTTGGCTGCCAGAATGCCCTGCTTCAGCACAGACCAGAAAGGCATTGTGATAAGCGTATCCCCGGTATAGTCAGGGGTTAATGGGAGTCGTTCCCGTCCCCCCAGTATACGCCCAGAACCATGGACCCGGTACTTGTGGTTCGGACTGTCTCCAACCAGCCATAATGTTGTGAGAGTGAAATTATGTCTAAGTCCAGCTTTGGTACATTAGAAGCAACTCTGAAACTTAAATTAAGCGTTTTTCGAAGCTACTTTTTGGCTAACTTCTTATAGGAAGGTCTAGGAGCTCTGAAAATGAACGTGCGCATCTTTCACTCTTCCCGAGGGACTTAGAAGAATGTTGTGATATTTTTTATTAAAATGGTGTTTAAGGGTATATATTTAAATATATTTTATGCACTGTATATGAGCTGGCGATTTCTAAGTCTGTGGTTCCGAGAGGGGGTAACCAGGCTCACTAATAAAGGTCAAGCCACTTGGCTGCCAGAATGCCCTGCTTCAGCACAGACCAGAAAGGCATTGTGATAAGCGTATCCCCGGTATAGTCAGGGGTTAATGGGAGTCGTTCCCGTCCCCCCAGTATACGCCCAGAACCATGGACCCGGTACTTGTGGTTCGGACTGTCTCCAACCAGCCATAATGTTGTGAGAGTGAAATTATGTCTAAGTCCAGCTTTGGTACATTAGAAGCAACTCTGAAACTTAACCAAAGCATTTTTCGAAGCTACTTTTTGGCTAACTTCTTATAGGAAGGTCTAGGAGCTCTGAAAATGAACGTGCGCGTCTTTCACTCTTCCCGAGGGACTTAGAAGAATTTTGTGATATTTTTTATTAAAATGGTGTATAAGGGTATATATTTAAATATATTTTATGCACTGTATATGAGCTGGCGATTTCTAAGTCTGTGGTTCCGAGAGGGGGTAACCAGGGTTTCTAATAAAAGTCAAACCACTTGGCTGCCAGAATGCCCTGCTTCAGCACAGACCAGAAAGGCATTGTGATAAGCGTATCCCCGGTACAGTCAGGGGTTAATGGGAGTCGTCCCCGTCCCCCCAGTATACGCCCAGAACCATGGACCCGGTACTTGTGGTTCGGACTGTCTCCAACCAGCCATAATGTTGTGAGAGTGAAATTATGTCTAAGTCCAGCTTTGGTACATTAGAAGCAACTCTGAAACTTAACCAAAGCATTTTTCGAAGCTACTTTTTGGCTAACTTCTTATAGGAAGGTCTAGGAGCTCTGAAAATGAACGTGCGCGTCTTTCACTCTTCCCGAGGGACTTAGAAGAATTTTGTGATATTTTTTATTAAAATGGTGTATAAGGGTATATATTTAAATATATTTTATGCACTGTATATGAGCTGGCGATTTCTAAGTCTGTGGTTCCGAGAGGGGGTAACCAGGGTTTCTAATAAAAGTCAAACCACTTGGCTGCCAGAATGCCCTGCTTCAGCACAGACCAGAAAGGCATTGTGATAAGCGTATCCCCGGTACAGTCAGGGGTTAATGGGAGTCATCCCCGTCCCCCCAGTATACGCCCAGAACCATGGACCCGGTACTTGTGGTTCGGACTGTCTCCAACCAGCCATAATGTTGTGAGAGTGAAATTATGTCTAAGTCCAGCTTTGGTACATTAGAAGCAACTCTGAAACTTAACCTAAGCGTTTTTCGAAGCTACTTTTTGGCTAACTTCTTATAGGAAGGTCTAGGAGCTCTGAAAATGAACGTGCGCGTCTTTCACTCTTCTCGAGGGACTTTGAAGAATTTTGTGATATTTTTTATTAAAATGGTGTATAAGGGTATATATTTAAATATATTTTATGCACTGTATATGAGCTGGCGATTTCTAAGTCTGTGGTTCCGAGAGGGGGTAACCAGGCTCACTAATAAAGGTCAAGCCACTTGGCTGCCAGAATGCCCTGCTTCAGCACAGACCAGAAAGGCATTGTGATAAGCGTATCCCCGGTATAGTCAGGGGTTAATGGGAGTCGTCCCCATCCCCCCAGTATACGCCCAGAACCATGGACCCGGTACTTGTGGTTCGGACTGTCTCCAACCAGCCATAATGTTGTGAGAGTGAAATTATGTCTAAGTCCAGCTTTGGTACATTAGAAGCAACTCTCAAACTTAACCTAAGCGTTTTTCGAACCTACTTTTTGGCTAACTTCTTATAGGAAGGTCTAGGAGCTCTGAAAATGAACGTGCGCATCTTTCACTCTTCCCGAGGGACTTAGAAGAATTTTGTGATATTTTTTATTAAAATGGTGTATAAGGGTATATATTTAAATATATTTTATGCACTGTATATGAGCTGGCGATTTCTAAGTCTGTGGTTCCGAGAGGGGGTAACCAGGGTTTCTAATAAAAGTCAAACCACTTGGCTGCCAGAATGCCCTGCTTCAGCACAGACCAGAAAGGCATTGTGATAAGCGTATCCCCGGTACAGTCAGGGATTAAAGGGAGTCGTCCCCGTCCCCCCAGTATACGCCCAGAACCATGGACCCGGTACTTGTGGTTCGGACTGTCTCCAACCAGGCATAATGTTGTGAGAGTATAATTATGTCTAAGTCCAGCTTTGGTACATTAGAAGCAACTCTCAAACTTAACCTAAGCGTTTTTCGAAGCTACTTTTTGGCTAACTTCTTATAGGAAGGTCTAGGAGCTCTGAAAATGAACGTGCGCATCTTTCACTCTTCCCGAGGGACTTAGAAGAATTTTGTGATATTTTTTATTAAAATGGTGTATAAGGGTATATATTTAAATATATTTTATGCACTGTATATGAGCTGGCGATTTCTAAGTCTGTGGTTCCGAGAGGGGGTAACCAGGGTTACTAATAAAAGTCAAACCACTTGGCTGCCAGAATGCCCTGCTTCAGCACAGACCATAAAGGCATTGTGATAAGCGTATCCCCGGTACAGTCAGGGGTTAATGGGAGTCGTCCCCGTCCCCCCAGTATACGCCCAGAACCATGGACCCGGTACTTGTGGTTCGGACTGTCTCCAACCAGCCATAATGTTGTGAGAGTATAATTATGTCTAAGTCCAGCTTTGGTACATTAGAAGCAACTCTCAAACTTAACCTAAGCGTTTTTCGAAGCTACTTTTTGGCTAACTTCTTATAGGAAGGTCTAGGAGCTCTGAAAATGAACGTGCGCATCTTTCACTCTTCCCGAGGGACTTAGAAGAATTTTGTGATATTTTTTATTAAAATGGTGTATAAGGGTATATATTTAAATATATTTTATGCACTGTATATGAGCTGGCGATTTCTAAGTCTGTGGTTCCGAGTGGGGGTAACCAGGGTTACTAATAAAAGTCAAACCACTTGGCTGCCAGAATGCCCTGCTTCAGCACAGACCAGAAAGGCATTGTGATAAGCGTATCCCCGGTATAGTCAGGGGTTAATGGGAGTCGTTCCCGTCCCCCCAGTATACGCCCAGAACCATGGACCCGGTATTTGTGGTTCGGACTGTCTCCAACCAGCCATAATGTTGTGAGAGTGAAATTATGTCTAAGTCCAGCTTTGGTACATTAGAAGCAACTCTCAAACTTAACCTAAGCGTTTTTCGAAGCTACTTTTTGGCTAACTTCTTATAGGAAGGTCTAGGAGCTCTGAAAATGAACATGCGCATCTTTCACTCTTCCCGAGGGACTTAGAAGAATTTTGTGATATTTTTTATTAAAATGGTGTATAAGGGTATATATTTAAATTTATTTTATGCACTGTATATGAGCTGGCGATTTCTAAGTCTGTGGTTCCGAGAGGGGGTAACCAGGGTTTCTAATAAAAGTCAAACCACTTGGCTGCCAGAATGCCCTGCTTCAGCACAGACCAGAAATGCATTGTGATAAGCGTATCCCCGGTACAGTCAGGGGTTAATGGGAGTCGTCCCCGTCCCCCCAGTATACGCCCAGAACCATGGACCCGGTACTTGTGGTTCGGACTGTCTCCAACCAGCCATAATGTTGTGAGAGTATAATTATGTCTAAGTCCAGCTTTGGTACATTAGAAGCAACTCTCAAACTTAACCTAAGCGTTTTTCGAAGCTACTTTTTGGCTAACTTCTTATAGGAAGGTCTAGGAGCTCTGAAAATGAACGTGCGCGTCTTTCACTCTTCTCGAGGGACTTTGAAGAATTTTGTGATATTTTTTATTAAAATGGTGTATAAGGGTATATATTTAAATATATTTTATGCACTGTATATGAGCTGGCGATTTCTAAGTCTGTGGTTCCGAGAGGGGGTAACCAGGCTCACTAATAAAGGTCAAGCCACTTGGCTGCCAGAATGCCCTGCTTCAGCACAGACCAGAAAGGCATTGTGATAAGCGTATCCCCGGTATAGTCAGGGGTTAATGGGAGTCGTCCCCGTCCCCCCAGTATACGCCCAGAACCATGGACCCGGTACTTGTGGTTCGGACTGTCTCCAACCAGCCATAATGTTGTGAGAGTGAAATTATGTCTAAGTCCAGCTTTGGTACATTAGAAGCAACTCTCAAACTTAACCTAAGCGTTTTTCGAAGCTACTTTTTGGCTAACTTCTTATAGGAAGGTCTAGGAGCTCTGAAAATGAACGTGCGCATCTTTCACTCTTCCAGAGGAACTTAGAAGAATTTTGTGATATTTTTTATTAAAATGGTGTATAAGGGTATATATTTAAATATATTTTATGCACTGTATATGAGCTGGCGATTTCTAAGTCTGTGGTTCCGAGAGGGGGTAACCAGGGTTACTAATAAAAGTCAAACCACTTGGCTGCCAGAATGCCCTGCTTCAGCACAGACCAGAAAGGCATTGTGATAAGCATATCCCCGGTACAGTCAGGGGTTAATGGGAGTCGTTCCCGTCCCCCCAGTATACGCCCAGAACCATGGACCCGGTACTTGTGGTTCGGACTGTCTCCAACCAGCCATAATGTTGTGAGAGTGAAATTATGTCTAAGTCCAGCTTTGGTACATTAGAAGCAACTCTCAAACTTAACCTAAGCGTTTTTCGAAGCTACTTTTTGGCTAACTTCTTATAGGAAGGTCTAGGAGCTCTGAAAATGAACGTGCGCATCTTTCACTCTTCCTGAGGAACTTAGAAGAATTTTGTGATATTTTTTATTAAAATGGTGTATAAGGGTATATATTTAAATATATTTTATGCACTGTATATGAGCTGGCGATTTCTAAGTCTGTGGTTCCGAGAGGGGGTAACCAGGGTTACTAATAAAAGTCAAACCACTTGGCTGCCAGAATGCCCTGCTTCAGCACAGACCAGAAAGGCATTGTGATAAGCGTATCCCCGGTATACTCAGGGGTTAATGGGAGTCGTCCCCGTCCCCCCAGTATACGCCTAGAACCATGGACCCGGTACTTCTGGTTCGGACTGTCTCCAACCAGCCATAACGTTGTGAGAGTGAAATTATGTCTAAGTCCAGCTTTGGTACATTAGAAGCAACTCTCAAACTTAACCTAAGCGTTTTTCGAAGCTACTTTTTGGCTAACTTCTTATAGGAAGGTCTAGGAGATCTGAAAATGAACGTGCGTATCTTTCACTCTTCCCGAGTAACTTAGAAGAATTTTGTGATATTTTTTATTAAAATGGTGTATAAGGGTATATATTTAAATATATTTTATGCACTGTATATGAGCTGGCGATTTCTAAGTCTGTGGTTCCGAGAGGGGGTAACCAGGGTTACTAATAAAAGTCAAACCACTTGGCTGCCAGAATGCCCTGCTTCAGCACAGACCAGAAAGGCATCGTGATAAGCGTATCCCCGGTATACTCAGGGGTTAATGGGAGTCGTCCCCGTCCCCCCAGTATACGCCTAGAACCATGGACCCGGTACTTGTGGTTCGGACTGTCTCCAACCAGCCATAACGTTGTGAGAGTGAAATTATGTCTAAGTCCAGCTTTGGTACATTAGAAGCAACTCTGAAACTTAACCAAAGCATTTTTCGAAGCTACTTTTTGGCTAACTTCTTATAGGAAGGTCTAGGAGCTCTGAAAATGAACGTGCGCGTCTTTCACTCTTCCCGAGGGACTTAGAAGAATTTTGTGATATTTTTTATTAAAATGGTGTATAAGGGTATATATTTAAATATATTTTATGCACTGTATATGAGCTGGCGATTTCTAAGTCTGTGGTTCCGAGAGGGGGTAACCAGGGTTTCTAATAAAAGTCAAACCACTTGGCTGCCAGAATGCCCTGCTTCAGCACAGACCAGAAAGGCATTGTGATAAGCGTATCCCCGGTACAGTCAGGGGTTAATGGGAGTCGTCCCCGTCCCCCCAGTATACGCCCAGAACCATGGACCCGGTACTTGTGGTTCGGACTGTCTCCAACCAGCCATAATGTTGTGAGAGTATAATTATGTCTAAGTCCAGCTTTGGTACATTAGAAGCAACTCTCAAACTTAACCTAAGCGTTTTTCGAAGCTACTTTTTGGCTAACTTCTTATAGGAAGGTCTAGGAGCTCTGAAAATGAACGTGCGCATCTTTCACTCTTCCCGAGGAACTTACTGTAGAAGAATTTTGTGATATTTTTTATTAAAATGGTGTATAAGGGTATATATTTAAATATATTTTATGCACTGTATATGAGCTGGCGATTTCTAAGTCTGTGGTTCCGAGAGGGGGTAACCAGGGTTACTAATAAAAGTCAAACCACTTGGCTGCCAGAATGCCCTGCTTCAGCACAGACCAGAAAGGCATTGTGATAAGCATATCCCCGGTACAGTCAGGGGTTAATGGGAGTCGTTCCCGTCCCCCCAGTATACGCCCAGAACCATGGACCCGGTACTTGTGGTTCGGACTGTCTCCAACCAGCCATAATGTTGTGAGAGTGAAATTATGTCTAAGTCCAGCTTTGGTACATTAGAAGCAACTCTCAAACTTAACCTAAGCGTTTTTCGAAGCTACTTTTTGGCTAACTTCTTATAGGAAGGTCTAGGAGCTCTGAAAATGAACGTGCGCATCTTTCACTCTTCCCGAGGAACTTAGAAGAATTTTGTGATATTTTTTATTAAAATGGTGTATAAGGGTATATATTTAAATATATTTTATGCACTGTATATGAGTTTGCGATTTCTAAGTCTGTGCTTCCGAGAGGGGGTAACCAGGGTTACTAATAAAAGTCAAACCACTTGGCTGCCAGAATGCCCTGCTTCAGCACAGACCAGAAAGGCATTGTGATAAGCGTATCCCCGGTACAGTCAGGGGTTAATGGGAGTCGTCCCCGTCCCCCCAGTATACGCCCAGAACCATGGACCCGGTACTTGTGGTTCGGACTGTCTCCAACCAGCCATAATGTTGTGAGAGTATAATTATGTCTAAGTCCAGCTTTGGTACATTAGAAGCAACTCTCAAACTTAACCTAAGCGTTTTTCGAAGCAACTTTTTGGCTAACTTCTTATAGGAAGGTCTAGGAGCTCTGAAAATGAACGTGCGCGTCTTTCACTCTTCTCGAGGGACTTTGAAGAATTTTGTGATATTTTTTATTAAAATGGTGTATAAGGGTATATATTTAAATATATTTTATGCACTGTATATGAGCTGGCGATTTCTAAGTCTGTGGTTCCGAGAGGGGGTAACCAGGCTCACTAATAAAGGTCAAGCCACTTGGCTGCCAGAATGCCCTGCTTCAGCACAGACCAGAAAGGCATTGTGATAAGCGTATCCCCGGTATAGTCAGGGGTTAATGGGAGTCGTCCCCGTCCCCCCAGTATACGCCCAGAACCATGGACCCGGTACTTGTGGTTCGGACTGTCTCCAACCAGCCATAATGTTGTGAGAGTGAAATTATGTCTAAGTCCAGCTTTGGTACATTAGAAGCAACTCTCAAACTTAACCTAAGCGTTTTTCGAAGCTACTTTTTGGCTAACTTCTTATAGGAAGGTCTAGGAGCTCTGAAAATGAACGTGCGCATCTTTCACTCTTCCCGAGGAACTTAGAAGAATTTTGTGATATTTTTTATTAAAATGGTGTATAAGGGTATATATTTAAATATATTTTATGCACTGTATATGAGCTGGCGATTTCTAAGTCTGTGGTTCCGAGAGGGGGTAACCAGGGTTACTAATAAAAGTCAAACCACTTGGCTGCCAGAATGCCCTGCTTCAGCACAGACCAGAAAGGCATTGTGATAAGCATATCCCCGGTACAGTCAGGGGTTAATGGGAGTCGTTCCCGTCCCCCCAGTATACGCCCAGAACCATGGACCCGGTACTTGTGGTTCGGACTGTCTCCAACCAGCCATAATGTTGTGAGAGTGAAATTATGTCTAAGTCCAGCTTTGGTACATTAGAAGCAACTCTCAAACTTAACCTAAGCGTTTTTCGAAGCTACTTTTTGGCTAACTTCTTATAGGAAGGTCTAGGAGCTCTGAAAATGAACGTGCGCATCTTTCACTCTTCCTGAGGAACTTAGAAGAATTTTGTGATATTTTTTATTAAAATGGTGTATAAGGGTATATATTTAAATATATTTTATGCACTGTATATGAGCTGGCGATTTCTAAGTCTGTGGTTCCGAGAGGGGGTAACCAGGGTTACTAATAAAAGTCAAACCACTTGGCTGCCAGAATGCCCTGCTTCAGCACAGACCAGAAAGGCATTGTGATAAGCGTATCCCCGGTATAGTCAGGGGTTAATGGGAGTCGTCCCCGTCCCCCCAGTATACGCCTAGAACCATGAACCCGGTACTTGTGGTTCGGACTGTCTCCAACCAGCCATAACGTGGTGAGAGTGAAATTATGTCTAAGTCCAGCTTTGGTACATTAGAAGCAACTCTCAAACTTAACCTAAGCGTTTTTCGAAGCTACTTTTTGGCTAACTTCTTATAGGAAGGTCTAGGAGATCTGAAAATGAACGTGCGCATCTTTCACTCTTCCCGAGTAACTTAGAAGAATTTTGTGATATTTTTTATTAAAATGGTGTATAAGGGTATATATTTAAATATATTTTATGCACTGTATATGAGCTGGCGATTTCTAAGTCTGTGGTTCCGAGAGGGGGTAACCAGGGTTTCTAATAAAAGTCAAACCACATGGCTGCCAGAATGCCCTGCTTCAGCACAGACCAGAAAGGCATTGTGATAAGCGTATCCCCGGTACAGTCAGGGGTTAATGGGAGTCGTCCCCGTCCCCCCAGTATACGCCCAGAACCATGGACCCGGTACTTGTGGTTCGGACTGTCTCCAACCAGCCATAATGTTGTGAGAGTATAATTATGTCTAAGTCCAGCTTTGGTACATTAGAAGCAACTCTCAAACTTAACCTAAGCGTTTTTCGAAGCTACTTTTTGGCTAACTTCTTATAGGAAGGTCTAGGAGCTCTGAAAATGAACGTGCGCATCTTTTACTCTTCCCGAGGGACTTAGAAGAATTTTGTGATATTTTTTATTAAAATGGTGTGTTAGGGTATATATTTAAATATATTTTATGCACTGTATATGAGCTGGCGATTTCTAAGTCTGTGGTTCCGAGAGGGGGTAACCAGGGTTACTAATAAAAGTCAAACCACTTGGCTGCCAGAATGCCCTGCTTCAGCACAGACCAGAAAGGCATTGTGATAAGCGTATCCCCGGTATAGTCAGGGGTTAATGGGAGTCGTTCCCGTCCCCCCAGTATACGCCCAGAACCATGGACCCGGTACTTGTGGTTCGGACTGTCTCCAACCAGCCATAATGTTGTGAGAGTGAAATTATGTCTAAGTCCAGCTTTGGTACATTAGAAGCTACTCTCAAACTTTACCTAAGCGTTTTTCGAAGCTACTTTTTGGCTAACTTCTTATAGGAAGGTCTAGGAGCTCTGAAAATGAACGTGCGCGTCTTTCACTCTTCTCGAGGGACTTTGAAGAATTTTGTGATATTTTTTATTAAAATGGTGTATAAGGGTATATATTTAAATATATTTTATGCACTGTATATGAGCTGGCGATTTCTAAGTCTGTGGTTCCGAGAGGGGGTAACCAGGCTCACTAATAAAGGTCAAGCCACTTGGCTGCCAGAATGCCCTGCTTCAGCACAGACCAGAAAGGCATTGTGATAAGCGTATCCCCGGTATAGTCAGGGGTTAATGGGAGTCGTCCCCGTCCCCCCAGTATACGCCCAGAACCATGGACCCGGTACTTGTGGTTCGGACTGTCTCCAACCAGCCATAATGTTGTGAGAGTGAAATTATGTCTAAGTCCAGCTTTGGTACATTAGAAGCAACTCTCAAACTTAACTTAAGCGTTTTTCGAAGCTACTTTTTGCTAACTTCTTATAGGAAGGTCTAGGAGCTCTGAAAATGAACGTGCGCATCTTTCACTCTTCCCGAGGAACTTAGAAGAATTTTGTGATATTTTTTATTAAAATGGTGTATAAGGGTATATATTTAAATATATTTTATGCACTGTATATGAGCTGGCGATTTCTAAGTCTGTGGTTCCGAGAGGGGGTAACCAGGGTTACTAATAAAAGTCAAACCACTTGGCTGCCAGAATGCCCTGCTTCAGCACAGACCAGAAAGGCATTGTGATAAGCGTATCCCCGGTACAGTCAGGGGTTAATGGGAGTCGTCCCCGTCCCCCCAGTATACGCCCAGAACCATGGACCCGGTACTTGTGGTTCGGACTGTCTCCAACCAGCCATAATGTTGTGAGAGTATAATTATGTCTAAGTCCAGCTTTGGTACATTAGAAGCAACTCTCAAACTTAACCTAAGCGTTTTTCGAAGCTACTTTTTGGCTAACTTCTTATAGGAAGGTCTAGGAGCTCTGAAAATGAACGTGCGCATCTTTCACTCTTCCCGAGGGACTTAGAAGAATTTTGTGATATTTTTTATTAAAATGGTGTATAAGGGTATATATTTAAATATATTTTATGCACTGTATATGAGCTGGCGATTTCTAAGTCTGTGGTTCCGAGAGGGGGTAACCAGGGTTACTAATAAAAGTCAAACCACTTGGCTGCCAGAATGCCCTGCTTCAGCACAGACCAGAAAGGCATTGTGATAAGCGTATCCCCGGTATAGTCAGGGGTTAATGGGAGTCGTTCCCGTCCCCCCAGTATACGCCCAGAACCATGGACCCGGTACTTGTGGTTCGGACTGTCTCCAACCAGCCATAATGTTGTGAGAGTGAAATTATGTCTAAGTCCAGCTTTGGTACATTAGAAGCTACTCTCAAACTTAACCTAAGCGTTTTTCGAAGCTACTTTTTGGCTAACTTCTTATAGGAAGGTCTAGGAGCTCTGAAAATGAACGTGCGCGTCTTTCACTCTTCTTGAGGGACTTTGAAGAATTTTGTGATATTTTTTATTAAAATGGTGTATAAGGGTATATATTTAAATATATTTTATGCACTGTATATGAGCTGGCGATTTCTAAGTCTGTGGTTCCGAGAGGGGGTAACCAGGCTCACTAATAAAGGTCAAGCCACTTGGCTGCCAGAATGCCCTGCTTCAGCACAGACCAGAAAGGCATTGTGATAAGCGTATCCCCGGTATAGTCAGGGGTTAATGGGAGTCGTCCCCGTCCCCCCAGTATACGCCCAGAACCATGGACCCGGTACTTGTGGTTCGGACTGTCTCCAACCAGCCATAATGTTGTGAGAGTGAAATTATGTCTAAGTCCAGCTTTGGTACATTAGAAGCAACTCTCAAACTTAACCTAAGCGTTTTTCGAAGCTACTTTTTGGCTAACTTCTTATAGGAAGGTCTAGGAGCTCTGAAAATGAACGTGCGCATCTTTCACTCTTCCCGAGGAACTTAGAAGAATTTTGTGATATTTTTTATTAAAATGGTGTATAAGGGTATATATTTAAATATATTTTATGCACTGTATATGAGCTGGCGATTTCTAAGTCTGTGGTTCCGAGAGGGGGTAACCAGGGTTACTAATAAAAGTCAAACCACTTGGCTGCCAGAATGCCCTGCTTCAGCACAGACCAGAAAGGCATTGTGATAAGCATATCCCCGGTACAGTCAGGGGTTAATGGGAGTCGTTCCCGTCCCCCCAGTATACGCCCAGAACCATGGACCCGGTACTTGTGGTTCGGACTGTCTCCAACCAGCCATAATGTTGTGAGAGTGAAATTATGTCTAAGTCCAGCTTTGGTACATTAGAAGCAACTCTCAAACTTAACCTAAGCGTTTTTCGAAGCTACTTTTTGGCTAACTTCTTATAGGAAGGTCTAGGAGCTCTGAAAATGAACGTGCGCATCTTTCACTCTTCCCGAGGAACTTAGAAGAATTTTGTGATATTTTTTATTAAAATGGTGTATAAGGGTATATATTTAAATATATTTTATGCACTGTATATGAGCTGGCGATTTCTAAGTCTGTGGTTCCGAGAGGGGGTAACCAGGGTTACTAATAAAAGTCAAACCACTTGGCTGCCAGAATGCCCTGCTTCAGCACAGACCAGAAAGGCATTGTGATAAGCGTATCCCCGGTATAGTCAGGGGTTAATGGGAGTCGTCCCCGTCCCCCCAGTATACGCCTAGAACCATGAACCCGGTACTTGTGGTTCGGACTGTCTGCAACCAGCCATAACGTTGTGAGAGTGAAATTATGTCTAAGTCCAGCTTTGGTACATTAGAAGCAACTCTCAAACTTAACCTAAGCGTTTTTCGAAGCTACTTTTTGGCTAACTTCTTATAGGAAGGTCTAGGAGATCTGAAAATGAACGTGCGCATCTTTCACTCTTCCCGAGTAACTTAGAAGAATTTTGTGATATTTTTTATTAAAATGGTGTATAAGGGTATATATTTAAATATATTTTATGCACTGTATATGAGCTGGCGATTTCTAAGTCTGTGGTTCCGAGAGGGGGTAACCAGGGTTACTAATAAAAGTCAAACCACTTGGCTGCCAGAATGCCCTGCTTCAGCACAGACCAGAAAGGCATTGTGATAAGCGTATCCCCGGTATACTCAGGGGTTAATGGGAGTCGTCCCCGTCCCCCCAGTATACGCCTAGAACCATGGACCCGGTACTTGTGGTTCGGACTGTCTCCAACCAGCCATAACGTTGTGAGAGTGAAATTATGTCTAAGTCCAGCTTTGGTACATTAGAAGCAACTCTGAAACTTAACCAAAGCATTTTTCGAAGCTACTTTTTGGCTAACTTCTTATAGGAAGGTCTAGGAGCTCTGAAAATGAACGTGCGCGTCTTTCACTCTTCCCGAGGGACTTAGAAGAATTTTGTGATATTTTTTATTAAAATGGTGTATAAGGGTATATATTTAAATATATTTTATGCACTGTATATGAGCTGGCGATTTCTAAGTCTGTGGTTCCGAGAGGGGGTAACCAGGGTTTCTAATAAAAGTCAAACCACTTGGCTGCCAGAATGCCCTGCTTCAGCACAGACCAGAAAGGCATTGTGATAAGCGTATCCCCGGTAGAGTCAGGGGTTAATGGGAGTCGTCCCCGTCCCCCCAGTATACGCCCAGAACCATGGACCCGGTACTTGTGGTTCGGACTGTCTCCAACCAGCCATAATGTTGTGAGAGTATAATTATGTCTAAGTCCAGCTTTGGTACATTAGAAGCAACTCTCAAACTTAACCTAAGCGTTTTTCGAAGCTACTTTTTGGCTAACTTCTTATAGGAAGGTCTAGAAGCTCTGAAAATGAACGTGCGCATCTTTCACTCTTCCTGAGGGACTTAGAAGAATTTTGTGATATTTTTTATTAAAATGGTGTATAAGGGTATATATTTAAATATATTTTATGCACTGTATATGAGCTGGCGATTTCTAAGTCTGTGGTTCCGAGAGGGGGTAACCAGGCTCACTAATAAAGGCCAAGCCACTTGGCTGCCAGAATGCCCTGCTTCAGCACAGACCAGAAAGGCATTGTGATAAGCGTATCCCCGGTATAGTCAGGGGTTAATGGGAGTCGTCCCCGTCCCCCCAGTATACGCCTAGAACCATGGACCCGGTACTTGTGGTTCGGACTGTCTCCAACCAGCCATAACGTTGTGAGAGTGAAATTATGTCTAAGTCCAGCTTTGGTACATTAGAAGCAACTCTCAAACTTAACCTAAGCGTTTTTCAAAGCTACTTTTTGGCTAACTTCTTATAGGAAGGTCTAGGAGCTCTGAAAATGAACGTGCGCGTCTTTCACTCTTCCCGAGGGACTTAGAAGAATTTTGTGATATTTTTTATTAAAATGGTGTATAAGGGTATATATATAAATATATTTTATGCACTGTATATGAGCTTGCGATTTCTAAGTCTGTGGTTCCGAGAGGGGGTAACCAGGCTCACTAATAAAGGTCAAGCCACTTGGCTGCCAGAATGCCCTGCTTCAGCACAGACCAGAAAGGCATTGTGATAAGCGTATCCCCGGTATAGTCAGGGGTTAATGGGAGTCGTTCCCGTCCCCCCAGTATACGCCCAGAACCATGTACCCGGTACTTGTGGTTCGGACTGTCTCCAACCAGCCATAATGTTGTGAGAGTGAAATTATGTCTAAGTCCAGCTTTGGTACATTAGAAGCAACTCTCAAACTTAACCTAAGCGTTTTTCGAAGCTACTTTTTGACTAACTTCTTATAGGAAGGTCTAGGAGCTCTGAAAATGAACGTGCGCATCTTTCACTCTTCCAGAGGGACTTAGAAGAATGTTGTGATATTTTTTATTAAAATGGTGTTTAAGGGTATATATTTAAATATATTTTATGCACTGTATATGAGCTGGCGATTTCTAAGTCTGTGGTTCCGAGAGGGGGTAACCAGGCTCACTAATAAAGGTCAAGCCACTTGGCTGCCAGAATGCCCTGCTTCAGCACAGACCAGAAAGGCATTGTGATAAGCGTATCCCCGGTACAGTCAGGGGTTAATGGGAGTCGTCCCCGTCCCCCCAGTATACGCCCAGAACCATGGACCCGGTACTTGTGGTTCGGACTGTCTCCAACCAGCCATAATGTTGTGAGAGTATAATTATGTCTAAGTCCAGCTTTGGTACATTAGAAGCAACTCTCAAACTTAACCTAAGCGTTTTTCGAAGCTACTTTTTGGCTAACTTCTTATAGGAAGGTCTAGGAGCTCTGAAAATGAACGTGCGCATCTTTCACTCTTCCCGAGGGACTTAGAAGAATTTTGTGATATTTTTTATTAAAATGGTGTATAAGGGTATATATTTAAATATATTTTATGCACTGTATATGAGCTGGCGATTTCTAAGTCTGTGGTTCCGAGAGGGGGTAACCAGGGTTACTAATAAAAGTCAAACCACTTGGCTGCCAGAATGCCCTGCTTCAGCACAGACCAGAAAGGCATTGTGATAAGCGTATCCCCGGTATAGTCAGGGGTTAATGGGAGTCGTTCCCGTCCCCCCAGTATACGCCCAGAACCATGGACCCGGTACTTGTGGTTCGGACTGTCTCCAACCAGCCATAATGTTGTGAGAGTGAAATTATGTCTAAGTCCAGCTTTGGTACATTAGAAGCAACTCTGAAACTTAACCTAAGCGTTTTTCGAAGCTACTTTTTGGCTAACTTCTTATAGGAAGGTCTAGGAGCTCTGAAAATGAACGTGCGCATCTTTCACTCTTCCCGAGGGACTTAGAAGAATTTTGTGATATTTTTTATTAAAATGGTGTATAAGGGTATATATTTAAATATATTTTATGCATTGTATATGAGCTGGCGATTTCTAAGTCTGTGGTTCCGAGAGGGGGTAACCAGGGTTACTAATAAAAGTCAAACCACTTGGCTGCCAGAATGCCCTGCTTCAGCACAGACCAGAAAGGCATTGTGATAAGCATATCCCCGGTACAGTCAGGGGTTAATGGGAGTCGTTCCCGTCCCCCCAGTATACGCCCAGAACCATGGACCCGGTACTTGTGTTTCGGACTGTCTCCAACCAGCCATAATGTTGTGAGAGTGAAATTATGTCTAAGTCCAGCTTTGGTACATTAGAAGCAACTCTCAAACTTAACCTAAGCGTTTTTCGAAGATACTTTTTGGCTAACTTCTTATAGGAAGGTCTAGGAGCTCTGAAAATGAACGTGCGCATCTTTCACTCTTCCCGAGGAACTTAGAAGAATTTTGTGATATTTTTTATTAAAATGGTGTATAAGGGTATATATTTAAATTTATTTTATGCACTGTATATGAGCTGGCGATTTCTAAGTCTGTGGTTCCGAGAGGGGGTAACCAGGGTTACTAATAAAAGTCAAACCACTTGGCTGCCAGAATGCCCTGCTTCAGCACAGACCAGAAAGGCATTGTGATAAGCGTATCCCCGGTATAGTCAGGGGTTAATGGGAGTCGTCCCCGTCCCCCCAGTATACGCCTAGAACCATGAACCCGGTACTTGTGGTTCGGACTGTCTCCAACCAGCCATAATGTTGTGAGAGTGAAATTATGTCTAAGTCCAGCTTTGGTACATTAGAAGCAACTCTCAAACTTAACCTAAGCGTTTTTCGAAGCTACTTTTTGGCTAACTTCTTATAGGAAGGTCTAGGAGCTCTGAAAATGAACGTGCGCATCTTTCACTCTTCCCGAGGGACTTAGAAGAATTTTGTGATATTTTTTATTAAAATGGTGTATAAGGGTATATATTTAAATATATTTTATGCACTGTATATGAGCTGGCGATTTCTAAGTCTGTGGTTCCGAGAGGGGGTAACCAGGGTTACTAATAAAAGTCAAACCACTTGGCTGCCAGAATGCCCTGCTTCAGCACAGACCAGAAAGGCATTGTGATAAGCGTATCCTCGGTATAGTCAGGGGTTAATGGGAGTCGTTCCCTTCCCCCCAGTATACGCCCAGAACCATGGACCCGGTACTTGTGGTTCGGACTGTCTCCAACCAGCCATAATGTTGTGAGAGTGAAATTATGTCTAAGTCCAGCTTTGGTACATTAGAAGCAACTCTCAAACTTAACCTAAGCGTTTTTCGAAGCTACTTTTTGGCTAACTTCTTATAGGAAGGTCTAGGAGCTCTAAAAATGAACGTGCGCATCTTTCACTCTTCCCGAGGAACTTAGAAGAATTTTGTGATATTTTTTATTAAAATGGTGTATAAGGGTATATATTTAAATTTATTTTATGCACTGTATATGAGCTGGCGATTTCTAAGTCTGTGGTTCCGAGAGGGGGTAACCAGGGTTACTAATAAAAGTCAAACCACTTGGCTGCCAGAATGCCCTGCTTCAGCACAGACCAGAAAGGCATTGTGATAAGCGTATCCCCGGTATAGTCAGGGGTTAATGGGAGTCGTCCCCGTCCCCCCAGTATACGCCTAGAACCATGAACCCGGTACTTGTGGTTCGGACTGTCTCCAACCAGCCATAACGTTGTGAGAGTGAAATTATGTCTAAGTCCAGCATTGGTACATTAGAAGCAACTCTCAAACTTAACCTAAGCGTTTTTCGAAGCGACTTTTTGGCTAACTTCTTATAGGAAGGTCTAGGAGATCTGAAAATGAACGTGCGCATCTTTCACTCTTCCCGAGGAACTTAGAAGAATTTTGTGATATTTTTTATTAAAATGGTGTATAAGGGTATATATTTAAATATATTTTATGCACTGTATATGAGCTGGCGATTTCTAAGTCTGTGGTTCCGAGAGGGGGTAACCAGGGTTACTAATAAAAGTCAAACCACTTGGCTGCCAGAATGCCCTGCTTCAGCACAGACCAGAAAGGCATTGTGATAAGCGTATCCCCGGTATACTCAGGGGTTAATGGGAGTCGTCCCCGTCCCCCCAGTATACGCCTAGAACCATGGACCTGGTACTTGTGGTTCGGACTGTCTCCAACCAGCCATAACGTTGTGAGAGTGAAATTATGTCTAAGTCCAGCTTTGGTACATTAGAAGCAACTCTGAAACTTAACCAAAGCATTTTTCGAAGCTACTTTTTGGCTAACTTCTAAAAGGAAGGTCTAGGAGCTCTGAAAATGAACGTGCGCGTCTTTCACTCTTCCCGAGGGACTTAGAAGAATTTTGTGATATTTTGTATTACAATGGTGTATAAGGGTATATATTTAAATATATTTTATGCACTGTATATGAGCTGGCGATTTCTAAGTCTGTGGTTCCGAGAGGGGGTAACCAGGGTTTCTAATAAAAGTCAAACCACTTGGCTGCCAGAATGCCCTGCTTCAGCACAGACCAGAAAGGCATTGTGATAAGCGTATCCCCGGTACAGTCAGGGGTTAATGGGAGTCGTCCCCGTCCCCCCAGTATACGCCCAGAACCATGGACCCGGTACTTGTGGTTCGGACTGTCTCCAACCAGCCATAATGTTGTGAGAGTATAATTATGTCTAAGTCCAGCTTTGGTACATTAGAAGCAACTCTCAAACTTAACCTAAGCGTTTTTCGAAGCTACTTTTTGGCTAACTTCTTATAGGAAGGTCTAGGAGCTCTGAAAATGAACGTGCGCATCTTTCACTCTTCCTGAGGGACTTAGAAGAATTTGGTGATATTTTTTATTAAAATGGTGTATAAGGGTATATATTTAAATATATTTTATGCACTGTATATGAGCTGGCGATTTCTAAGTCTGTGGTTCCGAGAGGGGGTAACCAGGCTCACTAATAAAGGCCAAGCCACATGGCTGCCAGAATGCCCTGCTTCAGCACAGACCAGAAAGGCATTGTGATAAGCGTATCCCCGGTATAGTCAGGGGTTAATGGGAGTCGTCCCCGTCCCCCCAGTATACGCCTAGAACCATGGACCCGGTACTTGTGGTTCGGACTGTCTCCAACCAGCCATAACGTTGTGAGAGTGAAATTATGTCTAAGTCCAGCTTTGGTACATTAGAAGCAACTCTCAAACTTAACCTAAGCGTTTTTCAAAGCTACTTTTTGGCTAACTTCTTATAGGAAGGTCTAGGAGCTCTGAAAATGAACGTGCGCGTCTTTCACTCTTCCCGAGGGACTTAGAAGAATTTTGTGATATTTTTTATTTAAATGGTGTATAAGGGTATATATATAAATATATTTTATGCACTGTATATGAGCTTGCGATTTCTAAGTCTGTGGTTCCGAGAGGGGGTAACCAGGCTCACTAATAAAGGTCAAGCCACTTGGCTGCCAGAATGCCCTGCTTCAGCACAGACCAGAAAGGCATTGTGATAAGCGTATCCCCGGTATAGTCAGGGGTTAATGGGAGTCGTTCCCGTCCCCCCAGTATACGCCCAGAACCATGGACCCGGTACTTGTGGTTCGGACTGTCTCCAACCAGCCATAATGTTGTGAGAGTGAAATTATGTCTAAGTCCAGCTTTGGTACATTAGAAGCAACTCTCAAACTTAACCTAAGCGTTTTTCGAAGCTACTTTTTGGCTAACTTCTTATAGGAAGGTCTAGGAGCTCTGAAAATGAACGTGCGCATCTTTCACTCTTCCCGAGGGACTTAGAAGAATGTTGTGATATTTTTAATTAAAATGGTGTTTAAGGGTATATATTTAAATATATTTTATGCACTGTATATGAGCTGGCGATTTCTAAGTCTGTGGTTCCGAGAGGGGTTAACCAGGGTTTCTAATAAAAGTCAAACCACTTGGCTGCCAGAATGCCCTGCTTCAGCACAGACCAGAAAGGCATTGTGATAAGCGTATCCCCGGTACAGTCAGGGGTTAATGGGAGTCGTCCCCGTCCCCCCAGTATACGCCCAGAACCATGGACCCGGTACTTGTGGTTCGGACTGTCTCCAACCAGCCATAATGTTGTGAGAGTATAATTATGTCTAAGTCCAGCTTTGGTACATTAGAAGCAACTCTCAAACTTAACCTAAGCGTTTTTCGAAGCTACTTTTTGGCTAACTTCTTATAGGAAGGTCTAGGAGCTCTGAAAATGAACGTGCGTATCTTTCACTCTTCCCGAGGGACTTAGAAGAATTTTGTGATATTTTTTATTAAAATGGTGTATAAGGGTATATATTTAAATATATTTTATGCACTGTATATGAGCTGGCGATTTCTAAGTCTGTGGTTCCGAGAGGGGGTAACCAGGGTTACTAATAAAAGTCAAACCACTTGGCTGCCAGAATGCCCTGCTTCAGCACAGACCAGAAAGGCATTGTGATAAGCGTATCCCCGGTATAGTCAGGGGTTAATGGGAGTCGTTCCCGTCCCCCCAGTATACGCCCAGAACCATGGACCCGGTACTTGTGGTTCGGACTGTCTCCAACCAGCCATAATGTTGTGAGAGTGAAATTATGTCTAAGTCCAGCTTTGGTACATTAGAAGCAACTCTGAAACTTAACCTAAGCGTTTTTCGAAGCTACTTTTTGGCTAACTTCTTATAGGAAGGTCTAGGAGCTCTGAAAATGAACGTGCGCGTCTTTCACTCTTCTCGAGGGACTTTGAAGAATTTTGTGATATTTTTTATTAAAATGGTGTATAAGGGTATATATTTAAATATATTTTATGCACTGTATATGAGCTGGCGATTTCTAAGTCTGTGGTTCCGAGAGGGGGTAACCAGGCTCACTAATAAAGGTCAAGCCACTTGGCTGCCAGAATGCCCTGCTTCAGCACAGACCAGAAAGGCATTGTGATAAGCGTATCCCCGGTATAGTCAGGGGTTAATGGGAGTCGTTCCCGTCCCCCCAGTATACGCCCAGAACCATGGACCCGGTACTTGTGGTTCGGACTGTCTCCAACCAGCCATAATGTTGTGAGAGTGAAATTATGTCTAAGTCCAGCATTGGTACATTAGAAGCAACTCTGAAACTTAACCAAAGCATTTTTCGAAGCTACTTTTTGGCTAACTTCTTATAGGAAGGTCTAGGAGCTCTGAAAATGAACGTGCGCGTCTTTCTCTCTTCCCGAGGGACTTAGAAGAATTTTGTGATATTTTTTATTAAAATGGTGTTTAAGGGTATATATTTAAATATATTTTATGCACTGTATATGAGCTGGCGATTTCTAAGTCTGTGGTTCCGAGAGGGGGTAACCAGGGTTTCTAATAAAAGTCAAACCACTTGGCTGCCAGAATGCCCTGCTTCAGCACAGACCAGAAAGGCATTGTGATAAGCGTATCCCCGGTACAGTCAGGGGTTAATGGGAGTCGTCCCCGTCCCCCCAGTATACGCCCAGAACCATGGACCCGGTACTTGTGGTTCGGACTGTCTCCAACCAGCCATAATGTTGTGAGAGTATAATTAT
Source organism: Ascaphus truei (assembly GCF_040206685.1). Taxonomy (NCBI): domain Eukaryota; kingdom Metazoa; phylum Chordata; class Amphibia; order Anura; family Ascaphidae; genus Ascaphus; species Ascaphus truei. Next base: position 280,254,859 of record NC_134483.1, read on the forward strand.
GTCTAAGTCCAGCTTTGGTACATTAGAAGCAACTCTGAAACTTAACCTAAGCGTTTTTCGAAGCTACTTTTTGGCTAACTTCTTATAGGAAGGTCTAGGAGCTCTGAAAATGAACGTGCGCGTCTTTCACTCTTCTCGAGGGACTTAGAAGAATTTTGTGATATTTTTTATTAAAATGGTGTATAAGGGTATATATTTAAATATATTTTATGCACTGTATATGAGCTTGCGATTTCTAAGTCTGTGGTTCCGAGAGGGGGTAACCAGGCTCACTAATAAAGGTCAAGCCACTTGGCTGCCAGAATGCCCTGCTTCAGCACAGACCAGAAAGGCATTGTGATAAGCGTATCCCCGGTATAGTCAGGGGTTAATGGGAGTCGTTCCCGTCCCCCCAGTATACGCCCAGAACCATGGACCCGGTACTTGTGGTTCGGACTGTCTCCAACCAGCCATAATGTTGTGAGAGTGAAATTATGTCTAAGTCCAGCTTTGGTACATTAGAAGCAACTCTCAAACTTAACCTAAGCGTTTTTCGAAGCTACTTTTTGGCTAACTTCTTATAGGAAGGTCTAGGAGCTCTGAAAATGAACGTGCGCATCTTTCACTCTTCCCGAGGGACTTAGAAGAATGTTGTGATATTTTTAATTAAAATGGTGTTTAAGGGTATATATTTAAATATATTTTATGCACTGTATATGAGCTGGCGATTTCTAAGTCTGTGGTTCCGAGAGGGGTTAACCAGGGTTTCTAATAAAAGTCAAACCACTTGGCTGCCAGAATGCCCTGCTTCAGCACAGACCAGAAAGGCATTGTGATAAGCGTATCCCCGGTACAGTCAGGGGTTAATGGGAGTCGTCCCCGTCCCCCCAGTATACGCCCAGAACCATGGACCCGGTACTTGTGGTTCGGACTGTCTCCAACCAGCCATAATGTTGTGAGAGTATAATTATGTCTAAGTCCAGCTTTGGTACATTAGAAGCAACTCTCAAACTTAACCTAAGCGTTTTTCGAAGCTACTTTTTGGCTAACTTCTTATAGGAAGGTCTAGGAGCTCTGAAAATGAACGTGCGTATCTTTCACTCTTCCCGAGGGACTTAGAAGAATTTTGTGATATTTTTTATTAAAATGGTGTATAAGGGTATATATTTAAATATATTTTATGCACTGTATATGAGCTGGCGATTTCTAAGTCTGTGGTTCCGAGAGGGGGTAACCAGGGTTACTAATAAAAGTCAAACCACTTGGCTGCCAGAATGCCCTGCTTCAGCACAGACCAGAAAGGCATTGTGATAAGCGTATCCCCGGTATAGTCAGGGGTTAATGGGAGTCGTTCCCGTCCCCCCAGTATACGCCCAGAACCATGGACCCGGTACTTGTGGTTCGGACTGTCTCCAACCAGCCATAATGTTGTGAGAGTGAAATTATGTCTAAGTCCAGCTTTGGTACATTAGAAGCAACTCTGAAACTTAACCTAAGCGTTTTTCGAAGCTACTTTTTGGCTAACTTCTTATAGGAAGGTCTAGGAGCTCTGAAAATGAACGTGCGCGTCTTTCACTCTTCTCGAGGGACTTTGAAGAATTTTGTGATATTTTTTATTAAAATGGTGTATAAGGGTATATATTTAAATATATTTTATGCACTGTATATGAGCTGGCGATTTCTAAGTCTGTGGTTCCGAGAGGGGGTAACCAGGCTCACTAATAAAGGTCAAGCCACTTGGCTGCCAGAATGCCCTGCTTCAGCACAGACCAGAAAGGCATTGTGATAAGCGTATCCCCGGTATAGTCAGGGGTTAATGGGAGTCGTCCCCGTCCCCCCAGTATACGCCCAGAACCATGGACCCGGTACTTGTGGTTCGGACTGTCTCCAACCAGCCATAATGTTGTGAGAGTGAAATTATGTCTAAGTCCAGCTTTGGTACATTAGAAGCAACTCTCAAACTTAACCTAAGCGTTTTTCGAAGCTACTTTTTGGCTAACTTCTTATAGGAAGGTCTAGGAGCTCTGAAAATGAACGTGCGCATCTTTCACTCTTCCCGAGGAACTTAGAAGAATTTTGTGATATTTTTTATTAAAATGGTGTATAAGGGTATATATTTAAATATATTTTATGCACTGTATATGAGCTGGCGATTTCTAAGTCTGTGGTTCCGAGAGGGGGTAACCAGGCTCACTAATAAAGGTCAAGCCACTTGGCTGCCAGAATGCCCTGCTTCAGCACAGACCAGAAAGGCATTGTGATAAGCGTATCCCCGGTATAGTCAGGGGTTAATGGGAGTCGTTCCCGCCCCCCCAGTATACGCCCAGAACCATGGACCCGGTACTTGTGGTTCGGACTGTCTCCAACCAGCCATAATGTTGTGAGAGTGAAATTATGTCTAAGTCCAGCTTTGGTACATTAGAAGCAACTCTGAAACTTAACCAAAGCATTTTTCGAAGCTACTTTTTGGCTAACTTCTTATAGGAAGGTCTAGGAGCTCTGAAAATGAACGTGCGCGTCTTTCACTCTTCCCGAGGGACTTAGAAGAATTTTGTGATATTTTTTATTAAAATGGTGTTTAAGGGTATATATTTAAATATATTTTATGCACTGTATATGAGCTGGCGATTTCTAAGTCTGTGGTTCCGAGAGGGGGTAACCAGGGTTTCTAATAAAAGTCAAACCACTTGGCTGCCAGAATGCCCTGCTTCAGCACAGACCAGAAAGGCATTGTGATAAGCGTATCCCCGGTACAGTCAGGGGTTAATGGGAGTCGTCCCCGTCCCCCCAGTATACGCCCAGAACCATGGACCCGGTACTTGTGGTTCGGACTGTCTCCAACCAGCCATAATGTTGTGAGAGTGAAATTATGTCTAAGTCCAGCTTTGGTACATTAGAAGCAACTCTCAAACTTAACCTAAGCGTTTTTCGAAGCTACTTTTTGGCTAACTTCTTCTAGGAAGGTCTAGGAGCTCTGAAAATGAACGTGCGCATCTTTCACTCTTCCCGAGGGACTTAGAAGAATGTTGTAATATTTTTTATTAAAATGGTGTTTAAGGGTATATATTTAAATATATTTTATGCACTGTATATGAGCTGGCGATTTCTAAGTCTGTGGTTCCGAGAGGGGGTAACCAGGCTCACTAATAAAGGTCAAGCCACTTGGCTGCCAGAATGCCCTGCTTCAGCACAGACCAGAAAGGCATTGTGATAAGCGTATCCCAGGTATAGTCAGGGGTTAATGGGAGTCGTTCCCGTCCCCCCAGTATACGCCCAGAACCATGGACCCGGTACTTGTGGTTCGGACTGTCTCCAACCAGCCATAATGTTGTGAGAGTGAAATTATGTCTAAGTCCAGCATTGGTACATTAGAAGCAACTCTGAAACTTAACCAAAGCATTTTTCGAAGCTACTTTTTGGCTAACTTCTTATAGGAAGGTCTAGGAGCTCTGAAAATGAACGTGCGCGTCTTTCTCTCTTCCCGAGGGACTTAGAAGAATTTTGTGATATTTTTTATTAAAATGGTGTTTAAGGGTATATATTTAAATATATTTTATGCACTGTATATGAGCTGGCGATTTCTAAGTCTGTGGTTCCGAGAGGGGGTAACCAGGGTTTCTAATAAAAGTCAAACCACTTGGCTGCCAGAATGCCCTGCTTCAGCACAGACCAGAAAGGCATTGTGATAAGCGTATCCCCGGTACAGTCAGGGGTTAATGGGAGTCGTCCCCGTCCCCCCAGTATACGCCCAGAACCATGGACCCGGTACTTGTGGTTCGGACTGTCTCCAACCAGCCATAATGTTGTGAGAGTATAATTATGTCTAAGTCCAGCTTTGGTACATTAGAAGCAACTCTGAAACTTAACCTAAGCGTTTTTCGAAGCTACTTTTTGGCTAACTTCTTATAGGAAGGTCTAGGAGCTCTGAAAATGAACGTGCGCGTCTTTCACTCTTCTCGAGGGACTTTGAAGAATTTTGTGATATTTTTTATTAAAATGGTGTATAAGGGTATATATTTAAATATATTTTATGCACTGTATATGAGCTGGCGATTTCTAAGTCTGTGGTTCCGAGAGGGGGTAACCAGGCTCACTAATAAAGGTCAAGCCACTTGGCTGCCAGAATGCCCTGCTTCAGCACAGACCAGAAAGGCATTGTGATAAGCGTATCCCCGGTATAGTCAGGGGTTAATGGGAGTCGTCCCCGTCCCCCCAGTATACGCCCAGAACCATGGACCCGGTACTTGTGGTTCGGACTGTCTCCAACCAGCCATAATGTTGTGAGAGTGAAATTATGTCTAAGTCCAGCTTTGGTACATTAGAAGCAACTCTCAAACTTAACCTAAGCGTTTTTCGAAGCTACTTTTTGGCTAACTTCTTATAGGAAGGTCTAGGAGCTCTGAAAATGAACGTGCGCATCTTTCACTCTTCCCGAGGAACTTAGAAGAATTTTGTGATATTTTTTATTAAAATGGTGTATAAGGGTATATATTTAAATATATTTTATGCACTGTATATGAGCTGGCGATTTCTAAGTCTGTGGTTCCGAGAGGGGGTAACCAGGCTCACTAATAAAGGTCAAGCCACTTGGCTGCCAGAATGCCCTGCTTCAGCACAGACCAGAAAGGCATTGTGATAAGCGTATCCCCGGTATAGTCAGGGGTTAATGGGAGTCGTCCCCGTCCCCCCAGTATACGCCCAGAACCATGGACCCGGTACTTGTGGTTCGGACTGTCTCCAACCAGCCATAATGTTGTGAGAGTGAAATTATGTCTAAGTCCAGCTTTGGTACATTAGAAGCAACTCTCAAACTTAACCTAAGCGTTTTTCGAAGCTACTTTTTGGCTAACTTCTTATAGGAAGGTCTAGGAGCTCTGAAAATGAACGTGCGCATCTTTCACTCTTCCCGAGGAACTTAGAAGAATTTTGTGATATTTTTTATTAAAATGGTGTATAAGGGTATATATTTAAATATATTTTATGCACTGTATATGAGCTGGCGATTTCTAAGTCTGTGGTTCCGAGAGGGGGTAACCAGGCTCACTAATAAAGGTCAAGCCACTTGGCTGCCAGAATGCCCTGCTTCAGCACAGACCAGAAAGGCATTGTGATAAGCGTATCCCCGGTATAGTCAGGGGTTAATGGGAGTCGTTCCCGCCCCCCCAGTATACGCCCAGAACCATGGACCCGGTACTTGTGGTTCGGACTGTCTCCAACCAGCCATAATGTTGTGAGAGTGAAATTATGTCTAAGTCCAGCTTTGGTACATTAGAAGCAACTCTGAAACTTAACCAAAGCATTTTTCGAAGCTACTTTTTGGCTAACTTCTTATAGGAAGGTCTAGGAGCTCTGAAAATGAACGTGCGCGTCTTTCACTCTTCCCGAGGGACTTAGAAGAATTTTGTGATATTTTTTATTAAAATGGTGTTTAAGGGTATATATTTAAATATATTTTATGCACTGTATATGAGCTGGCGATTTCTAAGTCTGTGGTTCCGAGAGGGGGTAACCAGGGTTTCTAATAAAAGTCAAACCACTTGGCTGCCAGAATGCCCTGCTTCAGCACAGACCAGAAAGGCATTGTGATAAGCGTATCCCCGGTACAGTCAGGGGTTAATGGGAGTCGTCCCCGTCCCCCCAGTATACGCCCAGAACCATGGACCCGGTACTTGTGGTTCGGACTGTCTCCAACCAGCCATAATGTTGTGAGAGTGAAATTATGTCTAAGTCCAGCTTTGGTACATTAGAAGCAACCCTCAAACTTAACCTAAGCGTTTTTCGAAGCTACTTTTTGGCTAACTTCTTCTAGGAAGGTCTAGGAGCTCTGAAAATGAACGTGCGCATCTTTCACTCTTCCCGAGGGACTTAGAAGAATGTTGTAATATTTTTTATTAAAATGGTGTTTAAGGGTATATATTTAAATATATTTTATGCACTGTATATGAGCTGGCGATTTCTAAGTCTGTGGTTCCGAGAGGGGGTAACCAGGCTCACTAATAAAGGTCAAGCCACTTGGCTGCCAGAATGCCCTGCTTCAGCACAGACCAGAAAGGCATTGTGATAAGCGTATCCCCGGTATAGTCAGGGGTTAATGGGAGTCGTTCCCGTCCCCCCAGTATACGCCCAGAACCATGGACCCGGTACTTGTGGTTCGGACTGTCTCCAACCAGCCATAATGTTGTGAGAGTGAAATTATGTCTAAGTCCAGCTTTGGTACATTAGAAGCAACTCTGAAACTTAACCAAAGCATTTTTCGAAGCTACTTTTTGGCTAACTTCTTATAGGAAGGTCTAGGAGCTCTGAAAATGAACGTGCGCGTCTTTCACTCTTCCCGAGGGACTTAGAAGAATTTTGTGATATTTTTTATTAAAATGGTGTTTAAGGGTATATATTTAAATATATTTTATGCACTGTATATGAGCTGGCGATTTCTAAGTCTGTGGTTCCGAGAGGGGGTAACCAGGGTTTCTAATAAAAGTCAAACCACTTGGCTGCCAGAATGCCCTGCTTCAGCACAGACCAGAAAGGCATTGTGATAAGCGTATCCCCGGTACAGTCAGGGGTTAATGGGAGTCGTCCCCGTCCCCCCAGTATACGCCCAGAACCATGGACCCGGTACTTGTGGTTCGGACTGTCTCCAACCAGCCATAATGTTGTGAGAGTATAATTATGTCTAAGTCCAGCTTTGGTACATTAGAAGCAACTCTGAAACTTAACCTAAGCGTTTTTCGAAGCTACTTTTTGGCTAACTTCTTATAGGAAGGTCTAGGAGCTCTGAAAAAGAACGTGCGCGTCTTTCACTCTTCTCGAGGGACTTTGAAGAATTTTGTGATATTTTTTATTAAAATGGTGTATAAGGGTATATATTTAAATATATTGTATGCACTGTATATGAGCTGGCGATTTCTAAGTCTGTGGTTCCGAGAGGGGGTAACCAGGTTCACTAATAAAGGTCAAGCCACTTGGCTGCCAGAATGCCCTGCTTCAGCACAGACCAGAAAGGCATTGTGATAAGCGTATCCCCGGTATAGTCAGGGGTTAATGGGAGTCGTCCCCGTCCCCCCAGTATACGCCCAGAACCATGGACCCGGTACTTGTGGTTCGGACTGTCTCCAACCATCCATAATGTTGTGAGAGTGAAATTATGTCTAAGTCCAGCTTTGGTACATTAGAAGCAACTCTCAAACTTAACCTAAGCGTTTTTCGAAGCTACTTTTTGGCTAACTTCTTATAGGAAGGTCTAGGAGCTCTGAAAATGAACGTGCGCATCTTTCACTCTTCCCGAGGAACTTAGAAGAATTTTGTGATATTTTTTATTAAAATGGTGTATAAGGGTATATATTTAAATATATTTTATGCACTGTATATGAGCTGGCGATTTCTAAGTCTGTGGTTCCGAGAGGGGGTAACCAGGGTTACTAATAAAAGTCAAACAACTTGGCTGCCAGAATGCCCTGCTTCAGCACAGACCAGAAAGGCATTGTGATAAGCGTATCCCCGGTATAGTCAGGGGTTAATGGGAGTCGTCCCCGTCCCCCCAGTATACGCCTAGAACCATGGACCCGGTACTTGTGGTTCGGACTGTCTCCAACCAGCCATAACGTTGTGAGAGTGAAATTATGTCTAAGTCCAGCTTTGGTACATTAGAAGCAACTCTGAAACTTAACCTAAGCGTTTTTCGAAGCTACTTTTTGGCTAACTTCTTATAAGAAGGTCTAGAAGCTCTGAAAATGAACGTGCGCATCTTTCACTCTTCCCGAGGGACTTAGAAGAATTTTGTGATATTTTTTATTAAAATGGTGTTTAAGGGTATATATTTAAATATATTTTATGCACTGTATATGAGCTGGCGATTTCTAAGTCTGTGGTTCCGAGAGGGGGTAACCAGGCTCACTAATAAAGGTCAAGCCACTTGGCTGCCAGAATGCCCTTCTTCAGCACAGACCAGAAAGGCATTGTGATAAGCGTATCCCCGGTATAGTCAGGGGTTAATGGGAGTCGTTCCCGTCCCCCCAGTATACGCCCAGAACCATGGACCCGGTACTTGTGGTTCGGACTGTCTCCAACCAGCCATAATGTTGTGAGAGTGAAATTATGTCTAAGTCCAGCTTTGGTACATTAGAAGCAACTCTCAAACTTAACCTAAGCGTTTTTCGAAGCTACTTTTTGGCTAACTTCTTATAGGAAGGTCTAGGAGCTCTGAAAATGAACGTGCGCGTCTTTCACTCTTCCCGAGGGACTTAGAAGAATTTTGTGATATTTTTTATTAAAATGGTGTATAAGGGTATATATTTAAATATATTTTATGCACTGTATATGAGCTGGCGATTTCTAAGTTTGTGGTTCCGAGAGGGGGTAACCAGGTTCACTAATAAAGGTCAAGCCACTTGGCTGCCAGAATGCCCTGCTTCAGCACAGACCAGAAAGGCATTGTGATAAGCGTATCCCCGGTATAGTCAGGGGTTAATGGGAGTCGTCCCCGTCCCCCCAGTATACGCCCAGAACCATGGACCCGGTACTTGTGTTTCGGACTGTCTCCAACCAGCCATAATGTTGTGAGAGTGAAATTATGTCTAAGTCCAGCTTTGGTACCTTAGAAGCAACTCTCAAACTTAACCTAAGCGTTTTTCGAAGCTACTTTTTGGCTAACTTCTTATAGGAAGGTCTAGGAGCTCTGAAAATGAACGTGCGCGTCTTTCACTCTTCCCGAGGGACTTAGAAGAATTTTGTGATATTTTTTATTAAAATGGTGTATAAGGGTATATATATAAATATATTTTATGCACTGTATATGAGCTGGCTATTTCTAAGTCTGTGGTTCCGAGAGGGGGTAACCAGGCTCACTAATAAAGGTCAAGCCACTTGGCTGCCAGAATGCCCTGCTTCAGCACAGACCAGAAAGGCATTGTGATAAGCGTATCCCCGGTATAGTCAGGGGTTAATGGGAGTCGTTCCCGTCCCCCCAGTATACGCCCAGAACCATGGACCCGGTACTTGTTGTTCGGACTGTCTCCAACCAGCCATAATGTTGTGAGAGTGAAATTATGTCTAAGTCCAGCTTTGGTACATTAGAAGCAACTCTCAAACTTAACCTAAGCGTTTTTCGAAGCTACTTTTTGACTAACTTCTTATAGGAAGGTCTAGGAGCTCTGAAAATGAACGTGCGCGTCTTTCACTCTTCCCGAGGGACTTAGAAGAATTTTGTGATATTTTTTATTAAAATGGTGTATAAGGGTATATATTTAAATATATTTTATGCACTGTATATGAGCTGGCGATTTCTAAGTCTGTGGTTCCGAGAGGGGGTAACCAGGGTTTCTAATAAAAGTCAAACCACTTGGCTGCCAGAATGCCCTGCTTCAGCACAGACCAGAAAGGCATTGTGATAAGCGTATCCCCGGTATAGTCAGGGGTTAATGGGAGTCGTCCCCGTCCCCCCAGTATACGCCCAGAACCATGGACCCGGTACTTGTGGTTCGGACTCTCTCCAACCAGCCATAATGTTGTGAAAGTGAAATTATGTCTAAGTCCAGCTTTGGTACATTAGAAGCAACTCTGAAACTTAACCAAAGCATTTTTCGAAGCTACTTTTTGGCTAACTTCTTATAGGAAGGTCTAGGAGCTCTGAAAATGAACGTGCGCGTCTTTCACTCTTCCCGAGGGACTTAGAAGAATTTTGTGATATTTTTTATTAAAATGGTGTTTAAGGGTATATATTTAAATATATTTTATGCACTGTATATGAGCTGGCGATTTCTAAGTCTGTGGTTCCGAGAGGGGGTAACCAGGGTTTCTAATAAAAGTCAAACCACTTGGCTGCCAGAATGCCCTGCTTCAGCACAGACCAGAAAGGCATTGTGATAAGCGTATCCCCGGTACAGTCAGGGGTTAATGGGAGTCGTCCCCGTCCCCCCAGTATACGCCCAGAACCATGGACCCGGTACTTGTGGTTCGGACTGTCTCCAACCAGCCATAATGTTGTGAGAGTATAATTATGTCTAAGTCCAGCTTTGGTACATTAAAAGCAACTCTCAAACTTAACCTAAGCGTTTTTCGAAGCTACTTTTTGGCTAACTTCTTATAGGAAGGTCTAGGAGCTCTGAAAAAGAACGTGCGCGTCTTTCACTCTTCTCGAGGGACTTTGAAGAATTTTGTGATATTTTTTATTAAAATGGTGTATAAGGGTATATATTTAAATATATTGTATGCACTGTATATGAGCTGGCGATTTCTAAGTCTGTGGTTCCGAGAGGGGGTAACCAGGTTCACTAATAAAGGTCAAGCCACTTGGCTGCCAGAATGCCCTGCTTCAGCACAGACCAGAAAGGCATTGTGATAAGCGTATCCCCGGTATAGTCAGGGGTTAATGGGAGTCGTCCCCGTCCCCCCAGTATACGCCCAGAACCATGGACCCGGTACTTGTGGTTCGGACTGTCTCCAACCAGCCATAATGTTGTGAGAGTGAAATTATGTCTAAGTCCAGCTTTGGTACTGTACATTAGAAGCAACTCTCAAACTTAACCTAAGCGTTTTTCGAAGCTACTTTTTGGCTAACTTCTTATAGGAAGGTCTAGGAGCTCTGAAAATGAACGTGCGCATCTTTCACTCTTCCCGAGGAACTTTGAAGAATTTTGTGATATTTTTTATTAAAATGGTGTATAAGGGTATATATTTAAATATATTTTATGCACTGTATATGAGCTGGCGATTTCTAAGTCTGTGGTTCCGAGAGGGGGTAACCAGGGTTACTAATCAAAGTCAAACAACTTGGCTGCCAGAATGCCCTGCTTCAGCACAGACCAGAAAGGCATTGTGATAAGCGTATCCCCGGTATAGTCAGGGGTTAATGGGAGTCGTCCCCGTCCCCCCAGTATACGCCCAGAACCATGGACCCGGTACTTGTGGTTCGGACTGTCTCCAACCAGCCATAATGTTGTGAGAGTATAATTATGTCTAAGTCCAGCTTTGGTACATTAAAAGCAACTCTCAAACTTAACCTAAGCGTTTTTCGAAGCTACTTTTTGGCTAACTTCTTATAGGAAGGTCTAGGAGCTCTGAAAAAGAACGTGCGCGTCTTTCACTCTTCTCGAGGGACTTTGAAGAATTTTGTGATATTTTTTATTAAAATGGTGTATAAGGGTATATATTTAAATATATTGTATGCACTGTATATGAGCTGGCGATTTCTAAGTCTGTGGTTCCGAGAGGGGGTAACCAGGTTCACTAATAAAGGTCAAGCCACTTGGCTGCCAGAATGCCCTGCTTCAGCACAGACCAGAAAGGCATTGTGATAAGCGTATCCCCGGTATAGTCAGGGGTTAATGGGAGTCGTCCCCGTCCCCCCAGTATACGCCCAGAACCATGGACCCGGTACTTGTGGTTCGGACTGTCTCCAACCAGCCATAATGTTGTGAGAGTGAAATTATGTCTAAGTCCAGCTTTGGTACATTAGAAGCAACTCTCAAACTTAACCTAAGCGTTTTTCGAAGCTACTTTTTGGCTAACTTCTTATAGGAAGGTCTAGGAGCTCTGAAAATGAACGTGCGCATCTTTCACTCTTCCCGAGGAACTTTGAAGAATTTTGTGATATTTTTTATTAAAATGGTGTATAAGGGTATATATTTAAATATATTTTATGCACTGTATATGAGCTGGCGATTTCTAAGTCTGTGGTTCCGAGAGGGGGTAACCAGGGTTACTAATCAAAGTCAAACAACTTGGCTGCCAGAATGCCCTGCTTCAGCACAGACCAGAAAGGCATTGTGATAAGCGTATCCCCGGTATAGTCAGGGGTTAATGGGAGTCGTCCCCGTCCCCCCAGTATACGCCCAGAACCATGGACCCGGTACTTGTGGTTCGGACTGTCTCCAACCAGCCATAATGTTGTGAGAGTATAATTATGTCTAAGTCCAGCTTTGGTACATTAAAAGCAACTCTCAAACTTAACCTAAGCGTTTTTCGAAGCTACTTTTTGGCTAACTTCTTATAGGAAGGTCTAGGAGCTCTGAAAAAGAACGTGCGCGTCTTTCACTCTTCTCGAGGGACTTTGAAGAATTTTGTGATATTTTTTATTAAAATGGTGTATAAGGGTATATATTTAAATATATTGTATGCACTGTATATGAGCTGGCGATTTCTAAGTCTGTGGTTCCGAGAGGGGGTAACCAGGTTCACTAATAAAGGTCAAGCCACTTGGCTGCCAGAATGCCCTGCTTCAGCACAGACCAGAAAGGCATTGTGATAAGCGTATCCCCGGTATAGTCAGGGGTTAATGGGAGTCGTCCCCGTCCCCCCAGTATACGCCCAGAACCATGGACCCGGTACTTGTGGTTCGGACTGTCTCCAACCAGCCATAATGTTGTGAGAGTGAAATTATGTCTAAGTCCAGCTTTGGTACATTAGAAGCAACTCTCAAACTTAACCTAAGCGTTTTTCGAAGCTACTTTTTGGCTAACTTCTTATAGGAAGGTCTAGGAGCTCTGAAAATGAACGTGCGCATCTTTCACTCTTCCCGAGGAACTTTGAAGAATTTTGTGATATTTTTTATTAAAATGGTGTATAAGGGTATATATTTAAATATATTTTATGCACTGTATATGAGCTGGCGATTTCTAAGTCTGTGGTTCCGAGAGGGGGTAACCAGGGTTACTAATAAAAGTCAAACAACTTGGCTGCCAGAATGCCCTGCTTCAGCACAGACCAGAAAGGCATTGTGATAAGCGTATCCCCGGTATAGTCAGGGGTTAATGGGAGTCGTCCCCGTCCCCCCAGTATACGCCTAGAACCATGGACCCGGTACTTGTGGTTCGGACTGTCTCCAACCAGCCATAACGTTGTGAGAGTGAAATTATGTCTAAGTCCAGCTTTGGTACATTAGAAGCAACTCTGAAACTTAACCTAAGCGTTTTTCGAAGCTACTTTTTGGCTAACTTCTTATAAGAAGGTCTAGAAGCTCTGAAAATGAACGTGCGCATCTTTCACTCTTCCCGAGGGACTTAGAAGAATTTTGTGATATTTTTTATTAAAATGGTGTATAAGGGTATATATTTAAATATATTTTATGCACTGTATATGAGCTGGCGATTTCTAAGTTTGTGGTTCCGAGAGGGGGTAACCAGGCTCACTAATAAAGGTCAAGCCACTTGGCTGCCAGAATGCCCTGCTTCAGCACAGACCAGAAAGGCATTGTGATAAGCGTATCCCCGGTATAGTCAGGGGTTAATGGGAGTCGTCCCCGTCCCCCCAGTATACGCCCAGAACCATGGACCCGGTACTTGTGGTTCGGACTGTCTCCAACCAGCCATAATGTTGTGAGAGTGAAATTATGTCTAAGTCCAGCTTTGGTACATTAGAAGCAACTCTCAAACTTAACCTAAGCGTTTTTCGAAGCTACTTTTTGGCTAACTTCTTATAGGAAGGTCTAGGAGCTCTGAAAATGAACGTGCGCATCTTTCACTCTTCCCGAGGAACTTAGAAGAATTTTGTGATATTTTTTATTAAAATGGTGTATAAGGGTATATATTTAAATATATTTTATGCACTGTATATGAGCTGGCGATTTCTAAGTCTGTGGTTCCGAGAGGGGGTAACCAGGCTCACTAATAAAGATCAAGCCACTTGGCTGCCAGAATGCCCTGCTTCAGCACAGACCAGAAAGGCATTGTGAAAGCGTATCCCCGGTATAATCAGGGGTTAATGGGAGTCGTTCCCGTCCCCCCAGTATACGCCCAGAACCATGGACCCGGTACTTGTTGTTCGGACTGTCTCCAACCAGCCATAATGTTGTGAGAGTGAAATTATGTCTAAGTCCAGCTTTGGTACATTAGAAGCAACTCTCAAACTTAACCTAAGCGTTTTTCGAAGCTACTTTTTGACTAACTTCTTATAGGAAGGTCTAGGAGCTCTGAAAATGAATGTGCGCGTCTTTCACTCTTCCCGAGGGACTTAGAAGAATTTTGTGATATTTTTTATTAAAATGGTGTATAAGGGTATATATTTAAATATATTTTATGCACTGTATATGAGCTGGCGATTTCTAAGTCTGTGGTTCCGAGAGGGGGTAACCAGGGTTTCTAATAAAAGTCAAACCACTTGGCTGCCAGAATGCCCTGCTTCAGCACAGACCAGAAAGGCATTGTGATAAGCGTATCCCCGGTATAGTCAGGGGTTAATGGGAGTCGTCCCCGTCCCCCCAGTATACGCCCAGAACCATGGACCCGGTACTTGTGGTTCGGACTCTCTCCAACCAGCCATAATGTTGTGAAAGTGAAATTATGTCTAAGTCCAGCTTTGGTACATTAGAAGCAACTCTGAAACTTAACCTAAGCGTTTTTCGAAGCTACTTTTTGGCTAACTTCTTATAGGAAGGTCTAGGAGCTCTGAAAATGAACGTGCGCGTCTTTCACTCTTCTCGAGGGACTTTGAAGAATTTTGTGATATTTTTTATTAAAATGGTGTATAAGGGTATATATTTAAATATATTGTATGCACTGTATATGAGCTGGCGATTTCTAAGTCTGTGGTTCCGAGAGGGGGTAACCAGGTTCACTAATAAAGGTCAAGCCACTTGGCTGCCAGAATTCCCTGCTTCAGCACAGACCAGAAAGGCATTGTGATAAGCGTATCCCCGGTATAGTCAGGGGTTAATGGGAGTCGTCCCCGTCCCCCCAGTATACGCCCAGAACCATGGACCCGGTACTTGTGGTTCGGACTGTCTCCAACCAGCCATAATGTTGTGAGAGTGAAATTATGTCTAAGTCCAGCTTTGGTACATTAGAAGCAACTCTCAAACTTAACCTAAGCGTTTTTCGAAGCTACTTTTTGGCTAACTTCTTATAGGAAGGTCTAGGAGCTCTGAAAATGAACGTGCGCATCTTTCACTCTTCCCGAGGAACTTAGAAGAATTTTGTGATATTTTTTATTAAAATGGTGTATAAGGGTATATATTTAAATATATTTTATGCACTGTATATGAGCTGGCGATTTCTAAGTCTGTGGTTCCGAGAGGGGGTAACCAGGGTTACTAATAAAAGTCAAACAACTTGGCTGCCAGAATGCCCTGCTTCAGCACAGACCAGAAAGGCATTGTGATAAGCGTATCCCCGGTATAGTCAGGGGTTAATGGGAGTCGTCCCCGTCCCCCCAGTATACGCCTAGAACCATGGACCCGGTACTTGTGGTTCGGACTGTCTCCAACCAGCCATAACGTTGTGAGAGTGAAATTATGTCTAAGTCCAGCTTTGGTACATTAGAAGCAACTCTGAAACTTAACCTAAGCGTTTTTCGAAGCTACTTTTTGGCTAACTTCTTATAAGAAGGTCTAGAAGCTCTGAAAATGAACGTGCGCATCTTTATCTCTTCCCGAGGGACTTAGAAGAATTTTGTGATATTTTTTATTAAAATGGTGTTTAAGGGTATATATTTAAATATATTTTATGCACTGTATATGAGCTGGCGATTTCTAAGTCTGTGGTTCCGAGAGGGGGTAACCAGGCTCACTAATAAAGGTCAAGCCACTTGGCTGCCAGAATGCCCTTCTTCAGCACAGACCAGAAAGGCATTGTGATAAGCGTATCCCCGGTATAGTCAGGGGTTAATGGGAGTCGTTCCCGTCCCCCCAGTATACGCCCAGAACCATGGACCCGGTACTTGTGGTTCGGACTGTCTCCAACCAGCCATAATGTTGTGAGAGTGAAATTATGTCTAAGTCCAGCTTTGGTACATTAGAAGCAACTCTCAAACTTAACCTAAGCGTTTTTCGAAGCTACTTTTTGGCTAACTTCTTATAGGAAGGTCTAGGAGCTCTGAAAATGAACGTGCGCGTCTTTCACTCTTCCCGAGGGACTTAGAAGAATTTTGTGATATTTTTTATTAAAATGGTGTATAAGGGTATATATTTAAATATATTTTATGCACTGTATATGAGCTGGCGATTTCTAAGTTTGTGGTTCCGAGAGGGGGTAACCAGGCTCACTAATAAAGGTCAAGCCACTTGGCTGCCAGAATGCCCTGCTTCAGCACAGACCAGAAAGGCATTGTGATAAGCGTATCCCCGGTATAGTCAGGGGTTAATGGGAGTCGTCCCCGTCCCCCCAGTATACGCCCAGAACCATGGACCCGGTACTTGTGGTAAGGACTGTCTCCAACCAGCCATAATGTTGTGAGAGTGAAATTATGTCTAAGTCCAGTTTTGGTACATTAGAAGCAACTCTCAAACTTAACCTAAGCGTTTTTCGAAGCTACTTATTGGCTAACTTCTTATAGGAAGGTCTAGGAGCTCTGAAAATGAACGTGCGCATCTTTCACTCTTCCCGAGGAACTTAGAAGAATTTTGTGATATTTTTTATTAAAATGGTGTATAAGGGTATATATTTAAATATATTTTATGCACTGTATATGAGCTGGCGATTTCTAAGTCTGTGGTTCCGAGAGGGGGTAACCAGGCTCACTAATAAAGATCAAGCCACTTGGCTGCCAGAATGCCCTGCTTCAGCACAGACCAGAAAGGCATTGTGATAAGCGTATCCCCGGTATAATCAGGGGTTAATGGGAGTCGTCCCCGTCCCCCCAGTATACGCCTAGAACCATGGACCCGGTACTTGTGGTTCGGACTGTCTCCAACCAGCCATAACGTTGTGAGAGTGAAATTATGTCTAAGTCCAGCTTTGGTACATTAGAAGCAACTCTCAAACTTAACCTAAGCGTTTTTCGAAGCTACTTTTTGACTAACTTCTTATAGGAAGGTCTAGGAGCTCTGAAAATGAACGTGCGCGTCTTTCACTCTTCCCGAGGGACTTAGAAGAATTTTGTGATATTTTTTATTAAAATGGTGTATAAGGGTATATATATAAATATATTTTATGCACTGTATATGAGCTGGCTATTTCTAAGTCTGTGGTTCCGAGAGGGGGTAACCAGGCTCACTAATAAAGGTCAAGCCACTTGGCTGCCAGAATGCCCTGCTTCAGCACAGACCAGAAAGGCATTGTGATAAGCGTATCCCCGGTATAGTCAGGGGTTAATGGGAGTCGTTCCCGTCCCCCCAGTATACGCCCAGAACCATGGACCCGGTACTTGTTGTTCGGACTGTCTCCAACCAGCCATAATGTTGTGAGAGTGAAATTATGTCTAAGTCCAGCTTTGGTACATTAGAAGCAACTCTCAAACTTAACCTAAGCGTTTTTCGAAGCTACTTTTTGACTAACTTCTTATAGGAAGGTTTAGGAGCTCTGAAAATGAACGTGCGCGTCTTTCACTCTTCCCGAGGGACTTAGAAGAATTTTGTGATATTTTTTATTAAAATGGTGTATAAGGGTATATATTTAAATATATTTTATGCACTGTATATGAGCTGGCGATTTCTAAGTCTGTGGTTCCGAGAGGGGGTAACCAGGGTTTCTAATAAAAGTCAAACCACTTGGCTGCCAGAATGCCCTGCTTCAGCACAGACCAGAAAGGCATTGTGATAAGCGTATCCCCGGTATAGTCAGGGGTTAATGGGAGTCGTCCCCGTCCCCCCAGTATACGCCCAGAACCATGGACCCGGTACTTGTGGTTCGGACTCTCTCCAACCAGCCATAATGTTGTGAAAGTGAAATTATGTCTAAGTCCAGCTTTGGTACATTAGAAGCAACTCTGAAACTTAACCTAAGCGTTTTTCGAAGCTACTTTTTGGCTAACTTCTTATAGGAAGGTCTAGGAGCTCTGAAAATGAACGTGCGCGTCTTTCACTCTTCTCGAGGGACTTAGAAGAATTTTGTGATATTTTTTATTAAAATGGTGTATAAGGGTATATATTTAAATATATTTTATGCACTGTATATGAGCTGGCGATTTCTAAGTCTGTGGTTCCGAGAGGGGGTAACCAGGCTCACTAATAAAGGTCAAGCCACTTGGCTGCCAGAATGCCCTGCTTCAGCACAGACCAGAAAGGCATTGTGATAAGCGTATCCCCGGTATAGTCAGGGGTTAATGGGAGTCGTCCCCGTCCCCCCAGTATACGCCCAGAACCATGGACCCGGTACTTGTGGTTCGGACTGTCTCCAACCAGCCATAATGTTGTGAGAGTGAAATTATGTCTAAGTCCAGCTTTGGTACATTAGAAGCAACTCTCAAACTTAACCTAAGCGTTTTTCGAAGCTACTTTTTGGCTAACTTCTTATAGGAAGGTCTAGGAGCTCTGAAAATGAACGTGCGCATCTTTCACTCTTCCCGAGGGACTTAGAAGAATTTTGTGATATTTTTTATTAAAATGGTGTATAAGGGTATATATTTAAATATATTTTTTGCACTGTATATGAGCTGGCGATTTCTAAGTCTGTGGTTCCGAGAGGGGGTAACCAGGGTTACTAATAAAAGTCAAACCACTTGGCTGCCAGAATGCCCTGCTTCAGCACAGACCAGAAAGGCATTGTGATAAGCGTATCCCTGGTACAGTCAGGGGTTAATGGGAGTCGTTCCCGTCCCCCCAGTATACGCCCAGAACCATGGACCCGGTACTTGTGGTTCGGACTGTCTCCAACCAGCCATAATGTTGTGAGAGTGAAATTATGTCTAAGTCCAGCTTTGGTACATTAGAAGCAACTCTCAAACTTAACCTAAGCGTTTTTCGAAGCTACTTTTTGGCTAACTTCTTATAGGAAGGTCTAGGAGCTCTGAAAATGAACGTGCGCATCTTTCACTCTTCCCGAGGAACTTAGAAGAATTTTGTGATATTTTTTATTAAAATGGTGTATAAGGGTAGATATTTAAATATATTTTATGCACTGTATATGAGCTGGCGATTTCTAAGTCTGTGGTTCCGAGAGGGGGTAACCAGGGTTACTAATAAAAGTCAAACCACTTGGCTGCCAGAATGCCCTGCTTCAGCACAGACCAGAAAGGCATTGTGATAAGCGTATCCCCGGTATAGTCAGGGGTTAATGGGAGTCGTCCCCGTCCCCCCAGTATACGCCTAGAACCATGGACCCGGTACTTGTGGTTCGGACTGTCTCCAACCAGCCATAACGTTGTGAGAGTGAAATTATGTCTAAGTCCAGCTTTGGTTTTCATTAGAAGCAACTCTCAAACTTAACCTAAGCGTTTTTCGAAGCTACTTTTTGGCTAACTTCTTATAGGAAAGTCTAGGAGCTCTGAAAATGAACGTGCGCGTCTTTCACTCTTCCCGAGGGACTTAGAAGAATTTTGTGATATTTTTTATTAAAATGGTGTAAAAGGGTATATATTTAAATATATTTTATGCACTGTATATGAGCTGGCGATTTCTAAGTCTGTGGTTCCGAGAGGGGGTAACCAGGCTCACTAATAAAGGTCAAGCCACTTGGCTGCCAGAATGCCCTGCTTCAGCACAGACCAGAAAGGCATTGTGATAAGCGTATCCCCGGTATAGTCAGGGGTTAATGGGAGTCGTCCCCGTCCCCCCAGTATACGCCCAGAACCATGGACCCGGTACTTGTGGTTCGGACTGTCTCCAACCAGCCATAATGTTGTGAGAGTGAAATTATGTCTAAGTACAGCTTTGGTACATTAGAAGCAACTCTCAAACTTAACCTAAGCGTTTTTCGAAGCTACTTTTTGGCTAACTTCTTATAGGAAGGTCTAGGAGCTCTGAAAATGAACGTGCGCATCTTTCACTCTTCCCGAGGAACTTAGAAGAATTTTGTGATATTTTTTATTAAAATGGTGTATAAGGGTATATATATAAATATATTTTATGCACTGTATATGAGCTGGCTATTTCTAAGTCTGTGGTTCCGAGAGGGGGTAACCAGGCTCACTAATAAAGGTCAAGCCACTTGGCTGCCAGAATGCCCTGCTTCAGCACAGACCAGAAAGGCATTGTGATAAGCGTATCCCCGGTATAGTCAGGGGTTAATGGGAGTCGTCCCCGTCCCCCCAGTATACGCCCAGAACCATGGACCCGGTACTTGTGGTTCGGACTGTCTCCAACCAGCCATAATGTTGTGAGAGTGAAATTATGTCTAAGTACAGCTTTGGTACATTAGAAGCAACTCTCAAACTTAACCTAAGCGTTTTTCGAAGCTACTTTTTGGCTAACTTCTTATAGGAAGGTCTAGGAGCTCTGAAAATGAACGTGCGCATCTTTCACTCTTCCCGAGGAACTTAGAAGAATTTTGTGATATTTTTTATTAAAATGGTGTATAAGGGTATATATATAAATATATTTTATGCACTGTATATGAGCTGGCTATTTCTAAGTCTGTGGTTCCGAGAGGGGGTAACCAGGCTCACTAATAAAGGTCAAGCCACTTGGCTGCCAGAATGCCCTGCTTCAGCACAGACCAGAAAGGCATTGTGATAAGCGTATCCCCGGTATAGTCAGGGGTTAATGGGAGTCGTCCCCGTCCCCCCAGTATACGCCCAGAACCATGGACCCGGTACTTGTGGTTCGGACTGTCTCCAACCAGCCATAATGTTGTGAGAGTGAAATTATGTCTAAGTACAGCTTTGGTACATTAGAAGCAACTCTCAAACTTAACCTAAGCGTTTTTCGAAGCTACTTTTTGGCTAACTTCTTATAGGAAGGTCTAGGAGCTCTGAAAATGAACGTGCGCATCTTTCACTCTTCCCGAGGAACTTAGAAGAATTTTGTGATATTTTTTATTAAAATGGTGTATAAGGGTATATATATAAATATATTTTATGCACTGTATATGAGCTGGCTATTTCTAAGTCTGTGGTTCCGAGAGGGGGTAACCAGGCTCACTAATAAAGGTCAAGCCACTTGGCTGCCAGAATGCCCTGCTTCAGCACAGACCAGAAAGGCATTGTGATAAGCGTATCCCCGGTATAGTCAGGGGTTAATGGGAGTCGTCCCCGTCCCCCCAGTATACGCCCAGAACCATGGACCCGGTACTTGTGGTTCGGACTGTCTCCAACCAGCCATAATGTTGTGAGAGTGAAATTATGTCTAAGTACAGCTTTGGTACATTAGAAGCAACTCTCAAACTTAACCTAAGCGTTTTTCGAAGCTACTTTTTGGCTAACTTCTTATAGGAAGGTCTAGGAGCTCTGAAAATGAACGTGCGCATCTTTCACTCTTCCCGAGGAACTTAGAAGAATTTTGTGATATTTTTTATTAAAATGGTGTATAAGGGTATATATATAAATATATTTTATGCACTGTATATGAGCTGGCTATTTCTAAGTCTGTGG
Source organism: Ascaphus truei (assembly GCF_040206685.1). Classification (NCBI taxonomy): domain Eukaryota; kingdom Metazoa; phylum Chordata; class Amphibia; order Anura; family Ascaphidae; genus Ascaphus; species Ascaphus truei. The sequence goes on from NC_134483.1 coordinate 280,276,012, forward strand.
TTCCGAGAGGGGGTAACCAGGCTCACTAATAAAGGTCAAGCCACTTGGCTGCCAGAATGCCCTGCTTCAGCACAGACCAGAAAGGCATTGTGATAAGCGTATCCCCGGTATAGTCAGGGGTTAATGGGAGTCGTCCCCGTCCCCCCAGTATACGCCCAGAACCATGGACCCGGTACTTGTGGTTCGGACTGTCTCCAACCAGCCATAATGTTGTGAGAGTGAAATTATGTCTAAGTCCAGCTTTGGTACATTAGAAGCAACTCTCAAACTTAACCTAAGCGTTTTTCGAAGCTACTTTTTGGCTAACTTCTTATAGGAAGGTCTAGGAGCTCTGAAAATGAACGTGCGCATCTTTCACTCTTCCCGAGGAACTTAGAAGAATTTTGTGATATTTTTTATTAAAATGGTGTATAAGGGTAGATATTTAAATATATTTTATGCACTGTATATGAGCTGGCGATTTCTAAGTCTGTGGTTCCGAGAGGGGGTAACCAGGGTTACTAATAAAAGTCAAACCACTTGGCTGCCAGAATGCCCTGCTTCAGCACAGACCAGAAAGGCATTGTGATAAGCGTATCCCCGGTATAGTCAGGGGTTAATGGGAGTCGTCCCCGTCCCCCCAGTATACGCCTAGAACCATGGACCCGGTACTTGTGGTTCGGACTGTCTCCAACCAGCCATAACGTTGTGAGAGTGAAATTATGTCTAAGTCCAGCTTTGGTTTTCATTAGAAGCAACTCTCAAACTTAACCTAAGCGTTTTTCGAAGCTACTTTTTGGCTAACTTCTTATAGGAAAGTCTAGGAGCTCTGAAAATGAACGTGCGCGTCTTTCACTCTTCCCGAGGGACTTAGAAGAATTTTGTGATATTTTTTATTAAAATGGTGTAAAAGGGTATATATTTAAATATATTTTATGCACTGTATATGAGCTGGCGATTTCTAAGTCTGTGGTTCCGAGAGGGGGTAACCAGGCTCACTAATAAAGGTCAAGCCACTTGGCTGCCAGAATGCCCTGCTTCAGCACAGACCAGAAAGGCATTGTGATAAGCGTATCCCCGGTATAGTCAGGGGTTAATGGGAGTCGTCCCCGTCCCCCCAGTATACGCCCAGAACCATGGACCCGGTACTTGTGGTTCGGACTGTCTCCAACCAGCCATAATGTTGTGAGAGTGAAATTATGTCTAAGTACAGCTTTGGTACATTAGAAGCAACTCTCAAACTTAACCTAAGCGTTTTTCGAAGCTACTTTTTGGCTAACTTCTTATAGGAAGGTCTAGGAGCTCTGAAAATGAACGTGCGCATCTTTCACTCTTCCCGAGGAACTTAGAAGAATTTTGTGATATTTTTTATTAAAATGGTGTATAAGGGTATATATTTAAATATATTTTATGCACTGTATATGAGCTGGCGATTTCTAAGTCTGTGGTTCCGAGAGGGGGTAACCAGGCTCACTAATAAAGATCAAGCCACTTGGCTGCCAGAATGCCCTGCTTCAGCACAGACCAGAAAGGCATTGTGATAAGCGTATCCCCGGTATAATCAGGGGTTAATGGGAGTCGTCCCCGTCCCCCCAGTATACGCCTAGAACCATGGACCCGGTACTTGTGGTTCGGACTGTCTCCAACCAGCCATAACGTTGTGAGAGTGAAATTATGTCTAAGTCCAGCTTTGGTACATTAGAAGCAACTCTCAAACTTAACCTAAGCGTTTTTCGAAGCTACTTTTTGACTAACTTCTTATAGGAAGGTCTAGGAACTCTGAAAATGAACGTGCGCGTCTTTCACTCTTCCCGAGGGACTTAGAAGAATTTTGTGATATTTTTTATTAAAATGGTGTATAAGGGTATATATATAAATATATTTTATGCACTGTATATGAGCTGGCTATTTCTAAGTCTGTGGTTCCGAGAGGGGGTAACCAGGCTCACTAATAAAGGTCAAGCCACTTGGCTGCCAGAATGCCCTGCTTCAGCACAGACCAGAAAGGCATTGTGATAAGCGTATCCCCGGTATAGTCAGGGGTTAATGGGAGTCGTTCCCGTCCCCCCAGTATACGCCCAGAACCATGGACCCGGTACTTGTTGTTCGGACTGTCTCCAACCAGCCATAATGTTGTGAGAGTGAAATTATGTCTAAGTCCAGCTTTGGTACATTAGAAGCAACTCTCAAACTTAACCTAAGCGTTTTTCGAAGCTACTTTTTGACTAACTTCTTATAGGAAGGTCTTGGAGCTCTGAAAATGAACGTGCGCGTCTTTCACTCTTCCCGAGGGACTTAGAAGAATTTTGTGATATTTTTTATTAAAATGGTGTATAAGGGTATATATTTAAATATATTTTATGCACTGTATATGAGCTGGCGATTTCTAAGTCTGTGGTTCCGAGAGGGGGTAACCAGGGTTTCTAATAAAAGTCAAACCACTTGGCTACCAGAATGCCCTGCTTCAGCACAGACCAGAAAGGCATTGTGATAAGCGTATCCCCGGTATAGTCAGGGGTTAATGGGAGTCGTCCCCGTCCCCCCAGTATACGCCCAGAACCATGGACCCGGTACTTGTGGTTCGGACTCTCTCCAACCAGCCATAATGTTGTGAAAGTGAAATTATGTCTAAGTCCAGCTTTGGTACATTAGAAGCAACTCTGAAACTTAACCTAAGCGTTTTTCGAAGCTACTTTTTGGCTAACTTCTTATAGGAAGGTCTAGGAGCTCTGAAAATGAACGTGCGCGTCTTTCACTCTTCTCGAGGGACTTAGAAGAATTTTGTGATATTTTTTATTAAAATGGTGTATAAGGGTATATATTTAAATATATTTTATGCACTGTATATGAGCTGGCGATTTCTAAGTCTGTGGTTCCGAGAGGGGGTAACCAGGCTCACTAATAAAGGTCAAGCCACTTGGCTGCCAGAATGCCCTGCTTCAGCACAGACCAGAAAGGCATTGTGATAAGCGTATCCCCGGTATAGTCAGGGGTTAATGGGAGTCGTCCCCGTCCCCCCAGTATACGCCCAGAACCATGGACCCGGTACTTGTGGTTCGGACTGTCTCCAACCAGCCATAATGTTGTGAGAGTGAAATTATGTCTAAGTCCAGCTTTGGTACATTAGAAGCAACTCTCAAACTTAACCTAAGCGTTTTTCGAAGCTACTTTTTGGCTAACTTCTTATAGGAAGGTCTAGGAGCTCTGAAAATGAACGTGCCCATCTTTCACTCTTCCCGAGGAACTTAGAAGAATTTTGTGATATTTTTTATTAAAATGGTGTATAAGGGTAGATATTTAAATATATTTTATGCACTGTATATGAGCTGGCGATTTCTAAGTCTGTGGTTCCGAGAGGGGGTAACCAGGGTTACTAATAAAAGTCAAACCACTTGGCTGCCAGAATGCCCTGCTTCAGCACAGACCAGAAAGGCATTGTGATAAGCGTATCCCCGGTATAGTCAGGGGTTAATGGGAGTCGTCCCCGTCCCCCCAGTATACGCATAGAACCATGGACCCGGTACTTGTGGTTCGGACTGTCTCCAACCAGCCATAACGTTGTGAGAGTGAAATTATGTCTAAGTCCAGCTTTGGTTTTCATTAGAAGCAACTCTCAAACTTAACCTAAGCGTTTTTCGAAGCTACTTTTTGGCTAACTTCTTATAGGAAAGTCTAGGAGCTCTGAAAATGAACGTGCGCGTCTTTCACTCTTCCCGAGGGACTTAGAAGAATTTTGTGATATTTTTTATTAAAATGGTGTAAAAGGGTATATATTTAAATATATTTTATGCACTGTATATGAGCTGGCGATTTCTAAGTCTGTGGTTCCGAGAGGGGGTAACCAGGCTCACTAATAAAGGTCAAGCCACTTGGCTGCCAGAATGCCCTGCTTCAGCACAGACCAGAAAGGCATTGTGATAAGCGTATCCCCGGTATAGTCAGGGGTTAATGGGAGTCGTCCCCGTCCCCCCAGTATACGCCCAGAACCATGGACCCGGTACTTGTGGTTCGGACTGTCTCCAACCAGCCATAATGTTGTGAGAGTGAAATTATGTCTAAGTACAGCTTTGGTACATTAGAAGCAACTCTCAAACTTAACCTAAGCGTTTTTCGAAGCTACTTTTTGGCTAACTTCTTATAGGAAGGTCTAGGAGCTCTGAAAATGAACGTGCGCATCTTTCACTCTTCCCGAGGAACTTAGAAGAATTTTGTGATATTTTTTATTAAAATGGTGTATAAGGGTATATATTTAAATATATTTTATGCACTGTATATGAGCTGGCGATTTCTAAGTCTGTGGTTCCGAGAGGGGGTAACCAGGCTCACTAATAAAGATCAAGCCACTTGGCTGCCAGAATGCCCTGCTTCAGCACAGACCAGAAAGGCATTGTGATAAGCGTATCCCCGGTATAATCAGGGGTTAATGGGAGTCGTCCCCGTCCCCCCAGTATACGCCTAGAACCATGGACCCGGTACTTGTGGTTCGGACTGTCTCCAACCAGCCATAACGTTGTGAGAGTGAAATTATGTCTAAGTCCAGCTTTGGTACATTAGAAGCAACTCTCAAACTTAACCTAAGCGTTTTTCGAAGCTACTTTTTGACTAACTTCTTATAGGAAGGTCTAGGAACTCTGAAAATGAACGTGCGCGTCTTTCACTCTTCCCGAGGGACTTAGAAGAATTTTGTGATATTTTTTATTAAAATGGTGTATAAGGGTATATATATAAATATATTTTATGCACTGTATATGAGCTGGCTATTTCTAAGTCTGTGGTTCCGAGAGGGGGTAACCAGGCTCACTAATAAAGGTCAAGCCACTTGGCTGCCAGAATGCCCTGCTTCAGCACAGACCAGAAAGGCATTGTGATAAGCGTATCCCCGGTATAGTCAGGGGTTAATGGGAGTCGTTCCCGTCCCCCCAGTATACGCCCAGAACCATGGACCCGGTACTTGTTGTTCGGACTGTCTCCAACCAGCCATAATGTTGTGAGAGTGAAATTATGTCTAAGTCCAGCTTTGGTACATTAGAAGCAACTCTCAAACTTAACCTAAGCGTTTTTCGAAGCTACTTTTTGACTAACTTCTTATAGGAAGGTCTAGGAGCTCTGAAAATGAACGTGCGCGTCTTTCACTCTTCCCGAGGGACTTAGAAGAATTTTGTGATATTTTTTATTAAAATGGTGTATAAGGGTATATATTTAAATATATTTTATGCACTGTATATGAGCTGGCGATTTCTAAGTCTGTGGTTCCGAGAGGGGGTAACCAGGGTTTCTAATAAAAGTCAAACCACTTGGCTGCCAGAATGCCCTGCTTCAGCACAGACCAGAAAGGCATTGTGATAAGCGTATCCCCGGTATAGTCAGGGGTTAATGGGAGTCGTCCCCGTCCCCCCAGTATACGCCCAGAACCATGGACCCGGTACTTGTGGTTCGGACTCTCTCCAACCAGCCATAATGTTGTGAAAGTGAAATTATGTCTAAGTCCAGCTTTGGTACATTAGAAGCAACTCTGAAACTTAACCTAAGCGTTTTTCGAAGCTACTTTTTGGCTAACTTCTTATAGGAAGGTCTAGGAGCTCTGAAAATGAACGTGCGCGTCTTTCACTCTTCTCGAGGGTCTTAGAAGAATTTTGTGATATTTTTTATTAAAATGGTGTATAAGGGTATATATTTAAATATATTTTATGCACTGTATATGAGCTGGCGATTTCTAAGTCTGTGGTTCCGAGAGGGGGTAACCAGGCTCACTAATAAAGGTCAAGCCACTTGGCTGCCAGAATGCCCTGCTTCAGCACAGACCAGAAAGGCATTGTGATAAGCGTATCCCCGGTATAGTCAGGGGTTAATGGGAGTCGTCCCCGTCCCCCCAGTATACGCCCAGAACCATGGACCCGGTACTTGTGGTTCGGACTGTCTCCAACCAGCCATAATGTTGTGAGAGTGAAATTATGTCTAAGTCCAGCTTTGGTACATTAGAAGCAACTCTCAAACTTAACCTAAGCGTTTTTCGAAGCTACTTTTTGGCTAACTTCTTATAGGAAGGTCTAGGAGCTCTGAAAATGAACGTGCGCATCTTTCACTCTTCCCGAGGAACTTAGAAGAATTTTGTGATATTTTTTATTAAAATGGTGTATAAGGGTATATATTTAAATATATTTTTTGCACTGTATATGAGCTGGCGATTTCTAAGTCTGTGGTTCCGAGAGGGGGTAACCAGGGTTACTAATAAAAGTCAAACCACTTGGCTGCCAGAATGCCCTGCTTCAGCACAGACCAGAAAGGCATTGTGATAAGCGTATCCCTGGTACAGTCAGGGGTTAATGGGAGTCGTTCCCGTCCCCCCAGTATACGCCCAGAACCATGGACCCGGTACTTGTGGTTCGGACTGTCTCCAACCAGCCATAATGTTGTGAGAGTGAAATTATGTCTAAGTCCAGCTTTGGTACATTAGAAGCAACTCTCAAACTTAACCTAAGCGTTTTTCGAAGCTACTTTTTGGCTAACTTCTTATAGGAAGGTCTAGGAGCTCTGAAAATGAACGTGCGCATCTTTCACTCTTCCCGAGGAACTTAGAAGAATTTTGTGATATTTTTTATTAAAATGGTGTATAAGGGTAGATATTTAAATATATTTTATGCACTGTATATGAGCTGGCGATTTCTAAGTCTGTGGTTCCGAGAGGGGGTAACCAGGGTTACTAATAAAAGTCAAACCACTTGGCTGCCAGAATGCCCTGCTTCAGCACAGACCAGAAAGGCATTGTGATAAGCGTATCCCCGGTATAGTCAGGGGTTAATGGGAGTCGTCCCCGTCCCCCCAGTTTACGCCTAGAACCATGGACCCGGTACTTGTGGTTCGGACTGTCTCCAACCAGCCATAACGTTGTGAGAGTGAAATTATGTCTAAGTCCAGCTTTGGTTTTCATTAGAAGCAACTCTCAAACTTAACCTAAGCGTTTTTCGAAGCTAATTTTTGGCTAACTTCTTATAGGAAGGTCTAGGAGCTCTGAAAATGAACGTGCGCGTCTTTCACTCTTCCCGAGGGACTTAGAAGAATTTTGTGATATTTTTTATTAAAATGGTGTATAAGGGTATATATATAAATATATTTTATGCACTGTATATGAGCTGGCTATTTCTAAGTCTGTGGTTCCGAGAGGGGGTAACCAGGCTCACTAATAAAGGTCAAGCCACTTGGCTGCCAGAATGCCCTGCTTCAGCACAGACCAGAAAGGCATTGTGATAAGCGTATCCCCGGTATAGTCAGGGGTTAATGGGAGTCGTTCCCGTCCCCCCAGTATACGCCCAGAACCATGGACCCGGTACTTGTTGTTCGGACTGTCTCCAACCAGCCATAATGTTGTGAGAGTGAAATTATGTCTAAGTCCAGCTTTGGTACATTAGAAGCAACTCTGAAACTTAACCAAAGCATTTTTCGAAGCTACTTTTTGGCTAACTTCTTATAGGAAGGTCTAGGAGCTCTGAAAATGAACGTGCGCATCTTTCACTCTTCCCGAGGGACTTAGAAGAATTTTGTGATATTTTTTATTAAAATGGTGTATAAGGGTATATATTTAAATATATTTTATGCACTGTATATGAGCTGGCGATTTCTAAGTCTGTGGTTCCGAGAGGGGGTAACCAGGGTTACTAATAAAAGTCAAACCACTTGGCTGCCAGAATGCCCTGCTTCAGCACAGACCAGAAAGGCATTGTGATAAGCGTATCCCCGGTATAGTCAGGGGTTAATGGGAGTCGTCCCCGTCCCCCCAGTATACGCCCAGAACCATGGACCCGGTACTTGTGGTTCGGACTCTCTCCAACCAGCCATAATGTTGTGAGAGTGAAATTATGTCTAAGTCCAGCTTTGGTACATTAGAAGCAACTCTCAAACTTAACCTAAGCGTTTTTCGAAGCTACTTTTTGGCTAACTTCTTATAGGAAGGTCTAGGAGCTCTGAAAATGAACGTGCGCATCTTTCACTCTTCCCGAGGAACTTAGAAGAATTTTGTGATATTTTTTATTAAAATGGTGTATAAGGGTATATATTTAAATATATTTTATGCACTGTATATGAGCTGGCGATTTCTAAGTCTGTGGTTCCGAGAGGGGGTAACCAGGGTTACTAATAAAAGTCAAACCACTTGGCTGCCAGAATGCCCTGCTTCAGCACAGACCAGAAAGGCATTGTGATAAGCGTATCCCCGGTATAGTCAGGGGTTAATGGGAGTCGTCCCCGTCCCCCCAGTATACGCCTAGAACCATGGACCCGGTACTTGTGGTTCGGACTGTCTCCAACCAGCCATAACGTTGTGAGAGTGAAATTATGTCTAAGTCCAGCTTTGGTACATTAGAAGCAACTCTCAAACTTAACCTAAGCGTTTTTCGAAGCTACTTTTTGGCTAACTTCTTATAGGAAGGTCTAGGAGCTCTGAAAATGAACGTGCGCATCTTTCACTCTTCCTGAGGGACTTAGAAGAATTTTGTGATATTTTTTATTAAATAGGTGTATAAGGGTATATATTTAAATATATTTTATGCACTGTATATGAGCTGGCGATTTCTAAGTCTGTGGTTCCGAGAGGGGGTAACCAGGGTTACTAATAAAAGTCAAACCACTTGGCTGCCAGAATGCCCTGCTTCAGCACAGACCAGAAAGGCATTGTGATAAGCGTATCCCCGGTATAGTCAGGGGTTAATGGGAGTCGTCCCCGTCCCCCCAGTATACGCCTAGAACCATGGACCCGGTACTTGTGGTTCGGACTGTCTCCAACCAGCCATAACGTTGTGAGAGTGAAATTATGTCTAAGTCCAGCTTTGGTACATTAGAAGCAACTCTCAAACTTAACCTAAGCGTTTTTCGAAGCTAATTTTTGGCTAACTTCTTATAGGAAGGTCTAGGAGCTCTGAAAATGAACGTGCGCATCTTTCACTCTTTCCGAGGGACTTAGAAGAATTTTGTGATATTTTTTATTAAAATGGTGTATAAGGGTATATATTTAAATATATTTTATGCACTGTATATGAGCTGGCGATTTCTAAGTCTGTGGTTCCGAGAGGGGGTAACCAGGGTTACTAATAAAAGTCAAACCACTTGGCTGCCAGAATGCCCTGCTTCAGCACAGACCAGAAAGGCATTGTGATAAGCGTATCCCCGGTATAGTCAGGGGTTAATGGGAGTCGTCCCCGTCCCCCCAGTATACGCCTAGAACCATGGACCCGGTACTTGTGGTTCGGACTGTCTCCAACCAGCCATAACGTTGTGAGAGTGAAATTATGTCTAAGTCCAGCTTTGGTACATTAGAAGCAACTCTCAAACTTAACCTAAGCGTTTTTCGAAGCTACTTTTTGGCTAACTTCTTATAGGAAGGTCTAGGAGCTCTGAAAATGAACGTGCGCGTCTTTCACTCTTCCCGAGGGACTTAGAAGAATTTTGTGATATTTTTTATTAAAATGGTGTATAAGGGTATATATATAAATATATTTTATGCACTGTATATGAGCTGGCTATTTCTAAGTCTGTGGTTCCGAGAGGGGGTAACCAGGCTCACTAATAAAGGTCAAGCCACTTGGCTGCCAGAATGCCCTGCTTCAGCACAGACCAGAAAGGCATTGTGATAAGCGTATCCCCGGTATAGTCAGGGGTTAATGGGAGTCGTTCCCGTCCCCCCAGTATACGCCCAGAACCATGGACCCGGTACTTGTTGTTCGGACTGTCTCCAACCAGCCATAATGTTGTGAGAGTGAAATTATGTCTAAGTCCAGCTTTGGTACATTAGAAGCAACTCTGAAACTTAACCAAAGCATTTTTCGAAGCTACTTTTTGGCTAACTTCTTATAGGAAGGTCTAGGAGCTCTGAAAATGAACGTGCGCATCTTTCACTCTTCCCGAGGGACTTAGAAGAATTTTGTGATATTTTTTATTAAAATGGTGTATAAGGGTATATATTTAAATATATTTTATGCACTGTATATGAGCTGGCGATTTCTAAGTCTGTGGTTCCGAGAGGGGGTAACCAGGGTTACTAATAAAAGTCAAACCACTTGGCTGCCAGAATGCCCTGCTTCAGCACAGACCAGAAAGGCATTGTGATAAGCGTATCCCCGGTACAGTCAGGGGTTAATGGGAGTCGTTCCCGTCCCCCCAGTATACGCCCAGAACCATGGACCCGGTACTTGTGGTTCGGACTGTCTCCAACCAGCCATAATGTTGTGAGAGTGAAATTATGTCTAAGTCCAGCTTTGGTACATTAGAAGCAACTCTCAAACTTAACCTAAGCGTTTTTCGAAGCTACTTTTTGGCTAACTTCTTATAGGAAGGTCTAGGAGCTCTGAAAATGAACGTGCGCATCTTTCACTCTTCCCGAGGAACTTAGAAGAATTTTGTGATATTTTTTATTAAAATGGTGTATAAGGGTATATATTTAAATATATTTTATGCACTGTATATGAGCTGGCGATTTCTAAGTCTGTGGTTCCGAGAGGGGGTAACCAGGGTTACTAATAAAAGTCAAACTACTTGGCTGCCAGAATGCCCTGCTTCAGCACAGACCAGAAAGGCATTGTGATAAGCGTATCCCCGGTATAGTCAGGGGTTAATGGGAGTCGTCCCCGTCCCCCCAGTATACGCCCAGAACCATGGACCCGGTACTTGTGGTTCGGACTCTCTCCAACCAGCCATAATGTTGTGAGTGAAATTATGTCTAAGTCCAGCTTTGGTACATTAGAAGCAACTCTCAAACTTAACCTAAGCGTTTTTCGAAGCTACTTTTTGGCTAACTTCTTATAGGAAGGTCTAGGAGCTCTGAAAATGAACGTGCGCATCTTTCACTCTTCCCGAGGGACATAGAAGAATTTTGTGATATTTTTTATTAAAATGGTGTATAAGGGTATATACTGTATATAAATATATTTTATGCACTGTATATGAGCTGGCGATTTCTAAGTCTGTGGTTCCGAGAGGGGGTAACCAGGCTCACTAATAAAGGTCAAGCCACTTGGCTGCCAGAATGCCCTGCTTCAGCACAGAACAGAAAGGCATTGTGATAAGCGTATCCCCGGTATAGTCAGGGGTTAATGGGAGTCGTCCCCGTCCCCCCAGTATACGCCTAGAACCATGGACCCGGTACTTGTGGTTCGGACTGTCTCCAACCAGCCATAACGTTGTGAGAGTGAAATTATGTCTAAGTCCAGCTTTGGTTTTCATTAGAAGCAACTCTCAAACTTAACCTAAGCGTTTTTCGAAGCTAATTTTTGGCTAACTTCTTATAGGAAGGTCTAGGAGCTCTGAAAATGAACGTGCGCATCTTTCACTCTTCCCGAGGGACTTAGAAGAATTTTGTGATATTTTTTATTAAAATGGTGTATAAGGGTATATATTTAAATATATTTTTTGCACTGTATATGAGCTGGCGATTTCTAAGTCTGTGGTTCCGAGAGGGGGTAACCAGGGTTACTAATAAAAGTCAAACCACTTGGCTGCCAGAATGCCCTGCTTCAGCACAGACCAGAAAGGCATTGTGATAAGCGTATCCCCGGTACAGTCAGGGGTTAATGGGAGTCGTTCCCGTCCCCCCAGTATACGCCCAGAACCATGGACCCGGTACTTGTGGTTCGGACTGTCTCCAACCAGCCATAATGTTGTGAGAGTGAAATTATGTCTAAGTCCAGCTTTGGTACATTAGAAGCAACTCTCAAACTTAACCTAAGCGTTTTTCGAAGCTACTTTTTGGCTAACTTCTTATAGGAAGGTCTAGGAGCTCTGAAAATGAACGTGCGCATCTTTCACTCTTCCCGAGGAACTTAGAAGAATTTTGTGATATTTTTTATTAAAATGGTGTATAAGGGTATATATTTAAATATATTTTATGCACTGTATATGAGCTGGCGATTTCTAAGTCTGTGGTTCCGAGAGGGGGTAACCAGGGTTACTAATAAAAGTCAAACTACTTGGCTGCCAGAATGCCCTGCTTCAGCACAGACCAGAAAGGCATTGTGATAAGCGTATCCCCGGTATAGTCAGGGGTTAATGGGAGTCGTCCCCGTCCCCCCAGTATACGCCCAGAACCATGGACCCGGTACTTGTGGTTCGGACTCTCTCCAACCAGCCATAATGTTGTGAGTGAAATTATGTCTAAGTCCAGCTTTGGTACATTAGAAGCAACTCTCAAACTTAACCTAAGCGTTTTTCGAAGCTACTTTTTGGCTAACTTCTTATAGGAAGGTCTAGGAGCTCTGAAAATGAACGTGCGCATCTTTCACTCTTCCCGAGGGACTTAGAAGAATTTTGTGATATTTTTTATTAAAATGGTGTATAAGGGTATATATTTAAATATATTTTTTGCACTGTATATGAGCTGGCGATTTCTAAGTCTGTGGTTCCGAGAGGGGGTAACCAGGGTTACTAATAAAAGTCAAACCACTTGGCTGCCAGAATGCCCTGCTTCAGCACAGACCAGAAAGGCATTGTGATAAGCGTATCCCCGGTACAGTCAGGGGTTAATGGGAGTCGTTCCCGTCCCCCCAGTATACGCCCAGAACCATGGACCCGGTACTTGTGGTTCGGACTGTCTCCAACCAGCCATAATGTTGTGAGAGTGAAATTATGTCTAAGTCCAGCTTTGGTACATTAGAAGCAACTCTCAAACTTAACCTAAGCGTTTTTCGAAGCTACTTTTTGGCTAACTTCTTATAGGAAGGTCTAGGAGCTCTGAAAATGAACGTGCGCATCTTTCACTCTTCCCGAGGGACATAGAAGAATTTTGTGATATTTTTTATTAAAATGGTGTATAAGGGTATATACTGTATATAAATATATTTTATGCACTGTATATGAGCTGGCGATTTCTAAGTCTGTGGTTCCGAGAGGGGGTAACCAGGCTCACTAATAAAGGTCAAGCCACTTGGCTGCCAGAATGCCCTGCTTCAGCACAGACCAGAAAGGCATTGTGATAAGCGTATCCCCGGTATAGTCAGGGGTTAATGGGAGTCGTCCCCGTCCCCCCAGTATACGCCTAGAACCATGGACCCGGTACTTGTGGTTCGGACTGTCTCCAACCAGCCATAACGTTGTGAGAGTGAAATTATGTCTAAGTCCAGCTTTGGTTTTCATTAGAAGCAACTCTCAAACTTAACCTAAGCGTTTTTCGAAGCTACTTTTTGGCTAACTTCTTATAGGAAGGTCTAGGAGCTCTGAAAATGAACGTGCGCATCTTTCACTCTTCCCGAGGGACATAGAAGAATTTTGTGATATTTTTTATTAAAATGGTGTATAAGGGTATATACTGTATATAAATATATTTTATGCACTGTATATGAGCTGGCGATTTCTAAGTCTGTGGTTCCGAGAGGGGGTAACCAGGCTCACTAATAAAGGTCAAGCCACTTGGCTGCCAGAATGCCCTGCTTCAGCACAGACCAGAAAGGCATTGTGATAAGCGTATCCCCGGTATAGTCAGGGGTTAATGGGAGTCCCCCCCGTCCCCCCAGTATCCGCCCAGAACCATGGACCCGGTACTTGTGGTTCGGACTCTCTCCAACCAGCCATAATGTTCTGAGAGTGAAATTATGTCTAAGTCCAGCTTTGGTACATTAGAAGCAACTCTGAAACTTAACCTAAGCGTTTTTCGAAGCTACTTTTTGGCTAACTTCTTATAGGAAGGTCTAGGAGCTCTGAAAATGAACGTGCGCGTCTTTCACTCTTCCCGAGGGACTTAGAAGAATTTTATGATATTTTTTATTAAAATGGTGTATAAGGGTATATATATAAATATATTTTATGCACTGTATATGAGCTGGCGATTTCTAAGTCTGTGGTTCCGAGAGGGGGTAACCAGGCTCACTAATAAAGGTCAAGCCACTTGGCTGCCAGAATGCCCTGCTTCAGCACAGACCAGAAAGGCATTGTGATAAGCGTATCCCCGGTACAGTCAGGGGTTAATGGGAGTCGTTCCCGTCCCCCCAGTATACGCCCAGAACCATGGACCCGGTACTTGTGGTTCGGACTGTCTCCAACCAGCCATAATGTTGTGAGAGTGAAATTATGTCTAAGTCCAGCTTTGGTACATTAGAAGCAACTCTCAAACTTAACCTAAGCGTTTTTCGAAGCTACTTTTTGGCTAACTTCTTATAGGAAGGTCTAGGAGCTCTGAAAATGAACGTGCGCATCTTTCACTCTTCCCGAGGAACTTAGAAGAATTTTGTGATATTTTTTATTAAAATGGTGTATAAGGGTATATATTTAAATATATTTTATGCACTGTATATGAGCTGGCGATTTCTAAGTCTGTGGTTCCGAGAGGGGGTAACCAGGGTTACTAATAAAAGTCAAACCACTTGGCTGCCAGAATGCCCTGCTTCAGCACAGACCAGAAAGGCATTGTGATAAGCGTATCCCCGGTACAGTCAGGGGTTAATGGGAGTCGTCCCCGTCCCCCCAGTATACGCCCAGAACCATGGACCCGGTACTTGTGGTTCGGACTGTCTCCAACCAGCCATAATGTTGTGAGAGTATAATTATGTCTAAGTCCAGCTTTGGTACATTAGAAGCAACTCTCAAACTTAACCTAAGCGTTTTTCGAAGCTACTTTTTGGCTAACTTCTTATAGGAAGGTCTAGGAGCTCTGAAAATGAACGTGCGCATCTTTCACTCTTCCCGAGGGACTTAGAAGAATGTTGTGATATTTTTTATTAAAATTGTGTATAAGGGTATATATTTAAATATATTTTATGCACTGTATATGAGCTGGCGATTTCTAAGTCTGTGGTTCCGAGAGGGGGTAACCAGGGTTACTAATAAAAGTCAAACCACTTGGCTGCCAGAATGCCCTGCTTCAGCACAGACCAGAAAGGCATTGTGATAAGCGTATCCCCGGTATAGTCAGGGGTTAATGGGAGTCGTCCCCGTCCCCCCAGTATACGCCCAGAACCATGGACCCGGTACTTGTGGTTCGGACTCTCTCCAACCAGCCATAATGTTGTGAAAGTGAAATTATGTCTAAGTCCAGCTTTGGTACATTAGAAGCAACTCTGAAACTTAACCTAAGCGTTTTTCGAAGCTACTTTTTGGCTAACTTCTTATAGGAAGGTCTAGGAGCTCTGAAAATGAACGTGCGCGTCTTTCACTCTTCTCGAGGGACTTAGAAGAATTTTGTGATATTTTTTATTAAAATGGTGTATAAGGGTATATATTTAAATATATTTTATGCACTGTATATGAGCTGGCGATTTCTAAGTCTGTGGTTCCGAGAGGGGGTAACCAGGCTCACTAATAAAGGTCAAGCCACTTGGCTGCCAGAATGCCCTGCTTCAGCACAGACCAGAAAGGCATTGTGATAAGCGTATCCCCGGTATAGTCAGGGGTTAATGGGAGTCGTCCCCGTCCCCCCAGTATACGCCTAGAACCATGGACCCGGTACTTGTGGTTCGGACTGTCTCCAACCAGCCATAATGTTGTGAGAGTGAAATTATGTCTAAGTCCAGCTTTGGTACATTAGAAGCAACTCTCAAACTTAACCTAAGCGTTTTTCGAAGCTACTTTTTGGCTAACTTCTTATAGGAAGGTCTAGGAGCTCTGAAAATGAACGTGCGCATCTTTCACTCTTCCCGAGGGACTTAGAAGAATTTTGTGATATTTTTTATTAAAATGGTGTATAAGGGTATATATTTAAATATATTTTTTGCACTGTATATGAGCTGGCGATTTCTAAGTCTGTGGTTCCGAGAGGGGGTAACCAGGGTTACTAATAAAAGTCAAACCACTTGGCTGCCAGAATGCCCTGCTTCAGCACAGACCAGAAAGGCATTGTGATAAGCGTATCCCCGGTACAGTCAGGGGTTAATGGGAGTCGTTCCCGTCCCCCCAGTATACGCCCAGAACCATGGACCCGGTACTTGTGGTTCGGACTGTCTCCAACCAGCCATAATGTTGTGAGAGTGAAATTATGTCTAAGTCCAGCTTTGGTTTTCATTAGAAGCAACTCTCAAACTTAACCTAAGCGTTTTTCGAAGCTAATTTTTGGCTAACTTCTTATAGGAAGGTCTAGGAGCTCTGAAAATGAACGTGCGCATCTTTCACTCTTCCCGAGGAACTTAGAAGAATTTTGTGATATTTTTTATTAAAATGGTGTATAAGGGTATATATTTAAATATATTTTTTGCACTGTATATGAGCTGGCGATTTCTAAGTCTGTGGTTCCGAGAGGGGGTAACCAGGGTTACTAATAAAAGTCAAACCACTCTGCTGCAGAATGCCCTGCTTCAGCACAGACCAGAAAGGCATTGTGATAAGCGTATCCCCGGTACAGTCAGGGGTTAATGGGAGTCGTCCCCGTCCCCCCAGTATACGCCTAGAACCATGGACCCGGTACTTGTTGTTCGGACTGTCTCCAACCAGCCATAACGTTGTGAGAGTGAAATTATGTCTAAGTCCAGCTTTGGTTTTCATTAGAAGCAACTCTCAAACTTAACCTAAGCGTTTTTCGAAGCTAATTTTTTTTCTAACTTCTTATAGGAAGGTCTAGGAGCTCTGAAAATGAACGTGCGCATCTTTCACTCTTCCCGAGGGACTTAGAAGAATTTTGTGATATTTTTTATTAAAATGGTGTATAAGGGTATATATTTAAATATATTTTTTGCACTGTATATGAGCTGGCGATTTCTAAGTCTGTGGTTCCGAGAGGGGGTAACCAGGGTTACTAATAAAAGTCAAACCACTTGGCTGCCAGAATGCCCTGCTTCAGCACAGACCAGAAAGGCATTGTGATAAGCGTATCCCCGGTACAGTCAGGGGTTAATGGGAGTCGTTCCCGTCCCCCCAGTATACGCCCAGAACCATGGACCCGGTACTTGTGGTTCGGACTGTCTCCAACCAGCCATAATGTTGTGAGAGTGAAATTATGTCTAAGTCCAGCTTTGGTACATTAGAAGCAACTCTCAAACTTAACCTAAGCGTTTTTCGAAGCTACTTTTTGGCTAACTTCTTATAGGAAGGTCTAGGAACTCTGAAAATGAACGTGCGCATCTTTCACTCTTCCCGAGGAACTTAGAAGAATTTTGTGATATTTTTTATTAAAATGGTGTATAAGGGTATATATTTAAATATATTTTATGCACTGTATATGAGCTGGCGATTTCTAAGTCTGTGGTTCCGAGAGGGGGTAACCAGGGTTACTAATAAAAGTCAAACCACTTGGCTGCCAGAATGCCCTGCTTCAGCACAGACCAGAAAGGCATTGTGATAAGCGTATCCCCGGTATAGTCAGGGGTTAATGGGAGTCGTCCCCGTCCCCCCAGTATACGCCTAGAACCATGGACCCGGTACTTGTGGTTCGGACTGTCTCCAACCAGCCATAACGTTGTGAGAGTGAAATTATGTCTAAGTCCAGCTTTGGTACATTAGAAGCAACTCTCAAACTTAACCTAAGCGTTTTTCGAAGCTACTTTTTGGCTAACTTCTTATAGGAAGGTCTAGGAGCTCTGAAAATGAACGTGCGCATCTTTCACTCTTCCCGAGGGACTTAGAAGAATTTTGTGATATTTTTTATTAAATAGGTGTATAAGGGTATATATTTAAATATATTTTATGCACTGTATATGAGCTGGCGATTTCTAAGTCTGTGGTTCCGAGAGGGGGTAACCAGGGTTACTAATAAAAGTCAAACCACTTGGCTGCCAGAATGCCCTGCTTCAGCACAGACCAGAAAGGCATTGTGATAAGCGTATCCCCGGTACAGTCAGGGGTTAATGGGAGTCGTTCCCGTCCCCCCAGTATACGCCCAGAACCATGGACCCGGTACTTGTGGTTCGGACTGTCTCCAACCAGCCATAATGTTGTGAGAGTGAAATTATGTCTAAGTCCAGCTTTGGTACATTAGAAGCAACTCTCAAACTTAACCTAAGCGTTTTTCGAAGCTACTTTTTGGCTAACTTCTTATAGGAAGGTCTAGGAGCTCTGAAAATGAACGTGCGCATCTTTCACTCTTCCCGAGGGACATAGAAGAATTTTGTGATATTTTTTATTAAAATGGTGTATAAGGGTATATACTGTATATAAATATATTTTATGCACTGTATATGAGCTGGCGATTTCTAAGTCTGTGGTTCCGAGAGGGGGTAACCAGGCTCACTAATAAAGGTCAAGCCACTTGGCTGCCAGAATGCCCTGCTTCAGCACAGACCAGAAAGGCATTGTGATAAGCGTATCCCCGGTATAGTCAGGGGTTAATGGGAGTCGTCCCCGTCCCCCCAGTATACGCCTAGAACCATGGACCCGGTACTTGTGGTTCGGACTGTCTCCAACCAGCCATAACGTTGTGAGAGTGAAATTATGTCTAAGTCCAGCTTTGGTTTTCATTAGAAGCAACTCTCAAACTTAACCTAAGCGTTTTTCGAAGCTAATTTTTGGCTAACTTCTTATAGGAAGGTCTAGGAGCTCTGAAAATGAACGTGCGCATCTTTCACTCTTCCCGAGGGACTTAGAAGAATTTTGTGATATTTTTTATTAAAATGGTGTATAAGGGTATATATTTAAATATATTTTTTGCACTGTATATGAGCTGGCGATTTCTAAGTCTGTGGTTCCGAGAGGGGGTAACCAGGGTTACTAATAAAAGTCAAACCACTTGGCTGCCAGAATGCCCTGCTTCAGCACAGACCAGAAAGGCACTGTGATAAGCGTATCCCCGGTACAGTCAGGGGTTAATGGGAGTCGTTCCCGTCCCCCCAGTATACGCCCAGAACCATGGACCCGGTACTTGTGGTTCGGACTGTCTCCAACCAGCCATAATGTTGTGAGAGTGAAATTATGTCTAAGTCCAGCTTTGGTACATTAGAAGCAACTCTCAAACTTAACCTAAGCGTTTTTCGAAGCTACTTTTTGGCTAACTTCTTATAGGAAGGTCTAGGAGCTCTGAAAATGAACGTGCGCATCTTTCACTCTTCCCGAGGAACTTAGAAGAATTTTGTGATATTTTTTATTAAAATGGTGTATAAGGGTATATATTTAAATATATTTTATGCACTGTATATGAGCTGGCGATTTCTAAGTCTGTGGTTCCGAGAGGGGGTAACCAGGGTTACTAATAAAAGTCAAACCACTTGGCTGCCAGAATGCCCTGCTTCAGCACAGACCAGAAAGGCATTGTGATAAGCGTATCCCCGGTATAGTCAGGGGTTAATGGGAGTCGTCCCCGTCCCCCCAGTATACGCCTAGAACCATGGACCCGGTACTTGTGGTTCGGACTGTCTCCAACCAGCCATAACGTTGTGAGAGTGAAATTATGTCTAAGTCCAGCTTTGGTACATTAGAAGCAACTCTCAAACTTAATCTAAGCGTTTTTCGAAGCTACTTTTTGACTAACTTCTTATAGGAAGGTCTAGGAGCTCTGAAAATGAACGTGCGCGTCTTTCACTCTTCCCGAGGGACTTAGAAGAATTTTGTGATATTTTTTATTAAAATGGTGTATAAGGGTATATATTTAAATATATTTTATGCACTGTATATGAGCTGGCGATTTCTAAGTCTGTGGTTCCGAGAGGGGGTAACCAGGGTTTCTAATAAAAGTCAAACCACTTGGCTGCCAGAATGCCCTGCATCAGCACAGACCAGAAAGGCATTGTGATAAGCGTATCCCCGGTACAGTCAGGGGTTAATGGGAGTCGTCCCCGTCCCCCCAGTATACGCCCAGAACCATGGACCCGGTACTTGTGGTTCGGACTGTCTCCAACCAGCCATAATGTTGTGAGAGTATAATTATGTCTAAGTCCAGCTTTGGTACATTAGAAGCAACTCTCAAACTTAACCTAAGCGTTTTTCGAAGCTACTTTTTGGCTAACTTCTTATAGGAAGGTCTAGGAGCTCTGAAAATGAACGTGCGCATCTTTCACTCTTCCCGAGGGACTTAGAAGAATTTTGTGATATTTTTTATTAAAATTGTGTATAAGGGTATATATTTAAATATATTTTATGCACTGTATATGAGCTGGCGATTTCTAAGTCTGTGGTTCCGAGAGGGGGTAACCAGGGTTACTAATAAAAGTCAAACCACTTGGCTGCCAGAATGCCCTGCTTCAGCACAGACCAGAAAGGCATTGTGATAAGCGTATCCCCGGTATAGTCAGGGGTTAATGGGAGTCGTCCCCGTCCCCCCAGTATACGCCCAGAACCATGGACCCGGTACTTGTGGTTCGGACTCTCTCCAACCAGCCATAATGTTGTGAAAGTGAAATTATGTCTAAGTCCAGCTTTGGTACATTAGAAGCAACTCTGAAACTTAACCTAAGCGTTTTTCGAAGCTACTTTTTGGCTAACTTCTTATAGGAAGGTCTAGGAGCTCTGAAAATGAACGTGCGCGTCTTTCACTCTTCTCGAGGGACTTAGAAGAATTTTGTGATATTTTTTATTAAAATGGTGTATAAGGGTATATATTTAAATATATTTTATGCACTGTATATGAGCTGGCGATTTCTAAGTCTGTGGTTCCGAGAGGGGGTAACCAGGCTCACTAATAAAGGTCAAGCCACTTGGCTGCCAGAATGCCCTGCTTCAGCACAGACCAGAAAGGCATTGTGATAAGCGTATCCCCGGTATAGTCAGGGGTTAATGGGAGTCGTCCCCGTCCCCCCAGTATACGCCTAGAACCATGGACCCGGTACTTGTGGTTCGGACTGTCTCCAACCAGCCATAATGTTGTGAGAGTGAAATTATGTCTAAGTCCAGCTTTGGTACATTAGAAGCAACTCTCAAACTTAACCTAAGCGTTTTTCGAAGCTACTTTTTGGCTAACTTCTTATAGGAAGGTCTAGGAGCTCTGAAAATGAACGTGCGCATCTTTCACTCTTCCCGATGGACTTAGAAGAATTTTGTGATATTTTTTATTAAAATGGTGTATAAGGGTATATATTTAAATATATTTTTTGCACTGTATATGAGCTGGCGATTTCTAAGTCTGTGGTTCCGAGAGGGGGTAACCAGGGTTACTAATAAAAGTCAAACCACTTGGCTGCCAGAATGCCCTGCTTCAGCACAGACCAGAAAGGCATTGTGATAAGCGTATCCCCGGTACAGTCAGGGGTTAATGGGAGTTGTTCCCGTCCCCCCAGTATACGCCCAGAACCATGGACCCGGTACTTGTGGTTCGGACTGTCTCCAACCAGCCATAATGTTGTGAGAGTGAAATTATGTCTAAGTCCAGCTTTGTTTTTCATTAGAAGCAACTCTCAAACTTAACCTAAGCGTTTTTCGAAGCTAATTTTTGGCTAACTTCTTATAGGAAGGTCTAGGAGCTCTGAAAATGAACGTGCGCATCTTTCACTCTTCCCGAGGAACTTAGAAGAATTTTGTGATATTTTTTATTAAAATGGTGTATAAGGGTATATATTTAAATATATTTTTTGCACTGTATATGAGCTGGCGATTTCTAAGTCTGTGGTTCCGAGAGGGGGTAACCAGGGTTACTAATAAAAGTCAAACCACTTGGCTGCAGAATGCCCTGCTTCAGCACAGACCAGAAAGGCATTGTGATAAGCGTATCCCCGGTACAGTCAGGGGTTAATGGGAGTCGTCCCCGTCCCCCCAGTATACGCCTAGAACCATGGACCCGGTACTTGTGGTTCGGACTGTCTCCAACCAGCCATAACGTTGTGAGAGTGAAATTATGTCTAAGTCCAGCTTTGGTTTTCATTAGAAGCAACTCTCAAACTTAACCTAAGCGTTTTTCGAAGCTAATTTTTGGCTAACTTCTTATAGGAAGGTCTAGGAGCTCTGAAAATGAACGTGCGCATCTTTCACTCTTCCCGAGGGACTTAGAAGAATTTTGTGATATTTTTTATTAAAATGGTGTATAAGGGTATATATTTAAATATATTTTATGCACTGTATATGAGCTGGCGATTTCTAAGTCTGTGGTTCCGAGAGGGGGTAACCAGGGTTACTAATAAAAGTCAAACCACTTGGCTGCCAGAATGCCCTGCTTCAGCACAGACCAGAAAGGCATTGTGATAAGCGTATCCCCGGTACAGTCAGGGGTTAATGGGAGTCGTTCCCGTCCCCCCAGTATACGCCCAGAACCATGGACCCGGTACTTGTGGTTCGGACTGTCTCCAACCAGCCATAATGTTGTGAGAGTGAAATTATGTCTAAGTCCAGCTTTGGTACATTAGAAGCAACTCTCAAACTTAACCTAAGCGTTTTTCGAAGCTACTTTTTGGCTAACTTCTTATAGGAAGGTCTAGGAGCTCTGAAAATGAACGTGCGCATCTTTCACTCTTCCCGAGGGACATAGAAGAATTTTGTGATATTTTTTATTAAAATGGTGTATAAGGGTATATACTGTATATAAATATATTTTATGCACTGTATATGAGCTGGCGATTTCTAAGTCTGTGGTTCCGAGAGGGGGTAACCAGGCTCACTAATAAAGGTCAAGCCACTTGGCTGCCAGAATGCCCTGCTTCAGCACAGACCAGAAAGGCATTGTGATAAGCGTATCCCCGGTATAGTCAGGGGTTAATGGGAGTCGTCCCCGTCCCCCCAGTATACGCCTAGAACCATGGACCCGGTACTTGTGGTTCGGACTGTCTCCAACCAGCCATAACGTTGTGAGAGTGAAATTATGTCTAAGTCCAGCTTTGGTTTTCATTAGAAGCAACTCTCAAACTTAACCTAAGCGTTTTTCGAAGCTAATTTTTGGCTAACTTCTTATAGGAAGGTCTAGGAGCTCTGAAAATGAACGTGCGCATCTTTCACTCTTCCCGAGGGACTTAGAAGAATTTTGTGATATTTTTTATTAAAATGGTGTATAAGGGTATATATTTAAATATATTTTTTGCACTGTATATGAGCTGGCGATTTCTAAGTCTGTGGTTCCGAGAGGGGGTAACCAGGGTTACTAATAAAAGTCAAACCACTTGGCTGCCAGAATGCCCTGCTTCAGCACAGACCAGAAAGGCATTGTGATAAGCGTATCCCCGGTACAGTCAGGGGTTAATGGGAGTCGTTCCCGTCCCCCCAGTATACGCCCAGAACCATGGACCCGGTACTTGTGGTTCGGACTGTCTCCAACCAGCCATAATGTTGTGAGAGTGAAATTATGTCTAAGTCCAGCTTTGGTACATTAGAAGCAACTCTCAAACTTAACCTAAGCGTTTTTCGAAGCTACTTTTTGGCTAACTTCTTATAGGAAGGTCTAGGAGCTCTGAAAATGAACGTGCGCATCTTTCACTCTTCCCGAGGGACATAGAAGAATTTTGTGATATTTTTTATTAAAATGGTGTATAAGGGTATATACTGTATATAAATATATTTTATGCACTGTATATGAGCTGGCGATTTCTAAGTCTGTGGTTCCGAGAGGGGGTAACCAGGCTCACTAATAAAGGTCAAGCCACTTGGCTGCCAGAATGCCCTGCTTCAGCACAGACCAGAAAGGCATTGTGATAAGCGTATCCCCGGTATAGTCAGGGGTTAATGGGAGTCGTCCCCGTCCCCCCAGTATACGCCTAGAACCATGGACCCGGTACTTGTGGTTCGGACTGTCTCCAACCAGCCATAACGTTGTGAGAGTGAAATTATGTCTAAGTCCAGCTTTGGTTTTCATTAGAAGCAACTCTCAAACTTAACCTAAGCGTTTTTCGAAGCTAATTTTTGGCTAACTTCTTATAGGAAGGTCTAGGAGCTCTGAAAATGAACGTGCGCATCTTTCACTCTTCCCGAGGGACTTAGAAGAATTTTGTGATATTTTTTATTAAAATGGTGTATAAGGGTATATATTTAAATATATTTTTTGCACTGTATATGAGCTGGCGATTTCTAAGTCTGTGGTTCCGAGAGGGGGTAACCAGGGTTACTAATAAAAGTCAAACCACTTGGCTGCCAGAATGCCCTGCTTCAGCACAGACCAGAAAGGCATTGTGATAAGCTTATCCCCGGTACAGTCAGGGGTTAATGGGAGTCGTTCCCGTCCCCCCAGTATACGCCCAGAACCATGGACCCGGTACTTGTGGTTCGGACTGTCTCCAACCAGCCATAATGTTGTGAGAGTGAAATTATGTCTAAGTCCAGCTTTGGTACATTAGAAGCAACTCTCAAACTTAACCTAAGCGTTTTTCGAAGCTACTTTTTGGCTAACTTCTTATAGGAAGGTCTAGGAGCTCTGAAAATGAACGTGCGCATCTTTCACTCTTCCCGAGGAACTTAGAAGAATATTGTGATATTTTTTATTAAAATGGTGTATAAGGGTATATATTTAAATATATTTTATGCACTGTATATGAGCTGGCGATTTCTAAGTCTGTGGTTCCGAGAGGGGGTAACCAGGGTTACTAATAAAAGTCAAACCACTTGGCTGCCAGAATGCCCTGCTTCAGCACAGACCAGAAAGGCATTGTGATAAGCGTATCCCCGGTATAGTCAGGGGTTAATGGGAGTCGTCCCCGTCCCCCCAGTATACGCCTAGAACCATGGACCCGGTACTTGTGGTTCGGACTGTCTCCAACCAGCCATAACGTTGTGAGAGTGAAATTATGTCTAAGTCCAGCTTTGGTACATTAGAAGCAACTCTCAAACTTAACCTAAGCGTTTTTCGAAGCTACTTTTTGACTAACTTCTTATAGGAAGGTCTAGGAGCTCTGAAAATGAACGTGCGCGTCTTTCACTCTTCCCGAGGGACTTAGAAGAATTTTGTGATATTTTTTATTAAAATGGTGTATAAGGGTATATATTTAAATATATTTTATGCACTGTATATGAGCTGGCGATTTCTAAGTCTGTGGTTCCGAGAGGGGGTAACCAGGGTTTCTAATAAAAGTCAAACCACTTGGCTGCCAGAATGCCCTGCTTCAGCACAGACCAGAAAGGCATTGTGATAAGCGTATCCCCGGTACAGTCAGGGGTTAATGGGAGTCGTCCCCGTCCCCCCAGTATACGCCCAGAACCATGGACCCGGTACTTGTGGTTCGGACTGTCTCCAACCAGCCATAATGTTGTGAGAGTATAATTATGTCTAAGTCCAGCTTTGGTACATTAGAAGCAACTCTCAAACTTAACCTAAGCGTTTTTCGAAGCTACTTTTTGGCTAACTTCTTATAGGAAGGTCTAGGAGCTCTGAAAATGAACGTGCGCATCTTTCACTCTTCCCGAGGGACTTAGAAGAATTTTGTGATATTTTTTATTAAAATTGTGTATAAGGGTATATATTTAAATATATTTTATGCACTGTATATGAGCTGGCGATTTCTAAGTCTGTGGTTCCGAGAGGGGGTAACCAGGGTTACTAATAAAAGTCAAACCACTTGGCTGCCAGAATGCCCTGCTTCAGCACAGACCAGAAAGGCATTGTGATAAGCGTATCCCCGGTATAGTCAGGGGTTAATGGGAGTCGTCCCCGTCCCCCCAGTATACGCCCAGAACCATGGACCCGGTACTTGTGGTTCGGACTCTCTCCAACCAGCCATAATGTTGTGAAAGTGAAATTATGTCTAAGTCCAGCTTTGGTACATTAGAAGCAACTCTGAAACTTAACCTAAGCGTTTTTCGAAGCTACTTTTTGGCTAACTTCTTATAGGAAGGTCTAGGAGCTCTGAAAATGAACGTGCGCGTCTTTCACTCTTCTCGAGGGACTTAGAAGAATTTTGTGATATTTTTTATTAAAATGGTGTATAAGGGTATATATTTAAATATATTTTATGCACTGTATATGAGCTGGCGATTTCTAAGTCTGTGGTTCCGAGAGGGGGTAACCAGGCTCACTAATAAAGGTCAAGCCACTTGGCTGCCAGAATGCCCTGCTTCAGCACAGACCAGAAAGGCATTGTGATAAGCGTATCCCCGGTATAGTCAGGGGTTAATGGGAGTCGTCCCCGTCCCCCCAGTATACGCCTAGAACCATGGACCCGGTACTTGTGGTTCGGACTGTCTCCAACCAGCCATAATGTTGTGAGAGTGAAATTATGTCTAAGTCCAGCTTTGGTACATTAGAAGCAACTCTCAAACTTAACCTAAGCGTTTTTCGAAGCTACTTTTTGGCTAACTTCTTATAGGAAGGTCTAGGAGCTCTGAAAATGAACGTGCGCATCTTTCACTCTTCCCGAGGGACTTAGAAGAATTTTGTGATATTTTTTATTAAAATGGTGTATAAGGGTATATATTTAAATATATTTTTTGCACTGTATATGAGCTGGCGATTTCTAAGTCTGTGGTTCCGAGAGGGGGTAACCAGGGTTACTAATAAAAGTCAAACCACTTGGCTGCCAGAATGCCCTGCTTCAGCACAGACCAGAAAGGCATTGTGATAAGCGTATCCCCGGTACAGTCAGGGGTTAATGGGAGTCGTTCCCGTCCCCCCAGTATACGCCCAGAACCATGGACCCGGTACTTGTGGTTCGGACTGTCTCCAACCAGCCATAATGTTGTGAGAGTGAAATTATGTCTAAGTCCAGCTTTGGTTTTCATTAGAAGCAACTCTCAAACTTAACCTAAGCGTTTTTCGAAGCTAATTTTTGGCTAACTTCTTATAGGAAGGTCTAGGAGCTCTGAAAATGAACGTGCGCATCTTTCACTCTTCCCGAGGAACTTAGAAGAATTTTGTGATATTTTTTATTAAAATGGTGTATAAGGGTATATATTTAAATATATTTTTTGCACTGTATATGAGCTGGCGATTTCTAAGTCTGTGGTTCCGAGAGGGGGTAACCAGGGTTACTAATAAAAGTCAAACCACTTGGCTGCAGAATGCCCTGCTTCAGCACAGACCAGAAAGGCATTGTGATAAGCGTATCCCCGGTACAGTCAGGGGTTAATGGGAGTCGTCCCCGTCCCCCCAGTATACGCCTAGAACCATGGACCCGGTACTTGTGGTTCGGACTGTCTCCAACCAGCCATAACGTTGTGAGAGTGAAATTATGTCTAAGTCCAGCTTTGGTTTTCATTAGAAGCAACTCTCAAACTTAACCTAAGCGTTTTTCGAAGCTAATTTTTGGCTAACTTCTTATAGGAAGGTCTAGGAGCTCTGAAAATGAACGTGCGCATCTTTCACTCTTCCCGAGGGACTTAGAAGAATTTTGTGATATTTTTTATTAAAATGGTGTATAAGGGTATATATTTAAATATATTTTTTGCACTGTATATGAGCTGGCGATTTCTAAGTCTGTGGTTCCGAGAGGGGGTAACCAGGGTTTCTAATAAAAGTCAAACCACTTGGCTGCCAGAATGCCCTGCTTCAGCACAGACCAGAAAGGCATTGTGATAAGCGTATCCCCGGTACAGTCAGGGGTTAATGGGAGTCGTCCCCGTCCCCCCAGTATACGCCCAGAACCATGGACCCGGTACTTGTGGTTCGGACTGTCTCCAACCAGCCATAATGTTGTGAGAGTATAATTATGTCTAAGTCCAGCTTTGGTACATTAGAAGCAACTCTCAAACTTAACCTAAGCGT
Organism: Ascaphus truei; assembly: GCF_040206685.1. Lineage (NCBI taxonomy): Eukaryota > Metazoa > Chordata > Amphibia > Anura > Ascaphidae > Ascaphus > Ascaphus truei. The sequence continues at coordinate 280,303,421 of NC_134483.1, forward strand.
TTTTCGAAGCTACTTTTTGGCTAACTTCTTATAGGAAGGTCTAGGAGCTCTGAAAATGAACGTGCGCATCTTTCACTCTTCCCGAGGGACTTAGAAGAATTTTGTGATATTTTTTATTAAAATTGTGTATAAGGGTATATATTTAAATATATTTTATGCACTGTATATGAGCTGGCGATTTCTAAGTCTGTGGTTCCGAGAGGGGGTAACCAGGGTTACTAATAAAAGTCAAACCACTTGGCTGCCAGAATGCCCTGCTTCAGCACAGACCAGAAAGGCATTGTGATAAGCGTATCCCCGGTATAGTCAGGGGTTAATGGGAGTCGTCCCCGTCCCCCCAGTATACGCCCAGAACCATGGACCCGGTACTTGTGGTTCGGACTCTCTCCAACCAGCCATAATGTTGTGAAAGTGAAATTATGTCTAAGTCCAGCTTTGGTACATTAGAAGCAACTCTGAAACTTAACCTAAGCGTTTTTCGAAGCTACTTTTTGGCTAACTTCTTATAGGAAGGTCTAGGAGCTCTGAAAATGAACGTGCGCGTCTTTCACTCTTCTCGAGGGACTTAGAAGAATTTTGTGATATTTTTTATTAAAATGGTGTATAAGGGTATATATTTAAATATATTTTATGCACTGTATATGAGCTGGCGATTTCTAAGTCTGTGGTTCCGAGAGGGGGTAACCAGGCTCACTAATAAAGGTCAAGCCACTTGGCTGCCAGAATGCCCTGCTTCAGCACAGACCAGAAAGGCATTGTGATAAGCGTATCCCCGGTATAGTCAGGGGTTAATGGGAGTCGTCCCCGTCCCCCCAGTATACGCCTAGAACCATGGACCCGGTACTTGTGGTTCGGACTGTCTCCAACCAGCCATAATGTTGTGAGAGTGAAATTATGTCTAAGTCCAGCTTTGGTACATTAGAAGCAACTCTCAAACTTAACCTAAGCGTTTTTCGAAGCTACTTTTTGGCTAACTTCTTATAGGAAGGTCTAGGAGCTCTGAAAATGAACGTGCGCATCTTTCACTCTTCCCGAGGGACTTAGAAGAATTTTGTGATATTTTTTATTAAAATGGTGTATAAGGGTATATATTTAAATATATTTTTTGCACTGTATATGAGCTGGCGATTTCTAAGTCTGTGGTTCCGAGAGGGGGTAACCAGGGTTACTAATAAAAGTCAAACCACTTGGCTGCCAGAATGCCCTGCTTCAGCACAGACCAGAAAGGCATTGTGATAAGCGTATCCCCGGTACAGTCAGGGGTTAATGGGAGTCGTTCCCGTCCCCCCAGTATACGCCCAGAACCATGGACCCGGTACTTGTGGTTCGGACTGTCTCCAACCAGCCATAATGTTGTGAGAGTGAAATTATGTCTAAGTCCAGCTTTGGTTTTCATTAGAAGCAACTCTCAAACTTAACCTAAGCGTTTTTCGAAGCTAATTTTTGGCTAACTTCTTATAGGAAGGTCTAGGAGCTCTGAAAATGAACGTGCGCATCTTTCACTCTTCCCGAGGAACTTAGAAGAATTTTGTGATATTTTTTATTAAAATGGTGTATAAGGGTATATATTTAAATATATTTTTTGCACTGTATATGAGCTGGCGATTTCTAAGTCTGTGGTTCCGAGAGGGGGTAACCAGGGTTACTAATAAAAGTCAAACCACTTGGCTGCAGAATGCCCTGCTTCAGCACAGACCAGAAAGGCATTGTGATAAGCGTATCCCCGGTACAGTCAGGGGTTAATGGGAGTCGTCCCCGTCCCCCCAGTATACGCCTAGAACCATGGACCCGGTACTTGTGGTTCGGACTGTCTCCAACCAGCCATAACGTTGTGAGAGTGAAATTATGTCTAAGTCCAGCTTTGGTTTTCATTAGAAGCAACTCTCAAACTTAACCTAAGCGTTTTTCGAAGCTAATTTTTGGCTAACTTCTTATAGGAAGGTCTAGGAGCTCTGAAAATGAACGTGCGCATCTTTCACTCTTCCCGAGGGACTTAGAAGAATTTTGTGATATTTTTTATTAAAATGGTGTATAAGGGTATATATTTAAATATATTTTTTGCACTGTATATGAGCTGGCGATTTCTAAGTCTGTGGTTCCGAGAGGGGGTAACCAGGGTTACTAATAAAAGTCAAACCACTTGGCTGCCAGAATGCCCTGCTTCAGCACAGACCAGAAAGGCATTGTGATAAGCGTATCCCCGGTACAGTCAGGGGTTAATGGGAGTCGTTCCCGTCCCCCCAGTATACGCCCAGAACCATGGACCCGGTACTTGTGGTTCGGACTGTCTCCAACCAGCCATAATGTTGTGAGAGTGAAATTATGTCTAAGTCCAGCTTTGGTACATTAGAAGCAACTCTCAAACTTAACCTAAGCGTTTTTCGAAGCTACTTTTTGGCTAACTTCTTATAGGAAGGTCTAGGAGCTCTGAAAATGAACGTGCGCATCTTTCACTCTTCCCGAGGAACTTAGAAGAATTTTGTGATATTTTTTATTAAAATGGTGTATAAGGGTATATATTTAAATATATTTTATGCACTGTATATGAGCTGGCGATTTCTAAGTCTGTGGTTCCGAGAGGGGGTAACCAGGGTTACTAATAAAAGTCAAACCACTTGGCTGCCAGAATGCCCTGCTTCAGCACAGACTAGAAAGGCATTGTGATAAGCGTATCCCCGGTATAGTCAGGGGTTAATGGGAGTCGTCCCCGTCCCCCCAGTATACGCCTAGAACCATGGACCCGGTACTTGTGGTTCGGACTGTCTCCAACCAGCCATAACGTTGTGAGAGTGAAATTATGTCTAAGTCCAGCTTTGGTACATTAGAAGCAACTCTCAAACTTAACCTAAGCGTTTTTCGAAGCTACTTTTTGGCTAACTTCTTATAGGAAGGTCTAGGAGCTCTGAAAATGAACGTGCGCATCTTTCACTCTTCCCGAGGGACTTAGAAGAATTTTGTGATATTTTTTATTAAATAGGTGTATAAGGGTATATATTTAAATATATTTTATGCACTGTATATGAGCTGGCGATTTCTAAGTCTGTGGTTCCGAGAGGGGGTAACCAGGGTTACTAATAAAAGTCAAACCACTTGGCTGCCAGAATGCCCTGCTTCAGCACAGACCAGAAAGGCATTGTGATAAGCGTATCCCCGGTATAGTCAGGGGTTAATGGGAGTCGTCCCCGTCCCCCCAGTATACGCCTAGAACCATGGACCCGGTACTTGTGGTTCGGACTGTCTCCAACCAGCCATAACGTTGTGAGAGTGAAATTATGTCTAAGTCCAGCTTTGGTACATTAGAAGCAACTCTCAAACTTAACCTAAGCGTTTTTCGAAGCTACTTTTTGGCTAACTTCTTATAGGAAGGTCTAGGAGCTCTGAAAATGAATGTGCGCATCTTTCACTCTTCCCGAGGGACTTAGAAGAATTTTGTGATATTTTTTATTAAAATGGTGTATAAGGGTATATATTTAAATATATTTTATGCACTGTATATGAGCTGGCGATTTCTAAGTCTGTGGTTCCGAGAGGGGGTAACCAGGGTTACTAATAAAAGTCAAACCACTTGGCTGCCAGAATGCCCTGCTTCAGCACAGACCAGAAAGGCATTGTGATAAGCGTATCCCCGGTATAATCAGGGGTTAATGGGAGTCGTCCCCGTCCCCCCAGTATACGCCTAGAACCATGGACCCGGTACTTGTGGTTCGGACTGTCTCCAACCAGCCATAACGTTGTGAGAGTGAAATTATGTCTAAGTCCAGCTTTGGTACATTAGAAGCAACTCTCAAACTTAACCTAAGCGTTTTTCGATAGCTACTTTTTGGCTAACTTCTTATAGGAAGGTCTAGGAGCTCTGAAAATGAACGTGCGCGTCTTTCACTCTTCCCGAGGGACTTAGAAGAATTTTGTGATATTTTTTATTAAAATGGTGTATAAGGGTATATATACAGTATAAATATATTTTATGCACTGTATATGAGCTGGCTATTTCTAAGTGTGTGGTTCCGAGAGGGGGTAACCAGGCTCACTAATAAAGGTCAAGCCACTTGGCTGCCAGAATGCCCTGCTTCAGCACAGACCAGAAAGGCATTGTGATAAGCGTATCCCCGGTATAGTCAGAGGTTAATGGGAGTCGTTCCCGTCCCCCCAGTATACGCCCAGAACCATGGACCCGGTACTTGTTGTTCGGACTGTCTCCAACCAGCCATAATGTTGTGAGAGTGAAATTATGTCTAAGTCCAGCTTTGGTACATTAGAAGCAACTCTGAAACTTAACCAAAGCATTTTTCGAAGCTACTTTTTGGCTAACTTCTTATAGGAAGGTCTAGGAGCTCTGAAAATGAACGTGCGCATCTTTCACTCTTCCCGAGGGACTTAGAAGAATTTTGTGATATTTTTTATTAAAATGGTGTATAAGGGTATATATTTAAATATATTTTATGCACTGTATATGAGCTGGCGATTTCTAAGTCTGTGGTTCCGAGAGGGGGTAACCAGGGTTACTAATAAAAGTCAAACCACTTGGCTGCCAGAATGCCCTGCTTCAGCACAGACCAGAAAGGCATTGTGATAAGCGTATCCCCGGTATAGTCAGGGGTTAATGGGAGTCGTCCCCGTCCCCCCAGTATACGCCCAGAACCATGGACCCGGTACTTGTGGTTCGGACTCTCTCCAACCAGCCATAATGTTGTGAGAGTGAAATTATGTCTAAGTCCAGCTTTGGTACATTAGAAGCAACTCTCAAACTTAACCTAAGCGTTTTTCGAAGCTACTTTTTGGCTAACTTCTTATAGGAAGGTCTAGGAGCTCTGAAAATGAACGTGCGCATCTTTCACTCTTCCCGAGGGACTTAGAAGAATTTTGTGATATTTTTTATTAAAATGGTGTATAAGGGTATATATTTAAATATATTTTTTGCACTGTATATGAGCTGGCGATTTCTAAGTCTGTGGTTCCGAGAGGGGGTAACCAGGGTTACTAATAAAAGTCAAACCACTTGGCTGCCAGAATGCCCTGCTTCAGCACAGACCAGAAAGGCATTGTGATAAGCGTATCCCCGGTACAGTCAGGGGTTAATGGGAGTCGTTCCCGTCCCCCCAGTATACGCCCAGAACCATGGACCCGGTACTTGTGGTTCGGACTGTCTCCAACCAGCCATAATGTTGTGAGAGTGAAATTATGTCTAAGTCCAGCTTTGGTACATTAGAAGCAACTCTCAAACTTAACCTAAGCGTTTTTCGAAGCTACTTTTTGGCTAACTTCTTATAGGAAGGTCTAGGAGCTCTGAAAATGAACGTGCGCATCTTTCACTCTTCCCAAGGAACTTAGAAGAATTTTGTGATATTTTTTATTAAAATGGTGTATAAGGGTATATATTTAAATATATTTTATGCACTGTATATGAGCTGGCGATTTCTAAGTCTGTGGTTCCGAGAGGGGGTAACCAGGGTTACTAATAAAAGTCAAACCACTTGGCTGCCAGAATGCCCTGCTTCAGCACAGACCAGAAAGGCATTGTGATAAGCGTATCCCCGGTATAGTCAGGGGTTAATGGGAGTCGTCCCCGTCCCCCCAGTATACGCCTAGAACCATGGACCCGGTACTTGTGGTTCGGACTGTCTCCAACCAGCCATAACGTTGTGAGAGTGAAATTATGTCTAAATCCAGCTTTGGTACATTAGAAGCAACTCTCAAACTTAACCTAAGCGTTTTTCGAAGCTACTTTTTGGCTAACTTCTTATAGGAAGGTCTAGGAGCTCTGAAAATGAACGTGCGCATCTTTCACTCTTCCCGAGGGACTTAGAAGAATTTTGTGATATTTTTTATTAAAATGGTGTATAAGGGTATATATTTAAATATATTTTTTGCACTGTATATGAGCTGGCGATTTCTAAGTCTGTGGTTCCGAGAGGGGGTAACCAGGGTTACTAATAAAAGTCAAACCACTTGGCTGCCAGAATGCCCTGCTTCAGCACAGACCAGAAAGGCATTGTGATAAGCGTATCCCCGGTACAGTCAGGGGTTAATGGGAGTCGTTCCCGTCCCCCCAGTATACGCCCAGAACCATGGACCCTGTACTTGTGGTTCGGACTGTCTCCAACCAGCCATAATGTTGTGAGAGTGAAATTATGTCTAAGTCCAGCTTTGGTACATTAGAAGCAACTCTCAAACTTAACCTAAGCGTTTTTCGAAGCTACTTTTTGGCTAACTTCTTATAGGAAGGTCTAGGAGCTCTGAAAATGAACGTGCGCATCTTTCACTCTTCCCGAGGAACTTAGAAGAATTTTGTGATATTTTTTATTAAAATGGTGTATAAGGGTATATATTTAAATATATTTTATGCACTGTATATGAGCTGGCGATTTCTAAGTCTGTGGTTCCGAGAGGGGGTAACCAGGGTTACTAATAAAAGTCAAACCACTTGGCTGCCAGAATGCCCTGCTTCAGCACAGACCAGAAAGGCATTGTGATAAGCGTATCCCCGGTATAGTCAGGGGTTAATGGGAGTCGTCCCCGTCCCCCCAGTATACGCCTAGAACCATGGACCCGGTACTTGTGGTTCGGACTGTCTCCAACCAGCCATAACGTTGTGAGAGTGAAATTATGTCTAAGTCCAGCTTTGGTACATTAGAAGCAACTCTCAAACTTAACCTAAGCGTTTTTCGAAGCTACTTTTTGGCTAACTTCTTATAGGAAGGTCTAGGAGCTCTGAAAATGAACGTGCGCATCTTTCACTCTTCCCGAGGGACTTAGAAGAATTTTGTGATATTTTTTATTAAAATGGTGAATAAGGGTATATATTTAAATATATTTTATGCACTGTATATGAGCTGGCGATTTCTAAGTCTGTGGTTCCGAGAGGGGGTAACCAGGGTTACTAATAAAAGTCAAACCACTTGGCTGCCAGAATGCCCTGCTTCAGCACAGACCAGAAAGGCATTGTGATAAGCGTATCCCCGGTATAGTCAGGGGTTAATGGGAGTCGTCCCCGTCCCCCCAGTATACGCCTAGAACCATGGACCCGGTACTTGTGGTTCGGACTGTCTCCAAACAGCCATAACGTTGTGAGAGTGAAATTATGTCTAAGTCCAGCTTTGGTACATTAGAAGCAACTCTCAAACTTAACCTAAGCGTTTTTCGAAGCTACTTTTTGGCTAACTTCTTATAGGAAGGTCTAGGAGCTCTGAAAATGAACGTGCGCATCTTTCACTCTTCCCGAGGGACTTAGAAGAATTTTGTGATATTTTTTATTAAAATGGTGTATAAGGGTATATATTTAAATATATTTTATGCACTGTATATGAGCTGGCGATTTCTAAGTCTGTGGTTCCGAGAGGGGGTAACCAGGGTTACTAATAAAAGTCAAACCACTTGGCTGCCAGAATGCCCTGCTTCAGCACAGACCAGAAAGGCATTGTGATAAGCGTATCCCCGGTATAGTCAGGGGTTAATGGGAGTCGTCCCCGTCCCCCCAGTATACGCCTAGAACCATGGACCCGGTACTTGTGGTTCGGACTGTCTCCAACCAGCCATAACGTTGTGAGAGTGAAATTATGTCTAAGTCCAGCTTTGGTACATTAGAAGCAACTCTGAAACTTAACCTAAGCGTTTTTCGAAGCTACTTTTTGGCTAACTTCTTATAGGAAGGTCTAGGAGCTCTGAAAATGAACGTGCGCGTCTTTCACTCTTCTCGAGGGACTTAGAAGAATTTTGTGATATTTTTTATTAAAATGGTGTATAAGGGTATATATTTAAATATATTTTATGCACTGTATATGAGCTGGCGATTTCTAAGTCTGTGGTTCCGAGAGGGGGTAACCAGGGTTTCTAATAAAAGTCAAACCACTTGGCTGCCAGAATGCCCTGCTTCAGCACAGACCAGAAAGGCATTGTGATAAGCGTATCCCCGGTACAGTCAGGGGTTAATGGGAGTCGTCCCCGTCCCCCCAGTATACGCTCAGAACCATGGACCCGGTACTTGTGGTTCGGACTGTCTCCAACCAGCCATAATGTTGTGAGAGTATAATTATGTCTAAGTCCAGCTTTGGTACATTAGAAGCAACTCTCAAACTTAACCTAAGCGTTTTTCGAAGCTACTTTTTGGCTAACTTCTTATAGGAAGGTCTAGGAGCTCTGAAAATGAACGTGCGCATCTTTCACTCTTCCCGAGGGACTTAGAAGAATTTTGTGATATTTTTTATTAAAATGGTGTATAAGGGTATATATTTAAATATATTTTATGCACTGTATATGAGCTGGCGATTTCTAAGTCTGTGGTTCCGAGAGGGGGTAACCAGGGTTACTAATAAAAGTCAAACCACTTGGCTGCCAGAATGCCCTGCTTCAGCACAGACCAGAAAGGCATTGTGATAAGCGTATCCCCGGTATAGTCAGGGGTTAATGGGAGTCGTCCCCGTCCCCCCAGTATACGCCTAGAACCATGGACCCGGTACTTGTGGTTCGGACTGTCTCCAACCAGCCATAACGTTGTGAGAGTGAAATTATGTCTAAGTCCAGCTTTGGTACATTAGAAGCAACTCTCAAACTTAACCTAAGCGTTTTTCGAAGCTACTTTTTGGCTAACTTCTTATAGGAAGGTCTAGGAGCTCTGAAAATGAACGTGCGCATCTTTCACTCTTCCCGAGGGACTTAGAAGAATTTTGTGATATTTTTTATTAAAATGGTGTATAAGGGTATATATTTAAATATATTTTATGCACTGTATATGAGCTGGCGATTTCTAAGTCTGTGGTTCCGAGAGGGGGTAACCAGGGTTACTAATAAAAGTCAAACCACTTGGCTGCCAGAATGCCCTGCTTCAGCACAGACCAGAAAGGCATTGTGATAAGCGTATCCCCGGTATAGTCAGGGGTTAATGGGAGTCGTCCCCGTCCCCCCAGTATACGCCTAGAACCATGGACCCGGTACTTGTGGTTCGGACTGTCTCCAAACAGCCATAACGTTGTGAGAGTGAAATGATGTCTAAGTCCAGCTTTGGTACATTAGAAGCAACTCTCAAACTTAACCTAAGCGTTTTTCGAAGCTACTTTTTGGCTAACTTCTTATAGGAAGGTCTAGGAGCTCTGAAAATGAACGTGCGCATCTTTCACTCTTCCCGAGGGACTTAGAAGAATTTTGTGATATTTTTTATTAAAATGGTGTATAAGGGTATATATTTAAATATATTTTATGCACTGTATATGAGCTGGCGATTTCTAAGTCTGTGGTTCCGAGAGGGGGTAACCAGGGTTACTAATAAAAGTCAAACCACTTGGCTGCCAGAATGCCCTGCTTCAGCACAGACCAGAAAGGCATTGTGATAAGCGTATCCCCGGTATAGTCAGGGGTTAATGGGAGTCGTCCCCGTCCCCCCAGTATACGCCTAGAACCATGGACCCGGTACTTGTGGTTCGGACTGTCTCCAACCAGCCATAACGTTGTGAGAGTGAAATTATGTCTAAGTCCAGCTTTGGTACATTAGAAGCAACTCTGAAACTTAACCTAAGCGTTTTTCGAAGCTACTTTTTGGCTAACTTCTTATAGGAAGGTCTAGGAGCTCTGAAAATGAACGTGCGCGTCTTTCACTCTTCTCGAGGGACTTAGAAGAATTTTGTGATATTTTTTATTAAAATGGTGTATAAGGGTATATATTTAAATATATTTTATGCACTGTATATGAGCTGGCGATTTCTAAGTCTGTGGTTCCGAGAGGGGGTAACCAGGGTTTCTAATAAAAGTCAAACCACTTGGCTGCCAGAATGCCCTGCTTCAGCACAGACCAGAAAGGCATTGTGATAAGCGTATCCCCGGTACAGTCAGGGGTTAATGGGAGTCGTCCCCGTCCCCCCAGTATACGCCCAGAACCATGGACCCGGTACTTGTGGTTCGGACTGTCTCCAACCAGCCATAATGTTGTGAGAGTATAATTATGTCTAAGTCCAGCTTTGGTACATTAGAAGCAACTCTCAAACTTAACCTAAGCGTTTTTCGAAGCTACTTTTTGGCTAACTTCTTATAGGAAGGTCTAGGAGCTCTGAAAATGAACGTGCGCATCTTTCACTCTTCCCGAGGGACTTAGAAGAATTTTGTGATATTTTTTATTAAAATGGTGTATAAGGGTATATATTTAAATATATTTTATGCACTGTATATGAGCTGGCGATTTCTAAGTCTGTGGTTCCGAGAGGGGGTAACCAGGGTTACTAATAAAAGTCAAACCACTTGGCTGCCAGAATGCCCTGCTTCAGCACAGACCAGAAAGGCATTGTGATAAGCGTATCCCCGGTATAGTCAGGGGTTAATGGGAGTTGTCCCCGTCCCACCAGTATACGCCCAGAACCATGGACCCGGTACTTGTGGTTCGGACTCTCTCCAACCAGCCATAATGTTGTGAGAGTGAAATTATGTCTAAGTCCAGCTTTGGTACATTAGAAGCAACTCTGAAACTTAACCTAAGCGTTTTTCGAAGCTACTTTTTGGCTAACTTCTTATAGGAAGGTCTAGGAGCTCTGAAAATGAACGTGCGCGTCTTTCACTCTTCTCGAGGGACTTAGAAGAATTTTGTGATATTTTTTATTAAAATGGTGTATAAGGGTATATATTTAAATATATTTTATGCACTGTATATGAGCTGGCGATTTCTAAGTCTGTGGTTCCGAGAAGGGGTAACCAGGCTCACTAATAAAGGTCAAGCCACTTGGCTGCCAGAATGCCCTGCTTCAGCACAGACCAGAAAGGCATTGTGATAAGCGTATCCCCGGTATAGTCAGGGGTTAATGGGAGTCGTCCCCGTCCCCCCAGTATACGCCTAGAACCATGGACCCGGTACTTGTGGTTCGGACTGTCTCCAACCAGCCATAACGTTGTGAGAGTGAAATTATGTCTAAGTCCAGCTTTGGTACATTAGAAGCAACTCTCAAACTTAACCTAAGCGTTTTTCGAAGCTACTTTTTGGCTAACTTCTTATAGGAAGGTCTAGGAGCTCTGAAAATGAACGTGCGCATCTTTCACTCTTCCCGAGGAACTTAGAAGAATTTTGTGATATTTTTTATTAAAATGGTGTATAAGGGTATATATTTAAATATATTTTATGCACTGTATATGAACTGGCGATTTCTAAGTCTGTGGTTCCGAGAGGGGGTAACCAGGGTTACTAATAAAAGTCAAACCACTTGGCTGCCAGAATGCCCTGCTTCAGCACAGACCAGAAAGGCATTGTGATAAGCGTATCCCCGGTATAGTCAGGGGTTAATGGGAGTCGTCCCCGTCCCCCCAGTATACGCCTAGAACCATGGACCCGGTACTTGTGGTTCGGACTGTCTCCAACCAGCCATAACGTTGTGAGAGTGAAATTATGTCTAAGTCCAGCTTTGGTACATTAGAAGCAACTCTCAAACTTAACCTAAGCGTTTTTCGAAGCTACTTTTTGGCTAACTTCTTATAGGAAGGTCTAGGAGCTCTGAAAATGAACGTGCGCATCTTTCACTCTTCCCGAGGGACTTAGAAGAATTTTGTGATATTTTTTATTAAAATGGTGTATAAGGGTATATATTTAAATATATTTTTTGCACTGTATATGAGCTGGCGATTTCTAAGTCTGTGGTTCCGAGAGGGGGTAACCAGGGTTACTAATAAAAGTCAAACCACTTGGCTGCCAGAATGCCCTGCTTCAGCACAGACCAGAAAGGCATTGTGATAAGCGTATCCCCGGTACAGTCAGGGGTTAATGGGAGTCGTTCCCGTCCCCCCAGTATACGCCCAGAACCATGGACCCGGTACTTGTGGTTCGGACTGTCTCCAACCAGCCATAATGTTGTGAGAGTGAAATTATGTCTAAGTCCAGCTTTGGTACATTAGAAGCAACTCTCAAACTTAACCTAAGCGTTTTTCGAAGCTACTTTTTGGCTAACTTCTTATAGGAAGGTCTAGGAGCTCTGAAAATGAACGTGCGCATCTTTCACTCTTCCCGAGGAACTTAGAAGAATTTTGTGATATTTTTTATTAAAATGGTGTATAAGGGTATATATTTAAATATATTTTATGCACTGTATATGAGCTGGCGATTTCTAAGTCTGTGGTTCCGAGAGGGGGTAACCAGGGTTACTAATAAAAGTCAAACCACTTGGCTGCCAGAATGCCCTGCTTCAGCACAGACCAGAAAGGCATTGTGATAAGCGTATCCCCGGTATAGTCAGGGGTTAATGGGAGTCGTCCCCGTCCCCCCAGTATACGCCTAGAACCATGGACCCGGTACTTGTGGTTCGGACTGTCTCCAACCAGCCATAACGTTGTGAGAGTGAAATTATGTCTAAGTCCAGCTTTGGTACATTAGAAGCAACTCTCAAACTTAACCTAAGCGTTTTTCGAAGCTACTTTTTGGCTAACTTCTTATAGGAAGGTCTAGGAGCTCTGAAAATGAACGTGCGCATCTTTCACTCTTCCCGAGGGACTTAGAAGAATTTTGTGATATTTTTTATTAAAATGGTGAATAAGGGTATATATTTAAATATATTTTATGCACTGTATATGAGCTGGCGATTTCTAAGTCTGTGGTTCCGAGAGGGGGTAACCAGGGTTACTAATAAAAGTCAAACCACTTGGCTGCCAGAATGCCCTGCTTCAGCACAGACCAGAAAGGCATTGTGATAAGCGTATCCCCGGTATAGTCAGGGGTTAATGGGAGTCGTCCCCGTCCCCCCAGTATACGCCTAGAACCATGGACCCGGTACTTGTGGTTCGGACTGTCTCCAAACAGCCATAACGTTGTGAGAGTGAAATTATGTCTAAGTCCAGCTTTGGTACATTAGAAGCAACTCTCAAACTTAACCTAAGCGTTTTTCGAAGCTACTTTTTGGCTAACTTCTTATAGGAAGGTCTAGGAGCTCTGAAAATGAACGTGCGCATCTTTCACTCTTCCCGAGGGACTTAGAAGAATTTTGTGATATTTTTTATTAAAATGGTGTATAAGGGTATATATTTAAATATATTTTATGCACTGTATATGAGCTGGCGATTTCTAAGTCTGTGGTTCCGAGAGGGGGTAACCAGGGTTACTAATAAAAGTCAAACCACTTGGCTGCCAGAATGCCCTGCTTCAGCACAGACCAGAAAGGCATTGTGATAAGCGTATCCCCGGTATAGTCAGGGGTTAATGGGAGTCGTCCCCGTCCCCCCAGTATACGCCTAGAACCATGGACCCGGTACTTGTGGTTCGGACTGTCTCCAACCAGCCATAACGTTGTGAGAGTGAAATTATGTCTAAGTCCAGCTTTGGTACATTAGAAGCAACTCTGAAACTTAACCTACAGTAAGCGTTTTTCGAAGCTACTTTTTGGCTAACTTCTTATAGGAAGGTCTAGGAGCTCTGAAAATGAACGTGCGCGTCTTTCACTCTTCTCGAGGGACTTAGAAGAATTTTGTGATATTTTTTATTAAAATGGTGTATAAGGGTATATATTTAAATATATTTTATGCACTGTATATGAGCTGGCGATTTCTAAGTCTGTGGTTCCGAGAGGGGGTAACCAGGGTTTCTAATAAAAGTCAAACCACTTGGCTGCCAGAATGCCCTGCTTCAGCACAGACCAGAAAGGCATTGTGATAAGCGTATCCCCGGTACAGTCAGGGGTTAATGGGAGTCGTCCCCGTCCCCCCAGTATACGCCCAGAACCATGGACCTGGTACTTGTGGTTCGGACTGTCTCCAACCAGCCATAATGTTGTGAGAGTATAATTATGTCTAAGTCCAGCTTTGGTACATTAGAAGCAACTCTCAAACTTAACCTAAGCGTTTTTCGAAGCTACTTTTTGGCTAACTTCTTATAGGAAGGTCTAGGAGCTCTGAAAATGAACGTGCGCATCTTTCACTCTTCCCGAGGGACTTAGAAGAATTTTGTGATATTTTTTATTAAAATGGTGTATAAGGGTATATATTTAAATATATTTTATGCACTGTATATGAGCTGGCGATTTCTAAGTCTGTGGTTCCGAGAGGGGGTAACCAGGGTTACTAATAAAAGTCAAACCACTTGGCTGCCAGAATGCCCTGCTTCAGCACAGACCAGAAAGGCATTGTGATAAGCGTATCCCCGGTATAGTCAGGGGTTAATGGGAGTCGTCCCCGTCCCCCCAGTATACGCCTAGAACCATGGACCCGGTACTTGTGGTTCGGACTGTCTCCAACCAGCCATAACGTTGTGAGAGTGAAATTATGTCTAAGTCCAGCTTTGGTACATTAGAAGCAACTCTCAAACTTAACCTAAGCGTTTTTCGAAGCTACTTTTTGGCTAACTTCTTATAGGAAGGTCTAGGAGCTCTGAAAATGAACGTGCGCATCTTTCACTCTTCCCGAGGGACTTAGAAGAATTTTGTGATATTTTTTATTAAAATGGTGTATAAGGGTATATATTTAAATATATTTTATGCACTGTATATGAGCTGGCGATTTCTAAGTCTGTGGTTCCGAGAGGGGGTAACCAGGGTTACTAATAAAAGTCAAACCACTTGGCTGCCAGAATGCCCTGCTTCAGCACAGACCAGAAAGGCATTGTGATAAGCGTATCCCCGGTATAGTCAGGGGTTAATGGGAGTCGTCCCCGTCCCCCCAGTATACGCCTAGAACCATGGACCCGGTACTTGTGGTTCGGACTGTCTCCAACCAGCCATAACGTTGTGAGAGTGAAATTATGTCTAAGTCCAGCTTTGGTACATTAGAAGCAACTCTGAAACTTAACCTAAGCGTTTTTCGAAGCTACTTTTTGGCTAACTTCTTATAGGAAGGTCTAGGAGCTCTGAAAATGAACGTGCGCGTCTTTCACTCTTCTCGAGGGACTTAGAAGAATTTTGTGATATTTTTTATTAAAATGGTGTATAAGGGTATATATTTAAATATATTTTATGCACTGTATATGAGCTGGCGATTTCTAAGTCTGTGGTTCCGAGAGGGGGTAACCAGGGTTTCTAATAAAAGTCAAACCACTTGGCTGCCAGAATGCCCTGCTTCAGCACAGACCAGAAAGGCATTGTGATAAGCGTATCCCCGGTACAGTCAGGGGTTAATGGGAGTCGTCCCCGTCCCCCCAGTATACGCCCAGAACCATGGACCCGGTACTTGTGGTTCGGACTGTCTCCAACCAGCCATAATGTTGTGAGAGTATAATTATGTCTAAGTCCAGCTTTGGTACATTAGAAGCAACTCTCAAACTTAACCTAAGCGTTTTTCGAAGCTACTTTTTGGCTAACTTCTTATAGGAAGGTCTAGGAGCTCTGAAAATGAACGTGCGCATCTTTCACTCTTCCCGAGGGACTTAGAAGAATTTTGTGATATTTTTTATTAAAATGGTGTATAAGGGTATATATTTAAATATATTTTATGCACTGTATATGAGCTGGCGATTTCTAAGTCTGTGGTTCCGAGAGGGGGTAACCAGGGTTACTAATAAAAGTCAAACCACTTGGCTGCCAGAATGCCCTGCTTCAGCACAGACCAGAAAGGCATTGTGATAAGCGTATCCCCGGTATAGTCAGGGGTTAATGGGAGTCGTCCCCGTCCCACCAGTATACGCCCAGAACCATGGACCCGGTACTTGTGGTTCGGACTCTCTCCAACCAGCCATAATGTTGTGAGAGTGAAATTATGTCTAAGTCCAGCTTTGGTACATTAGAAGCAACTCTGAAACTTAACCTAAGCGTTTTTCGAAGCTACTTTTTGGCTAACTTCTTATAGGAAGGTCTAGGAGCTCTGAAAATGAACGTGCGCGTCTTTCACTCTTCTCGAGGGACTTAGAAGAATTTTGTGATATTTTTTATTAAAATGGTGTATAAGGGTATATATTTAAATATATTTTATGCACTGTATATGAGCTGGCGATTTCTAAGTCTGTGGTTCCGAGAAGGGGTAACCAGGCTCACTAATAAAGGTCAAGCCACTTGGCTGCCAGAATGCCCTGCTTCAGCACAGACCAGAAAGGCATTGTGATAAGCGTATCCCCGGTATAGTCAGGGGTTAATGGGAGTCGTCCCCGTCCCCCCAGTATACGCCTAGAACCATGGACCCGGTACTTGTGGTTCGGACTGTCTCCAACCAGCCATAACGTTGTGAGAGTGAAATTATGTCTAAGTCCAGCTTTGGTACATTAGAAGCAACTCTCAAACTTAACCTAAGCGTTTTTCGAAGCTACTTTTTGGCTAACTTCTTATAGGAAGGTCTAGGAGCTCTGAAAATGAACGTGCAAATCTTTCACTCTTCCCGAGGGACTTAGAAGAATTTTGTGATATTTTTTATTAAAATGGTGTATAAGGGTATATATTTAAATATATTTTATGCACTGTATATGAGCTGGCGATTTCTAAGTCTGTGGTTCCGAGAGGGGGTAACCAGGGTTACTAATAAAAGTCAAACCACTTGGCTGCCAGAATGCCCTGCTTCAGCACAGACCAGAAAGGCATTGTGATAAGCGTATCCCCGGTACAGTCAGGGGTTAATGGGAGTCGTCCCCGTCCCCCCAGTATACGCCTAGAACCATGGACCCGGTACTTGTGGTTCGGACTGTCTCCAACCAGCCATAACGTTGTGAGAGTGAAATTATGTCTAAGTCCAGCTTTGGTACATTAGAAGCAACTCTGAAACTTAACCTAAGCGTTTTTCGAAGCTACTTTTTGGCTAACTTCTTATAGGAAGGTCTAGGAGCTCTGAAAATGAACGTGCGCGTCTTTCACTCTTCTCGAGGGACTTAGAATAATTTTGTGATATTTTTTATTAAAATGGTGTATAAGGGTATATATTTAAATATATTTTATGCACTGTATATGAGCTGGCGATTTCTAAGTCTGTGGTTCCGAGAGGGGGTAACCAGGGTTTCTAATAAAAGTCAAACCACTTGGCTGCCAGAATGCCCTGCTTCAGCACAGACCAGAAAGGCATTGTGATAAGCGTATCCCCGGTACAGTCAGGGGTTAATGGGAGTCGTCCCCGTCCCCCCAGTATACGCCCAGAACCATGGACCCGGTACTTGTGGTTCGGACTGTCTCCAACCAGCCATAATGTTGTGAGAGTATAATTATGTCTAAGTCCAGCTTTGGTACATTAGAAGCAACTCTCAAACTTAACCTAAGCGTTTTTCGAAGCTACTTTTTGGCTAACTTCTTATAGGAAGGTCTAGGAGCTCTGAAAATGAACGTGCGCATCTTTCACTCTTCCCGAGGGACTTAGAAGAATTTTGTGATATTTTTTATTAAAATGGTGTATAAGGGTATATATTTAAATATATTTTATGCACTGTATATGAGCTGGCGATTTCTAAGTCTGTGGTTCCGAGAGGGGGTAACCAGGGTTACTAATAAAAGTCAAACCACTTGGCTGCCAGAATGCCCTGCTTCAGCACAGACCAGAAAGGCATTGTGATAAGCGTATCCCCGGTATAGTCAGGGGTTAATGGGAGTCGTCCCCGTCCCACCAGTATACGCCCAGAACCATGGAACCGGTACTTGTGGTTCGGACTCTCTCCAACCAGCCATAATGTTGTGAGAGTGAAATTATGTCTAAGTCCAGCTTTGGTACATTAGAAGCAACTCTGAAACTTAACCTAAGCGTTTTTCGAAGCTACTTTTTGGCTAACTTCTTATAGGAAGGTCTAGGAGCTCTGAAAATGAACGTGCGCGTCTTTCACTCTTCTCGAGGGTCTTAGAAGAATTTTGTGATATTTTTTATTAAAATGGTGTATAAGGGT
Source organism: Ascaphus truei (assembly GCF_040206685.1). Lineage (NCBI taxonomy): Eukaryota > Metazoa > Chordata > Amphibia > Anura > Ascaphidae > Ascaphus > Ascaphus truei. The sequence continues at coordinate 280,321,146 of NC_134483.1, forward strand.
ATATATTTAAATATATTTTATGCACTGTATATGAGCTGGCGATTTCTAAGTCTGTGGTTCCGAGAAGGGGTAACCAGGCTCACTAATAAAGGTCAAGCCACTTGGCTGCCAGAATGCCCTGCTTCAGCACAGACCAGAAAGGCATTGTGATAAGCGTATCCCCGGTATAGTCAGGGGTTAATGGGAGTCGTCCCCGTCCCCCCAGTATACGCCCAGAACCATGGACCCGGTACTTGTGGTTCGGACTGTCTCCAACCAGCCATAATGTTGTGAGAGTGAAATTATGTCTAAGTCCAGCTTTGGTACATTAGAAGCAACTCTCAAACTTAACCTAAGCGTTTTTCGAAGCTACTTTTTGGCTAACTTCTTATAGGAAGGTGTAGGAGCTCTGAAAATGAACGTGCGAATCTTTCACTCTTCCCGAGGGACTTAGAAGAATTTTGTGATATTTTTTATTAAAATGGTGTATAAGGGTATATATTTAAATATATTTTATGCACTGTATATGAGCTGGCGATTTCTAAGTCTGTGGTTCCGAGAGGGGGTAACCAGGGTTACTAATAAAAGTCAAACCACTTGGCTGCCAGAATGCCCTGCTTCAGCACAGACCAGAAAGGCATTGTGATAAGCGTATCCCCGGTATAGTCAGGGGTTAATGGGAGTCGTCCCCGTCCCACCAGTATACGCCCAGAACCATGGAACCGGTACTTGTGGTTCGGACTCTCTCCAACCAGCCATAATGTTGTGAGAGTGAAATTATGTCTAAGTCCAGCTTTGGTACATTAGAAGCAACTCTGAAACTTAACCTAAGCGTTTTTCGAAGCTACTTTTTGGCTAACTTCTTATAGGAAGGTCTAGGAGCTCTGAAAATGAACGTGCGCGTCTTTCACTCTTCTCGAGGGTCTTAGAAGAATTTTGTGATATTTTTTATTAAAATGGTGTATAAGGGTATATATTTAAATATATTTTATGCACTGTATATGAGCTGGCGATTTCTAAGTCTGTGGTTCCGAGAAGGGGTAACCAGGCTCACTAATAAAGGTCAAGCCACTTGGCTGCCAGAATGCCCTGCTTCAGCACAGACCAGAAAGGCATTGTGATAAGCGTATCCCCGGTATAGTCAGGGGTTAATGGGAGTCGTCCCCGTCCCCCCAGTATACGCCCAGAACCATGGACCCGGTACTTGTGGTTCGGACTGTCTCCAACCAGCCATAATGTTGTGAGAGTGAAATTATGTCTAAGTCCAGCTTTGGTACATTAGAAGCAACTCTCAAACTTAACCTAAGCGTTTTTCGAAGCTACTTTTTGGCTAACTTCTTATAGGAAGGTGTAGGAGCTCTGAAAATGAACGTGCGAATCTTTCACTCTTCCCGAGGGACTTAGAAGAATTTTGTGATATTTTTTATTAAAATGGTGTATAAGGGTATATATTTAAATATATTTTATGCACTGTATATGAGCTGGCGATTTCTAAGTCTGTGGTTCCGAGAGGGGGTAACCAGGGTTACTAATAAAAGTCAAACCACTTGGCTGCCAGAATGCCCTGCTTCAGCACAGACCAGAAAGGCATTGTGATAAGCGTATCCCCGGTATAGTCAGGGGTTAATGGGAGTCGTCCCCGTCCCCCCAGTATACGCCCAGAACCATGGACCCGGTACTTGTGGTTCGGACTGTCTCCAACCAGCCATAATGTTGTGAGAGTGAAATTATGTCTAAGTCCAGCTTTGGTACATTAGAAGCAACTCTCAAACTTAACCTAAGCGTTTTTCGAAGCTACTTTTTGGCTAACTTCTTATAGGAAGGTGTAGGAGCTCTGAAAATGAACGTGCGAATCTTTCACTCTTCCCGAGGGACTTAGAAGAATTTTGTGATATTTTTTATTAAAATGGTGTATAAGGGTATATATTTAAATATATTTTATGCACTGTATATGAGCTGGCGATTTCTAAGTCTGTGGTTCCGAGAGGGGGTAACCAGGGTTACTAATAAAAGTCAAACCACTTGGCTGCCAGAATGCCCTGCTTCAGCACAGACCAGAAAGGCATTGTGATAAGCGTATCCCCGGTACAGTCAGGGGTTAATGGGAGTCGTTCCCGTCCCCCCAGTATACGCCCAGAACCATGGACCCGGTACTTGTGGTTCGGACTGTCTCCAACCAGCCATAACGTTGTGAGAGTGAAATTATGTCTAAGTCCAGCTTTGGTACATTAGAAGCAACTCTCAAACTTAACCTAAGCGTTTTTCGAAGCTACTTTTTGGCTAACTTCTTATAGGAAGGTCTAGGAGCTCTGAAAATGAACCTGCGCATCTTTCACTCTTCCCGAGGAACTTAGTAGAATTTTGTGATATTTTTTATTAAAATGGTGTATAAGGGTATATATTTAAATATATTTTATGCACTGTATATGAGCTGGCGATTTCTAAGTCTGTGGTTCCGAGAGGGGGTAACCAGGGTTACTAATAAAAGTAAAACCACTTGGCTGCCAGAATGCCCTGCTTCAGCACAGACCAGAAAGGCATTGTGATAAGCGTATCCCCGGTATAGTCAGGGGTTAATGGGAGTCGTCCCCGTCCCCCCAGTATACGCCTAGAACCATGGACCCGGTACTTGTGGTTCGGACTGTCTCCAACCAGCCATAACGTTGTGAGAGTGAAATTATGTCTAAGTCCAGCTTTGATACATTAGAAGAAACTCTCAAACTTAACCTAAGCGTTTTTCGAAGCTACTTTTTGGCTAACTTCGTATAAGAAGGTCTAGGAGCTCTGAAAATGACCGTGCGCATCTTTCACTCTTCCCGAGGGACTTAGAAGAATTTTGTGATATTTTTTATTAAAATGGTGTTTAAGGGTATATATTTAAATATATTTTATGCACTGTATATGAGCTGGCGATTTCTAAGTCTGTGGTTCCGAGAGGGGGTAACCAGGCTCACTAATAAAGGTCAAGCCACTTGGCTGCCAGAATGCCCTGCTTCAGCACAGACCAGAAAGGCATTGTGATAAGCGTATCCCCGGTATAGTCAGGGGTTAATGGGAGTCGTTCCCGTCCCCCCAGTATACGCCCAGAACCATGGACCCGGTACTTGTGGTTCGGACTGTCTCCTACCAGCCATAATGTTGTGAGAGTGAAATTATGTCTAAGTCCAGCTTTGGTACATTAGAAGCAACTCTCAAACTTAACCTAAGCGTTTTTCGAAGCTACTTTTTGGCTAACTTCTTATAGGAAGGTCTAGGAGCTCTGAAAATAAACGTGCGCATCTTTCACTCTTCCCGAGGGACTTAGAAGAATGTTGTGATATTTTTTATTAAAATGGTGTTTAAGGGTATATATTTAAATATATTTTATGCACTGTATATGAGCTGGCGATTTCTAAGTCTGTGGTTCCGAGAGGGGGTAACCAGGCTCACTAATAAAGGTCAAGCCACTTGGCTGCCAGAATGCCCTGCTTCAGCACAGACCAGAAAGGCATTGTGATAAGCGTATCCCCGGTATAGTCAGGGGTTAATGGGAGTCGTTCCTGTCCCCCCAGTATACGCCCAGAACTATGGACCCGGTACTTGTGGTTCGGACTGTCTCCAACCAGCCATAATGTTGTGAGAGTGAAATTATGTCTAAGTCCAGCTTTGGTACATTAGAAGCAACTCTGAAACTTAACCAAAGCATTTTTCGAAGCTACTTTTTGGCTAACTTCTTATAGGAAGGTCTAGGAGCTCTGAAAATGAACCTGCGCATCTTTCACTCTTCCCGAGGAACTTAGAAGAATTTTGTGATATTTTTTATTAAAATGGTGTATAAGGGTATATATTTAAATATATTTTATGCACTGTATATGAGCTGGCGATTTCTAAGTCTGTGGTTCCGAGAGGGGGTAACCAGGGTTACTAATAAAAGTCAAACCACTTGGCTGCCAGAATGCCCTGCTTCAGCACAGACCAGAAAGGCATTGTGATAAGCGTATCCCCGGTATAGTCAGGGGTTAATGGGAGTCGTCCCCGTCCCACCAGTATACGCCCAGAACCATGGACCCGGTACTTGTGGTTCGGACTCTCTCCAACCAGCCATAATGTTGTGAGAGTGAAATTATGTCTAAGTCCAGCTTTGGTACATTAGAAGCAACTCTGAAACTTAACCTAAGCGTTTTTCGAAGCTACTTTTTGGCTAACTTCTTATAGGAAGGTCTAGGAGCTCTGAAAATGAACGTGCGCGTCTTTCACTCTTCTCGAGGGACTTAGAAGAATTTTGTGATATTTTTTATTAAAATGGTGTATAAGGGTATATATTTAAATATATTTTATGCACTGTATATGAGCTGGCGATTTCTAAGTCTGTGGTTCCGAGAAGGGGTAACCAGGCTCACTAATAAAGGTCAAGCCACTTGGCTGCCAGAATGCCCTGCTTCAGCACAGACCAGAAAGGCATTGTGATAAGCGTATCCCCGGTATAGTCAGGGGTTAATGGGAGTCGTCCCCGTCCCCCCAGTATACGCCTAGAACCATGGACCCGGTACTTGTGGTTCGGACTGTCTCCAACCAGCCATAACGTTGTGAGAGTGAAATTATGTCTAAGTCCAGCTTTGGTACATTAGAAGCAACTCTCAAACTTAACCTAAGCGTTTTTCGAAGCTACTTTTTGGCTAACTTCTTATAGGAAGGTCTAGGAGCTCTGAAAATGAACGTGCAAATCTTTCACTCTTCCCGAGGGACTTAGAAGAATTTTGTGATATTTTTTATTAAAATGGTGTATAAGGGTATATATTTAAATATATTTTATGCACTGTATATGAGCTGGCGATTTCTAAGTCTGTGGTTCCGAGAGGGGGTAACCAGGGTTACTAATAAAAGTCAAACCACTTGGCTGCCAGAATGCCCTGCTTCAGCACAGACCAGAAAGGCATTGTGATAAGCGTATCCCCGGTACAGTCAGGGGTTAATGGGAGTCGTCCCCGTCCCCCCAGTATACGCCTAGAACCATGGACCCGGTACTTGTGGTTCGGACTGTCTCCAACCAGCCATAACGTTGTGAGAGTGAAATTATGTCTAAGTCCAGCTTTGGTACATTAGAAGCAACTCTGAAACTTAACCTAAGCGTTTTTCGAAGCTACTTTTTGGCTAACTTCTTATAGGAAGGTCTAGGAGCTCTGAAAATGAACGTGCGCGTCTTTCACTCTTCTCGAGGGACTTAGAAGAATTTTGTGATATTTTTTATTAAAATGGTGTATAAGGGTATATATTTAAATATATTTTATGCACTGTATATGAGCTGGCGATTTCTAAGTCTGTGGTTCCGAGAGGGGGTAACCAGGGTTTCTAATAAAAGTCAAACCACTTGGCTGCCAGAATGCCCTGCTTCAGCACAGACCAGAAAGGCATTGTGATAAGCGTATCCCCGGTACAGTCAGGGGTTAATGGGAGTCGTCCCCGTCCCCCCAGTATACGCCCAGAACCATGGACCCGGTACTTGTGGTTCGGACTGTCTCCAACCAGCCATAATGTTGTGAGAGTATAATTATGTCTAAGTCCAGCTTTGGTACATTAGAAGCAACTCTCAAACTTAACCTAAGCGTTTTTCGAAGCTACTTTTTGGCTAACTTCTTATAGGAAGGTCTAGGAGCTCTGAAAATGAACGTGCGCATCTTTCACTCTTCCCGAGGGACTTAGAAGAATTTTGTGATATTTTTTATTAAAATGGTGTATAAGGGTATATACTGTATATTAATATATTTTATGCACTGTATATGAGCTGGCGATTTCTAAGTCTGTGGTTCCGAGAGGGGGTAACCAGGCTCACTAATAAAGGTCAAGCCACTTGGCTGCCAGAATGCCCTGCTTCAGCACAGACCAGAAAGGCATTGTGATAAGCGTATCCCCGGTATAGTCAGGGGTTAATGGGAGTTGTTCCCGTCCCCCCAGTATACGCCCAGAACCATGGACCCGGTACTTGTGGTTCGGACTGTCTCCTACCAGCCATAATGTTGTGAGAGTGAAATTATGTCTAAGTCCAGCTTTGGTACATTAGAAGCAACTCTCAAACTTAACCTAAGCGTTTTTCAAAGCTACTTTTTGGCTAACTTCTTATAGGAAGGTCTAGGAGCTCTGAAAATAAACGTGCGCATCTTTCACTCTTCCCGAGGGACTTAGAAGAATGTTGTGATATTTTTTATTAAAATGGTGTTTAAGGGTATATATTTAAATATATTTTATGCACTGTATATGAGCTGGCGATTTCTAAGTCTGTGGTTCCGAGAGGGGGTAACCAGGCTCACTAATAAAGGTCAAGCCACTTGGCTGCCAGAATGCCCTGCTTCAGCACAGACCAGAAAGGCATTGTGATAAGCGTATCCCCGGTATAGTCAGGGGTTAATGGGAGTCGTCCCCGTCCCCCCAGTATACGCCTAGAACCATGGACCCGGTACTTGTGGTTCGGACTGTCTCCAACCAGCCATAACGTTGTGAGACTGAAATTATGTCTAAGTCCAGCTTTGGTACATTAGAAGCAACTCTCAAACTTAACCTAAGCGTTTTTCGAAGCTACTTTTTGGCTAACTTCTTATAGGAAGGTCTAGGAGCTCTGAAAATGAACGTGCGCGTCTTTCACTCTTCCCGAGGTACTTAGAAGAATTTTGTGATATTTTTTATTAAAATGGTGTATAAGGCTATATACTGTATATAAATATATTTTATGCACTGTATATGAGCTGGCGATTTCTAAGTCTGTGGTTCCGAGAGGGGGTAACCAGGCTCACTAATAAAGGTCAAGCCACTTGGTTGCCAGAATGCCCTGCTTCAGCACAGACCAGAAAGGCATTGTGATAAGCGTATCCCCGGTATAGTCAGGGGTTAATGGGAGTCGTTCCCGTCCCCCCAGTATACGCCCAGAACCATGGACCCGGTACTTGTGGTTCGGACTGTCTCCAACCAGCCATAATGTTGTGAGAGTGAAATTATGTCTAAGTCCAGCTTTGGTACATTAGAAGCAACTCTGAAACTTAACCAAAGCATTTTTCGAAGCTACTTTTTGGCTAACTTCTTATAGGAAGGTCTAGGAGCTCTGAAAATGAACGTGCGCGTCTTTCACTCTTCCCGAGGGACTTAGAAGAATTTTGTGATATTTTTTATTAAAATGGTGTATAAGGGTATATATTTAAATATATTTTATGCACTGTATATGAGCTGGCGATTTCTAAGTCTGTGGTTCCGAGAGGGGGTAACCAGGGTTTCTAATAAAAGTCAAACCACTTGGCTGCCAGAATGCCCTTCTTCAGCACAGACCAGAAAGGCATTGTGATAAGCGTATCCCCGGTACAGTCAGGGGTTAATGGGAGTCGTCCCCGTCCCCCCAGTATACGCCCAGAACCATGGACCCGGTACTTGTGGTTCGGACTGTCTCCAACCAGCCATAATGTTGTGAGAGTATAATTATGTCTAAGTCCAGCTTTGGTACATTAGAAGCAACTCTCAAACTTAACCTAAGCGTTTTTCAAAGCTACTTTTTGGCTAACTTCTTATAGGAAGGTCTAGGAGCTCTGAAAATAAATGTGCGCATCTTTCACTCTTCCCGAGGGACTTAGAAGAATGTTGTGATATTTTTTATTAAAATGGTGTTTAAGGGTATATATTTAAATATATTTTATGCACTGTATATGAGCTGGCGATTTCTAAGTCTGTGGTTCCGAGAGGGGGTAACCAGGCTCACTAATAAAGGTCAAGCCACTTGGCTGCCAGAATGCCCTGCTTCAGCACAGACCAGAAAGGCATTGTGATAAGCGTATCCCCGGTATAGTCAGGGGTTAATGGGAGTCGTTCCCGTCCCCCCAGTATACGCCCAGAACCATGGACCCGGTACTTGTGGTTCGGACTGTCTCCAACCAGCCATAATGTTGTGAGAGTGAAATTATGTCTAAGTCCAGCTTTGGTACATTAGAAGCAACTCTGAAACTTAACCAAAGCATTTTTCGAAGCTACTTTTTGGCTAACTTCTTATAGGAAGGTCTAGGAGCTCTGAAAATGAACGTGCGCGTCTTTCACTCTTCCCGAGGGACTTAGAAGAATTTTGTGATATTTTTTATTAAAATGGTGTATAAGGGTATATATTTAAATATATTTTATGCACTGTATATGAGCTGGCGATTTCTAAGTCTGTGGTTCCGAGAGGGGGTAACCAGGGTTTCTAATAAAAGTCAAACCACTTGGCTGCCAGAATGCCCTGCTTCAGCACAGACCAGAAAGGCATTGTGATAAGCGTATCCCCGGTACAGTCAGGGGTTAATGGGAGTCGTCCCCGTCCCCCCAGTATACGCCCAGAACCATGGACCCGGTACTTGTGGTTCGGACTGTCTCCAACCAGCCATAATGTTGTGAGAGTATAATTATGTCTAAGTCCAGCTTTGGTACATTAGAAGCAACTCTCAAACTTAACCTAAGCGTTTTTCGAAGCTACTTTTTGGCTAACTTCTTATAGGAAGGTCTAGGAGCTCTGAAAATGAACGTGCGCATCTTTCACTCTTCCCGAGGGACTTAGAAGAATTTTGTGATATTTTTTATTAAAATGGTGTATAAGGGTATATACTGTATATTAATATATTTTATGCACTGTATATGAGCTGGCGATTTCTAAGTCTGTGGTTCCGAGAGGGGGTAACCAGGCTCACTAATAAAGGTCAAGTCACTTGGCTGCCAGAATGCCCTGCTTCAGCACAGACCAGAAAGGCATTGTGATAAGCGTATCCCCGGTATAGTCAGGGGTTAATGGGAGTTGTTCCCGTCCCCCCAGTATACGTCCAGAACCATGGACCCGGTACTTGTGGTTCGGACTGTCTCCTACCAGCCATAATGTTGTGAGAGTGAAATTATGTCTAAGTCCAGCTTTGGTACATTAGAAGCAACTCTCAAACTTAACCTAAGCGTTTTTCAAAGCTACTTTTTGGCTAACTTCTTATAGGAAGGTCTAGGAGCTCTGAAAATAAACGTGCGCATCTTTCACTCTTCCCGAGGGACTTAGAAGAATGTTGTGATATTTTTTATTAAAATTGTGTTTAAGGGTATATATTTAAATATATTTTATGCACTGTATATGAGCTGGCGATTTCTAAGTCTGTGGTTCCGAGAGGGGGTAACCAGGCTCACTAATAAAGGTCAAGCCACTTGGCTGCCAGAATGCCCTGCTTCAGCACAGACCAGAAAGGCATTGTGATAAGTGTATCCCCGGTATAGTCAGGGGTTAATGGGAGTCGTTCCCGTCCCCCCAGTATACGCCCAGAACCATGGACCCGGTACTTGTGGTTCGGACTGTCTCCAACCAGCCATAATGTTGTGAGAGTGAAATTATGTCTAAGTCCAGCATTGGTACATTAGAAGCAACTCTGAAACTTAACCAAAGCATTTTTCGAAGCTACTTTTTGGCTAACTTCTTATAGGAAGGTCTAGGAGCTCTGAAAATGAACGTGCGCGTCTTTCACTCTTCCCGAGGGACTTAGAAGAATTTTGTGATATTTTTTATTAAAATGGTGTATAAGGGTATATATTTAAATATATTTTATGCACTGTATATGAGCTGGCGATTTCTAAGTCTGTGGTTCCGAGAGGGGGTAACCAGGGTTTCTAATAAAAGTCAAACCACTTGGCTGCCAGAATGCCCTGCTTCAGCACAGACCAGAAAGGCATTGTGATAAGCGTATCCCCGGTACAGTCAGGGGTTAATGGGAGTCGTCCCCGTCCCCCCAGTATACGCCCAGAACCATGGACCCGGTACTTGTGGTTCGGACTGTCTCCAACCAGCCATAATGTTGTGAGAGTATAATTATGTCTAAGTCCAGCTTTGGTACATTAGAAGCAACTCTCAAACTTAACCTAAGCGTTTTTCAAAGCTACTTTTTGGCTAACTTCTTATAGGAAGGTCTAGGAGCTCTGAAAATGAACGTGCGCATCTTTCACTCTTCCCGAGGGACTTAGAAGAATTTTGTGATATTTTTTATTAAAATGGTGTATAAGGGTATATACTGTATATTAATATATTTTATGCACTGTATATGAGCTGGCGATTTCTAAGTCTGTGGTTCCGAGAGGGGGTAACCAGGCTCACTAATAAAGGTCAAGCCACTTGGCTGCCAGAATGCCCTGCTTCAGCACAGACCAGAAAGGCATTGTGATAAGCGTATCCCCGGTATAGTCAGGGGTTAATGGGAGTTGTTCCCGTCCCCCCAGTATACGCCCAGAACCATGGACCCGGTACTTGTGGTTCGGACTGTCTCCTACCAGCCATAATGTTGTGAAAGTGAAATTATGTCTAAGTCCAGCTTTGGTACATTAGAAGCAACTCTCAAACTTAACCTAAGCGTTTTTCAAAGCTACTTTTTGGCTAACTTCTTATAGGAAGGTCTAGGAGCTCTGAAAATAAACGTGCGCATCTTTCACTCTTCCCGAGGGACTTAGAAGAATGTTGTGATATTTTTTATTAAAATGGTGTTTAAGGGTATATATTTAAATATATTTTATGCACTGTATATGAGCTGGCGATTTCTAAGTCTGTGGTTCCGAGAGGGGGTAACCAGGCTCACTAATAAAGGTCAAGCCACTTGGCTGCCAGAATGCCCTGCTTCAGCACAGACCAGAAAGGCATTGTGATAAGCGTATCCCCGGTATAGTCAGGGGTTAATGGGAGTCGTCCCCGTCCCCCCAGTATACGCCTAGAACCATGGACCCGGTACTTGTGGTTCGGACTGTCTCCAACCAGCCATAACGTTGTGAGAGTGAAATTATGTCTAAGTCCAGCTTTGGTACATTAGAAGCAACTCTCAAACTTAACCTAAGCGTTTTTCGAAGCTACTTTTTGGCTAACTTCTTATAGGAAGGTCTAGGAGCTCTGAAAATGAACGTGCGCGTCTTTCACTCTTCCCGAGGTACTTAGAAGAATTTTGTGATATTTTTTATTAAAATGGTGTATAAGGGTATATACTGTATATAAATATATTTTATGCACTGTATATGAGCTGGCGATTTCTAAGTCTGTGGTTCCGAGAGGGGGTAACCAGGCTCACTAATAAAGGTCAAGCCACTTGGCTGCCAGAATGCCCTGCTTCAGCACAGACCAGAAAGGCATTGTGATAAGCGTATCCCCGGTATAGTCAGGGGTTAATGGGAGTCGTTCCCGTCCCCCCAGTATACGCCCAGAACCATGGACCCGGTACTTGTGGTTCGGACTGTCTCCAACCAGCCATAATGTTGTGAGAGTGAAATTATGTCTAAGTCCAGCTTTGGTACATTTGAAGCAACTCTCAAACTTAACCTAAGCGTTTTTCGAAGCTACTTTTTGGCTAACTTCTTATAGGAAGGTCTAGGAGCTCTGAAAATGAACGTGCGCATCTTTCACTCTTCCCGAGGAACTTAGAAGAATTTTGTGATATTTTTTATTAAAATGGTGTATAAGGGTATATATTTAAATATATTTTATGCACTGTATATGAGCTGGCGATTTCTAAGTCTGTGGTTCCGAGAGGGGGTAACCAGGGTTTCTAATAAAAGTCAAACCACTTGGCTGCCAGAATGCCCTGCTTCAGCACAGACCAGAAAGGCATTGTGATAAGCGTATCCCCGGTACAGTCAGGGGTTAATGGGAGTCGTCCCCGTCCCCCCAGTATACGCCCAGAACCATGGACCCGGTACTTGTGGTTCGGACTGTCTCCAACCAGCCATAATGTTGTGAGAGTGAAATTATGTCTAAGTCCAGCTTTGGTACATTTGAAGCAACTCTCAAACTTAACCTAAGCGTTTTTCGAAGCTACTTTTTGGCTAACTTCTTATAGGAAGGTCTAGGAGCTCTGAAAATGAACGTGCGCATCTTTCACTCTTCCCGAGGAACTTAGAAGAATTTTGTGATATTTTTTATTAAAATGGTGTATAAGGGTATATATTTAAATATATTTTATGCACTGTATATGAGCTGGCGATTTCTAAGTCTGTGGTTCCGAGAGGGGGTAACCAGGGTTTCTAATAAAAGTCAAACCACTTGGCTGCCAGAATGCCCTGCTTCAGCACAGACCAGAAAGGCATTGTGATAAGCGTATCCCCGGTACAGTCAGGGGTTAATGGGAGTCGTCCCCGTCCCCCCAGTATACGCCCAGAACCATGGACCCGGTACTTGTGGTTCGGACTGTCTCCAACCAGCCATAATGTTGTGAGAGTGAAATTATGTCTAAGTCCAGCTTTGGTACATTAGAAGCAACTCTGAAACTTAACCAAAGCATTTTTCGAAGCTACTTTTTGGCTAACTTCTTATAGGAAGGTCTAGGAGCTCTGAAAATGAACGTGCGCGTCTTTCACTCTTCCCGAGGGACTTAGAAGAATTTTGTGATATTTTTTATTAAAATGGTGTATAAGGGTATATATTTAAATATATTTTATGCACTGTATATGAGCTGGCGATTTCTAAGTCTGTGGTTCCGAGAGGGGGTAACCAGGGTTTCTAATAAAAGTCAAACCACTTGGCTGCCAGAATGCCCTGCTTCAGCACAGACCAGAAAGGCATTGTGATAAGCGTATCCCCGGTACAGTCAGGGGTTAATGGGAGTCGTCCCCGTCCCCCCAGTATACGCCCAGAACCATGGACCCGGTACTTGTGGTTCGGACTGTCTCCAACCAGCCATAATGTTGTGAGAGTATAATTATGTCTAAGTCCAGCTTTGGTACATTAGAAGCAACTCTCAAACTTAATCTAAGCGTTTTTCGAAGCTACTTTTTGGCTAACTTCTTATAGGAAGGTCTAGGAGCTCTGAAAATGAACGTGCGCATCTTTCACTCTTCCCGAGGGACATAGAAGAATTTTGTGATATTTTTTATTAAAATGGTGTATAAGGGTATATACTGTATATAAATATATTTTATGCACTGTATATGAGCTGGCGATTTCTAAGTCTGTGGTTCCGAGAGGGGGTAACCAGGCTCACTAATAAAGGTCAAGCCACTTGGCTGCCAGAATGCCCTGCTTCAGCACAGACCAGAAAGGCATTGTGATGAGCGTATCCCCGGTATAGTCAGGGGTTAATGGGAGTCGTTCCCGTCCCCCCAGTATACGCCCAGAACCATGGACCCGGTACTTGTGGTTCGGACTGTCTCCAGCCAGCCATAATGTTGTGAGAGTGAAATTATGTCTAAATCCAGCTTTGGTACATTTGAAGCAACTCTCAAACTTAACCTAAGCGTTTTTCGAAGCTACTTTTTGGCTAACTTCTTATAGGAAGGTCTAGGAGCTCTGAAAATGAACGTGCGCATCTTTCACTCTTCCCGAGGAACTTAGAAGAATTTTGTGATATTTTTTATTAAAATGGTGTATAAGGGTATATATTTAAATATATTTTATGCACTGTATATGAGCTGGCGATTTCTAAGTCTGTGGTTCCGAGAGGGGGTAACCAGGGTTTCTAATAAAAGTCAAACCACTTGGCTGCCAGAATGCCCTGCTTCAGCACAGACCAGAAAGGCATTGTGATAAGCGTATCCCCGGTACAGTCAGGGGTTAATGGGAGTCGTCCCCGTCCCCCCAGTATACGCCCAGAACCATGGACCCGGTACTTGTGGTTCGGACTGTCTCCAACCAGCCATAATGTTGTGAGAGTATAATTATGTCTAAGTCCAGCTTTGGTACATTAGAAGCAACTCTCAAACTTAACCTAAGCGTTTTTCGAAGCTACTTTTTGGCTAACTTCTTATAGGAAGGTTTAGGAGCTCTGAAAATGAACGTGCGCATCTTTCACTCTTCCCGAAGGACTTAGAAGAATTTTGTGATATTTTTTATTAAAATGGTGTTTAAGGGTATATATTTAAATATATTTTATGCACTGTATATGAGCTGGCGATTTCTAAGTCTGTGGTTCCGAGAGGGGGTAACCAGGCTCACTAATAAAGGCCAAGCCACTTGGCTGCCAGAATGCCCTGCTTCAGCACAGACCAGAAAGGCATTGTGATAAGCGTATCCCCGGTATAGTCAGGGGTTAATTGGAGTCGTCCCCGTCCCCCCAGTATACGCCTAGAACCATGGACCCGGTACTTGTGGTTCGGACTGTCTCCAACCAGCCATAACGTTGTGAGAGTGAAATTATGTCTAAGTCCAGCTTTGGTACATTAGAAGCAACTCTGAAACTTAACCTAAGCGTTTTTCGAAGCTACTTTTTGGCTAACTTCTTATAGGAAGGTCTAGGAGCTCTGAAAATGAACGTGCGCGTCTTTCACTCTTCCCGAGGGACTTAGAAGAATTTTGTGATATTTTTTATTAAAATGGTGTATAAGGGTATATATTTAAATATATTTTATGCACTGTATATGAGCTGGCGATTTCTAAGTCTGTGGTTCCGAGAGGGGGTAACCAGGGTTTCTAATAAAGGCCAAGCCACTTGGCTGCCAGAATTCCCTGCTTCAGCACAGACCAGAAAGGCATTGTGACAAGCGTATCCCCGGTATAGTCAGGGGTTAATGGGAGTCGTCCCCGTCCCCCCAGTATACGCCTAGAACCATGGACCCGGTACTTGTGGTTCGGACTGTCTCCAACCAGCCATAACGTTGTGAGAGTGAAATTATGTCTAAGTCCAGCTTTGGTACATTAGAAGCAACTCTGAAACTTAACCTAAGCGTTTTTCGAAGCTACTTTTTGGCTAACTTCTTATAGGAAGGTCTAGGAGCTCTGAAAATGAACGTGCGCGTCTTTCACTCTTCCCGAGGGACTTAGAAGAATTTTGTGATATTTTTTATTAAAATGGTGTATAAGGGTATATATTTAAATATATTTTATGCACTGTATATGAGCTGGCGATTTCTAAGTCTGTGGTTCCGAGAGGGGGTAACCAGGGTTTCTAATAAAAGTCAAACCACTTGGCTGCCAGAATGCCCTGCTTCAGCACAGACCAGAAAGGCATTGTGATAAGCGTATCCCCGGTACAGTCAGGGGTTAATGGGAGTCGTCCCCGTCCCCCCAGTATACGCCCAGAACCATGGACCCGGTACTTGTGGTTCGGACTGTCTCCAACCAGCCATAATGTTGTGAGAGTGAAATTATGTCTAAGTCCAGCTTTGGTACATTAGAAGCAACTCTGAAACTTAACCAAAGCATTTTTCGAAGCTACTTTTTGGCTAACTTCTTATAGGAAGGTCTAGGAGCTCTGAAAATGAACGTGCGCGTCTTTCACTCTTCCCGAGGGACTTAGAAGAATTTTGTGATATTTTTTATTAAAATGGTGTATAAGGGTATATATTTAAATATATTTTATGCACTGTATATGAGCTGGCGATTTCTAAGTCTGTGGTTCCGAGAGGGGGTAACCAGGGTTTCTAATAAAAGTCAAACCACTTGGCTGCCAGAATGCCCTGCTTCAGCACAGACCAGAAAGGCATTGTGATAAGCGTATCCCCGGTACAGTCAGGGGTTAATGGGAGTCGTCCCCGTCCCCCCAGTATACGCCCAGAACCATGGACCCGGTACTTGTGGTTCGGACTGTCTCCAACCAGCCATAATGTTGTGAGAGTATAATTATGTCTAAGTCCAGCTTTGGTACATTAGAAGCAACTCTCAAACTTAACCTAAGCGTTTTTCGAAGCTACTTTTTGGCTAACTTCTTATAGGAAGGTCTAGGAGCTCTGAAAATGAACGTGCGCATCTTTCACTCTTCCCGAGGGACATAGAAGAATTTTGTGATATTTTTTATTAAAATGGTGTATAAGGGTATATACTGTATATAAATATATTTTATGCACTGTATATGAGCTGGCGATTTCTAAGTCTGTGGTTCCGAGAGGGGGTAACCAGGCTCACTAATAAAGGTCAAGCCACTTGGCTGCCAGAATGCCCTGCTTCAGCACAGACCAGAAAGGCATTGTGATAAGCGTATCCCCGGTATAGTCAGGGGTTAATGGGAGTCGTTCCCGTCCCCCCAGTATACGCCCAGAACCATGGACCCGGTACTTGTGGTTCGGACTGTCTCCTACCAGCCATAATGTTGTGAGAGTGAAATTATGTCTAAGTCCAGCTTTGGTACATTAGAAGCAACTCTCAAACTTAACCTAAGCTTTTTTCAAAGCTACTTTTTGGCTAACTTCTTATAGGAAGGTCTAGGAGCTCTGAAAATAAACGTGCGCATCTTTCACTCTTCCCGAGGGACTTAGAAGAATGTTGTGATATTTTTTATTAAAATGGTGTTTAAGGGTATATATTTAAATATATTTTATGCACTGTATATGAGCTGGCGATTTCTAAGTCTGTGGTTCCGAGAGGGGGTAACCAGGCTCACTAATAAAGGTCAAGCCACTTGGCTGCCAGAATGCCCTGCTTCAGCACAGACCAGAAAGGCATTGTGATAAGCGTATCCCCGGTATAGTCAGGGGTTAATGGGAGTCGTCCCCGTCCCCCCAGTATACGCCTAGAACCATGGACCCGGTACTTGTGGTTCGGACTGTCTCCAACCAGCCATAACGTTGTGAGAGTGAAATTATGTCTAAGTCCAGCTTTGGTACATTAGAAGCAACTCTCAAACTTAACCTAAGCGTTTTTCGAAGCTACTTTTTGGCTAACTTCTTATAGGAAGGTCTAGGAGCTCTGAAAATGAACGTGCGCGTCTTTCACTCTTCCCGAGGTACTTAGAAGAATTTTGTGATATTTTTTATTAAAATGGTGTATAAGGGTATATAATGTATATAAATATATTTTATGCACTGTATATGAGCTGGCGATTTCTAAGTCTGTGGTTCCGAGAGGGGGTAACCAGGCTCACTAATAAAGGTCAAGCCACTTGGCTGCCAGAATGCCCTGCTTCAGCACAGACCAGAAAGGCATTGTGATGAGCGTATCCCCGGTATAGTCAGGGGTTAATGGGAGTCGTTCCCGTCCCCCCAGTATACGCCCAGAACCATGGACCCGGTACTTGTGGTTCGGACTGTCTCCAGCCAGCCATAATGTTGTGAGAGTGAAATTATGTCTAAGTCCAGCTTTGGTACATTTGAAGCAACTCTCAAACTTAACCTAAGCGTTTTTCGAAGCTACTTTTTGGCTAACTTCTTATAGGAAGGTCTAGGAGCTCTGAAAATGAACGTGCGCATCTTTCACTCTTCCCGAGGAACTTAGAAGAATTTTGTGATATTTTTTATTAAAATGGTGTATAAGGGTATATATTTAAATATATTTTATGCACTGTATATGAGCTGGCGATTTCTAAGTCTGTGGTTCCGAGAGGGGGTAACCAGGGTTTCTAATAAAAGTCAAACCACTTGGCTGCCAGAATGCCCTGCTTCAGCACAGACCAGAAAGGCATTGTGATAAGCGTATCCCCGGTACAGTCAGGGGTTAATGGGAGTCGTCCCCGTCCCCCCAGTATACGCCCAGAACCATGGACCCGGTACTTGTGGTTCGGACTGTCTCCAACCAGCCATAATGTTGTGTGAGTATAATTATGTCTAAGTCCAGCTTTGGTACATTAGAAGCAACTCTCAAACTTAACCTAAGCGTTTTTCGAAGCTACTTTTTGGCTAACTTCTTATAGGAAGGTTTAGGAGCTCTGAAAATGAACGTGCGCATCTTTCACTCTTCCCGAAGGACTTAGAAGAATTTTGTGATATTTTTTATTAAAATGGTGTATAAGGGTATATATTTAAATATATTTTATGCACTGTATATGAGCTGGCGATTTCTAAGTCTGTGGTTCCGAGAGGGGGTAACCAGGCTCACTAATAAAGGCCAAGCCACTTGGCTGCCAGAATGCCCTGCTTCAGCACAGACCAGAAAGGCATTGTGATAAGCGTATCCCCGGTATTGTCAGGGGTTAATGGGAGTCGTCCCCGTCCCCCCAGTATACGCCTAGAACCATGGACCCGGTACTTGTGGTTCGGACTGTCTCCAACCAGCCATAACGTTGTGAGAGTGAAATTATGTCTAAGTCCAGCTTTGGTACATTAGAAGCAACTCTGAAACTTAACCTAAGCGTTTTTCGAAGCTACTTTTTGGCTAACTTCTTATAGGAAGGTCTAGGAGCTCTGAAAATGAACGTGCGCGTCTTTCACTCTTCCCGAGGGACTTACAGTAGAAGAATTTTGTGATATTTTTTATTAAAATGGTGTATAAGGGTATATATTTAAATATATTTTATGCACTGTATATGAGCTGGCGATTTCTAAGTCTGTGGTTCCGAGAGGGGGTAACCAGGGTTTCTAATAAAGGCCAAGCCACTTGGCTGCCAGAATGCCCTGCTTCAGCACAGACCAGAAAGGCATTGTGATAAGCGTATCCCCGGTATAGTCAGAAGTTAATGGGAGTCGTCCCCGTCCCCCCAGTATACGCCTAGAACCATGGACCCGGTACTTGTGGTTCGGACTGTCTCCAACCAGCCATAACGTTGTGAGAGTGAAATTATGTCTAAGTCCAGCTTTGGTACATTAGAAGCAACTCTGAAACTTAACCTAAGCGTTTTTCGAAGCTACTTTTTGGCTAACTTCTTATAGGAAGGTCTAGGAGCTCTGAAAATGAACGTGCGCGTCTTTCACTCTTCCCGAGGGACTTAGAAGAATTTTGTGATATTTTTTATTAAAATGGTGTATAAGGGTATATATTTAAATATATTTTATGCACTGTATATGAGCTGGCGATTTCTAAGTCTGTGGTTCCGAGAGGGGGTAACCAGGGTTTCTAATAAAGGCCAAGCCACTTGGCTGCCAGAATGCCCTGCTTCAGCACAGACCAGAAAGGCATTGTGATAAGCGTATCCCCGGTATAGTCAGGGGTTAATGGGAGTCGTCCCCGTCCCCCCAGTATACGCCCAGAACCATGGACCCGGTACTTGTGGTTCGGACTGTCTCCAACCAGCCATAATGTTGTGAGAGTATAATTATGTCTAAGTCCAGCTTTGGTACATTAGAAGCAACTCTCAAACTTAACCTAAGCGTTTTTCAAAGCTACTTTTTGGCTAACTTCTTATAGGAAGGCCTAGGAGCTCTGAAAATAAACGTGCGCATCTTTCACTCTTCCCGAGGGACTTAGAAGAATGTTGTGATATTTTTTATTAAAATGGTGTTTAAGGGTATATATTTAAATATATTTTATGCACTGTATATGAGCTGGCGATTTCTAAGTCTGTGGTTCCGAGAAGGGGTAACCAGGCTCACTAATAAAGGTCAAGCCACTTGGCTGCCAGAATGCCCTGCTTCAGCACAGACCAGAAAGGCATTGTGATAAGCGTATCCCCAGTATAGTCAGGGGTTAATGGGAGTCGTCCCCGTCCCCCCAGTATACGCCTAGAACCATGGACCCGGTACTTGTGGTTCGGACTGTCTCCAACCAGCCATAACGTTGTGAGAGTGAAATTATGTCTAAGTCCAGCTTTGGTACATTAGAAGCAACTCTCAAACTTAACCTAAGCGTTTTTCGAAGCTACTTTATGGCTAACTTCTTATAGGAAGGTCTAGGAGCTCTGAAAATGAACGTGCGCGTCTTTCACTCTTCCCGAGGTACTTAGAAGAATTTTGTGATATTTTTTATTAAAATGGTGTATAAGGGTATATACTGTATATAAATATATTTTATGCACTGTATATGAGCTGGCGATTTCTAAGTCTGTGGTTCCGAGAGGGGGTAACCAGGCTCACTAATAAAGGTCAAGCCACTTGGCTGCCAGAATGCCCTGCTTCAGCACAGACCAGAAAGGCATTGTGATAAGCGTATCCCCGGTATAGTCAGGGGTTAATGGGAGTCGTTCCCGTCCCCCCAGTATACGCCCAGAACCATGGACCCGGTACTTGTGGTTCGGACTGTCTCCAACCAGCCATAATGTTGTGAGAGTGAAATTATGTCTAAGTCCAGCTTTGGTACATTTGAAGCAACTCTCAAACTTAACCTAAGCGTTTTTCGAAGCTACTTTTTGGCTAACTTCTTATAGGAAGGTCTAGGAGCTCTGAAAATGAACGTGCGCATTTTTCACTCTTCCCGAGGAACTTAGAAGAATTTTGTGATATTTTTTATTAAAATGGTGTATAAGGGTATATATTTAAATATATTTTATGCACTGTATATGAGCTGGCGATTTCTAAGTCTGTGGTTCCGAGAGGGGGTAACCAGGGTTTCTAATAAAAGTCAAACCACTTGGCTGCCAGAATGCCCTGCTTCAGCACAGACCAGAAAGGCATTGTGATAAGCGTATCCCCGGTACAGTCAGGGGTTAATGGGAGTCGTCCCCGTCCCCCCAGTATACGCCCAGAACCATGGACCCGGTACTTGTGGTTCGGACTGTCTCCAACCAGCCATAATGTTGTCAGAGTATAATTATGTCTAAGTCCAGCATTGGTACATTAGAAGCAACTCTCAAACTTAACCTAAGCGTTTTTCGAAGCTACTTTTTGGCTAACTTCTTATAGGAAGGTTTAGGAGCTCTGAAAATGAACGTGCGCATCTTTCACTCTTCCCGAAGGACTTAGAAGAATTTTGTGATATTTTTTATTAAAATGGTGTATAAGGGTATATATTTAAATATATTTTATGCACTGTATATGAGCTGGCGATTTCTAAGTCTGTGGTTCCGAGAGGGGGTAACCAGGCTCACTAATAAAGGCCAAGCCACTTGGCTGCCAGAATGCCCTGCTTCAGCACAGACCAGAAAGGCATTGTGATAAGCGTATCCCCGGTATAGTCAGGGGTTAATGGGAGTCGTCCCCGTCCCCCCAGTATACGCCTAGAACCATGGACCCGGTACTTGTGGTTCGGACTGTCTCCAACCAGCCATAACGTTGTGAGAGTGAAATTATGTCTAAGTCCAGCTTTGGTACATTAGAAGCAACTCTGAAACTTAACCTAAGCGTTTTTCGAAGCTACTTTTTGGTTAACTTCTTATAGGAAGGTCTAGGAGCTCTGAAAATGAACGTGCGCGTCTTTCACTCTTCCCGAGGGACTTAGAAGAATTTTGTGATATTTTTTTATTAAAATGGTGTATAAGGGTATATATATAAATATATTTTATGCACTGTATATGAGCTGGGTATTTCTAAGTCTGTGGTTCCGAGAGGGGGTAACCAGGCTCACTAATAAAGGTCAAGCCACTTGGCTGCCAGAATGCCCTGCTTCAGCACAGACCAGAAAGGCATTGTGATAAGCGTATCCCCGGTATAGTCAGGGGTTAATGGGAGTCGTTCCCGTCCCCCCAGTATACGCCCAGAACCATGGACCCGGTACTTGTGGTTCGGACTGTCTCCAACCAGCCATAATGTTGTGAGAGTGAAATTATGTCTAAGTCCAGCTTTGGTACATTAGAAGCAACTCTGAAACTTAACCTAAGCGTTTTTCGATGCTACTTTTTGGCTAACTTCTTATAGGAAGGTCTAGGAGCTCTTAAAATGAACGTGCGCATCTTTCACTCTTCCCGAGGAACTTAGAAGAATTTTGTGATATTTTTTATTAAAATGGTGTATAAGGGTATATATTTAAATATATTTTATGCACTGTATATGAGCTGGCGATTTCTAAGTCTGTGGTTCCGAGAGGGGGTAACCAGGGTTTCTAATAAAAGTCAAACCACTTGGCTGCCAGAATGCCCTGCTTCAGCACAGACCAGAAAGGCATTGTGATAAGCGTATCCCCGGTACAGTCAGGGGTTAATGGGAGTCGTCCCCGTCCCCCCAGTATACGCCCAGAACCATGGACCCGGTACTTGTGGTTCGGACTGTCTCCAACCAGCCATAATGTTGTGAGAGTATAATTATGTCTAAGTCCAGCTTTGGTACATTAGAAGCAACTCTCAAACTTAACCTAAGCGTTTTTCGAAGCTACTTTTTGGCTAACTTCTTATAGGAAGGTCTAGGAGCTCTGAAAATGAACGTGCGCGTCTTTCACTCTTCCCGAGGGACTTAGAAGAATTTTGTGATATTTTTTATTAAAATGGTGTATAAGGGTATATATATAAATATATTTTATGCACTGTATATGAGCTGGCGATTTCTAAGTCTGTGGTTCCGAGAGGGGGTAACCAGGCTCACTAATAAAGGTCAAGCCACTTGGCTGCCAGAATGCCCTGCTTCAGCACAGACCAGAAAGGCATTGTGATAAGCGTATCCCCGGTATAGTCAGGGGTTAATGGGAGTCGTTCCCGTCCCCCCAGTATACGCCCAGAACCATGGACCCGGTACTTGTGGTTCGGACTGTCTCCAACCAGCCATAATGTTGTGAGAGTGAAATTATGTCTAAGTCCAGCTTTGGTACATTAGAAGCAACTCTCAAACTTAACCTAAGCGTTTTTCGAAGCTACTTTTTGGCTAACTTCTTACAGGAAGGTCTAGGAGCTCTGAAAATGAACGTGCGCATCTTTCACTCTTCCCGAGGAACTTAGAAGAATTTTGTGATATTTTTTATTAAAATGGTGTATAAGGGTATATATTTAAATATATTTTATGCACTGTATATGAGCTGGCGATTTCTAAGTCTGTGGTTCCGAGAGGGGGTAACCAGGCTCACTAATAAAGGCCAAGCCACTTGGCTGCCAGAATGCCCTGCTTCAGCACAGACCAGAAAGGCATTGTGATAAGCGTATCCCCGGTATAGTCAGGGGTTAATGGGAGTTGTCCCCGTCCCCCCAGTATACGCCTAGAACCATGGACCCGGTACTTGTGGTTCGGACTGTCTCCAACCAGCCATAACGTTGTGAGAGTGAAATTATGTCTAAGTCCAGCTTTGGTACATTAGAAGCAACTCTCAAACTTAACTTAAGCGTTTTTCGAAGGTACTTTTTGGCTAACTTCTTATAGGAAGGTCTAGGAGCTCTGAAAATAAACGTGCGCATCTTTCATTCTTCCCGAGGGACTTAGAAGAATGTTGTGATATTTTTTATTAAAATGGTGTTTAAGGGTATATATTTAAATATATTTTATGCACTGTATATGAGCTGGCGATTTCTAAGTCTGTGGTTCCGAGAGGGGGTAACCAGGCTCACTAATAAAGGTCAAGCCACTTGGCTGCCAGAATGCCCTGCTTCAGCACAGACCAGAAAGGCATTGTGATAAGCGTATCCCCGGTATAGTCAGGGGTTAATGGGAGTCGTCCCCGTCCCCCCAGTATACGCCTAGAACCATGGACCCGGTACTTGTGGTTCGGACTGTCTCCAACCAGCCATAACGTTGTGAGAGTGAAATTATGTCTAAGTCCAGCTTTGGTACATTAGAAGCAACTCTCAAACTTAACCTAAGCGTTTTTCGAAGCTACTTTTTGGCTAACTTCTTATAGGAAGGTCTAGGAGCTCTGAAAATGAACGTGCGCGTCTTTCACTCTTCCCGAGGGACTTAGAAGAATTTTGTGATATTTTTTATTAAAATGGTGTATAAGGGTATATATTTAAATATATTTTATGCACTGTATATGAGCTGGCGATTTCTACTGTAAGTCTGTGGTTCCGAGAGGGGGTAACCAGGGTTTCTAATAAAAGTCAAACCACTTGGCTGCCAGAATGCCCTGCTTCAGCACAGACCAGAAAGGCATTGTGATAAGCGTATCCCCGGTACAGTCAGGGGTTAATGGGAGTCGTCCCCGTCCCCCCAGTATACGCCCAGAACCATGGACCCGGTACTTGTGGTTCGGACTGTCTCCAACCAGCCATAATGTTGTGAGAGTATAATTATGTCTAAGTCCAGCTTTGGTACATTAGAAGCAACTCTCAAACTTAACCTAAGCGTTTTTCAAAGCTACTTTTTGGCTAACTTCTTATAGGAAGGCCTAGGAGCTCTGAAAATAAACGTGCGCATCTTTCACTCTTCCCGAGGGACTTAGAAGAATGTTGTGATATTTTTTATTAAAATGGTGTTTAAGGGTATATATTTAAATATATTTTATGCACTGTATATGAGCTGGCGATTTCTAAGTCTGTGGTTCCGAGAAGGGGTAACCAGGCTCACTAATAAAGGTCAAGCCACTTGGCTGCCAGAATGCCCTGCTTCAGCACAGACCAGAAAGGCATTGTGATAAGCGTATCCCCGGTATAGTCAGGGGTTAATGGGAGTCGTCCCCGTCCCCCCAGTATACGCCTAGAACCATGGACCCGGTACTTGTGGTTCGGACTGTCTCCAACCAGCCATAACGTTGTGAGAGTGAAATTATGTCTAAGTCCAGCTTTGGTACATTAGAAGCAACTCTCAAACTTAACCTAAGCGTTTTTCGAAGCTACTTTATGGCTAACTTCTTATAGGAAGGTCTAGGAGCTCTGAAAATGAACGTGCGCGTCTTTCACTCTTCCCGAGGTACTTAGAAGAATTTTGTGATATTTTTTATTAAAATGGTGTATAAGGGTATATACTGTATATAAATATATTTTATGCACTGTATATGAGCTGGCGATTTCTAAGTCTGTGGTTCCGAGAGGGGGTAACCAGGCTCACTAATAAAGGTCAAGCCACTTGGCTGCCAGAATGCCCTGCTTCAGCACAGACCAGAAAGGCATTGTGATAAGCGTATCCCCGGTATAGTCAGGGGTTAATGGGAGTCGTTCCCGTCCCCCCAGTATACGCCCAGAACCATGGACCCGGTACTTGTGGTTCGGACTGTCTCCAACCAGCCATAATGTTGTGAGAGTGAAATTATGTCTAAGTCCAGCTTTGGTACATTTGAAGCAACTCTCAAACTTAACCTAAGCGTTTTTCGAAGCTACTTTTTGGCTAACTTCTTATAGGAAGGTCTAGGAGCTCTGAAAATGAACGTGCGCATTTTTCACTCTTCCCGAGGAACTTAGAAGAATTTTGTGATATTTTTTATTAAAATGGTGTATAAGGGTATATATTTAAATATATTTTATGCAGTGTATATGAGCTGGCGATTTCTAAGTCTGTGGTTCCGAGAGGGGGTAACCAGGGTTTCTAATAAAAGTCAAACCACTTGGCTGCCAGAATGCCCTGCTTCAGCACAGACCAGAAAGGCATTGTGATAAGCGTATCCCCGGTACAGTCAGGGGTTAATGGGAGTCGTCCCCGTCCCCCCAGTATACGCCCAGAACCATGGACCCGGTACTTGTGGTTCGGACTGTCTCCAACCAGCCATAATGTTGTGAGAGTATAATTATGTCTAAGTCCAGCTTTGGTACATTAGAAGCAACTCTCAAACTTAACCTAAGCGTTTTTCGAAGCTACTTTTTGGCTAACTTCTTATAGGAAGGTCTAGGAGCTCTGAAAATGAACGTGCGCGTCTTTCACTCTTCCCGAGGGACTTAGAAGAATTTTGTGATATTTTTTATTAAAATGGTGTATAAGGGTATATATATAAATATATTTTATGCACTGTATATGAGCTGGCGATTTCTAAGTCTGTGGTTCCGAGAGGGGGTAACCAGGCTCACTAATAAAGGCCAAGCCACTTGGCTGCCAGAATGCCCTGCTTCAGCACAGACCAGAAAGGCATTGTGATAAGCGTATCCCCGGTATAGTCAGGGGTTAATGGGAGTCGTCCCCGTCCCCCCAGTATACGCCTAGAACCATGGACCCGGTACTTGTGGTTCGGACTGTCTCCAACCAGCCATAACGTTGTGAGAGTGAAATTATGTCTAAGTCCAGCTTTGGTACATTAGAAGCAACTCTGAAACTTAACCTAAGCGTTTTTCGAAGCTACTTTTTGGTTAACTTCTTATAGGAAGGTCTAGGAGCTCTGAAAATGAACGTGCGCGTCTTTCACTCTTCCCGAGGGACTTAGAAGAATTTTGTGATATTTTTTATTAAAATGGTGTATAAGGGTATATATATAAATATATTTTATGCACTGTATATGAGCTGGGTATTTCTAAGTCTGTGGTTCCGAGAGGGGGTAACCAGGCTCACTAATAAAGGTCAAGCCACTTGGCTGCCAGAATGCCCTGCTTCAGCACAGACCAGAAAGGCATTGTGATAAGCGTATCCCCGGTATAGTCAGGGGTTAATGGGAGTCGTTCCCGTCCCCCCAGTATACGCCCAGAACCATGGACCCGGTACTTGTGGTTCGGACTGTCTCCAACCAGCCATAATGTTGTGAGAGTGAAATTATGTCTAAGTCCAGCTTTGGTACATTAGAAGCAACTCTGAAACTTAACCTAAGCGTTTTTCGATGCTACTTTTTGGCTAACTTCTTATAGGAAGGTCTAGGAGCTCTGAAAATGAACGTGCGCATCTTTCACTCTTCCCGAGGAACTTAGAAGAATTTTGTGATATTTTTTATTAAAATGGTGTATAAGGGTATATATTTAAATATATTTTATGCACTGTATATGAGCTGGCGATTTCTAAGTCTGTGGTTCCGAGAGGGGGTAACCAGGGTTTCTAATAAAAGTCAAACCACTTGGCTGCCAGAATGCCCTGCTTCAGCACAGACCAGAAAGGCATTGTGATAAGCGTATCCCCGGTACAGTCAGGGGTTAATGGGAGTCGTCCCCGTCCCCCCAGTATACGCCCAGAACCATGGACCCGGTACTTGTGGTTCGGACTGTCTCCAACCAGCCATAATGTTGTGAGAGTATAATTATGTCTAAGTCCAGCTTTGGTACATTAGAAGCAACTCTCAAACTTAACCTAAGCGTTTTTCGAAGCTACTTTTTGGCTAACTTCTTATAGGAAGGTCTAGGAGCTCTGAAAAT
Organism: Ascaphus truei; assembly: GCF_040206685.1. Lineage (NCBI taxonomy): Eukaryota > Metazoa > Chordata > Amphibia > Anura > Ascaphidae > Ascaphus > Ascaphus truei. Next base: position 280,347,728 of record NC_134483.1, read on the forward strand.
GAACGTGCGCGTCTTTCACTCTTCCCGAGGGACTTAGAAGAATTTTGTGATATTTTTTATTAAAATGGTGTATAAGGGTATATATATAAATATATTTTATGCACTGTATATGAGCTGGCGATTTCTAAGTCTGTGGTTCCGAGAGGGGGTAACCAGGCTCACTAATAAAGGTCAAGCCACTTGGCTGCCAGAATGCCCTGCTTCAGCACAGACCAGAAAGGCATTGTGATAAGCGTATTCCCGGTATAGTCAGGGGTTAATGGGAGTTGTCCCCGTCCCCCCAGTATACGCCTAGAACCATGGACCCGGTACTTGTGGTTCGGACTGTCTCCAACCAGCCATAACGTTGTGAGAGTGAAATTATGTCTAAGTCCAGCTTTGGTACATTAGAAGCAACTCTCAAACTTAACCTAAGCGTTTTTCGAAGGTACTTTTTGGCTAACTTCTTATAGGAAGGTCTAGAAGCTCTGAAAATAAACGTGCGCATCTTTCACTCTTCCCGAGGGACTTAGAAGAATGTTGTGATATTTTTTATTAAAATGGTGTTTAAGGGTATATATTTAAATATATTTTATGCACTGTATATGAGCTGGCGATTTCTAAGTCTGTGGTTCCGAGAGGGGGTAACCAGGCTCACTAATAAAGGTCAAGCCACTTGGCTGCCAGAATGCCCTGCTTCAGCACAGACCAGAAAGGCATTGTGATAAGCGTATCCCCGGTATAGTCAGGGGTTAATGGGAGTCGTTCCCGTCCCCCCAGTATACGCCCAGAACCATGGACCCGGTACTTGTGGTTCGGACTGTCTCCAACCAGCCATAATGTTGTGAGAGTGAAATTATGTCTAAGTCCAGCTTTGGTACATTAGAAGCAACTCTCAAACTTAACCTAAGCGTTTTTCGATGCTACTTTTTGGCTAACTTCTTATAGGAAGGTCTAGGAGCTCTGAAAATGAACGTGCGCATCTTTCACTCTTCCCGAGGAACTTAGAAGAATTTTGTGATATTTTTTATTAAAATGGTGTATAAGGGTATATATTTAAATATATTTTATGCACTGTATATGAGCTGGCGATTTCTAAGTCTGTGGTTCCGAGAGGGGGTAACCAGGGTTTCTAATAAAAGTCAAACCACTTGGCTGCCAGAATGCCCTGCTTCAGCACAGACCAGAAAGGCATTGTGATAAGCGTATCCCCGGTACAGTCAGGGGTTAATGGGAGTCGTCCCCGTCCCCCCAGTATACGCCCAGAACCATGGACCCGGTACTTGTGGTTCGGACTGTCTCCAACCAGCCATAATGTTGTGAGAGTATAATTATGTCTAAGTCCAGCTTTGGTACATTAGAAGCAACTCTCAAACTTAACCTAAGCGTTTTTCGAAGCTACTTTTTGGCTAACTTCTTATAGGAAGGTCTAGGAGCTCTGAAAATGAACGTGCGCGTCTTTCACTCTTCCCGAGGGACTTAGAAGAATTTTGTGATATTTTTTATTAAAATGGTGTATAAGGGTATATATTTAAATATATTTTATGCACTGTATATGAGCTGGCGATTTCTAAGTCTGTGGTTCCGAGAGGGGGTAACCAGGCTCACTAATAAAGGCCAAGCCACTTGGCTGCCAGAATGCCCTGCTTCAGCACAGACCAGAAAGGCATTGTGATAAGCGTATCCCCGGTATAGTCAGGGGTTAATGGGAGTCGTTCCCGTCCCCCCAGTATACGCCCAGAACCATGGACCCGGTACTTGTGGTTCGGACTGTCTCCAACCAGCCATAATGTTGTGAGAGTGAAATTATGTCTAAGTCCAGCTTTGGTACATTAGAAGCAACTCTCAAACTTAACCTAAGCGTTTTTCAAAGCTACTTTTTGGCTAACTTCTTATAGGAAGGCCTAGGAGCTCTGAAAATAAACGTGCGCATCTTTCACTCTTCCCGAGGGACTTAGAAGAATGTTGTGATATTTTTTATTAAAATGGTGTTTAAGGGTATATATTTAAATATATTTTATGCACTGTATATGAGCTGGCGATTTCTAAGTCTGTGGTTCCGAGAAGGGGTAACCAGGCTCACTAATAAAGGTCAAGCCACTTGGCTGCCAGAATGCCCTGCTTCAGCACAGACCAGAAAGGCATTGTGATAAGCGTATCCCCAGTATAGTCAGGGGTTAATGGGAGTCGTCCCCGTCCCCCCAGTATATGCCTAGAACCATGGACCCGGTACTTGTGGTTCGGACTGTCTCCAACCAGCCATAACGTTGTGAGAGTGAAATTATGTCTAAGTCCAGCTTTGGTACATTAGAAGCAACTCTCAAACTTAACCTAAGCGTTTTTCGAAGCTACTTTATGGCTAACTTCTTATAGGAAGGTCTAGGAGCTCTGAAAATGAACGTGCGCGTCTTTCACTCTTCCCGAGGTACTTAGAAGAATTTTGTGATATTTTTTATTAAAATGGTGTATAAGGGTATATACTGTATATAAATATATTTTATGCACTGTATATGAGCTGGCGATTTCTAAGTCTGTGGTTCCGAGAGGGGGTAACCAGGCTCACTAATAAAGGTCAAGCCACTTGGCTGCCAGAATGCCCTGCTTCAGCACAGACCAGAAAGGCATTGTGATAAGCGTATCCCCGGTATAGTCAGGGGTTAATGGGAGTCGTTCCCGTCCCCCCAGTATACGCCCAGAACCATGGACCCGGTACTTGTGGTTCGGACTGTCTCCAACCAGCCATAATGTTGTGAGAGTGAAATTATGTCTAAGTCCAGCTTTGGTACATTTGAAGCAACTCTCAAACTTAACCTAAGCGTTTTTCGAAGCTACTTTTTGGCTAACTTCTTATAGGAAGGTCTAGGAGCTCTGAAAATGAACGTGCGCATTTTTCACTCTTCCCGAGGAACTTAGAAGAATTTTGTGATATTTTTTATTAAAATGGTGTATAAGGGTATATATTTAAATATATTTTATGCACTGTATATGAGCTGGCGATTTCTAAGTCTGTGGTTCCGAGAGGGGGTAACCAGGGTTTCTAATAAAAGTCAAACCACTTGGCTGCCAGAATGCCCTGCTTCAGCACAGACCAGAAAGGCATTGTGATAAGCGTATCCCCGGTACAGTCAGGGGTTAATGGGAGTCGTCCCCGTCCCCCCAGTATACGCCCAGAACCATGGACCCGGTACTTGTGGTTCGGACTGTCTCCAACCAGCCATAATGTTGTCAGAGTATAATTATGTCTAAGTCCAGCATTGGTACATTAGAAGCAACTCTCAAACTTAACCTAAGCGTTTTTCGAAGCTACTTTTTGGCTAACTTCTTATAGGAAGGTTTAGGAGCTCTGAAAATGAACGTGCGCATCTTTCACTCTTCCCGAAGGACTTAGAAGAATTTTGTGATATTTTTTATTAAAATGGTGTATAAGGGTATATATTTAAATATATTTTATGCACTGTATATGAGCTGGCGATTTCTAAGTCTGTGGTTCCGAGAGGGGGTAACCAGGCTCACTAATAAAGGCCAAGCCACTTGGCTGCCAGAATGCCCTGCTTCAGCACAGACCAGAAAGGCATTGTGATAAGCGTATCCCCGGTATAGTCAGGGGTTAATGGGAGTCGTCCCCGTCCCCCCAGTATACGCCTAGAACCATGGACCCGGTACTTGTGGTTCGGACTGTCTCCAACCAGCCATAACGTTGTGAGAGTGAAATTATGTCTAAGTCCAGCTTTGGTACATTAGAAGCAACTCTGAAACTTAACCTAAGCGTTTTTCGAAGCTACTTTTTGGTTAACTTCTTATAGGAAGGTCTAGGAGCTCTGAAAATGAACGTGCGCGTCTTTCACTCTTCCCGAGGGACTTAGAAGAATTTTGTGATATTTTTTTATTAAAATGGTGTATAAGGGTATATATATAAATATATTTTATGCACTGTATATGAGCTGGGTATTTCTAAGTCTGTGGTTCCGAGAGGGGGTAACCAGGCTCACTAATAAAGGTCAAGCCACTTGGCTGCCAGAATGCCCTGCTTCAGCACAGACCAGAAAGGCATTGTGATAAGCGTATCCCCGGTATAGTCAGGGGTTAATGGGAGTCGTTCCCGTCCCCCCAGTATACGCCCAGAACCATGGACCCGGTACTTGTGGTTCGGACTGTCTCCAACCAGCCATAATGTTGTGAGAGTGAAATTATGTCTAAGTCCAGCTTTGGTACATTAGAAGCAACTCTGAAACTTAACCTAAGCGTTTTTCGATGCTACTTTTTGGCTAACTTCTTATAGGAAGGTCTAGGAGCTCTTAAAATGAACGTGCGCATCTTTCACTCTTCCCGAGGAACTTAGAAGAATTTTGTGATATTTTTTATTAAAATGGTGTATAAGGGTATATATTTAAATATATTTTATGCACTGTATATGAGCTGGCGATTTCTAAGTCTGTGGTTCCGAGAGGGGGTAACCAGGGTTTCTAATAAAAGTCAAACCACTTGGCTGCCAGAATGCCCTGCTTCAGCACAGACCAGAAAGGCATTGTGATAAGCGTATCCCCGGTACAGTCAGGGGTTAATGGGAGTCGTCCCCGTCCCCCCAGTATACGCCCAGAACCATGGACCCGGTACTTGTGGTTCGGACTGTCTCCAACCAGCCATAATGTTGTGAGAGTATAATTATGTCTAAGTCCAGCTTTGGTACATTAGAAGCAACTCTCAAACTTAACCTAAGCGTTTTTCGAAGCTACTTTTTGGCTAACTTCTTATAGGAAGGTCTAGGAGCTCTGAAAATGAACGTGCGCGTCTTTCACTCTTCCCGAGGGACTTAGAAGAATTTTGTGATATTTTTTATTAAAATGGTGTATAAGGGTATATATATAAATATATTTTATGCACTGTATATGAGCTGGCGATTTCTAAGTCTGTGGTTCCGAGAGGGGGTAACCAGGCTCACTAATAAAGGTCAAGCCACTTGGCTGCCAGAATGCCCTGCTTCAGCACAGACCAGAAAGGCATTGTGATAAGCGTATCCCCGGTATAGTCAGGGGTTAATGGGAGTCGTTCCCGTCCCCCCAGTATACGCCCAGAACCATGGACCCGGTACTTGTGGTTCGGACTGTCTCCAACCAGCCATAATGTTGTGAGAGTGAAATTATGTCTAAGTCCAGCTTTGGTACATTAGAAGCAACTCTCAAACTTAACCTAAGCGTTTTTCGAAGCTACTTTTTGGCTAACTTCTTACAGGAAGGTCTAGGAGCTCTGAAAATGAACGTGCGCATCTTTCACTCTTCCCGAGGAACTTAGAAGAATTTTGTGATATTTTTTATTAAAATGGTGTATAAGGGTATATATTTAAATATATTTTATGCACTGTATATGAGCTGGCGATTTCTAAGTCTGTGGTTCCGAGAGGGGGTAACCAGGCTCACTAATAAAGGCCAAGCCACTTGGCTGCCAGAATGCCCTGCTTCAGCACAGACCAGAAAGGCATTGTGATAAGCGTATCCCCGGTATAGTCAGGGGTTAATGGGAGTTGTCCCCGTCCCCCCAGTATACGCCTAGAACCATGGACCCGGTACTTGTGGTTCGGACTGTCTCCAACCAGCCATAACGTTGTGAGAGTGAAATTATGTCTAAGTCCAGCTTTGGTACATTAGAAGCAACTCTCAAACTTAACTTAAGCGTTTTTCGAAGGTACTTTTTGGCTAACTTCTTATAGGAAGGTCTAGGAGCTCTGAAAATAAACGTGCGCATCTTTCATTCTTCCCGAGGGACTTAGAAGAATGTTGTGATATTTTTTATTAAAATGGTGTTTAAGGGTATATATTTAAATATATTTTATGCACTGTATATGAGCTGGCGATTTCTAAGTCTGTGGTTCCGAGAGGGGGTAACCAGGCTCACTAATAAAGGTCAAGCCACTTGGCTGCCAGAATGCCCTGCTTCAGCACAGACCAGAAAGGCATTGTGATAAGCGTATCCCCGGTATAGTCAGGGGTTAATGGGAGTCGTCCCCGTCCCCCCAGTATACGCCTAGAACCATGGACCCGGTACTTGTGGTTCGGACTGTCTCCAACCAGCCATAACGTTGTGAGAGTGAAATTATGTCTAAGTCCAGCTTTGGTACATTAGAAGCAACTCTCAAACTTAACCTAAGCGTTTTTCGAAGCTACTTTTTGGCTAACTTCTTATAGGAAGGTCTAGGAGCTCTGAAAATGAACGTGCGCGTCTTTCACTCTTCCCGAGGGACTTAGAAGAATTTTGTGATATTTTTTATTAAAATGGTGTATAAGGGTATATATTTAAATATATTTTATGCACTGTATATGAGCTGGCGATTTCTACTGTAAGTCTGTGGTTCCGAGAGGGGGTAACCAGGGTTTCTAATAAAAGTCAAACCACTTGGCTGCCAGAATGCCCTGCTTCAGCACAGACCAGAAAGGCATTGTGATAAGCGTATCCCCGGTACAGTCAGGGGTTAATGGGAGTCGTCCCCGTCCCCCCAGTATACGCCCAGAACCATGGACCCGGTACTTGTGGTTCGGACTGTCTCCAACCAGCCATAATGTTGTGAGAGTATAATTATGTCTAAGTCCAGCTTTGGTACATTAGAAGCAACTCTCAAACTTAACCTAAGCGTTTTTCAAAGCTACTTTTTGGCTAACTTCTTATAGGAAGGCCTAGGAGCTCTGAAAATAAACGTGCGCATCTTTCACTCTTCCCGAGGGACTTAGAAGAATGTTGTGATATTTTTTATTAAAATGGTGTTTAAGGGTATATATTTAAATATATTTTATGCACTGTATATGAGCTGGCGATTTCTAAGTCTGTGGTTCCGAGAAGGGGTAACCAGGCTCACTAATAAAGGTCAAGCCACTTGGCTGCCAGAATGCCCTGCTTCAGCACAGACCAGAAAGGCATTGTGATAAGCGTATCCCCGGTATAGTCAGGGGTTAATGGGAGTCGTCCCCGTCCCCCCAGTATACGCCTAGAACCATGGACCCGGTACTTGTGGTTCGGACTGTCTCCAACCAGCCATAACGTTGTGAGAGTGAAATTATGTCTAAGTCCAGCTTTGGTACATTAGAAGCAACTCTCAAACTTAACCTAAGCGTTTTTCGAAGCTACTTTATGGCTAACTTCTTATAGGAAGGTCTAGGAGCTCTGAAAATGAACGTGCGCGTCTTTCACTCTTCCCGAGGTACTTAGAAGAATTTTGTGATATTTTTTATTAAAATGGTGTATAAGGGTATATACTGTATATAAATATATTTTATGCACTGTATATGAGCTGGCGATTTCTAAGTCTGTGGTTCCGAGAGGGGGTAACCAGGCTCACTAATAAAGGTCAAGCCACTTGGCTGCCAGAATGCCCTGCTTCAGCACAGACCAGAAAGGCATTGTGATAAGCGTATCCCCGGTATAGTCAGGGGTTAATGGGAGTCGTTCCCGTCCCCCCAGTATACGCCCAGAACCATGGACCCGGTACTTGTGGTTCGGACTGTCTCCAACCAGCCATAATGTTGTGAGAGTGAAATTATGTCTAAGTCCAGCTTTGGTACATTTGAAGCAACTCTCAAACTTAACCTAAGCGTTTTTCGAAGCTACTTTTTGGCTAACTTCTTATAGGAAGGTCTAGGAGCTCTGAAAATGAACGTGCGCATTTTTCACTCTTCCCGAGGAACTTAGAAGAATTTTGTGATATTTTTTATTAAAATGGTGTATAAGGGTATATATTTAAATATATTTTATGCAGTGTATATGAGCTGGCGATTTCTAAGTCTGTGGTTCCGAGAGGGGGTAACCAGGGTTTCTAATAAAAGTCAAACCACTTGGCTGCCAGAATGCCCTGCTTCAGCACAGACCAGAAAGGCATTGTGATAAGCGTATCCCCGGTACAGTCAGGGGTTAATGGGAGTCGTCCCCGTCCCCCCAGTATACGCCCAGAACCATGGACCCGGTACTTGTGGTTCGGACTGTCTCCAACCAGCCATAATGTTGTGAGAGTATAATTATGTCTAAGTCCAGCTTTGGTACATTAGAAGCAACTCTCAAACTTAACCTAAGCGTTTTTCGAAGCTACTTTTTGGCTAACTTCTTATAGGAAGGTTTAGGAGCTCTGAAAATGAACGTGCGCATCTTTCACTCTTCCCGAAGGACTTAGAAGAATTTTGTGATATTTTTTATTAAAATGGTGTATAAGGGTATATATTTAAATATATTTTATGCACTGTATATGAGCTGGCGATTTCTAAGTCTGTGGTTCCGAGAGGGGGTAACCAGGCTCACTAATAAAGGCCAAGCCACTTGGCTGCCAGAATGCCCTGCTTCAGCACAGACCAGAAAGGCATTGTGATAAGCGTATCCCCGGTATAGTCAGGGGTTAATGGGAGTCGTCCCCGTCCCCCCAGTATACGCCTAGAACCATGGACCCGGTACTTGTGGTTCGGACTGTCTCCAACCAGCCATAACGTTGTGAGAGTGAAATTATGTCTAAGTCCAGCTTTGGTACATTAGAAGCAACTCTGAAACTTAACCTAAGCGTTTTTCGAAGCTACTTTTTGGTTAACTTCTTATAGGAAGGTCTAGGAGCTCTGAAAATGAACGTGCGCGTCTTTCACTCTTCCCGAGGGACTTAGAAGAATTTTGTGATATTTTTTATTAAAATGGTGTATAAGGGTATATATATAAATATATTTTATGCACTGTATATGAGCTGGGTATTTCTAAGTCTGTGGTTCCGAGAGGGGGTAACCAGGCTCACTAATAAAGGTCAAGCCACTTGGCTGCCAGAATGCCCTGCTTCAGCACAGACCAGAAAGGCATTGTGATAAGCGTATCCCCGGTATAGTCAGGGGTTAATGGGAGTCGTTCCCGTCCCCCCAGTATACGCCCAGAACCATGGACCCGGTACTTGTGGTTCGGACTGTCTCCAACCAGCCATAATGTTGTGAGAGTGAAATTATGTCTAAGTCCAGCTTTGGTACATTAGAAGCAACTCTGAAACTTAACCTAAGCGTTTTTCGATGCTACTTTTTGGCTAACTTCTTATAGGAAGGTCTAGGAGCTCTGAAAATGAACGTGCGCATCTTTCACTCTTCCCGAGGAACTTAGAAGAATTTTGTGATATTTTTTATTAAAATGGTGTATAAGGGTATATATTTAAATATATTTTATGCACTGTATATGAGCTGGCGATTTCTAAGTCTGTGGTTCCGAGAGGGGGTAACCAGGGTTTCTAATAAAAGTCAAACCACTTGGCTGCCAGAATGCCCTGCTTCAGCACAGACCAGAAAGGCATTGTGATAAGCGTATCCCCGGTACAGTCAGGGGTTAATGGGAGTCGTCCCCGTCCCCCCAGTATACGCCCAGAACCATGGACCCGGTACTTGTGGTTCGGACTGTCTCCAACCAGCCATAATGTTGTGAGAGTATAATTATGTCTAAGTCCAGCTTTGGTACATTAGAAGCAACTCTCAAACTTAACCTAAGCGTTTTTCGAAGCTACTTTTTGGCTAACTTCTTATAGGAAGGTCTAGGAGCTCTGAAAATGAACGTGCGCGTCTTTCACTCTTCCCGAGGGACTTAGAAGAATTTTGTGATATTTTTTATTAAAATGGTGTATAAGGGTATATATATAAATATATTTTATGCACTGTATATGAGCTGGCGATTTCTAAGTCTGTGGTTCCGAGAGGGGGTAACCAGGCTCACTAATAAAGGTCAAGCCACTTGGCTGCCAGAATGCCCTGCTTCAGCACAGACCAGAAAGGCATTGTGATAAGCGTATTCCCGGTATAGTCAGGGGTTAATGGGAGTTGTCCCCGTCCCCCCAGTATACGCCTAGAACCATGGACCCGGTACTTGTGGTTCGGACTGTCTCCAACCAGCCATAACGTTGTGAGAGTGAAATTATGTCTAAGTCCAGCTTTGGTACATTAGAAGCAACTCTCAAACTTAACCTAAGCGTTTTTCGAAGGTACTTTTTGGCTAACTTCTTATAGGAAGGTCTAGAAGCTCTGAAAATAAACGTGCGCATCTTTCACTCTTCCCGAGGGACTTAGAAGAATGTTGTGATATTTTTTATTAAAATGGTGTTTAAGGGTATATATTTAAATATATTTTATGCACTGTATATGAGCTGGCGATTTCTAAGTCTGTGGTTCCGAGAGGGGGTAACCAGGCTCACTAATAAAGGTCAAGCCACTTGGCTGCCAGAATGCCCTGCTTCAGCACAGACCAGAAAGGCATTGTGATAAGCGTATCCCCGGTATAGTCAGGGGTTAATGGGAGTCGTTCCCGTCCCCCCAGTATACGCCCAGAACCATGGACCCGGTACTTGTGGTTCGGACTGTCTCCAACCAGCCATAATGTTGTGAGAGTGAAATTATGTCTAAGTCCAGCTTTGGTACATTAGAAGCAACTCTCAAACTTAACCTAAGCGTTTTTCGATGCTACTTTTTGGCTAACTTCTTATAGGAAGGTCTAGGAGCTCTGAAAATGAACGTGCGCATCTTTCACTCTTCCCGAGGAACTTAGAAGAATTTTGTGATATTTTTTATTAAAATGGTGTATAAGGGTATATATTTAAATATATTTTATGCACTGTATATGAGCTGGCGATTTCTAAGTCTGTGGTTCCGAGAGGGGGTAACCAGGGTTTCTAATAAAAGTCAAACCACTTGGCTGCCAGAATGCCCTGCTTCAGCACAGACCAGAAAGGCATTGTGATAAGCGTATCCCCGGTACAGTCAGGGGTTAATGGGAGTCGTCCCCGTCCCCCCAGTATACGCCCAGAACCATGGACCCGGTACTTGTGGTTCGGACTGTCTCCAACCAGCCATAATGTTGTGAGAGTATAATTATGTCTAAGTCCAGCTTTGGTACATTAGAAGCAACTCTCAAACTTAACCTAAGCGTTTTTCGAAGCTACTTTTTGGCTAACTTCTTATAGGAAGGTCTAGGAGCTCTGAAAATGAACGTGCGCGTCTTTCACTCTTCCCGAGGGACTTAGAAGAATTTTGTGATATTTTTTATTAAAATGGTGTATAAGGGTATATATTTAAATATATTTTATGCACTGTATATGAGCTGGCGATTTCTAAGTCTGTGGTTCCGAGAGGGGGTAACCAGGCTCACTAATAAAGGCCAAGCCACTTGGCTGCCAGAATGCCCTGCTTCAGCACAGACCAGAAAGGCATTGTGATAAGCGTATCCCCGGTATAGTCAGGGGTTAATGGGAGTCGTTCCCGTCCCCCCAGTATACGCCCAGAACCATGGACCCGGTACTTGTGGTTCGGACTGTCTCCAACCAGCCATAATGTTGTGAGAGTGAAATTATGTCTAAGTCCAGCTTTGGTACATTAGAAGCAACTCTCAAACTTAACCTAAGCGTTTTTCGAAGCTACTTTTTGGCTAACTTCTTACAGGAAGGTCTAGGAGCTCTGAAAATGAACGTGCGCATCTTTCACTCTTCCCGAGGAACTTAGAAGAATTTTGTGATATTTTTTATTAAAATGGTGTATAAGGGTATATATTTAAATATATTTTATGCACTGTATATGAGCTGGCGATTTCTAAGTCTGTGGTTCCGAGAGGGGGTAACCAGGCTCACTAATAAAGGCCAAGCCACTTGGCTGCCAGAATGCCCTGCTTCAGCACAGACCAGAAAGGCATTGTGATAAGCGTATCCCCGGTATAGTCAGGGGTTAATGGGAGTTGTCCCCGTCCCCCCAGTATACGCCTAGAACCATGGACCCGGTACTTGTGGTTCGGACTGTCTCCAACCAGCCATAACGTTGTGAGAGTGAAATTATGTCTAAGTCCAGCTTTGGTACATTAGAAGCAACTCTCAAACTTAACCTAAGCGTTTTTCGAAGGTACTTTTTGGCTAACTTCTTATAGGAAGGTCTAGGAGCTCTGAAAATAAACGTGCGCATCTTTCACTCTTCCCGAGGGACTTAGAAGAATGTTGTGATATTTTTTATTAAAATGGTGTTTAAGGGTATATATTTAAATATATTTTATGCACTGTATATGAGCTGGCGATTTCTAAGTCTGTGGTTCCGAGAGGGGGTAACCAGGCTCACTAATAAAGGTCAAGCCACTTGGCTGCCAGAATGCCCTGCTTCAGCACAGACCAGAAAGGCATTGTGATAAGCGTATCCCCGGTATAGTCAGGGGTTAATGGGAGTCGTCCCCGTCCCCCCAGTATACGCCTAGAACCATGGCCCGGTACTTGTGGTTCGGACTGTCTCCAACCAGCCATAACGTTGTGAGAGTGAAATTATGTCTAAGTCCAGCTTTGGTACATTAGAAGCAACTCTCAAACTTAACCTAAGCGTTTTTCGAAGCTACTTTTTGGCTAACTTCTTATAGGAAGGTCTAGGATCTCTGAAAATGAACGTGCGCGTCTTTCACTCTTCCCGAGGTACTTAGAAGAATTTTGTGATATTTTTTATTAAAATGGTGTATAAGGCTATATACTGTATATAAATATATTTTATGCACTGTATATGAGCTGGCGATTTCTAAGTCTGTGGTTCCGAGAGGGGGTAACCAGGCTCACTAATAAAGGTCAAGCCACTTGGCTGCCAGAATGCCCTGCTTCAGCACAGACCAGAAAGGCATTGTGATAAGCGTATCCCCGGTATAGTCAGGGGTTAATGGGAGTCATTCCCGTCCCCCCAGTATACGCCCAGAACCATGGACCCGGTACTTGTGGTTCGGACTGTCTCCAACCAGCCATAATGTTGTGAGAGTGAAATTATGTCTAAGTCCAGCTTTGGTACATTTGAAGCAACTCTCAAACTTAACCTAAGCGTTTTTCGAAGCTACTTTTTGGCTAACTTCTTATAGGAAGGTCTAGGAGCTCTGAAAATGAACGTGCGCATCTTTCACTCTTCCCGAGGAACTTAGAAGAATTTTGTGATATTTTTTATTAAAATGGTGTATAAGGGTATATATTTAAATATATTTTATGCACTGTATATGAGCTGGCGATTTCTAAGTCTGTGGTTCCGAGAGGGGGTAACCAGGGTTTCTAATAAAAGTCAAACCACTTGGCTGCCAGAATGCCCTGCTTCAGCACAGACCAGAAAGGCATTGTGATAAGCGTATCCCCGGTACAGTCAGGGGTTAATGGGAGTCGTCCCCGTCCCCCCAGTATACGCCCAGAACCATGGACCCGGTACTTGTGGTTCGGACTGTCTCCAACCAGCCATAATGTTGTGAGAGTATAATTATGTCTAAGTCCAGCTTTGGTACATTAGAAGCAACTCTCAAACTTAACCTAAGCGTTTTTCGAAGCTACTTTTTGGCTAACTTCTTATAGGAAGGTTTAGGAGCTCTGAAAATGAACGTGCGCATCCTTCACTCTTCCCGAAGGACTTAGAAGAATTTTGTGATATTTTTTATTAAAATGGTGTATAAGGGTATATATTTAAATATATTTGATGCACTGTATATGAGCTGGCGATTTCTAAGTCTGTGGTTCCGAGAGGGGGTAAAAAGGCTCACTAATAAAGGCCAAGCCACTTGGCTGCCAGAATGCCCTGCTTCAGCACAGACCAGAAAGGCATTGTGATAAGCGTATCCCCGGTATAGTCAGGGGTTAATGGGAGTCGTCCCCGTCCCCCCAGTATACGCCTAGAACCATGGACCCGGTACTTGTGGTTCGGACTGTCTCCAACCAGCCATAACGTTGTGAGAGTGAAATTATGTCTAAGTCCAGCTTTGGTACATTAGAAGCAACTCTGAAACTTAACCTAAGCGTTTTTCGAAGCTACTTTTTGGCTAACTTCTTATAGGAAGGTCTAGGAGCTCTGAAAATGAACGTGCGCGTCTTTCACTCTTCCCGAGGGACTTAGAAGAATTTTGTGATATTTTTTATTAAAATGGTGTATAAGGGTATATATATAAATATATTTTATGCACTGTATATGAGCTGGCGATTTCTAAGTCTGTGGTTCCGAGAGGGGGTAACCAGGCTCACTAATAAAGGTCAAGCCACTTGGCTGCCAGAATGCCCTGCTTCAGCACAGACCAGAAAGGCATTGTGATAAGCGTATCCCCGGTATAGTCAGGGGTTAATGGGAGTCGTTCCCGTCCCCCCAGTATACGCCCAGAACCATGGACCCGGTACTTGTGGTTCGGACTGTCTCCAACCAGCCATAATGTTGTGAGAGTGAAATTATGTCTAAGTCCAGCTTTGGTACATTAGAAGCAACTCTGAAACTTAACCTAAGCGTTTTTCGAAGCTACTTTTTGGCTAACTTCTTATAGGAAGGTCTAGGAGCTCTTAAAATGAACGTGCGCATCTTTCACTCTTCCCGAGGAACTTAGAAGAATTTTGTGATATTTTTTATTAAAATGGTGTATAAGGGTATATATTTAAATATATTTTATGCACTGTATATGAGCTGGCGATTTCTAAGTCTGTGGTTCCGAGAGGGGGTAACCAGGGTTTCTAATAAAAGTCAAACCACTTGGCTGCCAGAATGCCCTGCTTCAGCACAGACCAGAAAGGCATTGTGATAAGCGTATCCCCGGTACAGTCAGGGGTAAATGGGAGTCGTCCCCGTCCCCCCAGTATACGCCCAGAACCATGGACCCGGTACTTGTGGTTCGGACTGTCTCCAACCAGCCATAATGTTGTGAGAGTATAATTATGTCTAAGTCCAGCTTTGGTACATTAGAAGCAACTCTCAAACTTAACCTAAGCGTTTTTCGAAGCTACTTTTTGGCTAACTTCTTATAGGAAGGTCTAGGAGCTCTGAAAATGAACGTGCGCGTCTTTCACTCTTCCCGAGGGACTTAGAAGAATTTTGTGATATTTTTTATTAAAATGGTGTATAAGGGTATATATATAAATATATTTTATGCACTGTATATGAGCTGGCGATTTCTAAGTCTGTGGTTCCGAGAGGGGGTAACCAGGCTCACTAATAAAGGTCAAGCCACTTGGCTGCCAGAATGCCCTGCTTCAGCACAGACCAGAAAGGCATTGTGATAAGCGTATCCCCGGTATAGTCAGGGGTTAATGGGAGTCGTTCCCGTCCCCCCAGTATACGCCCAGAACCATGGACCCGGTACTTGTGGTTCGGACTGTCTCCAACCAGCCATAATGTTGTGAGAGTGAAATTATGTCTAAGTCCAGCTTTGGTACATTAGAAGCAACTCTCAAACTTAACCTAAGCGTTTTTCGAAGCTACTTTTTGGCTAACTTCTTATAGGAAGGTCTAGGAGCTCTGAAAATGAACGTGCGCATCTTTCACTCTTCCCGAGGAACTTAGAAGAATTTTGTGATATTTTTTATTAAAATGGTGTATAAGGGTATATATTTAAATATATTTTATGCACTGTATATGAGCTGGCGATTTCTAAGTCTGTGGTTCCGAGAGGGGGTAACCAGGCTCACTAATAAAGGCCAAGCCACTTGGCTGCCAGAATGCCCTGCTTCAGCACAGACCAGAAAGGCATTGTGATAAGCGTATCCCCGGTATAGTCAGGGGTTAATGGGAGTCGTTCCCGTCCCCCCAGTATACGCCCAGAACCATGGACCCGGTACTTGTGGTTCGGACTGTCTCCAACCAGCCATAATGTTGTGAGAGTGAAATTATGTCTAAGTCCAGCTTTGGTACATTAGAAGCAACTCTCAAACTTAACCTAAGCGTTTTTCGAAGCTACTTTTTGGCTAACTTCTTATAGGAAGGTCTAGGAGCTCTGAAAATGAACGTGCGCATCTTTCACTCTTCCCGAGGGACATAGAAGAATTTTGTGATATTTTTTATTAAAATGGTGTATAAGGGTATATACTGTATATAAATATATTTTATGCACTGTATATGAGCTGGCGATTTCTAAGTCTGTGGTTCCTAGAGGGGGTAACCAGGCTCACTAATAAAGGTCAAGCCACTTGGCTGCCAGAATGCCCTGCTTCAGCACAGACCAGAAAGGCATTGTGATAAGCGTATCCCCGGTATAGTCAGGGGTTAATGGGAGTCGTTCCCGTCCCCCCAGTATACGCCCAGAACCATGGACCCGGTACTTGTGGTTCGGACTGTCTCCTACCAGCCATAATGTTGTGAGAGTGAAATTATGTCTAAGTCCAGCTTTGGTACATTAGAAGCAACTCTCAAACTTAACCTAAGCGTTTTTCAAAGCTACTTTTTGGCTAACTTCTTATAGGAAGGTCTAGGAGCTCTGAAAATAAACGTGCGCATCTTTCACTCTTCCCGAGGGACTTAGAAGAATGTTGTGATATTTTTTTTTAAAATGGTGTTTAAGGGTATATATTTAAATATATTTTATGCACTGTATATGAGCTGGCGATTTCTAAGTCTGTGGTTCCGAGAGGGGGTAACCAGGCTCACTAATAAAGGTCAAGCCACTTGGCTGCCAGAATGCCCTGCTTCAGCACAGACCAGAAAGGCATTGTGATAAGCGTATCCCCGGTATAGTCAGGGGTTAATGGGAGTCGTTCCCGTCCCCCCAGTATACGCCCAGAACCATGGACCCGGTACTTGTGGTTCGGACTGTCTCCAACCAGCCATAATGTTGTGAGAGTATAATTATGTCTAAGTCCAGCTTTGGTACATTAGAAGCAACTCTCAAACTTAACCTAAGCGTTTTTCGAAGCTACTTTTTGGCTAACTTCTTATAGGAAGGTCTAGGAGCTCTGAAAATGAACGTGCGCGTCTTTCACTCTTCCCGAGGGACTTAGAAGAATTTTGTGATATTTTTTATTAAAATGGTGTATAAGGGTATATATATAAATATATTTTATGCACTGTATATGAGCTGGCGATTTCTAAGTCTGTGGTTCCGAGAGGGGGTAACCAGGCTCACTAATAAAGGTCAAGCCACTTGGCTGCCAGAATGCCCTGCTTCAGCACAGACCAGAAAGGCATTGTGATAAGCGTATCCCCGGTATAGTCAGGGGTTAATGGGAGTCGTTCCCGTCCCCCCAGTATACGCCCAGAACCATGGACCCGGTACTTGTGGTTCGGACTGTCTCCAACCAGCCATAATGTTGTGAGAGTGAAATTATGTCTAAGTCCAGCTTTGGTACATTAGAAGCAACTCTCAAACTTAACCTAAGCGTTTTTCGAAGCTACTTTTTGGCTAACTTCTTATAGGAAGGTCTAGGAGCTCTGAAAATGAACGTGCGCATCTTTCACTCTTCCCGAGGAACTTAGAAGAATTTTGTGATATTTTTTATTAAAATGGTGTATAAGGGTATATATTTAAATATATTTTATGCACTGTATATGAGCTGGCGATTTCTAAGTCTGTGGTTCCGAGAGGGGGTAACCAGGCTCACTAATAAAGGCCAAGCCACTTGGCTGCCAGAATGCCCTGCTTCAGCACAGACCAGAAAGGCATTGTGATAAGCGTATCCCCGGTATAGTCAGGGGTTAATGGGAGTCGTTCCCGTCCCCCCAGTATACGCCCAGAACCATGGACCCGGTACTTGTGGTTCGGACTGTCTCCAACCAGCCATAATGTTGTGAGAGTGAAATTATGTCTAAGTCCAGCTTTGGTACATTAGAAGCAACTCTCAAACTTAACCTAAGCGTTTTTCGAAGCTACTTTTTGGCTAACTTCTTATAGGAAGGTCTAGGAGCTCTGAAAATGAACGTGCGCATCTTTCACTCTTCCCGAGGGACATAGAAGAATTTTGTGATATTTTTTATTAAAATGGTGTATAAGGGTATATACTGTATATAAATATATTTTATGCACTGTATATGAGCTGGCGATTTCTAAGTCTGTGGTTCCTAGAGGGGGTAACCAGGCTCACTAATAAAGGTCAAGCCACTTGGCTGCCAGAATGCCCTGCTTCAGCACAGACCAGAAAGGCATTGTGATAAGCGTATCCCCGGTATAGTCAGGGGTTAATGGGAGTCGTTCCCGTCCCCCCAGTATACGCCCAGAACCATGGACCCGGTACTTGTGGTTCGGACTGTCTCCTACCAGCCATAATGTTGTGAGAGTGAAATTATGTCTAAGTCCAGCTTTGGTACATTAGAAGCAACTCTCAAACTTAACCTAAGCGTTTTTCAAAGCTACTTTTTGGCTAACTTCTTATAGGAAGGTCTAGGAGCTCTGAAAATAAACGTGCGCATCTTTCACTCTTCCCGAGGGACTTAGAAGAATGTTGTGATATTTTTTTTTAAAATGGTGTTTAAGGGTATATATTTAAATATATTTTATGCACTGTATATGAGCTGGCGATTTCTAAGTCTGTGGTTCCGAGAGGGGGTAACCAGGCTCACTAATAAAGGTCAAGCCACTTGGCTGCCAGAATGCCCTGCTTCAGCACAGACCAGAAAGGCATTGTGATAAGCGTATCCCCGGTATAGTCAGGGGTTAATGGGAGTCGTTCCCGTCCCCCCAGTATACGCCCAGAACCATGGACCCGGTACTTGTGGTTCGGACTGTCTCCTACCAGCCATAATGTTGTGAGAGTGAAATTATGTCTAAGTCCAGCTTTGGTACATTAGAAGCAACTCTCAAACTTAACCTAAGCGTTTTTCAAAGCTACTTTTTGGCTAACTTCTTATAGGAAGGTCTAGGAGCTCTGAAAATAAACGTGCGCATCTTTCACTCTTCCCGAGGGACTTAGAAGAATGTTGTGATATTTTTTTTTTAAATGGTGTTTAAGGGTATATATTTAAATATATTTTATGCACTGTATATGAGCTGGCGATTTCTAAGTCTGTGGTTCCGAGAGGGGGTAACCAGGCTCACTAATAAAGGTCAAGCCACTTGGCTGCCAGAATGCCCTGCTTCAGCACAGACCAGAAAGGCATTGTGATAAGCGTATCCCCGGTATAGTCAGGGGTTAATGGGAGTCGTCCCCGTCCCCCCAGTATACGCCTAGAACCATGGACCCGGTACTTGTGGTTCGGACTGTCTCCAACCAGCCATAACGTTGTGAGAGTGAAATTATGTCTAAGTCCAGCTTTGGTACATTAGAAGCAACTCTCAAACTTAACCTAAGCGTTTTTCGAAGTTACTTTTTGGCTAACTTCTTATAGGAAGGTCTAGAAGCTCTGAAAATGAACGTGCGCATCTTTCACTCTTCCCGAGGAACTTAGAAGAATTTTGTGATATTTTTTATTAAAATGGTGTATAAGGGTATATATTTAAATATATTTTATGCACTGTATATGAGCTGGCGATTTCTAAGTCTGTGGTTCAGAGAGGGGGTAACCAGGGTTTCTAATAAAAGTCAAACCACTTGGCTGCCAGAATGCCCTGCTTCAGCACAGACCAGAAAGGCATTGTGATAAGCGTATCCCCGGTACAGTCAGGGGTTAATGGGAGTCGTCCCCATCCCCCCAGTATACGCCCAGAACCATGGACCCGGTACTTGTGGTTCGGACTGTCTCCAACCAGCCATAATGTTGTGAGAGTATAATTATGTCTAAGTCCAGCTTTGGTACATTAGAAGCAACTCTCAAACTTAACCTAAGCGTTTTTCGAAGCTACTTTTTGGCTAACTTCTTATAGGAAGGTTTAGGAGCTCTGAAAATGAACGTGCGCATCTTTCACTCTTCCCGAAGGACTTAGAAGAATTTTGTGATATTTTTTATTAAAATGGTGTATAAGGGTATATATTTAAATATATTTTATGCACTGTATATGAGCTGGCGATTTCTAAGTCTGTGGTTCCGAGAGGGGGTAACCAGGCTCACTAATAAAGGTCAAGCCACTTGGCTGCCAGAATGCCCTGCTTCAGCACAGACCAGAAAGGCATTGTGATAAGCGTATCCCCGGTATAGTCAGGGGTTAATGGGAGTCGTTCCCGTCCCCCCAGTATACGCCCAGAACCATGGACCCGGTACTTGTGGTTCGGACTGTCTCCAACCAGCCATAATGTTGTGAGAGTGAAATTATGTCTAAGTCCAGCTTTGGTACATTAGAAGCAACTCTGAAACTTAACCTAAGCGTTTTTCGAAGCTACTTTTTGGCTAACTTCTTATAGGAAGGTCTAGGAGCTCTTAAAATGAACGTGCGCATCTTTCACTCTTCCCGAGGAACTTAGAAGAATTTTGTGATATTTTTTATTAAAATGGTGTATAAGGGTATATATTTAAATATATTTTATGCACTGTATATGAGCTGGCGATTTCTAAGTCTGTGGTTCCGAGAGGGGGTAACCAGGGTTTCTAATAAAAGTCAAACCACTTGGCTGCCAGAATGCCCTGCTTCAGCACAGACCAGAAAGGCATTGTGATAAGCGTATCCCCGGTACAGTCAGGGGTTAATGGGAGTCGTCCCCGTCCCCCCAGGATACGCCCAGAACCATGGACCCGGTACTTGTGGTTCAGACTGTCTCCAACCAGCCATAACGTTGTGAGAGTGAAATTATGTCTAAGTCCAGCTTTGGTACATTAGAAGCAACTCTCAAACTTAACCTAAGCGTTTTTCGAAGCTACTTTTTGGCTAACTTCTTATAGGAAGGTCTAGGAGCTCTGAAAATGAACGTGCGCGTCTTTCACTCTTCCCGAGGGACTTAGAAGAATTTTGTGATATTTTTTATTAAAATGGTGTATAAGGGTATATATATAAATATATTTTATGCACTGTATATGAGCTGGCGATTTCTAAGTCTGTGGTTCCGAGAGGGGGTAACCAGGCTCACTAATAAAGGTCAAGCCACTTGGCTGCCAGAATGCCCTGCTTCAGCACAGACCAGAAAGGCATTGTGATAAGCGTATCCCCGGTATAGTCAGGGGTTAATGGGAGTCGTTCCCGTCCCCCCAGTATACGCCCAGAACCATGGACCCGGTACTTGTGGTTCGGACTGTCTCCAACCAGCCATAATGTTGTGAGAGTGAAATTATGTCTAAGTCCAGCTTTGGTACATTAGAAGCAACTCTCAAACTTAACCTAAGCGTTTTTCGAAGCTACTTTTTGGCTAACTTCTTATAGGAAGGTCTAGGAGCTCTGAAAATGAACGTGCGCATCTTTCACTCTTCCCGAGGAACTTAGAAGAATTTTGTGATATTTTTTATTAAAATGGTGTATAAGGGTATATATTTAAATATATTTTATGCACTGTATATGAGCTGGCGATTTCTAAGTCTGTGGTTCCGAGAGGGGGTAACCAGGCTCACTAATAAAGGCCAAGCCACTTGGCTGCCAGAATGCCCTGCTTCAGCACAGACCAGAAAGGCATTGTGATAAGCGTATCCCCGGTATAGTCAGGGGTTAATGGGAGTTGTCCCCGTCCCCCCAGTATACGCCTAGAACCATGGACCCGGTACTTGTGGTTCGGACTGTCTCCAACCAGCCATAACGTTGTGAGAGTGAAATTATGTCTAAGTCCAGCTTTGGTACATTAGAAGCAACTCTCAAACTTAACCTAAGCGTTTTTCGAAGCTACTTTTTGGCTAACTTCTTATAGGAAGGTCTAGGAGCTCTGAAAATGAACGTGCGCATCTTTCACTCTTCCCGAGGGACTTAGAAGAATGTTGTGATATTTTTTATTAAAATGGTGTTTAAGGGTATATATTTAAATATATTTTATGCACTGTATATGAGCTGGCGATTTCTAAGTCTGTGGTTCCGAGAGGGGGTAACCAGGCTCACTAATAAAGGTCAAGCCACTTGGCTGACAGAATGCCCTGCTTCAGCACAGACCAGAAAGGCATTGTGATAAGCGTATCCCCAGTATAGTCAGGGGTTAATGGGAGTCGTTCCCGTCCCCCCAGTATACGCCCAGAACCATGGACCCGGTACTTGTGGTTCGGACTGTCTCCAACCAGCCATAATGTTGTGAGAGTGAAATTATGTCTAAGTCCAGCTTTGGTACATTAGAAGCAACTCTCAAACTTAACCTAAGCGTTTTTCGAAGCTACTTTTTAGCTAACTTCTTATAGGAAGGTCTAGGAGCTCTGAAAATGAACGTGCGCATCTTTCACTCTTCCCGAGGGACATAGAAGAATTTTGTGATATTTTTTATTAAAATGGTGTATAAGGGTATATACTGTATATAAATATATTTTATGCACTGTATATGAGCTGGCGATTTCTAAGTCTGTGGTTCCGAGAGGGGGTAACCAGGCTCACTAATAAAGGTCAAGCCACTTGGCTGCCAGAATGCCCTGCTTCAGCACAGACCAGAAAGGCATTGTGATAAGCGTATCCCCGGTATAGTCAAGGGTTAATGGGAGTCGTTCCCGTCCCCCCAGTATACGCCCAGAACCATGGACCCGGTACTTGTGGTTCGGACTGTCTCCAACCAGCCATAATGTTGTGAGAGTGAAATTATGTCTAAGTCCAGCTTTGGTACATTTGAAGCAACTCTCAAACTTAACCTAAGCGTTTTTCGAAGCTACTTTTTGGCTAACTTCTTATAGGAAGGTCTAGGAGCTCTGAAAATGAACGTGCGCATCTTTCACTCTTCCCGAGGAACTTAAAAGAATTTTGTGATATTTTTTATTAAAATGGTGTATAAGGGTATATATTTAAATATATTTTATGCACTGTATATGAGCTGGCGATTTCTAAGTCTGTGGTTCCGAGAGGGGGTAACCAGGGTTTCTAATAAAAGTCAAACCACTTGGCTGCCAGAATGCCCTGCTTCAGCACAGACCAGAAAGGCATTGTGATAAGCGTATCCCCGGTACAGTCAGGGGTTAATGGGAGTCGTCCCCGTCCCCCCAGTATACGCCCAGAACCATGGACCCGGTACTTGTGGTTCGGACTGTCTCCAACCAGCCATAATGTTGTGAGAGTATAATTATGTCTAAGTCCAGCTTTGGTACATTAGAAGCAACTCTCAAACTTAACCTAAGCGTTTTTCGAAGCTACTTTTTGGCTAACTTCTTATAGGAAGGTTTAGGAGCTCTGAAAATGAACGTGCGCATCTTTCACTCTTCCCGAAGGACTTAGAAGAATTTTGTGATATTTTTTATTAAAATGGTGTATAAGGGTATATATTTAAATATATTTTATGCACTGTATATGAGCTGGCGATTTCTAAGTCTGTGGTTCCGAGAGGGGGTAACCAGGCTCACTAATAAAGGCCAAGCCACTTGGCTGCCAGAATGCCCTGCTTCAGCACAGACCAGAAAGGCATTGTGATAAGCGTATCCCCGGTATAGTCAGGGGTTAATGGGAGTCGTCCCCGTCCCCCCAGTATACGCCTAGAACCATGGACCCGGTACTTGTGGTTCGGACTGTCTCCAACCAGCCATAACGTTGTGAGAGAGAAATTATGTCTAAGTCCAGCTTTGGTACATTAGAAGCAACTCTGAAACTTAACCTAAGCGTTTTTCGAAGCTACTTTTTGGCTAACTTCTTATAGGAAGGTCTCGGAGCTCTGAAAATGAACGTGCGCGTCTTTCACTCTTCCCGAGGGACTTAGAAGAATTTTGTGATATTTTTTATTAAAATGGTGTATAAGGGTATATATATAAATATATTTTATGCACTGTATATGAGCTGGCGATTTCTAAGTCTGTGGTTCCGAGAGGGGGTAACCAGGCTCACTAATAAAGGTCAAGCCACTTGGCTGCCAGAATGCCCTGCTTCAGCACAGACCAGAAAGGCATTGTGATAAGCGTATCCCCGGTATAGTCAGGGGTTAATGGGAGTCGTTCCCGTCCCCCCAGTATACGCCCAGAACCATGGACCCGGTACTTGTGGTTCGGACTGTCTCCAACCAGCCATAATGTTGTGAGAGTGAAATTATGTCTAAGTCCAGCTTTGGTACATTAGAAGCAACTCTGAAACTTAACCTAAGCGTTTTTCGAAGCTACTTTTTGGCTAACTTCTTATAGGAAGGTCTAGGAGCTCTTAAAATGAACGTGCGCATCTTTCACTCTTCCCGAGGAACTTAGAAGAATTTTGTGATATTTTTTATTAAAATGGTGTATAAGGGTATATATTTAAATATATTTTATGCACTGTATATGAGCTGGCGATTTCTAAGTCTGTGGTTCCGAGAGGGGGTAACCAGGGTTTCTAATAAAAGTCAAACCACTTGGCTGCCAGAATGCCCTGCTTCAGCACAGACCAGAAAGGCATTGTGATAAGCGTTTCCCCGGTACAGTCAGGGGTTAATGGGAGTCGTCCCCGTCCCCCCAGTATACGCCCAGAACCATGGACCCGGTACTTGTGGTTCGGACTGTCTCCAACCAGCCATAATGTTGTGAGAGTATAATTATGTCTAAGTCCAGCTTTGGTACATTAGAAGCAACTCTCAAACTTAACCTAAGCGTTTTCGAAGCTACTTTTTGGCTAACTTCTTATAGGAAGGTCTAGGAGCTCTGAAAATGAACGTGCGCATCTTTCACTCTTCCCGAAGGACTTAGAAGAATTTTGTGATATTTTTTATTAAAATGGTGTATAAGGGTATATATTTAAATATATTTTATGCACTGTATATGAGCTGGCGATTTCTAAGTCTGTGGTTCCGAGAGGGGGTAACCAGGCTCACTAATAAAGGCCAAGCCACTTGGCTGCCAGAATGCCCTGCTTCAGCACAGACCAGAAAGGCATTGTGATAAGCGTATCCCCGGTATAGTCAGGGGTTAATTGGAGTCGTCCCCGTCCCCCCAGTATACGCCTAGAACCATGGACCCGGTACTTGTGGTTCAGACTGTCTCCAACCAGCCATAACGTTGTGAGAGTGAAATTATGTCTAAGTCCAGCTTTGGTACATTAGAAGCAACTCTCAAACTTAACCTAAGCGTTTTTCGAAGCTACTTTTTGGCTAACTTCTTATAGGAAGGTCTAGGAGCTCTGAAAATGAACGTGCACATCTTTCACTCTTCCCGAGGGACATAGAAGAATTTTGTGATATTTTTTATTAAAATGGTGTATAAGGGTATATACTGTATATAAATATATTTTATGCACTGTATATGAGCTGGCGATTTCTAAGTCTGTGGTTCCGAGAGGGGGTAACCAGGCTAACTAATAAAGGTCAAGCCACTTGGCTGCCAGAATGCCCTGCTTCAGCACAGACCAGAAAGGCATTGTGATAAGCGTATCCCCGGTATAGTCAGGGGTTAATGGGAGTCGTTCCCGTCCCCCCAGTATACGCCCAGAACCATGGACCCGGTACTTGTGGTTCGGACTGTCTCCTACCAGCCATAATGTTGTGAGAGTGAAATTATGTCTAAGTCCAGCTTTTGTACATTAGAAGCAACTCTCAAACTTAACCTAAGCGTTTTTCAAAGCTACTTTTTGGCTAACTTCTTATAGGAAGGTCTAGGAGCTCTGAAAATAAACGTGCGCATCTTTCACTCTTCCCGAGGGACTTAGAAGAATGTTGTGATATTTTTTATTAAAATGGTGTTTAAGGGTATATATTTAAATATATTTTATGCACTGTATATGAGCTGGCGATTTCTAAGTCTGTGGTTCCGAGAGGGGGTAACCAGGCTCACTAATAAAGGTCAAGCCACTTGGCTGCCAGAATGCCCTGCTTCAGCACAGACCAGAAAGGCATTGTGATAAGCGTATCCCCGGTATAGTCAGGGGTTAATGGGAGTCGTCCCCGTCCCCCCAGTATACGCCTAGAACCATGGACCCGGTACTTGTGGTTCGGACTGTCTCCAACCAGCCATAACGTTGTGAGAGTGAAATTATGTCTAAGTCCAGCTTTGGTACATTAGAAGCAACTCTCAAACTTTACCTAAGCGTTTTTCGAAGCTACTTTTTGGCTAACTTCTTATAGGAAGGTCTAGGAGCTCTGAAAATGAACGTGCGCGTCTTTCACTCTTCCCGAGGTACTTAGAAGAATTTTGTGATATTTTTTATTAAAATGGTGTATAAGGGTATATACTGTATATAAATATATTTTATGCACTGTATATGAGCTGGCGATTTCTAAGTCTGTGGTTCTGAGAGGGGGTAACCAGGCTCACTAATAAAGGTCAAGCCACTTGGCTGCCAGAATGCCCTGCTTCAGCACAGACCAGAAAGGCATTGTGATAAGCGTATCCCCGGTATAGTCAGGGGTTAATGGGAGTCGTTCCCGTCCCCCCAGTATACGCCCAGAACCATGGACCCGGTACTTGTGGTTCGGACTGTCTCCAACCA
Source organism: Ascaphus truei (assembly GCF_040206685.1). NCBI lineage: Eukaryota > Metazoa > Chordata > Amphibia > Anura > Ascaphidae > Ascaphus > Ascaphus truei. The sequence goes on from NC_134483.1 coordinate 280,373,759, forward strand.
GCCATAATGTTGTGAGAGTGAAATTATGTCTAAGTCCAGCTTTGGTACATTTGAAGCAACTCTCAAACTTAACCTAAGCGTTTTTCGAAGCTACTTTTTGGCTAACTTCTTATAGGAAGGTCTAGGAGCTCTGAAAATGAACGTGCGCATCTTTCACTCTTCCCGAGGAACTTAGAAGAATTTTGTGATATTTTTTATTAAAATGGTGTATAAGGGTATATATTTAAATATATTTTATGCACTGTATATGAGCTGGCGATTTCTAAGTCTGTGGTTCCGAGAGGGGGTAACCAGGGTTTCTAATAAAAGTCAAACCACTTGGCTGCCAGAATGCCCTGCTTCAGCACAGACCAGAAAGGCATTGTGATAAGCGTATCCCCGGTACAGTCAGGGGTTAATGGGAGTCGTCCCCGTCCCCCCAGTATACGCCCAGAACCATGGACCCGGTACTTGTGGTTCGGACTGTCTCCAACCAGCCATAATGTTGTGAGAGTATAATTATGTCTAAGTCCAGCTTTGGTACATTAGAAGCAACTCTCAAACTTAACCTAAGCGTTTTTCGAAGCTACTTTTTGGCTAACTTCTTATAGGAAGGTTTAGGAGCTCTGAAAATGAACGTGCGCATCTATCACTCTTCCCGAAGGACTTAGAAGAATTTTGTGATATTTTTTATTAAAATGGTGTATAAGGGTATATATTTAAATATATTTTATGCACTGTATATGAGCTGGCGATTTCTAAGTCTGTGGTTCCGAGAGGGGGTAACCAGGCTCACTAATAAAGGCCAAGCCACTTGGCTGCCAGAATGCCCTGCTTCAGCACAGACCAGAAAGGCATTGTGATAAGCGTATCCCCGGTATAGTCAGGGGTTAATGGGAGTCGTCCCCGTCCCCCCAGTATACGCCTAGAACCATGGACCCGGTACTTGTGGTTCGGACTGTCTCCAACCAGCCATAACGTTGTGAGAGTGAAATTATGTCTAAGTCCAGCTTTGGTACATTAGAAGCAACTCTGAAACTTAACCTAAGCGTTTTTCGAAGCTACTTTTTGGCTAACTTCTTATAGGAAGGTCTAGGAGCTCTGAAAATGAACGTGCGCGTCTTTCACTCTTCCCGAGGGACTTAGAAGAATTTTGTGATATTTTTTATTAAAATGGTGTATAAGGGTATATATATAAATATATTTTATGCACTGTATATGAGCTGGCGATTTCTAAGTCTGTGGTTCCGAGAGGGGGTAACCAGGCTCACTAATAAAGGTCAAGCCACTTGGCTGCCAGAATGCCCTGCTTCAGCACAGACCAGAAAGGCATTGTGATAAGCGTATCCCCGGTATAGTCAGGGGTTAATGGGAGTCGTTCCCGTCCCCCCAGTATACGCCCAGAACCATGGACCCGGTACTTGTGGTTCGGACTGTCTCCAACCAGCCATAATGTTGTGAGAGTGAAATTATGTCTAAGTCCAGCTTTGGTACATTAGAAGCAACTCTGAAACTTAACCTAAGCGTTTTTCGAAGCTACTTTTTGGCTAACTTCTTATAGGAAGGTCTAGGAGCTCTTAAAATGAACGTGCGCATCTTTCACTCTTCCCGAGGAACTTAGAAGAATTTTGTGATATTTTTTATTAAAATGGTGTATAAGGGTATATATTTAAATATATTTTATGCACTGTATATGAGCTGGCGATTTCTAAGTCTGTGGTTCCGAGAGGGGGTAACCAGGGTTTCTAATAAAAGTCAAACCACTTGGCTGCCAGAATGCCCTGCTTCAGCACAGACCAGAAAGGCATTGTGATAAGCGTATCCCCGGTACAGTCAGGGGTTAATGGGAGTCGTCCCCGTCCCCCCAGTATACGCCCAGAACCATGGACCCGGTACTTGTGGTTCGGACTGTCTCCAACCAGCCATAATGTTGTGAGAGTATAATTATGTCTAAGTCCAGCTTTGGTACATTAGAAGCAACTCTCAAACTTAACCTAAGCGTTTTTCGAAGCTACTTTTTGGCTAACTTCTTATAGGAAGGTCTAGGAGCTCTGAAAATGAACGTGCGCATCTTTCACTCTTCCCGAAGGACTTAGAAGAATTTTGTGATATTTTTTATTAAAATGGTGTATAAGGGTATATATTTAAATATATTTTATGCACTGTATATGAGCTGGCGATTTCTAAGTCTGTGGTTCCGAGAGGGGGTAACCAGGCTCACTAATAAAGGCCAAGCCACTTGGCTGCCAGAATGCCCTGCTTCAGCACAGACCAGAAAGGCATTGTGATAAGCGTATCCCCGGTATAGTCAGGGGTTAATGGGAGTCGTTCCCGTCCCCCCAGTATACGCCCAGAACCATGGACCCGGTACTTGTGGTTCGGACTGTCTCCAACCAGCCATAATGTTGTGAGAGTGAAATTATGTCTAAGTCCAGCTTTGGTACATTTGAAGCAACTCTCAAACTTAACCTAAGCGTTTTTCGAAGCTACTTTTTGGCTAACTTCTTATAGGAAGGTCTAGGAGCTCTGAAAATGAACGTGCGCATCTTTCACTCTTCCCGAGGAACTTAGAAGAATTTTGTGATATTTTTTATTAAAATGGTGTATAAGGGTATATATTTAAATATATTTTATGCACTGTATATGAGCTGGCGATTTCTAAGTCTGTGGTTCCGAGAGGGGGTAACCAGGGTTTCTAATAAAAGTCAAACCACTTGGCTGCCAGAATGCCCTGCTTCAGCACAGACCAGAAAGGCATTGTGATAAGCGTATCCCCGGTACAGTCAGGGGTTAATGGGAGTCGTCCCCGTCCCCCCAGTATACGCCCAGAACCATGGACCCGGTACTTGTGGTTCGGACAGTCTCCAACCAGCCATAATGTTGTGAGAGTATAATTATGTCTAAGTCCAGCTTTGGTACATTAGAAGCAACTCTCAAACTTAACCTAAGCGTTTTTCGAAGCTACTTTTTGGCTAACTTCTTATAGGAAGGTCTAGGAGCTCTGAAAATGAACGTGCGCATCTTTCACTCTTCCCGAAGGACTTAGAAGAATTTTGTGAAATTTTTTATTAAAATGGTGTATAAGGGTATATATTTAAATATATTTTATGCACTGTATATGAGCTGGCGATTTCTAAGTCTGTGGTTCCGAGAGGGGGTAACCAGGCTCACTAATAAAGGCCAAGCCACTTGGCTGCCAGAATGCCCTGCTTCAGCACAGACCAGAAAGGCATTGTGATAAGCGTATCCCCGGTATAGTCAGGGGTTAATGGGAGTCGTCCCCGTCCCCCCAGTATACGCCTAGAACCATGGACCCGGTACTTGTGGTTCAGACTGTCTCCAACCAGCCATAACGTTGTGAGAGTGAAATTATGTCTAAGTCCAGCTTTGGTACATTAGAAGCAACTCTCAAACTTAACCTAAGCGTTTTTCGAAGCTACTTTTTGGCTAACTTCTTATAGGAAGGTCTAGGAGCTCTGAAAATGAACGTGCGCGTCTTTCACTCTTCCCGAGGGACTTAGAAGAATTTTGTGATATTTTTTATTAAAATGGTGTATAAGGGTATATATATAAATATATTTTATGCACTGTATATGAGCTGGCGATTTCTAAGTCTGTGGTTCCGAGAGGGGGTAACCAGGCTCACTAATAAAGGTCAAGCCACTTGGCTGCCAGAATGCCCTGCTTCAGCACAGACCAGAAAGGCATTGTGATAAGCGTATCCCCGGTATAGTCAGGGGTTAATGGGAGTCGTTCCCGTCCCCCCAGTATACGCCCAGAACCATGGACCCGGTACTTGTGGTTCGGACTGTCTCCAACCAGCCATAATGTTGTGAGAGTGAAATTATGTCTAAGTCCAGCTTTGGTACATTAGAAGCAACTCTCAAACTTAACCTAAGCGTTTTTCGAAGCTACTTTTTTGCTAACTTCTTATAGGAAGGTCTAGGAGCTCTGAAAATGAACGTGCGCATCTTTCACTCTTCCCGAGGAACTTAGAAGAATTTTGTGATATTTTTTTATTAAAATGGTGTATAAGGGTATATATTTAAATATATTTTATGCACTGTATATGAGCTGGCGATTTCTAAGTCTGTGGTTCCGAGAGGGGGTAACCAGGATCACTAATAAAGGCCAAGCCACTTGGCTGCCAGAATGCCCTGCTTCAGCACAGACCAGAAAGGCATTGTGATAAGCGTATCCCCGGTATAGTCAGGGGTTAATGGGAGTTGTCCCCGTCCCCCCAGTATACGCCTAGAACCATGGACCCGGTACTTGTGGTTCGGACTGTCTCCAACCAGCCATAACGTTGTGAGAGTGAAATTATGTCTAAGTCCAGGTTTGGTACATTAGAAGCAACTCTCAAACTTAACCTAAGCGTTTTTCGAAGCTACTTTTTGGCTAACTTCTTATAGGAAGGTCTAGGAGCTCTGAAAATGAACGTGCGCATCTTTCACTCTTCCCGAGGGACTTAGAAGAATGTTGTGATATTTTTTATTAAAATGGTGTTTAAGGGTATATATTTAAATATATTTTATGCACTGTATATGAGCTGGCGATTTCTAAGTCTGTGGTTCCGAGAGGGGGTAACCAGGCTCACTAATAAAGGTCAAGCCACTTGGCTGCCAGAATGCCCTGCTTCAGCACAGACCAGAAAGGCATTGTGATAAGTGTATCCCCGGTATAGTCAGGGGTTAATGGGAGTCGTTCCCGTCCCCCCAGTATACGCCCAGAACCATATACCCGGTACTTGTGGTTCGGACTGTCTCCAACCAGCCATAATGTTGTGAGAGTGAAATTATGTCTAAGTCCAGCTTTGGTACATTAGAAGCAACTCTCAAACTTAACCTAAGCGTTTTTCGAAGCTACTTTTTGGCTAACTTCTTATAGGAAGGTCTAGGAGCTCTGAAAATGAATGTGCGCATCTTTCACTCTTCCCGAGGGACTTAAAAGAATTTTGTGATATTTTTTATTAAAATGGTGTTTAAGGGTATATATTTAAATATATTTTATGCACTGTATATGAGCTGGCGATTTCTAAGTCTGTGGTTCCGAGAGGGGGTAACCAGGCTCACTAATAAAGGTCAAGCCACTTGGCTGCCAGAATGCCCTGCTTCAGCACAGACCAGAAAGGCATTGTGATAAGCGTATCCCCGGTATAGTCAGGGGTTAATGGGAGTCGTCCCCGTCCCCCCAGTATACGCCTAGAACCATGGACCCGGTACTTGTGGTTCGGACTGTCTCCAACCAGCCATAACGTCGTGAGAGTGAAATTATGTCTAAGTCCAGCTTTGGTACATTAGAAGCAACTCTCAAACTTAACCTAAGCGTTTTTCGAAGCTACTTTTTGGCTAACTTCTTATAGGAAGGTCTAGGAGCTCTGAAAATGAACGTGCGCATCTTTCACTCTTCCCGAAGGACTTAGAAGAATTTTGTGATATTTTTTATTAAAATGGTGTATAAGGGTATATATTTAAATATATTTTATGCACTGTATATGAGCTGGCGATTTCTAAGTCTGTGGTTCCGAGAGGGGGTAACCAGGGTTTCTAATAAAAGTCAAACCACTTGGCTGCCAGAATGCCCTGCTTCAGCACAGACCAGAAAGGCATTGTGATAAGCGTATCCCCGGTACAGTCAGGGGTTAATGGGAGTCGTCCCCGTCCCCCCAGTATACGCCCAGAACCATGGACCCGGTACTTGTGGTTCGGACTGTCTCCAACCAGCCATAATGTTGTGAGAGTATAATTATGTCTAAGTCCAACTTTGGTACATTAGAAGCAACTCTCAAACTTAACCTAAGCGTTTTTCGAAGCTACTTTTTGGCTAACTTCTTATAGGAAGGTCTAGGAGCTCTGAAAATGAACGTGCGCATCTTTCACTCTTCCCGAGGAACTTAGAAGAATTTTGTGATATTTTTTATTAAAATGGTGTATAAGGGTATATATTTAAATATATTTTATGCACTGTATATGAGCTGGCGATTTCTAAGTCTGTGGTTCCGAGAGGGGGTAACCAGGCTCACTAATAAAGGCCAAGCCACTTGGCTGCCAGAATGCCCTGCTTCAGCACAGACCAGAAAGGCATTGTGATAAGCGTATCCCCGGTATAGTCAGGGGTTAATGGGAGTTGTCCCCGTCCCCCCAGTATACGCCTAGAACCATGGACCCGGTACTTGTGGTTCGGACTGTCTCCAACCAGCCATAACGTTGTGAGAGTGAAATTATGTCTAAGTCCAGCTTTGGTACATTAGAAGCAACTCTCAAACTTAACCTAAGCGTTTTTCGAAGCTACTTTTTGGCTAACTTCTTATAGGAAGGTCTAGGAGCTCTGAAAATGAACGTGCGCATCTTTCACTCTTCCCGAGGGACTTAGAAGAATGTTGTGATATTTTTTATTAAAATGGTGTTTAAGGGTATATATTTAAATATATTTTATGCACTGTATATGAGCTGGCGATTTCTAAGTCTGTGGTTCCGAGAGGGGGTAACCAGGCTCACTAATAAAGGTCAAGCCACTTGGCTGCCAGAATGCCCTGCTTCAGCACAGACCAGAAAGGCATTGTGATAAGTGTATCCCCGGTATAGTCAGGGGTTAATGGGAGTCGTTCCCGTCCCCCCAGTATACGCCCAGAACCATATACCCGGTACTTGTGGTTCGGACTGTCTTCAACCAGCCATAATGTTGTGAGAGTGAAATTATGTCTAAGTCCAGCTTTGGTACATTAGAAGCAACTCTCAAACTTAACCTAAGCGTTTTTCGAAGCTACTTTTTGGCTAACTTCTTATAGGAAGGTCTAGGAGCTCTGAAAATGAACGTGCGCATCTTTCACTCTTCCCGAGGGACTTAAAAGAATTTTGTGATATTTTTTATTAAAATGGTGTTTAAGGGTATATATTTAAATATATTTTATGCACTGTATATGAGCTGGCGATTTCTAAGTCTGTGGTTCCGAGAGGGGGTAACCAGGCTCACTAATAAAGGTCAAGCCACTTGGCTGCCAGAATGCCCTGCTTCAGCACAGACCAGAAAGGCATTGTGATAAGCGTATCCCCGGTATAGTCAGGGGTTAATGGGAGTCGTCCCCGTCCCCCCAGTATACGCCTAGAACCATGGACCCGGTACTTGTGGTTCGGACTGTCTCCAACCAGCCATAACGTCGTGAGAGTGAAATTATGTCTAAGTCCAGCTTTGGTACATTAGAAGCAACTCTCAAACTTAACCTAAGCGTTTTTCGAAGCTACTTTTTGGCTAACTTCTTATAGGAAGGTCTAGGAGCTCTGAAAATGAATGTGCGCATCTTTCACTCTTCCCGAGGGACTTAAAAGAATTTTGTGATATTTTTTATTAAAATGGTGTTTAAGGGTATATATTTAAATATATTTTATGCACTGTATATGAGCTGGCGATTTCTAAGTCTGTGGTTCCGAGAGGGGGTAACCAGGCTCACTAATAAAGGTCAAGCCACTTGGCTGCCAGAATGCCCTGCTTCAGCACAGACCAGAAAGGCATTGTGATAAGCGTATCCCCGGTATAGTCAGGGGTTAATGGGAGTCGTCCCCGTCCCCCCAGTATACGCCTAGAACCATGGACCCGGTACTTGTGGTTCGGACTGTCTCCAACCAGCCATAACGTCGTGAGAGTGAAATTATGTCTAAGTCCAGCTTTGGTACATTAGAAGCAACTCTCAAACTTAACCTAAGCGTTTTTCGAAGCTACTTTTTGGCTAACTTCTTATAGGAAGGTCTAGGAGCTCTGAAAATGAACGTGCGCATCTTTCACTCTTCCCGAAGGACTTAGAAGAATTTTGTGATATTTTTTATTAAAATGGTGTATAAGGGTATATATTTAAATATATTTTATGCACTGTATATGAGCTGGCGATTTCTAAGTCTGTGGTTCCGAGAGGGGGTAACCAGGGTTTCTAATAAAAGTCAAACCACTTGGCTGCCAGAATGCCCTGCTTCAGCACAGACCAGAAAGGCATTGTGATAAGCGTATCCCCGGTACAGTCAGGGGTTAATGGGAGTCGTCCCCGTCCCCCCAGTATACGCCCAGAACCATGGACCCGGTACTTGTGGTTCGGACTGTCTCCAACCAGCCATAATGTTGTGAGAGTATAATTATGTCTAAGTCCAGCTTTGGTACATTAGAAGCAACTCTCAAACTTAACCTAAGCGTTTTTCGAAGCTACTTTTTGGCTAACTTCTTATAGGAAGGTCTAGGAGCTCTGAAAATGAACGTGCGCATCTTTCACTCTTCCCGAAGGACTTAGAAGAATTTTGTGATATTTTTTATTAAAATGGTGTATAAGGGTATATATTTAAATATATTTTATGCACTGTATATGAGCTGGCGATTTCTAAGTCTTTGGTTCCGAGAGGGGGTAACCAGGCTCACTAATAAAGGCCAAGCCACTTGGCTGCCAGAATGCCCTGCTTCAGCACAGACCAGAAAGGCATTGTGATAAGCGTATCCCCGGTATAGTCAGGGGTTAATGGCAGTCGTTCCCGTCCCCCCAGTATACGCCCAGAACCATGGACCCGGTACTTGTGGTTCGGACTGTCTCCAACCAGCCATAATGTTGTGAGAGTGAAATTATGTCTAAGTCCAGCTTTGGTACATTAGAAGCAACTCTGAAACTTAACCTAAGCGTTTTTCGAAGCTACTTTTTGGCTAACTTCTTATAGGAAGGTCTAGGAGCTCTTAAAATGAACGTGCGCATCTTTCACTCTTCCCGAGGAACTTAGAAGAATGTTGTGATATTTTTTATTAAAATGGTGTTTAAGGGTATATATTTAAATATATTTTATGCACTGTATATGAGCTGGCGATTTCTAAGTCTGTGGTTCCGAGAGGGGGTAACCAGGCTCACTAATAAAGGTCAAGCCACTTGGCTGCCAGAATGCCCTGCTTCAGCACAGACCAGAAAGGCATTGTGATAAGCGTATCCCCGGTATAGTCAGGGGTTAATGGGAGTCGTTCCCGTCCCCCCAGTATACGCCCAGAACCATGGACCCGGTACTTGTGGTTCAGACTGTCTCCAACCAGCCATAATGTTGTGAGAGTGAAATTATGTCGAAGTCCAGCTTTGGTACATTAGAAGCAACTCTCAAACTTAACCTAAGCGTTTTTCGAAGCTACTTTTTGGCTAACTTCTTATAGGAAGGTCTAGGAGCTCTGAAAATGAACGTGCGCATCTTTCACTCTTCCCGAGGAACTTAGAAGAATTTTGTGATATTTTTTATTAAAATGGTGTATAAGGGTATATATTTAAATATATTTTATGCACTGTATATGAGCTGGCGATTTCTAAGTCTGTGGTTCCGAGAGGGGGTAACCAGGCTCACTAATAAAGGCCAAGCCACTTGGCTGCCAGAATGCCCTGCTTCAGCACAGACCAGAAAGGCATTGTGATAAGCGTATCCCCGGTATAGTCAGGGGTTAATGGGAGTTGTCCCCGTCCCCCCAGTATACGCCTAGAACCATGGACCCGGTACTTGTGGTTCGGACTGTCTCCAACCAGCCATAACGTTGTGAGAGTGAAATTATGTCTAAGTCCAGCTTTGGTACATTAGAAGCAACTCTCAAACTTAACCTAAGCGTTTTTCGAAGGTACTTTTATGCTAACTTCTTATAGGAAGGTCTAGGAGCTCTGAAAATGAACGTGCGCATCTTTCACTCTTCCCGAGGGACTTACAGTAGAAGAATGTTGTGATATTTTTTATTAAAATGGTGTTTAAGGGTATATATTTAAATATATTTTATGCACTGTATATGAGCTGGCGATTTCTAAGTCTGTGGTTCCGAGAGGGGGTAACCAGGCTCACTAATAAAGGTCAAGCCACTTGGCTGCCAGAATGCCCTGCTTCAGCACAGACCAGAAAGGCATTGTGATAAGTGTATCCCCGGTATAGTCAGGGGTTAATGAGAGTCGTTCCCGTCCCCCCAGTATACGCCCAGAACCATATACCCGGTACTTGTGGTTCGGACTGTCTTCAACCAGCCATAATGTTGTGAGAGTGAAATTATGTCTAAGTCCAGCTTTGGTACATTAGAAGCAACTCTCAAACTTAACCTAAGCGTTTTTCGAAGCTACTTTTTGGCTAACTTCTTATAGGAAGGTCTAGGAGCTCTGAAAATGAACGTGCGCATCTCTCACTCTTCCCGAGGGACTTAAAAGAATTTTGTGATATTTTTTATTAAAATGGTGTTTAAGGGTATATATTTAAATATATTTTATGCACTGTATATGAGCTGGCGATTTCTAAGTCTGTGGTTCCGAGAGGGGGTAACCAGGCTCACTAATAAAGGTCAAGCCACTTGGCTGCCAGAATGCCCTGCTTCAGCACAGACCAGAAAGGCATTGTGATAAGCGTATCCCCGGTATAGTCAGGGGTTAATGGGAGTCGTCCCCGTCCCCCCAGTATACGCCTAGAACCATGGACCCGGTACTTGTGGTTCGGACTGTCTCCAACCAGCCATAACGTCGTGAGAGTGAAATTATGTCTAAGTCCAGCTTTGGTACATTAGAAGCAACTCTCAAACTTAACCTAAGCGTTTTTCGAAGCTACTTTTTGGCTAACTTCTTATAGGAAGGTCTAGGAGCTCTGAAAATGAATGTGCGCATCTTTCACTCTTCCCGAGGGACTTAAAAGAATTTTGTGATATTTTTTATTAAAATGGTGTTTAAGGGTATATATTTAAATATATTTTATGCACTGTATATGAGCTGGCGATTTCTAAGTCTGTGGTTCCGAGAGGGGGTAACCAGGCTCACTAATAAAGGTCAAGCCACTTGGCTGCCAGAATGCCCTGCTTCAGCACAGACCAGAAAGGCATTGTGATAAGCGTATCCCCGGTATAGTCAGGGGTTAATGGGAGTCGTCCCCGTCCCCCCAGTATACGCCTAGAACCATGGACCCGGTACTTGTGGTTCGGACTGTCTCCAACCAGCCATAATGTTGTGAGAGTGAAATTATGTCTAAGTCCAGCTTTGGTACATTAGAAGCAACTCTGAAACTTAACCTAAGCGTTTTTCGAAGCTACTTTTTGGCTAACTTCTTATAGGAAGGTCTAGGAGCTCTTAAAATGAACGTGCGCATCTTTCACTCTTCCCGAGGAACTTAGAAGAATGTTGTGATATTTTTTATTAAAATGGTGTTTAAGGGTATATATTTAAATATATTTTATGCACTGTATATGAGCTGGCGATTTCTAAGTCTGTGGTTCCGAGAGGGGGTAACCAGGCTCACTAATAAAGGTCAAGCCACTTGGCTGCCAGAATGCCCTGCTTCAGCACAGACCAGAAAGGCATTGTGATAAGCGTATCCCCGGTATAGTCAGGGGTTAATGGGAGTCGTTCCCGTCCCCCCAGTATACGCCCAGAACCATGGACCCGGTACTTGTGGTTCAGACTGTCTCCAACCAGCCATAATGTTGTGAGAGTGAAATTATGTCGAAGTCCAGCTTTGGTACATTAGAAGCAACTCTCAAACTTAACCTAAGCGTTTTTCGAAGCTACTTTTTGGCTAACTTCTTATAGGAAGGTCTAGGAGCTCTGAAAATGAACGTGCGCATCTTTCACTCTTCCCGAGGAACTTAGAAGAATTTTGTGATATTTTTTATTAAAATGGTGTATAAGGGTATATATTTAAATATATTTTATGCACTGTATATGAGCTGGCGATTTCTAAGTCTGTGGTTCCGAGAGGGGGTAACCAGGCTCACTAATAAAGGCCAAGCCACTTGGCTGCCAGAATGCCCTGCTTCAGCACAGACCAGAAAGGCATTGTGATAAGCGTATCCCCGGTATAGTCAGGGGTTAATGGGAGTTGTCCCCGTCCCCCCAGTATACGCCTAGAACCATGGACCCGGTACTTGTGGTTCGGACTGTCTCCAACCAGCCATAACGTTGTGAGAGTGAAATTATGTCTAAGTCCAGCTTTGGTACATTAGAAGCAACTCTCAAACTTAACCTAAGCGTTTTTCGAAGGTACTTTTATGCTAACTTCTTATAGGAAGGTCTAGGAGCTCTGAAAATGAACGTGCGCATCTTTCACTCTTCCCGAGGGACTTAGAAGAATGTTGTGATATTTTTTATTAAAATGGTGTTTAAGGGTATATATTTAAATATATTTTATGCACTGTATATGAGCTGGCGATTTCTAAGTCTGTGGTTCCGAGAGGGGGTAACCAGGCTCACTAATAAAGGTCAAGCCACTTGGCTGCCAGAATGCCCTGCTTCAGCACAGACCAGAAAGGCATTGTGATAAGTGTATCCCCGGTATAGTCAGGGGTTAATGGGAGTCGTTCCCGTCCCCCCAGTATACGCCCAGAACCATATACCCGGTACTTGTGGTTCGGACTGTCTTCAACCAGCCATAATGTTGTGAGAGTGAAATTATGTCTAAGTCCAGCTTTGGTACATTAGAAGCAACTCTCAAACTTAACCTAAGCGTTTTTCGAAGCTACTTTTTGGCTAACTTCTTATAGGAAGGTCTAGGAGCTCTGAAAATGAACGTGCGCATCTCTCACTCTTCCCGAGGGACTTAAAAGAATTTTGTGATATTTTTTATTAAAATGGTGTTTAAGGGTATATATTTAAATATATTTTATGCACTGTATATGAGCTGGCGATTTCTAAGTCTGTGGTTCCGAGAGGGGGTAACCAGGCTCACTAATAAAGGTCAAGCCACTTGGCTGCCAGAATGCCCTGCTTCAGCACAGACCAGAAAGGCATTGTGATAAGCGTATCCCCGGTATAGTCAGGGGTTAATGGGAGTCGTCCCCGTCCCCCCAGTATACGCCTAGAACCATGGACCCGGTACTTGTGGTTCGGACTGTCTCCAACCAGCCATAACGTCGTGAGAGTGAAATTATGTCTAAGTCCAGCTTTGGTACATTAGAAGCAACTCTCAAACTTAACCTAAGCGTTTTTCGAAGCTACTTTTTGGCTAACTTCTTATAGGAAGGTCTAGGAGCTCTGAAAATGAATGTGCGCATCTTTCACTCTTCCCGAGGGACTTAAAAGAATTTTGTGATATTTTTTATTAAAATGGTGTTTAAGGGTATATATTTAAATATATTTTATGCACTGTATATGAGCTGGCGATTTCTAAGTCTGTGGTTCCGAGAGGGGGTAACCAGGCTCACTAATAAAGGTCAAGCCACTTGGCTGCCAGAATGCCCTGCTTCAGCACAGACCAGAAAGGCATTGTGATAAGCGTATCCCCGGTATAGTCAGGGGTTAATGGGAGTCGTCCCCGTCCCCCCAGTATACGCCTAGAACCATGGACCCGGTACTTGTGGTTCGGACTGTCTCCAACCAGCCATAACGTCGTGAGAGTGAAATTATGTCTAAGTCCAGCTTTGGTACATTAGAAGCAACTCTCAAACTTAACCTAAGCGTTTTTCGAAGCTACTTTTTGGCTAACTTCTTATAGGAAGGTCTAGGAGCTCTAAAAATGAACGTGCGCATCTTTCACTCTTCCCGAAGGACTTAGAAGAATTTTGTGATATTTTTTATTAAAATGGTGTATAAGGGTATATATTTAAATATATTTTATGCACTGTATATGAGCTGGCGATTTCTAAGTCTGTGGTTCCGAGAGGGGGTAACCAGGGTTTCTAATAAAAGTCAAACCACTTGGCTGCCAGAATGCCCTGCTTCAGCACAGACCAGAAAGGCATTGTGATAAGCGTATCCCCGGTACAGTCAGGGGTTAATGGGAGTCGTCCCCGTCCCCCCAGTATACGCCCAGAACCATGGACCCGGTACTTGTGGTTCGGACTGTCTCCAACCAGCCATAATGTTGTGAGAGTATAATTATGTCTAAGTCCAGCTTTGGTACATTAGAAGCAACTCTCAAACTTAACCTAAGCGTTTTTCGAAGCTACTTTTTGGCTAACTTCTTATAGGAAGGTCTAGGAGCTCTGAAAATGAACGTGCGCATCTTTCACTCTTCCCGAAGGACTTAGAAGAATTTTGTGATATTTTTTATTAAAATGGTGTATAAGGGTATATATTTAAATATATTTTATGCACTGTATATGAGCTGGCGATTTCTAAGTCTGTGGTTCCGAGAGGGGGTAACCAGGCTCACTAATAAAGGCCAAGCCACTTGGCTGCCAGAATGCCCTGCTTCAGCACAGACCAGAAAGGCATTGTGATAAGCGTATCCCCGGTATAGTCAGGGGTTAATGGCAGTCGTTCCCGTCCCCCCAGTATACGCCCAGAACCATGGACCCGGTACTTGTGGTTCGGACTGTCTCCAACCAGCCATAATGTTGTGAGAGTGAAATTATGTCTAAGTCCAGCTTTGGTACATTAGAAGCAACTCTGAAACTTAACCTAAGCGTTTTTCGAAGCTACTTTTTGGCTAACTTCTTATAGGAAGGTCTAGGAGCTCTTAAAATGAACGTGCGCATCTTTCACTCTTCCCGAGGAACTTAGAAGAATTTTGTGATATTTTTTATTAAAATGGTGTATAAGGGTATATATTTAAATATATTTTATGCACTGTATATGAGCTGGCGATTTCTAAGTCTGTGGTTCCGATAGGGGGTAACCAGGCTCACTAATAAAGGCCAAGCCACTTGGCTGCCAGAATGCCCTGCTTCAGCACAGACCAGAAAGGCATTGTGATAAGCGTATCCCCGGTATAGTCAGGGGTTAATGGGAGTTGTCCCCGTCCCCCCAGTATACGCCTAGAACCATGGACCCGGTACTTGTGGTTCGGACTGTCTCCAACCAGCCATAACGTTGTGAGAGTGAAATTATGTCTAAGTCCAGCTTTGGTACATTAGAAGCAACTCTCAAACTTAACCTAAGCGTTTTTCGAAGCTACTTTTTGGCTAACTTCTTATAGGAAGGTCTAGGAGCTCTGAAAATGAACGTGCGCATCTTTCACTCTTCCCGAGGGACTTAGAAGAATGTTGTGATATTTTTTATTAAAATGGTGTTTAAGGGTATATATTTAAATATATTTTATGCACTGTATATGAGCTGGCGATTTCTAAGTCTGTGGTTCCGAGAGGGGGTAACCAGGCTCACTAATAAAGGTCAAGCCACTTGGCTGCCAGAATGCCCTGCTTCAGCACAGACCAGAAAGGCATTGTGATAAGTGTATCCCCGGTATAGTCAGGGGTTAATGGGAGTCATTCCCGTCCCCCCAGTATACGCCCAGAACCATATACCCGGTACTTGTGGTTCGGACTGTCTCCAACCAGCCATAATGTTGTGAGAGTGAAATTATGTCTAAGTCCAGCTTTGGTACATTAGAAGCAACTCTGAAACTTAACCAAAGCATTTTTCGAAGCTACTTTTTGGCTAACTTCTTATACAGTAGGAAGGTCTAGGAGCTCTGAAAATGAACGTGCGCATCTTTCACTCTTCCCGAGGGACTTAGAAGAACTTTGTGATATTTTTTATTAAAATGGTGTATAAGGGTATATATTTAAATATATTTTATGCACTGTATATGAGCTGGCGATTTCTAAGTCTGTGGTTCCGAGAGGGGGTAACCAGGCTCACTAATAAAGGCCAAGCCACTTGGCTGCCAGAATGCCCTGCTTCAGCACAGACCAGAAAGGCATTGTGATAAGCGTATCCCCGGTATAGTCAGGGGTTAATGGGAGTCGTCCCCGTCCCCCCAGTATACGCCTAGAACCATGGACCCGGTACTTCTGGTTCGGACTGTCTCCAACCAGCCATAACGTTGTGAGAGTGAAATTATGTCTAAGTCCAGCTTTGGTACATTAGAAGCAACTCTCAAACTTAACCTAAGCGTTTTTCGAAGCTACTTTTTGGCTAACTTCTTATAGGAAGGTCTAGGAGCTCTGAAAATGAACGTGCGCATCTTTCACTCTTCCCGAGGGACTTAAAAGAATTTTGTGATATTTTTTATTAAAATGGTGTTTAAGGGTATATATTTAAATATATTTTATGCACTGTATATGAGCTGGCGATTTCTAAGTCTGTGGTTCCGAGAGGGGGTAACCAGGCTCACTAATAAAGGTCAAGCCACTTGGCTGCCAGAATGCCCTGCTTCAGCACAGACCAGAAAGGCATTGTGATAAGCGTATCCCCGGTATAGTCAGGGGTTAATGGGAGTCGTCCCCGTCCCCCCAGTATACGCCTAGAACCATGGACCCGGTACTTGTGGTTCGGACTGTCTCCAACCAGCCATAACGTCGTGAGAGTGAAATTATGTCTAAGTCCAGCTTTGGTACATTAGAAGCAACTCTCAAACTTAACCTAAGAGTTTTTCGAAGCTACTTTTTGGCTAACTTCTTATAGGAAGGTCTAGGAGCTCTGAAAATGAATGTGCGCATCTTTCACTCTTCCCGAGGGACTTAAAAGAATTTTGTGATATTTTTTATTAAAATGGTGTTTAAGGGTATATATTTAAATATATTTTATGCACTGTATATGAGCTGGCGATTTCTAAGTCTGTGGTTCCGAGAGGGGGTAACCAGGCTCACTAATAAAGGTCAAGCCACTTGGCTGCCAGAATGCCCTGCTTCAGCACAGACCAGAAAGGCATTGTGATAAGCGTATCCCCGGTATAGTCAGGGGTTAATGGGAGTCGTTCCCGTCCCCCCAGTATACGCCCAGAACCATGGACCCGGTACTTGTGGTTCGGACTGTCTCCAACCAGCCATAATGTTGTGAGAGTGAAATTATGTCTAAGTCCAGCTTTGGTACATTAGAAGCAACTCTCAAACTTAACCTAAGCGTTTTTCGAAGCTACTTTTTGGCTAACTTCTTATAGGAAGGTCTAGGAGCTCTTAAAATGAACGTGCGCATCTTTCACTCTTCCCGAGGAACTTAGAAGAATTTTGTGATATTTTTTATTAAAATGGTGTATAAGGGTATATATTTAAATATATTTTATGCACTGTATATGAGCTGGCGATTTCTAAGTCTGTGGTTCCGAGAGGGGGTAACCAGGCTCACTAATAAAGGTCAAGCCACTTGGCTGCCAGAATGCCCTGCTTCAGCACAGACCAGAAAGGCATTGTGATAAGTGTATCCCCGGTATAGTCAGGGGTTAATGGGAGTCGTTCCCGTCCCCCCAGTATACGCCCAGAACCATATACCCGGTACTTGTGGTTCGGACTGTCTCCAACCAGCCATAATGTTGTGAGAGTGAAATTATGTCTAAGTCCAGCTTTGGTACATTAGAAGCAACTCTGAAACTTAACCAAAGCATTTTTCGAAGCTACTTTTTGGCTAACTTCTTATACAGTAGGAAGGTCTAGGAGCTCTGAAAATGAACGTGCGCATCTTTCACTCTTCCCGAGGGACTTAAAAGAATTTTGTGATATTTTTTATTAAAATGGTGTTTAAGGGTATATATTTAAATATATTTTATGCACTGTATATGAGCTGGCGATTTCTAAGTCTGTGGTTCCGAGAGGGGGTAACCAGGCTCACTAATAAAGGTCAAGCCACTTGGCTGCCAGAATGCCCTGCTTCAGCACAGACCAGAAAGGCATTGTGATAAGCGTATCCCCGGTATAGTCAGGGGTTAATGGGAGTCGTCCCCGTCCCCCCAGTATACCAATAGAACCATGGACCCGGTACTTGTGGTTCGGACTGTCTCCAACCAGCCATAACGTCGTGAGAGTGAAATTATGTCTAAGTCCAGCTTTGGTACATTAGAAGCAACTCTCAAACTTAACCTAAGAGTTTTTCGAAGCTACTTTTTGGCTAACTTCTTATAGGAAGGTCTAGGAGCTCTGAAAATGAATGTGCGCATCTTTCACTCTTCCCGAGGGACTTAAAAGAATTTTGTGATATTTTTTATTAAAATGGTGTATAAGGGTATATATTTAAATATATTTTATGCACTGTATATGAGCTGGCGATTTCTAAGTCTGTGGTTCCGAGAGGGGGTAACCAGGCTCACTAATAAAGGTCAAGCCACTTGGCTGCCAGAATGCCCTGCTTCAGCACAGACCAGAAAGGCATTGTGATAAGCGTATCCCCTGTATAGTCAGGGGTTAATGGGAGTCGTCCCCGTCCCCCCAGTATACGCCCAGAACCATGGACCCGGTACTTGTGGTTCGGACTGTCTCCAACCAGCCATAATGTTGTGAGAGTGAAATTATGTCTAAGTCCAGCTTTGGTACATTAGAAGCAACTCTCAAACTTAACCTAAGCGTTTTTCGAAGCTACTTTTTGGCTAACTTCTTATAGGAAGGTCTAGGAGCTCTGAAAATGAACGTGCGTATCTATCACTCTTCCCGAGGGACTTAAAAGAATTTTGTGATATTTTTTATTAAAATGGTGTTTAAGGGTATATATTTAAATATATTTTATGCACTGTATATGAGCTGGCGATTTCTAAGTCTGTGGTTCCGAGAGGGGGTAACCAGGCTCACTAATAAAGGTCAAGCCACTTGGCTGCCAGAATGCCCTGCTTCAGCACAGACCAGAAAGGCATTGTGATAAGCGTATCCCCGGTATAGTCAGGGGTTAATGGGAGTCGTCCCCGTCCCCCCAGTATACGCCTAGAACCATGGACCCGGTACTTGTGGTTCGGACTGTCTCCAACCAGCCATAACGTCGTGAGAGTGAAATTATGTCTAAGTCCAGCTTTGGTACATTAGAAGCAACTCTCAAACTTAACCTAAGCGTTTTTCGAAGCTACTTTTTGGCTAACTTCTTATAGGAAGGTCTAGGAGCTCTGAAAATGAATGTGCGCATCTTTCACTCTTCCCGAGGGACTTAAAATAATTTTGTGATATTTTTTATTAAAATGGTGTTTAAGGGTATATATTTAAATATATTTTATGCACTGTATATGAGCTGGCGATTTCTAAGTCTGTGGTTCCGAGAGGGGGTAACCAGGCTCACTAATAAAGGTCAAGCCACTTGGCTGCCAGAATGCCCTGCTTCAGCACAGACCAGAAAGGCATTGTGATAAGCGTATCCCCTGTATTGTCAGGGGTTAATGGGAGTCGTCCCCGTCCCCCCAGTATACGCCCAGAACCATGGACCCGGTACTTGTGGTTCGGACTGTCTCCAACCAGCCATAATGTTGTGAGAGTGAAATTATGTCTAAGTCCAGCTTTGGTACATTAGAAGCAACTCTCAAACTTAACCTAAGCGTTTTTCGAAGCTACTTTTTGGCTAACTTCTTATAGGAAGGTCTAGGAGCTCTGAAAATGAACGTGCGCATCTTTCACTCTTCCCGAAGGACTTAGAAGAATTTTGTGATATTTTTTATTAAAATGGTGTATAAGGGTATATATTTAAATAAATTTTATGCACTGTATATGAGCTGGCGATTTCTAAGTCTGTGGTTCCGAGAGGGGGTAACCAGGCTCACTAATAAAGGCCAAGCCACTTGGCTGCCAGAATGCCCTGCTTCAGCACAGACCAGAAAGGCATTGTGATAAGCGTATCCCCGGTATAGTCAGGGGTTAATGGGAGTCGTCCCTGTCCCCCCAGTATACGCCTAGAACCATGGACCCGGTACTTGTGGTTCGGACTGTCTCCAACCAGCCATAACGTTGTGAGAGTGAAATTATGTCTAAGTCCAGCTTTGGTACATTAGAAGCAACTCTCAAACTTAACCTAACCGTTTTTCGAAGCTACTTTTTGGCTAACTTCTTATAGGAAGGTCTAGGAGCTCTTAAAATGAACGTGCGCATCTTTCACTCTTCCCGAGGAACTTAGAAGAATTTTGTGATATTTTTTATTAAAATGGTGTATAAGGGTATATATTTAAATATATTTTATGCACTGTATATGAGCTGGCGATTTCTAAGTCTGTGGTTCCGAGAGGGGGTAACCAGGCTCACTAATAAAGGTCAAGCCACTTGGCTGCCAGAATGCCCTGCTTCAGCACAGACCAGAAAGGCATTGTGATAAGTGTATCCCCGGTATAGTCAGGGGTTAATGGGAGTCGTTCCCGTCCCCCCAGTATACGCCCAGAACCATATACCCGGTACTTGTGGTTCGGACTGTCTCCAACCAGCCATAATGTTGTGAGAGTGAAATTATGTCTAAGTCCAGCTTTGGTACATTAGAAGCAACTCTGAAACTTAACCAAAGCATTTTTCGAAGCTACTTTTTGGCTAACTTCTTATACAGTAGGAAGGTCTAGGAGCTCTGAAAATGAACGTGCGCATCTTTCACTCTTCCCGAGGGACTTAAAAGAATTTTGTGATATTTTTTATTAAAATGGTGTTTAAGGGTATATATTTAAATATATTTTATGCACTGTATATGAGCTGGCGATTTCTAAGTCTGTGGTTCCGAGAGGGGGTAACCAGGCTCACTAATAAAGGTCAAGCCACTTGGCTGCCAGAATGCCCTGCTTCAGCACAGACCAGAAAGGCATTGTGATAAGCGTATCCCCGGTATAGTCAGGGGTTAATGGGAGTCGTCCCCGTCCCCCCAGTATACCAATAGAACCATGGACCCGGTACTTGTGGTTCGGACTGTCTCCAACCAGCCATAACGTCGTGAGAGTGAAATTATGTCTAAGTCCAGCTTTGGTACATTAGAAGCAACTCTCAAACTTAACCTAAGAGTTTTTCGAAGCTACTTTTTGGCTAACTTCTTATAGGAAGGTCTAGGAGCTCTGAAAATGAATGTGCGCATCTTTCACTCTTCCCGAGGGACTTAAAAGAATTTTGTGATATTTTTTATTAAAATGGTGTTTAAGGGTATATATTTAAATATATTTTATGCACTGTATATGAGCTGGCGATTTCTAAGTCTGTGGTTCCGAGAGGGGGTAACCAGGCTCACTAATAAAGGCCAAGCCACTTGGCTGCCAGAATGCCCTGCTTCAGCACAGACCAGAAAGGCATTGTGATAAGCGTATCCCCGGTATAGTCAGGGGTTAATGGGAGTCGTCCCCGTCCCCCCAGTATACGCCTAGAACCATGGACCCGGTACTTCTGGTTCGGACTGTCTCCAACCAGCCATAACGTTGTGAGAGTGAAATTATGTCTAAGTCCAGCTTTGGTACATTAGAAGCAACTCTCAAACTTAACCTAAGCGTTTTTCGAAGCTACTTTTTGGCTAACTTCTTATAGGAAGGTCTAGGATCTCTGAAAATGAACGTGCGCATCTATCACTCTTCCCGAGGGACTTAAAAGAATTTTGTGATATTTTTTATTAAAATGGTGTTTAAGGGTATATATTTAAATATATTTTATGCACTGTATATGAGCTGGCGATTTCTAAGTCTGTGGTTCCGAGAGGGGGTAACCAGGCTCACTAATAAAGGTCAAGCCACTTGGCTGCCAGAATGCCCTGCTTCAGCACAGACCAGAAAGGCATTGTGATAAGCGTATCCCCGGTATAGTCAGGGGTTCATGGGAGTCGTCCCCGTCCCCCCAGTATACGCCTAGAACCATGGACCCGGTACTTGTGGTTCGGACTGTCTCCAACCAGCCATAACGTCGTGAGAGTGAAATTATGTCTAAGTCCAGCTTTGGTACATTAGAAGCAACTCTCAAACTTAACCTAAGCGTTTTTCGAAGCTACTTTTTGGCTAACTTCTTATAGGAAGGTCTAGGAGCTCTGAAAATGAATGTGCGCATCTTTCACTCTTCCCGAGGGACTTAAAATAATTTTGTGATATTTTTTATTAAAATGGTGTTTAAGGGTATATATTTAAATATATTTTATGCACTGTATATGAGCTGGCGATTTCTAAGTCTGTGGTTCCGAGAGGGGGTAACCAGGCTCACTAATAAAGGTCAAGCCACTTGGCTGCCAGAATGCCCTGCTTCAGCACAGACCAGAAAGGCATTGTGATAAGCGTATCCCCTGTATTGTCAGGGGTTAATGGGAGTCGTCCCCGTCCCCCCAGTATACGCCCAGAACCATGGACCCGGTACTTGTGGTTCGGACTGTCTCCAACCAGCCATAATGTTGTGAGAGTGAAATTATGTCTAAGTCCAGCTTTGGTACATTAGAAGCAACTCTCAAACTTAACCTAAGCGTTTTTCGAAGCTACTTTTTGGCTAACTTCTTATAGGAAGGTCTAGGAGCTCTGAAAATGAACGTGCGCATCTTTCACTCTTCCCGAAGGACTTAGAAGAATTTTGTGATATTTTTTATTAAAATGGTGTATAAGGGTATATATTTAAATAAATTTTATGCACTGTATATGAGCTGGCGATTTCTAAGTCTGTGGTTCCGAGAGGGGGTAACCAGGCTCACTAATAAAGGCCAAGCCACTTGGCTGCCAGAATGCCCTGCTTCAGCACAGACCAGAAAGGCATTGTGATAAGCGTATCCCCGGTATAGTCAGGGGTTAATGGGAGTCGTCCCTGTCCCCCCAGTATACGCCTAGAACCATGGACCCGGTACTTGTGGTTCGGACTGTCTCCAACCAGCCATAACGTTGTGAGAGTGAAATTATGTCTAAGTCCAGCTTTGGTACATTAGAAGCAACTCTCAAACTTAACCTAACCGTTTTTCGAAGCTACTTTTTGGCTAACTTCTTATAGGAAGGTCTAGGAGCTCTTAAAATGAACGTGCGCATCTTTCACTCTTCCCGAGGAACTTAGAAGAATTTTGTGATATTTTTTATTAAAATGGTGTATAAGGGTATATATTTAAATATATTTTATGCACTGTATATGAGCTGGCGATTTCTAAGTCTGTGGTTCCGAGAGGGGGTAACCAGGCTCACTAATAAAGGTCAAGCCACTTGGCTGCCAGAATGCCCTGCTTCAGCACAGACCAGAAAGGCATTGTGATAAGTGTATCCCCGGTATAGTCAGGGGTTAATGGGAGTCGTTCCCGTCCCCCCAGTATACGCCCAGAACCATATACCCGGTACTTGTGGTTCGGACTGTCTCCAACCAGCCATAATGTTGTGAGAGTGAAATTATGTCTAAGTCCAGCTTTGGTACATTAGAAGCAACTCTGAAACTTAACCAAAGCATTTTTCGAAGCTACTTTTTGGCTAACTTCTTATACAGTAGGAAGGTCTAGGAGCTCTGAAAATGAACGTGCGCATCTTTCACTCTTCCCGAGGGACTTAAAAGAATTTTGTGATATTTTTTATTAAAATGGTGTTTAAGGGTATATATTTAAATATATTTTATGCACTGTATATGAGCTGGCGATTTCTAAGTCTGTGGTTCCGAGAGGGGGTAACCAGGCTCACTAATAAAGGTCAAGCCACTTGGCTGCCAGAATGCCCTGCTTCAGCACAGACCAGAAAGGCATTGTGATAAGCGTATCCCCGGTATAGTCAGGGGTTAATGGGAGTCGTCCCCGTCCCCCCAGTATACCAATAGAACCATGGACCCGGTACTTGTGGTTCGGACTGTCTCCAACCAGCCATAACGTCGTGAGAGTGAAATTATGTCTAAGTCCAGCTTTGGTACATTAGAAGCAACTCTCAAACTTAACCTAAGAGTTTTTCGAAGCTACTTTTTGGCTAACTTCTTATAGGAAGGTCTAGGAGCTCTGAAAATGAATGTGCGCATCTTTCACTCTTCCCGAGGGACTTAAAAGAATTTTGTGATATTTTTTATTAAAATGGTGTTTAAGGGTATATATTTAAATATATTTTATGCACTGTATATGAGCTGGCGATTTCTAAGTCTGTGGTTCCGAGAGGGGGTAACCAGGCTCACTAATAAAGGCCAAGCCACTTGGCTGCCAGAATGCCCTGCTTCAGCACAGACCAGAAAGGCATTGTGATAAGCGTATCCCCGGTATAGTCAGGGGTTAATGGGAGTCGTCCCCGTCCCCCCAGTATACGCCTAGAACCATGGACCCGGTACTTCTGGTTCGGACTGTCTCCAACCAGCCATAACGTTGTGAGAGTGAAATTATGTCTAAGTCCAGCTTTGGTGCATTAGAAGCAACTCTCAAACTTAACCTAAGCGTTTTTCGAAGCTACTTTTTGGCTAACTTCTTATAGGAAGGTCTAGGAGCTCTGAAAATGAACGTGCGCATCTTTCACTCTTCCCGAGGGACTTAAAAGAATTTTGTGATATTTTTTATTAAAATGGTGTTTAAGGGTATATATTTAAATATATTTTATGCACTGTATATGAGCTGGCGATTTCTAAGTCTGTGGTTCCGAGAGGGGGTAACCAGGCTCACTAATAAAGGTCAAGCCACTTGGCTGCCAGAATGCCCTGCTTCAGCACAGACCAGAAAGGCATTGTGATAAGCGTATCCCCGGTATAGTCAGGGGTTAATGGGAGTCGTCCCCGTCCCCCCAGTATACGCCTAGAACCATGGACCCGGTACTTGTGGTTCGGACTGTCTCCAACCAGCCATAACGTCGTGAGAGTGAAATTATGTCTAAGTCCAGCTTTGGTACATTAGAAGCAACTCTCAAACTTAACCTAAGCGTTTTTCGAAGCTACTTTTTGGCTAACTTCTTATAGGAAGGTCTAGGAGCTCTGAAAATGAATGTGCGCATCTTTCACTCTTCCCGAGGGACTTAAAAGAATTTTGTGATATTTTTTATTAAAATGGTGTTTAAGGGTATATATTTAAATATATTTTATGCACTGTATATGAGCTGGCGATTTCTAAGTCTGTGGTTCCGAGAGGGGGTAACCAGGCTCACTAATAAAGGTCAAGCCACTTGGCTGCCAGAATGCCCTGCTTCAGCACAGACCAGAAAGGCATTGTGATAAGCGTATCCCCTGTATAGTCAGGGGTTAATGGGAGTCGTCCCCGTCCCCCCAGTATACGCCCAGAACCATGGACCCGGTACTTGTGGTTCGGACTGTCTCCAACCAGCCATAATGTTGTGAGAGTGAAATTATGTCTAAGTCCAGCTTTGGTACATTAGAAGCAACTCTCAAACTTAACCTAAGCGTTTTTCGAAGCTACTTTTTGGCTAACTTCTTATAGGAAGGTCTAGGAGCTCTGAAAATGAACGTGCGCATCTTTCACTCTTCCCGAAGGACTTAGAAGAATTTTGTGATATTTTTTATTAAAATGGTGTATAAGGGTATATATTTAAATATATTTTATGCACTGTATATGAGCTGGCGATTTCTAAGTCTGTGGTTCCGAGAGGGGGTAACCAGGCTCACTAATAAAGGCCAAGCCACTTGGCTGCCAGAATGCCCTGCTTCAGCACAGACCAGAAAGGCATTGTGATAAGCGTATCCCCGGTATAGTCAGGGGTTAATGGGAGTCGTCCCTGTCCCCCCAGTATACGCCTAGAACCATGGACCCGGTACTTGTGGTTCGGAGTGTCTCCAACCAGCCATAACGTTGTGAGAGTGAAATTATGTCTAAGTCCAGCTTTGGTACATTAGAAGCAACTCTCAAACTTAACCTAACCGTTTTTCGAAGCTACTTTTTGGCTAACTTCTTATAGGAAGGTCTAGGAGCTCTGAAAATGAACGTGCGCGTCTTTCACTCTTCCCGAGGGACTTAGAAGAATTTTGTGATATTTTTTATTAAAATGGTGTATAAGGGTATATATATAAATATATTTTATGCACTGTATATGAGCTGGCGATTTCTAAGTCTGTGGTTCCGAGAGGGGGTAACCAGGCTCACTAATAAAGGTCAAGCCACTTGGCTGCCAGAATTCCCTGCTTCAGCACAGACCAGAAAGGCATTGTGATAAGCGTATCCCCGGTATAGTCAGGGGTTAATGGGAGTCGTTCCCGTCCCCCCAGTATACGCCCAGAACCATGGACCCGGTACTTGTGGTTCGGACTGTCTCCAACCAGCCATAATGTTGTGAGAGTGAAATTATGTCTAAGTCCAGCTTTGGTACATTAGAAGCAACTCTCAAACTTAACCTAAGCGTTTTTCGAAGCTACTTTTGGCTAACTTCTTATAGGAAGGTCTAGGAGCTCTGAAAATGAACGTGCGCATCTTTCACTCTTCCCGAAGGACTTAGAAGAATTTTGTGATATTTTTTATTAAAATGGTGTATAAGGGTATATATTTAAATATATTTTATGCACTGTATATGAGCTGGCGATTTCTAAGTCTGTGGTTCCGAGAGGGGGTAACCAGGCTCACTAATAAAGGCCAAGCCACTTGGCTGCCAGAATGCCCTGCTTCAGCACAGACCAGAAAGGCATTGTGATAAGCGTATCCCCGGTATAGTCAGGGGTTAATGGGAGTCGTCCCTGTCCCCCCAGTATACGCCTAGAACCATGGACCCGGTACTTGTGGTTCGGACTGTCTCCAACCAGCCATAACGTTGTGAGAGTGAAATTATGTCTAAGTCCAGCTTTGGTACATTTGAAGCAACTCTCAAACTTAACCTAACCGTTTTTCGAAGCTACTTTTTGGCTAACTTCTTATAGGAAGGTCTAGGAGCTCTGAAAATGAACGTGCGCGTCTTTCACTCTTCCCGAGGGACTTAGAAGAATTTTGTGATATTTTTTATTAAAATGGTGTATAAGGGTATATATATAAATATATTTTATGCACTGTATATGAGCTGGCGATTTCTAAGTCTGTGGTTCCGAGAGGGGGTAACCAGGCTCACTAATAAAGGTCAAGCCACTTGGCTGCCAGAATTCCCTGCTTCAGCACAGACCAGAAAGGCATTGTGATAAGCGTATCCCCGGTATAGTCAGGGGTTAATGGGAGTCGTTCCCGTCCCCCCAGTATACGCCCAGAACCATGGACCCGGTACTTGTGGTTCGGACTGTCTCCAACCAGCCATAATGTTGTGAGAGTGAAATTATGTCTAAGTCCAGCTTTGGTACATTAGAAGCAACTCTCAAACTTAACCTAAGCGTTTTTCGAAGCTACTTTTTGGCTAACTTCTTATAGGAAGGTCTAGGAGCTCTTAAAATGAACGTGCGCATCTTTCACTCTTCCCGAGGAACTTAGAAGAATTTTGTGATATTTTTTATTAAAATGGTGTATAAGGGTATATATTTAAATATATTTTATGCACTGTATATGAGCTGGCGATTTCTAAGTCTGTGGTTCCGAGAGGGGGTAACCAGGCTCACTAATAAAGGCCAAGCCACTTGGCTGCCAAAATGCCCTGCTTCAGCACAGACCAGAAAGGCATTGTGATAAGCGTATCCCCGGTATAGTCAGGGGTTAATGGGAGTTGTTCCCGTCCCCCCAGTATACGCCTAGAACCATGGACCCGGTACTTGTGGTTCGGACTGTCTTCAACCAGCCATAACGTTGTGAGAGTGAAATTATGTCTAAGTCCAGCTTTGGTACATTAGAAGCAACTCTCAAACTTAACCTAAGCGTTTTTCGAAGGTACTTTTTGGCTAACTTCTTATAGGAAGGTCTAGGAGCTCTGAAAATGAACGTGCGCATCTTTCACTCTTCCCGAGGGACTTAGAAGAATGTTGTGATATTTTTTATTAAAATGGTGTTTAAGGGTATATATTTAAATAAATTTTATGCACTGTATATGAGCTGGCGATTTCTAAGTCTGTGGTTCCGAGAGGGGGTAACCAGGCTCACTAATAAAGGCCAAGCCACTTGGCTGCCAGAATGCCCTGCTTCAGCACAGACCAGAAAGGCATTGTGATAAGCGTATCCCCGGTATAGTCAGGGGTTAATGGGAGTTGTTCCCGTCCCCCCAGTATACGCCTAGAACCATGGACCCGGTACTTGTGGTTCGGACTGTCTTCAACCAGCCATAACGTTGTGAGAGTGAAATTATGTCTAAGTCCAGCTTTGGTACATTAGAAGCAACTCTCAAACTTAACCTAACCGTTTTTCGAAGCTACTTTTTGGCTAACTTCTTATAGGAAGGTCTAGGAGCTCTGAAAATGAACGTGCGTATCTTTCACTCTACCCGAGGGACTTAGAAGAATGTTGTGATATTTTTTATTAAAATGGTGTTTAAGGGTATATATTTAAATAAATTTTATGCACTGTATATGAGCTGGCGATTTCTAAGTCTGTGGTTCCGAGAGGGGGTAACCAGGCTCACTAATAAAGGCCAAGCCACTTGGCTGCCAGAATGCCCTGCTTCAGCACAGACCAGAAAGGCATTGTGATAAGCGTATCCCCGGTATAGTCAGGGGTTAATGGGAGTTGTTCCCGTCCCCCCAGTATACGCCTAGAACCATGGACCCGGTACTTGTGGTTCGGACTGTCTTCAACCAGCCATAACGTTGTGAGAGTGAAATTATGTCTAAGTCCAGCTTTGGTACATTAGAAGCAACTCTCAAACTTAACCTAAGCGTTTTTCGAAGGTACTTTTTGGCTAACTTCTTATAGGAAGGTCTAGGAGCTCTGAAAATGAACGTGCGCATCTTTCACTCTTCCCGAGGGACTTAGAAGAATGTTGTGATATTTTTTATTAAAATGGTGTTTAAGGGTATATATTTAAATATATTTTATGCACTGTATATGAGCTGGCGATTTCTAAGTCTGTGGTTCCGAGAGGGGGTAACCAGGCTCACTAATAAAGGTCAAGCCACTTGGCTGCCAGAATGCCCTGCTTCAGCACAGACCAGAAAGGCATTGTGATAAGTGTATCCCCGGTATAGTCAGGGGTTAATGGGAGTCGTTCCCGTCCCCCCAGTATACGCCCAGAACCATATACCCGGTACTTGTGGTTCAGACTGTCTCCAACCAGCCATAATGTTGTGAAAGTGAAATTATGTCTAAGTCCAGCTTTGGTACATTAGAAGCAACTCTGAAACTTAACCAAAGCATTTTTCGAAGCTACTTTTTGGCTAACTTCTTATACAGTAGGAAGGTCTAGGAGCTCTGAAAATGAACGTGCGCATCTTTCACTTTTCCCGAGGGACTTAAAAGAATTTTGTGATATTTTTTATTAAAATGGTGTTTAAGGGTATATATTTAAATATATTTTATGCACTGTATATGAGCTGGCGATTTCTAAGTCTGTGGTTCCGAGAGGGGGTAACCAGGCTCACTAATAAAGGTCAAGCCACTTGGCTGCCAGAATGCCCTGCTTCAGCACAGACCAGAAAGGCATTGTGATAAGCGTATCCCCGGTATAGTCAGGGGTTAATGGGAGTCGTCCCCGTCCCCCCAGTATACGCCTAGAACCATGGACCCGGTACTTGTGGTTCGGACTGTCTCCAACCAGCCATAACGTCGTGAGAGTGAAATTATGTCTAAGTCCAGCTTTGGTACATTAGAAGCAACTCTCAAACTTAACCTAAGAGTTTTTCGAAGCTACTTTTTGGCTAACTTCTTATAGGAAGGTCTAGGAGCTCTGAAAATGAATGTGCGCATCTTTCACTCTTCCCGAGGGACTTAAAAGAATTTTGTGATATTTTTTATTAAAATGGTGTTTAAGGGTATATATTTAAATATATTTTATGCACTGTATATGAGCTGGCGATTTCTAAGTCTGTGGTTCCGAGAGGGGGTAACCAGGCTCACTAATAAAGGCCAAGCCACTTGGCTGCCAGAATGCCCTGCTTCAGCACAGACCAGAAAGGCATTGTGATAAGCGTATCCCCGGTATAGTCAGGGGTTAATGGGAGTCGTCCCCGTCCCCCCAGTATACGCCTAGAACCATGGACCCGGTACTTCTGGTTCGGACTGTCTCCAACCAGCCATAACGTTGTGAGAGTGAAATTATGTCTAAGTCCAGCTTTGGTACATTAGAAGCAACTCTCAAACTTAACCTAAGCGTTTTTCGAAGCTACTTTTTGGCTAACTTCTTATAGGAAGGTCTAGGAGCTCTGAAAATGAACGTGCGCATCTTTCACTCTTCCCGAGGGACTTAAAAGAATTTTGTGATATTTTTTATTAAAATGGTGTTTAAGGGTATATATTTAAATATATTTTATGCACTGTATATGAGCTGGCGATTTCTAAGTCTGTGGTTCCGAGAGGGGGTAACCAGGCTCACTAATAAAGGTCAAGCCACTTGGCTGCCAGAATGCCCTGCTTCAGCACAGACCAGAAAGGCATTGTGATAAGCGTATCCCCTGTAAAGTCAGGGGTTAATGGGAGTCGTCCCCGTCCCCCCAGTATACGCCCAGAACCATGGACCCGGTACTTGTGGTTCGGACTGTCTCCAACCAGCCATAATGTTGTGAGAGTGAAATTATGTCTAAGTCCAGCTTTGGTACATTAGAAGCAACTCTCAAACTTAACCTAAGCGTTTTTCGAAGCTACTTTTTGGCTAACTTCTTATAGGAAGGTCTAGGAGCTCTGAAAATGAACGTGCGCATCTTTCACTCTTCCCGAAGGACTTAGAAGAATTTTGTGATATTTTTTATTAAAATGGTGTATAAGGGTATATATTTAAATATATTTTATGCACTGTATATGAGCTGGCGATTTCTAAGTCTGTGGTTCCGAGAGGGGGTAACCAGGCTCACTAATAAAGGCCAAGCCACTTGGCTGCCAGAATGCCCTGCTTCAGCACAGACCAGAAAGGCATTGTGATAAGCGTATCCCCGGTATAGTCAGGGGTTAATGGGAGTCGTCCCTGTCCCCCCAGTATACGCCTAGAACCATGGACCCGGTACTTGTGGTTCGGACTGTCTCCAACCAGCCATAACGTTGTGAGAGTGAAATTATGTCTAAGTCCAGCTTTGGTACATTAGAAGCAACTCTCAAACTTAACCTAACCGTTTTTCGAAGCTACTTTTTGGCTAACTTCTTATAGGAAGGTCTAGGAGCTCTGAAAATGAACGTGCGCGTCTTTCACTCTTCCCGAGGGACTTAGAAGAATTTTGTGATATTTTTTATTAAAATGGTGTATAAGGGTATATATATAAATATATTTTATGCACTGTATATGAGCTGGCGATTTCTAAGTCTGTGGTTCCGAGAGGGGGTAACCAGGCTCACTAATAAAGGCCAAGCCACTTGGCTGCCAGAATGCCCTGCTTCAGCACAGACCAGAAAGGCATTGTGATAAGCGTATCCCCGGTATAGTCAGGGGTTAATGGGAGTCGTCCCTGTCCCCCCAGTATACGCCTAGAACCATGGACCCGGTACTTGTGGTTCGGACTGTCTCCAACCAGCCATAACGTTGTGAGAGTGAAATTATGTCTAAGTCCAGCTTTGGTACATTAGAAGCAACTCTCAAACTTAACCTAACCGTTTTTCGAAGCTACTTTTTGGCTAACTTCTTATAGGAAGGTCTAGGAGCTCTGAAAATGAACGTGCGCGTCTTTCACTCTTCCCGAGGGACTTAGAAGAATTTTGTGATATTTTTTATTAAAATGGTGTATAAGGGTATATATATAAATATATTTTATGCACTGTATATGAGCTGGCGATTTCTAAGTCTGTGGTTCAGAGAGGGGGTAACCAGGCTCACTAATAAAGGTCAAGCCACTTGGCTGCCAGAATTCCCTGCTTCAGCACAGACCAGAAAGGCATTGTGATAAGCGTATCCCCGGTATAGTCAGGGGTTAATGGGAGTCGTCCCCGTCCCCCCAGTATACGCCTAGAACCATGGACCCGGTACTTGTGGTTCGGACTGTCTCCAACCAGCCATAACGTCGTGAGAGTGAAATTATGTCTAAGTCCAGCTTTGGTACATTAGAAGCAACTCTCAAACTTAACCTAAGCGTTTTTCGAAGCTACTTTTTGGCTAACTTCTTATAGGAAGGTCTAGGAGCTCTGAAAATGAATGTGCGCATCTTTCACTCTTCCCGAGGGACTTAAAAGAATTTTGTGATATTTTTTATTAAAATGGTGTTTAAGGGTATATATTTAAATATATTTTATGCACTGTATATGAGCTGGCGATTTCTAAGTCTGTGGTTCCGAGAGGGGGTAACCAGGCTCACTAATAAAGGTCAAGCCACTTGGCTGCCAGAATGCCCTGCTTCAGCACAGACCAGAAAGGCATTGTGATAAGCGTATCCCCTGTAAAGTCAGGGGTTAATGGGAGTCGTCCCCGTCCCCCCAGTATACGCCCAGAACCATGGACCCGGTACTTGTGGTTCGGACTGTCTCCAACCAGCCATAATGTTGTGAGAGTGAAATTATGTCTAAGTCCAGCTTTGGTACATTAGAAGCAACTCTCAAACTTAACCTAAGCGTTTTTCGAAGCTACTTTTTGGCTAACTTCTTATAGGAAGGTCTAGGAGCTCTGAAAATGAACGTGCGCATCTTTCACTCTTCCCGAAGGACTTAGAAGAATTTTGTGATATTTTTTATTAAAATGGTGTATAAGGGTATATATTTAAATATATTTTATGCACTGTATATGAGCTGGCGATTTCTAAGTCTGTGGTTCCGAGAGGGGGTAACCAGGCTCACTAATAAAGGCCAAGCCACTTGGCTGCCAGAATGCCCTGCTTCAGCACAGACCAGAAAGGCATTGTGATAAGCGTATCCCCGGTATAGTCAGGGGTTAATGGGAGTCGTCCCTGTCCCCCCAGTATACGCCTAGAACCATGGACCCGGTACTTGTGGTTCGGACTGTCTCCAACCAGCCATAACGTTGTGAGAGTGAAATTATGTCTAAGTCCAGCTTTGGTACATTAGAAGCAACTCTCAAACTTAACCTAACCGTTTTTCGAAGCTACTTTTTGGCTAACTTCTTATAGGAAGGTCTAGGAGCTCTGAAAATGAACGTGCGCGTCTTTCACTCTTCCCGAGGGACTTAGAAGAATTTTGTGATATTTTTTATTAAAATGGTGTATAAGGGTATATATATAAATATATTTTATGCACTGTATATGAGCTGGCGATTTCTAAGTCTGTGGTTCCGAGAGGGGGTAACCAGGCTCACTAATAAAGGCCAAGCCACTTGGCTGCCAGAATGCCCTGCTTCAGCACAGACCAGAAAGGCATTGTGATAAGCGTATCCCCGGTATAGTCAGGGGTTAATGGGAGTCGTCCCTGTCCCCCCAGTATACGCCTAGAACCATGGACCCGGTACTTGTGGTTCGGACTGTCTCCAACCAGCCATAACGTTGTGAGAGTGAAATTATGTCTAAGTCCAGCTTTGGTACATTAGAAGCAACTCTCAAACTTAACCTAACCGTTTTTCGAAGCTACTTTTTGGCTAACTTCTTATAGGAAGGTCTAGGAGCTCTGAAAATGAACGTGCGCGTCTTTCACTCTTCCCGAGGGACTTAGAAGAATTTTGTGATATTTTTTATTAAAATGGTGTATAAGGGTATATATATAAATATATTTTATGCACTGTATATGAGCTGGCGATTTCTAAGTCTGTGGTTCAGAGAGGGGGTAACCAGGCTCACTAATAAAGGTCAAGCCACTTGGCTGCCAGAATTCCCTGCTTCAGCACAGACCAGAAAGGCATTGTGATAAGCGTATCCCCGGTATAGTCAGGGGTTAATGGGAGTCGTTCCCGTCCCCCCAGTATACGCCCAGAACCATGGACCCGGTACTTGTGGTTCGGACTGTCTCCAACCAGCCATAATGTTGTGAGAGTGAAATTATGTCTAAGTCCAGCTTTGGTACATTTGAAGCAACTCTCAAACTTAACCTAAGTGTTTTTCGAAGCTACTTTTTGGCTAACTTCTTATAGGAAGGTCTAGGAGCTCTGAAAATGAACGTGCGCATCTTTCACTCTTCCCGAGGAACTTAGAAGAATTTTGTGATATTTTTTATTAAAATGGTGTATAAGGGTATATATTTAAATATATTTTATGCACTGTATATGAGCTGGCGATTTCTAAGTCTGTGGTTCCGAGAGGGGGTTACCAGGGTTTCTAATAAAAGTCAAACCACTTGGCTGCCAGAATGCCCTGCTTCAGCACAGACCAGAAAGGCATTGTGATAAGCGTATCCCCGGTACAGTCAGGGGTTAATGGGAGTCGTCCCCGTCCCCCCAGTATACGCCCAGAACCATGGACCCGGTACTTGTGGTTCGGACTGTCTCCAACCAGCCATAATGTTGTGAGAGTATAATTATGTCTAAGTCCAGCTTTGGTACATTAGAAGCAACTCTCAAACTTAACCTAAGCGTTTTTCGAAGCTACTTTTTGGCTAACTTCTTATAGGAAGGTTTAGGAGCTCTGAAAATGAACGTGCGCATCTTTCACTCTTCCCGAAGGACTTAGAAGAATTTTGTGATATTTTTTATTAAAATGGTGTTTAAGGGTATATATTTAAATATATTTTATGCACTGTATATGAGCTGGCGATTTCTAAGTCTGTGGTTCCGAGAGGGGGTAACCAGGCTCACTAATAAAGGTCAAGCCACTTGGCTGCCAGAATGCCCTGCTTCAGCACAGACCAGAAAGGCATTGTGATAAGCGTATCCCCTGTAAAGTCAGGGGTTAATGGGAGTCGTCCCCGTCCCCCCAGTATACGCCCAGAACCATGGACCCGGTACTTGTGGTTCGGACTGTCTCCAACCAGCCATAATGTTGTGAGAGTGAAATTATGTCTAAGTCCAGCTTTGGTACATTAGAAGCAACTCTCAAACTTAACCTAAGCGTTTTTCGAAGCTACTTTTTGGCTAACTTCTTATAGGAAGGTCTAGGAGCTCTGAAAATGAACGTGCGCATCTTTCACTCTTCCCGAAGGACTTAGAAGAATTTTGTGATATTTTTTATTAAAATGGTGTATAAGGGTATATATTTAAATATATTTTATGCACTGTATATGAGCTGGCGATTTCTAAGTCTGTGGTTCCGAGAGGGGGTAACCAGGCTCACTAATAAAGGCCAAGCCACTTGGCTGCCAGAATGCCCTGCTTCAGCACAGACCAGAAAGGCATTGTGATAAGCGTATCCCCGGTATAGTCAGGGGTTAATGGGAGTCGTCCCTGTCCCCCCAGTATACGCCTAGAACCATGGACCCGGTACTTGTGGTTCGGACTGTCTCCAACCAGCCATAACGTTGTGAGAGTGAAATTATGTCTAAGTCCAGCTTTGGTACATTAGAAGCAACTCTCAAACTTAACCTAACCGTTTTTCGAAGCTACTTTTTGGCTAACTTCTTATAGGAAGGTCTAGGAGCTCTGAAAATGAACGTGCGCGTCTTTCACTCTTCCCGAGGGACTTAGAAGAATTTTGTGATATTTTTTATTAAAATGGTGTATAAGGGTATATATATAAATATATTTTATGCACTGTATATGAGCTGGCGATTTCTAAGTCTGTGGTTCCGAGAGGGGGTAACCAGGCTCACTAATAAAGGCCAAGCCACTTGGCTGCCAGAATGCCCTGCTTCAGCACAGACCAGAAAGGCATTGTGATAAGCGTATCCCCGGTATAGTCAGGGGTTAATGGGAGTCGTCCCTGTCCCCCCAGTATACGCCTAGAACCATGGACCCGGTACTTGTGGTTCGGACTGTCTCCAACCAGCCATAACGTTGTGAGAGTGAAATTATGTCTAAGTCCAGCTTTGGTACATTAGAAGCAACTCTCAAACTTAACCTAACCGTTTTTCGAAGCTACTTTTTGGCTAACTTCTTATAGGAAGGTCTAGGAGCTCTGAAAATGAACGTGCGCGTCTTTCACTCTTCCCGAGGGACTTACTGTAGAAGAATTTTGTGATATTTTTTATTAAAATGGTGTATAAGGGTATATATATAAATATATTTTATGCACTGTATATGAGCTGGCGATTTCTAAGTCTGTGGTTCAGAGAGGGGGTAACCAGGCTCACTAATAAAGGTCAAGCCACTTGGCTGCCAGAATTCCCTGCTTCAGCACAGACCAGAAAGGCATTGTGATAAGCGTATCCCCGGTATAGTCAGGGGTTAATGGGAGTCGTTCCCGTCCCCCCAGTATACGCCCAGAACCATGGACCCGGTACTTGTGGTTCGGACTGTCTCCAACCAGCCATAATGTTGTGAGAGTGAAATTATGTCTAAGTCCAGCTTTGGTACATTTGAAGCAACTCTCAAACTTAACCTAAGTGTTTTTCGAAGCTACTTTTTGGCTAACTTCTTATAGGAAGGTCTAGGAGCTCTGAAAATGAACGTGCGCATCTTTCACTCTTCCCGAGGAACTTAGAAGAATTTTGTGATATTTTTTATTAAAATGGTGTATAAGGGTATATATTTAAATATATTTTATGCACTGTATATGAGCTGGCGATTTCTAAGTCTGTGGTTCCGAGAGGGGGTAACCAGGCTCACTAATAAAGGTCAAGCCACTTGGCTGCCAGAATGCCCTGCTTCAGCACAGACCAGAAAGGCATTGTGATAAGCGTATCCCCTGTAAAGTCAGGGGTTAATGGGAGTCGTCCCCGTCCCCCCAGTATACGCCCAGAACCATGGACCCGGTACTTGTGGTTCGGACTGTCTCCAACCAGCCATAATGTTGTGAGAGTGAAATTATGTCTAAGTCCAGCTTTGGTACATTAGAAGCAACTCTCAAACTTAACCTAAGCGTTTTTCGAAGCTACTTTTTGGCTAACTTCTTATAGGAAGGTCTAGGAGCTCTGAAAATGAACGTGCGCATCTTTCACTCTTCCCGAAGGACTTAGAAGAATTTTGTGATATTTTTTATTAAAATGGTGTATAAGGGTATATATTTAAATATATTTTATGCACTGTATATGAGCTGGCGATTTCTAAGTCTGTGGTTCCGAGAGGGGGTAACCAGGCTCACTAATAAAGGCCAAGCCACTTGGCTGCCAGAATGCCCTGCTTCAGCACAGACCAGAAAGGCATTGTGATAAGCGTATCCCCGGTATAGTCAGGGGTTAATGGGAGTCGTCCCTGTCCCCCCAGTATACGCCTAGAACCATGGACCCGGTACTTGTGGTTCGGACTGTCTCCAACCAGCCATAACGTTGTGAGAGTGAAATTATGTCTAAGTCCAGCTTTGGTACATTAGAAGCAACTCTCAAACTTAACCTAACCGTTTTTCGAAGCTACTTTTTGGCTAACTTCTTATAGGAAGGTCTAGGAGCTCTGAAAATGAACGTGCGCGTCTTTCACTCTTCCCGAGGGACTTACTGTAGAAGAATTTTGTGATATTTTTTATTAAAATGGTGTATAAGGGTATATATATAAATATATTTTATGCACTGTATATGAGCTGGCGATTTCTAAGTCTGTGGTTCAGAGAGGGGGTAACCAGGCTCACTAATAAAGGTCAAGCCACTTGGCTGCCAGAATTCCCTGCTTCAGCACAGACCAGAAAGGCATTGTGATAAGCGTATCCCCGGTATAGTCAGGGGTTAATGGGAGTCGTTCCCGTCCCCCCAGTATACGCCCAGAACCATGGACCCGGTACTTGTGGTTCGGACTGTCTCCAACCAGCCATAATGTTGTGAGAGTGAAATTATGTCTAAGTCCAGCTTTGGTACATTTGAAGCAACTCTCAAACTTAACCTAAGTGTTTTTCGAAGCTACTTTTTGGCTAACTTCTTATAGGAAGGTCTAGGAGCTCTGAAAATGAACGTGCGCATCTTTCACTCTTCCCGAGGAACTTAGAAGAATTTTGTGATATTTTTTATTAAAATGGTGTATAAGGGTATATATTTAAATATATTTTATGCACTGTATATGAGCTGGCGATTTCTAAGTCTGTGGTTCCGAGAGGGGGTAACCAGGCTCACTAATAAAGGTCAAGCCACTTGGCTGCCAGAATGCCCTGCTTCAGCACAGACCAGAAAGGCATTGTGATAAGCGTATCCCCTGTAAAGTCAGGGGTTAATGGGAGTCGTCCCCGTCCCCCCAGTATACGCCCAGAACCATGGACCCGGTACTTGTGGTTCGGACTGTCTCCAACCAGCCATAATGTTGTGAGAGTGAAATTATGTCTAAGTCCAGCTTTGGTACATTAGAAGCAACTCTCAAACTTAACCTAAGCGTTTTTCGAAGCTACTTTTTGGCTAACTTCTTATAGGAAGGTCTAGGAGCTCTGAAAATGAACGTGCGCATCTTTCACTCTTCCCGAAGGACTTAGAAGAATTTTGTGATATTTTTTATTAAAATGGTGTATAAGGGTATATATTTAAATATATTTTATGCACTGTATATGAGCTGGCGATTTCTAAGTCTGTGGTTCCGAGAGGGGGTAACCAGGCTCACTAATAAAGGCCAAGCCACTTGGCTGCCAGAATGCCCTGCTTCAGCACAGACCAGAAAGGCATTGTGATAAGCGTATCCCCGGTATAGTCAGGGGTTAATGGGAGTCGTCCCTGTCCCCCCAGTATACGCCTAGAACCATGGACCCGGTACTTGTGGTTCGGACTGTCTCCAACCAGCCATAACGTTGTGAGAGTGAAATTATGTCTAAGTCCAGCTTTGGTACATTAGAAGCAACTCTCAAACTTAACCTAACCGTTTTTCGAAGCTACTTTTTGGCTAACTTCTTATAGGAAGGTCTAGGAGCTCTGAAAATGAACGTGCGCGTCTTTCACTCTTCCCGAGGGACTTAGAAGAATTTTGTGATATTTTTTATTAAAATGGTGTATAAGGGTATATATATAAATATATTTTATGCACTGTATATGAGCTGGCGATTTCTAAGTCTGTGGTTCCGAGAGGGGGTAACCAGGCTCACTAATAAAGGCCAAGCCACTTGGCTGCCAGAATGCCCTGCTTCAGCACAGACCAGAAAGGCATTGTGATAAGCGTATCCCCGGTATAGTCAAGGGTTAATGGGAGTCGTCCCTGTCCCCCCAGTATACGCCTAGAACCATGGACCCGGTACTTGTGGTTCGGACTGTCTCCAACCAGCCATAACGTTGTGAGAGTGAAATTATGTCTAAGTCCAGCTTTGGTACATTAGAAGCAACTCTCAAACTTAACCTAACCGTTTTTCGAAGCTACTTTTTGGCTAACTTCTTATAGGAAGGTCTAGGAGCTCTGAAAATGAACGTGCGCGTCTTTCACTCTTCCCGAGGGACTTACTGTAGAAGAATTTTGTGATATTTTTTATTAAAATGGTGTATAAGGGTATATATATAAATATATTTTATGCACTGTATATGAGCTGGCGATTTCTAAGTCTGTGGTTCAGAGAGGGGGTAACCAGGCTCACTAATAAAGGTCAAGCCACTTGGCTGCCAGAATTCCCTGCTTCAGCACAGACCAGAAAGGCATTGTGATAAGCGTATCCCCGGTATAGTCAGGGGTTAATGGGAGTCGTTCCCGTCCCCCCAGTATACGCCCAGAACCATGGACCCGGTACTTGTGGTTCGGACTGTCTCCAACCAGCCATAATGTTGTGAGAGTGAAATTATGTCTAAGTCCAGCTTTGGTACATTTGAAGCAACTCTCAAACTTAACCTAAGTGTTTTTCGAAGCTACTTTTTGGCTAACTTCTTATAGGAAGGTCTAGGAGCTCTGAAAATGAACGTGCGCATCTTTCACTCTTCCCGAGGAACTTAGAAGAATTTTGTGATATTTTTTATTAAAATGGTGTATAAGGGTATATATTTAAATATATTTTATGCACTGTATATGAGCTGGCGATTTCTAAGTCTGTGGTTCCGAGAGGGGGTTACCAGGGTTTCTAATAAAAGTCAATCCACTTGGCTGCCAGAATGCCCTGCTTCAGCACAGACCAGAAAGGCATTGTGATAAGCGTATCCCCGGTACAGTCAGGGGTTAATGGGAGTCGTCCCCGTCCCCCCAGTATACGCCCAGAACCATGGACCCGGTACTTGTGGTTCGGACTGTCTCCAACCAGCCATAATGTTGTGAGAGTATAATTATGTCTAAGTCCAGCTTTGGTACATTAGAAGCAACTCTCAAACTTAACCTAAGCGTTTTTCGAAGCTACTTTTTGGCTAACTTCTTATAGGAAGGTTTAGGAGCTCTGAAAATGAACGTGCGCATCTTTCACTCTTCCCGAAGGACTTAGAAGAATTTTGTGATATTTTTTATTAAAATGGTGTATAAGGGTATATATTTAAATATATTTTATGCACTGTATATGAGCTGGCGATTTCTAAGTCTGTGGTTCCGAGAGGGGGTAACCAGGCTCACTAATAAAGGCCAAGCCACTTGGCTGCCAGAATGCCCTGCTTCAGCACAGACCAGAAAGGCATTGTGATAAGCGTATCCCCGGTATAGTCAGGGGTTAATGGGAGTCGTCCCCGTCCCCCCAGTATACGCCTAGAACCATGGACCCGGTACTTGTGGTTCGGACTGTCTCCAACCAGCCATAACGTTGTGAGTGAAATTATGTCTAAGTCCAGCTTTGGTACATTAGAAGCAACTCTGAAACTTAACCTAAGCGTTTTTCGAAGCTATTTTTTGGCTAACATCTTATAGGAAGGTCTAGGAGCTCTGAAAATGAACGTGCGCGTCTTTCATTCTTCCCGAGGGACTTAGAAGAATTTTGTGATATTTTTTATTAAAATGGTGTATAAGGGTATATATATAAATATATTTTATGCACTGTATATGAGCTGGCGATTTCTAAGTCTGTGGTTCCGAGAGGGGGTAACCAGGCTCACTAATAAAGGTCAAGCCACTTGGCTGCCAGAATGCCCTGCTTCAGCACAGACCAGAAAGGCATTGTGATAAGCGTATCCCCGGTATAGTCAGGGGTTAATGGGAGTCGTTCCCGTCCCCCCAGTATACGCCCAGAACCATGGACCCGGTACTTGTGGTTCGGACTGTCTCCAACCAGCCATAATGTTGTGAGAGTGAAATTATGTCTAAGTCCAGCTTTGGTACATTAGAAGCAACTCTGAAACTTAACCTAAGCGTTTTTCGAAGCTACTTTTTGGCTAACTTCTTATAGGAAGGTCTAGGAGCTCTTAAAATGAACGTGCGCATCTTTCACTCTTCCCGAGGAACTTAGAAGAATTTTGTGATATTTTTTATTAAAATGGTGTATAAGGGTATATATTTATATATATTTTATGCACTGTATATGAGCTGGCGATTTCTAAGTCTGTGGTTCCGAGAGGGGGTAACCAGGGTTTCTAATAAAAGTCAAACCACTTGGCTGCCAGAATGCCCTGCTTCAGCACAGACCAGAAAGGCATTGTGATAAGCGTATCCCCGGTACAGTCAGGGGTTAATGGGAGTCGTCCCCGTCCCCCCAGTATACGCCCAGAACCATGGACCCGGTACTTGTGGTTCGGACTGTCTCCAACCAGCCATAATGTTGTGAGAGTATAATTATGTCTAAGTCCAGCTTTGGTACATTAGAAGCAACTCTCAAACTTAACCTAAGCGTTTTTCGAAGCTACTTTTTGGCTAACTTCTTATAGGAAGGTCTAGGAGCTCTGAAAATGAACGTGCGCATCTTTCACTCTTCCCGAAGGACTTAGAAGAATTTTGTGATATTTTTTATTAAAATGGTGTATAAGGGTATATATTTAAATATATTTTATGCACTGTATATGAGCTGGCGATTTCTAAGTCTGTGGTTCCGAGAGGGGGTAACCAGGCTCACTAATAAAGGCCAAGCCACTTGGCTGCCAGAATACCCTGCTTCAGCACAGACCAGAAAGGCATTGTGATAAGCGTATCCCCGGTATAGTCAGGGGTTAATGGGAGTCGTCCCCGTCCCCCCAGTATACGCCTAGAACCATGGACCCGGTACTTGTGGTTCAGACTGTCTCCAACCAGCCATAACGTTGTGAGAGTGAAATTATGTCTAAGTCCAGCTTTGGTACATTAGAAGCAACTCTCAAACTTAACCTAAGCGTTTTTCGAAGCTACTTTTTGGCTAACTTCTTATAGGAAGGTCTAGGAGCTCTGAAAATGAACGTGCGCGTCTTTCACTCTTCCCGAGGGACTTAGAAGAATTTTGTGATATTTTTTATTAAAATGGTGTATAAGGGTATATATATAAATATATTTTATGCACTGTATATGAGCTGGCGATTTCTAAGTCTGTGGTTCCGAGAGGGGGTAACCAGGCTCACTAATAAAGGTCAAGCCACTTGGCTGCCAGAATGCCCTGCTTCAGCACAGACCAGAAAGGCATTGTGATAAGCGTATCCCCGGTATAGTCAGGGGTTAATGGGAGTCGTTCCCGTCCCCCCAGTATACGCCCAGAACCATGGACCCGGTACTTGTGGTTCGGACTGTCTCCAACCAGCCATAATGTTGTGAGAGTGAAATTATGTCTAAGTCCAGCTTTGGTACATTAGAAGCAACTCTCAAACTTAACCTAAGCGTTTTTCGAAGCTACTTTTTGGCTAACTTCTTATAGGAAGGTCTAGGAGCTCTGAAAATGAACGTGCGCATCTTTCACTCTTCCCGAGGAACTTAGAAGAATTTTGTGATATTTTTTATTAAAATGGTGTATAAGGGTATATATTTAAATATATTTTATGCACTGTATATGAGCTGGCGATTTCTAAGTCTGTGGTTCCGAGAGGGGGTAACCAGGCTCACTAATAAAGGCCAAGCCACTTGGCTGCCAGAATGCCCTGCTTCAGCACAGACCAGAAAGGCATTGTGATAAGCGTATCCCCGGTATAGTCAGGGGTTAATGAGAGTTGTAACCGTCCCCCCAGTATACGCCTAGAACCATGGACCCGGTACTTGTGGTTCGGACTGTCTCCAACCAGCCATAACGTTGTGAGAGTGAAATTATGTCTAAGTCCAGCTTTGGTACATTAGAAGCAACTCTCAAACTTAACCTAAGCGTTTTTCGAAGCTACTTTTTGTCTAACTTCTTATAGGAAGGTCTAGGAGCTCTGAAAATGAACGTGCGCATCTTTCACTCTTCCCGAGAGACTTAGAAGAATGTTGTGATATTTTTTATTAAAATGGTGTTTAAGGGTATATATTTAAATATATTTTATGCACTGTATATGAGCTGGCGATTTCTAAGTCTGTGGTTCCGAGAGGGGGTAACCAGGCTCACTAATAAAGGTCAAGCCACTTGGCTGCCAGAATGCCCTGCTTCAGCACAGACCAGAAAGGCATTGTGATAAGTGTATCCCCGGTATAGTCAGGGGTTAATGGGAGTCGTTCCCGTCCCCCCAGTATACGCCCAGAACCATATACCCGGTACTTGTGGTTCGGACTGTCTCCAACCAGCCATAATGTTGTGAGAGTGAAATTATGTCTAAGTCCAGCTTTGGTACATTAGAAGCAACTCTCAAACTTAACCTAAGCGTTTTTCGAAGCTACGGTACTTTTTGGCTAACTTCTTATAGGAAGGTCTAGGAGCTCTGAAAATGAATGTGCGCATCTTTCACTCTTCCCGAGGGACTTAAAAGAATTTTGTGATATTTTTTATTAAAATGGTGTTTAAGGGTATATATTTAAATATATTTTATGCACTGTATATGAGCTGGCGATTTCTAAGTCTGTGGTTCCGAGAGGGGGTAACCAGGCTCACTAATAAAGGTCAAGCCACTTGGCTGCCAGAATGCCCTGCTTCAGCACAGACCAGAAAGGCATTGTGATAAGCGTATCCCCGGTATAGTCAGGGGTTAATGGGAGTCGTCCCCGTCCCCCCAGTATACGCCTAGAACCATGGACCCGGTACTTGTGGTTCGGACTGTCTCCAACCAGCCATAACGTCGTGAGAGTGAAATTATGTCTAAGTCCAGCTTTGGTACATTAGAAGCAACTCTCAAACTTAACCTAAGCGTTTTTCGAAGCTACTTTTTGGCTAACTTCTTATAGGAAGGTCTAGGAGCTCTGAAAATGAACGTGCGCATCTTTCACTCTTCCCGAAGGACTTAGAAGAATTTTGTGATATTTTTTATTAAAATGGTGTATAAGGGTATATATTTAAATATATTTTATGCACTGTATATGAGCTGGCGATTTCTAAGTCTGTGGTTCCGAGAGGGGGTAACCAGGGTTTCTAATAAAAGTCAAACCACTTGGCTGCCAGAATGCCCTGCTTCAGCACAGACCAGAAAGGCATTGTGATAAGCGTATCCCCGGTACAGTCAGGGGTTAATGGGAGTCGTCCCCGTCCCCCCAGTATACGCCCAGAACCATGGACCCGGTACTTGTGGTTCGGACTGTCTCCAACCAGCCATAATGTTGTGAGAGTATAATTATGTCTAAGTCCAACTTTGGTACATTAGAAGCAACTCTCAAACTTAACCTAAGTGTTTTTCGAAGCTACTTTTTGGCTAACTTCTTATAGGAAGGTCTAGGAGCTCTGAAAATAAACGTGCGCATCTTTCACTCTTCCCGAGGGACTTAGAAGAATGTTGTGATATTTTTTATTAAAATGGTGTTTAAGGGTATATATTTAAATATATTTTATGCACTGTATATGAGCTGGCGATTTCTAAGTCTGTGGTTCCGAGAGGGGGTAACCAGGCTCACTAATAAAGGTCAAGCCACTTGGCTGCCAGAATGCCCTGCTTCAGCACAGACCAGAAAGGCATTGTGATAAGCGTATCCCCGGTATAGTCAGGGGTTAATGGGAGTCGTTCCCGTCCCCCCAGTATACGCCCAGAACCATGGACCCGGTACTTGTGGTTCAGACTGTCTCCAACCAGCCATAATGTTGTGAGAGTGAAATTATGTCTAAGTCCAGCTTTGGTACATTAGAAGCAACTCTCAAACTTAACCTAAGCGTTTTTCGAAGCTACTTTTTGGCTAACTTCTTATAGGAAGGTCTAGGAGCTCTGAAAATGAACGTGCGCATCTTTCACTCTTCCCGAGGAACTTAGAAGAATTTTGTGATATTTTTTATTAAAATGGTGTATAAGGGTATATATTTAAATATATTTTATGCACTGTATATGAGCTGGCGATTTCTAAGTCTGTGGTTCCGAGAGGGGGTAACCAGGCTCACTAATAAAGGCCAAGCCACTTGGCTGCCAGAATGCCCTGCTTCAGCACAGACCAGAAAGGCATTGTGATAAGCGTATCCCCGGTATAGTCAGGGGTTAATGGGAGTTGTCCCCGTCCCCCCAGTATACGCCTAGAACCATGGACCCGGTACTTGTGGTTCGGACTGTCTCCAACCAGCCATAACGTTGTGAGAGTGAAATTATGTCTAAGTCCAGCTTTGGTACATTAGAAGCAACTCTCAAACTTAACCTAA
Organism: Ascaphus truei; assembly: GCF_040206685.1. NCBI lineage: Eukaryota > Metazoa > Chordata > Amphibia > Anura > Ascaphidae > Ascaphus > Ascaphus truei. Next base: position 280,418,534 of record NC_134483.1, read on the forward strand.
GCGTTTTTCGAAGGTACTTTTATGCTAACTTCTTATAGGAAGGTCTAGGAGCTCTGAAAATGAACGTGCGCATCTTTCACTCTTCCCGAGGGACTTAGAAGAATGTTGTGATATTTTTTATTAAAATGGTGTTTAAGGGTATATATTTAAATATATTTTATGCACTGTATATGAGCTGGCGATTTCTAAGTCTGTGGTTCCGAGAGGGGGTAACCAGGCTCACTAATAAAGGTCAAGCCACTTGGCTGCCAGAATGCCCTGCTTCAGCACAGACCAGAAAGGCATTGTGATAAGTGTATCCCCGGTATAGTCAGGGGTTAATGGGAGTCGTTCCCGTCCCCCCAGTATACGCCCAGAACCATATACCCGGTACTTGTGGTTCGGACTGTCTCCAACCAGCCATAATGTTGTGAGAGTGAAATTATGTCTAAGTCCAGCTTTGGTACATTAGAAGCAACTCTCAAACTTAACCTAAGCGTTTTTCGAAGCTACTTTTTGGCTAACTTCTTATAGGAAGGTCTAGGAGCTCTGAAAATGAACGTGCGCATCTTTCACTCTTCTCGAGGGACTTAAAAGAATTTTGTGATATTTTTTATTAAAATGGTGTTTAAGGGTATATATTTAAATATATTTTATGCACTGTATATGAGCTGGCGATTTCTAAGTCTGTGGTTCCGAGAGGGGGTAACCAGGCTCACTAATAAAGGTCAAGCCACTTGGCTGCCAGAATGCCCTGCTTCAGCACAGACCAGAAAGGCATTGTGATAAGCGTATCCCCGGTATAGTCAGGGGTTAATGGGAGTCGTCCCCGTCCCCCCAGTATACGCCTAGAACCATGGACCCGGTACTTGTGGTTCGGACTGTCTCCAACCAGCCATAACGTCGTGAGAGTGAAATTATGTCTAAGTCCAGCTTTGGTACATTAGAAGCAACTCTCAAACTTAACCTAAGCGTTTTTCGAAGCTACTTTTTGGCTAACTTCTTATAGGAAGGTCTAGGAGCTCTGAAAATGAACGTGCGCATCTTTCACTCTTCCCGAAGGACTTAGAAGAATTTTGTGATATTTTTTATTAAAATGGTGTATAAGGGTATATATTTAAATATATTTTATGCACTGTATATGAGCTGGCGATTTCTAAGTCTGTGGTTCCGAGAGGGGGTAACCAGGGTTTCTAATAAAAGTCAAACCACTTGGCTGCCAGAATGCCCTGCTTCAGCACAGACCAGAAAGGCATTGTGATAAGCGTATCCCCGGTACAGTCAGGGGTTAATGGGAGTCGTCCCCGTCCCCCCAGTATACGCCCAGAACCATGGACCCGGTACTTGTGGTTCGGACTGTCTCCAACCAGCCATAACGTTGTGAGAGTGAAATTATGTCTAAGTCCAGCTTTGGTACATTAGAAGCAACTCTCAAACTTAACCTAAGCGTTTTTCGAAGCTACTTTTTGGCTAACTTCTTATAGGAAGGTCTAGGAGCTCTGAAAATGAACGTGCGCATCTTTCACTCTTCCCGAAGTACTTAGAAGAATTTTGTGATATTTTTTATTAAAATGGTGTATAAGGGTATATATATAAATATATTTTATGCACTGTATATGAGCTGGCGATTTCTAAGTCTGTGGTTCCGAGAGGGGGTAACCAGGCTCACTAATAAAGGTCAAGCCACTTGGCTGCCAGAATGCCCTGCTTCAGCACAGACCAGAAAGGCATTGTGATAAGCGTATCCCCGGTATAGTCAGGGGTTAATGGGAGTCGTTCCCGTCCCCCCAGTATACGCCCAGAACCATGGACCCGGTACTTGTGGTTCGGACTGTCTCCAACCAGCCATAATGTTGTGAGAGTGAAATTATGTCTAAGTCCAGCTTTGGTACATTAGAAGCAACTCTGAAACTTAACCTAAGCGTTTTTCGAAGCTACTTTTTGGCTAACTTCTTATAGGAAGGTCTAGGAGCTCTTAAAATGAACGTGCGCATCTTTCACTCTTCCCGAGGAACTTAGAAGAATTTTGTGATATTTTTTATTAAAATGGTGTATAAGGGTATATATTTAAATATATTTTATGCACTGTATATGAGCTGGCGATTTCTAAGTCTGTGGTTCCGAGAGGGGGTAACCAGGCTCACTAATAAAGGCCAAGCCACTTGGCTGCCAGAATGCCCTGCTTCAGCACAGACCAGAAAGGCATTGTGATAAGCGTATCCCCGGTATAGTCAGGGGTTAATGGCAGTCGTTCCCGTCCCCCCAGTATACGCCCAGAACCATGGACCCGGTACTTGTGGTTCGGACTGTCTCCAACCAGCCATAATGTTGTGAGAGTGAAATTATGTCTAAGTCCAGCTTTGGTACATTAGAAGCAACTCTGAAACTTAACCTAAGCGTTTTTCGAAGCTACTTTTTGGCTAACTTCTTATAGGAAGGTCTAGGAGCTCTTAAAATGAACGTGCGCATCTTTCACTCTTCCCGAGGAACTTAGAAGAATTTTGTGATATTTTTTATTAAAATGGTGTATAAGGGTATATATTTAAATATATTTTATGCACTGTATATGAGCTGGCGATTTCTAAGTCTGTGGTTCCGATAGGGGGTAACCAGGCTCACTAATAAAGGCCAAGCCACTTGGCTGCCAGAATGCCCTGCTTCAGCACAGACCAGAAAGGCATTGTGATAAGCGTATCCCCGGTATAGTCAGGGGTTAATGGGAGTTGTCCCCGTCCCCCCAGTATACGCCTAGAACCATGGACCCGGTACTTGTGGTTCGGACTGTCTCCAACCAGCCATAACGTTGTGAGAGTGAAATTATGTCTAAGTCCAGCTTTGGTACATTAGAAGCAACTCTCAAACTTAACCTAAGCGTTTTTCGAAGCTACTTTTTGGCTAACTTCTTATAGGAAGGTCTAGGAGCTCTGAAAATGAACGTGCGCATCTTTCACTCTTCCCGAGGGACTTAGAAGAATGTTGTGATATTTTTTATTAAAATGGTGTTTAAGGGTATATATTTAAATATATTTTATGCACTGTATATGAGCTGGCGATTTCTAAGTCTGTGGTTCCGAGAGGGGGTAACCAGGCTCACTAATAAAGGTCAAGCCACTTGGCTGCCAGAATGCCCTGCTTCAGCACAGACCAGAAAGGCATTGTGATAAGTGTATCCCCGGTATAGTCAGGGGTTAATGGGAGTCGTTCCCGTCCCCCCAGTATACGCCCAGAACCATATACCCCGTACTTGTGGTTCGGACTTTCTCCAACCAGCCATAATGTTGTGAGAGTGAAATTATGTCTAAGTCCAGCTTTGGTACATTAGAAGCAACTCTGAAACTTAACCAAAGCATTTTTCGAAGCTACTTTTTGGCTAACTTCTTATACAGTAGGAAGGTCTAGGAGCTCTGAAAATGAACGTGCGCATCTTTCACTCTTCCCGAGGGACTTAGAAGAACTTTGTGATATTTTTTATTAAAATGGTGTATAAGGGTATATATTTAAATATATTTTATGCACTGTATATGAGCTGGCGATTTCTAAGTCTGTGGTTCCGAGAGGGGGTAACCAGGCTCACTAATAAAGGCCAAGCCACTTGGCTGCCAGAATGCCCTGCTTCAGCACAGACCAGAAAGGCATTGTGATAAGCGTATCCCCGGTATAGTCAGGGGTTAATGGGAGTCGTCCCCGTCCCCCCAGTATACGCCTAGAACCATGGACCCGGTACTTCTGGTTCGGACTGTCTCCAACCAGCCATAACGTTGTGAGAGTGAAATTATGTCTAAGTCCAGCTTTGGTACATTAGAAGCAACTCTCAAACTTAACCTAAGCGTTTTTCGAAGCTACTTTTTGGCTAACTTCTTATAGGAAGGTCTAGGAGCTCTGAAAATGAACGTGCGCATCTTTCACTCTTCCCGAGGGACTTAAAAGAATTTTGTGATATTTTTTATTAAAATGGTGTTTAAGGGTATATATTTAAATATATTTTATGCACTGTATATGAGCTGGCGATTTCTAAGTCTGTGGTTCCGAGAGGGGGTAACCAGGCTCACTAATAAAGGTCAAGCCACTTGGCTGCCAGAATGCCCTGCTTCAGCACAGACCAGAAAGGCATTGTGATAAGCGTATCCCCGGTATAGTCAGGGGTTAATGGGAGTCGTCCCCGTCCCCCCAGTATACGCCTAGAACCATGGACCCGGTACTTGTGGTTCGGACTGTCTCCAACCAGCCATAACGTCGTGAGAGTGAAATTATGTCTAAGTCCAGCTTTGGTACATTAGAAGCAACTCTCAAACTTAACCTAAGAGTTTTTCGAAGCTACTTTTTGGCTAACTTCTTATAGGAAGGTCTAGGAGCTCTGAAAATGAATGTGCGCATCTTTCACTCTTCCCGAGGGACTTAAAAAATTTTGTGATATTTTTTATTAAAATGGTGTTTAAGGGTATATATTTAAATATATTTTATGCACTGTATATGAGCTGGCGATTTCTAAGTCTGTGGTTCCGAGAGGGGGTAACCAGGCTCACTAATAAAGGTCAAGCCACTTGGCTGCCAGAATGCCCTGCTTCAGCACAGACCAGAAAGGCATTGTGATAAGCGTATCCCCGGTATAGTCAGGGGTTAATGGGAGTCGTCCCCGTCCCCCCAGTATACGCCTAGAACCATGGACCCGGTACTTGTGGTTCGGACTGTCTCCAACCAGCCATAACGTTGTGAGAGTGAAATTATGTCTAAGTCCAGCTTTGGTACATTAGAAGCAACTCTCAAACTTAACCTAAGCGTTTTTCGAAGCTACTTTTTGGCTAACTTCTTATAGGAAGGTCTAGGAGCTCTGAAAATGAACGTGCGCATCTTTCACTCTTCCTGAAGGACTTAGAAGAATTTTGTGATATTTTTTATTAAAATGGTGTATAAGGGTATATATATAAATATATTTTATGCACTGTATATGAGCTGGCGATTTCTAAGTCTGTGGTTCCGAGAGGGGGTAACCAGGCTCACTAATAAAGGTCAAGCCACTTGGCTGCCAGAATGCCCTGCTTCAGCACAGACCAGAAAGGCATTGTGATAAGCGTATCCCCGGTATAGTCAGGGGTTAATGGGAGTCGTTCCCGTCCCCCCAGTATACGCCCAGAACCATGGACCCGGTACTTGTGGTTCGGACTGTCTCCAACCAGCCATAATGTTGTGAGAGTGAAATTATGTCTAAGTCCAGCTTTGGTACATTAGAAGCAACTCTCAAACTTAACCTAAGCGTTTTTCGAAGCTACTTTTTGCATAACTTCTTATAGGAAGGTCTAGGAGCTCTTAAAATGAACGTGCGCATCTTTCACTCTTCCCGAGGAACTTAGAAGAATTTTGTGATATTTTTTATTAAAATGGTGTATAAGGGTATATATTTAAATATATTTTATGCACTGTATATGAGCTGGCGATTTCTAAGTCTGTGGTTCCGAGAGGGGGTAACCAGGCTCACTAATAAAGGCCAAGCCACTTGGCTGCCAGAATGCCCTGCTTCAGCACAGACCAGAAAGGCATTGTGATAAGCGTATCCCCGGTATAGTCAGGGGTTAATGGCAGTCGTTCCCGTCCCCCCAGTATACGCCCAGAACCATGGACCCGGTACTTGTGGTTCGGACTGTCTCCAACCAGCCATAATGTTGTGAGAGTGAAATTATGTCTAAGTCCAGCTTTGGTACATTAGAAGCAACTCTGAAACTTAACCTAAGCGTTTTTCGAAGCTACTTTTTGGCTAACTTCTTATAGGAAGGTCTAGGAGCTCTGAAAATGAACGTGCGCATCTTTCACTCTTCCCGAGGGACTTAGAAGAATGTTGTGATATTTTTTATTAAAATGGTGTTTAAGGGTATATATTTAAATATATTTTATGCACTGTATATGAGCTGGCGATTTCTAAGTCTGTGGTTCCGAGAGGGGGTAACCAGGCTCACTAATAAAGGTCAAGCCACTTGGCTGCCAGAATGCCCTGCTTCAGCACAGACCAGAAAGGCATTGTGATAAGTGTATCCCCGGTATAGTCAGGGGTTAATGGGAGTCGTTCCCGTCCCCCCAGTATACGCCCAGTACCATATACCCGGTACTTGTGGTTCGGACTGTCTCCAACCAGCCATAATGTTGTGAGAGTGAAATTATGTCTAAGTCCAGCTTTGGTACATTAGAAGCAACTCTGAAACTTAACCAAAGCATTTTTCGAAGCTACTTTTTGGCTAACTTCTTATACAGTAGGAAGGTCTAGGAGCTCTGAAAATGAACGTGCGCATCTTTCACTCTTCCCGAGGGACTTAGAAGAACTTTGTGATATTTTTTATTAAAATGGTGTATAAGGGTATATATTTAAATATATTTTATGCACTGTATATGAGCTGGCGATTTCTAAGTCTGTGTTTCCGAGAGGGGGTAACCAGGCTCACTAATAAAGGCCAAGCCACTTGGCTGCCAGAATGCCCTGCTTCAGCACAGACCAGAAAGGCATTGTGATAAGCGTATCCCCGGTATAGTCAGGGGTTAATGGGAGTCGTCCCCGTCCCCCCAGTATACGCCTAGAACCATGGACCCGGTACTTCTGGTTCGGACTGTCTCCAACCAGCCATAACGTTGTGAGAGTGAAATTATGTCTAAGTCCAGCTTTGGTACATTAGAAGCAACTCTCAAACTTAACCTAAGCGTTTTTCGAAGCTACTTTTTGGCTAACTTCTTATAGGAAGGTCTAGGAGCTCTGAAAATGAACGTGCGCATCTTTCACTCTTCCCGAGGGACTTAAAAGAATTTTGTGATATTTTTTATTAAAATGGTGTTTAAGGGTATATATTTAAATATATTTTATGCACTGTATATGAGCTGGCGATTTCTAAGTCTGTGGTTCCGAGAGGGGGTAACCAGGCTCACTAATAAAGGTCAAGCCACTTGGCTGCCAGAATGCCCTGCTTCAGCACAGACCAGAAAGGCATTGTGATAAGCGTATCCCCGGTATAGTCAGGGGTTAATGGGAGTCGTCCCCGTCCCCCCAGTATACGCCTAGAACCATGGACCCGGTACTTGTGGTTCGGACTGTCTCCAACCAGCCATAACGTCGTGAGAGTGAAATTATGTCTAAGTCCAGCTTTGGTACATTAGAAGCAACTCTCAAACTTAACCTAAGAGTTTTTCGAAGCTACTTTTTGGCTAACTTCTTATAGGAAGGTCTAGGAGCTCTGAAAATGAATGTGCGCATCTTTCACTCTTCCCGAGGGACTTAAAAGAATTTTGTGATATTTTTTATTAAAATGGTGTTTAAGGGTATATATTTAAATATATTTTATGCACTGTATATGAGCTGGCGATTTCTAAGTCTGTGGTTCCGAGAGGGGGTAACCAGGCTCACTAATAAAGGTCAAGCCACTTGGCTGCCAGAATGCCCTGCTTCAGCACAGACCAGAAAGGCATTGTGATAAGCGTATCCCCGGTATAGTCAGGGGTTAATGGGAGTCGTCCCCGTCCCCCCAGTATAAGCCTAGAACCATGGACCCGGTACTTGTGGTTCGGACTGTCTCCAACCAGCCATAACGTTGTGAGAGTGAAATTATGTCTAAGTCCAGCTTTGGTACATTAGAAGCAACTCTCAAACTTAACCTAAGCGTTTTTCGAAGCTACTTTTTGGCTAACTTCTTATAGGAAGGTCTAGGAGCTCTGAAAATGAACGTGCGCGTCTTTCACTCTTCCCGAGGGACTTAGAAGAATTTTGTGATATTTTTTATTAAAATGGTGTATAAGGGTATATATATAAATATATTTTATGCACTGTATATGAGCTGGCGATTTCTAAGTCTGTGGTTTCGAGAGGGGGTAACCAGGCTCACTAATAAAGGTCAAGCCACTTGGCTGCCAGAATGCCCTGCTTCAGCACAGACCAGAAAGGCATTGTGATAAGCGTATCCCCGGTATAGTCAGGGGTTAATGGGAGTCGTTCCCGTCCCCCCAGTATACGCCCAGAACCATGGACCCGGTACTTGTGGTTCGGACTGTCTCCAACCAGCCATAATGTTGTGAGAGTGAAATTATGTCTAAGTCCAGCTTTGGTACATTAGAAGCAACTCTCAAACTTAACCTAAGCATTTTTCGAAGCTACTTTTTGGCTAACTTCTTATAGGAAGGTCTAGGAGCTCTTAAAATGAACGTGCGCATCTTTCACTCTTCCCGAGGAACTTAGAAGAATTTTGTGATATTTTTTATTAAAATGGTGTATAAGGGTATATATTTAAATATATTTTATGCACTGTATATGAGCTGGCGATTTCTAAGTCTGTGGTTCCGAGAGGGGGTAACCAGGCTCACTAATAAAGGTCAAGCCACTTGGCTGCCAGAATGCCCTGCTTCAGCACAGACCAGAAAGGCATTGTGATAAGTGTATCCCCGGTATAGTCAGGGGTTAATGGGAGTCGTTCCCGTCCCCCCAGTATACGCCCAGAACCATATACCCGGTACTTGTGGTTCGGACTGTCTCCAACCAGCCATAATGTTGTGAGAGTGAAATTATGTCTAAGTCCAGCTTTGGTACATTAGAAGCAACTCTGAAACTTAACCAAAGCATTTTTCGAAGCTACTTTTTGGCTAACTTCTTATACAGTAGGAAGGTCTAGGAGCTCTGAAAATGAACGTGCGCATCTTTCACTCTTCCCGAGGGACTTAAAAGAATTTTGTGATATTTTTTATTAAAATGGTGTTTAAGGGTATATATTTAAATATATTTTATGCACTGTATATGAGCTGGCGATTTCTAAGTCTGTGGTTCCGAGAGGGGGTAACCAGGCTCACTAATAAAGGTCAAGCCACTTGGCTGCCAGAATGCCCTGCTTCAGCACAGACCAGAAAGGCATTGTGATAAGCGTATCCCCGGTATAGTCAGGGGTTAATGGGAGTCGTCCCCGTCCCCCCAGTATACCAATAGAACCATGGACCCGGTACTTGTGGTTCGGACTGTCTCCAACCAGCCATAACGTCGTGAGAGTTAAATTATGTCTAAGTCCAGCTTTGGTACATTAGAAGCAACTCTCAAACTTAACCTAAGAGTTTTTCGAAGCTACTTTTTGGCTAACTTCTTATAGGAAGGTCTAGGAGCTCTGAAAATGAATGTGCGCATCTTTCACTCTTCCCGAGGGACTTAAAAGAATTTTGTGATATTTTTTATTAAAATGGTGTTTAAGGGTATATATTTAAATATATTTTATGCACTGTATATGAGCTGGCGATTTCTAAGTCTGTGGTTCCGAGAGGGGGTAACCAGGCTCACTAATAAAGGTCAAGCCACTTGGCTGCCAGAATGCCCTGCTTCAGCACAGACCAGAAAGGCATTGTGATAAGCGTATCCCCTGTATAGTCAGGGGTTAATGGGAGTCGTCCCCGTCCCCCCAGTATACGCCCAGAACCATGGACCCGGTACTTGTGGTTCGGACTGTCTCCAACCAGCCATAATGTTGTGAGAGTGAAATTATGTCTAAGTCCAGCTTTGGTACATTAGAAGCAACTCTCAAACTTAACCTAAGCGTTTTTCGAAGCTACTTTTTGGCTAACTTCTTATAGGAAGGTCAAGGAGCTCTGAAAATGAACGTGCGCATCTTTCACTCTTCCCGAAGGACTTAGAAGAATTTTGTGATATTTTTTATTAAAATGGTGTATAAGGGTATATATTTAAACATATTTTATGCACTGTATATGAGCTGGCGATTTCTAAGTCTGTGGTTCCGAGAGGGGGTAACCAGGCTCACTAATAAAGGCCAAGCCACTTGGCTGCCAGAATGCCCTGCTTCAGCACAGACCAGAAAGGCATTGTGATAAGCGTATCCCCGGTATAGTCAGGGGTTAATGGGAGTCGTCCCCGTCCCCCCAGTATACGCCTAGAACCATGGACCCGGTACTTCTGGTTCGGACTGTCTCCAACCAGCCATAACGTTGTGAGAGTGAAATTATGTCTAAGTCCAGCTTTGGTACATTAGAAGCAACTCTCAAACTTAACCTAAGCGTTTTTCGAAGCTACTTTTTGGCTAACTTCTTATAGGAAGGTCTAGGAGCTCTGAAAATGAACGTGCGCATCTTTCACTCTTCCCGAGGGACTTAAAAGAATTTTGTGATATTTTTTATTAAAATGGTGTTTAAGGGTATATATTTAAATATATTTTATGCACTGTATATGAGCTGGCGATTTCTAAGTCTGTGGTTCCGAGAGGGGGTAACCAGGCTCACTAATAAAGGTCAAGCCACTTGGCTGCCAGAATGCCCTGCTTCAGCACAGACCAGAAAGGCATTGTGATAAGCGTATCCCCGGTATAGTCAGGGGTTAATGGGAGTCGTCCCCGTCCCCCCAGTATACGCCTAGAACCATGGACCCGGTACTTGTGGTTCGGACTGTCTCCAACCAGCCATAACGTCGTGAGAGTGAAATTATGTCTAAGTCCAGCTTTGGTACATTAGAAGCAACTCTCAAACTTAACCTAAGCGTTTTTCGAAGCTACTTTTTGGCTAACTTCTTATAGGAAGGTCTAGGAGCTCTGAAAATGAATGTGCGCATCTTTCACTCTTCCCGAGGGACTTAAAAGAATTTTGTGATATTTTTTATTAAAATGGTGTTTAAGGGTATATATTTAAATATATTTTATGCACTGTATATGAGCTGGCGATTTCTAAGTCTGTGGTTCCGAGAGGGGGTAACCAGGCTCACTAATAAAGGTCAAGCCACTTGGCTGCCAGAATGCCCTGCTTCAGCACAGACCAGAAAGGCATTGTGATAAGCGTATCCCCTGTATAGTCAGGGGTTAATGGGAGTCGTCCCCGTCCCCCCAGTATACGCCCAGAACCATGGACCCGGTACTTGTGGTTCGGACTGTCTCCAACCAGCCATAATGTTGTGAGAGTGAAATTATGTCTAAGTCCAGCTTTGGTACATTAGAAGCAACTCTCAAACTTAACCTAAGCGTTTTTCGAAGCTACTTTTTGGCTAACTTCTTATAGGAAGGTCTAGGAGCTCTGAAAATGAACGTGCGCATCTTTCACTCTTCCCGAAGGACTTAGAAGAATTTTGTGATATTTTTTATTAAAATGGTGTATAAGGGTATATATTTAAATATATTTTATGCACTGTATATGAGCTGGCGATTTCTAAGTCTGTGGTTCCGAGAGGGGGTAACCAGGCTCACTAATAAAGGCCAAGCCACTTGGCTGCCAGAATGCCCTGCTTCAGCACAGACCAGAAAGGCATTGTGATAAGCGTATCCCCGGTATAGTCAGGGGTTAATGGGAGTCGTCCCTGTCCCCCCAGTATACGCCTAGAACCATGGACCCGGTACTTGTGGTTCGGACTGTCTCCAACCAGCCATAACGTTGTGAGAGTGAAATTATGTCTAAGTCCAGCTTTGGTACATTAGAAGCAACTCTCAAACTTAACCTAACCGTTTTTCGAAGCTACTTTTTGGCTAACTTCTTATAGGAAGGTCTAGAAGCTCTGAAAATGAACGTGCGCGTCTTTCACTCTTCCCGAGGGACTTAGAAGAATTTTGTGATATTTTTTATTAAAATGGTGTATAAGGGTATATATATAAATATATTTTATGCACTGTATATGAGCTGGCGATTTCTAAGTCTGTGGTTCCGAGAGGGGGTAACCAGGCTCACTAATAAAGGTCAAGCCACTTGGCTGCCAGAATTCCCTGCTTCAGCACAGACCAGAAAGGCATTGTGATAAGCGTATCCCCGGTATAGTCAGGGGTTAATGGGAGTCGTTCCCGTCCCCCCAGTATACGCCCAGAACCATGGACCCGGTACTTGTGGTTCGGACTGTCTCCAACCAGCCATAATGTTGTGAGAGTGAAATTATGTCTAAGTCCAGCTTTGGTACATTAGAAGCAACTCTCAAACTTAACCTAAGCGTTTTTCGAAGCTACTTTTGGCTAACTTCTTATAGGAAGGTCTAGGAGCTCTGAAAATGAACGTGCGCATCTTTCACTCTTCCCGAAGGACTTAGAAGAATTTTGTGATATTTTTTATTAAAATGGTGTATAAGGGTATATATTTAAATATATTTTATGCACTGTATATGAGCTGGCGATTTCTAAGTCTGTGGTTCCGAGAGGGGGTAACCAGGCTCACTAATAAAGGCCAAGCCACTTGGCTGCCAGAATGCCCTGCTTCAGCACAGACCAGAAAGGCATTGTGATAAGCGTATCCCCGGTATAGTCAGGGGTTAATGGGAGTCGTCCCTGTCCCCCCAGTATACGCCTAGAACCATGGACCCGGTACTTGTGGTTCGGACTGTCTCCAACCAGCCATAACGTTGTGAGAGTGAAATTATGTCTAAGTCCAGCTTTGGTACATTAGAAGCAACTCTCAAACTTAACCTAACCGTTTTTCGAAGCTACTTTTTGGCTAACTTCTTATAGGAAGGTCTAGGAGCTCTGAAAATGAACGTGCGCGTCTTTCACTCTTCCCGAGGGACTTAGAAGAATTTTGTGATATTTTTTATTAAAATGGTGTATAAGGGTATATATATAAATATATTTTATGCACTGTATATGAGCTGGCGATTTCTAAGTCTGTGGTTCCGAGAGGGGGTAACCAGGCTCACTAATAAAGGTCAAACCACTTGGCTGCCAGAATTCCCTGCTTCAGCACAGACCAGAAAGGCATTGTGATAAGCGTATCCCCGGTATAGTCAGGGGTTAATGGGAGTCGTTCCCGTCCCCCCAGTATACGCCCAGAACCATGGACCCGGTACTTGTGGTTCGGACTGTCTCCAACCAGCCATAATGTTGTGAGAGTGAAATTATGTCTAAGTCCAGCTTTGGTACATTAGAAGCAACTCTCAAACTTAACCTAAGCGTTTTTCGAAGCTACTTTTTGGCTAACTTCTTATAGGAAGGTCTAGGAGCTCTTAAAATGAACGTGCGCATCTTTCACTCTTCCCGAGGAACTTAGAAGAATTTTGTGATATTTTTTATTAAAATGGTGTATAAGGGTATATATTTAAATATATTTTATGCACTGTATATGAGCTGGCGATTTCTAAGTCTGTGGTTCCGAGAGGGGGTAACCAGGCTCACTAATAAAGGCCAAGCCACTTGGCTGCCAGAATGCCCTGCTTCAGCACAGACCAGAAAGGCATTGTGATAAGCGTATCCCCGGTATAGTCAGGGGTTAATGGGAGTTGTTCCCGTCCCCCCAGTATACGCCTAGAACCATGGACCCGGTACTTGTGGTTCGGACTGTCTTCAACCAGCCATAACGTTGTGAGAGTGAAATTATGTCTAAGTCCAGCTTTGGTACATTAGAAGCAACTCTCAAACTTAACCTAAGCGTTTTTCGAAGGTACTTTTTGGCTAACTTCTTATAGGAAGGTCTAGGAGCTCTGAAAATGAACGTGCGCATCTTTCACTCTTCCCGAGGGACTTAGAAGAATGTTGTGATATTTTTTATTAAAATGGTGTTTAAGGGTATATATTTAAATATATTTTATGCACTGTATATGAGCTGGCGATTTCTAAGTCTGTGGTTCCGAGAGGGGGTAACCAGGCTCACTAATAAAGGTCAAGCCACTTGGCTGCCAGAATGCCCTGCTTCAGCACAGACCAGAAAGGCATTGTGATAAGTGTATCCCCGGTATAGTCAGGGGTTAATGGGAGTCGTTCCCGTCCCCCCAGTATACGCCCAGAACCATATACCCGGTACTTGTGGTTCAGACTGTCTCCAACCAGCCATAATGTTGTGAGAGTGAAATTATGTCTAAGTCCAGCTTTGGTACATTAGAAGCAACTCTGAAACTTAACCAAAGCATTTTTCGAAGCTACTTTTTGGCTAACTTCTTATACAGTAGGAAGGTCTAGGAGCTCTGAAAATGAACGTGCGCATCTTTCACTTTTCCCGAGGGACTTAAAAGAATTTTGTGATATTTTTTATTAAAATGGTGTTTAAGGGTATATATTTAAATATATTTTATGCACTGTATATGAGCTGGCGATTTCTAAGTCTGTGGTTCCGAGAGGGGGTAACCAGGCTCACTAATAAAGGTCAAGCCACTTGGCTGCCAGAATGCCCTGCTTCAGCACAGACCAGAAAGGCATTGTGATAAGCGTATCCCCGGTATAGTCAGGGGTTAATGGGAGTCGTCCCCGTCCCCCCAGTATACGCCTAGAACCATGGACCCGGTACTTGTGGTTCGGACTGTCTCCAACCAGCCATAACGTCGTGAGAGTGAAATTATGTCTAAGTCCAGCTTTGGTACATTAGAAGCAACTCTCAAACTTAACCTAAGAGTTTTTCGAAGCTACTTTTTGGCTAACTTCTTATAGGAAGGTCTAGGAGCTCTGAAAATGAATGTGCGCATCTTTCACTCTTCCCGAGGGACTTAAAAGAATTTTGTGATATTTTTTATTAAAATGGTGTTTAAGGGTATATATTTAAATATATTTTATGCACTGTATATGAGCTGGCGATTTCTAAGTCTGTGGTTCCGAGAGGGGGTAACCAGGCTCACTAATAAAGGTCAAGCCACTTGGCTGCCAGAATGCCCTGCTTCAGCACAGACCAGAAAGGCATTGTGATAAGCGTATCCCCTGTATAGTCAGGGGTTAATGGGAGTCGTCCCCGTCCCCCCAGTATACGCCCAGAACCATGGACCCGGTACTTGTGGTTCGGACTGTCTCCAACCAGCCATAATGTTGTGAGAGTGAAATTATGTCTAAGTCCAGCTTTGGTACATTAGAAGCAACTCTCAAACTTAACCTAAGCGTTTTTCGAAGCTACTTTTTGGCTAACTTCTTATAGGAAGGTCTAGGAGCTCTGAAAATGAACGTGCGCATCTTTCACTCTTCCCGAAGGACTTAGAAGAATTTTGTGATATTTTTTATTAAAATGGTGTATAAGGGTATATATTTAAATATATTTTATGCACTGTATATGAGCTGGCGATTTCTAAGTCTGTGGTTCCGAGAGGGGGTAACCAGGCTCACTAATAAAGGCCAAGCCACTTGGCTGCCAGAATGCCCTGCTTCAGCACAGACCAGAAAGGCATTGTGATAAGCGTATCCCCGGTATAGTCAGGGGTTAATGGGAGTCGTCCCCGTCCCCCCAGTATACGCCTAGAACCATGGACCCGGTACTTCTGGTTCGGACTGTCTCCAACCAGCCATAACGTTGTGAGAGTGAAATTATGTCTAAGTCCAGCTTTGGTACATTAGAAGCAACTCTCAAACTTAACCTAAGCGTTTTTCGAAGCTACTTTTTGGCTAACTTCTTATAGGAAGGTCTAGGAGCTCTGAAAATGAACGTGCGCATCTTTCACTCTTCCCGAGGGACTTAAAAGAATTTTGTGATATTTTTTATTAAAATGGTGTTTAAGGGTATATATCTAAATATATTTTATGCACTGTATATGAGCTGGCGATTTCTAAGTCTGTGGTTCCGAGAGGGGGTAACCAGGCTCACTAATAAAGGTCAAGCCACTTGGCTGCCAGAATGCCCTGCTTCAGCACAGACCAGAAAGGCATTGTGATAAGCGTATCCCCGGTATAGTCAGGGGTTAATGGGAGTCGTCCCCGTCCCCCCAGTATATGCCTAGAACCATGGACCCGGTACTTGTGGTTCGGACTGTCTCCAACCAGCCATAACGTCGTGAGAGTGAAATTATGTCTAAGTCCAGCTTTGGTACATTAGAAGCAACTCTCAAACTTAACCTAAGCGTTTTTCGAAGGTACTTTTTGGCTAACTTCTTATAGGAAGGTCTAGGAGCTCTGAAAATGAACGTGCGCATCTTTCACTCTTCCCGAGGGACTTAGAAGAATGTTGTGATATTTTTTATTAAAATGGTGTTTAAGGGTATATATTTAAATATATTTTATGCACTGTATATGAGCTGGCGATTTCTAAGTCTGTGGTTCCGAGAGGGGGTAACCAGGCTCACTAATAAAGGTCAAGCCACTTGGCTGCCAGAATGCCCTGCTTCAGCACAGACCAGAAAGGCATTGTGATAAGTGTATCCCCGGTATAGTCAGGGGTTAATGGGAGTCGTTCCCGTCCCCCCAGTATACGCCCAGAACCATATACCCGGTACTTGTGGTTCAGACTGTCTCCAACCAGCCATAATGTTGTGAGAGTGAAATTATGTCTAAGTCCAGCTTTGGTACATTAGAAGCAACTCTGAAACTTAACCAAAGCATTTTTCGAAGCTACTTTTTGGCTAACTTCTTATACAGTAGGAAGGTCTAGGAGCTCTGAAAATGAACGTGCGCATCTTTCACTTTTCCCGAGGGACTTAAAAGAATTTTGTGATATTTTTTATTAAAATGGTGTTTAAGGGTATATATTTAAATATATTTTATGCACTGTATATGAGCTGGCGATTTCTAAGTCTGTGGTTCCGAGAGGGGGTAACCAGGCTCACTAATAAAGGTCAAGCCACTTGGCTGCCAGAATGCCCTGCTTCAGCACAGACCAGAAAGGCATTGTGATAAGCGTATCCCCGGTATAGTCAGGGGTTAATGGGAGTCGTCCCCGTCCCCCCAGTATACGCCTAGAACCATGGACCCGGTACTTGTGGTTCGGACTGTCTCCAACCAGCCATAACGTCGTGAGAGTGAAATTATGTCTAAGTCCAGCTTTGGTACATTAGAAGCAACTCTCAAACTTAACCTAAGAGTTTTTCGAAGCTACTTTTTGGCTAACTTCTTATAGGAAGGTCTAGGAGCTCTGAAAATGAATGTGCGCATCTTTCACTCTTCCCGAGGGACTTAAAAGAATTTTGTGATATTTTTTATTAAAATGGTGTTTAAGGGTATATATTTAAATATATTTTATGCACTGTATATGAGCTGGCGATTTCTAAGTCTGTGGTTCCGAGAGGGGGTAACCAGGCTCACTAATAAAGGTCAAGCCACTTGGCTGCCAGAATGCCCTGCTTCAGCACAGACCAGAAAGGCATTGTGATAAGCGTATCCCCTGTATAGTCAGGGGTTAATGGGAGTCGTCCCCGTCCCCCCAGTATACGCCCAGAACCATGGACCCGGTACTTGTGGTTCGGACTGTCTCCAACCAGCCATAATGTTGTGAGAGTGAAATTATGTCTAAGTCCAGCTTTGGTACATTAGAAGCAACTCTCAAACTTAACCTAAGCGTTTTTCGAAGCTACTTTTTGGCTAACTTCTTATAGGAAGGTCTAGGAGCTCTGAAAATGAACGTGCGCATCTTTCACTCTTCCCGAAGGACTTAGAAGAATTTTGTGATATTTTTTATTAAAATGGTGTATAAGGGTATATATTTAAATATATTTTATGCACTGTATATGAGCTGGCGATTTCTAAGTCTGTGGTTCCGAGAGGGGGTAACCAGGCTCACTAATAAAGGCCAAGCCACTTGGCTGCCAGAATGCCCTGCTTCAGCACAGACCAGAAAGGCATTGTGATAAGCGTATCCCCGGTATAGTCAGGGGTTAATGGGAGTCGTCCCCGTCCCCCCAGTATACGCCTAGAACCATGGACCCGGTACTTCTGGTTCGGACTGTCTCCAACCAGCCATAACGTTGTGAGAGTGAAATTATGTCTAAGTCCAGCTTTGGTACATTAGAAGCAACTCTCAAACTTAACCTAAGCGTTTTTCGAAGCTACTTTTTGGCTAACTTCTTATAGGAAGGTCTAGGAGCTCTGAAAATGAACGTGCGCATCTTTCACTCTTCCCGAGGGACTTAAAAGAATTTTGTGATATTTTTTATTAAAATGGTGTTTAAGGGTATATATCTAAATATATTTTATGCACTGTATATGAGCTGGCGATTTCTAAGTCTGTGGTTCCGAGAGGGGGTAACCAGGCTCACTAATAAAGGTCAAGCCACTTGGCTGCCAGAATGCCCTGCTTCAGCACAGACCAGAAAGGCATTGTGATAAGCGTATCCCCGGTATAGTCAGGGGTTAATGGGAGTCGTCCCCGTCCCCCCAGTATACGCCTAGAACCATGGACCCGGTACTTGTGGTTCGGACTGTCTCCAACCAGCCATAACGTCGTGAGAGTGAAATTATGTCTAAGTCCAGCTTTGGTACATTAGAAGCAACTCTCAAACTTAACCTAAGCGTTTTTCGAAGGTACTTTTTGGCTAACTTCTTATAGGAAGGTCTAGGAGCTCTGAAAATGAACGTGCGCATCTTTCACTCTTCCCGAGGGACTTAGAAGAATGTTGTGATATTTTTTATTAAAATGGTGTTTAAGGGTATATATTTAAATATATTTTATGCACTGTATATGAGCTGGCGATTTCTAAGTCTGTGGTTCCGAGAGGGGGTAACCAGGCTCACTAATAAAGGTCAAGCCACTAGGCTGCCAGAATGCCCTGCTTCAGCACAGACCAGAAAGGCATTGTGATAAGTGTATCCCCGGTATAGTCAGGGGTTAATGGGAGTCGTTCCCGTCCCCCCAGTATACGCCCAGAACCATATACCCGGTACTTGTGGTTCAGACTGTCTCCAACCAGCCATAATGTTGTGAGAGTGAAATTATGTCTAAGTCCAGCTTTGGTACATTAGAAGCAACTCTGAAACTTAACCAAAGCATTTTTCGAAGCTACTTTTTGGCTAACTTCTTATACAGTAGGAAGGTCTAGGAGCTCTGAAAATGAACGTGCGCATCTTTCACTTTTCCCGAGGGACTTAAAAGAATTTTGTGATATTTTTTATTAAAATGGTGTTTAAGGGTATATATTTAAATATATTTTATGCACTGTATATGAGCTGGCGATTTCTAAGTCTGTGGTTCCGAGAGGGGGTAACCAGGCTCACTAATAAAGGTCAAGCCACTTGGCTGCCAGAATGCCCTGCTTCAGCACAGACCAGAAAGGCATTGTGATAAGCGTATCCCCGGTATAGTCAGGGGTTAATGGGAGTCGTCCCCGTCCCCCCAGTATACGCCTAGAACCATGGACCCGGTACTTGTGGTTCGGACTGTCTCCAACCAGCCATAACGTCGTGAGAGTGAAATTATGTCTAAGTCCAGCTTTGGTACATTAGAAGCAACTCTCAAACTTAACCTAAGAGTTTTTCGAAGCTACTTTTTGGCTAACTTCTTATAGGAAGGTCTAGGAGCTCTGAAAATGAATGTGCGCATCTTTCACTCTTCCCGAGGGACTTAAAAGAATTTTGTGATATTTTTTATTAAAATGGTGTTTAAGGGTATATATTTAAATATATTTTATGCACTGTATATGAGCTGGCGATTTCTAAGTCTGTGGTTCCGAGAGGGGGTAACCAGGCTCACTAATAAAGGTCAAGCCACTTGGCTGCCAGAATGCCCTGCTTCAGCACAGACCAGAAAGGCATTGTGATAAGCGTATCCCCTGTATAGTCAGGGGTTAATGGGAGTCGTCCCCGTCCCCCCAGTATACGCCCAGAACCATGGACCCGGTACTTGTGGTTCGGACTGTCTCCAACCAGCCATAATGTTGTGAGAGTGAAATTATGTCTAAGTCCAGCTTTGGTACATTAGAAGCAACTCTCAAACTTAACCTAAGCGTTTTTCGAAGCTACTTTTTGGCTAACTTCTTATAGGAAGGTCTAGGAGCTCTGAAAATGAACGTGCGCATCTTTCACTCTTCCCGAAGGACTTAGAAGAATTTTGTGATATTTTTTATTAAAATGGTGTATAAGGGTATATATATAAATATATTTTATGCACTGTATATGAGCTGGCGATTTCTAAGTCTGTGGTTCAGAGAGGGGGTAACCAGGCTCACTAATAAAGGTCAAGCCACTTGGCTGCCAGAATTCCCTGCTTCAGCACAGACCAGAAAGGCATTGTGATAAGCGTATCCCCGGTATAGTCAGGGGTTAATGGGAGTCGTTCCCGTCCCCCCAGTATACGCCCAGAACCATGGACCCGGTACTTGTGGTTCGGACTGTCTCCAACCAGCCATAATGTTGTGAGAGTGAAATTATGTCTAAGTCCAGCTTTGGTACATTAGAAGCAACTCTCAAACTTTACCTAAGCGTTTTTCGAAGCTACTTTTTGGCTAACTTCTTATAGGAAGGTCTAGGAGCTCTTAAAATGAACGTGCGCATCTTTCACTCTTCCCGAGGAACTTAGAAGAATTTTGTGATATTTTTTATTAAAATGGTGTATAAGGGTATATATTTAAATATATTTTATGCACTGTATATGAGCTGGCGATTTCTAAGTCTGTGGTTCCGAGAGGGGGTAACCAGGCTCACTAATAAAGGTCAAGCCACTTGGCTGCCAGAATGCCCTGCTTCAGCACAGACCAGAAAGGCATTGTGATAAGCGTATCCCCGGTATAGTCAGGGGTTAATGGGAGTCGTCCCCGTCCCCCCAGTATACGCCTAGAACCATGGACCCGGTACTTGTGGTTCGGACTGTCTCCAACCAGCCATAACGTCGTGAGAGTGAAATTATGTCTAAGTCCAGCTTTGGTACATTAGAAGCAACTCTCAAACTTAACCTAAGCGTTTTTCGAAGCTACTTTTTGGCTAACTTCTTATAGGAAGGTCTAGGAGCTCTGAAAATGAATGTGCGCATCTTTCACTCTTCCCGAGGGACTTAAAAGAATTTTGTGATATTTTTTATTAAAATGGTGTTTAAGGGTATATATTTAAATATATTTTATGCACTGTATATGAGCTGGCGATTTCTAAGTCTGTGGTTCCGAGAGGGGGTAACCAGGCTCACTAATAAAGGTCAAGCCACTTGGCTGCCAGAATGCCCTGCTTCAGCACAGACCAGAAAGGCATTGTGATAAGCGTATCCCCTGTAAAGTCAGGGGTTAATGGGAGTCGTCCCCGTCCCCCCAGTATACGCCCAGAACCATGGACCCGGTACTTGTGGTTCGGACTGTCTCCAACCAGCCATAATGTTGTGAGAGTGAAATTATGTCTAAGTCCAGCTTTGGTACATTAGAAGCAACTCTCAAACTTAACCTAAGCGTTTTTCGAAGCTACTTTTTGGCTAACTTCTTATAGGAAGGTTTAGGAGCTCTGAAAATGAACGTGCGCATCTTTCACTCTTCCCGAAGGACTTAGAAGAATTTTGTGATATTTTTTATTAAAATGGTGTATAAGGGTATATATTTAAATATATTTTATGCACTGTATATGAGCTGGCGATTTCTAAGTCTGTGGTTCCGAGAGGGGGTAACCAGGCTCACTAATAAAGGCCAAGCCACTTGGCTGCCAGAATGCCCTGCTTCAGCACAGACCAGAAAGGCATTGTGATAAGCGTATCCCCGGTATAGTCAGGGGTTAATGGGAGTCGTCCCTGTCCCCCCAGTATACGCCTAGAACCATGGACCCGGTACTTGTGGTTCGGACTGTCTCCAACCAGCCATAACGTTGTGAGAGTGAAATTATGTCTAAGTCCAGCTTTGGTACATTAGAAGCAACTCTCAAACTTAACCTAACCGTTTTTCGAAGCTACTTTTTGGCTAACTTCTTATAGGAAGGTCTAGGAGCTCTGAAAATGAACGTGCGCGTCTTTCACTCTTCCCGAGGGACTTAGAAGAATTTTGTGATATTTTTTATTAAAATGGTGTATAAGGGTATATATATAAATATATTTTATGCACTGTATATGAGCTGGCGATTTCTAAGTCTGTGGTTCCGAGAGGGGGTAACCAGGCTCACTAATAAAGGCCAAGCCACTTGGCTGCCAGAATGCCCTGCTTCAGCACAGACCAGAAAGGCATTGTGATAAGCGTATCCCCGGTATAGTCAGGGGTTAATGGGAGTCGTCCCTGTCCCCCCAGTATACGCCTAGAACCATGGACCCGGTACTTGTGGTTCGGACTGTCTCCAACCAGCCATAACGTTGTGAGAGTGAAATTATGTCTAAGTCCAGCTTTGGTACATTAGAAGCAACTCTCAAACTTAACCTAACCGTTTTTCGAAGCTACTTTTTGGCTAACTTCTTATAGGAAGGTCTAGGAGCTCTGAAAATGAACGTGCGCGTCTTTCACTCTTCCCGAGGGACTTAGAAGAATTTTGTGATATTTTTTATTAAAATGGTGTATAAGGGTATATATATAAATATATTTTATGCACTGTATATGAGCTGGCGATTTCTAAGTCTGTGGTTCCGAGAGGGGGTAACCAGGCTCACTAATAAAGGCCAAGCCACTTGGCTGCCAGAATGCCCTGCTTCAGCACAGACCAGAAAGGCATTGTGATAAGCGTATCCCCGGTATAGTCAGGGGTTAATGGGAGTCGTCCCTGTCCCCCCAGTATACGCCCAGAACCATGGACCCGGTACTTGTGGTTCGGACTGTCTCCAACCAGCCATAATGTTGTGAGAGTGAAATTATGTCTAAGTCCAGCTTTGGTACATTAGAAGCAACTCTCAAACTTTACCTAAGCGTTTTTCGAAGCTACTTTTTGGCTAACTTCTTATAGGAAGGTCTAGGAGCTCTTAAAATGAACGTGCGCATCTTTCACTCTTCCCGAGGAACTTAGAAGAATTTTGTGATATTTTTTATTAAAATGGTGTATAAGGGTATATATTTAAATATATTTTATGCACTGTATATGAGCTGGCGATTTCTAAGTCTGTGGTTCCGAGAGGGGGTAACCAGGCTCACTAATAAAGGTCAAGCCACTTGGCTGCCAGAATGCCCTGCTTCAGCACAGACCAGAAAGGCATTGTGATAAGCGTATCCCCGGTATAGTCAGGGGTTAATGGGAGTCGTCCCCGTCCCCCCAGTATACGCCTAGAACCATGGACCCGGTACTTGTGGTTCGGACTGTCTCCAACCAGCCATAACGTCGTGAGAGTGAAATTATGTCTAAGTCCAGCTTTGGTACATTAGAAGCAACTCTCAAACTTAACCTAAGCGTTTTTCGAAGCTACTTTTTGGCTAACTTCTTATAGGAAGGTCTAGGAGCTCTGAAAATGAATGTGCGCATCTTTCACTCTTCCCGAGGGACTTAAAAGAATTTTGTGATATTTTTTATTAAAATGGTGTTTAAGGGTATATATTTAAATATATTTTATGCACTGTATATGAGCTGGCGATTTCTAAGTCTGTGGTTCCGAGAGGGGGTAACCAGGCTCACTAATAAAGGTCAAGCCACTTGGCTGCCAGAATGCCCTGCTTCAGCACAGACCAGAAAGGCATTGTGATAAGCGTATCCCCTGTAAAGTCAGGGGTTAATGGGAGTCGTCCCCGTCCCCCCAGTATACGCCCAGAACCATGGACCCGGTACTTGTGGTTCGGACTGTCTCCAACCAGCCATAATGTTGTGAGAGTGAAATTATGTCTAAGTCCAGCTTTGGTACATTAGAAGCAACTCTCAAACTTAACCTAAGCGTTTTTCGAAGCTACTTTTTGGCTAACTTCTTATAGGAAGGTTTAGGAGCTCTGAAAATGAACGTGCGCATCTTTCACTCTTCCCGAAGGACTTAGAAGAATTTTGTGATATTTTTTATTAAAATGGTGTATAAGGGTATATATTTAAATATATTTTATGCACTGTATATGAGCTGGCGATTTCTAAGTCTGTGGTTCCGAGAGGGGGTAACCAGGCTCACTAATAAAGGCCAAGCCACTTGGCTGCCAGAATGCCCTGCTTCAGCACAGACCAGAAAGGCATTGTGATAAGCGTATCCCCGGTATAGTCAGGGGTTAATGGGAGTCGTCCCTGTCCCCCCAGTATACGCCTAGAACCATGGACCCGGTACTTGTGGTTCGGACTGTCTCCAACCAGCCATAACGTTGTGAGAGTGAAATTATGTCTAAGTCCAGCTTTGGTACATTAGAAGCAACTCTCAAACTTAACCTAACCGTTTTTCGAAGCTACTTTTTGGCTAACTTCTTATAGGAAGGTCTAGGAGCTCTGAAAATGAACGTGCGCGTCTTTCACTCTTCCCGAGGGACTTAGAAGAATTTTGTGATATTTTTTATTAAAATGGTGTATAAGGGTATATATATAAATATATTTTATGCACTGTATATGAGCTGGCGATTTCTAAGTCTGTGGTTCCGAGAGGGGGTAACCAGGCTCACTAATAAAGGCCAAGCCACTTGGCTGCCAGAATGCCCTGCTTCAGCACAGACCAGAAAGGCATTGTGATAAGCGTATCCCCGGTATAGTCAGGGGTTAATGGGAGTCGTCCCTGTCCCCCCAGTATACGCCTAGAACCATGGACCCGGTACTTGTGGTTCGGACTGTCTCCAACCAGCCATAACGTTGTGAGAGTGAAATTATGTCTAAGTCCAGCTTTGGTACATTAGAAGCAACTCTCAAACTTAACCTAACCGTTTTTCGAAGCTACTTTTTGGCTAACTTCTTATAGGAAGGTCTAGGAGCTCTGAAAATGAACGTGCGCGTCTTTCACTCTTCCCGAGGGACTTAGAAGAATTTTGTGATATTTTTTATTAAAATGGTGTATAAGGGTATATATATAAATATATTTTATGCACTGTATATGAGCTGGCGATTTCTAAGTCTGTGGTTCCGAGAGGGGGTAACCAGGCTCACTAATAAAGGCCAAGCCACTTGGCTGCCAGAATGCCCTGCTTCAGCACAGACCAGAAAGGCATTGTGATAAGCGTATCCCCGGTATAGTCAGGGGTTAATGGGAGTCGTCCCTGTCCCCCCAGTATACGCCTAGAACCATGGACCCGGTACTTGTGGTTCGGACTGTCTCCAACCAGCCATAACGTTGTGAGAGTGAAATTATGTCTAAGTCCAGCTTTGGTACATTAGAAGCAACTCTCAAACTTAACCTAACCGTTTTTCGAAGCTACTTTTTGGCTAACTTCTTATAGGAAGGTCTAGGAGCTCTGAAAATGAACGTGCGCGTCTTTCACTCTTCCCGAGGGACTTAGAAGAATTTTGTGATATTTTTTATTAAAATGGTGTATAAGGGTATATATATAAATATATTTTATGCACTGTATATGAGCTGGCGATTTCTAAGTCTGTGGTTCAGAGAGGGGGTAACCAGGCTCACTAATAAAGGTCAAGCCACTTGGCTGCCAGAATTCCCTGCTTCAGCACAGACCAGAAAGGCATTGTGATAAGCGTATCCCCGGTATAGTCAGGGGTTAATGGGAGTCGTCCCTGTCCCCCCAGTATACGCCTAGAACCATGGACCCGGTACTTGTGGTTCGGACTGTCTCCAACCAGCCATAACGTTGTGAGAGTGAAATTATGTCTAAGTCCAGCTTTGGTACATTAGAAGCAACTCTCAAACTTAACCTAACCGTTTTTCGAAGCTACTTTTTGGCTAACTTCTTATAGGAAGGTCTAGGAGCTCTGAAAATGAACGTGCGCGTCTTTCACTCTTCCTGAGGGACTTAGAAGAATTTTGTGATATTTTTTATTAAAATGGTGTATAAGGGTATATATATAAATATATTTTATGCACTGTATATGAGCTGGCGATTTCTAAGTCTGTGGTTCCGAGAGGGGGTAACCAGGCTCACTAATAAAGGCCAAGCCACTTGGCTGCCAGAATGCCCTGCTTCAGCACAGACCAGAAAGGCATTGTGATAAGCGTATCCCCGGTATAGTCAGGGGTTAATGGGAGTCGTCCCTGTCCCCCCAGTATACGCCTAGAACCATGGACCCGGTACTTGTGGTTCGGACTGTCTCCAACCAGCCATAACGTTGTGAGAGTGAAATTATGTCTAAGTCCAGCTTTGGTACATTAGAAGCAACTCTCAAACTTAACCTAACCGTTTTTCGAAGCTACTTTTTGGCTAACTTCTTATAGGAAGGTCTAGGAGCTCTGAAAATGAACGTGCGCGTCTTTCACTCTTCCCGAGGGACTTAGAAGAATTTTGTGATATTTTTTATTAAAATGGTGTATAAGGGTATATATATAAATATATTTTATGCACTGTATATGAGCTGGCGATTTCTAAGTCTGTGGTTCCGAGAGGGGGTAACCAGGCTCACTAATAAAGGCCAAGCCACTTGGCTGCCAGAATGCCCTGCTTCAGCACAGACCAGAAAGGCATTGTGATAAGCGTATCCCCGGTATAGTCAGGGGTTAATGGGAGTCGTCCCTGTCCCCCCAGTATACGCCTAGAACCATGGACCCGGTACTTGTGGTTCGGACTGTCTCCAACCAGCCATAACGTTGTGAGAGTGAAATTATGTCTAAGTCCAGCTTTGGTACATTAGAAGCAACTCTCAAACTTAACCTAACCGTTTTTCGAAGCTACTTTTTGGCTAACTTCTTATAGGAAGGTCTAGGAGCTCTGAAAATGAACGTGCGCGTCTTTCACTCTTCCCGAGGGACTTAGAAGAATTTTGTGATATTTTTTATTAAAATGGTGTATAAGGGTATATATATAAATATATTTTATGCACTGTATATGAGCTGGCGATTTCTAAGTCTGTGGTTCCGAGAGGGGGTAACCAGGCTCACTAATAAAGGCCAAGCCACTTGGCTGCCAGAATGCCCTGCTTCAGCACAGACCAGAAAGGCATTGTGATAAGCGTATCCCCGGTATAGTCAGGGGTTAATGGGAGTCGTCCCCGTCCCCCCCAGTATACGCCCAGAACCATGGACCCGGTACTTGTGGTTCGGACTGTCTCCAACCAGCCATAATGTTGTGAGAGTGAAATTATGTCTAAGTCCAGCTTTGGTACATTAGAAGCAACTCTCAAACTTTACCTAAGCGTTTTTCGAAGCTACTTTTTGGCTAACTTCTTATAGGAAGGTCTAGGAGCTCTTAAAATGAACGTGCGCATCTTTCACTCTTCCCGAGGAACTTAGAAGAATTTTGTGATATTTTTTATTAAAATGGTGTATAAGGGTATATATTTAAATATATTTTATGCACTGTATATGAGCTGGCGATTTCTAAGTCTGTGGTTCCGAGAGGGGGTAACCAGGCTCACTAATAAAGGCCAAGCCACTTGGCTGCCAGAATGCCCTGCTTCAGCACAGACCAGAAAGGCATTGTGATAAGCGTATCCCCGGTATAGTCAGGGGTTAATGGGAGTTGTTCCCGTCCCCCCAGTATACGCCTAGAACCATGGACCCGGTACTTGTGGTTCGGACTGTCTTCAACCAGCCATAACGTTGTGAGAGTGAAATTATGTCTAAGTCCAGCTTTGGTACATTAGAAGCAACTCTCAAACTTAACCTAAGCGTTTTTCGAAGCTACTTTTTGGCTAACTTCTTATAGGAAGGTCTAGGAGCTCTGAAAATGAACGTGCGCATCTTTCACTCTTCCCGAGGGACTTAGAAGAATGTTGTGATATTTTTTATTAAAATGGTGTTTAAGGGTATATATTTAAATATATTTTATGCACTGTATATGAGCTGGCGATTTCTAAGTCTGTGGTTCCGAGAGGGGGTAACCAGGCTCACTAATAAAGGTCAAGCCACTTGGCTGCCAGAATGCCCTGCTTCAGCACAGACCAGAAAGGCATTGTGATAAGTGTATCCCCGGTATAGTCAGGGGTTAATGGGAGTTGTTCCCGTCCCCCCAGTATACGCCCAGAACCATATACCCGGTACTTGTGGTTCAGACTGTCTCCAACCAGCCATAATGTTGTGAGAGTGAAATTATGTCTAAGTCCAGCTTTGGTACATTAGAAGCAACTCTGAAACTTAACCAAAGCATTTTTCGAAGCTACTTTTTGGCTAACTTCTTATACAGTAGGAAGGTCTAGGAGCTCTGAAAATGAACGTGCGCATCTTTCACTCTTCCCGAGGGACTTAGAAGAATTTTGTGATATTTTTTATTAAAATGGTGTATAAGGGTATATATTTAAATATATTTTATGCACTGTATATGAGCTGGCGATTTCTAAGTCTGTGGTTCCGAGAGGGGGTAACCAGGCTCACAAATAAAGGCCAAGCCACTTGGCTGCCAGAATGCCCTGCTTCAGCACAGACCAGAAAGGCATTGTGATAAGCGTATCCCCGGTATAGTCAGGGGTTAATGGGAGTCGTCCCTGTCCCCCCAGTATACGCCTAGAACCATGGACCCGGTACTTGTGGTTCGGACTGTCTCCAACCAGCCATAACGTTGTGAGAGTGAAATTATGTCTAAGTCCAGCTTTGGTACATTAGAAGCAACTCTCAAACTTAACCTAACCGTTTTTCGAAGCTACTTTTTGGCTAACTTCTTATAGGAAGGTCTAGGAGCTCTGAAAATGAACGTGCGCGTCTTTCACTCTTCCCGAGGGACTTAGAAGAATTTTGTGATATTTTTTATTAAAATGGTGTATAAGGGTATATATATAAATATATTTTATGCACTGTATATGAGCTGGCGATTTCTAAGTCTGTGGTTCCGAGAGGGGGTAACCAGGCTCACTAATAAAGGTCAAGCCACTTGGCTGCCAGAATTCCCTGCTTCAGCACAGACCAGAAAGGCATTGTGATAAGCGTATCCCCGGTATAGTCAGGGGTTAATGGGAGTCGTTCCCGTCCCCCCAGTATACGCCCAGAACCATGGACCCGGTACTTGTGGTTCGGACTGTCTCCAACCAGCCATAATGTTGTGAGAGTGAAATTATGTCTAAGTCCAGCTTTGGTACATTAGAAGCAACTCTCAAACTTTACCTAAGCGTTTTTCGAAGCTACTTTTTGGCTAACTTCTTATAGGAAGGTCTAGGAGCTCTGAAAATGAACGTGCGCATCTTTCACTCTTCCCGAAGGACTTAGAAGAATTTTGTGATATTTTTTATTAAAATGGTGTATAAGGGTATATATTTAAATATATTTTATGCACTGTATATGAGCTGGCGATTTCTAAGTCTGTGGTTCCGAGAGGGGGTAACCAGGCTCACTAATAAAGGCCAAGCCACTTGGCTGCCAGAATGCCCTGCTTCAGCACAGACCAGAAAGGCATTGTGATAAGCGTATCCCCGGTATAGTCAGGGGTTAATGGGAGTCGTCCCTGTCCCCCCAGTATACGCCTAGAACCATGGACCCGGTACTTGTGGTTCGGACTGTCTCCAACCAGCCATAACGTTGTGAGAGTGAAATTATGTCTAAGTCCAGCTTTGGTACATTAGAAGCAACTCTCAAACTTAACCTAAGCGTTTTTCGAAGCTACTTTTTGGCTAACTTCTTATAGGAAGGTCTAGGAGCTCTTAAAATGAACGTGCGCATCTTTCACTCTTCCCGAGGAACTTAGAAGAATTTTGTGATATTTTTTATTAAAATGGTGTATAAGGGTATATATTTAAATATATTTTATGCACTGTATATGAGCTGGCGATTTCTAAGTCTGTGGTTCCGAGAGGGGGTAACCAGGCTCACTAATAAAGGCCAAGCCACTTGGCTGCCAGAATGCCCTGCTTCAGCACAGACCAGAAAGGCATTGTGATAAGCGTATCCCCGGTATAGTCAGGGGTTAATGGGAGTTGTTCCCGTCCCCCCAGTATACGCCTAGAACCATGGACCCGGTACTTGTGGTTCGGACTGTCTTCAACCAGCCATAACGTTGTGAGAGTGAAATTATGTCTAAGTCCAGCTTTGGTACATTAGAAGCAACTCTCAAACTTAACCTAAGCGTTTTTCGAAGGTACTTTTTGGCTAACTTCTTATAGGAAGGTCTAGGAGCTCTGAAAATTAACGTGCGCATCTTTCACTCTTCCCGAGGGACTTAGAAGAATGTTGTGATATTTTTTATTAAAATGGTGTTTAAGGGTATATATTTAAATATATTTTATGCACTGTATATGAGCTGGCGATTTCTAAGTCTGTGGTTCCGAGAGGGGGTAACCAGGCTCACTAATAAAGGTCAAGCCACTTGGCTGCCAGAATGCCCTGCTTCAGCACAGACCAGAAAGGCATTGTGATAAGTGTATCCCCGGTATAGTGAGGGGTTAATGGGAGTCGTTCCCGTCCCCCCAGTATACGCCCAGAACCATATACCCGGTACTTGTGGTTCAGACTGTCTCCAACCAGCCATAATGTTGTGAGAGTGAAATTATGTCTAAGTCCAGCTTTGGTACATTAGAAGCAACTCTGAAACTTAACCAAAGCATTTTTCGAAGCTACTTTTTGGCTAACGTCTTATACAGTAGGAAGGTCTAGGAGCTCTGAAAATGAACGTGCGCATCTTTCACTCTTCCCGAGGGACTTAGAAGAATTTTGTGATATTTTTTATTAAAATGGTGTATAAGGGTATATATTTAAATATATTTTATGCACTGTATATGAGCTGGCGATTTCTAAGTCTGTGGTTCCGAGAGGGGGTAACCAGGCTCACTAATAAAGGCCAAGCCACTTGGCTGCCAGAATGCCCTGCTTCAGCACAGACCAGAAAGGCATTGTGATAAGCGTATCCCCGGTATAGTCAGGGGTTAATGGGAGTCGTCCCCGTCCCCCCAGTATACGCCTAGAACCATGGACCCGGTACTTCTGGTTCGGACTGTCTCCAACCAGCCATAACGTTGTGAGAGTGAAATTATGTCTAAGTCCAGCTTTGGTACATTAGAAGCAACTCTCAAACTTAACCTAAGCGTTTTTCGAAGCTACTTTTTGGCTAACTTCTTATAGGAAGGTCTAGGAGCTCTGAAAATGAACGTGCGCATCTTTCACTCTTCCCGAGGGACTTAGAAGAATTTTGTGATATTTTTTATTAAAATGGTGTATAAGGGTATATATACAGTATATATATATATATATATATATATATATATATATATATATATATATATATATATATATATTTTATGCACTGTATATGAGCTGGCGATTTCTAAGTCTGTGGTTCCGAGAGGGGGTAACCAGGCTCACTAATAAAGGTCAAGCCACTTGGCTGCCAGAATGCCCTGCTTCAGCACAGACCAGAAAGGCATTGTGATAAGCGTATCCCCGGTATAGTCAGGGGTTAATGGGAGTCGTCCCCGTCCCCCCAGTATACGCCCAGAACCATGGACCCGGTACTTGTGGTTCGGACTGTCTCCAACCAGCCATAATGTTGTGAGAGTGAAATTATGTCTAAGTCCAGCTTTGGTACATTAGAAGCAACTCTCAAACTTAACCTAAGCGTTTTTCGAAGGTACTTTTTGGCTAACTTCTTATAGGAAGGTCTAGGAGCTCTGAAAATGAACGTGCGCATCTTTCACTCTTCCCGAGGGACTTAGAAGAATGTTGTGATATTTTTTATTAAAATGGTGTTTAAGGGTATATATTTAAATATATTTTATGCACTGTATATGAGCTGGCGATTTCTAAGTCTGTGGTTCCGAGAGGGGGTAACCAGGCTCACTAATAAAGGTCAAGCCACTTGGCTGCCAGAATGCCCTGCTTCAGCACAGACCAGAAAGGCATTGTGATAAGTGTATCCCCGGTATAGTCAGGGGTTAATGGGAGTCGTTCCCGTCCCCCCAGTATACGCCCAGAACCATATACCCGGTACTTGTGGTTCAGACTGTCTCCAACCAGCCATAATGTTGTGAGAGTGAAATTATGTCTAAGTCCAGCTTTGGTACATTAGAAGCAACTCTGAAACTTAACCAAAGCATTTTTCGAAGCTACTTTTTGGCTAACTTCTTATACAGTAGGAAGGTCTAGGAGCTCTGAAAATGAACGTGCGCATCTTTCACTCTTCCCGAGGGACTTAGAAGAATTTTGTGATATTTTTTATTAAAATGGTGTATAAGGGTATATATTTAAATATATTTTATGCACTGTATATGAGCTGGCGATTTCTAAGTCTGTGGTTCCGAGAGGGGGTAACCAGGCTCACTAATAAAGGCCAAGCCACTTGGCTGCCAGAATGCCCTGCTTCAGCACAGACCAGAAAGGCATTGTGATAAGCGTATCCCCGGTATAGTCAGGGGTTAATGGGAGTCGTCCCCGTCCCCCCAGTATACGCCTAGAACCATGGACCCGGTACTTCTGGTTCGGACTGTCTCCAACCAGCCATAACGTTGTGAGAGTGAAATTATGTCTAAGTCCAGCTTTGGTACATTAGAAGCAACTCTCAAACTTAACCTAAGCGTTTTTCGAAGCTACTTTTTGGCTAACTTCTTATAGGAAGGTCTAGGAGCTCTGAAAATGAACGTGCGCATCTTTCACTCTTCCCGAGGGACTTAGAAGAATTTTGTGATATTTTTTATTAAAATGGTGTATAAGGGTATATATACAGTATATATATATATATATATATATATATATATATATATATATATATATATATATATATATATATATATATATATATATATATATTATGCACTGTATATGAGCTGGCGATTTCTAAGTCTGTGGTTCCGAGAGGGGGTAACCAGGCTCACTAATAAAGGTCAAGCCACTTGGCTGCCAGAATGCCCTGCTTCAGCACAGACCAGAAAGGCATTGTGATAAGCGTATCCCCGGTATAGTCAGGGGTTAATGGGAGTCGTCCCCATCCCCCCAGTATACGCCCAGAACCATGGACCCGGTACTTGTGGTTCGGACTGTCTCCAACCAGCCATAATGTTGTGAGAGTGAAATTATGTCTAAGTCCAGCTTTGGTACATTAGAAGCAACTCTCAAACTTAACCTAAGCGTTTATCGAAGCTACTTTTTGCTAACTTCTTATAGGAAGGTGTAGGAGCTCTCTAATTGAACGTGCGCGTCTTTCACTCTTCCGGAGGGACTTAGTAGAATTTTGTGATATTTTTTATTAAAATGGTGTATAAGGGTATATATATATAAATATATTTTATGCACTGTATATGAGCAGGCGATTTCTAAGTCTGTGGTTCCGAGAGGGGGTAACCAGGCTCACTAATAAAGGTCAAGCCACTTGGCTGCCAGAATGCCCTGCTTCAGCACAGACCAGAAAGGCATTGTGATAAGCGTATCCCTGGTATAGTCAGGGGTTAATGGGAGTCGTCCCCGTCCCCCCAGTATACGCCCAGAACCATGGACCCGGTACTTCTGGTTCGGACTGTCTCCAACCAGCCATAACGTTGTGAGAGTAAAATTATGTCTAAGTCCAGCTTTGGTACATTAGAAGCAACTCTCAAACTTAACCTAAGCGTTTTTCGAAGCTACTTTTTGGCTAACTACTTATAGGAAGGTCTAGGAGCTCTGAAAATGAACGTGCGCATCTTTCACTCTTCCCGAGGGACTTAAAAGAATTTTGTGACATTTTTTATTAAAATGGTGTTTAAGGGTATATATTTAAATATATTTTATGCACTGTATATGAGCTGGCGATTTCTAAGTCTGTGGTTCCGAGAGGGGGTAACCAGGCTCACTAATAAAGGTCAAGCCACTTGGCTGCCAGAATGCCCTGCTTCAGCACAGACCAGAAAGGCATTGTGATAAGCGTATCCCCGGTATAGTCAGGGGTTAATGGGAGTCGTCCCCGTCCCCCCAGTATACGCCTAGAACCATGGACCCGGTACTTGTGGTTCGGACTGTCTCCAACCAGCCATAACGTCGTGAGAGTGAAATTATTTCTAAGTCCAGCTTTGGTACATTAGAAGCAACTCTCAAACTTAACCTAAGCGTTTTTCGAAGCTACTTTTTGGCTAACTTCTTATAGGAAGGTCTAGGAGCTCTGAAAATGAACGTGCGCATCTTTCAATCTTCCCGAGGGACTTAAAAGAATTTTGTGATATTTTTTATTAAAATGGTGTTTAAGGGTATATATTTAAATATATTTTATGCACTGTATATGAGCAGGCGATTTCTAAGTCTGTGGTTCCGAGAGGGGTAACCAGGCTCACTAATAAAGGTCAAGCCACTTGGCTGCCAGAATGCCCTGCTTCAGCACAGACCAGAAAGGCATTGTGATAAGCGTATCCCCGGTATAGTCAGGGGTTAATGGGAGTCGTCCCCGTCCCCCCAGTATACGCCTAGAACCATGGACCCGGTACTTCTGGTTCGGACTGTCTCCAACCAGCCATAACGTTGTGAGAGTGAAATTATGTCTAAGTCCAGCTTTGGTACATTAGAAGCAACTCTCAAACTTAACCTAAGCGTTTTTCGAAGCTACTTTTTGGCTAACTTCTTATAGGAAGGTCTAGGAGCTCTGAAAATGAACGTGCGCATCTTTCACTCTTCTCGAGGGACTTAGAAGAATTTTGTGATATTTTTTATTAAAATGGTGTATAAGGGTATATATACAGTATATATATATATATATATATATATATATATATATATATATATATATATATATATATATATATATATATATATATATATATATATATATATATATATATATATATTATGAACTGTATATGAGCTGGCGATTTCTAAGTCTGTGGTTCCGAGAGGGGGTAACCAGGCTCACTAATAAAGGTCAAGCCACTTGGCTGCCAGAATGCCCTGCTTCAGCACAGACCAGAAAGGCATTGTGATAAGCGTATCCCCGGTATAGTCAGGGGTTAATGGGAGTCGTCCCCGTCCACCCAGTATACGCCCAGAACCATGGACCCGGTACTTGTGGTTCGGACTGTCTCCAACCAGCCATAATGTTGTGAGAGTGAAATTATGTCTAAGTCCAGCTTTGGTACATTAGAAGCAACTCTCAAACTTAACCTAAGCGTTTATCGAAGCTACTTTTTGCTAACTTCTTATAGGAAGGTGTAGGAGCTCTCTAATTGAACGTGCGCGTCTTTCACTCTTCCCGAGGGACTTAGAAGAATTTTGTGATATTTTTTATTAAAATGGTGTATAAGGGTATATATATATAAATATATTTTTTGCACTGTATATGAGCAGGCGATTTCTAAGTCTGTGGTTCCGAGAGGGGGTAACCAGGCTCACTAATAAAGGTCAAGCCACTTGGCTGCCAGAATGCCCTGCTTCAGCACAGACCAGAAAGGCATTGTGATAAGCGTATCCCTGGTATAGTCAGGGGTTAATGGGAGTCGTCCCCGTCCCCTCAGTATACGCCCAGAACCATGGACCCGGTACTTCTGGTTCGGACTGTCTCCAACCAGCCATAACGTTGTGAGAGTGAAATTATGTCTAAGTCCAGCTTTGGTACATTAGAAGCAACTCTCAAACTTAACCTAAGCGTTTTTCGAAGCTACTTTTTGGCTAACTACTTATAGGAAGGTCTAGGAGCTCTGAAAATGAACGTGCGCATCTTTCACTCTTCCCGAGGGACTTAAAAGAATTTTGTGACATTTTTTATTAAAATGGTGTTTAAGGGTATATATTTAAATATATTTTATGCACTGTATATGAGCTGGCGATTTCTAAGTCTGTGGTTCCGAGAGGGGGTAACCAGGCTCACTAATAAAGGTCAAGCCACTTGGCTGCCAGAATGCCCTGCTTCAGCACAGACCAGAAAGGCATTGTGATAAGCGTATCCCCGGTATAGTCAGGGGTTAATGGGAGTCGTCCCCGTCCCCCCAGTATACGCCTAGAACCATGGACCCGGTACTTGTGGTTCGGACTGTCTCCAACCAGCCATAACGTCGTGAGAGTGAAATTATGTCTAAGTCCAGCTTTGGTACATTAGAAGCAACTCTCAAACTTAACCTAAGCATTTTTCGAAGCTACTTTTTGGCTAACTTCTTATAGGAAGGTCTAGGAGCTCTGAAAATGAACGTGCGCATCTTTCAATCTTCCCGAGGGACTTAAAAGAATTTTGTGATATTTTTTATTAAAATGGTGTTTAAGGGTATATATTTAAATATATTTTATGCACTGTATATGAGCAGGCGATTTCTAAGTCTGTGGTTCCGAGAGGGGTAACCAGGCTCACTAATAAAGGTCAAGCCACTTGGCTGCCAGAATGCCCTGCTTCAGCACAGACCAGAAAGGCATTGTGATAAGCGTATCCCTGGTATAGTCAGGGGTTAATGGGAGTCGTCCCCGTCCCCCCAGTATACGCCCAGAACCATGGACCCGGTACTTGTGGTTCGGACTTTCTCCAACCAGCCATAATGTTGTGAGAGTGAAATTATGTCTAAGTCCAGCTTTTGTACATTAGAAGCAACTCTGAAACTTTACCTAAATGTTTTTCGAAGCTACTTTTTGGCTAACTTCTTATAGGAAGGTCTAGGAGCTCTGAAAATGAACGTGCGCGTCTTTCACTCTTCCCGAGGGACTTAGAAGAATTTTGTGATATTTTTTATTAAAATGGTGTATAAGGGTATATATACAGTATATATATATATATATATATATATATATATATATATATATATATATTATGCACTGTATATGAGCTGGCGATTTCTAAGTCTGTGGTTCCGAGAGGGGGTAACCAGGCTCACTAATAAAGGTCAAGCCACTTGGCTGCCAGAATGCCCTGCTTCAGCACAGACCAGAAAGGCATTGTGATAAGCGTATCCCCGGTATAGTCAGGGGTTAATGGGAGTCGTCCCCGTCCCCCCAGTATACGCCCAGAACCATGGACCCGGTACTTGTGGTTCGGACTGTCTCCAACCAGCCATAATGTTGTGAGAGTGAAATTATGTCTAAGTCCAGCTTTGGTACATTAGAAGCAACTCTCAAACTTAACCTAAGCGTTTATCGAAGCTACTTTTTGCTAACTTCTTATAGGAAGGTGTAGGAGCTCTCTAATTGAACGTGCGCGTCTTTCACTCTTCCCGAGGGACTTAGAAGAATTTTGTGATATTTTTTATTAAAATGGTGTATAAGGGTATATATATATAAATATATTTTTTGCACTGTATATGAGCAGGCGATTTCTAAGTCTGTGGTTCCGAGAGGGGGTAACCAGGCTCACTAATAAAGGTCAAGCCACTTGGCTGCCAGAATGCCCTGCTTCAGCACAGACCAGAAAGGCATTGTGATAAGCGTATCCCTGGTATAGTCAGGGGTTAATGGGAGTCGTCCCCGTCCCCCCAGTATACGCCCAGAACCATGGACCCGGTACTTCTGGTTCGGACTGTCTCCAACCAGCCATAACGTTGTGAGAGTGAAATTATGTCTAAGTCCAGCTTTGGTACATTAGAAGCAACTCTCAAACTTAACCTAAGCGTTTTTCGAAGCTACTTTTTGGCTAACTACTTATAGGAAGGTCTAGGAGCTCTGAAAATGAACGTGCGCATCTTTCACTCTTCCCGAGGGACTTAAAAGAATTTTGTGACATTTTTTATTAAAATGGTGTTTAAGGGTATATATTTAAATATATTTTATGCACTGTATATGAGCTGGCGATTTCTAAGTCTGTGGTTCCGAGAGGGGGTAACCAGGCTCACTAATAAAGGTCAAGCCACTTGGCTGCCAGAATGCCCTGCTTCAGCACAGACCAGAAAGGCATTGTGATAAGCGTATCCCCGGTATAGTCAGGGGTTAATGGGAGTCGTCCCCGTCCCCCCAGTATACGCCTAGAACCATGGACCCGGTACTTGTGGTTC
Source organism: Ascaphus truei (assembly GCF_040206685.1). Classification (NCBI taxonomy): domain Eukaryota; kingdom Metazoa; phylum Chordata; class Amphibia; order Anura; family Ascaphidae; genus Ascaphus; species Ascaphus truei. Next base: position 280,455,802 of record NC_134483.1, read on the forward strand.
GGACTGTCTCCAACCAGCCATAACGTCGTGAGAGTGAAATTATGTCTAAGTCCAGCTTTGGTACATTAGAAGCAACTCTCAAACTTAACCTAAGCATTTTTCGAAGCTACTTTTTGGCTAACTTCTTATAGGAAGGTCTAGGAGCTCTGAAAATGAACGTGCGCATCTTTCAATCTTCCCGAGGGACTTAAAAGAATTTTGTGATATTTTTTATTAAAATGGTGTTTAAGGGTATATATTTAAATATATTTTATGCACTGTATATGAGCAGGCGATTTCTAAGTCTGTGGTTCCGAGAGGGGTAACCAGGCTCACTAATAAAGGTCAAGCCACTTGGCTGCCAGAATGCCCTGCTTCAGCACAGACCAGAAAGGCATTGTGATAAGCGTATCCCTGGTATAGTCAGGGGTTAATGGGAGTCGTCCCCGTCCCCCCAGTATACGCCCAGAACCATGGACCCGGTACTTGTGGTTCGGACTTTCTCCAACCAGCCATAATGTTGTGAGAGTGAAATTATGTCTAAGTCCAGCTTTTGTACATTAGAAGCAACTCTGAAACTTTACCTAAATGTTTTTCGAAGCTACTTTTTGGCTAACTTCTTATAGGAAGGTCTAGGAGCTCTGAAAATGAACGTGCGCGTCTTTCACTCTTCCCGAGGGACTTAGAAGAATTTTGTGATATTTTTTATTAAAATGGTGTATAAGGGTATATATACAGTATATATATATATATATATATATATATATATATATATATATTATGCACTGTATATGAGCTGGCGATTTCTAAGTCTGTGGTTCCGAGAGGGGGTAACCAGGCTCACTAATAAAGGTCAAGCCACTTGGCTGCCAGAATGCCCTGCTTCAGCACAGACCAGAAAGGCATTGTGATAAGCGTATCCCCGGTATAGTCAGGGGTTAATGGGAGTCGTCCCCGTCCCCCCAGTATACGCCCAGAACCATGGACCCGGTACTTGTGGTTCGGACTGTCTCCAACCAGCCATAATGTTGTGAGAGTGAAATTATGTCTAAGTCCAGCTTTGGTACATTAGAAGCAACTCTCAAACTTAACCTAAGCGTTTATCGAAGCTACTTTTTGGCTAACTTCTTATAGGAAGGTGTAGGAGCTCTCAAATTGAACGTGCGCGTCTTTCACTCTTCCCGAGGGACTTAGAAGAATTTTGTGATATTTTTTATTAAAATGGTGTATAAGGGTATATAAATAAATATATTTTATGCACTGTATATGAGCAGGCGATTTCTAAGTCTGTGGTTCCGAGAGGGGGTAACCAGGCTCACTAATAAAGGTCAAGCCACTTGGCTGCCAGAATGCCCTGCTTCAGCACAGACCAGAAAGGCATTGTGATAAGCGTATCCCTGGTATAGTCAGGGGTTAATGGGAGTCGTCCCCGTCCCCCCAGTATACGCCCAGAACCATGGACCCGGTACTTGTGGTTCGGACTTTCTCCAACCAGCCATAATGTTGTGAGAGTGAAATTATGTCTAAGTCCAGCTTTGGTACATTAGAAGCAACTCTGAAACTTTACCTAAGCGTTTTTCGAAGCTACTTTTTGGCTAACTTCTTATAGGAAGGTCTAGGAGCTCTGAAAATGAACGTGCGCGTCTTTCACTCTTCCCGAGGGACTTAGAAGAATTTTGTGATATTTTTTATTAAAATGGTGTATAAGGGTATATATACAGTATATATATATATATATATATATATATTATGCACTGTATATGAGCTGGCGTTTTCTAAGTCTGTGGTTCCGAGAGGGGGTAACCAGGCTCACTAATAAAGGTCAAGCCACTTGGCTGCCAGAATGCCCTGCTTCAGCACAGACCAGAAAGGCATTGTGATAAGCGTATCCCCGGTATAGTCAGGGGTTAATGGGAGTCGTCCCCGTCCCCCCAGTATACGCCCAGAACCATGGACCCGGTACTTGTGGTTCGGACTGTCTCCAACTAGCCATAATGTTGTGAGAGTGAAATTATGTCTAAGTCCAGCTTTGGTACATTAGAAGCAACTCTCAAACTTAACCTAAGCGTTTATCGAAGCTACTTTTTGGCTAACTTCTTATAGGAAGGTGTAGGAGCTCTCAAATTGAACGTGCGCGTCTTTCACTCTTCCCGAGGGACTTAGAAGAATTTTGTGATATTTTTTATTAAAATGGTGTATAAGGGTATATATATAAATATATTTTATGCACTGTATATGAGCAGGCGATTTCTAAGTCTGTGGTTCCGAGAGGGGGTAACCAGGCTCACTAATAAAGGTCAAGCCACTTGGCTGCCAGAATGCCCTGCTTCAGCACAGACCAGAAAGGCATTGTGATAAGCGTATCCCCGGTATAGTCAGGGGTTAATGGGAGTCGTCCCTGTCCCCCCAGTATACGCCCAGAACCATGGACCTGGTACTTGTGGTTCGGACTGTCTCCAACCAGCCATAATGTTGTGAGAGTGAAATTATGTCTAAGTCCAGCTTTGGTACATTAGAAGCAACTCTGAAACTTAACCTAAGCGTTTTTCGAAGCTACTTTGTGGCTAACTTCTTATAGGAAGTAGGAGCTCTGAAAATGAACGTGCGCGTCTTTCACTCTTCCCGAGGGACTTAGAAGAATTTTGTGATATTTTTTATTAAAATGGTGTATAAGGGTATATATATAAATATATTATATAAATATATTTAATGCACTGTATATGAACTGGCGATTTCTAAGTCTAAGTTTCCGAGAGTGGGTAACCACGCTCACTAATAAAAGTCAAGCCACTTGGCTGCCAGAATGCCCTGCTTCAGCACAGACCAGAAAGGCATTGTGATAAGCGTATCCCCGGTATAGTCAGGGGTTAATGGGAGTCGTCCCCGTCCCCCCAGTATACGCCCATAACCATGGACCCGGTACTTGTGGTTCGGACTGTCTCCAACCAGCCATAATGTTGTGAGAGTGAAATTATGTCTAAGTCCAGCTTTGGTACATTAGAAGCAACTCTCAAACTTAACCTAAGCGTTTTTCGAAGCTACTTTTTGGCTAACTTCTTATAGGAAGATCTAGGAGCTCTGAAAATGAACGTGCGCGTCTTTCACTCTTCCCGAGGGACTTAGAAGAATTTTGTGATATTTTTTTATTAAAATGGTGTATAAGGGAATATATATATATAAATATATTTTATGCACTGTATATGAGCTGGCGATTTCTAAGTCTGTGGTTCCGAGAGGGGGTAACCAGGCTCACTAATAAAGGTCAAGCCACTTGGCTGCCAGAATGCCCTGCTTCAGCACAGACCAGAAAGGCATTGTGATAAGCGTATCCCCGGTATAGTCAGGGGTTAATGGGAGTCGTCCCCGTCCCCCCAGTATACGCCCAGAACCATGGACCTGGTACTTGTGGTTCGGACTGTCTCCAACCAGCCATAATGTTGTGAGAGTGAAATTATGTCTAAGTCCAGCTTTGGTACATTAGAAGCAACTCTGAAACTTAACCTAAGCGTTTTTCGAAGCTACTTTGTGGCTAACTTCTTATAGGAAGTAGGAGCTCTGAAAATGAACGTGCGCGTCTTTCACTCTTCCCGAGGGACTTAGAAGAATTTTGTGATATTTTTTATTAAAATGGTGTATAAGGGTATATATATATAAATATATTATATAAATATATTTAATGCACTGTATATGAACTGGCGATTTCTAAGTCTGTGTTTCCGAGAGTGGGTAACCACGCTCACTAATAAAAGTCAAGCCACTTGGCTGCCAGAATGCCCTGCTTCAGCACAGACCAGAAAGGCATTGTGATAAGCGTATCCCCGGTATAGTCAGGGGTTAATGGGAGTCGTCCCCGTCCCCCCAGTATACGCCCATAACCATGGACCCGGTACTTGTGGTTCGGACTGTCTCCAACCAGCCATAATGTTGTGAGAGTGAAATTTTGTCTAAGTCCAGCTTTGGTACATTAGAAGCAACTCTCAAACTTAACCTAAGCGTTTTTCGAAGCTACTTTTTGGCTAACTTCTTATAGGAAGGTCTAGGAGCTCTGAAAATGAACGTGCGCGTCTTTCACTCTTCCCGAGGGACTTAGAAGAATTTTGTGATATTTTTTTATTAAAATGGTGTATAAGGGTATATCTATATAAATATATTTTATGCACTGTATATGAGCTGGCGATTTCTAAGTCTGTGGTTCCGAGAGGGGGTAACCAGGCTCACTAATAAAGGTCAAGCCACTTGGCTGCCAGAATGCCCTGCTTCAGCACAGACCAGAAAGGCATTGTGATAAGCGTATCCCCGGTATAGTCAGGGGTTAATGGGAGTCGTCCCCGTCCCCCAAGTATACGCCCAGAACCATGGACCCGGTACTTGTGGTTCGGACTGTCTCCAACCAGCCATAATGTTGTGAGAGTGAAATTATGTCTAAGTCCAGCTTTGGTACATTAGAAGCAACTCTGAAACTTAACCTAAGCGTTTTTCGAAGCTACTTTTTGGCTAACTTCTTATAGGAAGGTCTAGGAGCTCTGAAAATGAACGTGCGCGTCTTTCACTCTTCCCGAGGGACTTAGAAGAATTTTGTGTTATTTTTTATTAAGATGGTGTATAAGGGTATATATATAAATATATTTTATGCACTGTATATGAGCTGGCGATTTCTAAGTCTGTGGTTCCGAGAGGGGGTAACCAGGCTCACTAATAAAGGTCAAGCCACTTGGTTGCCAGAATGCCCTGCTTCAGCACAGACCAGAAAGTCATTGTGATAAGCGTATCCCTGGTATAGTCAGGGGTTAATGGGAGTCGTCCCCGTCCCCCCAGTATACGCCCAGAACCATGGACCCGGTACTTGTGGTTCGGACTGTCTCCAACCAGCCATAATGTTGTGAGAGTGAAATTATGTCTAAGTCCAGCTTTGGTACATTAGAAGCAACTCTCAAACTTAACCTAAGCGTTTTTCGAAGCTACTTTTTGGCTAACTTCTTATAGGAAGTTCTAGGAGCTCTCAAATTGAACGTTCGCGTCTTTCACTCTTTCTGAGGGACTTAGAAGAATTTTGTGATATTTTTTATTAAAATGGTGTATAAGGGTATATATATTTATATATTTTATGCACTGTATATGAGCTGGCGATTTCTAAGTCTGTGGTTCCGAGAGGGGGTAACCAGGCTCACTAATAAAGGTCAAGCCACTTGGCTGCCAGAATGCCCTGCTTCAGCACAGACCAGAAAGGCATTGTGATAAGCGTATCCCCGGTATAGTCAGGGGTTAATGGGAGTCGTCCCCGTCCCCCCAGTATACGCCCAGAACCATGGACCTGGTACTTGTGGTTCGGACTGTCTCCAACCAGCCATAATGTTGTGAGAGTGAAATTATGTCTAAGTCCAGCTTTGGTACATTAGAAGCAACTCTGAAACTTAACCTAAGCGTTTTTCGAAGCTACTTTGTGGCTAACTTCTTATAGGAAGTAGGAGCTCTGAAAATGAACGTGCGCGTCTTTCACTCTTCCCGAGGGACTTAGAAGAATTTTGTGATATTTTTTATTAAAATGGTGTATAAGGGTATATATATATAAATATATTATATAAATATATTTAATGCACTGTATATGAACTGGCGATTTCTAAGTCTGTGTTTCCGAGAGTGGGTAACCACGCTCACTAATAAAAGTCAAGCCACTTGGCTGCCAGAATGCCCTGCTTCAGCACAGACCAGAAAGGCATTGTGATAAGCGTATCCCCGGTATAGTCAGGGGTTAATGGGAGTCGTCCCCGTCCCCCCAGTATACGCCCATAACCATGGACCCGGTACTTGTGGTTCGGACTGTCTCCAACCAGCCATAATGTTGTGAGAGTGAAATTTTGTCTAAGTCCAGCTTTGGTACATTAGAAGCAACTCTCAAACTTAACCTAAGCGTTTTTCGAAGCTACTTTTTGGCTAACTTCTTATAGGAAGGTCTAGGAGCTCTGAAAATGAACGTGCGCGTCTTTCACTCTTCCCGAGGGACTTAGAAGAATTTTGTGATATTTTTTTATTAAAATGGTGTATAAGGGTATATCTATATAAATATATTTTATGCACTGTATATGAGCTGGCGATTTCTAAGTCTGTGGTTCCGAGAGGGGGTAACCAGGCTCACTAATAAAGGTCAAGCCACTTGGCTGCCAGAATGCCCTGCTTCAGCACAGACCAGAAAGGCATTGTGATAAGCGTATCCCCGGTATAGTCAGGGGTTAATGGGAGTCGTCCCCGTCCCCCAAGTATACGCCCAGAACCATGGACCCGGTACTTGTGGTTCGGACTGTCTCCAACCAGCCATAATGTTGTGAGAGTGAAATTATGTCTAAGTCCAGCTTTGGTACATTAGAAGCAACTCTGAAACTTAACCTAAGCGTTTTTCGAAGCTACTTTTTGGCTAACTTCTTATAGGAAGGTCTAGGAGCTCTGAAAATGAACGTGCGCGTCTTTCACTCTTCCCGAGGGACTTAGAAGAATTTTGTGATATTTTTTATTAAGATGGTGTATAAGGGTATATATATAAATATATTTTATGCACTGTATATGAGCTGGCGATTTCTAAGTCTGTGGTTCCGAGAGGGGGTAACCAGGCTCACTAATAAAGGTCAAGCCACTTGGTTGCCAGAATGCCCTGCTTCAGCACAGACCAGAAAGTCATTGTGATAAGCGTATCCCTGGTATAGTCAGGGGTTAATGGGAGTCGTCCCCGTCCCCCCAGTATACGCCCAGAACCATGGACCCGGTATTTGTGGTTCGGACTGTCTCCAACCAGCCATAATGTTGTGAGAGTGAAATTATGTCTAAGTCCAGCTTTGGTACATTAGAAGCAACTCTCAAACTTAACCTAAGCGTTTTTCGAAGCTACTTTTTGGCTAACTTCTTATAGGAAGTTCTAGGAGCTCTCAAATTGAACGTTCGCGTCTTTCACTCTTCCCGAGGGACTTAGAAGAATTTTGTGATATTTTTTATTAAAATGGTGTATAAGGGTATATATATTTATATATTTTATGCACTGTATATGAGCTGGCGATTTCTAAGTCTGTGGTTCCGAGAGGGGGTAACCAGGCTCACTAATAAAGGTCAAGCCACTTGGTTGCCAGAATGCCCTGCTTCAGCACAGACCAGAAAGTCATTGTGATAAGTGTATCCCTGGTATAGTCAGGGGTTAATGGGAGTCGTACCCGTCCCCCCAGTATACGCCCAGAACCATGGACCCGGTACTTGTGGTTCGGACTGTCTCCAACAAGCCATAATGTTGTGAGAGTGAAATTATGTCTAAGTCCAGCTTTGGTACATTAGAAACAACTCTGAAACTTAACCTAAGCGTTTTTCGAAGCTACTTTTTGGCTAACATCTTATAGGAAGGTCTAGGAGCTCTGAAAATGAACGTGCGCGTCTTTCACTCTTCCCGAGGGACTTAGAAGAATTTTGTGATATTTTTTATTAAAATGGTGTATAAGGGTATATATATAAATATATTTTATGCACTGTATATGAGCAGGCGATTTCTAAGTCTGTGGTTCCGAGAGGGGGTAACCAGGCTCACTAATAAAGGTCAAGCCACTTGGCTGCCAGAATGCCCTGCTTCAGCACAGACCAGAAAGGCATTGTGATAAGCGTATCCCTGGTATAGTCAGGGGTTAATGGGAGTCGTCCCCGTCCCCCCAGTATACGCCCAGAACCATGGACCCGGTACTTGTGGTTCGGACTTTCTCCAACCAGCCATAATGTTGTGAGAGTGAAATTATGTCTAAGTCCAGCTTTGGTACATTAGAAGCAACTCTGAAACTTTACCTAAGCGTTTTTCGAAGCTACTTTTTGGCAAACTTCTTATAGGAAGGTCTAGGAGCTCTGAAAATGAACGTGCGCGTCTTTCACTCTTCCCGAGGGACTTAGAAGAATTTTGTGATATTTTTTATTAAAATGGTGTATAAGGGTATATATATAAATATATTTTATGCACTGTATATGAGCTGGCGATTTCTAAGTCTGTGGTTCCGAGAGGGGGTAACCAGGCTCACTAATAAAGGTCAAGCCACTTGGTTGCCAGAATGCCCTGCTTCAGCACAGACCAGAAAGTCATTGTGATAAGCGTATCCCTGGTATAGTCAGGGGTTAATGGGAGTCGTCCCCGTCCCCCCAGTATACGCCCAGAACCATGGACCCGGTACTTGTGGTTCGGACTGTCTCCAACCAGCCATAATGTTGTGAGATTGAAATTATGTCTAAGTCCAGCTTTGGTACATTAGAAACAACTCTGAAACTTAACCTAAGCGTTTTTCGAAGCTACTTTTTGGCTAACATCTTATAGGAAGGTCTAGGAGCTCTGAAAATGAACGTGCGCGTCTTTCACTCTTCCCGAGGGACTTAGAAGAATTTTTTGATATTTTTTATTAAAATGGTGTATAAGGGTATATATATAAATATATTTTATGCACTGTATATGAGCAGGCAATTTCTAAGTCTGTGGTTCCGAGAGGGGGTAACCAGGCTCACTAATAAAGGTCAAGCCACTTGGCTGCCAGAATGCCCTGCTTCAGCACAGACCAGAAAGGCATTGTGATAAGCGTATCCCTGGTATAGTCAGGGGTTAATGGGAGTCGTCCCCGTCCCCCCAGTATACGCCCAGAACCATGGACCCGGTACTTGTGGTTCGGACTTTCTCCAACCAGCCATAATGTTGTGAGAGTGAAATTATGTCTAAGTCCAGCTTTGGTACATTAGAAGCAACTCTGAAACTTTACCTAAGCGTTTTTCGAAGCTACTTTTTGGCTAACTTCTTATAGGAAGGTCTAGGAGCTCTGAAAATGAACGTCCGCGTCTTTCACTCTTCCCGAGGGACTTAGAAGAATTTTGTGATATTTTTTATTAAAATGGTGTATAAGGGTATATATACAGTATATATATATATATATATATATATATATATATATATATATATATATATATATATATATATATATATATTATGCACTATATATGAGCTGGCGATTTCTAAGTCTGTGGTTCCGAGAGGGGGTAACCAGGCTCACTAATAAAGGTCAAGCCACTTGGCTGCCAGAATGCCCTGCTTCAGCACAGACCAGAAAGGCATTGTGATAAGCGTATCCCCGGTATAGTCAGGGGTTAATGGGAGTCGTCCCTGTCCCCCCAGTATACGCCCAGAACCATGGACCTGGTACTTGTGGTTCGGACTGTCTCCAACCAGCCATAATGTTGTGAGAGTGAAATTATGTCTAAGTCCAGCTTTGGTACATTAGAAGCAACTCTGAAACTTAACCTAAGCGTTTTTCGAAGCTACTTTGTGGCTAACTTCTTATAGGAAGTAGGAGCTCTGAAAATGAACGTGCGCGTCTTTCTATCTCTTCCCGAGGGACTTAGAAGAATTTTGTGATATTTTTGTATTAAAATGGTGTATAAGGGTATATATATATAAATATATTTTATGCACTGTATATGAGCTGGCGATTTCTAAGTCTGTGGTTCCGAGATGGGGTAACCAGGCTCACTAATAAAGGTCAAGCCACTTGGCTGCCAGAATGCCCTGCTTCAGCACAGACCAGAAAGGCATTGTGATAAGCGTATCCCCGGTATAGTCAGGGGTTAATGGGAGTCGTCCCCGTCCCCCCAGTATACGCACAGAACCATGGACCCGGTACTTGTGGTTCGGACTGTCTCCAACCAGCCATAATGTTGTGAGAGTGAAATTATGTCTAAGTCCAGCTTTGGTACATTAGAAGCAAATCTCAAACTTAACCTAAGCGTTTTTCGAAGCTACTTTTTGGCTAACTTCTTATAGGAAGATCTAGGAGCTCTGAAAATGAACGTGCGCGTCTTTCACTCTTCCCGAGGGACTTAGAAGAATTTTGTGATATTTTTTATTAAAATGGTGTATAAGGGTATATATATAAATATATTTTATGCACTGTATATGAGCTGGCGATTTCTAAGTCTGTGGTTCCGAGAGGGGGTAACCAGGCTCACTAATAAAGGTCAAGCCACATGGTTGCCAGAATGCCCTGCTTCAGCACAGACCAGAAAGTCATTGTGATAAGCGTATCCCTGGTATAGTCAGGGGTTAATGGGAGTCGTCCCCGTCCCCCCAGTATACGCCCAGAACCATGGACCCGGTACTTGTGGTTCGGACTGTCTCCAACCAGCCATAATGTTGTGAGAGTGAAATTATGTCTAAGTCCAGCTTTGGTACATTAGAAACAACTCTGAAACTTAACCTAAGCGTTTTTCGAAGCTACTTTTTGGCTAACTTCTTATAGGAAGATCTAGGAGCTCTGAAAATGAACGTGCGCGTCTTTCACTCTTCCCGAGGGACTTAGAAGAATTTTGTGATATTTTTTATTAAAATGGTGTATAAGGGTATATATATAAATATATTTTATGCACTGTATATGAGCAGGCGATTTCTAAGTCTGTGGTTCCGAGAGGGGGTAACCAGGCTCACTAATAAAGGTCAAGCCACTTGGCTGCCAGAATGCCCTGCTTCAGCACAGACCAGAAAGGCATTGTGATAAGCGTATCCCTGGTATAGTCAGGGGTTAATGGGAGTCGTCCCCGTCCCCCCAGTATACGCCCAGAACCATGGACCCGGTACTTGTGGTTCGGACTTTCTCCAACCAGCCATAATGTTGTGAGAGTGAAATTATGTCTAAGTCCAGCTTTGGTACATTAGAAACAACTCTGAAACTTAACCTAAGCGTTTTTCGAAGCTACTTTTTGGCTAACATCTTATAGGAAGGTCTAGGAGCTCTGAAAATGAACGTGCGCCTCTTTCACTCTTCCCGAGGGACTTAGAAGATTTTTTTGATATTTTTTATTAAAATGGTGTATAAGGGTATATATATAAATATATTTTATGCACTGTATATGAGCTGGCGATTTCTAAGTCTGTGGTTCCGAGAGGGGGTAACCAGGCTCACTAATAAAGGTCAAGCCACTTGGCTGCCAGAATGCCCTGCTTCAGCACAGACCAGAAAGGCATTGTGATAAGCGTATCCCCGGTATAGTCAGGGGTTAATGGGAGTCGTCCCCGTCCCCCCAGTATACGCACAGAACCATGGACCCGGTACTTGTGGTTCGGACTGTCTCCAACCAGCCATAATGTTGTGAGAGTGAAATTATGTCTAAGTCCAGCTTTGGTACATTAGAAGCAACTCTCAAACTTAACCTAAGCGTTTTTCGAAGCTACTTTTTGGCTAACTTCTTATTGGAAGGTCTAGGAGCTCTCAAATTGAACGTGCGCGTCTTTCACTCTTCCCGAGGGACTTAGAAGAATTTTGTGATATTTTTTATTAAAATGGTGTATAAGGGTATATATATAAATATATTTTATGCACTGTATATGAGCTGGCGATTTCTAAGTCTGTGGTTCCGAGAGTGGGTAACCACGCTCACTAATAAAAGTCAAGCCACTTGGCTGCCAGAATGCCCTGCTTCAGCACAGACCAGAAAGTCATTGTGATAAGTGTATCCCTGGTATAGTCAGGGGTTAATGGGAGTCGTCCCCGTCCCCCCAGTATACGCCCAGAACCATGGACCCGGTACTTGTGGTTCGGACTGTCTCCAACAAGCCATAATGTTGTGAGAGTGAAATTATGTCTAAGTCCAGCTTTGGTACATTAGAAACAACTCTGAAACTTAACCTAAGCGTTTTTCGAAGCTACTTTTTGGCTAACATCTTATAGGAAGGTCTAGGAGCTCTGAAAATGAACGTGCGCGTCTTTCACTCTTCCCGAGGGACTTAGAAGAATTTTGTGATATTTTTTATTAAAATGGTGTATAAGGGTATATATATAAATATATTTTATGCACTGTATATGAGCAGGCGATTTCTAAGTCTGTGGTTCCGAGAGGGGGTAACCAGGCTCACTAATAAAGGTCAAGCCACTTGGCTGCCAGAATGCCCTGCTTCAGCACAGACCAGAAAGGCATTGTGATAAGCGTATCCCTGGTATAGTCAGGGGTTAATGGGAGTCGTCCCCGTCCCCCCAGTATACGCCCAGAACCATGGACCCGGTACTTGTGGTTCGGACTTTCTCCAACCAGCCATAATGTTGTGAGAGTGAAATTATGTCTAAGTCCAGCTTTGGTACATTAGAAGCAACTCTGAAACTTTACCTAAGCGTTTTTCGAAGCTACTTTTTGGCAAACTTCTTATAGGAAGGTCTAGGAGCTCTGAAAATGAACGTGCGCGTCTTTCACTCTTCCCGAGGGACTTAGAAGAATTTTGTGATATTTTTTATTAAAATGGTGTATAAGGGTATATATATAAATATATTTTATGCACTGTATATGAGCTGGCGATTTCTAAGTCTGTGGTTCCGAGAGGGGGTAACCAGGCTCACTAATAAAGGTCAAGCCACTTGGTTGCCAGAATGCCCTGCTTCAGCACAGACCAGAAAGTCATTGTGATAAGCGTATCCCTGGTATAGTCAGGGGTTAATGGGAGTCGTCCCCGTCCCCCCAGTATACGCCCAGAACCATGGACCCGGTACTTGTGGTTCGGACTGTCTCCAACCAGCCATAATGTTGTGAGATTGAAATTATGTCTAAGTCCAGCTTTGGTACATTAGAAACAACTCTGAAACTTAACCTAAGCGTTTTTCGAAGCTACTTTTTGGCTAACATCTTATAGGAAGGTCTAGGAGCTCTGAAAATGAACGTGCGCGTCTTTCACTCTTCCCGAGGGACTTAGAAGAATTTTTTGATATTTTTTATTAAAATGGTGTATAAGGGTATATATATAAATATATTTTATGCACTGTATATGAGCAGGCAATTTCTAAGTCTGTGGTTCCGAGAGGGGGTAACCAGGCTCACTAATAAAGGTCAAGCCACTTGGCTGCCAGAATGCCCTGCTTCAGCACAGACCAGAAAGGCATTGTGATAAGCGTATCCCTGGTATAGTCAGGGGTTAATGGGAGTCGTCCCCGTCCCCCCAGTATACGCCCAGAACCATGGACCGGGTACTTGTGGTTCGGACTTTCTCCAACCAGCCATAATGTTGTGAGAGTGAAATTATGTCTAAGTCCAGCTTTGGTACATTAGAAGCAACTCTGAAACTTTACCTAAGCGTTTTTCGAAGCTACTTTTTGGCTAACTTCTTATAGGAAGGTCTAGGAGCTCTGAAAATGAACGTCCGCGTCTTTCACTCTTCCCGAGGGACTTAGAAGAATTTTGTGATATTTTTTATTAAAATGGTGTATAAGGGTATATATACAGTATATATATATATATATATATATATATATATATATATATATATATATATATATATATATATATATATATATATTATGCACTATATATGAGCTGGCGATTTCTAAGTCTGTGGTTCCGAGAGGGGGTAACCAGGCTCACTAATAAAGGTCAAGCCACTTGGCTGCCAGAATGCCCTGCTTCAGCACAGACCAGAAAGGCATTGTGATAAGCGTATCCCCGGTATAGTCAGGGGTTAATGGGAGTCGTCCCTGTCCCCCCAGTATACGCCCAGAACCATGGACCTGGTACTTGTGGTTCGGACTGTCTCCAACCAGCCATAATGTTGTGAGAGTGAAATTATGTCTAAGTCCAGCTTTGGTACATTAGAAGCAACTCTGAAACTTAACCTAAGCGTTTTTCGAAGCTACTTTGTGGCTAACTTCTTATAGGAAGTAGGAGCTCTGAAAATGAACGTGCGCGTCTTTCTATCTCTTCCCGAGGGACTTAGAAGAATTTTGTGATATTTTTTATTAAAATGGTGTATAAGGGTATATATATAAATATATTTTATGCACTGTATATGAGCAGGCGATTTCTAAGTCTGTGGTTCCGAGAGGGGGTAACCAGGCTCACTAATAAAGGTCAAGCCACTTGGCTGCCAGAATGCCCTGCTTCAGCACAGACCAGAAAGGCATTGTGATAAGCGTATCCCTGGTATAGTCAGGGGTTAATGGGAGTCGTCCCCGTCCCCCCAGTATACGCCCAGAACCATGGACCCGGTACTTGTGGTTCGGACTTTCTCCAACCAGCCATAATGTTGTGAGAGTGAAATTATGTCTAAGTCCAGCTTTGGTACATTAGAAACAACTCTGAAACTTAACCTAAGCGTTTTTCGAAGCTACTTTTTGGCTAACATCTTATAGGAAGGTCTAGGAGCTCTGAAAATGAACGTGCGCCTCTTTCACTCTTCCCGAGGGACTTAGAAGATTTTTTTGATATTTTTTATTAAAATGGTGTATAAGGGTATATATATAAATATATTTTATGCACTGTATATGAGCTGGCGATTTCTAAGTCTGTGGTTCCGAGAGGGGGTAACCAGGCTCACTAATAAAGGTCAAGCCACTTGGCTGCCAGAATGCCCTGCTTCAGCACAGACCAGAAAGGCATTGTGATAAGCGTATCCCCGGTATAGTCAGGGGTTAATGGGAGTCGTCCCCGTCCCCCCAGTATACGCACAGAACCATGGACCCGGTACTTGTGGTTCGGACTGTCTCCAACCAGCCATAATGTTGTGAGAGTGAAATTATGTCTAAGTCCAGCTTTGGTACATTAGAAGCAACTCTCAAACTTAACCTAAGCGTTTTTCGAAGCTACTTTTTGGCTAACTTCTTATTGGAAGGTCTAGGAGCTCTCAAATTGAACGTGCGCGTCTTTCACTCTTCCCGAGGGACTTAGAAGAATTTTGTGATATTTTTTATTAAAATGGTGTATAAGGGTATATATATAAATATATTTTATGCACTGTATATGAGCTGGCGATTTCTAAGTCTGTGGTTCCGAGAGTGGGTAACCACGCTCACTAATAAAAGTCAAGCCACTTGGCTGCCAGAATGCCCTGCTTCAGCACAGACCAGAAAGGCATTGTGATAAGCGTATCCCCGGTATAGTCAGGGGTTAATGGGAGTCGTCCCCGCCCCCCCAGTATACGCCCAGAACCATGGACCCGGTACTTGTGGTTCGGACTGTCTCCAACCAGCCATAATGTTGTGAGAGTGAAATTATGTCTAAGTCCAGCTTTGGTACATTAGAAGCAACTCTGAAACTTAACCTAAGCGTTTATCGAAGCTACTTTTTGGCTAACTTCTTATAGGAAGGTCTAGGAGCTCTGAAAATGAACGTGCGCGTCTTTCACTCTTCCCGAGGGACTTAGAAGAATTTTGTGATATTTTTTATTAAAATGGTGTATAAGGGTATATATATAAATATATTTTATGCACTGTATATGAGCTGGCGATTTCTAAGTCTGTGGTTCAGAGAGGGGGTAACCAGGCTCACTAATAAAGGTCAAGCCACTTGGCTGCCAGAATGCCCTGCTTCAGCACAGACCAGAAAGGCATTGTGATAAGCGTATCCCCGGTATAGTCAGGGGTTAATGGGAGTCGTCCCCGCCCCCCCAGTATACGCCCAGAATCATGGACCCGGTACTTGTGGTTCGGACTGTCTCCAACCAGCCATAATGTTGTGAGAGTGAAATTATGTCTAAGTCCAGCTTTGGTACATTAGAAGCAACTCTCAAACTTAACCTAAGCGTTTTTCGAAGCTACTTTTTGGCTAACTTCTTATAGGAAGGTCTAGGAGCTCTCAAATTGAACGTTCGCGTCTTTCACTCTTCCCGAGGGACTTAGAAGAATTTTGTGATATTTTTTATTAAAATGGTGTATAAGGGTATATATATTTATATATTTTATGCACTGTATATGAGCTGGCGATTTCTAAGTCTGTGGTTCCGAGAGGGGGTAACCAGGCTCACTAATAAAGGTAAAGCCACTTGGCTGCCAGAATGCCCTGCTTCAGCACAGACCAGAAAGGCATTGTGATAAGCGTATCCCCGGTATAGTCAGGGGTTAATGGGAGTCGTCCCCGTCCCCCCAGTATACGCCCAGAGCCATGGACCCGGTACTTGTGGTTCGGACTGTCTCCAACCAGCCATAATGTTGTGAGAGTGAAATTATGTCTAAGTCCAGCTTTGGTACATTAGAAGCAACTCTGAAACTTAACCTAAGCATTTTTCGAAGCTACTTTTTGGCTAACTTCTTATAGGAAGGTCTAGGAGCTCTGAAAATGAACGTGCGCGTCTTTCACTCTTCCCGAGGGACTTAGAAGAATTTTGTGATATTTTTTATTAAAATGGTGTATAAGGGTATATATACAGTATATATATATATATATATATATATTATGCACTGTATATGAGCTGGCGATTTCTAAGTCTGTGGTTCCGAGAGGGGGTAACCAGGCTCACTAATAAAGGTCAAGCCACTTGGCTGCCAGAATGCCCTGCTTCAGCACAGACCAGAAAGGCATTGTGATAAGCGTATCCCCGGTATTGTCAGGGGTTAATGGGAGTCGTCCCCGTCCCCCCAGTATACGCCCAGAACCATGGACCTGGTACTTGTGGTTCGGACTGTCTCCAACCAGCCATAATGTTGTGAGAGTGAAATTATGTCTAAGTCCAGCTTTGGTACATTAGAAGCAACTCTCAAACTTAACCTAAGCGTTTTTCGAAGCAACTTTTTGGCTAACTTCTTATAGGAAGGTCTAGGAGCTCTCAAATTGAACGTGCGCGTCTTTCACTCTTCCCGAGGGACTTAGAAGAATTTTGTGATATTTTTTATTAAAATGGTGTATAAGGGTATATATATAAATATATTTTATGCACTGTATATGAGCAGGCGATTTCTAAGTCTGTGGTTCCGAGAGGGGGTAACCAGGCTCACTAATAAAGGTCAAGCCACTTGGCTGCCAGAATGCCCTGCTTCAGCACAGACCAGAAAGGCATTGTGATAAGCGTATCCCTGGTATAGTCAGGGGTTAATGGGAGTCGTCCCCGTCCCCCCAGTATACGCCCAGAACCATGGACCCGGTACTTGTGGTTCGGACTTTCTCCAACCAGCCATAATGTTGTGAGAGTGAAATTATGTCTAAGTCCAGCTTTGGTACATTAGAAACAACTCTGAAACTTAACCTAAGCGTTTTTCGAAGCTACTTTTTGGCTAACATCTTATAGGAAGGTCTAGGAGCTCTGAAAATGAACGTGCGCCTCTTTCACTCTTCCCGAGGGACTTAGAAGATTTTTTTGATATTTTTTATTAAAATGGTGTATAAGGGTATATATATAAATATATTTTATGCACTGTATATGAGCTGGCGATTTCTAAGTCTGTGGTTCCGAGAGGGGGTAACCAGGCTCACTAATAAAGGTCAAGCCACTTGGCTGCCAGAATGCCCTGCTTCAGCACAGACCAGAAAGGCATTGTGATAAGCGTATCCCCGGTATAGTCAGGGGTTAATGGGAGTCGTCCCCGTCCCCCCAGTATACGCACAGAACCATGGACCCGGTACTTGTGGTTCGGACTGTCTCCAACCAGCCATAATGTTGTGAGAGTGAAATTATGTCTAAGTCCAGCTTTGGTACATTAGAAGCAACTCTCAAACTTAACCTAAGCGTTTTTCGAAGCTACTTTTTGGCTAACTTCTTATTGGAAGGTCTAGGAGCTCTCAAATTGAACGTGCGCGTCTTTCACTCTTCCCGAGGGACTTAGAAGAATTTTGTGATATTTTTTATTAAAATGGTGTATAAGGGTATATATATAAATATATTTTATGCACTGTATATGAGCTGGCGATTTCTAAGTCTGTGGTTCCGAGAGTGGGTAACCACGCTCACTAATAAAAGTCAAGCCACTTGGCTGCCAGAATGCCCTGCTTCAGCACAGACCAGAAAGGCATTGTGATAAGCGTATCCCCGGTATAGTCAGGGGTTAATGGGAGTCGTCCCCGCCCCCCCAGTATACGCCCAGAACCATGGACCCGGTACTTGTGGTTCGGACTGTCTCCAACCAGCCATAATGTTGTGAGAGTGAAATTATGTCTAAGTCCAGCTTTGGTACATTAGAAGCAACTCTGAAACTTAACCTAAGCGTTTATCGAAGCTACTTTTTGGCTAACTTCTTATAGGAAGGTCTAGGAGCTCTGAAAATGAACGTGCGCGTCTTTCACTCTTCCCGAGGGACTTAGAAGAATTTTGTGATATTTTTTATTAAAATGGTGTATAAGGGTATATATATAAATATATTTTATGCACTGTATATGAGCTGGCGATTTCTAAGTCTGTGGTTCAGAGAGGGGGTAACCAGGCTCACTAATAAAGGTCAAGCCACTTGGCTGCCAGAATGCCCTGCTTCAGCACAGACCAGAAAGGCATTGTGATAAGCGTATCCCCGGTATAGTCAGGGGTTAATGGGAGTCGTCCCCGCCCCCCCAGTATACGCCCAGAATCATGGACCCGGTACTTGTGGTTCGGACTGTCTCCAACCAGCCATAATGTTGTGAGAGTGAAATTATGTCTAAGTCCAGCTTTGGTACATTAGAAGCAACTCTCAAACTTAACCTAAGCGTTTTTCGAAGCTACTTTTTGGCTAACTTCTTATAGGAAGGTCTAGGAGCTCTCAAATTGAACGTTCGCGTCTTTCACTCTTCCCGAGGGACTTAGAAGAATTTTGTGATATTTTTTATTAAAATGGTGTATAAGGGTATATATATTTATATATTTTATGCACTGTATATGAGCTGGCGATTTCTAAGTCTGTGGTTCCGAGAGGGGGTAACCAGGCTCACTAATAAAGGTAAAGCCACTTGGCTGCCAGAATGCCCTGCTTCAGCACAGACCAGAAAGGCATTGTGATAAGCGTATCCCCGGTATAGTCAGGGGTTAATGGGAGTCGTCCCCGTCCCCCCAGTATACGCCCAGAGCCATGGACCCGGTACTTGTGGTTCGGACTGTCTCCAACCAGCCATAATGTTGTGAGAGTGAAATTATGTCTAAGTCCAGCTTTGGTACATTAGAAGCAACTCTGAAACTTAACCTAAGCATTTTTCGAAGCTACTTTTTGGCTAACTTCTTATAGGAAGGTCTAGGAGCTCTGAAAATGAACGTGCGCGTCTTTCACTCTTCCCGAGGGACTTAGAAGAATTTTGTGATATTTTTTATTAAAATGGTGTATAAGGGTATATATACAGTATATATATATATATATATATATATATATTATGCACTGTATATGAGCTGGCGATTTCTAAGTCTGTGGTTCCGAGAGGGGGTAACCAGGCTCACTAATAAAGGTCAAGCCACTTGGCTGCCAGAATGCCCTGCTTCAGCACAGACCAGAAAGGCATTGTGATAAGCGTATCCCCGGTATTGTCAGGGGTTAATGGGAGTCGTCCCCGTCCCCCCAGTATACGCCCAGAACCATGGACCTGGTACTTGTGGTTCGGACTGTCTCCAACCAGCCATAATGTTGTGAGAGTGAAATTATGTCTAAGTCCAGCTTTGGTACATTAGAAGCAACTCTCAAACTTAACCTAAGCGTTTTTCGAAGCAACTTTTTGGCTAACTTCTTATAGGAAGGTCTAGGAGCTCTCAAATTGAACGTGCGCGTCTTTCACTCTTCCCGAGGGACTTAGAAGAATTTTGTGATATTTTTTATTAAAATGGTGTATAAGGGTGTATATATAAATATATTTTATGCACTGTATATGAGCTGGCGATTTCTAAGTCTGTGGTTCCGAGAGGGGGTAACCAGGCTCACTAATAAAGGTCAAGCCACTTGGCTGCCAGAATGCCCTGCTTCAGCACAGACCAGAAAGGCATTGTGATAAGCGTATCCCCGGTATAGTTAGGGGTTAATGGGAGTCGTCCCCGTCCCCCCAGTATACGCCCAGAACCATGGACCTGGTACTTGTGGTTCGGACTGTCTCCAACCAGCCATAATGTTGTGAGAGTGAAATTATGTCTAAGTCCAGCTTTGGTACATTAGAAGCAACTCTGAAACTTAACCTAAGCGTTTTTCGAAGCTACTTTGTGGTTAACTTCTTATAGGAAGTAGGAGCTCTGAAAATGAACGTGAGCGTCTTTCACTCTTCCCGAGGGACTTAGAAGAGTTTTGTGATATTTTTTATTAAAATGGTGTATAAGGGTATATATATAAATATATTATATAAATATATTTAATGCACTGTATATGAACTGGCGATTTCTAAGTCTGTGGTTCCGAGAGTGGGTAACCACGCTCACTAATAAAAGTCAAGCCACTTGGCTGCCAGAATGCCCTGCTTCAGCACAGACCAGAAAGGCATTGTGATAAGCGTATCCCCGGTATAGTCAGGGGTTAATGGGAGTCGTCACCGCCCCCCCAGTATACGCCCAGAACCATGGACCCGGTACTTGTGGTTCGGACTGTCTCCAACCAGCCATTATGTTGTGAGAGTGAAATTATGTCTAAGTCCAGCTTTGGTACATTAGAAGCAACTCTCAAACTTAACCTAAGCGTTTTTCGAAGCTACTTTTTGGCTAACTTCTTATAGGAAGGTCTAGGAGCTCTCAAATTGAACGTTCGCGTCTTTCACTCTTCCCGAGGGACTTAGAAGAATTTTGTGATATTTTTTATTAAAATGGTGTATAAGGGTATATATATTTATATATTTTATGCACTGTATATGAGCTGGCGATTTCTAAGTCTGTGGTTCCGAGAGGGGGTAACCAGGCTCACTAATAAAGGTCAAGCCACTTGGCTGCCAGAATGCCCTGCTTCAGCACAGACCAGAAAGGCATTGTGATAAGCGTATCCCTGGTATAGTCAGGGGTTAATGGGAGTCATCCCCGTCCCCCCAGTATACGCCCAGAACCATGGACCCGGTACTTGTGGTTCGGACTTTCTCCAACCAGCCATAATGTTGTGAGAGTGAAATTATGTCTAAGTCCAGCTTTGGTACATTAGAAGCAACTCTGAAACTTTACCTAAGCGTTTTTCGAAGCTACTTTTTGGCTAACTTCTTATAGGAAGGTCTAGGAGCTCTGAAAATGAATGTGCGCGTCTTTCACTCTTCCCGAGGGACTTAGAAGAATTTTGTGATATTTTTTATTAAAATGGTGTATAAGGGTATATATATAAATATATTATATAAATATATTTAATGCACTGTATATGAACTGGCGATTTCTAAGTCTGTGGTTCCGAGAGGGGGTAACCAGGCTCACTAATAAAGGTCAAGCCACTTGGCTGCCAGAATGCCCTGCTTCAGCACAGACCAGAAATGCATTGTGATAAGCGTATCCCCGGTATAGTCAGGGGTTAATGGGAGTCGTCCCCGTCCCCCCAGTATACGCCCAGAGCCATGGACCCGGTACTTGTGGTTCGGACTGTCTCCAACCAGCCATAATGTTGTGAGAGTGAAATTATGTCTAAGTCCAGCTTTGGTACATTAGAAGCAACTCTGAAACTTAACCTAAGCGTTTTTCGAAGCTACTTTTTGGCTAACTTCTTATAGGAAGGTCTAGGAGCTCTGAAAATGAACGTGCGCGTCTTTCACTCTTCCCGAGGGACTTAGAAGAATTTTGTGATATTTTTTATTAAAATGGTGTATAAGGGTATATATATAAATATATTATATAAATATATTTAATGCACTGTATATGAACTGGCGATTTCTAAGTCTGTGTTTCCGAGAGTGGGTAACCACGCTCACTTATAAAAGTCAAGCCACTTGGCTGCCAGAATGCCCTGCTTCAGCACAGACCAGAAAGGCATTGTGATAAGCGTATCCCCGGTATAGTCAGGGGTTAATGGGAGTCGTCCCCGTCCCCCCAGTATACGCCCATAACCATGGACCCGGTACTTGTGGTTCGGACTGTCTCCAACCAGCCATAATGTTGTGAGAGTGAAATTATGTCTAAGTCCAGCTTTGGTACATTAGAAGCAACTCTCAAACTTAACCTAAGCGTTTTTCGAAGCTACTTTTTGGCTAACTTCTTATAGGAAGGTCTAGGAGCTCTCAAATTGAACGTTCGCGTCTTTCACTCTTCCCGAGGGACTTAGAAGAATTTTGTGATATTTTTTATTAAAATGGTGTATAAGGGTATATATATTTATATATTTTATGCACTGTATATGAGCTGGCGATTTCTAAGTCTGTGGTTCCGAGAGGGGGTAACCAGGCTCACTAATAAAGGTCAAGCCACTTGGCTGCCAGAATGCCCTGCTTCAGCACAGACCAGAAATGCATTGTGATAAGCGTATCCCCGGTATAGTCAGGGGTTAATGGGAGTCGTCCCCGTCCCCCCAGTATACGCCCAGAGCCATGGACCCGGTACTTGTGGTTCGGACTGTCTCCAACCAGCCATAATGTTGTGAGAGTGAAATTATGTCTAAGTCCAGCTTTGGTACATTAGAAGCAACTCTGAAACTTAACCTAAGCGTTTTTCGAAGCTACTTTTTGGCTAACTTCTTATAGGAAGGTCTAGGAGCTCTGAAAATGAACGTGCGCGTCTTTCACTCTTCCCGAGGGACTTAGAAGAATTTTGTGATATTTTTTTATTAAAATGGTGTATAAGGGTATATATACAGTATATATATATATATATATATATATATATATATATATATATATATATATATATTATGCACTGTATATGAGCTGGCGATTTCTAAGTCTGTGGTTCCGAGAGGGGGTAACCAGGCTCACTAATAAAGGTCAAGCCACTTGGCTGCCAGAATGCCCTGCTTCAGCACAGACCAGATATGCATTGTGATAAGCGTATCCCCGGTATAGTCAGGGGTTAATGGGAGTCGTCCCCGTCCCCCCAGTATACGCCCAGAACCATGGACCTGGTACTTGTGGTTCGGACTGTCTCCAACCAGCCATAATGTTGTGAGAGTGAAATTATGTCTAAGTCCAGCTTTGGTACATTAGAAGCAACTCTGAAACTTAACCTAAGCGTTTTTCGAAGCTACTTTGTGGCTAACTTCTTATAGGAAGTAGGAGCTCTGAAAATGAACGTGCGCGTCTTTCACTCTTCCCGAGGAACTTAGAAGAATTTTGTGATATTTTTTATTAAAATGGTGTATAAGGGTATATATATAAATATATTATATAAATATATTTAATGCACTGTATATGAACTGGCGATTTATAAGTCTGTGTTTCCGAGAGTGGGTAACCACGCTCACTAATAAAAGTCAAGCCACTTGGCTTCCAGAATGCCCTGCTTCAGCACAGACCAGAAAGGCATTGTGATAAGCGTATCCCCGGTATAGTCAGGGGTTAATGGGAGTCGTCCCCGTCCCCCCAGTATACGCCCATAACCATGGACCCGGTACTTGTGGTTCGGACTGTCTCCAACCAGCCATAATGTTGTGAGAGTGAAATTATGTCTAAGTCCAGCTTTGGTACATTAGAAGCAACTCTCAAACTTAACCTAAGCGTTTTTCGAAGCTACTTTTTGGCTAACTTCTTATAGGAAGATCTAGGAGCTCTGAAAATGAACGTGCGCGTCTTTCACTCTTCCCGAGGGACTTAGAAGAATTTTGTGATATTTTTTATTAAAATGGTGTATAACGGTATATATATAAATATATTTTATGCACTGTATATGAGCTGGCGATTTCTAAGTCTGTGGTTCCGAGAGGGGGTAACCAGGCTCACTAATAAAGGTCAAGCCACTTGGCTGCCAGAATGCCCTGCTTCAGCACAGACCAGAAAGGCATTGTGATAAGCGTATCCCCGGTATAGTCAGGGGTTAATGGGAGTCGTCCCCGTCCCCCCAGTATACGCCCAGAACCATGGACCCGGTACATGTGGTTCGGACTGTCTCCAACCAGCCATAATGTTGTGAGAGTGAAATTATGTCTAAGTCCAGCTTTGGTACATTAGAAGCAACTCTGAAACTTAACCAAAGCGTTTTTCGAAGCTTCTTTTTGGCTAACTTCTTATAGGAAGGTCTAGGAGCTCTCAAATTGAACGTTCGCGTCTTTCACTCTTCCCGAGGGACTTAGAAGAATTTTGTGATATTTTTTATTAAAATGGTGTATAAGGGTATATATATAAATATATTTTATGCACTGTATATGAGCTGGCGATTTCTAAGTCTGTGGTTCCGAGAGGGGGTAACCACGCTCACTAATAAAGGTCAAGCCACTTGGTTGCCAGAATGCCCTGCTTCAGCACAGACCAGAAAGTCATTGTGATAAGCGTATCCCCGGTATAGTCAGGGGTTAATGGGAGTCGTCCCCGTCCCCCCAGTATACGCCCAGAACCATGGACCCGGTACTTGTGGTTCGGACTGTCTCCAACCAGCCATAATGTTGTGAGAGTGAAATTATGTCTAAGTCCAGCTTTGGTACATTAGAAACAACTCTGAAACTTAACCTAAGCGTTTTTCGAAGCTACTTTTTGGCTAACATCTTATAGGAAGGTCTAGGAGCTCTGAAAATGAACGTGCGCGTCTTTCACTCTTCCCGAGGGACTTAGAAGAATTTTGTGATATTTTTTATTAAAATGGTGTATAAGGGTATATATATAAATATATTTTATGCACTGTATATGAGCTGGCGATTTCTAAGTCTGTGGTTCCGAGAGGGGGTAACCAGGCTCACTAATAAAGGTCAAGCCACTTGGCTGCCAGAATGCCCTGCTTCAGCACAGACCAGAAAGGCATTGTGATAAGCATATCCCCGGTATAGTCAGGGGTTAATGGGAGTCGTCCCCGTCCCCCCAGTATACGCCCAGAACCATGGACCTGGTACTTGTGGTTCGGACTGTCTCCAACCAGCCATAATGTTGTGAGAGTGAAATTATGTCTAAGTCCAGCTTTGGTACATTAGAAGCAACTCTCAAATTTAACCTAAGCGTTTTTCGAAGCTACTTTGTGGCTAACTTCTTATAGGAAGTAGGAGCTCTGAAAATGAACGTGCGCGTCTTTCACTCTTCCCGAGGGACTTAGAAGAATTTTGTGATATTTTTTATTAAAATGGTGTATAAGGGTATATATATAAATATATTATATAAATATATTTAATGCACTGTATATGAACTGGCGATTTCTAAGTCTGTGTTTCCGAGAGTGGGTAACCACGCTCACTAATAAAAGTCAAGCCACTTGGCTGCCAGAATGCCCTGCTTCAGCACAGACCAGAAAGGCATTGTGATAAGCGTATCCCCGGTATAGTCAGGGGTTAATGGGAGTCGTCCCCGTCCCCCCAGTATACGCCAAGAACCATGGACCCGGTACTTGTGGTTCGGACTGTCTCCAACCAGCCATAACGTTGTGAGAGTGAAATTATGTCTAAGTCCAGCTTTGGTACATTAGAAGCAACTCTGAAACTTAACCAAAGCGTTTTTCGAAGCTTCTTTTTGGCTAACTTCTTATAGGAAAGTCTAGGAGCTCTCAAATTGAACGTTCGCGTCTTTCACTCTTCCCGAGGGACTTAGAAGAATTTTGTGATATTTTTTATTAAAATGGTGTATAAGGGTATATATATAAATATATTTTATGCACTGTATATGAGCTGGCGATTTCTAAGACTGTGGTTCCGAGAGGGGGTAACCACGCTCACTAATAAAGGTCAAGCCACTTGGTTGCCAGAATGCCCTGCTTCAGCACAGACCAGAAAGTCATTGTGATAAGCGTATCCCCGGTATAGTCAGGGGTTAATGGGAGTCGTCCCCGTCCCCCCAGTATACGCCCAGAACCATGGACCCGGTACTTGTGGTTCGGACTGTCTCCAACCAGCCATAATGTTGTGAGAGTGAAATTATGTCTAAGTCCAGCTTTGGTACATTAGAAACAACTCTGAAACTTAACCTAAGCGTTTTTCGAAGCTACTTTTTGGCTAACATCTTATAGGAAGGTCTAGGAGCTCTGAAAATGAACGTGCGCGTCTTTCACTCTTCCCGAGGGACTTAGAAGAATTTTGTGATATTTTTTATTAAAATGGTGTATAAGGGTATATATATAAATATATTTTATGCACTGTATATGAGCTGGCGATTTCTAAGTCTGTGGTTCCGAGAGGGGGTAACCAGGCTCACTAATAAAGGTCAAGCCACTTGGCTGCCAGAATGCCCTGCTTCAGCACAGACCAGAAAGGCATTGTGATAAGCGTATCCCCGGTATAGTCAGGGGTTAATGGGAGTCGTCCCCGTCCCCCCAGTATACGCCCAGAACCATGGACCTGGTACTTGTGGTTCGGACTGTCTCCAACCAGCCATAATGTTGTGAGAGTGAAATTATGTCTAAGTCCAGCTTTGGTACATTAGAAGCAACTCTCAAACTTAACCTAAGCGTTTTTCGAAGCTACTTTGTGGCTAACTTCTTATAGGAAGTAGGAGCTCTGAAAATGAACGTGCGCGTCTTTCACTCTTCCCGAGGGACTTAGAAGAATTTTGTGATATTTTTTATTAAAATGGTGTATAAGGGTATATATATAAATATATTATATAAATATATTTAATGCACTGTATATGAACTGGCGATTTCTAAGTCTGTGTTTCCGAGAGTGGGTAACCACGCTCACTAATAAAAGTCAAGCCACTTGGCTGCCAGAATGCCCTGCTTCAGCACAGACCAGAAAGGCATTGTGATAAGCGTATCCCCGGTATAGTCAGGGGTTAATGGGAGTCGTCCCCGTCCCCCCAGTATACGCCAAGAACCATGGACCCGGTACTTGTGGTTCGGACTGTCTCCAACCAGCCATAACGTTGTGAGAGTGAAATTATGTCTAAGTCCAGCTTTGGTACATTAGAAGCAACTCTCAAACTTAACCTAAGCGTTTTTCGAAGCTACATTTTGGCTAACTTCTTATAGGAAGGTCTAGGAGCTCTTAAATTGAACGTGCGCGTCTTTCACTCTTCCCGAGGGACTTAGAAGAATTTTGTGATATTTTTTATTAAAATGGTGTATAAGGGTATATATATAAATATATTTTATGCACTGTATATGAGCTGGCGATTTCTAAGTCTGTGGTTCCGAGAGGGGGTAACCAGGCTCACTAATAAAGGTCAAGCCACTTGGCTGCCAGAATGCCCTGCTTCAGCACAGACCAGAAAGGCATTGTGATAAGCGTATCCCCGGTATAGTCAGGGGTTAATGGGAGTCGTCCCCGTCCCCCCAGTATACGCCCATAACCATGGACCCGGTACTTGTGGTTCGGACTGGCTCCAACCAGCCATAATGTTGTGAGAGTGAAATTATGTCTAAGTCCAGCTTTGGTACATTAGAAGCAACTCTCAAACTTAACCTAAGCGTTTTTCGAAGCTACTTTTTGGCTAACTTCTTATAGGAAGATCTAGGAGCTCTGAAAATGAACGTGCGCGTCTTTCACTCTTCCCGAGGAACTTAGAAGAATTTTGTGATATTTTTTATTAAAATGGTTTATAAGGGTATATATATTTATATATTTTATGCACTGTATATGAGCTGGCGATTTCTAAGTCTGTGGTTCCGAGAGGGGGTAACCAGGCTCACTAATAAAGGTCAAGCCACTTGGCTGCCAGAATGCCCTGCTTCAGCACAGACCAGAAAGGCATTGTGATAAGCGTATCCCCGGTATAGTCAGGGGTTAATGGGAGTTGTCCCCGTCCCCCCAGTATACGCCCAGAGCCATGGACCCGGTACTTGTGGTTCGGACTGTCTCCAACCAGCCATAATGTTGTGAGAGTGAAATTATGTCTAAGTCCAGCTTTGGTACATTAGAAGAAACTCTGAAACTTAACCTAAGCGTTTTTCGAAGCTACTTTTTGGCTAACTTCTTATAGGAAGGTCTAAGAGCTCTGAAAATGAACGTGCGCGTCTTTCACTCTTCCCGAGGGACTTAGAAGAATTATGTGATATTTTTTTATTAAAATGGTGTATAAGGGTATATCTATATAAATATATTTTATGCACTGTATATGAGCTGGCGATTTCTAAGTCTGTGGTTCCGAGAGGGGGTAACCAGGCTCACTAATAAAGGTCAAGCCACTTGGCTGCCAGAATGCCCTGCTTCAGCACAGACCAGAAAGGCATTGTGATAAGCGTATCCCCGGTATAGTCAGGGGTTAATGGGAGTCGTCCCCGTCCCCCAAGTATACGCCCAGAACCATGGACCCGGTACTTGTGGTTCGGACTGTCTCCAACCAGCCATAATGTTGTGAGAGTGAAATTATGTCTAAGTCCAGCTTTGGTACATTAGAAGCAACTCTGAAACTTAACCTAAGCGTTTTTCGAAGCTACTTTTTGGCTAACTTCTTATAGGAAGGTCTAGGAGCTCTGAAAATGAACGTGCGCGTCTTTCACTCTTCCCGAGGGACTTAGAAGAATTTTGTGATATTTTTTATTAAAATGGTGTATAAGGGTATATATATAAATATATTTTATGCACTGTATATGAGCTGGCGATTTCTAAGTCTGTGGTTCCGAGAGGGGGTAACCACGCTCACTAATAAAGGTCAAGCCACTTGGTTGCCAGAATGCCCTGCTTCAGCACAGACCAGAAAGTCATTGTGATAAGCGTATCCCCGGTATAGTCAGGGGTTAATGGGAGTCGTCCCCGTCCCCCCAGTATACGCCCAGAACCATGGACCCGGTACTTGTGGTTCGGACTGTCTCCAACCAGCCATAATGTTGTGAGAGTGAAATTATGTCTAAGTCCAGCTTTGGTACATTAGAAGCAACTCTCAAACTTAACCTAAGCGTTTTTCGAAGGTACTTTTTGGCTAACTTCTTATAGGAAGGTCTAGGAGCTCTGAAAATGAACGTGCGCGTCTTTCACTCTTCCCGAGGGACTTAGAAGAATTTTGTGATATTTTTTATTAAAATGGTGTATAAGGGTATATATATAAATATATTTTATGCACTGTATATGAGCTGGCGATTTCTAAGTCTGTGGTTCCGAGAGGGGGTAACCAGGCTCACTAATAAAGGTCAAGCCACTTGGCTGCCAAAATGCCCTGCTTCAGCACAGACCAGAAAGGCATTGTGATAAGCGTATCCCCGGTATAGTCAGGGGTTAATGGGAGTCCCCCCCGTCCCCCCCAGTATACGTCCAGAACCATGGACCCGGTACTTGTGTTTCGGACTGTCTCCAACCAGCCATAATGTTGTGAGAGTGAAATTATGTCTAAGTCCAGCTTTGGTACATTAGAAGCAACTCTCAAACTTAACCTAAGCGTTTTTCGAAGCTACTTTTTGGCTAACTTCTTATAGGAAGGTCTAGGAGCTCTGAAAATGAACGTGCGCGTCTTTCACTCTTCCCGAGGGACTTGAGGAATTTTGTGATATTTTTTATTAAAATGGTGTATAAGGGTATATATATATATATATGTTATGCACTGTATATGAGCTGGCGATTTTTAAGTCTGTGGTTCCGAGAGGGGGTAACCAGGCTCACTAATAAAGGTCAAGCAACTTGGCTGCCAGAATGCCCTGCTTCAGCACAGACCAGAAAGGCATTGTGATAAGCGTATCCCCGGTATAGTCAGGGGTTAATGGGAGTCGTCCCCGTCCCCCCAGTATACGCCCAGAACCATGGACCTGGTACTTGTGGTTCGGACTGTCTCCAACCAGCCATAATGTTGTGAGAGTGAAATTATGTCTAAGTCCAGCTTTGGTACATTAAAAGCAACTCTGAAACTTAACCTAAGCGTTTTTCGAAGCTACTTTTTGGCTAACTTCTTATAGGAAGGTCTAGGAGCTCTGAAAATGAACGTGCGCGTCTTTCACTCTTCCCGAGGGACTTGAGGAATTTTGTGATATTTTTTATTAAAATGGTGTATAAGGGTATATATATATATATGTTATGCACTGTATATGAGCTGGCGATTTCTAAGTCTGTGGTTCCGAGAGGGGGTAACCAGGCTCACTAATATAGGTCAAGCAACTTGGCTGCCAGAATGCCCTGCTTCAGCACAGACCAGAAAGGCATTATGATAAGCGTATCCCCGGTATAGTCAGGGGTTAATGGGAGTCGTCCCCGTCCCCCCAGTATACGCCCAGAACCATGGACCTGGTACTTGTGGTTCGGACTGTCTCCAACCAGCCATAATGTTGTGAGAGTGAAATTATGTCTAAGTCCAGCTTTGGTACATTAGAAGCAACTCTCAAACTTAACCTAAGCGTTTTTCGAAGCTACTTTGTGGCTAACTTCTTATAGGAAGTAGGAGCTCTGAAAATGAACGTGCGCGTCTTTCACTCTTCCCGAGGGACTTAGAAGAATTTTGTGATATTTTTTATTAAAATGGTGTATAAGGGTATATATATAAATATATTATATAAATATATTTAATGCACTGTATATGAACTGGCGATTTCTAAGTCTGTGTTTCCGAGAGTGGGTAACCACGCTCACTAATAAAAGTCAAGCCACTTGGCTGCCAGAATGCCCTGCTTCAGCACAGACCAGAAAGGCATTGTGATAAGCGTATCCCCGGTATAGTCAGGGGTTAATGGGAGTCGTCCCCGTCCCCCCAGTATACGCCCAGAACCATGGACCCGGTACTTGTGGTTCGGACTGTCTCCAACCAGCCATAACGTTGTGAGAGTGAAATTATGTCTAAGTCCAGCTTTGGTACATTAGAAGCAACTCTCAAACTTAACCTAAGCGTTTTTCGAAGCTACTTTTTGGCTAACTTCTTATAGGAAGGTCTAGGAGCTCTTAAATTGAACGTGCGCGTCTTTCACTCTTCCCGAGGGACTTAGAAGAATTTTGTGATATTTTTTATTAAAATGGTGTATAAGGGTATATATATATACAGTATAAATATATTTTATGCACTGTATATGAGCTGGCGATTTCTAAGTCTGTGGCTCCGAGAGGGGGTAACCAGGCTCACTAATAAAGGTCAAGCCACTTGGCTGCCAGAATGCCCTGCTTCAGCACAGACCAGAAAGGCATTGTGATAAGCGTATCCCCGGTATAGTCAGGGGTTAATGGGAGTCGTCCCCGTCCTCCCAGTATACGCCCAGAACCATGGACCCGGTACTTGTGGTTCGGACTGTCTCCAACCAGCCATAATGTTGTGAGAGTGAAATTATGTCTAAGTCCAGCTTTGGTACATTAGAAGCAACTCTCAAACTTAACCTAAGCATTTTTCGAAGCTACTTTTTGGCTAACTTCTTATAGGAAGGTCTAGGAGCTCTGAAAATGAACGTGCGCGTCTTTCACTCTTCCCGAGGGACTTGAGGAATTTTGTGATATTTTTTATTAAAATGGTGTATAAGGGTATATATATATATATATGTTATGCACTATATATGAGCTGGCGATTTCTAAGTCTGTGGTTCCGAGAGGGGGTAACCAGGCTCACTAATATAGGTCAAGCAACTTGGCTGCCAGAATGCCCTGCTTCAGCACAGACCAGAAAGGCATTGTGATAAGCGTATCCCCGGTATAGTCAGGAGTTAATGGGAGTCGTCCCCGTCCCCCCAGTATACGCCCAGAACCATGGACCTGGTACTTGTGGTTCGGACTGTCTCCAACCAGCCATAATGTTGTGAGAGTGAAATTATGTCTAAGTCCAGCTTTGGTACATTAGAAGCAACTCTCAAACTTAACCTAAGCGTTTTTCGAAGCTACTTTGTGGCTAACTTCTTATTTGAAGTAGGAGCTCTGAAAATGAACGTGCGCGTCTTTCACTCTTCCCGAGGGACTTAGAAGAATTTTGTGATATTTTTTATTAAAATGGTGTATAAGGGTATATATATAAATATATTATATAAATATATTTAATGCACTGTATATGAACTGGCGATTTCTAAGTCTGTGTTTCCGAGAGTGGGTAACCACGCTCACTAATAAAAGTCAAGCCACTTGGCTGCCAGAATGCCCTGCTTCAGCACAGACCAGAAAGGCATTGTGATAAGCGTATCCCCGGTATAGTCAGGGGTTAATGGGAGTCGTCCCCGTCCCCCCAGTATACGCCCAGAACCATGGACCCGGTACTTGTGGTTCGGACTGTCTCCAACCAGCCATAACGTTGTGAGAGTGAAATTATGTCTAAGTCCAGCTTTGGTACATTAGAAGCAACTCTCAAACTTAACCTAAGCGTTTTTCGAAGCTACTTTTTGGCTAACTTCTTATAGGAAGGTCTAGGAGCTCTTAAATTGAACGTGCGCGTCTTTCACTCTTCCCGAGGGACTTAGAAGAATTTTGTGATATTTTTTATTAAAATGGTGTATAAGGGTATATATACAGTATAAATATATTTTATGCACTGTATATGAGCTGGCGATTTCTAAGTCTGTGGTTCCGAGAGGGGGTAACCAGGCTCACTAATAAAGGTCAAGCCACTTGGCTGCCAGAATGCCCTGCTTCAGCACAGACCAGAAAGGCATTGTGATAAGCGTATCCCCGGTATAGTCAGGGGTTAATGGGAGTCGTCCCCGTCCCCCCAGTATACGCCCAGAACCATGGACCTGGTACTTGTGGTTCGGACTGTCTCCAACCAGCCATAATGTTGTGAGAGTGAAATTATGTCTAAGTCCAGCTTTGGTACATTAGAAGCAACTCTGAAACTTAACCTAAGCGTTTTTCGAAGCTACTTTGTGGCTAACTTCTTATAGGAAGGTCTAGGAGCTCTAAAAATGAACGTGCGCGTCTTTCACTCTTCCCGAGGAACTTAGAAGAATTTTGTGATATTTTTGTATTAAAATGGTGTATAAGGGTATATATATATAAATATATTTTATGCACTGTATATGAGCTGGCGATTTCTAAGTCTGTGGTTCCGAGAGGGGGTAACCAGGCTCACTAATAAAGGTCAAGCCACTTGGCTGCCAGAATGCCCTGCTTCAGCACAGACCAGAAAGGCATTGTGATAAGCGTATCCCCGGTATAGTCAGGGGTTAATGGGAGTCGTCCCCGTCCCCCCAGTATACGCCCAGAACCATGGACCCGGTACTTGTGGTTCGGACTGTCTCCAACCAGCCATAATGTTGTGAGAGTGAAATTATGTCTAAGTCCAGCTTTGGTACATTAGAAGCAACTCTGAAACTTTACCTAAGCGTTTTTCGAAGCTACTTTTTGGCTAACTTCTTATAGGAAGGTCTAGGAGCTCTGAAAATGAACGTGCGCGTCTTTCACTCTTCCCGAGGGACTTAGAAGAATTTTGTGATATTTTTTATTAAAATGGTGTATAAGGGTATATATACAGTATATATATATATATATATATATATATATATATATATATATATTATGCACTGTATATGAACTGGCGATTTCTAAGTCTGTGGTTCCGAGAGGGGGTAACCAGGCTCACTAATAAAGGTCAAGCCACTTGGCTGCCAGAATGCCCTGCTTCAGCACAGACCAGAAAGGCATTGTGATAAGCGTATCCCTGGTATAGTCAGGGGTTAATGGGAGTCGTCCCCGTCCCCCCAGTATACGCCCAGAACCATTGACCCGGTACTTGTGGTTCGGACTTTCTCCAACCAGCCATAATGTTGTGAGAGTGAAATTATGTCTAAGTCCAGCTTTGGTACATTAGAAGCAACTCTGAGACTTTACCTAAGCGTTTTTCGAAGCTACTTTTTGGCTAACTTCTTATAGGAAGGTCTAGGAGCTCTGAAAATGAACGTGCGCGTCTTTCACTCTTCCCGAGGGACTTAGAGGAATTTTGTGATATTTTTTATTAAATGGTGTATAAGGGTATATATATATATATATGTTATGCACTGTATATGAGCTGGCGATTTCTAAGTCTGTGGTTCCGAGAGGGGGTAACCAGGCTCACTAATAAAGGTCAAGCCACTTGGCTGCCAGAATGCCCTGCTTCAGCACAGACCAGAAAGGCATTGTGATAAGCGTATCCCCGGTATAGTCAGGGGTTAATGGGAGTCGTCCCCGTCCCCCCAGTATACGCCCAGAACCATGGACCTGGTACTTGTGGTTCGGACTGTCTCCAACCAGCCATAATGTTGTGAGAGTGAAATTATGTCTAAGTCCAGCTTTGGTACATTAGAAGCAACTCTGAAACTTAACCTAAGCGTTTTTCGAAGCTACTTTGTGGCTAACTTCTTAAAGGTAGTAGGAGCTCTGAAAATGAACGTGCGCGTCTTTCACTCTTCCCGAGGGACTTAGAAGAATTTTGTGATATTTTTTATTAAAATGGTGTATAAGGGTATATATATAAATATATTATATAAATATATTTAATGCACTGTATATGAACTGGCGATTTCTAAGTCTGTGTTTCCGAGAGTGGGTAACCACGCTCACTAATAAAAGTCAAGCCACTTGGCTGCCAGAATGCCCTGCTTCAGCACAGACCAGAAAGGCATTGTGATAATCGTATCCCCGGTATAGTCAGGGGTTAATGGGAGTCGTCCCCGTCCCCCCAGTATACGCCCATAACCATGGACCCGGTACTTGTGGTTCGGACTGTCTCCAACCAGCCATAATGTTGTGAGAGTGAAATTATGTCTAAGTCCAGCTTTGGTACATTAGAAGCAACTCTCAAACTTAACCTAAGCGTTTTTCGAAGCTACTTTTTGGCTAACTTCTTATAGGAAGGTCTAGGAGCTCTCAAATTGAACGTGCGCGTCTTTCACTCTTCCCGAGGGACTTAGAAGAATTTTGTGATATTTTTTATTAAAATGGTGTATAAGGGTATATATATAAACATATTTTATGCACTGTATATGAGCTGGCGATTTCTAAGTCTGTGGTTCCGAGAGGGGGTAACCAGGCTCACTAATAAAGGTCAAGCCACTTGGCTGCCAGAATGCCCTGCTTCAGCACAGACCAGAAAGGCATTGTGATAAGCGTATCCCTGGTATAGTCAGGGGTTAATGGGAGTCGTCCCCATCCCCCCAGTATACGCCCAGAACCATGGACCCGGTACTTGTGGTTCGGACTTTCTCCAACCAGCCATAATGTTGTGAGAGTGAAATTATGTCTAAGTCCAGCTTTGGTACATTAGAAGCAACTGTGAAACTTTACCTAAGCGTTTTTCGAAGCTACTTTTTGGCTAACTTCTTATAGGAAGGTCTAGGAGCTCTGACAATTAACGTGCGCGTCTTTCACTCTTCCCGAGGGACTTAGAAGAATTTTGTGATATTTTTTATTAAAATGGTGTATAATGGTATATATACAGTATATATATATATATATATATATATATATATATATATTTTATGCACTGTATATGAACTGGCGATTTCTAAGTCTGTGGTTCCGAGAGGGGGTAACCAGGCTCACTAATAAAGGTCAAGCCACTTGGCTGCCAGAATGCCCTGCTTCAGCACAGACCAGAAAGGCATTGTGATAAGCGTATCCCCGGTATAGTCAGGGATTAATGGGAGTCGTCCCCGTCCCCCCAGTATACGCCCAGAACCATGGACCTGGTACTTGTGGTTCGGACTGTCTCCAACCAGCCATAATGTTGTGAGAGTGAAATTATGTCTAAGTCCAGCTTTGGTACATTAGAAGCAACTCTGAAACTTAACCTAAGCGTTTTTCGAATCTACTATGTGGCTAACTTCTTATAGGAAGGTCTAGGAGCTCTGAAAATTAACGTGCGCGTCTTTCACTCTTCCCGAGGGACTTAGAATAATTTTGTGATATTTTTGTATTAAAATGGTGTATAAGGGTATATATATATAAATATATTTTATGCACTGTATATGAGCTGGCGATTTCTAAGTCTGTGGTTCCGAGAGGGGGTAACAAGGCTCACTAATAAAGGTCAAGCCACTTGGCTGCCAGAATGCCCTGCTTCAGCACAGACCAGAAAGGCATTGTGATAAGCGTATCCCCGGTATAGTCAGGGGTTAATGGGAGTCGTCCCCGTCCCCCCAGTATACGCCCAGAACCATGGACCCGGTACTTGTGGTTCGGACTGTCTCCAACCAGCTATAATGTTGTGAGAGTGAAATTATGTCTAAGTCCAGCTTTGGTACATTAGAAGCAACTCTGAAACTTTACCTAAGCGTTTTTCGAAGCTACTTTTTGGCTAACTTCTTATAGGAAGGTCTAGGAGCTCTGAAAATGAACGTGCGCGTCTTTCACTCTTCCCGAGGGACTTAGAAGAATTTTGTGATATTTTTTATTAAAATGGTGTATAAGGGTATATATATAAATATATTATATAAATATATTTAATGCACTGTATATGAACTGGCGATTTCTAAGTCTGTGTTTCCGAGAGTGGGTAACCACGCTCACTAATAAAAGTCAAGCCACTTGGCTGCCAGAATGCCCTGCTTCAGCACAGACCAGAAAGGCATTGTGATAAGCGTATCCCCGGTATAGTCAGGGGTTAATGGGAGTCGTCCCCGTCCCCCCAGTATACGCCCATAACCATGGACCCGGTACTTGTGGTTCGGACTGTCTCCAACCAGCCATAATGTTGTGTGAGTGAAATTATGTCTAAGTCCAGCTTTGGTACATTAGAAGCAACTCTGAAACTTAACCTAAGCGTTTTTCGAAGCTACTTTGTGGCTAACTTCTTAAAGGTAGTAGGAGCTCTGAAAATGAACGTGCGCGTCTTTCACTCTTCCCGAGGGACTTAGAAGAATTTTGTGATATTTTTTATTAAAATGGTGTATAAGGGTATATATATAAATATATTATATAAATATATTTAATGCACTGTATATGAACTGGCGATTTCTAAGTCTGTGTTTCCGAGAGTGGGTAACCACGCTCACTAATAAAAGTCAAGCCACTTGGCTGCCAGAATGCCCTGCTTCAGCACAGACCAGAAAGGCATTGTGATAATCGTATCCCCGGTATAGTCAGGGGTTAATGGGAGTCGTCCCCGTCCCCCCAGTATACGCCCATAACCATGGACCCGGTACTTGTGGTTCGGACTGTCTCCAACCAGCCATAATGTTGTGAGAGTGAAATTATGTCTAAGTCCAGCTTTGGTACATTAGAAGCAACTCTCAAACTTAACCTAAGCGTTTTTCGAAGCTACTTTTTGGCTAACTTCTTATAGGAAGGTCTAGGAGCTCTCAAATTGAACGTGCGCGTCTTTCACTCTTCCCGAGGGACTTAGAAGAATTTTGTGATATTTTTTATTAAAATGGTGTATAAGGGTATATATATAAACATATTTTATGCACTGTATATGAGCTGGCGATTTCTAAGTCTGTGGTTCCGAGAGGGGGTAACCAGGCTCACTAATAAAGGTCAAGCCACTTGGTTGCCAGAATGCCCTGCTTCAGCACAGACCAGAAAGGCATTGTGATAAGCGTATCCCTGGTATAGTCAGGGGTTAATGGGAGTCGTCCCCATCCCCCCAGTATACGCCCAGAACCATGGACCTGGTACTTGTGGTTCGGACTTTCTCCAACCAGCCATAATGTTGTGAGAGTGAAATTATGTCTAAGTCCAGCTTTGGTACATTAGAAGCAACTGTGAAACTTTACCTAAGCGTTTTTCGAAGCTACTTTTTGGCTAACTTCTTATAGGAAGGTCTAGGAGCTCTGAAAATTAACGTGCGCGTCTTTCACTCTTCCCGAGGGACTTAGAAGAATTTTGTGATATTTTTTATTAAAATGGTGTATAATGGTATATATACAGTATATATATATATATATATATATATATATATATATCTATTATGCACTGTATATGAACTGGCGATTTCTAAGTCTGTGGTTCCGAGAGGGGGTAACCAGGCTCACTAATAAAGGTCATGCCACTTGGCTGCCAGAATGCCCTGCTTCAGCACAGACCAGAAAGGCATTGTGATAAGCGTATCCCCGGTATAGTCAGGGATTAATGGGAGTCGTCCCCGTCCCCCCAGTATACGCCCAGAACCATGGACCTGGTACTTGTGGTTCGGACTGTCTCCAACCAGCCATAATGTTGTGAGAGTGAAATTATGTCTAAGTCCAGCTTTGGTACATTAGAAGCAACTCTGAAACTTAACCTAAGCGTTTTTCGAATCTACTATGTGGCTAACTTCTTATAGGAAGGTCTAGGAGCTCTGAAAATTAACGTGCGCGTCTTTCACTCTTCCCGAGGGACTTAGAATAATTTTGTGATATTTTTGTATTAAAATGGTGTATAAGGGTATATATATATAAATATATTTTATGCACTGTATATGAGCTGGCGATTTCTAAGTCTGTGGTTCCGAGAGGGGGTAACAAGGCTCACTAATAAAGGTCAAGCCACTTGGCTGCCAGAATGCCCTGCTTCAGCACAGACCAGAAAGGCATTGTGATAAGCGTATCCCCGGTATAGTCAGGGGTTAATGGGAGTCGTCCCCGTCCCCCCAGTATACGCCCAGAACCATGGACCCGGTACTTGTGGTTCGGACTGTCTCCAACCAGCCATAATGTTGTGAGAGTGAAATTATGTCTAAGTCCAGCTTTGGTACATTAGAAGCAACTCTGAAACTTTACCTAAGCGTTTTTCGAAGCTACTTTTTGGCTAACTTCTTATAGGAAGGTCTAGGAGCTCTGAAAATGAACGTGCGCGTCTTTCACTCTTCCCGAGGGACTTAGAAGAATTTTGTGATATTTTTTATTAAAATGGTGTATAAGGGTATATATATAAATATATTATATAAATATATTTAATGCACTGTATATGAACTGGCGATTTCTAAGTCTGTGTTTCCGAGAGTGGGTAACCACGCTCACTAATAAAAGTCAAGCCACTTGGCTGCCAGAATGCCCTGCTTCAGCACAGACCAGAAAGGCATTGTGATAAGCGTATCCCCGGTATAGTCAGGGGTTAATGGGAGTCGTCCCCGTCCCCCCAGTATACGCCCATAACCATGGACCCGGTACTTGTGGTTCGGACTGTCTCCAACCAGCCATAATGTTGTGAGAGTGAAATTATGTCTAAGTCCAGCTTTGGTACATTAGAAGCAACTCTCAAACTTAACCTAAGCGTTTTTCGAAGCTACTTTTTGGCTAACTTCTTATAGGAAAGTCTAGGAGCTCTCAAATTGAACGTGCGCGTCTTTCACTCTTCCCGAGGGACTTAGAAGAATTTTGTGATATTTTTTATTAAAATGGTGTATAAGGGTATATATATAAACATATTTTATGCACTGTATATGAGCTGGCGATTTCTAAGTCTGTGGTTCCGAGAGGGGGTAACCAGGCTCACTAATAAAGGTCAAGCCACTTGGCTGCCAGAATGCCCTGCTTCAGCACAGACCAGAAAGGCATTGTGATAAGCGTATCCCTGGTATAGTCAGGGGTTAATGGGAGTCGTCCCCATCCCCCCAGTATACGCCCAGAACCATGGACCCGGTACTTGTGGTTCGGACTTTCTCCAACCAGCCATAATGTTGTGAGAGTGAAATTATGTCTAAGTCCAGCTTTGGTACATTAGAAGCAACTCTGAAACTTTACCTAAGCGTTTTTCGAAGCTACTTTTTGGCTAACTTCTTATAGGAAGGTCTAGGAGCTCTAAAAATTAACGTGCGCGTCTTTCACTCTTCCCGAGGGACTTAGAAGAATTTTGTGATATTTTTTATTAAAATGGTGTATAAGGGTATATATACAGTATATATATATATATATATATATATATATATATATATATATATATATATATATATATATATATATATATCTATTATGCACTGTATATGAACTGGCGATTTCTAAGTCTGTGGTTCCGAGAGGGGGTAACCAGGCTCACTAATAAAGGTCAAGTCACTTGGCTGCCAGAATGCCCTGCTTCAGCACAGACCAGAAAGGCATTGTGATAAGCGTATCCCCGGTATAGTCAGGGATTAATGGGAGTCGTCCCCGTCCCCCCAGTATACGCCCAGAACCATGGACCTGGTACTTGTGGTTCGGACTGTCTCCAACCAGCCATAATGTTGTGAGAGTGAAATTATGTCTAAGTCCAGCTTTGGTACATTAGAAGCAACTCTGAAACTTAACCTAAGCGTTTTTCGAATCTACTATGTGGCTAACTTCTTATAGGAAGGTCTAGGAGCTCTGAAAATTAACGTGCGCGTCTTTCACTCTTCCCGAGGGACTTAGAATAATTTTGTGATATTTTTGTATTAAAATGGTGTATAAGGGTATATATATATAAATATATTTTATGCACTGTATATGAGCTGGCGATTTCTAAGTCTGTGGTTCCGAGAGGGGGTAACAAGGCTCACAAATAAAGGTCAAGCCACTTGGCTGCCAGAATGCCCTGCTTCAGCACAGACCAGAAAGGCATTGTGATAAGCGTATCCCCGGTATAGTCAGGGGTTAATGGGAGTCGTCCCCGTCCCCCCAGTATACGCCCAGAACCATGGACCCGGTACTTGTGGTTCGGACTGTCTCCAACCAGCCATAATGTTGTGAGAGTGAAATTATTTCTAAGTCCAGCTTTGGTACATTAGAAGCAACTCTGAAACTTTACCTAAGCGTTTTTCGAAGCTACTTTTTGGCTAACTTCTTATAGGAAGGTCTAGGAGCTCTGAAAATGAACGTGCGCGTCTTTCACTCTTCCCGAGGGACTTAGAAGAATTTTGTGATATTTTTTATTAAAATGGTGTATAAGGGTATATATACAGTATATATATATATATATATATATATATATATATATATATATATATATATATATATATATATATATATATATATTATGCACTGTATATGAACTGGCGATTTCTAAGTCTGTGGTTCCGAGAGGGGGTAACCAGGCTCACTAATAAAGGTCAAGCCACTTGGCTGCCAGAATGCCCTGCTTCAGCACAGACCAGAAAGGCATTGTGATAAGCATATCCCTGGTATAGTCAGGGGTTAATGGGAGTCGTCCCCGTCCCCCCAGTATACGCCCAGAACCATTGACCCGGTACTTGTGGTTCGGACTTTCTCCAACCAGCCATAATGTTGTGAGAGTGAAATTATGTCTAAGTCCAGCTTTGGTACATTAGAAGCAACTCTGAAACTTTACCTAAGCGTTTTTCGAAGCTACTTTTTGGCTAACTTCTTATAGGAAGGTCTAGGAGCTCTGAAAATGAACGTGCGCGTCTTTCACTCTTCCCGAGGGACTTAGAAGAATTTTGTGATATTTTTTATTAAAATGGTGTATAAGGGTATATATATAAATATATTATATAAATATATTTAATGCACTGTATATGAACTGGCGATTTCTAAGTCTGTGTTTCCGAGAGTGGGTAACCACGCTCACTAATAAAAGTCAAGCCACTTGGCTGCCAGAATGCCCTGCTTCAGCACAGACCAGAAAGGCATTGTGATAAGCGTATCCCCGGTATAGTCAGGGGTTAATGGGAGTCGTCCCCGTCCCCCCAGTATACGCCCATAACCATGGACCCGGTACTTGTGGTTCGGACTGTCTCCAACCAGCCATAATGTTGTGAGAGTGAAATTATGTCTAAGTCCAGCTTTGGTACATTAGAAGCAACTCTCA
Organism: Ascaphus truei; assembly: GCF_040206685.1. Lineage (NCBI taxonomy): Eukaryota > Metazoa > Chordata > Amphibia > Anura > Ascaphidae > Ascaphus > Ascaphus truei. The sequence goes on from NC_134483.1 coordinate 280,496,961, forward strand.
AACTTAACCTAAGCGTTTTTCGAAGCTACTTTTTGGCTAACTTCTTATAGGAAGGTCTAGGAGCTCTCAAATTGAACGTGCGCGTCTTTCACTCTTCCCGAGGGACTTAGAAGAATTTTGTGATATTTTTTATTAAAATGGTGTACAGTATAAGGGTATATATATAAACATATTTTATGCACTGTATATGAGCTGGCGATTTCTAAGTCTGTGGTTCCGAGAGGGGGTAACCAGGCTCACTAATAAAGGTCAAGCCACTTGGCTGCCAGAATGCCCTGCTTCAGCACAGACCAGAAAGGCATTGTGATAAGCGTATCCCTGGTATAGTCAGGGGTTAATGGGAGTCGTCCCCATCCCCCCAGTATACGCCCAGAACCATGGACCCGGTACTTGTGGTTCGGACTTTCTCCAACCAGCCATAATGTTGTGAGAGTGAAATTATGTCTAAGTCCAGCTTTGGTACATTAGAAGCATCTCTGAAACTTTACCTAAGCGTTTTTCGAAGCTACTTTTTGGCTAACTTCTTATAGGAAGGTCTAGGAGCTCTGAAAATTAACGTGCGCGTCTTTCACTCTTCCCGAGGGACTTAGAAGAATTTTGTGATATTTTTTATTAAAATGGTGTATAAGGGTATATATACAGTATATATATATATATATATATATATATATATATATATATATATATATATATATATTATGCACTGTATATGAACTGGCGATTTCTAAGTCTGTGGTTCCGAGAGGGGGTAACCAGGCTCACTAATAAAGGTCAAGCCACTTGGCTGCCAGAATGCCCTGCTTCAGCACAGACCAGAAAGGCATTGTGATAAGCGTATCCCCGGTATAGTCAGGGATTAATGGGAGTCGTCCCCGTCCCCCCAGTATACGCCCAGAACCATGGACCTGGTACTTGTGGTTCGGACTGTCTCCAACCAGCCATAATGTTGTGAGAGTGAAATTATGTCTAAGTCCAGCTTTGGTACATTAGAAGCAACTCTGAAACTTAACCTAAGCGTTTTTCGAAGCTACTATGTGGCTCACTTCTTATAGGAAGTAGGAGCTCTGAAAATGAACGTGCGCGTCTTTCACTCTTCCCGAGGGACTTAGAAGAATTTTGTGATATTTTTTATTAAAATGGTGCATAAGGGTATATATATAAATATATTATATAAATATATTTAATGCACTGTATATGAACTGGCGATTTCTAAGTCTGTGTTTCCGAGAGTGGGTAACCACGCTTACTAATAAAAGTCAAGCCACTTGGCTGCCAGAATGCCCTGCTTCAGCACAGACCAGAAAGGCATTGTGATAAGCGTATCCCCGGTATAGTCAGGGGTTAATGGGAGTTGTCCCCGTCCCCCCAGTATACGCCCATAACCATGGACCCGGTACTTGTGGTTCGGACTGTCTCCAACCAGCCATAATGTTGTGAGAGTGAAATTATGTCAAAGTCCAGCTTTGGTACATTAGAAGCAACTCTCAAACTTAACCTAAGCGTTTTTCGAAGCTACTTTTTGGCTAACTTCTTATAGGAAGGTCTAGGAGCTCTCAAATTGAACGTGCGCGTCTTTCACTCTTCCCGAGGGACTTAGAAGAATTTTGTGATATTTTTGTATTAAAATGGTGTATAAGGGTATATATATATAAATATATTTTATGCACTGTATATGAACTGGCGATTTCTAAGTCTGTGGTTCCGAGAGGGGGTAACCAGGCTCACTAATAAAGGTCAAGCCACTTGGCTGCCAGAATGCCCTGCTTCAGCACAGACCAGAAAGGCATTGTGATAAGCGTATCCCCGGTATAGTCAGGGGTTAATGGGAGTCGTCCCCGTCCCCCCAGTATACGCCCAGAACCATGGACCCGGTACTTGTGGTTCGGACTGTCTCCAACCAGCCATAATGTTGTGAGAGTGAAATTATGTCTAAGTCCAGCTTTGGTACATTAGAAGCAACTCTGAAACTTAACCTAAGCGTTTTTCGAAGCTACTTTTTGGCTAACTTCTTATAGGAAGGTCTAGGAGCTCTGAAAATGAACGTGCGCGTCTTTCACTCTTCCCGAGGGACTTAGAAGAATTTTGTGATATTTTTTATTAAAATGGTGTATAAGGGTATATATATAAATATATTTTATGCACTGTATATGAGCTGGCGATTTCTAAGTCTGTGGTTCCGAGAGGGGGTAACCAGGCTCACTAATAAAGGTCAAGCCACATGGCTGCCAGAATGCCCTGCTTCAGCACAGACCAGAAAGGCATTGTGATAAGCGTATCCCCGGTATAGTCAGGGGTTAATGGGAGTCGTCCCCGTCCCCCCAGTATACGCCCAGAACCATGGACCCGGTACTTGTGGTTCGGACTGTCTCCAACCAGCCATAATGTTGTGAGAGTGAAATTATGTCTAAGTCCAGCTTTGGAACATTAGAAGCAACTCTGAAACTTAACCTAAGCGTTTTTCGAAGCTACTTTTTGGCTAACTTCTTATAGGAAGTAGGAGCTCTGAAAATGAACGTGCGCGTCTTTCACTCTTCCCGAGGGACTTAGAAGAATTTTGTGATATTTTTTATTAAAATGGTGTATAAGGGTATATATATATATATATATATATATATATATACATATATATATATATATATATATATATATATATATATATATATATATATATATATATATATATATAAATATATATATATATATATATATATATATATATATATATATATATATATATATATATATATTATGCACTGTATATGAGCTGGCGATTTCTAAGTCTGTGGTTCCGAGAGGGGGTAACCAGGCTCACTAATAAAGTTCAAGCCACTTGGCTGCCAGAATGCCCTGCTTCAGCACAGACCAGAAAGGCATTGTGATAAGCGTATCCCCGGTATAGTCAGGGGTTAATGGGAGTCGTCCCCGTCCCCCCAGTATACGCCCAGAACCATGGACCCGGTACTTGTGGTTCGGACTGTCTCCAACCAGCCATAATGTTGTGAGAGTGAAATTATGTCTAAGTCCAGCTTTGGTACATTAGAAGCAACTCTGAAACTTAACCTAAGCGTTTTTCGAAGCTACTTTTTGGCTAACTTCTTATAGGAAGGTCTAGGAGCTCTGAAAATGAACGTGCGCGTCTTTCACTCTTCCCGAGGGACTTTGAAGAATTTTGTGATATTTTTTATTAAAATGGTGTATAAGGGTATATATATAAATATATTTTATGCACTGTATATGAGCTGGCGATTTCTAAGTCTGTGGTTCCGAGAGGGGGTAACCAGGCTCACTAATAAAGGTCAAGCCACTTGGCTGCCAGAATGCCCTGCTTCAGCACAGACCAGAAAGGCATTGTGATAAGCGTATCCCTGGTATAGTCAGGGGTTAATGGGAATCGTCCCCGTCCCCCCAGTATACGCCCAGAACCATGGACCCGGTACTTGTGGTTCGGACTGTCTCCAACCAGCCATAATGTTGTGAGAGTGAAATTATGTCTAAGTCCAGCTTTGGTACATTAGAAGCAACTCTGAAACTTAACCTAAGCGTTTTTCGAAGCTACTTTTTGGCTAACTTCTTATAGGAAGTAGGAGCTCTGAAAATGAACGTGCGCGTCTTTCACTCTTCCCGAGGGACTTAGAAGAATTTTGTGATATTTTTTATTAAAATGGTGTATAAGGGTATATATATTTATATATTTTATGCACTGTATATGAGCTGGCGATTTCTAAGTCTGTGGTTCCGAGAGGGGGTAACCAGGCTCACTAATAAAGGTCAAGCCACTTGGCTGCCAGAATGCCCTGCTTCAGCACAGACCAGAAAGGCATTGTGATAAGCGTATCCCCGGTATAGTCAGGGGTTAATGGGAGTCGTCCCCGTCCCCCCAGTATACGCCCAGAGCCATGGACCCGGTACTTGTGGTTCGGACTGTCTCCAACCAGCCATAATGTTGTGAGAGTGAAATTATGTCTAAGTCCAGCTTTGGTACATTAGAAGCAACTCTGAAACTTAACCTAAGCGTTTTTCGAAGCTACTTTTTGGCTAACTTCTTATAGGAAGATCTAGGAGCTCTGAAAATGAACGTGCGCGTCTTTCACTCTTCCCGAGGGACTTAGAAGACTTTTGTGATAGTTTTTATTAAAATGGTGTATAAGGGTATATATATATATATATTTTATGCACCTTATATGAGCTGGCGATTTCTAAGTCTGTGGTTCCGAGAGGGGGTAACCAGGCTCACTAATAAAGGTCAAGCCACTTGGCTGCCAGAATGCCCTGCTTCAGCACAGACCAGAAAGTCATTGTGATAAGCGTATCCCTGGTATAGTCAGGGGTTAATGGGAGTCGTCACCGTCCCCCCAGTATACGCCCAGAACCATGGACCCGGTACTTGTGGTTCGGACTGTCTCCAACCAGCCATAATGTTGTGAGAGTGAAATTATGTCTAAGTCCAGCTTTGGTACATTAGAAGCAACTCTGAAACTTAACCTAAGCGTTTTTCGAAGCTACTTTTTGGCTAACTTCTTATAGGAAGTAGGAGCTCTGAAAATGAACGTGCGCGTCTTTCACTCTTCCCGAGGGACTTAGAAGAATTTTGTGATATTTTTTATTAAAATGGTGTATAAGGGTATATATATAAATATATTATATAAATATATTTAATGCACTGTATATGAGCTGGCGATTTCTAAGTCTGTGGTTCCGAGAGTGGGTAACCACGCTCACTAATAAAGGTCAAGCCACTTGGCTGCCAGAATGCCCTGCTTCAGCACAGACCAGAAAGGCATTGTGATAAGCGTATCCCCGGTATAGTCAGGGGTTAATGGGAGTCGTCCCCGTCCCCCCAGTATACGCCCAGAGCCATGGACCCGGTACTTGTGGTTCGGACTGTCTCCAACCAGCCATAATGTTGTGAGAGTGAAATTATGTCTAAGTCCTGCTTTGGTACATTAGAAGCAACTCTGAAACTTAACCTAAGCGTTTTTCGAAGCTACTTTTTGGCTAACTTCTTATAGGAAGGTCTAGGAGCTCTGAAAATGAACGTGCGTGTCTTTCACTCTTTCCGAGGGACTTAGAAGAATTTTGTGATATTTTTTATTAAAATGGTGTATAAGGGTATATATATAAATATATTTTATGCACCTTATATGAGCTGGCGATTTCTAAGTCTGTGGTTCCGAGAGGGGGTAACCAGGCTCACTAATAAAGGTCAAGCCACTTGGCTGCCAGAATGCCCTGCTTCAGCACAGACCAGAAAGGCATTGTGTTAAGCGTATCCCCGGTATAGTCAGGGGTTAATGGGAATCGTCCCCGTCCCCCCAGTATACGCCCAGAACCATGGACCCGGTACTTGTGGTTCGGACTGTCTCCAACCAGCCATAATGTTGTGAGAGTGAAATTATGTCTAAGTCCAGCTTTGGTACATTAGAAGCAACTCTGAAACCTAACCTAAGCGTTTTTCGAAGCTACTTTTTGGCTAACTTCTTATAGGAAGTAGGAGCTCTGAAAATGAACGTGCGCGTCTTTCACTCTTCCCGAGGGACTTAGAAGAATTTTGTGATATTTTTTATTAAAATGGTGTATAAGGGTATATATATAAATATATTATATAAATATATTTAATGCACTGTATATGAGCTGGCGATTTCTAAGTCTGTGGTTCCGAGAGTGGGTAACCACGCTCACTAATAAAGGTCAAGCCACTTGGCTGCCAGAATGCCCTGCTTCAGCACAGACCAGAAAGGCATTGTGATAAGCGTATCCCCGGTATAGTCAGGGGTTAATGGGAGTCGTCCCCGTCCCCCCAGTATACGCCCAGAGCCATGGACCCGGTACTTGTGGTTCGGACTGTCTCCAACCAGCCATAATGTTGTGAGAGTGAAATTATGTCTAAGTCCAGCTTTGGTACATTAGAAGCAACTCTGAAACTTAACCTAAGCGTTTTTCGAAGCTACTTTTTGGCTAACTTCTTATAGGAAGATCTAGGAGCTCTGAAAATGAACGTGCGCGTCTTTCACTCTTCCCGAGGGACTTAGAAGAATTTTGTGATATTTTTTATTAAAATGGTGTATAAGGGTATATATATTTATATATTTTATGCACTGTATATGAGCTGGCGATTTCTAAGTCTGTGGTTCCGAGAGGGGGTAACCAGGCTCACTAATAAAGGTCAAGCCACTTGGCTGCCAGAATGCCCTGCTTCAGCACAGACCAGAAAGGCATTGTGAAAAGCGTATCCCTGGTATAGTCAGGGGTTAATGGGAATCGTCCCCGTCCCCCCAGTATACGCCCAGAACCATGGACCCGGTACTTGTGGTTCGGACTGTCTCCAACCAGCCATAATGTTGTGAGAGTGAAATTATGTCTAAGTCCAGCTTTGGTACATTAGAAGCAACTCTGAAACTTAACCTAAGCGTTTTTCGAAGCTACTTTTTGGCTAACTTCTTATAGGAAGGTCTAGGAGCTCTGAAAATGAACGTGCGTGTCTTTCACTCTTCCCGAGGGACTTAGAAGAATTTTGTGATATTTTTTATTAAAATGGTGTATAAGGGTATATATATAAATATATTTTATGCACCTTATATGAGCTGGCGATTTCTAAGTCTGTGGTTCCGAGAGGGGGTAACCAGGCTCACTAATAAAGGTCAAGCCACTTGGCTGCCAGAATGCCCTGCTTCAGCACAGACCAGAAAGGCATTGTGATAAGCGTATCCCCGGTATAGTCAGGGGTTAATGGGAATCGTCCCCGTCCCCCCAGTATACGCCCAGAACCATGGACCCGGTACTTGTGGTACGGACTGTCTCCAACCAGCCATAATGTTGTGAGAGTGAAATTATGTCTAAGTCCAGCTTTGGTACATTAGAAGCAACTCTGAAACTTAACCTAAGCGTTTTTCGAAGCTACTTTTTGGCTAACTTCTTATAGGAAGTAGGAGCTCTGAAAATGAACGTGCGCGTCTTTCACTCTTCCCGAGGGACTTAGAAGAATTTTGTGATATTTTTTATTAAAATGGTGTATAAGGGTATATATATTTATATATTTTATGCACTGTATATGAGCTGGCGATTTCTAAGTCTGTGGTTCCGAGAGGGGGTAACCAGGCTCACTAATAAAGGTCAAGCCACTTGGCTGCCAGAATGCCCTGCTTCAGCACAGACCAGAAAGGCATTGTGATAAGCGTATCCCCGGTATAGTCAGGGGTTAATGGGAGTCGTCCCCGTCCCCCCAGTATACGCCCAGAACCATGGACCCGGTACTTGTGGTTCGGACTGTCTCCAACCAGCCATAATGTTGTGAGAGTGAAATTATGTCTAAGTCCAGCTTTGGTACATTAGAAGCAACTCTGAAACTTAACCTAAGCGTTTTTCGAAGCTACTTTTTGGCTAACTTCTTATAGGAAGATCTAGGAGCTCTGAAAATGAACGTGAAATTCTTTCACTCTTCCCGAGGGACTTAGAAGAATTTTGTGATATTTTTTATTAAAATGGTGTATAAGGGTATATATATTTATATATTTTATGCACTGTATATGAGCTGGCGATTTCTAAGTCTGTGGTTCCGAGAGGGGGTAACCAGGCTCACTAATAAAGGTCAAGCCACTTGGCTGCCAGAATGCCCTGCTTCAGCACAGACCAGAAAGGTATTGTGATAAGCGTTTCCCCGGTATAGTCAGGGGTTAATGGGAGTCGTCCCCGTCCCCCCAGTATATGCCCAGAGCCATGGACCCGGTACTTGTGGTTCGGACTGTCTCCAACCAGCCATAATGTTGTGAGAGTGAAATTATGTCTAAGTCCAGCTTTGGTACATTAGAAGCAACTCTGAAACTTAACCTAAGCGTTTTTCGAAGCTACTTTTTGGCTAACTTCTTATACAGTAGGAAGGTCTAGGAGCTCTGAAAATGAACGTGCGCGTCTTTCACTCTTCCCGAGGGACTTAGAAGACTTTTGTGATATTTTTTATTAAAATGGTGTATAAGGGTATATATATATATATATATATATATATATATATATATATATATATATATATATATATATATATTATGCACTGTATATGAGCTGGCGATTTCTAAGTCTGTGGTTCCGAGAGGGGGTAACCAGGCTCACTAATAAAGGTCAAGCCACTTGGCTGCCAGAATGCCCTGCTTCAGCACAGACCAGAAAGTCATTGTGATTAGCGTATCCCCGGTATAGTCAGGGGTTAATGGGAGTCGTCACCGTCCCCCCAGTATACGCCCAGAACCATGGACCCGGTACTTGTGGTTCGGACTGTCTCCAACCAGCCATAATGTTGTGAGAGTGAAATTATGTCTAAGTCCAGCTTTGGTACATTAGAAGCAACTCTGAAACTTAACCTAAGCGTTTTTCGAAGCTACTTTTTGGCTAACTTCTTATAGGAAGGTCTAGGAGCTCTGAAAATGAACGTGCGTGTCTTTCACTCTTCCCGAGGGACTTAGAAGAATTTTGTGATATTTTTTATTAAAATGGTGTATAAGGGTATATATATAAATATATTTTATGCACCTTATATGAGCTGGCGATTTCTAAGTCTGTGGTTCCGAGAGGGGGTAACCAGGCTCACAAATAAAGGTCAAGCCACTTGGCTGCCAGAATGCCCTGCTTCAGCACAGACCAGAAAGGCATTGTGATAAGCGTATCCCCGGTATAGTCAGGGGTTAATGGGAATCGTCCCCGTCCCCCCAGTATACGCCCAGAACCATGGACCCGGTACTTGTGGTTCGGACTGTCTCCAACCAGCCATAATGTTGTGAGAGTGAAATTATGTCTAAGTCCAGCTTTGGTACATTAGAAGCAACTCTGAAACTTAACCTAAGCGTTTTTCGAAGCTACTTTTTGGCTAACTTCTTATAGGAAGTAGGAGCTCTGAAAATGAACGTGCGCGTCTTTCACTCTTCCCGAGGGACTTAGAAGAATTTTGTGATATTTTTTATTAAAATGGTGTATAAGGGTATATATATTTATATATTTTATGCACTGTATATGAGCTGGCGATTTCTAAGTCTGTGGTTCCGAGAGGGGGTAACCAGGCTCACTAATAAAGGTCAAGCCACTTGGCTGCCAGAATGCCCTGCTTCAGCACAGACCAGAAAGGTATTGTGATAAGCGTATCCCCGGTATAGTCAGGGGTTAATGGGAGTCGTCCCCGTCCCCCCAGTATACGCCCAGAGCCATGGACCCGGTACTTGTGGTTCGGACTGTCTCCAACCAGCCATAATGTTGTGAGAGTGAAATTATGTCTAAGTCCAGCTTTGGTACATTAGAAGCAACTCTGAAACTTAACCTAAGCGTTTTTCGAAGCTACTTTTTGGCTAACTTCTTATACAGTAGGAAGGTCTAGGAGCTCTGAAAATGAACGTGCGCGTCTTTCACTCTTCCCGAGGGACTTAGAAGACTTTTGTGATATTTTTTATTAAAATGGTGTATAAGGGTATATATATATATATATATATATATATATATATATATATATATATATATATATATATATATATATATATATATATATATATATATATATATATATATATATATATATATATATATTATGCACTGTATATGAGCTGGCGATTTCTAAGTCTGTGGTTCCGAGAGGGGGTAACCAGGCTCACTAATAAAGGTCAAGCCACTTGGCTGCCAGAATGCCCTGCTTCAGCACAGACCAGAAAGTCATTGTGATTAGCGTATCCCCGGTATAGTCAGGGGTTAATGGGAGTCGTCACCGTCCCCCCAGTATACGCCCAGAACCATGGACCCGGTACTTGTGGTTCGGACTGTCTCCAACCAGCCATAATGTTGTGAGAGTGAAATTATGTCTAAGTCCAGCTTTGGTACATTAGAAGCAACTCTGAAACTTAACCTAAGCGTTTTTCGAAGCTACTTTTTGGCTAACTTCTTATAGGAAGGTCTAGGAGCTCTGAAAATGAACGTGCGTGTCTTTCACTCTTCCCGAGGGACTTAGAAGAATTTTGTGATATTTTTTATTAAAATGGTGTATAAGGGTATATATATAAATATATTTTATGCACCTTATATGAGCTGGCGATTTCTAAGTCTGTGGTTCCGAGAGGGGGTAACCAGGCTCACTAATAAAGGTCAAGCCACTTGGCTGCCAGAATGCCCTGCTTCAGCACAGACCAGAAAGGCATTGTGATAAGCGTATCCCCGGTATAGTCAGGGGTTAATGGGAATCGTCCCCGTCCCCCCAGTATACGCCCAGAACCATGGACCCGGTACTTGTGGTTCGGACTGTCTCCAACCAGCCATAATGTTGTGAGAGTGAAATTATGTCTAAGTCCAGCTTTGGTACATTAGAAGCAACTCTGAAACTTAACCTAAGCGTTTTTCGAAGCTACTTTTTGGCTAACTTCTTATAGGAAGTAGGAGCTCTGAAAATGAACGTGCGCGTCTTTCACTCTTCCCGAGGGACTTAGAAGAATTTTGTGATATTTTTTATTAAAATGGTGTATAATGGTATATATATTTATATATTTTATGCACTGTATATGAGCTGGCGATTTCTAAGTCTGTGGTTCCGAGAGGGGGTAACCAGGCTCACTAATAAAGGTCAAGCCACTTGGCTGCCAGAATGCCCTGCTTCAGCACAGACCAGAAAGGCATTGTGATAAGCGTATCCCCGGTATAGTCAGGGGTTAATGGGAGTCGTCCCCGTCCCCCCAGTATACGCCCAGAACCATGGACCCGGTACTTGTGGTTCGGACTGTCTCCAACCAGCCATAATGTTGTGAGAGTGAAATTATGTCTAAGTCCAGCTTTGGTACATTAGAAGCAACTCTGAAACTTAACCTAAGCGTTTTTCGAAGCTACTTTTTGGCTAACTTCTTATAGGAAGATCTAGGAGCTCTGAAAATGAACGTGAAAGTCTTTCACTCTTCCCGAGGGACTTAGAAGAATTTTGTGATATTTTTTATTAAAATGGTGTATAAGGGTATATATATTTATATATTTTATGCACTGTATATGAGCTGGCGATTTCTAAGTCTGTGGTTCCGAGAGGGGGTAACCAGGCTCACTAATAAAGGTCAAGCCACTTGGCTGCCAGAATGCCCTGCTTCAGCACAGACCAGAAAGGTATTGTGATAAGCGTATCCCCGGTATAGTCAGGGGTTAATGGGAGTCGTCCCCGTCCCCCCAGTATACGCCCAGAGCCATGGACCCGGTACTTGTGGTTCGGACTGTCTCCAACCAGCCATAATGTTGTGAGAGTGAAATTATGTCTAAGTCCAGCTTTGGTACATTAGAAGCAACTCTGAAACTTAACCTAAGCGTTTTTCGAAGCTACTTTTTGGCTAACTTCTTATACAGTAGGAAGGTCTAGGAGCTCTGAAAATGAACGTGCGCGTCTTTCACTCTTCCCGAGGGACTTAGAAGACTTTTGTGATATTTTTTATTAAAATGGTGTATAAGGGTATATATATATATATATATATATATATATATATATATATATATATATATATATATATATATATATATATATATATATATATATATTATGCACTGTATATGAGCTGGCGATTTCTAAGTCTGTGGTTCCGAGAGGGGGTAACCAGGCTCACTAATAAAGGTCAAGCCACTTGGCTGCCAGAATGCCCTGCTTCAGCACAGACCAGAAAGTCATTGTGATTAGCGTATCCCCGGTATAGTCAGGGGTTAATGGGAGTCGTCACCGTCCCCCCAGTATACGCCCAGAACCATGGACCCGGTACTTGTGGTTCGGACTGTCTCCAACCAGCCATAATGTTGTGAGAGTGAAATTATGTCTAAGTCCAGCTTTGGTACATTAGAAGCAACTCTGAAACTTAACCTAAGCGTTTTTCGAAGCTACTTTTTGGCTAACTTCTTATAGGAAGGTCTAGGAGCTCTGAAAATGAACGTGCGTGTCTTTCACTCTTCCCGAGGGACTTAGAAGAATTTTGTGATATTTTTTATTAAAATGGTGTATAAGGGTATATATATAAATATATTTTATGCACCTTATATGAGCTGGCGATTTCTAAGTCTGTGGTTCCGAGAGGGGGTAACCAGGCTCACTAATAAAGGTCAAGCCACTTGGCTGCCAGAATGCCCTGCTTCAGCACAGACCAGAAAGGCATTGTGATAAGCGTATCCCCGGTATAGTCAGGGGTTAATGGGAATCGTCCCCGTCCCCCCAGTATACGCCCAGAACCATGGACCCGGTACTTGTGGTTCGGACTGTCTCCAACCAGCCATAATGTTGTGAGAGTGAAATTATGTCTAAGTCCAGCTTTGGTACATTAGAAGCAACTCTGAAACTTAACCTAAGCGTTTTTCGAAGCTACTTTTTGACTAACTTCTTATAGGAAGATCTAGGAGCTCTGAAAATGAACGTGCGCGTCTTTCACTCTTCCCGAGGGACTTAGAAGAATTTTGTGATATTTTTTATTAAAATGGTGTATAAGGGTATATATATTTATATATTTTATGCACTGTATATGAGCTGGCGATTTCTAAGTCTGTGGTTCCGAGAGGGGGTAACCAGGCTCACTAATAAAGGTCAAGCCACTTGGCTGCCAGAATGCCCTGCTTCAGCACAGACCAGAAAGGCATTGTGATAAGCGTATCCCCGGTATAGTCAGGGGTTAATGGGAGTCGTCCCCGTCCCCCCAGTATACGCCCAGAACCATGGACCCGGTACTTGTGGTTCGGACTGTCTCCAACCAGCCATAATGTTGTGAGAGTGAAATTATGTCTAAGTCCAGCTTTGGTACATTAGAAGCAACTCTGAAACTTAACCTACACTGGCGACACACTTTATTCGAGCTCGGCTAGTCCCACGAATTCGGGTATACCCGGGTGTATTGAGGTTTGTGACTGTTTTCTGCCCGAGTGCATTGAGGTATTTTCCAAGCAGGGATTGAAGCATTTTATTCCCGCTGGCTGCAATACTGCACCGTATATATATATATACTGCATTACAATTCATGAATTTATGCCATCTGGTAGAGACGCGAAGCATTGCAGCCTATTAAATCCTAATCATTATCATTTAACAGATCAGCCGCCCGTCAGCCAGGCATGAACCCAGGCTGGGAAGGCAAACGCAACGGGGCTTGTCAGAGGTGAGGAGCGGCGCATTCCAGGTATCTGCCAGGTACATACTGGGTATTTGCTCGAATAAAGTGTGTCGGTGCAGTAAGCGTTTTTCGAAGCTACTTTTTGGCTAACTTCTTATAGGAAGGTCTAGGAGCTCTGAAAATGAACGTGCGCGTCTTTCACTCTTCCCGAGGGACTTAGAAGACTTTTGTGATATTTTTTATTAAAATGGTGTATAAGGGTATATATATATATATATATATATATATATATATATATATATATATATATATATATATATATATATATATATATATATATATATATATATATTATGCACTGTATATGAACTGGCGATGTCTAAGTCTGTGGTTCCGAGAGGGGGTAACCAGGCTCACTAATAAAGGTCAAGCCACTTGGCTGCCAGAATGCCCTGCTTCAGCACAGACCAGAAAGGCATTGTGATAAGCGTATCCCCGGTATAGTCAGGGGTTAATGGGAGTCGTCCCCGTCCCCCCAGTATACGCCCAGAACCATGGACCCGGTACTTGTGGTTCGGACTGTCTCCAACCAGCCATAATGTTGTGAGAGTGAAATTATGTCTAAGTCCAGCTTTGGTACATTAGAAGCAACTCTGAAACTTAACCTAAGCGTATTTCGAAGCTACTTTTTGGCTAACTTCTTATAGGAAGGTCTAGGAGCTCTCAAATTGAACGTGCGCGTCTTTCACTCTTCCCGAGGGACTTAGAAGAATTTTGTGATATTTTTTATTAAAATGGTGTATAAGGGTATATATATATATATATATATATATATATATATATATATATATATATATATATATATATATATATATATATATATATATATATTTTATGCACTGTATATGAACTGGCGATGTCTAAATCGGTGGTTCCGAGAGGGGGTAACCAGGCTTACTAATAAAGGTCAAGCCACTTGGCTGCCTGAATGCCCTGCTTCAGCACAGACCAGAAAGGCATTGTGATAAGCGTATCCCCGGTATAGTCAGGGGTTAATGGGAGTCCCCCCCGTCCCCCCAGTATCCGCCCAGAACCATGGACCCGGTACTTGTGGTTCGGACTGTCTCCAACCAGCCATAATGTTGTGAGAGTTAAATTATGTCTAAGTCCAGCTTTGGTACATTAGAAGCTACTCTGAAACTTAACCTAAGCGTTTTTCGAAGCTACTTTTTGGCTAACTTCTTATAGGAAGGTCTAGGAGCTCTCAAATTGAACGTGCGCGTCTTTCACTCTTCCCGAGGGACTTAGAAGAATTTTGTGATATTTTTTATTAAAATGGTGTATAAGGGTATATATATAAATATATTTTATGCACTGTATATGAGCTGGCGATTTCTAAGTCTGTGGTTCCGAGAGGGGGTAACCAGGCTCACTAATAAAGGTCAAGCCACTTGGCTGCCAGAATACCCTGCTTCAGCACAGACCAGAAATGCATTGTGATAAGCGTATCCCCGGTATAGTCAGGGGTTAATGGGAGTCGTCCCCGTCCCCCCAGTATACGCCCAGAACCATGGACCCGGTACTTGTGGTTCGGACTGTCTCCAACCAGCCATAATGTTGTGAGAGTGAAATTATGTCTAAGTCCAGCTTTGGTACATTAGAAGCTACTCTGAAACTTAACCTAAGCGTTTTTCGAAGCTACTTTTTGGCTAACTTCTTATAGGAAGGTCTAGGAGCTCTCAAATTGAACGTGCGCGTCTTTCACTCTTCCCGAGGGACTTAGAAGAATTTTGTGATATTTTTTATTAAAATGGTGTATAAGGGTATATATATATATATATATATATTTTTTTTAATGCACTGTATATGAACTGGCGATGTCTAAGTCTGTGGTTCCGAGAGGGGGTAACCAGGCTCACTAATAAAGGTTAAGCCACTTGGCTGCCAGAATGCCCTGCTTCAGCACAGACCAGAAAGGCATTGTGATTAGCGTATCCCCGGTATAGTCAGGGGTTAATGGGAGTCGTCCCCGTCCCCCAGTATACGCCCAGAACCATGGACCCAGTACTTGTTGTTCGGACTGTCTCCAACCAGCCATAATGTTGTGAGAGTGAAATGATGTCTAAGTCCAGCTTTGGTACATTAGAAGCAACTCTGAAACTTAACCTAAGCATTTTTCGAAGCTACTTTTTGGCTAACTTCTTATAGGTAGTAGGAGCTCTGAAAATGAACGTGCGCGTCTTTCACTCTTCCCGAGGGACTTAGAAGAATTTTGTGATATTTTTTATTAAAATGGTGTATAAGGGTATATATATAAATATATTATATAAATATATTTAATGCACTGTATATGAGCTGGCGATTTCTAAGTCTGTGGTTCCGAGAGTGGGTAACCACGCTCACTAATAAAGGTCAAGCCACTTGGCTGCCAGAATGCCCTGCTTCAGCACAGACCAGAAAGGCATTGTGATAAGCGTATCCCCGGTATAGTCAGGGGTTAATGGGAGTCGTCCCCGTCCCCCCAGTATACGCCCAGAGCCATGGACCCGGTACTTGTGGTTCGGACTGTCTCCAACCAGCCATAATGTTGTGAGAGTGAAATTATGTATAAGTCCAGCTTTGGTACATTAGAAGCAACTCTGAAACTTAACCTAAGCGTTTTTCGAAGCTACTTTTTGGCTAACTTCTTATAGGAAGATCTAGGAGCTCTGAAAATGAACGTGCGCGTCTTTCACTCTTCCCGAGGGACTTAGAAGAATTTTGTGATATTTTTTATTAAAATGGTGTATAAGGGTATATATATTTATATATTTTATGCACTGTATATGAGCTGGCGATTTCTAAGTCTGTGGTTCCGAGAGGGGGTAACCAGGCTCACTAATAAAGGTCAAGCCACTTGGCTGCCAGAATGCCCTGCTTCAGCACAGACCAGAAAGGCATTGTGATAAGCGTATCCCCGGTATAGTCAGGGGTTAATGGGAGTCGTCCCCGTCCCCCCAGTATACGCCCAGAGCCATGGACCCGGCACTTGTGGTTCGGACTGTCTCCAACCAGCCATAATGTTGTGAGAGTGAAATTATGTCTAAGTCCAGCTTTGGTACATTAGAAGCAACTCTGAAACTTAACCTAAGCGTTTTTCGAAGCAACTTTTTGGCTAACTTCTTATAGGAAGGTCTAGGAGCTCTGAAAATGAACGTGCGCGTCTTTCACTCTTCCCGAGGGACTTAGAAGAATTTTGTGATATTTTTTATTAAAATGGTGTATAAGGGTATATATATATAAATATATTTTATGCACTGTATATGAGCTGGCGATTTCTAAGTCTGTGGTTCCGAGAGGGGGTAACCAGGCTCACTAATAAAGGTCAAGCCACTTGGTTGCCAGAATGCCCTGCTTCAGCACAGACCAGAAAGGCATTGTGATAAGCGTATCCCCGGTATAGTCAGGGGTTAATGGGAGTCGTCCCCGTCCCCCCAGTATACGCCCAGAACCATGGACCCGGTACTTGTGGTTCGGACTGTCTCTAACCAGCCATAATGTTGTGAGAGTGAAATTATGTCTAAGTCCAGCTTTGGTACATTAGAAGCAACTCTGAAACTTAACCTAAGCGTTTTTCGAAGCTACTTTTTGGCAAACTTCTTATAAGAAGATCTAGGAGCTCTGAAAATGATCGTGCGCGTCTTTCACTCTTCCCAAGGGACTTAGAATAATTTTGTGATATTTTTTATTAAAATGGTGTATAAGGGTATATATATTTATATATTTTATGCACTGTATATGAGCTGGCGATTTCTAAGTCTGTGGTTCCGAGAGGGGGTAACCAGGCTCACTAATAAAGGTCAAGCCACTTGGCTGCCAGAATGCCCTGCTTCAGCACAGACCAGAAAGGCATTGTGATAAGCGTATCCCCGGTATAGTCAGGGGTTAATGGGAGTCGTCCCCGTCCCCCCAGTATACGCCCAGAGCCATGGACCCGGTACTTGTGGTTCGGACTGTCTCCAACCAGCCATAATGTTGTGAGAGTGAAATTATGTCTAAGTCCAGCTTTGGTACATTAGAAGCAACTCTGAAACTTAACCTAAGCGTTTTTCGAAGCTACTTTTTGGCTAACTTCTTATAGGAAGGTCTAGGAGCTTTGAAAATGAACGTGCGCGTCTTTCACTCTTCCCGAGGGACTTAGAAGAATTTTGTGATATTTTTTATTAAAATGGTGTATAAGGGTATATATATAAATATATTTTATGCACTGTATATGAGCTGGCGATTTCTAAGTCTGTGGTTCCGAGAGGGGGTAACCAGGCTCACTAATAAATGTCAAGCCACTTGGCTGCCAGAATGCCCTGCTTCAGGACAGACCAGAAATGCATTGTGATAAGCGTATCCCCGGTATAGTCAGGGGTTAATGGGAGTCGTCCCCGTCCCCCCAGTATACGCCCAGAACCATGGACCCGGTACTTGTGGTTCGGACTGTCTCCAACCAGCCATAATGTTGTGAGAGTGAAATTATGTCTAAGTCCAGCTTTGGTACATTAGAAGCAACTCTGAAACTTAACCTAAGCGTTTTTCGAAGCTACTTTTTGGCTAACTTCTTAAAGGAAGGTCTAGGAGCTCTCAAATTGAACGTACGCGTCTTTCACTCTTCCCGAGGGACTTAGAAGAATTTTGTGATATTTTTTATTAAAATGGTGTATAAGGGTATATATATATATATATATATATATATATATATATATATATATATATATATATATATATATATATATATATATATATATTTTATGCACTGTATATGAACTGGCGATGTCTAAGTCTGTGGTTCCGAGAGGGGGTAACCAGGCTCACTAATAAAGGTCAAGCCACTTGGCTGCCAGAATGCCCTGCTTCAGCACAGACCAGAAAGGCATTGTGATAAGCGTATCCCCGGTATAGTCAGGGGTTAATGGGAGTCGTCCCCGTCCCCCCAGTATACGCCCAGAACCATGGACCCGGTACTTGTGGTTCGGACTGTCTCCAACCAGCCATAATGTTGTGAGAGTGAAATTATGTCTAAGTCCAGCTTTGGTACATTAGAAGCAACTCTGAAACTTAACCTAAGCGTTTTTCGAAGCTACTTTTTGGCTAACTTCTTATAGGAAGGTCTAGGAGCTCTCAAATTGAACGTGCGCATCTTTCACTCTTCCCGAGGGACTTAGAAGAATTTTGTGATATTTTTTATTAAAATGGTGTATAAGGGTATATATATATATATATATATATATATATATATATATATATATATATATATATATATATATATATATATATTTTATGCACTGTATATGAACTTGCGATGTCTAAGTCTGTGGTTCCGAGAGGGGGTAACCAGGCTCACTAATAAAGGTCAAGCCACTTGGCTGCCAGAATGCCCTGCTTCAGCACAGACCAGAAA
The DNA here is from genome assembly GCF_040206685.1 of Ascaphus truei. Classification (NCBI taxonomy): domain Eukaryota; kingdom Metazoa; phylum Chordata; class Amphibia; order Anura; family Ascaphidae; genus Ascaphus; species Ascaphus truei. The sequence goes on from NC_134483.1 coordinate 280,515,459, forward strand.
GGCATTGTGATAAGCGTATCCCCGGTACAGTCAGGGGTTAATGGGAGTCGTCCCCGTCCCCCCAGTATACGCCCAGAACCATGGACCCGGTACTTGTGGTTCGGACTGTCTCCAACCAGCCATAATGTTGTGAGAGTGAAATTATGTCTAAGTCCAGCTTTGGTACATTAGAAGCAACTCTGAAACTTAACGTAAGCGTTTTTCGAAGCTACTTTTTGGCTAACTTCTTATAGGAAGGTCTAGGAGCTCTGAAAATGAACGTGCGCGTCTTTCACTCTTCCCGAGGGACTTAGAAGAATTTTGTGATATTTTTTATTAAAATGGTGTATAAGGGTATATATATAAATATATTTTATGCACTGTATATGAGCTGGCGATTTCTAAGTCTGTGGTTCCGAGAGGGGGTAACCAGGCTCACTAATAAAGGTCAAGCCACTTGGTTGCCAGAATGACCTGCTTCAGCACAGACCAGAAAGGCATTGTGATAAGCGTATCCCCGGTATAGTCAGGGGTTAATTGGAGTCGTCCCCGTCCCCCCAGTATACGCCCAGAACCATGGACCCGGTACTTGTGGTTCGGACTGTCTCCAACCAGCCATAATGTTGTGAGAGTGAAATTATGTCTAAGTCCAGCTTTGGTACATTAGAACAGGGGGGCGCAAACTTTTTTCCCTGCGCCCCCCTGCCGGCTGTCCCCTCACTCCCGCGCCCCCCCCAACCCCAACTTACCCTCGTACCGGCGTAATGACGTCACGTTGCCATAGCAACGTGACGTCACATGACCTCGCAGCGTCATTTTGACGCCGCGTTGCCATGGCGACGCCGGGAGGAAGCCGCCGGAGCCACGGGTAAGTATGGTTTACAGAGGCCCTGCAGCTCCCCCGGCACTTAATTTAAGTGCCTTCGGGAAGCGCGCGGGGCCTCTGTAAACCCCGCGCCCCCCGTCGGCAGTCTCGCGCCCCCCCTGGGGGTCGCGCCCCACAGATTGCGCACCGCTGCATTAGAAGCAACTCTGAAACTTAACCTAAGCGTTTTTCGAAGCTACTTTTTGGCTAACTTCTTATACAGTAGGAAGATCTAGGAGCTCTGAAAATGAACGTGCGCGTCTTTCACTCTTCCCGAGGGACTTAGAAGAATTTTGTGATATTTTTTATTAAAATGGTGTATAAGGGTATATATATTTATATATTTTATGCACTGTAGATGAGCTGGCGATTTCTAAGTCTGTGGTTCCGAGAGGGGGTAACCAGGCTCACTAATAAAGGTCAAGCCACTTGGCTGCCAGAATGCCCTGCTTCAGCACAGACCAGAAAGGCATTGTGATAAGCGTATCCCCGGTAGTCAGGGGTTAATGGGAGTCGTCCCCGTCCCCCCAGTATACGCCCAGAACAATGGACCCGGTACTTGTGGTTCGGACTGTCTCCAACCAGCCATAATGTTGTGAGAGTGAAATTATGTCTAAGTCCAGCTTTGGTACATTAGAAGCAACTCTGAAACTTAACCTAAGCGTTTTTCGAAGCTACTTTTTGGCTAACTTCTTATAGGAAGGTCTAGGAGCTCTCAAATTGAACGTGCGCATCTTTCACTCTTCCCGAGGGACTTGGAAGAATTTTGTGATATTTTTTATTAAAATGGTGTATAAGGGTATATATATATATATATATATATATATATATATATATATATATATATATATATATATTTTATGCACTGTATATGAACTTGCGATGTCTAAGTCTGTGGTTCCGAGAGGGGGTAACCAGGCTCACTAATAAAGGTCAAGCCACTTGGCTGCCAGAATGCCCTGCTTCAGCACAGACCAGAAAGGCATTGTGATAAGCGTATCCCCGGTATAGTCAGGGGTTAATGGGAGTCGTCCCCGTCCCCCCAGTATACGCCCAGAACCATGGACCCGGTACTTGTGGTTCGGACTGTCTCCAACCAGCCATAATGTTGTGAGAGTGAAATTATGTCTAAGTCCAGCTTTGGTACATTAGAAGCAACTCTGAAACTTAACGTAAGCGTTTTTCGAAGCTACTTTTTGGCTAACTTCTTATAGGAAGGTCTAGGAGCTCTGAAAATGAACGTGCGCGTCTTTCACTCTTCCCGAGGGACTTAGAAGAATTTTGTGATATTTTTTATTAAAATGGTGTATAAGGGTATATATATAAATATATTTTATGCACTGTATATGAGCTGGCGATTTCTAAGTCTGTGGTTCCGAGAGGGGGTAACCAGGCTCACTAATAAAGGTCAAGCCACTTGGTTGCCAGAATGCCCTGCTTCAGCACAGACCAGAAAGGCATTGTGATAAGCGTATCCCCGGTATAGTCAGGGGTTAATGGGAGTCGTCCCCGTCCCCCCAGTATACGCCCAGAACCATGGACCCGGTACTTGTGGTTCGGACTGTCTCCAACCAGCCATAATGTTGTGAGAGTGAAATTATGTCTAAGTCCAGCTTTGGTACATTAGAAGCAACTCTGAAACTTAACCTAAGCGTTTTTCGAAGCTACTTTTTGGCTAACTTCTTATAGGAAGGTCTAGGAGCTCTGAAAATGAACGTGCGCGTCTTTCACTCTTCCCGAGGGACTTAGAAGACTTTTGTGATATTTTTTATTAAAATGGTGTATAAGGGTATATATATATATATATATATATATATATATATATATATATATATATATATATATATATATATATATATATATATATATTATGCACTGTATATGAGCTGGCGATTTCTAAGTCTGTGGTTCCGAGAGGGGGTAACCAGGCTCACTAATAAATGTCAAGCCACTTGGCTGCCAGAATGCCCTGCTTCAGGACAGACCAGAAAGGCATTGTGATAAGCGTATCCCCGGTATAGTCAGGGGTTAATGGGAGTCGTCCACGTCCCCCCAGTATACGCCCAGAACCATGGACCCGGTACTTGTGGTTCGGACTGTCTCCAACCAGCCATAATGTTGTGAGAGTGAAATTATGTCTAAGTCCAGCTTTGGTACATTAGAAGCAACTCTGAAACTTAACCTAAGCGTTTTTCGAAGCTACTTTTTGGCTAACTTCTTATAGGAAGGTCTAGGAGCTCTCAAATTGAACGTGCGCATCTTTCACTCTTCCCGAGGGACTTAGAAGAATTTTGTGATATTTTTTATTAAAATGGTGTATAAGGGTATATATATATATATATATATATATATATATATATATATATATATATATATATATATATATATATATATATATATATATTTTATGCACTGTATATGAACTTGCGATGTCTAAGTCTGTGGTTCCGAGAGGGGGTAACCAGGCTCACTAATAAAGGTCAAGCCACTTGGCTGCCAGAATGCCCTGCTTCAGCACAGACCAGAAAGGCATTGTGATAAGCGTATCCCCGGTACAGTCAGGGGTTAATGGGAGTCGTCCCCGTCCCCCCAGTATACGCCCAGAACCATGGACCCGGTACTTGTGGTTCGGACTGTCTCCAACCAGCCATAATGTTGTGAGAGTGAAATTATGTCTAAGTCCAGCTTTGGTACATTAGAAGCAACTCTGAAACTTAACGTAAGCGTTTTTCGAAGCTACTTTTTGGCTAACTTCTTATAGGAAGGTCTAGGAGCTCTGAAAATGAACGTGCGCGTCTTTCACTCTTCCCGAGGGACTTAGAAGAATTTTGTGATATTTTTTATTAAAATGGTGTATAAGGGTATATATATAAATATATTTTATGCACTGTATATGAGCTGGCGATTTCTAAGTCTGTGGTTCCGAGAGGGGGTAACCAGGCTCACTAATAAAGGTCAAGCCACTTGGTTGCCAGAATGACCTGCTTCAGCACAGACCAGAAAGGCATTGTGATAAGCGTATCCCCGGTATAGTCAGGGGTTAATTGGAGTCGTCCCCGTCCCCCCAGTATACGCCCAGAACCATGGACCCGGTACTTGTGGTTCGGACTGTCTCCAACCAGCCATAATGTTGTGAGAGTGAAATTATGTCTAAGTCCAGCTTTGGTACATTAGAAGCAACTCTGAAACTTAACCTAAGCGTTTTTCGAAGCTACTTTTTGGCTAACTTCTTATAGGAAGATCTAGGAGCTCTGAAAATGAACGTGCGCGTCTTTCACTCTTCCCGAGGGACTTAGAAGAATTTTGTGATATTTTTTATTAAAATGGTGTATAAGGGTATATATATTTATATATTTTATGCACTGTAGATGAGCTGGCGATTTCTAAGTCTGTGGTTCCGAGAGGGGGTAACCAGGCTCACTAATAAAGGTCAAGCCACTTGGCTGCCAGAATGCCCTGCTTCAGCACAGACCAGAAAGGCATTGTGATAAGCGTATCCCCGGTATAGTCAGGGGTTAATGGGAGTCGTCCCCGTCCCCCCAGTATACGCCCAGAACAATGGACCCGGTACTTGTGGTTCGGACTGTCTCCAACCAGCCATAATGTTGTGAGAGTGAAATTATGTCTAAGTCCAGCTTTGGTACATTAGAAGCAACTCTGAAACTTAACCTAAGCGTTTTTCGAAGCTACTTTTTGGCTAACTTCTTATAGGAAGGTCTAGGAGCTCTCAAATTGAACGTGCGCATCTTTCACTCTTCCCGAGGGACTTGGAAGAATTTTGTGATATTTTTTATTAAAATGGTGTATAAGGGTATATATATATATATATATATATATATATATATATATATATATATATATATATATATATATATATATACTGTATATATATTTTATGCACTGTATATGAACTTGCGATGTCTAAGTCTGTGGTTCCGAGAGGGGGTAACCAGGCTCACTAATAAAGGTCAAGCCACTTGGCTGCCAGAATGCCCTGCTTCAGCACAGACCAGAAAGGCATTGTGATAAGCGTATCCCCGGTATAGTCAGGGGTTAATGGGAGTCGTCCCCGTCCCCCCAGTATACGCCCAGAACCATGGACCCGGTACTTGTGGTTCGGACTGTCTCCAACCAGCCATAATGTTGTGAGAGTGAAATTATGTCTAAGTCCAGCTTTGGTACATTAGAAGCAACTCTGAAACTTAACGTAAGCGTTTTTCGAAGCTACTTTTTGGCTAACTTCTTATAGGAAGGTCTAGGAGCTCTGAAAATGAACGTGCGCGTCTTTCACTCTTCCCGAGGGACTTAGAAGAATTTTGTGATATTTTTTATTAAAATGGTGTATAAGGGTATATATATAAATATATTTTATGCACTGTATATGAGCTGGCGATTTCTAAGTCTGTGGTTCCGAGAGGGGGTAACCAGGCTCACTAATAAAGGTCAAGCCACTTGGCTGCCAGAATGCCCTGCTTCAGCACAGACCAGAAAGGCATTGTGATAAGCGTATCCCTGGTATAGTCAGGGGTAAATGGGAGTCGTCCCCGTCCCCCCAGTATACGCCCAGAACCATGGACCCGGTACTTGTGGTTCGGACTGTCTCCAACCAGCCATAATGTTGTGAGAGTGAAATTATGTCTAAGTCCAGCTTTGGTACATTAGAAGCAACTCTCAAACTTAACCTAAGCGTTTTTCGAAGCTACTTTTTGACTAACTTCTTATAGGAAGGTCTAGGAGCTCTGAAAATGAACGTGCGCGTCTTTCACTCTTCCCGAGGGACTTAGAAGAATTTTGTGATATTTTTTATTAAAATGGTGTATAAGGGTATATATTTAAATATATTTTATGCACTGTATATGAGCTGGCGATTTCTAAGTCTGTGGTTCCGAGAGGGGGTAACCAGGCTCACTAATAAAGGTCAAGCCACTTGGCTGCCAGAATGCCCTGCTTCAGCACAGACCAGAAAGGCATTGTGATAAGCGTATCCCCGGTATAGTCAGGGGTTAATGGGAGTCGTCCCCGTCCCCCCAGTATACGCCCAGAACCATGGACCCGGTACTTGTGGTTCGGACTGTCTCCAACCAGCCATAATGTTGTGAGAGTGAAATTATGTCTAAGTCCAGCTTTGGTACATTAGAAGCAACTCTGAAACTTAACCTAAGCGTTTTTCGAAGCTACTTTTTGGCTAACTTCTTATAGGAAGATCTAGGAGCTCTGAAAATGAACGTGCGCGTCTCTCACTCTTCCCGAGGGACTTAGAAGAATTTTGTGATATTTTTTATTAAAATGGTCTATAAGGGTATATATATTTATATATTTTATGCACTGTATATGAGCTGGCGATTTCTAAGTCTGTGGTTCCGAGAGGGGGTAACCAGGCTCACTAATAAAGGTCAAGCCACTTGGCTGCCAGAATGCCCTGCTTCAGCACAGACCAGAAAGGCATTGTGATAAGCGTATCCCCGGTATAGTCAGGGGTTAATGGGAGTCGTCCCCGTCCCCCCAGTATACGCCCAGAGCCATGGACCCGGTACTTGTGGTTCGGACTGTCTCCAACCAGCCATAATGTTGTGAGAGTGAAATTATGTCTAAGTCCAGCTTTGGTACATTAGAAGCAACTCTGAAACTTAACCTAAGCGTTTTTCGAAGCTACTTTTTGGCTAACTTCTTATACAGTAGGAAGGTCTAGGAGCTCTGAAAATGAACGTGCGCGTCTTTCACTCTTCCCGAGGGACTTAGAAGACTTTTGTGATATTTTTTATTAAAATGGTGTATAAGGGTATATATATATATATATATATATATATATATATATATATATATATATATATATATATATATATATATATATATTATGCACTGTATATGAGCTGGCGATTTCTAAGTCTGTGGTTCCGAGAGGGGGTAACCAGGCTCACTAATAAAGGTCAAGCCACTTGGCTGCCAGAATGCCCTGCTTCAGCACAGACCAGAAAGGCATTGTGATAAGCGTATCCCCGGTATAGTCAGGGGTTAATGGGAGTCGTCCCCGTCCCCCCAGTATACGCCCAGAACCATGGACCCGGTACTTGTGGTTCGGACTGTCTCCAACCAGCCATAATGTTGTGAGAGTGAAATTATGTCTAAGTCCAGCTTTGGTACATTAGAAGCAACTCTGAAACTTAACCTAAGCGTTTTTCGAAGCTACTTTTTGGCTAACTTCTTATAGGAAGGTCTAGGAGCTCTCAAATTGAACGTGCGCATCTTTCACTCTTCCCGAGGGACTTAGAAGAATTTTGTGATATTTTTTATTAAAATGGTGTATAAGGGTATATATATATATATATATATATATATATATATATATATATATATATATATATATATATATATATATATATATTTTATGCACTGTATATGAACTTGCGATGTCTAAGTCTGTGGTTCCGAGAGGGGGTAACCAGGCTCACTAATAAAGGTCAAGCCACTTGGCTGCCAGAATGCCCTGCTTCAGCACAGACCAGAAAGGCATTGTGATAAGCGTATCCCCGGTATAGTCAGGGGTTAATGGGAGTCCCCCCCGTCCCCCCAGTATACGCCCAGAACCATGGACCCGGTACTTGTGGTTCGGACTGTCTCCAACCAGCCATAATGTTGTGAGAGTGAAATTATGTCTAAGTCCAGCTTTGGTACATTAGAAGCAACTCTGAAACTTAACGTAAGCGTTTTTCGAAGCTACTTTTTGGCTAACTTCTTATAGGAAGGTCTAGGAGCTCTGAAAATGAACGTGCGCGTCTTTCACTCTTCCCGAGGGACTTAGAAGAATTTTGTGATATTTTTTATTAAAATGGTGTATAAGGGTATATATATAAATATATTTTATGCACTGTATATGAGCTGGCGATTTCTAAGTCTGTGGTTCCGAGAGGGGGTAACCAGGCTCACTAATAAAGGTCAAGCCACTTGGTTGCCAGAATGACCTGCTTCAGCACAGACCAGAAAGGCATTGTGATAAGCGTATCCCCGGTATAGTCAGGGGTTAATTGGAGTCGTCCCCGTCCCCCCAGTATACGCCCAGAACCATGGACCCGGTACTTGTGGTTCGGACTGTCTCCAACCAGCCATAATGTTGTGAGAGTGAAATTATGTCTAAGTCCAGCTTTGGTACATTAGAAGCAACTCTGAAACTTAACCTAAGCGTTTTTCGAAGCTACTTTTTGGCTAACTTCTTATAGGAAGATCTAGGAGCTCTGAAAATGAACGTGCGCGTCTTTCACTCTTCCCGAGGGACTTAGAAGAATTTTGTGATATTTTTTATTAAAATGGTGTATAAGGGTATATATATTTATATATTTTATGCACTGTATATGAGCTGGCGATTTCTAAGTCTGTGGTTCCGAGAGGGGGTAACCAGGCTCACTAATAAAGGTCAAGCCACTTGGTTGCCAGAATGACCTGCTTCAGCACAGACCAGAAAGGCATTGTGATAAGCGTATCCCCGGTATAGTCAGGGGTTAATTGGAGTCGTCCCCGTCCCCCCAGTATACGCCCAGAACCATGGACCCGGTACTTGTGGTTCGGACTGTCTCCAACCAGCCATAATGTTGTGAGAGTGAAATTATGTCTAAGTCCAGCTTTGGTACATTAGAAGCAACTCTGAAACTTAACCTAAGCGTTTTTCGAAGCTACTTTTTGGCTAACTTCTTAAAGGAAGGTCTAGGAGCTCTCAAATTGAACGTACGCGTCTTTCACTCTTCCCGAGGGACTTAGAAGAATTTTGTGATATTTTTTATTAAAATGGTGTATAAGGGTATATATATATATATATATATATATTTATATATATATATTTTATGCACTGTATATGAACTGGCGATGTCTAAGTCTGTGGTTCCGAGAGGGGGTAACCAGGCTCACTAATAAAGGTCAAGCCACTTGGCTGCCAGAATGCCCTGCTTCAGCACAGACCAGAAAGGCATTGTGATAAGCGTATCCCCGGTATAGTCAGGGGTTAATGGGAGTCGTCCCCGTCCCCCCAGTATACGCCCAGAACCATGGACCCGGTACTTGTGGTTCGGACTGTCTCCAACCAGCCATAATGTTGTGAGAGTGAAATTATGTCTAAGTCCAGCTTTGGTACATTAGAAGCAACTCTGAAACTTAACCTAAGCGTTTTTCGAAGCTACTTTTTGGCTAACTTCTTATAGGAAGGTCTAGGAGCTCTCAAATTGAACGTGCGCATCTTTCACTCTTCCCGAGGGACTTAGAAGAATTTTGTGATATTTTTTATTAAAATGGTGTATAAGGGTATATATATATATATATATATATATATATATATATATATATATATATATATATATATATATATATATATATATATATATATATATATATATATTATGCACTGTATATGAGCTGGCGATTTCTAAGTGTGTGGTTCCGAGAGGGGGTAACCAGGCTCACTAATAAATGTCAAGCCACTTGGCTGCCAGAATGCCCTGCTTCAGGACAGACCAGAAAGGCATTGTGATAAGCGTATCCCCGGTATAGTCAGGGGTTAATGGGAGTCGTCCCCGTCCCCCCAGTATACGCCCAGAACCATGGACCCGGTACTTGTGGTTCGGACTGTCTCCAACCAGCCATAATGTTGTGAGAGTGAAATTATGTCTAAGTCCAGCTTTGGTACATTAGAAGCAACTCTGAAACTTAACCTAAGCGTTTTTCGAAGCTACTTATTGGCTAACTTCTTATAGGAAGGTCTAGGAGCTCTGAAAATGAACGTGCGCGTCTTTCACTCTTCCCGAGGGACTTAGAAGACTTTTGTGATATTTTTTATTAAAATGGTGTATAAGGGTATATATATATATATATATATATATATATAATTATATATATATTTTATGCACTGTATATGAGCTGGCGATTTCTAAGTCTGTGGTTACGAGAGGGGGTAACCAGGCTCACTAATAAATGTCAAGCCACTTGGCTGCCAGAATGCCCTGCTTCAGGACAGACCAGAAAGGCATTGTGATAAGCGTATACCCGGTATAGTCAGGGGTTAATGGGAGTCGTCCCCGTCCCCCCAGTATACGCCCAGAACCATGGACCCGGTACTTGTGGTTCGGACTGTCTCTAACCAGCCATAATGTTGTGAGAGTGAAATTATGTCTAAGTCCAGCTTTGGTACATTAGAAGCAACTCTGAAACTTAACCTAAGCGTTTTTCGAAGCTACTTTTTGGCAAACTTCTTATAAGAAGATCTAGGAGCTCTGAAAATGAACGTGCGCGTCTTTCACTCTTCCCAAGGGACTTAGAAGAATTTTGTGTTATTTTTTATTAAAATGGTGTATAAGGGTATATATATTTATATATTTTATGCACTGTATATGAGCTGGCGATTTCTAAGTCTGTGGTTCCGAGAGGGGGTAACCAGGCTCACTAATAAAGGTCAAGCCACTTGGCTGCCAGAATGCCCTGCTTCAGCACAGACCAGAAAGGCATTGTGATAAGCGTATCCCCAGTATAGTCAGGGGTTAATGGGAGTCGTCCCCGTCCCCCCAGTATACGCCCAGAGCCATGGACCCGGCACTTGTGGTTCGGACTGTCTCCAACCAGCCATAATGTTGAGAGAGTGAAATTATGTCTAAGTCCAGCTTTGGTACATTAGAAGCAACTCTGAAACTTAACCTAAGCGTTTTTCGAAGCAACTTTTTGGCTAACTTCTTATAGGAAGGTCTAGGAGCTCTGAAAATGAACGTGCGCGTCTTTCACTCTTCCCGAGGGACTTAGAAGAATTTTGTGATATTTTTTATTAAAATGGTGTATAAGGGTATATATATAAATATATTTTATGCACTGTATATGAGCTGGCGATTTCTAAGTCTGTGGTTCCGAGAGGGGGTAACCAGGCTCACTAATAAAGGTCAAGCCACTTGGTTGCCAGAATGCCCTGCTTCAGCACAGACCAGAAAGGCATTGTGATAAGCGTATCCCCGGTATAGTCAGGGGTTAATGGGAGTCGTCCCCGTCCCCCCAGTATACGCCCAGAACCATGGACCCGGTACTTGTGGTTCGGACTGTCTCTAACCAGCCATAATGTTGTGAGAGTGAAATTATGTCTAAGTCCAGCTTTGGTACATTAGAAGCAACTCTGAAACTTAACCTAAGCGTTTTTCGAAGCTACTTTTTGGCAAACTTCTTATAAGAAGATCTAGGAGCTCTGAAAATGAACGTGCGCGTCTTTCACTCTTCCCAAGGGACTTAGAAGAATTTTGTGATATTTTTTATTAAAATGGTGTATAAGGGTATATATATTTATATATTTTATGCACTGTATATGAGCTGGCGATTTCTAAGTCTGTGGTTCCGAGAGGGGGTAACCAGGCTCACTAATAAAGGTCAAGCCACTTGGCTGCCAGAATGCCCTGCTTCAGCACAGACCAGAAAGGCATTGTGATAAGCGTATCCCCGGTATAGTCAGGGGTTAATGGGAGTCGTCCCCGTCCCCCCAGTATACGCCCAGAGCCATGGACCCGGCACTTGTGGTTCGGACTGTCTCCAACCAGCCATAATGTTGTGAGAGTGAAATTATGTCTAAGTCCAGCTTTGGTACATTAGAAGCAACTCTGAAACTTAACCTAAGCGTTTTTCGAAGCAACTTTTTGGCTAACTTCTTATAGGAAGGTCTAGGAGCTCTGAAAATGAACGTGCGCGTCTTTCACTCTTCCCGAGGGACTTAGAAGAATTTTGTGATATTTTTTATTAAAATGGTGTATAAGGGTATATATATAAATATATTTTATGCACTGTATATGAGCTTGCGATTTCTAAGTCTGTGGTTCCGAGAGGGGGTAACCAGGCTCACTAATAAAGGTCAAGCCACTTGGTTGCCAGAATGCCCTGCTTCAGCACAGACCAGAAAGGCATTGTGATAAGCGTATCCCCGGTATAGTCAGGGGTTAATGGGAGTCGTCCCCGTCCCCCCAGTATATGCCCAGAACCATGGACCCGGTACTTGTGGTTCGGACTGTCTCCAACCAGCCATAATGTTGTGAGAGTGAAATTATGTCTAAGTCCAGCTTTGGTACATTAGAAGCAGCTCTGAAACTTAACCTAAGCGTTTTTCGAAGCTACTTATTGGCTAACTTCTTATAGGAAGGTCTAGGAGCTCTGAAAATGAACGTGCGCGTCTTTCACTCTTCCCGAGGGACGTAGAAGACTTTTGTGATATTTTTTATTAAAATGGTGTATAAGGGTATATATATATATATATATATATATATATATAATTATATATATATTTTATGCACTGTATATGAGCTGGCGATTTCTAAGTCTGTGGTTACGAGAGGGGGTAACCAGGCTCACTAATAAATGTCAAGCCACTTGGCTGCCAGAATGCCCTGCTTCAGGACAGACCAGAAAGGCATTGTGATAAGCGTATACCCGGTATAGTCAGGGGTTAATGGGAGTCGTCCCCGTCCCCCCAGTATACGCCCAGAACCATGGACCCGGTACTTGTGGTTCGGACTGTCTCTAACCAGCCATAATGTTGTGAGAGTGAAATTATGTCTAAGTCCAGCTTTGGTACATTAGAAGCAACTCTGAAACTTAACCTAAGCGTTTTTCGAAGCTACTTTTTGGCAAACTTCTTATAAGAAGATCTAGGAGCTCTGAAAATGAACGTGCGCGTCTTTCACTCTTCCCAAGGGACTTAGAAGAATTTTGTGATATTTTTTATTAAAATGGTGTATAAGGGTATATATATTTATATATTTTATGCACTGTATATGAGCTGGCGATTTCTAAGTCTGTGGTTCCGAGAGGGGGTAACCAGGCTCACTAATAAAGGTCAAGCCACTTGGCTGCCAGAATGCCCTGCTTCAGCACAGACCAGAAAGGCATTGTGATAAGCGTATCCCCGGTATAGTCAGGGGTTAATGGGAGTCGTCCCCGTCCCCCCAGTATACGCCCAGAGCCATGGACCCGGCACTTGTGGTTCGGACTGTCTCCAACCAGCCATAATGTTGTGAGAGTGAAATTATGTCTAAGTCCAGCTATGGTACATTAGAAGCAACTCTGAAACTTAACCTAAGCGTTTTTCGAAGCAACTTTTTGGCTAACTTCTTATAGGAAGGTCTAGGAGCTCTGAAAATGAACGTGCGCGTCTTTCACTCTTCCCGAGGGACTTAGAAGAATTTTGTGATATTTTTTATTAAAATGGTGTATAAGGGTATATATATAAATATATTTTATGCACTGTATATGAGCTGGCGATTTCTAAGTCTGTGGTTCCGAGAGGGGGTAACCAGGCTCACTAATAAAGGTCAAGCCACTTGGTTGCCAGAATGCCCTGCTTCAGCACAGACCAGAAAGGCATTGTGATAAGCGTATCCCCGGTATAGTCAGGGGTTAATGGGAGTCGTCCCCGTCCCCCCAGTATACGCCCAGAGCCATGGACCCGGTACTTGTGGTTCGGACTGTCTCCAACCAGCCATAATGTTGTGAGAGTGAAATTATGTCTAAGTCCAGCTTTGGTACATTAGAAGCAACTCTGAAACTTAACCTAAGCGTTTTTCGAAGCTACTTTTTGGCTAACTTCTTAAAGGAAGGTCTAGGAGCTCTCAAATTGAACGTACGCGTCTTTCACTCTTCCCGAGGGACTTAGAAGAATTTTGTGATATTTTTTATTAAAATGGTGTATAAGGGTATATATATATATATATATATATATATATATATTTTATGCACTGTATATGAACTGGCGATGTCTAAGTCTGTGGTTCCGAGAGGGGGTAACCAGGCTCACTAATAAAGGTCAAGCCACTTGGCTGCCAGAATGCCCTGCTTCAGCACAGACCAGAAAGGCATTGTGATAAGCGTATCCCCGGTATAGTCAGGGGTTAATGGGAGTCGTCCCCGTCCCCCCAGTATACGCCCAGAACCATGGACCCGGTACTTGTGGTTCGGACTGTCTCCAACCAGCCATAATGTTGTGAGAGTGAAATTATGTCTAAGTCCAGCTTTGGTACATTAGAAGCAACTCTGAAACTTAACCTAAGCGTTTTTCGAAGCTACTTTTTGGCTAACTTCTTATAGGAAGGTCTAGGAGCTCTCAAATTGAACGTGCGCATCTTTCACTCTTCCCGAGGGACTTAGAAGAATTTTGTGATATTTTTTATTAAAATGGTGTATAAGGGTATATATATATATATATATATATATATATATATATATATATATATATATATATATATATATATATATATATATATATATATTATGCACTGTATATGAGCTGGCGATTTCTAAGTCTGTGGTTCCGAGAGGGGGTAACCAGGCTCACTAATAAATGTCAAGCCACTTGGCTGCCAGAATGCCCTGCTTCAGGACAGACCAGAAAGGCATTGTGATAAGCGTATCCCCGGTATAGTCAGGGGTTAATGGGAGTCGTCCCCGTCCCCCCAGTATACGCCCAGAACCATGGACCCGGTACTTGTGGTTCGGACTGTCTCCAACCAGCCATAATGTTGTGAGAGTGAAATTATGTCTAAGTCCAGCTTTGGTACATTAGAAGCAACTCTGAAACTTAACCTAAGCGTTTTTCGAAGCTACTTTTTGGCTAACTTCTTAAAGGAAGGTCTAGGAGCTCTCAAATTGAACGTACGTGTCTTTCACTCTTCCCGAGGGACTTAGAAGAATTTTGTGATATTTTTTATTAAAATGGTGTATAAGGGTATATATATTTATATATTTTATGCACTGTATATGAGCTGGCGATTTCTAAGTCTGTGGTTCCGAGAGGGGGTAACCAGGCTCACTAATAAAGGTCAAGCCACTTGGCTGCCAGAATGCCCTGCTTCAGCACAGACCAGAAAGGCATTGTGATAAGCGTATCCCCGGTATAGTCAGGGGTTAATGGGAGTCGTCCCCGTCCCCCCAGTATATGCCCAGAACCATGGACCCGGTACTTGTGGTTCGGACTGTCTCCAACCAGCCATAATGTTGTGAGAGTGAAATTATGTCTAAGTCCAGCTTTGGTACATTAGAAGCAGCTCTGAAACTTAACCTAAGCGTTTTTCGAAGCTACTTATTGGCTAACTTCTTATAGGAAGGTCTAGGAGCTCTGAAAATGAACGTGCGCGTCTTTCACTCTTCCCGAGGGACTTAGAAGACTTTTGTGATATTTTTTATTAAAATGGTGTATAAGGGTATATATATATATATATATATATATATATATAATTATATATATATTTTATGCACTGTATATGAGCTGGCGATTTCTAAGTCTGTGGTTACGAGAGGGGGTAACCAGGCTCACTAATAAATGTCAAGCCACTTGGCTGCCAGAATGCCCTGCTTCAGGACAGACCAGAAAGGCATTGTGATAAGCGTATACCCGGTATAGTCAGGGGTTAATGGGAGTCGTCCCCGTCCCCCCAGTATACGCCCAGAACCATGGACCCGGTACTTGTGGTTCGGACTGTCTCTAACCAGCCATAATGTTGTGAAAGTGAAATTATGTCTAAGTCCAGCTTTGGTACATTAGAAGCAACTCTGAAACTTAACCTAAGCGTTTTTCGAAGCAACTTTTTGGCTAACTTCTTATAGGAAGGTCTAGGAGCTCTGAAAATGAACGTGCGCGTCTTTCACTGTTCCCGAGGGACTTAGAAGAATTTTGTGATATTTTTTATTAAAATGGTGTATAAGGGTATATATATTTATATATTTTATGCACTGTATATGAGCTGGCGATTTCTAAGTCTGTGGTTCCGAGAGGGGGTAACCAGGCTCACTAATAAAGGTCAAGCCACTTGGCTGCCAGAATGCCCTGCTTCAGCACAGACCAGAAAGGCATTGTGATAAGCGTATCCCCAGTATAGTCAGGGGTTAATGGGAGTCGTCCCCGTCCCCCCAGTATACGCCCAGAGCCATGGACCCGGCACTTGTGGTTCGGACTGTCTCCAACCAGCCATAATGTTGAGAGAGTGAAATTATGTCTAAGTCCAGCTTTGGTACATTAGAAGCAACTCTGAAACTTAACCTAAGCGTTTTTCGAAGCAACTTTTTGGCTAACTTCTTATAGGAAGGTCTAGGAGCTCTGAAAATGAACGTGCGCGTCTTTCACTCTTCCCGAGGGACTTAGAAGAATTTTGTGATATTTTTTATTAAAATGGTGTATAAGGGTATATATATAAATATATTTTATGCACTGTATATGAGCTGGCGATTTCTAAGTCTGTGGTTCCGAGAGGGGGTAACCAGGCTCACTAATAAAGGTCAAGCCACTTGGTTGCCAGAATGCCCTGCTTCAGCACAGACCAGAAAGGCATTGTGATAAGCGTATCCCCGGTATAGTCAGGGGTTAATGGGAGTCGTCCCCGTCCCCCCAGTATACGCCCAGAACCATGGACCCGGTACTTGTGGTTCGGACTGTCTCTAACCAGCCATAATGTTGTGAGAGTGAAATTATGTCTAAGTCCAGCTTTGGTACATTAGAAGCAACTCTGAAACTTAACCTAAGCGTTTTTCGAAGCTACTTTTTGGCAAACTTCTTATAAGAAGATCTAGGAGCTCTGAAAATGAACGTGCGCGTCTTTCACTCTTCCCAAGGGACTTAGAAGAATTTTGTGATATTTTTTATTAAAATGGTGTATAAGGGTATATATATTTATATATTTTATGCACTGTATATGAGCTGGCGATTTCTAAGTCTGTGGTTCCGAGAGGGGGTAACCAGGCTCACTAATAAAGGTCAAGCCACTTGGCTGCCAGAATGCCCTGCTTCAGCACAGACCAGAAAGGCATTGTGATAAGCGTATCCCCGGTATAGTCAGGGGTTAATGGGAGTCGTCCCCGTCCCCCCAGTATACGCCCAGAGCCATGGACCCGGCACTTGTGGTTCGGACTGTCTCCAACCAGCCATAATGTTGTGAGAGTGAAATTATGTCTAAGTCCAGCTTTGGTACATTAGAAGCAACTCTGAAACTTAACCTAAGCGTTTTTCGAAGCAACTTTTTGGCTAACTTCTTATAGGAAGGTCTAGGAGCTCTGAAAATGAACGTGCGCGTCTTTCACTCTTCCCGAGGGACTTAGAAGAATTTTGTGATATTTTTTATTAAAATGGTGTATAAGGGTATATATATAAATATATTTTATGCACTGTATATGAGCTGGCGATTTCTAAGTCTGTGGTTCCGAGAGGGGGTAACCAGGCTCACTAATAAAGGTCAAGCCACTTGGTTGCCAGAATGCCCTGCTTCAGCACAGACCAGAAAGGCATTGTGATAAGCGTATCCCCGGTATAGTCAGGGGTTAATGGGAGTCGTCCCCGTCCCCCCAGTATATGCCCAGAACCATGGACCCGGT
This sequence comes from Ascaphus truei, assembly GCF_040206685.1. NCBI lineage: Eukaryota > Metazoa > Chordata > Amphibia > Anura > Ascaphidae > Ascaphus > Ascaphus truei. The sequence continues at coordinate 280,532,656 of NC_134483.1, forward strand.
ACTTGTGGTTCGGACTGTCTCCAACCAGCCATAATGTTGTGAGAGTGAAATTATGTCTAAGTCCAGCTTTGGTACATTAGAAGCAGCTCTGAAACTTAACCTAAGCGTTTTTCGAAGCTACTTATTGGCTAACTTCTTATAGGAAGGTCTAGGAGCTCTGAAAATGAACGTGCGCGTCTTTCACTCTTCCCGAGGGACTTAGAAGACTTTTGTGATATTTTTTATTAAAATGGTGTATAAGGGTATATATATATATATATATATATATATAATTATATATATATTTTATGCACTGTATATGAGCTGGCGATTTCTAAGTCTGTGGTTACGAGAGGGGGTAACCAGGCTCACTAATAAATGTCAAGCCACTTGGCTGCCAGAATGCCCTGCTTCAGGACAGACCAGAAAGGCATTGTGATAAGCGTATACCCGGTATAGTCAGGGGTTAATGGGAGTCGTCCCCGTCCCCCCAGTATACGCCCAGAACCATGGACCCGGTACTTGTGGTTCGGACTGTCTCTAACCAGCCATAATGTTGTGAGAGTGAAATTATGTCTAAGTCCAGCTTTGGTACATTAGAAGCAACTCTGAAACTTAACCTAAGCGTTTTTCGAAGCTACTTTTTGGCAAACTTCTTATAAGAAGATCTAGGAGCTCTGAAAATGAACGTGCGCGTCTTTCACTCTTCCCAAGGGACTTAGAAGAATTTTGTGATATTTTTTATTAAAATGGTGTATAAGGGTATATATATTTATATATTTTATGCACTGTATATGAGCTGGCGATTTCTAAGTCTGTGGTTCCGAGAGGGGGTAACCAGGCTCACTAATAAAGGTCAAGCCACTTGGCTGCCAGAATGCCCTGCTTCAGCACAGACCAGAAAGGCATTGTGATAAGCGTATCCCCGGTATAGTCAGGGGTTAATGGGAGTCATCCCCGTCCCCCCAGTATACGGCCAGAACCATGGACCCGATACTTGTGGTTCGGACTGTCTCCAACCAGCCATAATGTTGTGAGAGTGAAATTATGTCTAAGTCCAGCTTTGGTACATTAGAAGCAACTCTGAAACTTAACGTAAGCGTTTTTCGAAGCTACTTTTTGGCTAACTTCTTATAGGAAGGTCTAGGAGCTCTGAAAATGAACGTGCGCGTCGTTCACTCTTCCCGAGGGACTTAGAAGAATTTTGTGATATTTTTTATTAAAATGGTGTATAAGGGTATATATATAAATATATTTTATGCACTGTATATGAGCTGGCGATTTCTAAGTCTGTGGTTCCGAGAGGGGGTAACCAGGCTCACTAATAAAGGTGAAGCCACTTGGTTGCCAGAATGCCCTGCTTCAGCACAGACCAGAAAGGCATTGTGATAAGCGTATCCCCGGTATAGTCAGGGGTTAATGGGAGTCGTCCCCGTCCCCCCAGTATACGCCCAGAACCATGGACCCGGTACTTGTGGTTCGGACTGTCTCCAACCAGCCATAATGTTGTGAGAGTGAAATTATGTCTAAGTCCAGCTTTGGTACATTAGAAGCAACTCTGAAACTTAACCTAAGCGTTTTTCGAAGCTACTTTTTGGCTAACTTCTTAAAGGAAGGTCTAGGAGCTCTCAAATTGAACGTACGCGTCTTTCACTCTTCCCGAGGGACTTAGAAGAATTTTGTGATATTTTTTATTAAAATGGTGTATAAGGGTATATATATATATATATATATATATATATATATATATATATATATATATATATATATATATATATATATATATTTTATGCACTGTATATGAACTGGCGATGTCTAAGTCTGTGGTTCCGAGAGGGGGTAACCAGGCTCACTAATAAAGGTCAAGCCACTTGGCTGCCAGAATGCCCTGCTTCAGCACAGACCAGAAAGGCATTGTGATAAGCGTATCCCCGGTATAGTCAGGGGTTAATGGGAGTCGTCCCCGTCCCCCCAGTATACGCCCAGAACCATGGACCCGGTACTTGTGGTTCGGACTGTCTCCAACCAGCCATAATGTTGTGAGAGTGAAATTATGTCTAAGTCCAGCTTTGGTACATTAGAAGCAACTCTGAAACTTAACCTAAGCGTTTTTCGAAGCTACTTTTTGCTAACTTCTTATAGGAAGATCTAGGAGCTCTGAAAATGAACGTGCGCGTCTTTCACTCTTCCCGAGGGACTTAGAAGAATTTTGTGATATTTTTTATTAAAATGGTGTATAAGGGTATATATATTTATATATTTTATGCACTGTATATGAGCTGGCGATTTCTAAGTCTGTGGTTCCGAGAGGGGGTAACCAGGCTCACTAATAAAGGTCAAGCCACTTGGCTGCCAGAATGCCCTGCTTCAGCACAGACCAGAAAGGCATTGTGATAAGCGTATCCCCGGTATAGTCAGGGGTTAATGGGAGTCGTCCCCGTCCCCCCAGTATACGCCCAGAGCCATGGACCCGGTACTTGTGGTTCGGACTGTCTCCAACCAGCCATAATGTTGTGAGAGTGAAATTATGTCTAAGTCCAGCTTTGGTACATTAGAAGCAACTCTGAAACTTAACCTAAGCGTTTTTCGAAGCTACTTTTTGGCTAACTTTTTATAGGAAGGTCTAGGAGCTCTGAAAATGAACGTGCGCGTCTTTCACTCTTCCCGAGGGACTCAGAAGAATTTTGTGATATTTTTTATTAAAATGGCGTATAAGGGTATATATATAAATATATTTTATGCACTGTATATGAGCTGGCGATTTCTAGTCTGTGGTTCCGAGAGGGGGTAACCAGGCTCACTAATAAAGGTCAAGCCACTTGGCTGCCAGAATGCCCTGCTTCAGCACAGACCAGAAAGGCATTGTGATAAGCGTATCCCCGGTATAGTCAGGGGTTAATGGGAGTCGTCCCCGTCCCCCCAGTATACGGCCAGAACCATGGACCTGGTACTTGTGGTTCGGACTGTCTCCAACCAGCCATAATGTTGTGAGAGTGAAATTATGTCTAAGTCCAGCTTTGGTACATTAGAAGCAACTCTGAAACTTAACCTAAGCGTTTTTCGAAGCTACTTTTTGGCTAACTTTTTATAGGAAGGTCTAGGAGCTCTGAAAATGAACGTGCGCGTCTTTCACTCTTCCCGAGGGACTCAGAAGAATTTTGTGATATTTTTTATTAAAATGGCGTATAAGGGTATATATATAAATATATTTTATGCACTGTACAGTATATGAGCTGGCGATTTCTAAATCTGTGGTTCCGAGAGGGGGTAACCAGGCTCACTAATAAAGGTCAAGCCACTTGGCTGCCAGAATGCCCTGCTTCAGCACAGACCAGAAAGGCATTGTGATAAGCGTATCCCCGGTATAGTCAGGGGTTAATGGGAGTCCGCCCCGTCCCCCCAGTATCCGCCCAGAACCATGGACCCGGTACTTGTGGTTCGGACTCTCTCCAACCAGCCATAATGTTCTGAGAGTGAAATTATGTCTAAGTCCAGCTTTGGTACATTAGAAGCAACTCTGAAACTTAACCTAAGCGTTTTTCGAAGCTACTTTTTGGCTAACTTCTTATAGGAAGGTCTAGGAGCTCTGAAAATGAACGTGCGCGTCTTTCACTCTTCCCGAGGGACTTAGAAGAATTTTGTGATATTTTTTATTAAAATGGTGTATAAGGGTATATATATATATAAATATATTTTATGCACTGTATATGAGCTGGCGATTTCTAAGTCTGTGGTTCCGAGAGGGGGTAACCAGGCTCACTAATAAAGGTCAAGCCACTTGGCTGCCAGAATGCCCTGCTTCAGCACAGACCAGAAAGGCATTGTGATAAGCGTATCCCCGGTATAGTCAGGGGTTAATGGGAGTCGTCCCCGTCCCCCCAGTATACGCCCAGAGCCATGGACCCGGTACTTGTGGTTCGGACTGTCTCCAACCAGCCATAATGTTGTGAGAGTGAAATTATGTCTAAGTCCAGCTTTGGTACATTAGAAGCAACTCTGAAACTTAACCTAAGCGTTTTTCGAAGCTACTTTTTGGCTAACTTCTTATGGAAGGTCTAGGAGCTCTGAAAATGAACGTGCGCGTCTTTCACTCTTCCCGAGGGACTCAGAAGAATTTTGTGATATTTTTTATTAAAATGGCGTATAAGGGTATATATATAAATATATTTTATGCACTGTATATGAGCTGGCGATTTCTAGTCTGTGGTTCCGAGAGGGGGTAACCAGGCTCACTAATAAAGGTCAAGCCACTTGGCTGCCAGAATGCCCTGCTTCAGCACAGACCAGAAAGGCATTGTGATAAGCGTATCCCCGGTATAGTCAGGGGTTAATGGGAGTCGTCCCCGTCCCCCCAGTATACGGCCAGAACCATGGACCCGGTACTTGTGGTTCGGACTCTCTCCAACCAGCCATAATGTTCTGAGAGTGAAATTATGTCTAAGTCCAGCTTTGGTACATTAGAAGCAACTCTGAAACTTAACCTAAGCGTTTTTCGAAGCTACTTTTTGGCTAACTTCTTATAGGAAGGTCTAGGAGCTCTGAAAATGAACGTGCGCGTCTTTCTCTCTTCCCGAGGGACTTAGAAGAATTTTGTGATATTTTTTATTAAAATGGTGTATAAGGGTATATATATAAATATATTTTATGCACTGTATATGAGCTGGCGATTTCTAGTCTGTGGTTCCGAGAGGGGGTAACCAGGCTCACTAATAAAGGTCAAGCCACTTGGCTGCCAGAATGCCCTGCTTCAGCACAGACCAGAAAGGCATTGTGATAAGCGTATCCCCGGTATAGTCAGGGGTTAATGGGAGTCGTCCCCGTCCCCCCAGTATACGGCCAGAACCATGGACCCGGTACTTGTGGTTCGGACTCTCTCCAACCAGCCATAATGTTGTGAGAGTGAAATTATGTCTAAGTCCAGCTTTGGTACATTAGAAGCAACTCTGAAACTTAACCTAAGCGTTTTTCGAAGCTACTTTTTGGCTAACTTCTTATAGGAAGGTCTAGGAGCTCTGAAAATGAACATGCGCGTCTTTCACTCTTCCCGAGGGACTTTGATGAATTTTGTGATATTTTTTATTAAAATGGCGTATAAGGGTATATATATAAATATATTTTATGCACTGTATATGAGCTGGCGATTTCTAAGTCTGTGGTTCCGAGAGGGGGTAACCAGGCTCACTAATAAAGGTCAAGCCACTTGGCTGCCAGAATGCCCTGATTCAGCACAGACCAGAAAGGCATTGTGATAAGCGTATCCCCGGTATAGTCAGGGGTTAATGGGAGTCGTCCCCGTCCCCCCAGTATACGCCCAGAGCCATGGACCCGGTACTTGTGGTTCGGACTGTCTCCAACCAGCCATAATGTTGTGAGAGTGAAATTATGTCTAAGTCCAGCTTTGGTACATTAGAAGCAACTCTGAAACTTAACCTAAGCGTTTTTCGAAGCTACTTTTTGGCTAACTTCTTATGGAAGGTCTAGGAGCTCTGAAAATGAACGTGCGCGTCTTTCACTCTTCCCGAGGGACTCAGAAGAATTTTGTGATATTTTTTATTAAAATGGCGTATAAGGGTATATATATAAATATATTTTATGCACTGTATATGAGCTGGCGATTTCTAGTCTGTGGTTCCGAGAGGGGGTAACCAGGCTCACTAATAAAGGTCAAGCCACTTGGCTGCCAGAATGCCCTGCTTCAGCACAGACCAGAAAGGCATTGTGATAAGCGTATCCCCGGTATAGTCAGGGGTTAATGGGAGTCGTCCCCGTCCCCCCAGTATACGGCCAGAACCATGGACCCGGTACTTGTGGTTCGGACTCTCTCCAACCAGCCATAATGTTCTGAGAGTGAAATTATGTCTAAGTCCAGCTTTGGTACATTAGAAGCAACTCTGAAACTTAACCTAAGCGTTTTTCGAAGCTACTTTTTGGCTAACTTCTTATAGGAAGGTCTAGGAGCTCTGAAAATGAACGTGCGCGTCTTTCTCTCTTCCCGAGGGACTTAGAAGAATTTTGTGATATTTTTTATTAAAATGGTGTATAAGGGTATATATATAAATATATTTTATGCACTGTATATGAGCTGGCGATTTCTAGTCTGTGGTTCCGAGAGGGGGTAACCAGGCTCACTAATAAAGGTCAAGCCACTTGGCTGCCAGAATGCCCTGCTTCAGCACAGACCAGAAAGGCATTGTGATAAGCGTATCCCCGGTATAGTCAGGGGTTAATGGGAGTCGTCCCCGTCCCCCCAGTATACGGCCAGAACCATGGACCCGGTACTTGTGGTTCGGACTCTCTCCAACCAGCCATAATGTTGTGAGAGTGAAATTATGTCTAAGTCCAGCTTTGGTACATTAGAAGCAACTCTGAAACTTAACCTAAGCGTTTTTCGAAGCTACTTTTTGGCTAACTTCTTATAGGAAGGTCTAGGAGCTCTGAAAATGAACATGCGCGTCTTTCACTCTTCCCGAGGGACTTTGATGAATTTTGTGATATTTTTTATTAAAATGGCGTATAAGGGTATATATATAAATATATTTTATGCACTGTATATGAGCTGGCGATTTCTAAGTCTGTGGTTCCGAGAGGGGGTAACCAGGCTCACTAATAAAGGTCAAGCCACTTGGCTGCCAGAATGCCCTGATTCAGCACAGACCAGAAAGGCATTGTGATAAGCGTATCCCCGGTATAGTCAGGGGTTAATGGGAGTCGTCCCCGTCCCCCCAGTATACGCCCAGAACCATGGACCCGGTACTTGTGGTTCGGACTCTCTCCAACCAGCCATAATGTTGTGAGAGTGAAATTATGTCTAAGTCCAGCTTTGGTACATTAGAAGCAACTCTGAAACTTAACCTAAGCGTTTTTCGAAGCTACTTTTTGGCTAACTTCTTATAGGAAGGTCTAGGAGCTCTGAAAATGAACATGCGCGTCTTTCACTCTTCCCGAGGGACTTTGATGAATTTTGTGATATTTTTTATTAAAATGGTGTATAAGGGTATATATATAAATATATTTTATGCACTGTATATGAGCTGGCGATTTCTAAGTCTGTGGTTCCGAGAGGGGGTAACCAGGCTCACTAATAAAGGTCAAGCCACTTGGCTGCCAGAATGCCCTGCTTCAGCATAGACCAGAAAGGCATTGTGATAAGCGTATCCCCGGTATAGTCAGGGGTTAATGGGAGTCATCCCCGTCCCCCCAGTATACGGCCAGAACCATTGACCCGATACTTGTGGTTCGGACTGTCTCCAACCAGCCATAATGTTGTGAGAGTGAAATTATGTCTAAGTCCAGCTTTGGTACATTAGAAGCAACTCTGAAACTTAACCTAAGCATTTTTCGAAGCTACTTTTTGGCTAACTTCTAGGAGCTCTGAAAATGAACGTGCGCGTCTTTCACTCTTCCCGAGGGACTTAGAATAATTTTGTGATATTTTTTATTAAAATGGTGTATAAGGGTATATATATATATATATATATATATATATATATATATATATATATATATATATATTTTATGCACTGTATATGAACTTGCGATGTCTAAGTCTGTGGTTCCGAGAGGGGGTAACCAGGCTCACTAATAAAGGTCAAGCCACTTGGCTGCCAGAATTCCCTGCTTCAGCACAGACCAGAAAGGCATTGTGATAAGCGTATCCCCGGTATAGTCAGGGGTTAATGGGAGTCATCCCCGTCCCCCCAGTATACGGCCAGAACCATGGACCCGATACTTGTGGTTCGGACTGTCTCCAACCAGCCATAATGTTGTGAGAGTGAAATTATGTCTAAGTCCAGCTTTGGTACATTAGAAGCAACTCTGAAACTTAACGTAAGCGTTTTTCGAAGCTACTTTTTGGCTAACTTCTTATAGGAAGGTCTAGGAGCTCTGAAAATGAACGTGCGCATCGTTCACTCTTCCCGAGGGACTTAGAAGAATTTTGTGATATTTTTTATTAAAATGGTGTATAAGGGTATATATATAAATATATTTTATGCACTGTATATGAGCTGGCGATTTCTAAGTCTGTGGTTCCGAGAGGGGGTAACCAGGCTCACTAATAAAGGTCAAGCCACTTGGTTGCCAGAATGCCCTGCTTCAGCACAGACCAGAAAGGCATTGTGATAAGCGTATCCCCGGTATAGTCAGGGGTTAATGGGAGTCGTCCCCGTCCCCCCAGTATACGCCCAGAACCATGGACCCGGTACTTGTGGTTCGGACTGTCTCCAACCAGCCATAATGTTGTGAGAGTGAAATTATGTCTAAGTCCAGCTTTGGTACATTAGAAGCAACTCTGAAACTTAACCTAAGCGTTTTTCGAAGCTACTTTTTGGCTAACTTCTTAAAGGAAGGTCTAGGAGCTCTCAAATTGAACGTACGCGTCTTTCACTCTTCCCGAGGGACTTAGAAGAATTTTGTGATATTTTTTATTAAAATGGTGTATAAGGGTATATATATATATATATATATATATATATATATATATATATATATATATATATATATATATATATATATATATATTTTATGCACTGTATATGAACTGGCGATGTCTAAGTCTGTGGTTCCGAGAGGGGGTAACCAGGCTCACTAATAAAGGTCAAGCCACTTGGCTGCCAGAATGCCCTGCTTCAGCACAGACCAGAAAGGCATTGTGATAAGCGTATCCCCGGTATAGTCAGGGGTTAATGGGAGTCGTCCCCGTCCCCCCAGTATACGCCCAGAACCATGGACCCGGTACTTGTGGTTCGGACTGTCTCCAACCAGCCATAATGTTGTGAGAGTGAAATTATGTCTAAGTCCAGCTTTGGTACATTAGAAGCAACTCTGAAACTTAACCTAAGCGTTTTTCGAAGCTACTTTTTGCTAACTTCTTATAGGAAGATCTAGGAGCTCTGAAAATGAACGTGCGCGTCTTTCACTCTTCCCGAGGGACTTAGAAGAATTTTGTGATATTTTTTATTAAAATGGTGTATAAGGGTATATATATTTATATATTTTATGCACTGTATATGAGCTGGCGATTTCTAAGTCTGTGGTTCCGAGAGGGGGTAACCAGGCTCACTAATAAAGGTCAAGCCACTTGGCTGCCAGAATGCCCTGCTTCAGCACAGACCAGAAAGGCATTGTGATAAGCGTATCCCCGGTATAGTCAGGGGTTAATGGGAGTCGTCCCCGTCCCCCCAGTATACGCCCAGAGCCATGGACCCGGTACTTGTGGTTCGGACTGTCTCCATCCAGCCATAATGTTGTGAGAGTGAAATTATGTCTAAGTCCAGCTTTGGTACATTAGAAGCAACTCTGAAACTTAACCTAAGCGTTTTTCGAAGCTACTTTTTGGCTAACTTTTTATAGGAAGGTCTAGGAGCTCTGAAAATGAACGTGCGCGTCTTTCACTCTTCCCGAGGGACTCAGAAGAATTTTGTGATATTTTTTATTAAAATGGCGTATAAGGGTATATATATAAATATATTTTATGCACTGTATATGAGCTGGCGATTTCTAGTCTGTGGTTCCGAGAGGGGGTAACCAGGCTCACTAATAAAGGTCAAGCCACTTGGCTGCCAGAATGCCCTGCTTCAGCACAGACCAGAAAGGCATTGTGATAAGCGTATCCCCGGTATAGTCAGGGGTTAATGGGAGTCGTCCCCGTCCCCCCAGTATACGGCCAGAACCATGGACCTGGTACTTGTGGTTCGGACTGTCTCCAACCAGCCATAATGTTGTGAGAGTGAAATTATGTCTAAGTCCAGCTTTGGTACATTAGAAGCAACTCTGAAACTTAACCTAAGCGTTTTTCGAAGCTACTTTTTGGCTAACTTTTTATAGGAAGGTCTAGGAGCTCTGAAAATGAACGTGCGCGTCTTTCACTCTTCCCGAGGGACTCAGAAGAATTTTGTGATATTTTTTATTAAAATGGCGTATAAGGGTATATATATAAATATATTTTATGCACTGTACAGTATATGAGCTGGCGATTTCTAAATCTGTGGTTCCGAGAGGGGGTAACCAGGCTCACTAATAAAGGTCAAGCCACTTGGCTGCCAGAATGCCCTGCTTCAGCACAGACCAGAAAGGCATTGTGATAAGCGTATCCCCGGTATAGTCAGGGGTTAATGGGAGTCCGCCCCGTCCCCCCAGTATCCGCCCAGAACCATGGACCCGGTACTTGTGGTTCGGACTCTCTCCAACCAGCCATAATGTTCTGAGAGTGAAATTATGTCTAAGTCCAGCTTTGGTACATTAGAAGCAACTCTGAAACTTAACCTAAGCGTTTTTCGAAGCTACTTTTTGGCTAACTTCTTATAGGAAGGTCTAGGAGCTCTGAAAATGAACGTGCGCGTCTTTCACTCTTCCCGAGGGACTTAGAAGAATTTTGTGATATTTTTTATTAAAATGGTGTATAAGGGTATATATATATATAAATATATTTTATGCACTGTATATGAGCTGGCGATTTCTAAGTCTGTGGTTCCGAGAGGGGGTAACCAGGCTCACTAATAAAGGTCAAGCCACTTGGCTGCCAGAATGCACTGCTTCAGCACAGACCAGAAAGGCATTGTGATAAGCGTATCCCCGGTATAGTCAGGGGTTAATGGGAGTCGTCCCCGTCCCCCCAGTATACGGCCAGAACCATGGACCCGGTACTTGTGGTTCGGACTCTCTCCAACCAGCCATAATGTTGTGAGAGTGAAATTATGTCTAAGTCCAGCTTTGGTACATTAGAAGCAACTCTGAAACTTAACCTAAGCGTTTTTCGAAGCTACTTTTTGGCTAACTTTTTATAGGAAGGTCTAGGAGCTCTGAAAATGAACGTGCGCGTCTTTCACTCTTCCCGAGGGACTCAGAAGAATTTTGTGATATTTTTTATTAAAATGGCGTATAAGGGTATATATATAAATATATTTTATGCACTGTACAGGATATGAGCTGGCGATTTCTAAATCTGTGGTTCCGAGAGGGGGTAACCAGGCTCACTAATAAAGGTCAAGCCACTTGGCTGCCAGAATGCCCTGCTTCAGCACAGACCAGAAAGGCATTGTGATAAGCGTATCCCCGGTATAGTCAGGGGTTAATGGGAGTCGTCCCCGTCCCCCCAGTATACGCCCAGAGCCATGGACCCGGTACTTGTGGTTCGGACTGTCTCCAACCAGCCATAATGTTGTGAGAGTGAAATTATGTCTAAGTCCAGCTTTGGTACATTAGAAGCAACTCTGAAACTTAACCTAAGCGTTTTTCGAAGCTACTTTTTGGCTAACTTCTTATGGAAGGTCTAGGAGCTCTGAAAATGAACGTGCGCGTCTTTCACTCTTCCCGAGGGACTCAGAAGAATTTTGTGATATTTTTTATTAAAATGGCGTATAAGGGTATATATATAAATATATTTTATGCACTGTATATGAGCTGGCGATTTCTAGTCTGTGGTTCCGAGAGGGGGTAACCAGGCTCACTAATAAAGGTCAAGCCACTTGGCTGCCAGAATGCCCTGCTTCAGCACAGACCAGAAAGGCATTGTGATAAGCGTATCCCCGGTATAGTCAGGGGTTAATGGGAGTCGTCCCCGTCCCCCCAGTATACGGCCAGAACCATGGACCCGGTACTTGTGGTTCGGACTGTCTCCAACCAGCCATAATGTTGTGAGAGTGAAATTATGTCTAAGTCCAGCTTTGGTACATTAGAAGCAACTCTGAAACTTAACCTAAGCGTTTTTCGAAGCTACTTTTTGGCTAACTTCTTATAGGAAGGTCTAGGAGCTCTGAAAATGAACATGCGCGTCTTTCACTCTTCCCGAGGGACTTAGAAGAATTTTGTGATATTTTTTATTAAAATGGTGTATAAGGGTATATATATATAAATATATTTTATGCACTGTATATGAGCTGGCGATTTCTAAGTCTGTGGTTCCGAGAGGGGGTAACCAGGCTCACTAATAAAGGTCAAGCCACTTGGGTGCCAGAATGCCCTGCTTCAGCACAGACCAGAAAGGCATTGTGATAAGCGTATCCCCGGTATAGTCAGGGGTTAATGGGAGTCGTCCCCGTCCCCCCAGTATACGGCCAGAACCATGGACCCGGTACTTGTGGTTCGGACTCTCTCCAACCAGCCATAATGTTGTGAGAGTGAAATTATGTCTAAGTCCAGCTTTGGTACATTAGAAGCAACTCTGAAACTTAACCTAAGCGTTTTTCGAAGCTACTTTTTGGCTAACTTTTTATAGGAAGGTCTAGGAGCTCTGAAAATGAACGTGCGCGTCTTTCACTCTTCCCGAGGGACTCAGAAGAATTTTGTGATATTTTTTATTAAAATGGCGTATAAGGGTATATATATAAATATATTTTATGCACTGTACAGTATATGAGCTGGCGATTTCTAAATCTGTGGTTCCGAGAGGGGGTAACCAGGCTCACTAATAAAGGTCAAGCCACTTGGCTGCCAGAATGCCCTGCTTCAGCACAGACCAGAAAGGCATTGTGATAAGCGTATCCCCGGTATAGTCAGGGGTTAATGGGAGTCCCCCCCGTCCCCCCAGTATCCGCCCAGAACCATGGACCCGGTACTTGTGGTTCGGACTCTCTCCAACCAGCCATAATGTTCTGAGAGTGAAATTATGTCTAAGTCCAGCTTTGGTACATTAGAAGCAACTCTGAAACTTAACCTAAGCGTTTTTCGAAGCTACTTTTTGGCTAACTTCTTATAGGAAGGTCTAGGAGCTCTGAAAATGAACGTGCGCGTCTTTCTCTCTTCCCGAGGGACTTAGAAGAATTTTGTGATATTTTTTATTAAAATGGTGTATAAGGGTATATATATAAATATATTTTATGCACTGTATATGAGCTGGCGATTTCTAGTCTGTGGTTCCGAGAGGGGGTAACCAGGCTCACTAATAAAGGTCAAGCCACTTGGCTGCCAGAATGCCCTGCTTCAGCACAGACCAGAAAGGCATTGTGATAAGCGTATCCCCGGTATAGTCAGGGGTTAATGGGAGTCGTCCCCGTCCCCCCAGTATACGGCCAGAACCATGGACCCGGTACTTGTGGTTCGGACTCTCTCCAACCAGCCATAATGTTGTGAGAGTGAAATTATGTCTAAGTCCAGCTTTGGTACATTAGAAGCAACTCTGAAACTTAACCTAAGCGTTTTTCGAAGCTACTTTTTGGCTAACTTCTTATAGGAAGGTCTAGGAGCTCTGAAAATGAACATGCGCGTCTTTCACTCTTCCCGAGGGACTTTGATGAATTTTGTGATATTTTTTATTAAAATGGCGTATAAGGGTATATATATAAATATATTTTATGCACTGTATATGAGCTGGCGATTTCTAAGTCTGTGGTTCCGAGAGGGGGTAACCAGGCTCACTAATAAAGGTCAAGCCACTTGGCTGCCAGAATGCCCTGATTCAGCACAGACCAGAAAGGCATTGTGATAAGCGTATCCCCGGTATAGTCAGGGGTTAATGGGAGTCGTCCCCGTCCCCCCAGTATACGCCCAGAACCATGGACCCGGTACTTGTGGTTCGGACTGTCTCCAACCAGCCATAAAGTTGTGAGAGTGAAATTATGTCTAAGTCCAGCTTTGGTACATTAGAAGCAACTCTGAAACTTAACCTAAGCGTTTTTCGAAGCTACTTTTTGGCTAACTTCTTATAGGAAGGTCTAGGAGCTCTGAAAATGAACGTGCGCGTCTTTCACTCTTCCCGAGGGACTTAGAAGAATTTTGTGATATTTTTTATTAAAATGGTGTATAAGGGTATATATATAAATATATTTTATGCACTGTATATGAGCTGGCGATTTCTAAGTCTGTGGTTCCGAGAGGGGGTAACCAGGCTCACTAATAAAGGTCAAGCCACTTGGCTGCCAGAATGCCCTGCTTCAGCATAGACCAGAAAGGCATTGTGATAAGCGTATCCCCGGTATAGTCAGGGGTTAATGGGAGTCATCCCCGTCCCCCCAGTATACGGCCAGAACCATTGACCCGATACTTGTGGTTCGGACTGTCTCCAACCAGCCATAATGTTGTGAGAGTGAAATTATGTCTAAGTCCAGCTTTGGTACATTAGAAGCAACTCTGAAACTTAACCTAAGCATTTTTCGAAGCTACTTTTTGGCTAACTTCTAGGAGCTCTGAAAATGAACGTGCGCGTCTTTCACTCTTCCCGAGGGACTTAGAAGAATTTTGTGATATTTTTTTATTAAAATGGTATATAAGGGTATATATATAAATATATTTTATGCACTGTATATGAGCTGGCGATTTCTAAGTCTGTGGTTCCGAGAGGGGGTAACCAGGCTCACTAATAAAGGTCAAGCCACTTGGCTGCCAGAATGCCCTGCTTCAGCACAGACCAGAAAGGCATTGTGATAAGCGTATCCCCGGTATAGTCAGGGGTTAATGGGAGTCGTCCCCGTCCCCCCAGTATACGCCCAGAACCATGGACCCGGTACTTGTGGTTCGGACTCTCTCCAACCAGCCATAATGTTGTGAGAGTGAAATTATGTCTAAGTCCAGCTTTGGTACATTAGAAGCAACTCTGAAACTTAACCTAAGCGTTTTTCGAAGCTACTTTTTTGCTAACTTCTTATAGGAAGGTCTAGGAGCTCTGAAAATTAATGTGCGCGTCTTTCACTCTTCCCGAGGGACTCAGAAGAATTTTGTGATATTTTTTATTAAAATGGCGTATAAGGGTATATATATAAATATATTTTATGCACTGTACAGTATATGAGCTGGCGATTTCTAAATCTGTGGTTCCGAGAGGGGGTAACCAGGCTCACTAATAAAGGTCAAGCCACTTGGCTGCCAGAATGCCCTGCTTCAGCACAGACCAGAAAGGCATTGTGATAAGCGTATCCCCGGTATAGTCAGGGGTTAATGGGAGTCGTCCCCGTCCCCCCAGTATACGCCCAGAACCATGGACCCGGTACTTGTGGTTCGGACTGTCTCCAACCAGCCATAATGTTGTGAGAGTGAAATTATGTCTAAGTCCAGCTTTGGTACATTAGATGCAACTCTGAAACTTAACCTAAGCGTTTTTCGAAGCTACTTTTTGGCTAACTTCTTATAGGAAGGTCTAGGAGCTCTGAAAATGAACGTGCGCGTCTTTCACTCTTCCCGAGGGACTTAGAAGAATTTTGTGATATTTTTTATTAAAATGGTGTATAAGGGTAAATATATAAATATATTTTATGCACTGTATATGAGCTGGCGATTTCTAAGTCTGTGGTTCCGAGAGGGGGTAACCAGGCTCACTAATAAAGGTCAAGCCACTTGGTTGCCAGAATGACCTGATTCAGCACAGACCAGAAAGGCATTGTGATAGCGTATCCCCGGTATAGTCAGGGGTTAATGGGAGTCGTCCCCGTCCCCCAAGTATACTGCACCGACACACTTTATTCGAGCAAATACCCAGTATGTACCTGGCAGATACCTGGAATGCGCCGCTCCTCACCTCTGACAAGCCCCGTTGCGTTTGCCTTCCCAGCCTGGGTTCATGCCTGGCTGACGGGCGGCTGATCTGTTAAATGATAATGATTAGGATTTAATAGGCTGCAATGCTTCGCGTGTCTACCAGATGGCATAAATTCATGAATTGTAATGCAGTATATATATATATACTGTGCAGTATTGCAGCCAGCGGGAATAAAATGCTTCAATCCCTGCCTGGAAAATACCTCAATGCACTCGGGCAGAAAACAGTCACAAACCTCAATACACCCGGGTATACCCGAATTCGTGGGACTAGCCGAGCTCGAATAAAGTGTGTCGCCAGTGTACGGCCAGAACCATGGACCCGGTACTTGTGGTTCGGACTCTCTCCAACCAGCCATAATGTTGTGAGAGTGAAATTATGTCTAAGTCCAGCTTTGGTACATTAGAAGCAACTCTGAAACTTAACCTAAGCGTTTTTCGAAGCTACTTTTTGGCTAACTTTTTATAGGAAGGTCTAGGAGCTCTGAAAATGAACGTGCGCGTCTTTCACTCTTCCCGAGGGACTCAGAAGAATTTTGTGATATTTTTTATTAAAATGGCGTATAAGGGTATATATATAAATATATTTTATGCACTGTATATGAGCTGGCGATTTCTAGTCTGTGGTTCCGAGAGGGGGTAACCAGGCTCACTAATAAAGGTCAAGCCACTTGGCTGCCAGAATGCCCTGCTTCAGCACAGACCAGAAAGGCATTGTGATAAGCGTATCCCCGGTATAGTCAGGGGTTAATGGGAGTCGTCCCCGTCCCCCCAGTATACGGCCAGAACCATGGACCCGGTACTTGTGGTTCGGACTGTCTCCAACCAGCCATAATGTTGTGAGAGTGAAATTATGTCTAAGTCCAGCTTTGGTACATTAGAAGCAACTCTGAAACTTAACCTAAGCGTTTTTCGAAGCTACTTTTTGGCTAACTTCTTATAGGAAGGTCTAGGAGCTCTGAAAATGAACATGCGCGTCTTTCACTCTTCCCGAGGGACTTAGAAGAATTTTGTGATATTTTTTATTAAAATGGCGTATAAGGGTATATATATAAATATATTTTATGCACTGTATATGAGCTGGCGATTTCTAAGTCTGTGGTTCCGAGAGGGGGTAACCAGGCTCACTAATAAAGGTCAAGCCACTTGGCTGCCAGAATGCCCTGATTCAGCACAGACCAGAAAGGCATTGTGATAAGCGTATCCCCGGTATAGTCAGGGGTTAATGGGAGTCGTCCCCGTCCCCCCAGTATACGCCCAGAACCATGGACCCGGTACTTGTGGTTCGGACTGTCTCCAACCAGCCATAAAGTTGTGAGAGTGAAATTATGTCTAAGTCCAGCTTTGGTACATTAGAAGCAACTCTGAAACTTAACCTAAGCGTTTTTCGAAGCTACTTTTTGGCTAACTTCTTATAGGAAGGTCTAGGAGCTCTGAAAATGAACGTGCGCGTCTTTCACTCTTCCCGAGGGACTTAGAAGAATTTTGTGATATTTTTTATTAAAATGGTGTATAAGGGTATATATATAAATATATTTTATGCACTGTATATGAGCTGGCGATTTCTAAGTCTGTGGTTCCGAGAGGGGGTAACCAGGCTCACTAATAAAGGTCAAGCCACTTGGCTGCCAGAATGCCCTGCTTCAGCATAGACCAGAAAGGCATTGTGATAAGCGTATCCCCGGTATAGTCAGGGGTTAATGGGAGTCATCCCCGTCCCCCCAGTATACGGCCAGAACCATTGACCCGATACTTGTGGTTCGGACTGTCTCCAACCAGCCATAATGTTGTGAGAGTGAAATTATGTCTAAGTCCAGCTTTGGTACATTAGAAGCAACTCTGAAACTTAACCTAAGCATTTTTCGAAGCTACTTTTTGGCTAACTTCTAGGAGCTCTGAAAATGAACGTGCGCGTCTTTCACTCTTCCCGAGGGACTTAGAAGAATTTTGTGATATTTTTTTATTAAAATGGTGTATAAGGGTATATATATAAATATATTTTATGCACTGTATATGAGCTGGCGATTTCTAAGTCTGTGGTTCCGAGAGGGGGTAACCAGGCTCACTAATAAAGGTCAAGCCACTTGGCTGCCAGAATGCCCTGCTTCAGCACAGACCAGAAAGGCATTGTGATAAGCGTATCCCCGGTATAGTCAGGGGTTAATGGGAGTCGTCCCCGTCCCCCCAGTATACGCCCAGAACCATGGACCCGGTACTTGTGGTTCGGACTCTCTCCAACCAGCCATAATGTTGTGAGAGTGAAATTATGTCTAAGTCCAGCTTTGGTACATTAGAAGCAACTCTGAAACTTAACCTAAGCGTTTTTCGAAGCTACTTTTTTGCTAACTTCTTA
Source organism: Ascaphus truei (assembly GCF_040206685.1). Lineage (NCBI taxonomy): Eukaryota > Metazoa > Chordata > Amphibia > Anura > Ascaphidae > Ascaphus > Ascaphus truei. Next base: position 280,550,453 of record NC_134483.1, read on the forward strand.
TAGGAAGGTCTAGGAGCTCTGAAAATTAATGTGCGCGTCTTTCACTCTTCCCGAGGGACTCAGAAGAATTTTGTGATATTTTTTATTAAAATGGCGTATAAGGGTATATATATAAATATATTTTATGCACTGTACAGTATATGAGCTGGCGATTTCTAAATCTGTGGTTCCGAGAGGGGGTAACCAGGCTCACTAATAAAGGTCAAGCCACTTGGCTGCCAGAATGCCCTGCTTCAGCACAGACCAGAAAGGCATTGTGATAAGCGTATCCCCGGTATAGTCAGGGGTTAATGGGAGTCGTCCCCGTCCCCCCAGTATACGCCCAGAACCATGGACCCGGTACTTGTGGTTCGGACTGTCTCCAACCAGCCATAATGTTGTGAGAGTGAAATTATGTCTAAGTCCAGCTTTGGTACATTAGATGCAACTCTGAAACTTAACCTAAGCGTTTTTCGAAGCTACTTTTTGGCTAACTTCTTATAGGAAGGTCTAGGAGCTCTGAAAATGAACGTGCGCGTCTTTCACTCTTCCCGAGGGACTTAGAAGAATTTTGTGATATTTTTTATTAAAATGGTGTATAAGGGTAAATATATAAATATATTTTATGCACTGTATATGAGCTGGCGATTTCTAAGTCTGTGGTTCCGAGAGGGGGTAACCAGGCTCACTAATAAAGGTCAAGCCACTTGGTTGCCAGAATGACCTGCTTCAGCACAGACCAGAAAGGCATTGTGATAGCGTATCCCCGGTATAGTCAGGGGTTAATGGGAGTCGTCCCCGTCCCCCAAGTATACGGCCAGAACCATGGACCCGGTACTTGTGGTTCGGACTCTCTCCAACCAGCCATAATGTTGTGAGAGTGAAATTATGTCTAAGTCCAGCTTTGGTACATTAGAAGCAACTCTGAAACTTAACCTAAGCGTTTTTCGAAGCTACTTTTTGGCTAACTTCTTATAGGAAGGTCTAGGAGCTCTGAAAATGAACGTGCGCGTCTTTCACTCTTCCCGAGGGACTTAGAAGAATTTTGTGATATTTTTTATTAAAATGGCGTATAAGGGTATATATATAAATATATTTTATGCACTGTATATGAGCTGGCGATTTCTAGTCTGTGGTTCCGAGAGGGGGTAACCAGGCTCACTAATAAAGGTCAAGCCACTTGGCTGCCAGAATGCCCTGCTTCAGCACAGACCAGAAAGGCATTGTGATAAGCGTATCCCCGGTATAGTCAGGGGTTAATGGGAGTCGTCCCCGTCCCCCCAGTATACGGCCAGAACCATGGACCCGGTACTTGTGGTTCGGACTGTCTCCAACCAGCCATAATGTTGTGAGAGTGAAATTATGTCTAAGTCCAGCTTTGGTACATTAGAAGCAACTCTGAAACTTAACCTAAGCGTTTTTCGAAGCTACTTTTTGGCTAACTTCTTATAGGAAGGTCTAGGAGCTCTGAAAATGAACATGCGCGTCTTTCACTCTTCCCGAGGGACTTAGAAGAATTTTGTGATATTTTTTATTAAAATGGCGTATAAGGGTATATATATAAATATATTTTATGCACTGTATATGAGCTGGCGATTTCTAAGTCTGTGGTTCCGAGAGGGGGTAACCAGGCTCACTAATAAAGGTCAAGCCACTTGGCTGCCAGAATGCCCTGCTTCAGCACAGACCAGAAAGGCATTGTGATAAGCGTATCCCCGGTATAGTCAGGGGTTAATGGGAGTCCGCCCCGTCCCCCCAGTATCCGCCCAGAACCATGGACCCGGTACTTGTGGTTCGGACTCTCTCCAACCAGCCATAATGTTCTGAGAGTGAAATTATGTCTAAGTCCAGCTTTGGTACATTAGAAGCAACTCTGAAACTTAACCTAAGCGTTTTTCGAAGCTACTTTTTGGCTAACTTCTTATAGGAAGGTCTAGAAGCTCTGAAAATGAACGTGCGCGTCTTTCACTCTTCCCGAGGGACTTAGAAGAATTTTGTGATATTTTTTATTAAAATGGTGTATAAGGGTATATATATATAAATATATTTTATGCACTGTATATGAGCTGGCGATTTCTAAGTCTGTGGTTCCGAGAGGGGGTAACCAGGCTCACTAATAAAGGTCAAGCCACTTGGGTGCCAGAATGCCCTGCTTCAGCACAGACCAGAAAGGCATTGTGATAAGCGTATCCCCGGTATAGTCAGGGGTTAATGGGAGTCGTCCCCGTCCCCCCAGTATACGGCCAGAACCATGGACCCGGTACTTGTGTTTCGGACTCTCTCCAACCAGCCATAATGTTGTGAGAGTGAAATTATGTCTAAGTCCAGCTTTGGTACATTAGAAGCAACTCTGAAACTTAACCTAAGCGTTTTTCGAAGCTACTTTTTGGCTAACTTTTTATAGGAAGGTCTAGGAGCTCTGAAAATGAACGTGCGCGTCTTTCACTCTTCCCGAGGGACTCAGAAGAATTTTGTGATATTTTTTATTAAAATGGCGTATAAGGGTATATATATAAATATATTTTATGCACTGTACAGTATATGAGCTGGCGATTTCTAAATCTGTGGTTCCGAGAGGGGGTAACCAGGCTCACTAATAAAGGTCAAGCCACTTGGCTGCCAGAATGCCCTGCTTCAGCACAGACCAGAAAGGCATTGTGATAAGCGTATCCCCGGTATAGTCAGGGGTTAATGGGAGTCCCCCCCGTCCCCCCAGTATCCGCCCAGAACCATGGACCCGGTACTTGTGGTTCGGACTCTCTCCAACCAGCCATAATGTTCTGAGAGTGAAATTATGTCTAAGTCCAGCTTTGGTACATTAGAAGCAACTCTGAAACTTAACCTAAGCGTTTTTCGAAGCTACTTTTTGGCTAACTTCTTATAGGAAGGTCTAGGAGCTCTGAAAATGAACGTGCGCGTCTTTCTCTCTTCCCGAGGGACTTAGAAGAATTTTGTGATATTTTTTATTAAAATGGTGTATAAGGGTATATATATAAATATATTTTATGCACTGTATATGAGCTGGCGATTTCTAGTCTGTGGTTCCGAGAGGGGGTAACCAGGCTCACTAATAAAGGTCAAGCCACTTGGCTGCCAGAATGCCCTGCTTCAGCACAGACCAGAAAGGCATTGTGATAAGCGTATCCCCGGTATAGTCAGGGGTTAATGGGAGTCGTCCCCGTCCCCCCAGTATACGGCCAGAACCATGGACCCGGTACTTGTGGTTCGGACTCTCTCCAACCAGCCATAATGTTGTGAGAGTGAAATTATGTCTAAGTCCAGCTTTGGTACATTAGAAGCAACTCTGAAACTTAACCTAAGCGTTTTTCGAAGCTACTTTTTGGCTAACTTCTTATAGGAAGGTCTAGGAGCTCTGAAAATGAACATGCGCGTCTTTCACTCTTCCCGAGGGACTTTGATGAATTTTGTGATATTTTTTATTAAAATGGCGTATAAGGGTATATATATAAATATATTTTATGCACTGTATATGAGCTGGCGATTTCTAAGTCTGTGGTTCCGAGAGGGGGTAACCAGGCTCACTAATAAAGGTCAAGCCACTTGGCTGCCAGAATGCCCTGATTCAGCACAGACCAGAAAGGCATTGTGATAAGCGTATCCCCGGTATAGTCAGGGGTTAATGGGAGTCGTCCCCGTCCCCCCAGTATACGCCCAGAACCATGGACCCGGTACTTGTGGTTCGGACTGTCTCCAACCAGCCATAAAGTTGTGAGAGTGAAATTATGTCTAAGTCCAGCTTTGGTACATTAGAAGCAACTCTGAAACTTAACCTAAGCGTTTTGCGAAGCTACTTTTTGGCTAACTTCTTATAGGAAGGTCTAGGAGCTCTGAAAATGAACGTGCGCGTCTTTCACTCTTCCCGAGGGACTTAGAAGAATTTTGTGATATTTTTTATTAAAATGGTGTATAAGGGTATATATATAAATATATTTTATGCACTGTATATGAGCTGGCGATTTCTAAGTCTGTGGTTCCGAGAGGGGGTAACCAGGCTCACTAATAAAGGTCAAGCCACTTGGCTGCCAGAATGCCCTGCTTCAGCATAGACCAGAAAGGCATTGTGATAAGCGTATCCCCGGTATAGTCAGGGGTTAATGGGAGTCATCCCCGTCCCCCCAGTATACGGCCAGAACCATTGACCCGATACTTGTGGTTCGGACTGTCTCCAACCAGCCATAATGTTGTGAGAGTGAAATTATGTCTAAGTCCAGCTTTGGTACATTAGAAGCAACTCTGAAACTTAACCTAAGCATTTTTCGAAGCTACTTTTTGGCTAACTTCTAGGAGCTCTGAAAATGAACGTGCGCGTCTTTCACTCTTCCCGAGGGACTTAGAAGAATTTTGTGATATTTTTTTATTAAAATGGTGTATAAGGGTATACAGTATATATAAATATATTTTATGCACTGTATATGAGCTGGCGATTTCTAAGTCTGTGGTTCCGAGAGGGGGTAACCAGGCTCACTAATAAAGGTCAAGCCACTTGGCTGCCAGAATGCCCTGCTTCAGCACAGACCAGAAAGGCATTGTGATAAGCGTATCCCCGGTATAGTCAGGGGTTAATGGGAGTCGTCCCCGTCCCCCCAGTATACGGCCAGAACCATGGACCCGGTACTTGTGGTTCGGACTGTCTCCAACCAGCCATAATGTTGTGAGAGTGAAATTATGTCTAAGTCCAGCTTTGGTACATTAGATGCAACTCTGAAACTTAACCTAAGCGTTTTTCGAAGCTACTTTTTGGCTAACTTCTTATAGGAAGGTCTAGGAGCTCTGAAAATGAACGTGCGCGTCTTTCACTCTTCCCGAGGGACTTAGAAGAAGTTTGTGATATTTTTTATTAAAATGGTGTATAAGGGTATATATATAAATATATTTTATGCACTGTATATGAGCTGGCGATTTCTACGTCTGTGGTTCCGAGAGGGGGTAACCAGGCTCACTAATAAAGGTCAAGCCACTTGGCTGCCAGAATGCCCTGCTTCAGCACAGACCAGAAAGGCATTGTGATAAGCGTATCCCCGGTATAGTCAGGGGTTAATGGGAGTCGTCCCCGTCCCCCCAGTATACGGCCAGAACCATGGACCCGGTACTTGTGGTTCGGACTGTCTCCAACCAGCCATAATGTTGTGAGAGTGAAATTATGTCTAAGTCCAGCTTTGGTACATTAGATGCAACTCTGAAACTTAACCTAAGCGTTTTTCGAAGCTACTTTTTGGCTAACTTCTTATAGGAAGGTCTAGGAGCTCTGAAAATGAACGTGCGCGTCTTTCACTCTTCCCGAGGGACTCAGAAGAATTTTGTGATATTTTTTATTAAAATGGCGTATAAGGGTATATATATAAATATATTTTATGCACTGTACAGTATATGAGCTGGCGATTTCTAAATCTGTGGTTCCGAGAGGGGGTAACCAGGCTCACTAATAAAGGTCAAGCCACTTGGCTGCCAGAATGCCCTGCTTCAGCACAGACCAGAAAGGCATTGTGATAAGCGTATCCCCGGTATAGTCAGGGGTTAATGGGAGTCGTCCCCGTCCCCCCAGTATACGGCCAGAACCATGGACCCGGTACTTGTGGTTCGGACTGTCTCCAACCAGCCATAATGTTGTGAGAGTGAAATTATGTCTAAGTCCAGCTTTGGTACATTAGATGCAACTCTGAAACTTAACCTAAGCGTTTTTCGAAGCTACTTTTTGGCTAACTTCTTATAGGAAGGTCTAGGAGCTCTGAAAATGAACGTGCGCGTCTTTAACTCTTCCCGAGGGACTTAGAAGAATTTTGTGATATTTTTTATTAAAATGGTGTATAAGGGTATATATATATAAATATATTTTATGCACTGTATATGAGCTGGCGATTTCTAAGTCTGTGGTTCCGAGAGGGGGTAACCAGGCTCACTAATAAAGGTCAAGCCACTTGGCTGCCAGAATGCCCTGCTTCAGCACAGACCAGAAAGGCATTGTGATAAGCGTATCCCCGGTATAGTCCGGGGTTAATGGGAGTCCCCCCCGTCCCCCCAGTATCCGCCCAGAACCATGGACCCGGTACTTGTGGTTCGGACTCTCTCCAACCAGCCATAATGTTCTGAGAGTGAAATTATGTCTAAGTCCAGCTTTGGTACATTAGAAGCAACTCTGAAACTTAACCTAAGCGTTTTTCGAAGCTACTTTTTGGCTAACTTCTTATAGGAAGGTCTAGGAGCTCTGAAAATGAACGTGCGCGTCTTTCACTCTTCCCGAGGGACTTAGAAGAATTTTGTGAAATTTTTTATTAAAATGGTGTATAAGGGTATATATATAAATATATTTTATGCACTGTATATGAGCTGGCGATTTCTAAGTCTGTGGTTCCGAGAGGGGGTAACCAGGCTCACTAATAAAGGTCAAGCCACTTGGCTGCCAGAATGCCCTGCTTCAGCACAGACCAGAAAGGCATTGTGATAAGCGTATCCCCGGTATAGTCAGGGGTTAATGGGAGTCGTCCCCGTCCCCCCAGTATACGGCCAGAACCATGGACCCGGTACTTGTGGTTCGGACTGTCTCCAACCAGCCATAATGTTGTGAGAGTGAAATTATGTCTAAGTCCAGCTTTGGTACATTAGATGCAACTCTGAAACTTAACCTAAGCGTTTTTCGAAGCTACTTTTTGGCTAACTTCTTATAGGAAGGTCTAGGAGCTCTGAAAATGAACGTGCGCGTCTTTCACTCTTCCCGAGGGACTTAGAAGAATTTTGTGATAATTTTTATTAAAATGGTGTATAAGGGTATATATATATAAATATATTTTATGCACTGTATATGAGCTGGCGATTTCTAAGTCTGTGGTTCCGAGAGGGGGTAACCAGGCTCACTAATAAAGGTCAAGCCACTTGGCTGCCAGAATGCCCTGCTTCAGCACAGACCAGAAAGGCATTGTGATAAGCGTATCCCCGGTATAGTCAGGGGTTAATGGGAGTCCCCCCCGTCCCCCCAGTATCCGCCCAGAACCATGGACCCTGTACTTGTGGTTCGGACTCTCTCCAACCAGCCATAATGTTCTGAGAGTGAAATTATGTCTAAGTCCAGCTTTGGTACATTAGAAGCAACTCTGAAACTTAACCTAAGCGTTTTTCGAAGCTACTTTTTGGCTAACTTCTTATAGGAAGGTCTAGGAGCTCTGAAAATAAACGTGCGCGTCTTTCACTCTTCCCGAGGGACTTAGAAGAATTTTGTGATATTTTTTATTAAAATGGTGTATAAGGGTATATATATAAATATATTTTATGCACTGTATATGAGCTGGCGATTTCTAAGTCTGTGGTTCCGAGAGGGGGTAACCAGGCTCACTAATAAAGGTCAAGCCACTTGGCTGCCAGAATGCCCTGCTTCAGCACAGACCAGAAAGGCATTGTGATAAGCGTATCCCCGGTATAGTCAGGGGTTAATGGGAGTCGTCCCCGTCCCCCCAGTATACGGCCAGAACCATGGACCCGGTACTTGTGGTTCGGACTCTCTCCAACCAGCCATAATGTTCTGAGAGTGAAATTATGTCTAAGTCCAGCTTTGGTACATTAGAAGCAACTCTGAAACTTAACCTAAGCGTTTTTCGAAGCTACTTTTTGGCTAACTTCTTATAGGAAGGTCTAGGAGCTCTGAAAATGAACGTGCGCGTCTTTCACTCTTCCCGAGGGACTTAGAAGAATTTTGTGATATTTTTTATTAAAATGGTGTATAAGGGTATATATATATAAATATATTTTATGCACTGTATATGAGCTGGCGATTTCTAAGTCTGTGGTTCCGAGAGGGGGTAACCAGGCTCACTAATAAAGGTCAAGCCACTTGGCTGCCAGAATGCCCTGCTTCAGCACAGACCAGAAAGGCATTGTGATAAGCGTATCCCCGGTATAGTCAGGGGTTAATGGGAGTCCCCCCCGTCCCCCCAGTATCCGCCCAGAACCATGGACCCGGTACTTGTGGTTCGGACTCTCTCCAACCAGCCATAATGTTCTGAGAGTGAAATTATGTCTAAGTCCAGCTTTGGTACATTAGAAGCAACTCTGAAACTTAACCTAAGCGTTTTTCGAAGCTACTTTTTGGCTAACTTCTTATAGGAAGGTCTAGGAGCTCTGAAAATGAACGTGCGCGTCTTTCACTCTTCCCGAGGGACTTAGAAGAATTTTGTGATATTTTTTATTAAAATGGTGTATAAGGGTATATATATAAATATATTTTATGCACTGTATATGAGCTGGCGATTTCTAAGTCTGTGGTTCCGAGAGGGGGTAACCAGGCTCACTAATAAAGGTCAAGCCACTTGGCTGCCAGAATGCCCTGCTTCAGCACAGACCAGAAAGGCATTGTGATAAGCGTATCCCCGGTATAGTCAGGGGTTAATGGGAGTCGTCCCCGTCCCCCCAGTATACGGCCAGAACCATGGACCCGGTACTTGTGGTTCGGACTGTCTCCAACCAGCCATAATGTTGTGAGAGTGAAATTATGTCTAAGTCCAGCTTTGGTACATTAGAAGCAACTCTGAAACTTAACCTAAGCGTTTTTCGAAGCTACTTTTTGGCTAACTTCTTATAGGAAGGTCTAGGAGCTCTGAAAATGAACATGCGCGTCTTTCACTCTTCCCGAGGGACTTAGAAGAATTTTGTGATATTTTTTATTAAAATGGCGTATAAGGGTATATATATAAATATATTTTATGCACTGTATATGAGCTGGCGATTTCTAAGTCTGTGGTTCCGAGAGGGGGTAACCAGGCTCACTAATAAAGGTCAAGCCACTTGGCTGCCAGAATGCCCTGCTTCAGCACAGACCAGAAAGGCATTGTGATAAGCGTATCCCCGGTATAGTCAGGGGTTAATGGGAGTCGTCCCCGTCCCCCCAGTATACGGCCAGAACCATGGACCCGGTACTTGTGGTTCGGACTCTCTCCAACCAGCCATAATGTTGTGAGAGTGAAATTATGTCTAAGTCCAGCTTTGGTACATTAGAAGCAACTCTGAAACTTAACCTAAGCGTTTTTCGAAGCTACTTTTTGGCTAACTTCTTATAGGAAGGTCTAGGAGCTCTGAAAATGAACATGCGCGTCTTTCACTCTTCCCGAGGGACTTAGAAGAATTTTGTGATATTTTTTATTAAAATGGCGTATAAGGGTATATATATAAATATATTTTATGCACTGTATATGAGCTGGCGATTTCTAAGTCTGTGGTTCCGAGAGGGGGTAACCAGGCTCACTAATAAAGGTCAAGCCACTTGGCTGCCAGAATGCCCTGCTTCAGCACAGACCAGAAAGGCATTGTGATAAGCGTATCCCCGGTATAGTCAGGGGTTAATGGGAGTCGTCCCCGTCCCCCCAGTATACGGCCAGAACCATGGACCCGGTACTTGTGGTTCGGACTCTCTCCAACCAGCCATAATGTTGTGAGAGTGAAATTATGTCTAAGTCCAGCTTTGGTACATTAGAAGCAACTCTGAAACTTAACCTAAGCGTTTTTCGAAGCTACTTTTTGGCTAACTTTTTATAGGAAGGTCTAGGAGCTCTGAAAATGAACGTGCGCGTCTTTCACTCTTCCCGAGGGACTCAGAAGAATTTTGTGATATTTTTTATTAAAATGGCGTATAAGGGTATATATATAAATATATTTTATGCACTGTACAGTATATGAGCTGGCGATTTCTAAATATGTGGTTCCGAGAGGGGGTAACCAGGCTCACTAATAAAGGTCAAGCCACTTGGCTGCCAGAATGCCCTGCTTCAGCACAGACCAGAAAGGCATTGTGATAAGCGTATCCCCGGTATAGTCAGGGGTTAATGGGAGTCGTCCCCGTCCCCCCAGTATCCGCCCAGAACCATGGACCCGGTACTTGTGGTTCGGACTCTCTCCAACCAGCCATAATGTTCTGAGAGTGAAATTATGTCTAAGTCCAGCTTTGGTACATTAGAAGCAACTCTGAAACTTAACCTAAGCGTTTTTCGAAGCTACTTTTTGGCTAACTTCTTATAGGAAGGTCTAGGAGCTCTAAAAATGAACGTGCGCGTCTTTCACTCTTCCCGAGGGACTTAGAAGAATTTTGTGATATTTTTTATTAAAATGGTGTATAAGGGTATATATATATAAATATATTTTATGCACTGTATATGAGCTGGCGATTTCTAAGTCTGTGGTTCCGAGAGGGGGTAACCAGGCTCACTAATAAAGGTCAAGCCACTTGGGTGCCAGAATGCCCTGCTTCAGCACAGACCAGAAAGGCATTGTGATAAGCGTATCCCCGGTATAGTCAGGGGTTAATGGGAGTCGTCCCCGTCCCCCCAGTATATGGCCAGAACCATGGACCCGGTACTTGTGGTTCGGACTCTCTCCAACCAGCCATAATGTTGTGAGAGTGAAATTATGTCTAAGTCCAGCTTTGGTACATTAGAAGCAACTCTGAAACTTAACCTAAGCGTTTTTCGATGCTACTTTTTGGCTAACTTTTTATAGGAAGGTCTAGGAGCTCTGAAAATGAACGTGCGCGTCTTTCACTCTTCCCGAGGGACTCAGAAGAATTTTGTGATATTTTTTATTAAAATGGCGTATAAGGGTATATATATAAATATATTTTATGCACTGTATATGAGCTGGCGATTTCTAAGTCTGTGGTTCCGAGAGGGGGTAACCAGGCTCACTAATAAAGGTCAAGCCACTTGGCTGCCAGAATGCCCTGCTTCAGCACAGACCAGAAAGGCATTGTGATAAGCGTATCCCCGGTATAGTCAGGGGTTAATGGGAGTCGTCCCCGTCCCCCCAGTATACGGCCAGAACCATGGACCCGGTACTTGTGTTTCGGACTCTCTCCAACCAGCCATAATGTTGTGAGAGTGAAATTATGTCTAAGTCCAGCTTTGGTACATTAGAAGCAACTCTGAAACTTAACCTAAGCGTTTTTCGAAGCTACTTTTTGGCTAACTTCTTATAGGAAGGTCTAGGAGCTCTGAAAATGAACATGCGCGTCTTTCACTCTTCCCGAGGGACTTAGAAGAATTTTGTGATATTTTTTATTAAAATGGCGTATAAGGGTATATATATAAATATATTTTATGCACTGTATATGAGCTGGCGATTTCTAAGTCTGTGGTTCCGAGAGGGGGTAACCAGGCTCACTAATAAAGGTCAAGCCACTTGGCTGCCAGAATGCCCTGCTTCAGCACAGACCAGAAAGGCATTGTGATAAGCGTATCCCCGGTATAGTCAGGGGTTAATGGGAGTCGTCCCCGTCCCCCCAGTATACGGCCAGAACCATGGACCCGGTACTTGTGGTTCGGACTCTCTCCAACCAGCCATAATGTTGTGAGAGTGAAATTATGTCTAAGTCCAGCTTTGGTACATTAGAAGCAACTCTGAAACTTAACCTAAGCGTTTTTCGAAGCTACTTTTTGGCTAACTTTTTATAGGAAGGTCTAGGAGCTCTGAAAATGAACGTGCGCGTCTTTCACTCTTCCCGAGGGACTCAGAAGAATTTTGTGATATTTTTTATTAAAATGGCGTATAAGGGTATATATATAAATATATTTTATGCACTGTACAGTATATGAGCTGGCGATTTCTAAATATGTGGTTCCGAGAGGGGGTAACCAGGCTCACTAATAAAGGTCAAGCCACTTGGCTGCCAGAATGCCCTGCTTCAGCACAGACCAGAAAGGCATTGTGATAAGCGTATCCCCGGTATAGTCAGGGGTTAATGGGAGTCGTCCCCGTCCCCCCAGTATCCGCCCAGAACCATGGACCCGGTACTTGTGGTTCGGACTCTCTCCAACCAGCCATAATGTTCTGAGAGTGAAATTATGTCTAAGTCCAGCTTTGGTACATTAGAAGCAACTCTGAAACTTAACCTAAGCGTTTTTCGAAGCTACTTTTTGGCTAACTTCTTATAGGAAGGTCTAGGAGCTCTAAAAATGAACGTGCGCGTCTTTCACTCTTCCCGAGGGACTTAGAAGAATTTTGTGATATTTTTTATTAAAATGGTGTATAAGGGTATATATATATAAATATATTTTATGCACTGTATATGAGCTGGCGATTTCTAAGTCTGTGGTTCCGAGAGGGGGTAACCAGGCTCACTAATAAAGGTCAAGCCACTTGGGTGCCAGAATGCCCTGCTTCAGCACAGACCAGAAAGGCATTGTGATAAGCGTATCCCCGGTATAGTCAGGGGTTAATGGGAGTCGTCCCCGTCCCCCCAGTATATGGCCAGAACCATGGACCCGGTACTTGTGGTTCGGACTCTCTCCAACCAGCCATAATGTTGTGAGAGTGAAATTATGTCTAAGTCCAGCTTTGGTACATTAGAAGCAACTCTGAAACTTAACCTAAGCGTTTTTCGATGCTACTTTTTGGCTAACTTTTTATAGGAAGGTCTAGGAGCTCTGAAAATGAACGTGCGCGTCTTTCACTCTTCCCGAGGGACTCAGAAGAATTTTGTGATATTTTTTATTAAAATGGCGTATAAGGGTATATATATAAATATATTTTATGCACTGTACAGTATATGAGCTGGCGATTTCTAAATCTGTGGTTCCGAGAGGGGGTAACCAGGCTCACTAATAAAGGTCAAGCCACTTGGCTGCCAGAATGCCCTGCTTCAGCACAGACCAGAAAGGCATTGTGATAAGCGTATCCCCGGTATAGTCAGGGGTTAATGGGAGTCCCCCCCGTCCCCCCAGTATCCGCCCAGAACCATGGACCCGGTACTTGTGGTTCGGACTCTCTCCAACCAGCCATAATGTTCTGAGAGTGAAATTATGTCTAAGTCCAGCTTTGGTACATTAGAAGCAACTCTGAAACTTAACCTAAGCGTTTTTCGAAGCTACTTTTTGGCTAACTTCTTATAGGAAGGTCTAGGAGCTCTGAAAATGAACGTGCGCGTCTTTCACTCTTCCCGAGGGACTTAGAAGAATTTTGTGATATTTTTTATTAAAATGGTGTATAAGGGTATATATATATAAATATATTTTATGCACTGTATATGAGCTGGCGATTTCTAAGTCTGTGGTTCCGAGAGGGGGTAACCAGGCTCACTAATAAAGGTCAAGCCACTTGGGTGCCAGAATGCCCTGCTTCAGCACAGACCAGAAAGGCATTGTGATAAGCGTATCCCCGGTATAGTCAGGGGTTAATGGGAGTCGTCCCCGTCCCCCCAGTATACGGCCAGAACCATGGACCCGGTACTTGTGGTTCGGACTCTCTCCAACCAGCCATAATGTTGTGAGAGTGAAATTATGTCTAAGTCCAGCTTTGGTACATTAGAAGCAACTCTGAAACTTAACCTAAGCGTTTTTCGAAGCTACTTTTTGGCTAACTTCTTATAGGAAGGTCTAGGAGCTCTGAAAATGAACGTGCGCGTCTTTCACTCTTCCCGAGGGACTCAGAAGAATTTTGTGATATTTTTTATTAAAATGGCGTATAAGGGTATATATATAAATATATTTTATGCACTGTACAGTATATGAGCTGGCGATTTCTAAATCTGTGGTTCCGAGAGGGGGTAACCAGGCTCACTAATAAAGGTCAAGCCACTTGGCTGCCAGAATGCCCTGCTTCAGCACAGACAAGAAAGGCATTGTGATAAGCGTATCCCCGGTATAGTCAGGGGTTAATGGGAGTCCCCCCCGTCCCCCCAGTATCCGCCCAGAACCATGGACCCGGTACTTGTGGTTCGGACTCTCTCCAACCAGCCATAATGTTCTGAGAGTGAAATTATGTCTAAGTCCAGCTTTGGTACATTAGAAGCAACTCTGAAACTTAACCTAAGCGTTTTTCGAAGCTACTTTTTGGCTAACTTCTTAAAGGAAGGTCTAGGAGCTCTGAAAATGAACGTGCGAGTCTTTCTCTCTTCCCGAGGGACTTAGAAGAATTTTGTGATATTTTTTATTAAAATGGTGTATAAGGGTATATATATAAATATATTTTATGCACTGTATATGAGCTGGCGATTTCTAGTCTGTGGTTCCGAGAGGGGGTAACCAGGCTCACTAATAAAGGTCAAGCCACTTGGCTGCCAGAATGCCCTGCTTCAGCACAGACCAGAAAGGCATTGTGATAAGCGTATCCCCGGTATAGTCAGGGGTTAATGGGAGTCGTCCCCGTCCCCCCAGTATACGGCCAGAACCATGGACCCGGTACTTGTGGTTCGGACTCTCTCCAACCAGCCATAATGTTGTGAGAGTGAAATTATGTCTAAGTCCAGCTTTGGTACATTAGAAGCAACTCTGAAACTTAACCTAAGCGTTTTTCGAAGCTACTTTTTGGCTAACTTCTTATAGGAAGGTCTAGGAGCTCTGAAAATGAACATGCGCGTCTTTTACTCTTCCCGAGGGACTTAGAAGAATTTTGTGATATTTTTTATTAAAATGGCGTATAAGGGTATATATATAAATATATTTTATGCACTGTATATGAGCTGGCGATTTCTAAGTCTGTGGTTCCGAGAGGGGGTAACCAGGCTCACTAATAAAGGTCAAGCCACTTGGCTGCCAGAATGCCCTGATTCAGCACAGACCAGAAAGGCATTGTGATAAGCGTATCCCCGGTATAGTCAGGGGTTAATGGGAGTCGTCCCCGTCCCCCCAGTATACGCCCAGAACCATGGACCCGGTACTTGTGGTTCGGACTGTCTCCAACCAGCCATAAAGTTGTGAGAGTGAAATTATGTCTAAGTCCAGCTTTGGTACATTAGAAGCAACTCTGAAACTTAACCTAAGCGTTTTTCGAAGCTACTTTTTGGCTAACTTCTTAAAGGAAGGTCTAGGAGCTCTGAAAATGAACGTGCGCGTCTTTCTCTCTTCCCGAGGGACTTAGAAGAATTTTGTGATATTTTTTATTAAAATGGTGTATAAGGGAATATATATAAATATATTTTATGCACTGTATATGAGCTGGCGATTTCTAGTCTGTGGTTCCGAGAGGGGGTAACCAGGCTCACTAATAAAGGTCAAGCCACTTGGCTGCCAGAATGCCCTGCTTCAGCACAGACCAGAAAGGCATTGTGATAAGCGTATCCCCGGTATAGTCAGGGGTTAATGGGAGTCGTCCCCGTCCCCCCAGTATACGGCCAGAACCATGGACCCGGTACTTGTGGTTCGGACTCTCTCCAACCAGCCATAATGTTGTGAGAGTGAAATTATGTCTAAGTCCAGCTTTGGTACATTAGAAGCAACTCTGAAACTTAACCTAAGCGTTTTTCGAAGCTACTTTTTGGCTAACTTCTTATAGGAAGGTCTAGGAGCTCTGAAAATGAACATGCGCGTCTTTTACTCTTCCCGAGGGACTTAGAAGAATTTTGTGATATTTTTTATTAAAATGGCGTATAAGGGTATATATATAAATATATTTTATGCACTGTATATGAGCTGGCGATTTCTAAGTCTGTGGTTCCGAGAGGGGGTAACCAGGCTCACTAATAAAGGTCAAGCCACTTGGCTGCCAGAATGCCCTGATTCAGCACAGACCAGAAAGGCATTGTGATAAGCGTATCCCCGGTATAGTCAGGGGTTAATGGGAGTCGTCCCCGTCCCCCCAGTATACGCCCAGAACCATGGACCCGGTACTTGTGGTTCGGACTGTCTCCAACCAGCCATAAAGTTGTGAGAGTGAAATTATGTCTAAGTCCAGCTTTGGTACATTAGAAGCAACTCTGAAACTTAACCTAAGCGTTTTTCGAAGCTACTTTTTGGCTAACTTCTTATAGGAAGGTCTAGGAGCTCTGAAAATGAACGTCCGCGTCTTTCACTCTTCCCGAGGGACTTAGAAGAATTTTGTGATATTTTTTATTAAAATGGTGTATAAGGGTATATATATAAATATATTTTATGCACTGTATATGAGCTGGCGATTTCTAAGTCTGTGGTTCCGAGAGGGGGTAACCAGGCTCACTAATAAAGGTCAAGCCACTTGGCTGCCAGAATGCCCTGCTTCAGCATAGACCAGAAAGGCATTGTGATAAGCGTATCCCCGGTATAGTCAGGGGTTAATGGGAGTCATCCCCGTCCCCCCAGTATACGGCCAGAACCATGGACCCGATACTTGTGGTTCGGACTGTCTCCAACCAGCCATAATGTTGTGAGAGTGAAATTATGTCTAAGTCCAGCTTTGGTACATTAGAAGCAACTCTGAAACTTAACCTAAGCGTTTTTCGAAGCTACTTTTTGGCTAACTTCTAGGAGCTCTGAAAATGAACGTGCGCGTCTTTCACTCTTCCCGAGGGACTTAGAAGAATTTTGTGATATTTTTTTATTAAAATGGTGTATAAGGGTATATATATAAATATATTTTATGCACTGTATATGAGCTGGCGATTTCTAAGTCTGTGGTTCCGAGAGGGGGTAACCAGGCTCACTAATAAAGGTCAAGCCACTTGGCTGCCAGAATGCCCTGCTTCAGCACAGACCAGAGAGGCATTGTGATAAGCGTATCCCCGGTATAGTCAGGGGTTAATGGGAGTCCCCCCCGTCCCCCCAGTATACGCCCAGAACCATGGACCCGGTACTTGTGGTTCGGACTCTCTCCAACCAGCCATAATGTTGTGAGAGTGAAATTATGCCTAAGTCCAGCTTTGGTACATTAGAAGCAACTCTGAAACTTAACCTAAGCGTTTTTCGAAGCTACTTTTTGGCTAACTTCTTATAGGAAGGTCTAGGAGCTCTGAAAATTAATGTGCGCGTCTTTCACTCTTCCCGAGGGACTCAGAAGAATTTTGTGATATTTTTTATTAAAATGGCGTATAAGGGTATATATATAAATATATTTTATGCACTGTACAGTATATGAGCTGGCGATTTCTAAATCTGTGGTTCCGAGAGGGGGTAACCAGGCTCACTAATAAAGGTCAAGCCACTTGGCTGCCAGAATGCCCTGCTTCAGCACAGACCAGAAAGGCATTGTGATAAGCGTATCCCCGGTATAGTCAGGGGTTAATGGGAGTCCCCCCCGTCCCCCCAGTATCCGCCCAGAATCATGGACCCGGTACTTGTGGTTCGGACTGTCTCCAACCAGCCATAATGTTGTGAGAGTGAAATTATGTCTAAGTCCAGCTTTGGTACATTAGAAGCAACTCTGAAACTTAACCTAAGCGTTTTTCGAAGCTACTTTTTGGCTAACTTCTTATAGGAAGGTCTAGGAGCTCTGAAAATGAACGTGCGCGTCTTTTACTCTTCCCGAGGGACTTAGAAGAATTTTGTGATATTTTTTATTAAAATGGTGTATAAGGGTATATATATATAAATATATTTTATGCACTGTATATGAGCTGGCGATTTCTAAATCTGTGGTTCCGAGAGGGGGTAACCAGGCTCACTAATAAAGGTCAAGCCACTTGGCTGCCAGAATGCCCTGCTTCAGCACAGACCAGAAAGGCATTGTGATAAGCGTATCCCCGGTATAGTCAGGGGTTAATGGGAGTCCCCCCCGTCCCCCCAGTATCCGCCCAGAACCATGGACCCGGTACTTGTGGTTCGGACTCTCTCCAACCAGCCATAATGTTGTGAGAGTGAAATTATGTCTAAGTCCAGCTTTGGTACATTAGATGCAACTCTGAAACTTAACCTAAGCGTTTTTCGAAGCTACTTTTTGGCTAACTTCTTATAAGAAGGTCTAGGAGCTCTCAAAATGAACGTGCGCGTCTTTCACTCTTCCCGAGGGACTTAGAAGAATTTTGTGATATTTTTTATTAAAATGGTGTATAAGGGTATATATATAAATATATTTTATGCACTGTATATGAGCTGGCGATTTCTATGTCTGTGGTTCCGAGAGGGGGTAACCAGGCTCACTAATAAAGGTCAAGCCACTTGGCTGCCAGAATGCCCTGCTTCAGCACAGACCAGAAATGAATTGTGATAAGCGTATCCCCGGTATAGTCAGGGGTTAATGGGAGTCGTCCCCGTCCCCCCAGTATACGCCCAGAACCATGGACCCGGTACTTGTGGTTCGGACTCTCTCCAACCAGCCATAATGTTGTGAGAGTGAAATTATGTCTAAGTCCAGCTTTGGTACATTAGAAGCAACTCTGAAACTTAACCTAAGCGTTTTTCGAAGCTACTTTTTGGCTAACTTCTTAAAGGAAGGTCTAGGAGCTCTGAAATGAACGTGTGCGTCTTTCACTCTTCCCGAGGGACTCAGAAGAATTTTGTGATATTTTGTATTAAAATGGCGTATAAGGGTATATATATAAATATATTTTATGCACTGTACAGTATATGAGCTGGCGATTTCTAAATCTGTAGTTCCGAGAGGGGGTAACCAGGCTCACTAATAAAGGTCAAGCCACTTGGCTGCCAGAATGCCCTGCTTCAGCACAGACCAGAAAGGCATTGTGATAAGCGTATCCCCGGTATAGTCAGGGGTTAATGGGAGTCCCCCCCGTCCCCCCAGTATCCGACCAGAACCATGGACCCGGTACTTGTGGTTCGGACTCTCTCCAACCAGCCATAATGTTCTGAGAGTGAAATTATGTCTAAGTCCAGCTTTGGTACATTAGAAGCAACTCTGAAACTTAACCTAAGCGTTTTTCGAAGCTACTTTTTGGCTAACTTCTTATAGGAAGGTCTAGGAGCTCTGAAAATGAACGTGCGCGTCTTTCACTCTTCCCGAGGGACTTAGAAGAATTTTGTGATATTTTTTATTAAAATGGTGTATAAGGGTGAATATATATATAAATATATTTTATGCACTGTATATGAGCTGGCGATTTCTAAGTCTGTGGTTCCGAGAGGGGGTAACCAGGCTCACTAATAAAGGTCAAGCCACTTGGCTGCCAGAATGCCCTGCTTCAGCACAGACCAGAAAGGCATTGTGATAAGCGTATCCCCGGTATAGTCAGGGGTTAATGGGAGTCGTCCCCGTCCCCCCAGTATACGGCCAGAACCATGGACCCGGTACTTGTGGTTCGGACTGTCTCCAACCAGCCATAATGTTGTGAGAGTGAAATTATGTCTAAGTCCAGCTTTGGTACATTAGATGCAACTCTGAAACTTAACCTAAGCGTTTTTCGAAGCTACTTTTTGGCTAACTTCTTATAAGAAGGTCTAGGAGCTCTCAAAATGAACGTGCGCGTCTTTCACTCTTCCCGAGGGACTTAGAAGAATTTTGTGATATTTTTTATTAAAATGGTGTATAAGGGTATATATATAAATATATTTTATGCACTGTATATGAGCTGGCGATTTCTAAGTCTGTGGTTCCGAGAGGGGGTAACCAGGCTCACTAATAAAGGTCAAGCCACTTGGCTGCCAGAATGCCCTGCTTCAGCACAGACCAGAAAGGCATTGTGATAAGCGTATCCCCGGTATAGTCAGGGGTTAATGGGAGTCGTCCCCGTCCCCCCAGTATACGACCAGAACCATGGACCCGGTACTTGTGTTTCGGACTGTCTCCAACCAGCCATAATGTTGTGAGAGTGAAATTATGTCTAAGTCCAGCTTTGGTACATTAGATGCAACTCTGAAACTTAACCTAAGCGTTTTTCGAAGCTACTTTTTGGCTAACTTCTTATAGGAAGGTCTAGGAGCTCTGAAAATCAACGTGCGCGTCTTTCACTCTTCCCGAGGGACTTAGAAGAATTTTGTGATATTTTTTATTAAAATGGTGTATAAGGGTATATATATAAATATATTTTATGCACTGTATATGAGCTGGCGATTTCTAAGTCTGTGGTTCCGAGAGGGGGTAACCAGGCTCACTAATAAAGGTCAAGCCACTTGGCTGCCAGAATGCCCTGCTTCAGCACAGACCAGAAAGGAATTGTGATAAGCGTATCCCCGGTATAGTCAGGGGTTAATGGGAGTCGTCCCCATCCCCCCAGTATACGGCCAGAACCATGGACCCGGTACTTGTGGTTCGGACTCTCTCCAACCAGCCATAATGTTGTGAGAGTGAAATTATGTCTAAGTCCAGCTTTGGTACATTAGAAGCAACTCTGAAACTTAACCTAAGCGTTTTTCGAAGCTACTTTTTGGCTAACTTCTTATAAGAAGGTCTAGGAGCTCTCAAAATGAACGTGCGCGTCTTTCACTCTTCCCGAGGGACTTAGAAGAATTTTGTGATATTTTTTATTAAAATGGTGTATAAGGGTATATATATAAATATATTTTATGCACTGTATATGAGCTGGCGATTTCTAAGTCTGTGGTTCCGAGAGGGGGTAACCAGGCTCACTAATAAAGGTCAAGCCACTTGGCTGCCAGAATGCCCTGCTTCAGCACAGACCAGAAAGGAATTGTGATAAGCGTATCCCCGGTATAGTCAGGGGTTAATGGGAGTCGTCCCCATCCCCCCAGTATACGGCCAGAACCATGGACCCGGTACTTGTGGTTCGGACTCTCTCCAACCAGCCATAATGTTGTGAGAGTGAAATTATGTCTAAGTCCAGCTTTGGTACATTAGAAGCAACTCTGAAACTTAACCTAAGCGTTTTTCGAAGCTACTTTTTGGCTAACTACTTATAGGAATGTCTAGGAGCTTTGAAAATGAACGTGCGCGTCTTTCACTCTTCCCGAGGGACTCAGAAGAATTTTGTGATATTTTTTATTAAAATGGCGTATAAGTGTATATATATAAATATATTTTATGCACTGTACAGTATATGAGCTGGCGATTTCTAAATCTGTGGTTCCGAGAGGGGGTAACCAGGCTCACTAATAAAGGTCAAGCCACTTGGCTGCCAGAATGCCCTGCTTCAGCACAGACCAGAAAGGAATTGTGATAAGCGTATCCCCGGTATAGTCAGGGGTTAATGGGAGTCGTCCCCGTCCCCCCAGTATACGCCCAGAACCATGGACCCGGTACTTGTGGTTCGGACTCTCTCCAACCAGCCATAATGTTCTGAGAGTGAAATTATGTCTAAGTCCAGCTTTGGTACATTAGAAGCAACTCTGAAACTTAACCTAAGCGTTTTTCGAAGCTACTTTTTGGCTAATTTCTTATAGGAAGGTCTAGGAGCTCTGAAAATGAACGTGCGCGTCTTTCACTCTTCCCGAGGGACTTAGAAGAATTTTGTGATATTTTTTATTAAAATGGTGTATAAGGGTATATATATAAATATATTTTATGCACTGTATATGAGCTGGCGATTTCTAAGTCTGTGGTTCCGAGAGGGGGTAACCAGGCTCACTAATAAAGGTCAAGCCACTTGGCTGCCAGAATGCCCTGCTTCAGCACAGACCAGAAAGGCATTGTGATAAGCGTATCCCCGGTATAGTCAGGGGATAATGGGAGTCGTCCCCGTTCCCCCAGTATACGTCCAGAACCATGGACCCGGTACTTGTGGTTCGGACTCTCTCCAACCAGCCATAATGTTCTGAGAGTGAAATTATGTCTAAGTCCAGCTTTGGTACATTAGATGCAACTCTGAAACTTAACCTAAGCGTTTTTCGAAGCTACTTTTTGGCTAACTTCTTATAAGAAGGTCTAGGAGCTCTCAAAATGAACGTGCGCGTCTTTCACTCTTCCCGAGGGACTTAGAAGAATTTTGTGATATTTTTTATTAAAATGGTGTATAAGGGTATATATATAAATATATTTTATGCACTGTATATGAGCTGGCGATTTCTAAGTCTGTGGTTCCGAGAGGGGGTAACCAGGCTCACTAATAAAGGTCAAGCCACTTGGCTGCCAGAATGCCCTGCTTCAGCACAGACCAGAAAGGAATTGTGATAAGCGTATCCCCGGTATAGTCAGGGGTTAATGGGAGTCGTCCCCGTCCCCCCAGTATACGCCCAGAACCATGGACCCGGTACTTGTGGTTCGGACTCTCTCCAACCAGCCATAATGTTGTGAGAGTGAAATTATGTCTAAGTCCAGCTTTGGTACATTAGAAGCACCTCTGAAACTTAACCTAAGCGTTTTTCGAAGCTACTTTTTGGCTAACTTCTTATAGGAAGGTCTAGGAGCTTTGAAAATGAACGTGCGCGTCTTTCACTCTTCCCGAGGGACTCAGAAGAATTTTGTGATATTTTTTATTAAAATGGCGTATAAGGGTATATATATAAATATATTTTATGCACTGTACAGTATATGAGCTGGCAATTTCTAAATCTGTGGTTCCGAGAGGGGGTAACCAGGCTCACTAATAAAGGTCAAGCCACTTGGCTGCCAGAATGCCCTGCTTCAGCACAGACCAGAAAGGCATTGTGATAAGCGTATCCCCGGTATAGTCAGGGGTTAATGGGAGTCCCCCCCGTCCCCCCAGTATCCGCCCAGAACCATGGACCCGGTACTTGTGGTTCGGACTCTCTCCAACCAGCCATAATGTTCTGAGAGTGAAATTATGTCTATGTCCAGCTTTGGTACATTAGAAGCAACTCTGAAACTTAACCTAAGCGTTTTTCGAAGATACTTTTTGGCTAACTTCTTATAGGAAGGTCTAGGAGCTCTGAAAATGAACGTGCGCGTCTTTCACTCTTCCCGAGGGACTTAGAAGAATTTTGTGATATTTTTTATTAAAATGGTGTATAAGGGTGTATATATATATAAATATATTTTATGCACTGTATATGAGCTGGCGATTTCTAAGTCTGTGGTTCCGAGAGGGGGTAACCAGGCTCACTAATAAAGGTCAAGCCACTTGGCTGCCAGAATGCCCTGCTTCAGCACAGACCAGAAAGGCATTGTGATAAGCGTATCCCCGGTATAGTCAGGGGTTAATGGGAGTCGTCCCCGTCCCCCCAGTATACGGCCAGAACCATGGACCCGGTACTTGTGGTTCGGACTGTCTCCAACCAGCCATAATGTTGTGAGAGTGAAATTATGTCTAAGTCCAGCTTTGGTACATTAGAAGCAACTCTGAACATTAACCTAAGCGTTTTTCGAAGCTACTTTTTGGCTAACTTCTTATAGGAAGGTCTAGGAGCTCTGAAAATGAACGTGCGCGTCTTTCACTCTTCCCGAGGGACTTAGAAGAATTTTGTGATATTTTTTATTAAAATGGTGTATAAGGGTATATATATAAATATATTTTATGCACTGTATATGAGCTGGCGATTTCTAAGTCTGTGGTTCCGAGAGGGGGTAACCAGGCTCACTAATAAAGGTCAAGCCACTTGGCTGCCAGAATGCCCTGCTTCAGCACAGACCAGAAAGGCATTGTGATAAGCGTATCCCCGGTATAGTCAGGGGTTAATGGGAGTCGTCCCCGTCCCCCCAGTATACGGCCAGAACCATGGACCCGGTACTTGTGGTTCGGACTCTCTCCAACCAGCCATAATGTTGTGAGAGTGAAATTATGTCTAAGTCCAGCTTTGGTACATTAGAAGCAACTCTGAACATTAACCTAAGCGTTTTTCGAAGCTACTTTTTGGCTAACTTCTTATAGGAAGGTCTAGGAGCTCTGAAAATGAACGTGCGCGTCTTTCACTCTTCCCGAGGGACTCAGAAGAATTTTGTGATATTTTTTATTAAAATGGCGTATAAGGGTATATATATAAATATATTTTATGCACTGTACAGTATATGAGCTGGCGATTTCTAAATCTGTGGTTCCGAGAGGGGGTAACCAGGCTCACTAATAAAGGTCAAGCCACTTGGCTGCCAGAAGTCCCTGCTTCAGCACAGACCAGAAAGGCATTGTGATAAGCGTATCCCCGGTATAGTCAGGGGTTAATGGGAGTCGTCCCCGTCCCCCCAGTATACGGCCAGAACCATGGACCCGGTACTTGTGGTTCGGTCTGTCTCCAACCAGCCATAATGTTGTGAGAGTGAAATTATGTCTAAGTCCAGCTTTGGTACATTAGATGCAACTCTGAAACTTAACCTAAGCGTTTTTCGAAGCTACTTTTTGGCTAACGTCTTATAGGAAGGTCTAGGAGCTCTGAAAATGAACGTGCGCATCTTTCACTCTTCCCGAGGGACTCAGAAGAATTTTGTGATATTTTTTATTAAAATGGTGTATAAGGGTATATATATAAATATATTTTATGCACTGTATATGAGCTGGCGATTTCTAAGTCTGTGGTTCCGAGAGGGGGTAACCAGGCTCACTAATAAAGGTCAAGCCACTTGGCTGCCAGAATGCCCTGCTTCAGCACAGACCAGAAAGGCATTGTGATAAGCGTATCCCCGGTATAGTCAGGGGATAATGGGAGTCGTCCCCGTTCCCCCAGTATACGTCCAGAACCATGGACCCGGTACTTGTGGTTCGGACTCTCTCCAACCAGCCATAATGTTCTGAGAGTGAAATTATGTCTAAGTCCAGCTTTGGTACATTAGATGCAACTCTGAAACTTAACCTAAGCGTTTTTCGAAGATACTTTTTGGCTAACTTCTTATAGGAAGGTCTAGGAGCTCTGAAAATGAACGTGCGCGTCTTTCACTCTTCCCGAGGGACTTAGAAGAATTTTGTGATATTTTTTATTAAAATGGTGTATAAGGGTGTATATATATATAAATATATTTTATGCACTGTATATGAGCTGGCGATTTCTAAGTCTGTGGTTCCGAGAGGGGGTAACCAGGCTCACTAATAAAGGTCAAGCCACTTGGCTGCCAGAATGCCCTGCTTCAGCACAGACCAGAAAGGCATTGTGATAAGCGTATCCCCGGTATAGTCAGGGGTTAATGGGAGTCGTCCCCGTCCCCCCAGTATACGGCCAGAACCATGGACCCGGTACTTGTGGTTCGGACTGTCTCCAACCAGCCATAATGTTGTGAGAGTGAAATTATGTCTAAGTCCAGCTTTGGTACATTAGAAGCAACTCTGAACATTAACCTAAGCGTTTTTCGAAGCTACTTTTTGGCTAACTTCTTATAGGAAGGTCTAGGAGCTCTGAAAATGAACGTGCGCGTCTTTCACTCTTCCCGAGGGACTTAGAAGAATTTTGTGATATTTTTTATTAAAATGGTGTATAAGGGTATATATATAAATATATTTTATGCACTGTATATGAGCTGGCGATTTCTAAGTCTGTGGTTCCGAGAGGGGGTAACCAGGCTCACTAATAAAGGTCAAGCCACTTGGCTGCCAGAATGCCCTGCTTCAGCACAGACCAGAAAGGCATTGTGATAAGCGTATCCCCGGTATAGTCAGGGGTTAATGGGAGTCGTCCCCGTCCCCCCAGTATACGGCCAGAACCATGGACCCGGTACTTGTGGTTCGGACTCTCTCCAACCAGCCATAATGTTGTGAGAGTGAAATTATGTCTAAGTCCAGCTTTGGTACATTAGAAGCAACTCTGAACATTAACCTAAGCGTTTTTCGAAGCTACTTTTTGGCTAACTTCTTATAGGAAGGTCTAGGAGCTCTGAAAATGAACGTGCGCGTCTTTCACTCTTCCCGAGGGACTCAGAAGAATTTTGTGATATTTTTTATTAAAATGGCGTATAAGGGTATATATATAAATATATTTTATGCACTGTACAGTATATGAGCTGGCGATTTCTAAATCTGTGGTTCCGAGAGGGGGTAACCAGGCTCACTAATAAAGGTCAAGCCACTTGGCTGCCAGAAGTCCCTGCTTCAGCACAGACCAGAAAGGCATTGTGATAAGCGTATCCCCGGTATAGTCAGGGGTTAATGGGAGTCGTCCCCGTCCCCCCAGTATACGGCCAGAACCATGGACCCGGTACTTGTGGTTCGGTCTGTCTCCAACCAGCCATAATGTTGTGAGAGTGAAATTATGTCTAAGTCCAGCTTTGGTACATTAGATGCAACTCTGAAACTTAACCTAAGCGTTTTTCGAAGCTACTTTTTGGCTAACGTCTTATAGGAAGGTCTAGGAGCTCTGAAAATGAACGTGCGCATCTTTCACTCTTCCCGAGGGACTCAGAAGAATTTTGTGATATTTTTTATTAAAATGGTGTATAAGGGTATATATATAAATATATTTTATGCACTGTATATGAGCTGGCGATTTCTAAGTCTGTGGTTCCGAGAGGGGGTAACCAGGCTCACTAATAAAGGTCAAGCCACTTGGCTGCCAGAATGCCCTGCTTCAGCACAGACCAGAAAGGCATTGTGATAAGCGTATCCCCGGTATAGTCAGGGGATAATGGGAGTCGTCCCCGTTCCCCCAGTATACGTCCAGAACCATGGACCCGGTACTTGTGGTTCGGACTCTCTCCAACCAGCCATAATGTTCTGAGAGTGAAATTATGTCTAAGTCCAGCTTTGGTACATTAGATGCAACTCTGAAACTTAACCTAAGCGTTTTTCGAAGCTACTTTTTGGCTAACTTCTTATAAGAAGGTCTAGGAGCTCTCAAAATGAACGTGCGCGTCTTTCACTCTTCCCGAGGGACTTAGAAGAATTTTGTGATATTTTTTATTAAAATGGTGTATAAGGGTATATATATAAATATATTTTATGCACTGTATATGAGCTGGCGATTTCTAAGTCTGTGGTTCCGAGAGGGGGTAACCAGGCTCACTAATAAAGGTCAAGCCACTTGGCTGCCAGAATGCCCTGCTTCAGCACAGACCAGAAAGGAATTGTGATAAGCGTATCCCCGGTATAGTCAGGGGTTAATGGGAGTCGTCCCCGTCCCCCCAGTATACGCCCAGAACCATGGACCCGGTACTTGTGGTTCGGACTCTCTCCAACCAGCCATAATGTTGTGAGAGTGAAATTATGTCTAAGTCCAGCTTTGGTACATTAGAAGCACCTCTGAAACTTAACCTAAGCGTTTTTCGAAGCTACTTTTTGGCTAACTTCTTATAGGAAGGTCTAGGAGCTTTGAAAATGAACGTGCGCGTCTTTCACTCTTCCCGAGGGACTCAGAAGAATTTTGTGATATTTTTTATTAAAATGGCGTATAAGGGTATATATATAAATATATTTTATGCACTGTACAGTATATGAGCTGGCAATTTCTAAATCTGTGGTTCCGAGAGGGGGTAACCAGGCTCACTAATAAAGGTCAAGCCACTTGGCTGCCAGAATGCCCTGCTTCAGCACAGACCAGAAAGGCATTGTGATAAGCGTATCCCCGGTATAGTCAGGGGTTAATGGGAGTCCCCCCCGTCCCCCCAGTATCCGCCCAGAACCATGGACCCGGTACTTGTGGTTCGGACTCTCTCCAACCAGCCATAATGTTCTGAGAGTGAAATTATGTCTATGTCCAGCTTTGGTACATTAGAAGCAACTCTGAAACTTAACCTAAGCGTTTTTCGAAGATACTTTTTGGCTAACTTCTTATAGGAAGGTCTAGGAGCTCTGAAAATGAACGTGCGCGTCTTTCACTCTTCCCGAGGGACTTAGAAGAATTTTGTGATATTTTTTATTAAAATGGTGTATAAGGGTGTATATATATATAAATATATTTTATGCACTGTATATGAGCTGGCGATTTCTAAGTCTGTGGTTCCGAGAGGGGGTAACCAGGCTCACTAATAAAGGTCAAGCCACTTGGCTGCCAGAATGCCCTGCTTCAGCACAGACCAGAAAGGCATTGTGATAAGCGTATCCCCGGTATAGTCAGGGGTTAATGGGAGTCGTCCCCGTCCCCCCAGTATACGGCCAGAACCATGGACCCGGTACTTGTGGTTCGGACTGTCTCCAACCAGCCATAATGTTGTGAGAGTGAAATTATGTCTAAGTCCAGCTTTGGTACATTAGAAGCAACTCTGAACATTAACCTAAGCGTTTTTCGAAGCTACTTTTTGGCTAACTTCTTATAGGAAGGTCTAGGAGCTCTGAAAATGAACGTGCGCGTCTTTCACTCTTCCCGAGGGACTTAGAAGAATTTTGTGATATTTTTTATTAAAATGGTGTATAAGGGTATATATATAAATATATTTTATGCACTGTATATGAGCTGGCGATTTCTAAGTCTGTGGTTCCGAGAGGGGGTAACCAGGCTCACTAATAAAGGTCAAGCCACTTGGCTGCCAGAATGCCCTGCTTCAGCACAGACCAGAAAGGCATTGTGATAAGCGTATCCCCGGTATAGTCAGGGGTTAATGGGAGTCGTCCCCGTCCCCCCAGTATACGGCCAGAACCATGGACCCGGTACTTGTGGTTCGGACTCTCTCCAACCAGCCATAATGTTGTGAGAGTGAAATTATGTCTAAGTCCAGCTTTGGTACATTAGAAGCAACTCTGAACATTAACCTAAGCGTTTTTCGAAGCTACTTTTTGGCTAACTTCTTATAGGAAGGTCTAGGAGCTCTGAAAATGAACGTGCGCGTCTTTCACTCTTCCCGAGGGACTCAGAAGAATTTTGTGATATTTTTTATTAAAATGGCGTATAAGGGTATATATATAAATATATTTTATGCACTGTACAGTATATGAGCTGGCGATTTCTAAATCTGTGGTTCCGAGAGGGGGTAACCAGGCTCACTAATAAAGGTCAAGCCACTTGGCTGCCAGAAGTCCCTGCTTCAGCACAGACCAGAAAGGCATTGTGATAAGCGTATCCCCGGTATAGTCAGGGGTTAATGGGAGTCGTCCCCGTCCCCCCAGTATACGGCCAGAACCATGGACCCGGTACTTGTGGTTCGGACTGTCTCCAACCAGCCATAATGTTGTGAGAGTGAAATTATGTCTAAGTCCAGCTTTGGTACATTAGATGCAACTCTGAAACTTAACCTAAGCGTTTTTCGAAGCTACTTTTTGGCTAACTTCTTATAGGAAGGTCTAGGAGCTCTGAAAATGAACGTGCGCATCTTTCACTCTTCCCGAGGGACTTAGAAGAATTTTGTGATATTTTTTATTAAAATGGTGTATAAGGGTATATATATAAATATATTTTATGCACTGTATATGAGCTGGCGATTTCTAAGTCTGTGGTTCCGAGAGGGGGTAACCAGGCTCACTAATAAAGGTCAAGCCACTTGGCTGCCAGAATGCCCTGCTTCAGCACAGACCAGAAAGGCATTGTGATAAGCGTATCCCCGGTATAGTCAGGGGTTAATGGGAGTCGTCCCCGTCCCCCCAGTATACGACCAGAACCATGGACCCGGTACTTGTGTTTCGGACTGTCTCCAACCAGCCATAATGTTGTGAGAGTGAAATTATGTCTAAGTCCAGCTTTGGTACATTAGATGCAACTCTGAAACTTAACCTAAGCGTTTTTCGAAGCTACTTTTTGGCTAACTTCTTATAGGAAGGTCTAGGAGCTCTGAAAATCAACGTGCGCGTCTTTCACTCTTCCCGAGGGACTTAGAAGAATTTTGTGATATTTTTTATTAAAATGGTGTATAAGGGTATATATATAAATATATTTTATGCACTGTATATGAGCTGGCGATTTCTAAGTCTGTGGTTCCGAGAGGGGGTAACCAGGCTCACTAATAAAGGTCAAGCCACTTGGCTGCCAGAATGCCCTGCTTCAGCACAGACCAGAAAGGAATTGTGATAAGCGTATCCCCGGTATAGTCAGGGGTTAATGGGAGTCGTCCCCATCCCCCCAGTATACGGCCAGAACCATGGACCCGGTACTTGTGGTTCGGACTCTCTCCAACCAGCCATAATGTTGTGAGAGTGAAATTATGTCTAAGTCCAGCTTTGGTACATTAGAAGCAACTCTGAAACTTAACCTAAGCGTTTTTCGAAGCTACTTTTTGGCTAACTTCTTATAAGAAGGTCTAGGAGCTCTCAAAATGAACGTGCGCGTCTTTCACTCTTCCCGAGGGACTTAGAAGAATTTTGTGATATTTTTTATTAAAATGGTGTATAAGGGTATATATATAAATATATTTTATGCACTGTATATGAGCTGGCGATTTCTAAGTCTGTGGTTCCGAGAGGGGGTAACCAGGCTCACTAATAAAGGTCAAGCCACTTGGCTGCCAGAATGCCCTGCTTCAGCACAGACCAGAAAGGAATTGTGATAAGCGTATCCCCGGTATAGTCAGGGGTTAATGGGAGTCGTCCCCATCCCCCCAGTATACGGCCAGAACCATGGACCCGGTACTTGTGGTTCGGACTCTCTCCAACCAGCCATAATGTTGTGAGAGTGAAATTATGTCTAAGTCCAGCTTTGGTACATTAGAAGCAACTCTGAAACTTAACCTAAGCGTTTTTCGAAGCTACTTTTTGGCTAACTACTTATAGGAATGTCTAGGAGCTTTGAAAATGAACGTGCGCGTCTTTCACTCTTCCCGAGGGACTCAGAAGAATTTTGTGATATTTTTTATTAAAATGGCGTATAAGTGTATATATATAAATATATTTTATGCACTGTACAGTATATGAGCTGGCGATTTCTAAATCTGTGGTTCCGAGAGGGGGTAACCAGGCTCACTAATAAAGGTCAAGCCACTTGGCTGCCAGAATGCCCTGCTTCAGCACAGACCAGAAAGGAATTGTGATAAGCGTATCCCCGGTATAGTCAGGGGTTAATGGGAGTCGTCCCCGTCCCCCCAGTATACGCCCAGAACCATGGACCCGGTACTTGTGGTTCGGACTCTCTCCAACCAGCCATAATGTTCTGAGAGTGAAATTATGTCTAAGTCCAGCTTTGGTACATTAGAAGCAACTCTGAAACTTAACCTAAGCGTTTTTCGAAGCTACTTTTTGGCTAATTTCTTATAGGAAGGTCTAGGAGCTCTGAAAATGAACGTGCGCGTCTTTCACTCTTCCCGAGGGACTTAGAAGAATTTTGTGATATTTTTTATTAAAATGGTGTATAAGGGTATATATATAAATATATTTTATGCACTGTATATGAGCTGGCGATTTCTAAGTCTGTGGTTCCGAGAGGGGGTAACCAGGCTCACTAATAAAGGTCAAGCCACTTGGCTGCCAGAATGCCCTGCTTCAGCACAGACCAGAAAGGCATTGTGATAAGCGTATCCCCGGTATAGTCAGGGGATAATGGGAGTCGTCCCCGTTCCCCCAGTATACGTCCAGAACCATGGACCCGGTACTTGTGGTTCGGACTCTCTCCAACCAGCCATAATGTTCTGAGAGTGAAATTATGTCTAAGTCCAGCTTTGGTACATTAGATGCAACTCTGAAACTTAACCTAAGCGTTTTTCGAAGCTACTTTTTGGCTAACTTCTTATAGGAAGGTCTAGGAGCTCTGAAAATCAACGTGCGCGTCTTTCACTCTTCCCGAGGGACTTAGAAGAATTTTGTGATATTTTTTATTAAAATGGTGTATAAGGGTATATATATAAATATATTTTATGCACTGTATATGAGCTGGCGATTTCTAAGTCTGTGGTTCCGAGAGGGGGTAACCAGGCTCACTAATAAAGGTCAAGCCACTTGGCTGCCAGAATGCCCTGCTTCAGCACAGACCAGAAAGGAATTGTGATAAGCGTATCCCCGGTATAGTCAGGGGTTAATGGGAGTCGTCCCCGTCCCCCCAGTATACGCCCAGAACCATGGACCCGGTACTTGTGGTTCGGACTCTCTCCAACCAGCCATAATGTTGTGAGAGTGAAATTATGTCTAAGTCCAGCTTTGGTACATTAGAAGCAACTCTGAAACTTAACCTAAGCGTTTTTCGAAGCTACTTTTTGGCTAACTTCTTATAGGAAGGTCTAGGAGCTTTGAAAATGAACGTGCGCGTCTTTCACTCTTCCCGAGGGACTCAGAAGAATTTTGTGATATTTTTTATTAAAATGGCGTATAAGGGTATATATATAAATATATTTTATGCACTGTACAGTATATGAGCTGGCAATTTCTAAATCTGTGGTTCCGAGAGGGGGTAACCAGGCTCACTAATAAAGGTCAAGCCACTTGGCTGCCAGAATGCCCTGCTTCAGCACAGACCAGAAAGGCATTGTGATAAGCGTATCCCCGGTATAGTCAGGGGTTAATGGGAGTCCCCCCCGTCCCCCCAGTATCCGCCCAGAACCATGGACCCGGTACTTGTGGTTCGGACTCTCTCCAACCAGCCATAATGTTCTGAGAGTGAAATTATGTCTATGTCCAGCTTTGGTACATTAGAAGCAACTCTGAAACTTAACCTAAGCGTTTTTCGAAGATACTTTTTGGCTAACTTCTTATAGGAAGGTCTAGGAGCTCTGAAAATGAACGTGCGCGTCTTTCACTCTTCCCGAGGGACTTAGAAGAATTTTGTGATATTTTTTATTAAAATGGTGTATAAGGGTGTATATATATATAAATATATTTTATGCACTGTATATGAGCTGGCGATTTCTAAGTCTGTGGTTCCGAGAGGGGGTAACCAGGCTCACTAATAAAGGTCAAGCCACTTGGCTGCCAGAATGCCCTGCTTCAGCACAGACCAGAAAGGCATTGTGATAAGCGTATCCCCGGTATAGTCAGGGGTTAATGGGAGTCGTCCCCGTCCCCCCAGTATACGGCCAGAACCATGGACCCGGTACTTGTGGTTCGGACTGTCTCCAACCAGCCATAATGTTGTGAGAGTGAAATTATGTCTAAGTCCAGCTTTGGTACATTAGAAGCAACTCTGAACATTAACCTAAGCGTTTTTCGAAGCTACTTTTTGGCTAACTTCTTATAGGAAGGTCTAAGAGCTCTGAAAATGAACGTGCGCGTCTTTCACTCTTCCCGAGGGACTTAGAAGAATTTTGTGATATTTTTTATTAAAATGGTGTATAAGGGTATATATATAAATATATTTTATGCACTGTATATGAGCTGGCGATTTCTAAGTCTGTGGTTCCGAGAGGGGGTAACCAGGCTCACTAATAAAGGTCAAGCCACTTGGCTGCCAGAATGCCCTGCTTCAGCACAGACCAGAAAGGCATTGTGATAAGCGTATCCCCGGTATAGTCAGGGGTTAATGGGAGTCGTCCCCGTCCCCCCAGTATACGGCCAGAACCATGGACCCGGTACTTGTGGTTCGGACTCTCTCCAACCAGCCATAATGTTGTGAGAGTGAAATTATGTCTAAGTCCAGCTTTGGTACATTAGAAGCAACTCTGAACATTAACCTAAGCGTTTTTCGAAGCTACTTTTTGGCTAACTTCTTATAGGAAGGTCTAGGAGCTCTGAAAATGAACGTGCGCGTCTTTCACTCTTCCCGAGGGACTCAGAAGAATTTTGTGATATTTTTTATTAAAATGGCGTATAAGGGTATATATATAAATATATTTTATGCACTGTACAGTATATGAGCTGGCGATTTCTAAATCTGTGGTTCCGAGAGGGGGTAACCAGGCTCACTAATAAAGGTCAAGCCATTTGGCTGCCAGAAGTCCCTGCTTCAGCACAGACCAGAAAGGCATTGTGATAAGCGTATCCCCGGTATAGTCAGGGGTTAATGGGAGTCGTCCCCGTCCCCCCAGTATACGGCCAGAACCATGGACCCGGTACTTGTGGTTCGGACTGTCTCCAACCAGCCATAATGTTGTGAGAGTGAAATTATGTCTAAGTCCAGCTTTGGTACATTAGATGCAACTCTGAAACTTAACCTAAGCGTTTTTCGAAGCTACTTTTTGGCTAACGTCTTATAGGAAGGTCTAGGAGCTCTGAAAATGAACGTGCGCATCTTTCACTCTTCCCGAGGGACTCAGAAGAATTTTGTGATATTTTTTATTAAAATGGTGTATAAGGGTATATATATAAATATATTTTATGCACTGTATATGAGCTGGCGATTTCTAAGTCTGTGGTTCCGAGAGGGGGTAACCAGGCTCACTAATAAAGGTCAAGCCACTTGGCTGCCAGAATGCCCTGCTTCAGCACAGACCAGAAAGGCATTGTGATAAGCGTATCCCCGGTATAGTCAGGGGATAATGGGAGTCGTCCCCGTTCCCCCAGTATACGTCCAGAACCATGGACCCGGTACTTGTGGTTCGGACTCTCTCCAACCAGCCATAATGTTCTGAGAGTGAAATTATGTCTAAGTCCAGCTTTGGTACATTAGATGCAACTCTGAAACTTAACCTAAGCGTTTTTCGAAGCTACTTTTTGGCTAACTTCTTATAAGAAGGTCTAGGAGCTCTCAAAATGAACGTGCGCGTCTTTCACTCTTCCCGAGGGACTTAGAAGAATTTTGTGATATTTTTTATTAAAATGGTGTATAAGGGTATATATATAAATATATTTTATGCACTGTATATGAGCTGGCGATTTCTAAGTCTGTGGTTCCGAGAGGGGGTAACCAGGCTCACTAATAAAGGTCAAGCCACTTGGCTGCCAGAATGCCCTGCTTCAGCACAGACCAGAAAGGAATTGTGATAAGCGTATCCCCGGTATAGTCAGGGGTTAATGGGAGTCGTCCCCGTCCCCCCAGTATACGCCCAGAACCATGGACCCGGTACTTGTGGTTCGGACTCTCTCCAACCAGCCATAATGTTGTGAGAGTGAAATTATGTCTAAGTCCAGCTTTGGTACATTAGAAGCACCTCTGAAACTTAACCTAAGCGTTTTTCGAAGCTACTTTTTGGCTAACTTCTTATAGGAAGGTCTAGGAGCTTTGAAAATGAACGTGCGCGTCTTTCACTCTTCCCGAGGGACTCAGAAGAATTTTGTGATATTTTTTATTAAAATGGCGTATAAGGGTATATATATAAATATATTTTATGCACTGTACAGTATATGAGCTGGCAATTTCTAAATCTGTGGTTCCGAGAGGGGGTAACCAGGCTCACTAATAAAGGTCAAGCCACTTGGCTGCCAGAATGCCCTGCTTCAGCACAGACCAGAAAGGCATTGTGATAAGCGTATCCCCGGTATAGTCAGGGGTTAATGGGAGTCCCCCCCGTCCCCCCAGTATCCGCCCAGAACCATGGACCCGGTACTTGTGGTTCGGACTCTCTCCAACCAGCCATAATGTTCTGAGAGTGAAATTATGTCTATGTCCAGCTTTGGTACATTAGAAGCAACTCTGAAACTTAACCTAAGCGTTTTTCGAAGATACTTTTTGGCTAACTTCTTATAGGAAGGTCTAGGAGCTCTGAAAATGAACGTGCGCGTCTTTCACTCTTCCCGAGGGACTTAGAAGAATTTTGTGATATTTTTTATTAAAATGGTGTATAAGGGTGTATATATATATAAATATATTTTATGCACTGTATATGAGCTGGCGATTTCTAAGTCTGTGGTTCCGAGAGGGGGTAACCAGGCTCACTAATAAAGGTCAAGCCACTTGGCTGCCAGAATGCCCTGCTTCAGCACAGACCAGAAAGGCATTGTGATAAGCGTATCCCCGGTATAGTCAGGGGTTAATGGGAGTCGTCCCCGTCCCCCCAGTATACGGCCAGAACCATGGACCCGGTACTTGTGGTTCGGACTGTCTCCAACCAGCCATAATGTTGTGAGAGTGAAATTATGTCTAAGTCCAGCTTTGGTACATTAGAAGCAACTCTGAACATTAACCTAAGCGTTTTTCGAAGCTACTTTTTGGCTAACTTCTTATAGGAAGGTCTAGGAGCTCTGAAAATGAACGTGCGCGTCTTTCACTCTTCCCGAGGGACTTAGAAGAATTTTGTGATATTTTTTATTAAAATGGTGTATAAGGGTATATATATAAATATATTTTATGCACTGTATATGAGCTGGCGATTTCTAAGTCTGTGGTTCCGAGAGGGGGTAACCAGGCTCACTAATAAAGGTCAAGCCACTTGGCTGCCAGAATGCCCTGCTTCAGCACAGACCAGAAAGGCATTGTGATAAGCGTATCCCCGGTATAGTCAGGGGTTAATGGGAGTCGTCCCCGTCCCCCCAGTATACGGCCAGAACCATGGACCCGGTACTTGTGGTTCGGACTCTCTCCAACCAGCCATAATGTTGTGAGAGTGAAATTATGTCTAAGTCCAGCTTTGGTACATTAGAAGCAACTCTGAACATTAACCTAAGCGTTTTTCGAAGCTACTTTTTGGCTAACTTCTTATAGGAAGGTCTAGGAGCTCTGAAAATGAACGTGCGCGTCTTTCACTCTTCCCGAGGGACTCAGAAGAATTTTGTGATATTTTTTATTAAAATGGCGTATAAGGGTATATATATAAATATATTTTATGCACTGTACAGTATATGAGCTGGCGATTTCTAAATCTGTGGTTCCGAGAGGGGGTAACCAGGCTCACTAATAAAGGTCAAGCCACTTGGCTGCCAGAAGTCCCTGCTTCAGCACAGACCAGAAAGGCATTGTGATAAGCGTATCCCCGGTATAGTCAGGGGTTAATGGGAGTCGTCCCCGTCCCCCCAGTATACGGCCAGAACCATGGACCCGGTACTTGTGGTTCGGACTGTCTCCAACCAGCCATAATGTTGTGAGAGTGAAATTATGTCTAAGTCCAGCTTTGGTACATTAGATGCAACTCTGAAACTTAACCTAAGCGTTTTTCGAAGCTACTTTTTGGCTAACTTCTTATAGGAAGGTCTAGGAGCTCTGAAAATGAACGTGCGCATCTTTCACTCTTCCCGAGGGACTTAGAAGAATTTTGTGATATTTTTTATTAAAATGGTGTATAAGGGTATATATATAAATATATTTTATGCACTGTATATGAGCTGGCGATTTCTAAGTCTGTGGTTCCGAGAGGGGGTAACCAGGCTCACTAATAAAGGTCAAGCCACTTGGCTGCCAGAATGCCCTGCTTCAGCACAGACCAGAAAGGCATTGTGATAAGCGTATCCCCGGTATAGTCAGGGGTTAATGGGAGTCGTCCCCGTCCCCCCAGTATACGGCCAGATCATGGACCCGGTACTTGTGGTTCGGACTCTCTCCAACCAGCCATAATGTTGTGAGAGTGAAATTATGTCTAAGTCCAGCTTTGGTACATTAGAAGCAACTCTGAAACTTAACCTAAGCGTTTTTCGAAGCTACTTTTTGGCTAACTTCTTATAGGAAGGTCTAGGAGCTCTGAAAATGAACGTGCGCGTCTTTCACTCTTCCCGAGGGACTCAGAAGAATTTTGTGATATTTTTTATTAAAATGGCGTATAAGGGTATATATATAAATATATTTTATGCACTGTATATGAGCTGGCGATTTCTAAGTCTGTGGTTCCGAGAGGGGGTAACCAGGCTCACTAATAAAGGTCAAGCCACTTGGCTGCCAGAATGCCCTGCTTCAGCACAGACCAGAAAGGCATTGTGATAAGCGTATCCCCGGTATAGTCAGGGGTTAATGGGAGTCGTCCCCGTTCCCCCAGTATACGTCCAGAACCATGGACCCGGTACTTGTGGTACGGACTGTCTCCAACCAGCCATAATGTTGTGAGAGTGAAATTATGTCTAAGTCCAGCTTTGGTACATTAGATGCAACTCTGAAACTTAACCTAAGCGTTTTTCGAAGCTACTTTTTGGCTAACTTCTTATAAGAAGGTCTAGGAGCTCTGAAAATGAACGTGCGCGTCTTTCACTCTTCCCGAGGGACTTAGAAGAATTTTGTGATATTTTTTATTAAAATGGTGTATAAGGGTATATATATAAATATATTTTATGCACTGTATATGAGCTGGCGATTTCTAAGTCTGTGGTTCCGAGAGGGGGTAACCAGGCTCACTAATAAAGGTCAAGCCACTTGGCTGCCAGAATGCCCTGCTTCAGCACAGACCAGAAAGGCATTGTGATAAGCGTATCCCCGGTATAGTCAGGGGTTAATGGGAGTCGTCCCCGTCCCCGTCCCCCCAGTATACGGCCAGAACCATGGACCCGGTACTTGTGGTTCGGACTGTCTCCAACCAGCCATAATGTTGTGAGAGTGAAATTATGTCTAAGTCCAGCTTTGGTACATTACAGTTAGATGCAACTCTGAAACTTAACCTAAGCGTTTTTCGAAGCTACTTTTTGGCTAACTTCTTATAGGAAGGTCTAGGAGCTCTGAAAATGAACGTGCGCGTCTTTCACTCTTCCCGAGGGACTTAGAAGAATTTTGTGATATTTTTTATTAAAATGGTGTATAAGGGTATATATATAAATATATTTTATGCACTGTATATGAGCTGGCGATTTCTAAGTCTGTGTTTCCGAGAGGGGGTAACCAGGCTCACTAATAAAGGTCAAGCCACTTGGCTGCCAGAATGCCCTGCTTCAGCACAGACCAGAAAGGCATTGTGATAAGCGTATCCCCGGTATAGTCAGGGGATAATGGGAGTCGTCCCCGTTCCCCCAGTATACGTCCAGAACCATGAACCCGGTACTTGTGGTTCGGACTCTCTCCAACCAGCCATAATGTTCTGAGAGTGAAATTATGTCTAAGTCCAGCTTTGGTACATTAGATGCAACTCTGAAACTTAACCTAAGCGTTTTTCGAAGCTACTTTTTGGCTAACTTCTTATAAGAAGGTCTAGGAGCTCTGAAAATGAACGTGCGCGTCTTTCACTCTTCCCGAGGGACTTAGAAGAATTTTGTGATATTTTTTATTAAAATGGTGTATAAGGGTATATATATAAATATATTTTATGCACTGTATATGAGCTGGCGATTTCTAAGTCTGTGGTTCCGAGAGGGGGTAACCAGGCTCACTAATAAAGGTCAAGCCACTTGGCTGCCAGAATGCCCTGCTTCAGCACAGACCAGAAAGGAATTGTGATAAGCGTATCCCCGGTATAGTCAGGGGTTAATGGGAGTCGTCCCCGTCCCCCCAGTATACGCCCAGAACCATAGACCCGGTACTTGTGGTTCGGACTCTCTCCAACCAGCCATAATGTTGTGAG
This sequence comes from Ascaphus truei, assembly GCF_040206685.1. Classification (NCBI taxonomy): domain Eukaryota; kingdom Metazoa; phylum Chordata; class Amphibia; order Anura; family Ascaphidae; genus Ascaphus; species Ascaphus truei. The sequence continues at coordinate 280,588,958 of NC_134483.1, forward strand.
AGTGAAATTATGTCTAAGTCCAGCTTTGGTACATTAGAAGCAACTCTGAAACTTAACCTAAGCGTTTTTCGAAGCTACTTTTTGGCTAACTTCTTATAGGAAGGTCTAGGAGCTCTGAAAATGAACGTGCGCGTCTTTCACTCTTCCCGAGGGACTCAGAAGAATTTTGTGATATTTTTTATTAAAATGACGTATAAGGGTATATATATAAATATATTTTATGCACTGTACAGTATATGAGCTGGCGATTTCTAAATCTGTGGTTCCGAGAGGGGGTAACCAGGCTCACTAATAAAGGTCAAGCCACTTGGCTGCCAGAATGCCCTGCTTCAGCACAGACCAGAAAGGCATTGTGATAAGCGTATCCCCGGTATAGTCAGGGGTTAATGGGAGTCGTCCCCGTCCCCCCAGTATACGGCCAGAACCATGGACCCGGTACTTGTGGTTCGGACTCTCTCCAACCAGCCATAATGTTGTGAGAGTGAAATTATGTCTAAGTCCAGCTTTGGTACATTAGAAGCAACTCTGAAACTTAACCTAAGCGTTTTTCGAAGCTACTTTTTGGCTAACTTCTTATAGGAAGGTCTAGGAGCTCTGAAAATGAACGTGCGCGTCTTTCACTCTTCCCGAGGGACTCAGAAGAATTTTGTGATATTTTTTATTAAAATGGCGTATAAGGGTATATATATAAATATATTTTATGCACTGTATATGAGCTGGCGATTTCTAAGTCTGTGGTTCCGAGAGGGGGTAACCAGGCTCACTAATAAAGGTCAAGCCACTTGGCTGCCAGAATGCCCTGCTTCAGCACAGACCAGAAAGGCATTGTGATAAGCGTATCCCCGGTATAGTCAGGGGTTAATGGGAGTCGTCCCCGTTCCCCCAGTATACGTCCAGAACCATGGACCCGGTACTTGTGGTACGGACTGTCTCCAACCAGCCATAATGTTGTGAGAGTGAAATTATGTCTAAGTCCAGCTTTGGTACATTAGATGCAACTCTGAAACTTAACCTAAGCGTTTTTCGAAGCTACTTTTTGGCTAACTTCTTATAAGAAGGTCTAGGAGCTCTGAAAATGAACGTGCGCGTCTTTCACTCTTCCCGAGGGACTTAGAAGAATTTTGTGATATTTTTTATTAAAATGGTGTATAAGGGTATATATATAAATATATTTTATGCACTGTATATGAGCTGGCGATTTCTAAGTCTGTGGTTCCGAGAGGGGGTAACCAGGCTCACTAATAAAGGTCAAGCCACTTGGCTGCCAGAATGCCCTGCTTCAGCACAGACCAGAAAGGCATTGTGATAAGCGTATCCCCGGTATAGTCAGGGGTTAATGGGAGTCGTCCCCGTCCCCCCAGTATACGGCCAGAACCATGGACCCGGTACTTGTGGTTCGGACTGTCTCCAACCAGCCATAATGTTGTGAGAGTGAAATTATGTCTAAGTCCAGCTTTGGTACATTACAGTTAGATGCAACTCTGAAACTTAACCTAAGCGTTTTTCGAAGCTACTTTTTGGCTAACTTCTTATAGGAAGGTCTAGGAGCTCTGAAAATGAACGTGCGCGTCTTTCACTCTTCCCGAGGGACTTAGAAGAATTTTGTGATATTTTTTATTAAAATGGTGTATAAGGGTATATATATAAATATATTTTATGCACTGTATATGAGCTGGCGATTTCTAAGTCTGTGGTTCCGAGAGGGGGTAACCAGGCTCACTAATAAAGGTCAAGCCACTTGGCTGCCAGAATGCCCTGCTTCAGCACAGACCAGAAAGGAATTGTGATAAGCGTATCCCCGGTATAGTCAGGGGTTAATGGGAGTCGTCCCCGTCCCCCCAGTATACGCCCAGAACCATAGACCCGGTACTTGTGGTTCGGACTCTCTCCAACCAGCCATAATGTTGTGAGAGTGAAATTATGTCTAAGTCCAGCTTTGGTACATTAGAAGCAACTCTGAAACTTAACCTAAGCGTTTTTCGAAGCTACTTTTTGGCTAACTTCTTATAGGAAGGTCTAGGAGCTCTGAAAATGAACGTGCGCGTCTTTCACTCTTCCCGAGGGACTCAGAAGAATTTTGTGATATTTTTTATTAAAATGACGTATAAGGGTATATATATAAATATATTTTATGCACTGTACAGTATATGAGCTGGCGATTTCTAAATCTGTGGTTCCGAGAGGGGGTAACCAGGCTCACTAATAAAGGTCAAGCCACTTGGCTGCCAGAATGCCCTGCTTCAGCACAGACCAGAAAGGCATTGTGATAAGCGTATCCCCGGTATAGTCAGGGGTTAATGGGAGTCCCCCCCGTCCCCCCAGTATCCGCCCAGAACCATGGACCCGGTACTTGTGGTTCGGACTCTCTCCAACCAGCCATAATGTTCTGAGAGTGAAATTATGTCTAAGTCCAGCTTTGGTACATTAGAAGCAACTCTGAAACTTAACCTAAGCGTTTTTCGAAGCTACTTTTTGGCTAACTTCTTATAGGAAGGTCTAGGAGCTCTGAAAATGAACGTGCGCGTCTTTCACTCTTCCCGAGGGACTTAGAAGAATTTTGTGATATTTTTTATTAAAATGGTGTATAAGGGTGTATATATATATAAATATATTTTATGCACTGTATATGAGCTGGCGATTTCTAAGTCTGTGGTTCCAAGAGGGGGTAACCAGGCTCACTAATAAAGGTCAGCCACTTGGCTGCCAGAAGGCCCTGCTTCAGCACAGACCAGAAAGGCATTGTGATAAGCGTATCCCCGGTATAGTCAGGGGTTAATGGGAGTCGTCCCCGTCCCCCCAGTATACGGCCAGAACCATGGACCCGGTACTTGTGGTTCGGACTGTCTCCAACCAGCCATAATGTTGTGAGAGTGAAATTATGTCTAAGTCCAGCTTTGGTACATTAGATGCAACTCTGAAACTTAACCTAAGCGTTTTTCGAAGCTACTTTTTGGCTAACTTCTTATAAGAAGGTCTAGGAGCTCTCAAAATGAACGTGCGCGTCTTTCACTCTTCCCGAGGGACTTAGAAGAATTTTGTGATATTTTTTATTAAAATGGTGTATAAGGGTATATATATAAATATATTTTATGCACTGTATATGAGCTGGCGATTTCTAAGTCTGTGGTTCCGAGAGGGGGTAACCAGGCTCACTAATAAAGGTCAAGCCACTTGGCTGCCAGAATGCCCTGCTTCAGCACAGACCAGAAAGGCATTGTGATAAGCGTATCCCCGGTATAGTCAGGGGTTAATGGGAGTCATCCCCGTCCCCCCAGTATACGGCCAGAACCATGGACCCGGTACTTGTGGTTCGGACTCTCTCCAACCAGCCATAATGTTGTGAGAGTGAAATTATGTCTAAGTCCAGCTTTGGTACATTAGAAGCAACTCTGAACATTAACCTAAGCGTTTTTCGAAGCTACTTTTTGGCTAACTTCTTATAGGAAGGTCTAGGAGCTCTGAAAATGAACGTGCGCGTCTTTCACTCTTCCCGAGGGACTCAGAAGAATTTTGTGATATTTTTTATTAAAATGGCGTATAAGGGTATATATATAAATATATTTTATGCACTGTACAGTATATGAGCTGGCGATTTCTAAATCTGTGGTTCCGAGAGGGGGTAACCAGGCTCACTAATAAAGGTCAAGCCACTTGGCTGCCAGAATGCCCTGCTTCAGCACAGACCAGAAAGGCATTGTGATAAGCGTATCCCCGGTATAGTCAGGGGTTAATGGGAGTCGTCCCCGTCCCCCAAGTATACGGCCAGAACCATGGACCCGGTACTTGTGGTTCGGACTGTCTCCAACCAGCCATAATGTTGTGAGAGTGAAATTATGTCTAAGTCCAGCTTTGGTACATTACAGTTAGATGCAACTCTGAAACTTAACCTAAGCGTTTTTCGAAGCTACTTTTTGGCTAACTTCTTATAGGAAGGTCTAGGAGCTCTGAAAATGAACGTGCGCGTCTTTCACTCTTCCCGAGGGACTTAGAAGAATTTTGTGATATTTTTTATTAAAATGGTGTATAAGGGTATATATATAAATATATTTTATGCACTGTATATGAGCTGGCGATTTCTAAGTCTGTGGTTCCGAGAGGGGGTAACCAGGCTCACTAATAAAGGTCAAGCCACTTGGCTGCCAGAATGCCCTGCTTCAGCACAGACCAGAAAGGAATTGTGATAAGCGTATCCCCGGTATAGTCAGGGGTTAATGGGAGTCGTCCCCGTCCCCCCAGTATACGCCCAGAACCATAGACCCGGTACTTGTGGTTCGGACTCTCTCCAACCAGCCATAATGTTGTGAGAGTGAAATTATGTCTAAGTCCAGCTTTGGTACATTAGAAGCAACTCTGAAACTTAACCTAAGCGTTTTTCGAAGCTACTTTTTGGCTAACTTCTTATAGGAAGGTCTAGGAGCTCTGAAAATGAACGTGCGCGTCTTTCACTCTTCCCGAGGGACTCAGAAGAATTTTGTGATATTTTTTATTAAAATGACGTATAAGGGTATATATATAAATATATTTTATGCACTGTACAGTATATGAGCTGGCGATTTCTAAATCTGTGGTTCCGAGAGGGGGTAACCAGGCTCACTAATAAAGGTCAAGCCACTTGGCTGCCAGAATGCCCTGCTTCAGCACAGACCAGAAAGGCATTGTGATAAGCGTATCCCCGGTATAGTCAGGGGTTAATGGGAGTCCCCCCCGTCCCCCCAGTATCCGCCCAGAACCATGGACCCGGTACTTGTGGTTCGGACTCTCTCCAACCAGCCATAATGTTCTGAGAGTGAAATTATGTCTAAGTCCAGCTTTGGTACATTAGAAGCAACTCTGAAACTTAACCTAAGCGTTTTTCGAAGCTACTTTTTGGCTAACTTCTTATAGGAAGGTCTAGGAGCTCTGAAAATGAACGTGCGCGTCTTTCACTCTTCCCGAGGGACTTAGAAGAATTTTGTGATATTTTTTATTAAAATGGTGTATAAGGGTGTATATATATATAAATATATTTTATGCACTGTATATGAGCTGGCGATTTCTAAGTCTGTGGTTCCAAGAGGGGGTAACCAGGCTCACTAATAAAGGTCAGCCACTTGGCTGCCAGAAGGCCCTGCTTCAGCACAGACCAGAAAGGCATTGTGATAAGCGTATCCCCGGTATAGTCAGGGGTTAATGGGAGTCGTCCCCGTCCCCCCAGTATACGGCCAGAACCATGGACCCGGTACTTGTGGTTCGGACTGTCTCCAACCAGCCATAATGTTGTGAGAGTGAAATTATGTCTAAGTCCAGCTTTGGTACATTAGATGCAACTCTGAAACTTAACCTAAGCGTTTTTCGAAGCTACTTTTTGGCTAACTTCTTATAAGAAGGTCTAGGAGCTCTCAAAATGAACGTGCGCGTCTTTCACTCTTCCCGAGGGACTTAGAAGAATTTTGTGATATTTTTTATTAAAATGGTGTATAAGGGTATATATATAAATATATTTTATGCACTGTATATGAGCTGGCGATTTCTAAGTCTGTGGTTCCGAGAGGGGGTAACCAGGCTCACTAATAAAGGTCAAGCCACTTGGCTGCCAGAATGCCCTGCTTCAGCACAGACCAGAAAGGCATTGTGATAAGCGTATCCCCGGTATAGTCAGGGGTTAATGGGAGTCATCCCCGTCCCCCCAGTATACGGCCAGAACCATGGACCGGGTACTTGTGGTTCGGACTCTCTCCAACCAGCCATAATGTTGTGAGAGTGAAATTATGTCTAAGTCCAGCTTTGGTACATTAGAAGCAACTCTGAACATTAACCTAAGCGTTTTTCGAAGCTACTTTTTGGCTAACTTCTTATAGGAAGGTCTAGGAGCTCTGAAAATGAACGTGCGCGTCTTTCACTCTTCCCGAGGGACTCAGAAGAATTTTGTGATATTTTTTATTAAAATGGCGTATAAGGGTATATATATAAATATATTTTATGCACTGTACAGTATATGAGCTGGCGATTTCTAAATCTGTGGTTCCGAGAGGGGGTAACCAGGCTCACTAATAAAGGTCAAGCCACTTGGCTGCCAGAATGCCCTGCTTCAGCACAGACCAGAAAGGCATTGTGATAAGCGTATCCCCGGTATAGTCAGGGGTTAATGGGAGTCCCCCCCGTCCCCCCAGTATCCGCCCAGAACCATGGACCCGGTACTTGTGGTTCGGACTCTCTCCAACCAGCCATAATGTTCTGAGAGTGAAATTATGTCTAAGTCCAGCTTTGGTACATTAGAAGCAACTCTGAAACTTAACCTAAGCGTTTTTCGAAGCTACTTTTTGGCTAACTTCTTATAGGAAGGTCTAGGAGCTCTGAAAATGAACGTGCGCGTCTTTCACTCTTCCCGAGGGACTTAGAAGAATTTTATGATATTTTTTATTAAAATGGTGTATAAGGGTATATATTTAAATATATTTTATGCACTGTATATGAGCTGGCGATTTCTAAGTCTGTGGTTCCGAGAGGGGGTAACCAGGCTCACTAATAAAGGTCAAGCCACTTGGCTGCCAGAATGCCCTGCTTCAGCACAGACCAGAAAGGCATTGTGATAAGCGTATCCCCGGTACAGTCAGGGGTTAATGGGAGTCGTTCCCGTCCCCCCAGTATACGCCCAGAACCATGGACCCGGTACTTGTGGTTCGGACTGTCTCCAACCAGCCATAATGTTGTGAGAGTGAAATTATGTCTAAGTCCAGCTTTGGTACATTAGAAGCAACTCTCAAACTTAACCTAAGCGTTTTTCGAAGCTACTTTTTGGCTAACTTCTTATAGGAAGGTCTAGGAGCTCTGAAAATGAACGTGCGCATCTTTCACTCTTCCCGAGGGACTCAGAAGAATTTTGTGATATTTTTTATTAAAATGGCGTATAAGGGTATATATATAAATATATTTTATGCACTGTACAGTATATGAGCTGGCGATTTCTAAATCTGTGGTTCCGAGAGGGGGTAACCAGGCTCACTAATAAAGGTCAAGCCACTTGGCTGCCAGAATGCCCTGCTTCAGCACAGACCAGAAAGGCATTGTGATAAGCGTATCCCCGGTATAGTCAGGGGTTAATGGGAGTCGTCCCCGTCCCCCAAGTATACGGCCAGAACCATGGACCCGGCACTTGTGGTTCGGACTGTCTCCAACCAGCCATAATGTTGTGAGAGTGAAATTATGTCTAAGTCCAGCTTTGGTACATTAGATGCAACTCTGAAACTTAACCTAAGCGTTTTTCGAAGCTACTTTTTGGCTAACTTCTTATAGGAAGGTCTAGGAGCTCTGAAAATGAACGTGCGCGTCTTTCACTCTTCCCGAGGGACTTAGAAGAATTTTATGATATTTTTTATTAAAATGGTGTATAAGGGTATATATATAAATATATTTTATGCACTGTATATGAGCTGGCGATTTCTAAGTCTGTGGTTCCGAGAGGGGGTAACCAGGCTCACTAATAAAGGTCAAGCCACTTGGCTGCCAGAATGCCCTGCTTCAGCACAGACCAGAAAGGCATTGTGATAAGCGTATCCCCGGTATAGTCAGGGGTTAATGGGAGTCGTCCCCGTCCCCCCAGTATACGGCCAGAACCATGGACCCGGTACTTGTGGTTCGGACTCTCTCCAACCAGCCATAATGTTGTGAGAGTGAAATTATGTCTAAGTCCAGCTTTGGTACATTAGAAGCAACTCTGAAACTTAACCTAAGCGTTTTTCGAAGCTACTTTTTGGCTAACTTCTTATAGGAAGGTCTAGGAGCTCTGAAAATGAACGTGCGCGTCTTTCACTCTTCCCGAGGGACTTAGAAGAATTTTATGATATTTTTTATTAAAATGGTGTATAAGGGTATATATATAAATATATTTTATGCACTGTATATGAGCTGGCGATTTCTAAGTCTGTGGTTCCGAGAGGGGGTAACCAGGCTCACTAATAAAGGTCAAGCCACTTGGCTGCCAGAATGCCCTGCTTCAGCACAGACCAGAAAGGCATTGTGATAAGCGTATCCCCGGTACAGTCAGGGGTTAATGGGAGTCGTTCCCGTCCCCCCAGTATACGCCCAGAACCATGGACCCGGTACTTGTGGTTCGGACTCTCTCCAACCAGCCATAATGTTGTGAGAGTGAAATTATGTCTAAGTCCAGCTTTGGTACATTAGAAGCAACTCTCAAACTTAACCTAAGCGTTTTTCGAAGCTACTTTTTGGCTAACTTCTTATAGGAAGGTCTAGGAGCTCTGAAAATGAACGTGCGCATCTTTCACTCTTCCCGAGGAACTTAGAAGAATTTTGTGATATTTTTTATTAAAATGGTGTATAAGGGTATATATTTAAATATATTTTATGCACTGTATATGAGCTGGCGATTTCTAAGTCTGTGGTTCCGAGAGGGGGTAACCAGGCTCACTAATAAAGGTCAAGCCACTTGGCTGCCAGAATGCCCTGCTTCAGCACAGACCAGAAAGGCATTGTGATAAGCGTATCCCCGGTACAGTCAGGGGTTAATGGGAGTCGTTCCCGTCCCCCCAGTATACGCCCAGAACCATGGACCCGGTACTTGTGGTTCGGACTGTCTCCAACCAGCCATAATGTTGTGAGAGTGAAATTATGTCTAAGTCCAGCTTTGGTACATTAGAAGCAACTCTCAAACTTAACCTAAGCGTTTTTCGAAGCTACTTTTTGGCTAACTTCTTATAGGAAGGTCTAGGAGCTCTGAAAATGAACGTGCGCATCTTTCACTCTTCCCGAGGAACTTAGAAGAATTTTGTGATATTTTTTATTAAAATGGTGTATAAGGGTATATATTTAAATATATTTTATGCACTGTATATGAGCTGGCGATTTCTAAGTCTGTGGTTCCGAGAGGGGGTAACCAGGGTTACTAATAAAAGTCAAACCACTTGGCTGCCAGAATGCCCTGCTTCAGCACAGACCAGAAAGGCATTGTGATAAGCGTATCCCCGGTACAGTCAGGGGTTAATGGGAGTCGTCCCCGTCCCCCCAGTATACGCCCAGAACCATGGACCCGGTACTTGTGGTTCGGACTGTCTCCAACCAGCCATAATGTTGTGAGAGTATAATTATGTCTAAGTCCAGCTTTGGTACATTAGAAGCAACTCTCAAACTTAACCTAAGCGTTTTTCGAAGCTACTTTTTGGCTAACTTCTTATAGGAAGGTCTAGGAGCTCTGAAAATGAACGTGCGCATCTTTCACTCTTCCCGAGGGACTTAGAAGAATTTTGTGATATTTTTTATTAAAATTGTGTATAAGGGTATATATTTAAATATATTTTATGCACTGTATATGAGCTGGCGATTTCTAAGTCTGTGGTTCCGAGAGGGGGTAACCAGGGTTACTAATAAAAGTCAAACCACTTGGCTGCCAGAATGCCCTGCTTCAGCACAGACCAGAAAGGCATTGTGATAAGCGTATCCCCGGTATAGTCAGGGGTTAATGGGAGTCGTCCCCGTCCCCCCAGTATCCGCCCAGTACCATGGACCCGGTACTTGTGGTTCGGACTCTCTCCAACCAGCCATAATGTTGTGAGAGTGAAATTATGTCTAAGTCCAGCTTTGGTACATTAGAAGCAACTCTGAAACTTAACCTAAGCGTTTTTCGAAGCTACTTTTTGGCTAACTTCTTATAGGAAGGTCTAGGAGCTCTGAAAATGAACGTGCGCGTCTTTCACTCTTCCCGAGGGACTTAGAAGAATTTTATGTTTTTTTTTATTAAAATGGTGTATAAGGGTATATATATAAATATATTTTATGCACTGTATATGAGCTGGCGATTTCTAAGTCTGTGGTTCCGAGAGGGGGTAACCAGGCTCACTAATAAAGGTCAAGCCACTTGGCTGCCAGAATGCCCTGCTTCAGCACAGACCAGAAAGGCATTGTGATAAGCGTATCCCCGGTACAGTCAGGGGTTAATGGGAGTCGTTCCCGTCCCCCCAGTATACGCCCAGAACCATGGACCCGGTACTTGTGGTTCGGACTGTCTCCAACCAGCCATAATGTTGTGAGAGTGAAATTATGTCTAAGTCCAGCTTTGGTACATTAGAAGCAACTCTCAAACTTAACCTAAGCGTTTTTCGAAGCTACTTTTTGGCTAACTTCTTATAGGAAGGTCTAGGAGCTCTGAAAATGAACGTGCGCATCTTTCACTCTTCCCGAGGAACTTAGAAGAATTTTGTGATATTTTTTATTAAAATGGTGTATAAGGGTATATATTTAAATATATTTTATGCACTGTATATGAGCTGGCGATTTCTAAGTCTGTGGTTCCGAGAGGGGGTAACCAGGGTTACTAATAAAAGTCAAACCACTTGGCTGCCAGAATGCCCTGCTTCAGCACAGACCAGAAAGGCATTGTGATAAGCGTATCCCCGGTACAGTCAGGGGTTAATGGGAGTCGTCCCCGTCCCCCCAGTATACGCCCAGAACCATGGACCCGGTACTTGTGGTTCGGACTGTCTCCAACCAGCCATAATGTTGTGAGAGTATAATTATGTCTAAGTCCAGCTTTGGTACATTAGAAGCAACTCTCAAACTTAACCTAAGCGTTTTTCGAAGCTACTTTTTGGCTAACTTCTTATAGGAAGGTCTAGGAGCTCTGAAAATGAACGTGCGCATCTTTCACTCTTCCCGAGGGACTTAGAAGAATTTTGTGATATTTTTTATTAAAATTGTGTATAAGGGTATATATTTAAATATATTTTATGCACTGTATATGAGCTGGCGATTTCTAAGTCTGTGGTTCCGAGAGGGGGTAACCAGGGTTACTAAAAAAAGTCAAACCACTTGGCTGCCAGAATGCCCTGCTTCAGCACAGACCAGAAAGGCATTGTGATAAGCGTATCCCCGGTATAGTCAGGGGTTAATGGGAGTCCCCCCCGTCCCCCCAGTATCCGCCCAGTACCATGGACCCGGTACTTGTGGTTCGGACTCTCTCCAACCAGCCATAATGTTCTGAGAGTGAAATTATGTCTAAGTCCAGCTTTGGTACATTAGAAGCAACTCTGAAACTTAACCTAAGCGTTTTTCGAAGCTACTTTTTGGCTAACTTCTTATAGGAAGGTCTAGGAGCTCTGAAAATGAACGTGCGCGTCTTTCACTCTTCCCGAGGGACTTAGAAGAATTTTGTGATATTTTTTATTAAAATGGTGTATAAGGGTATATATATAAATATATTTTATGCACTTTATATATGAGCTTGCGATTTCTAAGTCTGTGGTTCCGAGAGGGGGTAACCAGGCTCACTAATAAAGGTCAAGCCACTTGGCTGCCAGAATGCCCTGCTTCAGCACAGACCAGAAAGGCATTGTGATAAGCGTATCCCCGGTATAGTCAGGGGTTAATGGGAGTCCCCCCCGTCCCCCCAGTATCCGCCCAGAACCATGGACCCGGTACTTGTGGTTCGGACTCTCTCCAACCAGCCATAATGTTCTGAGAGTGAAATTATGTCTAAGTCCAGCTTTGGTACATTAGAAGCAACTCTGAAACTTAACCTAAGCGTTTTTCGAAGCTACTTTTTGGCTAACTTCTTATAGGAAGGTCTAGGAGCTCTGAAAATGAACGTGCGCGTCTTTCACTCTTCCCGAGGGACTTAGAAGAATTTTATGATATTTTTTATTAAAATGGTGTATAAGGGTATATATTTAAATATATTTTATGCACTGTATATGAGCTGGCGATTTCTAAGTCTGTGGTTCCGAGAGGGGGTAACCAGGGTTACTAATAAAAGTCAAACCACTTGGCTGCCAGAATGCCCTGCTTCAGCACAGACCAGAAAGGCATTGTGATAAGCGTATCCCCGGTACAGTCAGGGGTTAATGGGAGTCGTCCCCGTCCCCCCAGTATACGCCCAGAACCATGGACCCGGTACTTGTGGTTCGGACTGTCTCCAACCAGCCATAATGTTGTGAGAGTATAATTATGTCTAAGTCCAGCTTTGGTACATTAGAAGCAACTCTCAAACTTAACCTAAGCGTTTTTCGAAGCTACTTTTTGGCTAACTTCTTATAGGAAGGTCTAGGAGCTCTGAAAATGAACGTGCGCATCTTTCACTCTTCCCGAGGGACTTAGAAGAATTTTGTGATATTTTTTATTAAAATTGTGTATAAGGGTATATATTTAAATATATTTTATGCACTGTATATGAGCTGGCGATTTCTAAGTCTGTGGTTCCGAGAGGGGGTAACCAGGGTTACTAATAAAAGTCAAACCACTTGGCTGCCAGAATGCCCTGCTTCAGCACAGACCAGAAAGGCATTGTGATAAGCGTATCCCCGGTATAGTCAGGGGTTAATGGGAGTCGTCCCCGTCCCCCCAGTATACGCCCAGAACCATGGACCCGGTACTTGTGGTTCGGACTCTCTCCAACCAGCCATAATGTTGTGAAAGTGAAATTATGTCTAAGTCCAGCTTTGGTACATTAGAAGCAACTCTGAAACTTAACCTAAGCGTTTTTCGAAGCTACTTTTTGGCTAACTTCTTATAGGAAGGTCTAGGAGCTCTGAAAATGAACGTGCGCGTCTTTCACTCTTCCCGAGGGACTTAGAAGAATTTTGTGATATTTTTTATTAAAATGGTGTATAAGGGTATATATATAAATATATTTTATGCACTTTATATATGTGCTGGCGATTTCTAAGTCTGTGGTTCCGAGAGGGGGTAACCAGGCTCACTAATAAAGGTCAAGCCACTTGGCTGCCAGAATGCCCTGCTTCAGCACAGACCAGAAAGGCATTGTGATAAGCGTATCCCCGGTACAGTCAGGGGTTAATGGGAGTCGTCCCCGTCCCCCCAGTATACGCCCAGAACCATGGACCCGGTACTTGTGGTTCGGACTGTCTCCAACCAGCCATAATGTTGTGAGAGTATAATTATGTCTAAGTCCAGCTTTGGTACATTAGAAGCAACTCTGAAACTTAACCTAAGCGTTTTTCGAAGCTACTTTTTGGCTAACTTCTTATAGGAAGGTCTAGGAGCTCTGAAAATGAACGTGCGCGTCTTTCACTCTTCCCGAGGGACTTAGAAGAATTTTGTGATATTTTTTATTAAAATGGTGTATAAGGGTATATATATAAATATATTTTATGCACTTTATATATGAGCTGGCGATTTCTAAGTCTGTGGTTCCGAGAGGGGGTAACCAGGCTCACTAATAAAGGTCAAGCCACTTGGCTGCCAGAATGCCCTGCTTCAGCACAGACCAGAAAGGCATTGTGATAAGCGTATCCCCGGTATAGTCAGGGGTTAATGGGAGTCCCCCCCGTCCCCCCAGTATCCGCCCAGAACCATGGACCCGGTACTTGTGGTTCGGACTCTCTCCAACCAGCCATAATGTTCTGAGAGTGAAATTATGTCTAAGTCCAGCTTTGGTACATTAGAAGCAACTCTGAAACTTAACCTAAGCGTTTTTCGAAGCTACTTTTTGGCTAACTTCTTATAGGAAGGTCTAGGAGCTCTGAAAATGAACGTGCGCGTCTTTCACTCTTCCCGAGGGACTTAGAAGAATTTTATGATATTTTTTATTAAAATGGTGTATAAGGGTATATATATAAATATATTTTATGCACTGTATATGAGCTGGCGATTTCTAAGTCTGTGGTTCCGAGAGGGGGTAACCAGGCTCACTAATAAAGGTCAAGCCACTTGGCTGCCAGAATGCCCTGCTTCAGCACAGACCAGAAAGGCATTGTGATAAGCGTATCCCCGGTATAGTCAGGGGTTAATGGGAGTCCCCCCCGTCCCCCCAGTATCCGCCCAGAACCATGGACCCGGTACTTGTGGTTCGGACTCTCTCCAACCAGCCATAATGTTCTGAGAGTGAAATTATGTCTAAGTCCAGCTTTGGTACATTAGAAGCAACTCTGAAACTTAACCTAAGCGTTTTTCGAAGCTACTTTTTGGCTAACTTCTTATAGGAAGGTCTAGGAGCTCTGAAAATGAACGTGCGCGTCTTTCACTCTTCCCGAGGGACTTAGAAGAATTTTATGATATTTTTTATTAAAATGGTGTATAAGGGTATATATATAAATATATTTTATGCACTGTATATGAGCTGGCGATTTCTAAGTCTGTGGTTCCGAGAGGGGGTAACCAGGCTCACTAATAAAGGTCAAGCCACTTGGCTGCCAGAATGCCCTGCTTCAGCACAGACCAGAAAGGCATTGTGATAAGCGTATCCCCGGTACAGTCAGGGGTTAATGGGAGTCGTTCCCGTCCCCCCAGTATACGCCCAGAACCATGGACCCGGTACTTGTGGTTCGGACTGTCTCCAACCAGCCATAATGTTGTGAGAGTGAAATTATGTCTAAGTCCAGCTTTGGTACATTAGAAGCAACTCTCAAACTTAACCTAAGCGTTTTTCGAAGCTACTTTTTGGCTAACTTCTTATAGGAAGGTCTAGGAGCTCTGAAAATGAACGTGCGCATCTTTCACTCTTCCCGAGGAACTTAGAAGAATTTTGTGATATTTTTTATTAAAATGGTGTATAAGGGTATATATTTAAATATATTTTATGCACTGTATATGAGCTGGCGATTTCTAAGTCTGTGGTTCCGAGAGGGGGTAACCAGGGTTACTAATAAAAGTCAAACCACTTGGCTGCCAGAATGCCCTGCTTCAGCACAGACCAGAAAGGCATTGTGATAAGCGTATCCCCGGTACAGTCAGGGGTTAATGGGAGTCGTCCCCGTCCCCCCAGTATACGCCCAGAACCATGGACCCGGTACTTGTGGTTCGGACTGTCTCCAACCAGCCATAATGTTGTGAGAGTATAATTATGTCTAAGTCCAGCTTTGGTACATTAGAAGCAACTCTGAAACTTAACCTAAGCGTTTTTCGAAGCTACTTTTTGGCTAACTTCTTATAGGAAGGTCTAGGAGCTCTGAAAATGAACGTGCGCGTCTTTCACTCTTCCCGAGGGACTTAGAAGAATTTTGTGATATTTTTTATTAAAATGGTGTATAAGGGTATATATATAAATATATTTTATGCACTTTATATATGAGCTGGCGATTTCTAAGTCTGTGGTTCCGAGAGGGGGTAACCAGGCTCACTAATAAAGGTCAAGCCACTTGGCTGCCAGAATGCCCTGCTTCAGCACAGACCAGAAAGGCATTGTGATAAGCGTATCCCCGGTATAGTCAGGGGTTAATGGGAGTCCCCCCCGTCCCCCCAGTATCCGCCCAGAACCATGGACCCGGTACTTGTGGTTCGGACTCTCTCCAACCAGCCATAATGTTCTGAGAGTGAAATTATGTCTAAGTCCAGCTTTGGTACATTAGAAGCAACTCTGAAACTTAACCTAAGCGTTTTTCGAAGCTACTTTTTGGCTAACTTCTTATAGGAAGGTCTAGGAGCTCTGAAAATGAACGTGCGCGTCTTTCACTCTTCCCGAGGGACTTAGAAGAATTTTATGATATTTTTTATTAAAATGGTGTATAAGGGTATATATATAAATATATTTTATGCACTGTATATGAGCTGGCGATTTCTAAGTCTGTGGTTCCGAGAGGGGGTAACCAGGCTCACTAATAAAGGTCAAGCCACTTGGCTGCCAGAATGCCCTGCTTCAGCACAGACCAGAAAGGCATTGTGATAAGCGTATCCCCGGTACAGTCAGGGGTTAATGGGAGTCGTTCCCGTCCCCCCAGTATACGCCCAGAACCATGGACCCGGTACTTGTGGTTCGGACTGTCTCCAACCAGCCATAATGTTGTGAGAGTGAAATTATGTCTAAGTCCAGCTTTGGTACATTAGAAGCAACTCTCAAACTTAACCTAAGCGTTTTTCGAAGCTACTTTTTGGCTAACTTCTTATAGGAAGGTCTAGGAGCTCTGAAAATGAACGTGCGCATCTTTCACTCTTCCCGAGGAACTTAGAAGAATTTTGTGATATTTTTTATTAAAATGGTGTATAAGGGTATATATTTAAATATATTTTATGCACTGTATATGAGCTGGCGATTTCTAAGTCTGTGGTTCCGAGAGGGGGTAACCAGGGTTACTAATAAAAGTCAAACCACTTGGCTGCCAGAATGCCCTGCTTCAGCACAGACCAGAAAGGCATTGTGATAAGCGTATCCCCGGTACAGTCAGGGGTTAATGGGAGTCGTCCCCGTCCCCCCAGTATACGCCCAGAACCATGGACCCGGTACTTGTGGTTCGGACTGTCTCCAACCAGCCATAATGTTGTGAGAGTATAATTATGTCTAAGTCCAGCTTTGGTACATTAGAAGCAACTCTGAAACTTAACCTAAGCGTTTTTCGAAGCTACTTTTTGGCTAACTTCTTATAGGAAGGTCTAGGAGCTCTGAAAATGAACGTGCGCGTCTTTCACTCTTCCCGAGGGACTTAGAAGAATTTTGTGATATTTTTTATTAAAATGGTGTATAAGGGTATATATATAAATATATTTTATGCACTTTATATATGAGCTGGCGATTTCTAAGTCTGTGGTTCCGAGAGGGGGTAACCAGGCTCACTAATAAAGGTCAAGCCACTTGGCTGCCAGAATGCCCTGCTTCAGCACAGACCAGAAAGGCATTGTGATAAGCGTATCCCCGGTATAGTCAGGGGTTAATGGGAGTCCCCCCCGTCCCCCCAGTATCCGCCCAGAACCATGGACCCGGTACTTGTGGTTCGGACTCTCTCCAACCAGCCATAATGTTCTGAGAGTGAAATTATGTCTAAGTCCAGCTTTGGTACATTAGAAGCAACTCTGAAACTTAACCTAAGCGTTTTTCGAAGCTACTTTTTGGCTAACTTCTTATAGGAAGGTCTAGGAGCTCTGAAAATGAACGTGCGCGTCTTTCACTCTTCCCGAGGGACTTAGAAGAATTTTATGATATTTTTTATTAAAATGGTGTATAAGGGTATATATATAAATATATTTTATGCACTGTATATGAGCTGGCGATTTCTAAGTCTGTGGTTCCGAGAGGGGGTAACCAGGCTCACTAATAAAGGTCAAGCCACTTGGCTGCCAGAATGCCCTGCTTCAGCACAGACCAGAAAGGCATTGTGATAAGCGTATCCCCGGTACAGTCAGGGGTTAATGGGAGTCGTTCCCGTCCCCCCAGTATACGCCCAGAACCATGGACCCGGTACTTGTGGTTTGGACTGTCTCCAACCAGCCATAATGTTGTGAGAGTGAAATTATGTCTAAGTCCAGCTTTGGTACATTAGAAGCAACTCTCAAACTTAACCTAAGCGTTTTTCGAAGCTACTTTTTGGCTAACTTCTTATAGGAAGGTCTAGGAGCTCTGAAAATGAACGTGCGCATCTTTCACTCTTCCCGAGGAACTTAGAAGAATTTTGTGATATTTTTTATTAAAATGGTGTATAAGGGTATATATTTAAATATATTTTATGCACTGTATATGAGCTGGCGATTTCTAAGTCTGTGGTTCCGAGAGGGGGTAACCAGGGTTACTAATAAAAGTCAAACCACTTGGCTGCCAGAATGCCCTGCTTCAGCACAGACCAGAAAGGCATTGTGATAAGCGTATCCCCGGTACAGTCAGGGGTTAATGGGAGTCGTCCCCGTCCCCCCAGTATACGCCCAGAACCATGGACCCGGTACTTGTGGTTCGGACTGTCTCCAACCAGCCATAATGTTGTGAGAGTATAATTATGTCTAAGTCCAGCTTTGGTACATTAGAAGCAACTCTCAAACTTAACCTAAGCGTTTTTCGAAGCTATTTTTTGGCTAACTTCTTATAGGAAGGTCTAGGAGCTCTGAAAATGAACGTGCGCATCTTTCACTCTTCCCGAGGGACTTAGAAGAATTTTGTGATATTTTTTATTAAAATTGTGAATAAGGGTATATATTTAAATATATTTTATGCACTGTATATGAGCTGGCGATTTCTAAGTCTGTGGTTCCGAGAGGGGGTAACCAGGGTTACTAATAAAAGTCAAACCACTTGGCTGCCAGAATGCCCTGCTTCAGCACAGACCAGAAAGGCATTGTGATAAGCGTATCCCCGGTACAGTCAGGGGTTAATGGGAGTCGTTCCCGTCCCCCCAGTATACGGCCAGAACCATGGACCCGGTACTTGTGGTTCGGACTGTCTCCAACCAGCCATAATGTTGTGAGAGTGAAATTATGTCTAAGTCCAGCTTTGGTTTTCATTAGAAGCAACTCTCAAACTTAACCTAAGCGTTTTTCGAAGCTAATTTTTGGCTAACTTCTTAAAGGAAGGTCTAGGAGCTCTGAAAATGAACGTGCGCATCTTTCACTCTTCCCGAGGGACTTAGAAGAATTTTGTGATATTTTTTATTAAAATTGTGTATAAGGGTATATATTTAAATATATTTTATGCACTGTATATGAGCTGGCGATTTCTAAGTCTGTGGTTCCGAGAGGGGGTAACCAGGGTTACTAATAAAAGTCAAACCACTTGGCTGCCAGAATGCCCTGCTTCAGCACAGACCAGAAAGGCATTGTGATAAGCGTATCCCCGGTACAGTCAGGGGTTAATGGGAGTCGTTCCCGTCCCCCCAGTATACGCCCAGAACCATGGACCCGGTACTTGTGGTTCGGACTGTCTCCAACCAGCCATAATGTTGTGAGAGTGAAATTACAGTATGTCTAAGTCCAGCTTTGGTTTTCATTAGAAGCAACTCTCAAACTTAACCTAAGCGTTTTTCGAAGCTAATTTTTGGCTAACTTCTTATAGGAAGGTCTAGGAGCTCTGAAAATGAACGTGCGCATCTTTCACTCTTCCCGAGGAACTTAGAAGAATTTTGTGATATTTTTTATTAAAATGGTGTATAAGGGTATATATTTAAATATATTTTTTGCACTGTATATGAGCTGGCGATTTCTAAGTCTGTGGTTCCGAGAGGGGGTAACCAGGGTTACTAATAAAAGTCAAACCACTTGGCTGCAGAATGCCCTGCTTCAGCACAGACCAGAAAGGCATTGTGATAAGCGTATCCCCGGTATAGTCAGGGGTTAATGGGAGTCGTCCCCGTCCCCCCAGTATACGGCCAGAACCATGGACCCGGTACTTGTGGTTCGGACTCTCTCCAACCAGCCATAATGTTGTGAGAGTGAAATTATGTCTAAGTCCAGCTTTGGTACATTAGAAGCAACTCTGAAACTTAACCTAAGCGTTTTTCGAAGCTACTTTTTGGCTAACTTCTTATAGGAAGGTCTAGGAGCTCTGAAAATGAACGTGCGCGTCTTTCACTCTTCCCGAGGGACTCAGAAGAATTTTGTGATATTTTTTATTAAAATGGCGTATAAGGGTATATATATAAATATATTTTATGCACTGTATATGAGCTGGCGATTTCTAAGTCTGTGGTTCCGAGAGGGGGTAACCAGGCTCACTAATAAAGGTCAAGCCACTTGGCTGCCAGAATGCCCTGCTTCAGCACAGCCCAGAAAGGCATTGTGATAAGCGTATCCCCGGTATAGTCAGGGGTTAATGGGAGTCGTCCCCGTCCCCCCAGTATACGGCCAGAACCATGGACCCGGTACTTGTGGTTCGGACTGTCTCCAACCAGCCATAATGTTGTGAGAGTGAAATTATGTCTAAGTCCAGCTTTGGTACATTAGATGCAACTCTGAAACTTAACCTAAGCGTTTTTCGAAGCTACTTTTTGGCTAACTTCTTATACTGTAGGAAGGTCTAGGAGCTCTGAAAATGAACGTGCGCGTCTTTCACTCTTCCCGAGGGACTTAGAAGAATTTTGTGATATTTTTTATTAAAATGGTGTATAAGGGTATATATATAAATATATTTTATGCACTGTATATGAGCTGGCGATTTCTAAGTCTGTGGTTCCGAGAGGGGGTAACCAGGCTCACTAATAAAGGTCAAGCCACTTGGCTGCCAGAATGCCCTGCTTCAGCACAGACCAGAAAGGCATTGTGATAAGCGTATCCCCGGTATAGTCAGGGGTTAATGGGAGTCCCCCCCGTCCCCCCAGTATCCGCCCAGTACCATGGACCCGGTACTTGTGGTTCGGACTCTCTCCAACCAGCCATAATGTTCTGAGAGTGAAATTATGTCTAAGTCCAGCTTTGGTACATTAGAAGCAACTCTGAAACTTAACCTAAGCGTTTTTCGAAGCTACTTTTTGGCTAACTTCTTATAGGAAGGTCTAGGAGCTCTGAAAATGAACGTGCGCGTCTTTCACTCTTCCCGAGGGACTTAGAAGAATTTTGTGATATTTTTTATTAAAATGGTGTATAAGGGTATATATATAAATATATTTTATGCACTTTATATATGAGCTGGCGATTTCTAAGTCTGTGGTTCCGAGAGGGGGTAACCAGGCTCACTAATAAAGGTCAAGCCACTTGGCTGCCAGAATGCCCTGCTTCAGCACAGACCAGAAAGGCATTGTGATAAGCGTATCCCCGGTACAGTCAGGGGTTAATGGGAGTCGTTCCCGTCCCCCCAGTATACGCCCAGAACCATGGACCCGGTACTTGTGGTTCGGACTGTCTCCAACCAGCCATAATGTTGTGAGAGTGAAATTATGTCTAAGTCCAGCTTTGGTACATTAGAAGCAACTCTCAAACTTAACCTAAGCGTTTTTCGAAGCTACTTTTTGGCTAACTTCTTATAGGAAGGTCTAGGAGCTCTGAAAATGAACGTGCGCATCTTTCACTCTTCCCGAGGAACTTAGAAGAATTTTGTGATATTTTTTATTAAAATGGTGTATAAGGGTATATATTTAAATATATTTTATGCACTGTATATGAGCTGGCGATTTCTAAGTCTGTGGTTCCGAGAGGGGGTAACCAGGGTTACTAATAAAAGTCAAACCACTTGGCTGCCAGAATGCCCTGCTTCAGCACAGACCAGAAAGGCATTGTGATAAGCGTATCCCCGGTACAGTCAGGGGTTAATGGGAGTCGTCCCCGTCCCCCCAGTATACGCCCAGAACCATGGACCCGGTACTTGTGGTTCGGACTGTCTCCAACCAGCCATAATGTTGTGAGAGTATAATTATGTCTAAGTCCAGCTTTGGTACATTAGAAGCAACTCTCAAACTTAACCTAAGCGTTTTTCGAAGCTACTTTTTGGCTAACTTCTTATAGGAAGGTCTAGGAGCTCTGAAAATGAACGTGCGCATCTTTCACTCTTCCCGAGGGACTTAGAAGAATTTTGTGATATTTTTTATTAAAATTGTGTATAAGGGTATATATTTAAATATATTTTATGCACTGTATATGAGCTGGCGATTTCTAAGTCTGTGGTTCCGAGAGGGGGTAACCAGGGTTACTAATAAAAGTCAAACCACTTGGCTGCCAGAATGCCCTGCTTAAGCACAGACCAGAAAGGCATTGTGATAAGCGTATCCCCGGTATAGTCAGGGGTTAATGGGAGTCGTCCCCGTCCCCCCAGTATACGCCCAGAACCATGGACCCGGTACTTGTGGTTCGGACTCTCTCCAACCAGCCATAATGTTGTGAAAGTGAAATTATGTCTAAGTCCAGCTTTGGTACATTAGAAGCAACTCTGAAACTTAACCTAAGCGTTTTTCGAAGCTACTTTTTGGCTAACTTCTTATAGGAAGGTCTAGGAGCTCTGAAAATGAACGTGCGCGTCTTTCACTCTTCTCGAGGGACTTAGAAGAATTTTGTGATATTTTTTATTAAAATGGTGTATAAGGGTATATATTTAAATATATTTTATGCACTGTATATGAGCTGGCGATTTCTAAGTCTGTGGTTCCGAGAGGGGGTAACCAGGCTCACTAATAAAGGTCAAGCCACTTGGCTGCCAGAATGCCCTGCTTCAGCACAGACCAGAAAGGCATTGTGATAAGCGTATCCCCGGTATAGTCAGGGGTTAATGGGAGTCGTCCCCGTCCCCCCAGTATACGCCTAGAACCATGGACCCGGTACTTGTGGTTCGGACTGTCTCCAACCAGCCATAATGTTGTGAGAGTGAAATTATGTCTAAGTCCAGCTTTGGTACATTAGAAGCAACTCTCAAACTTAACCTAAGCGTTTTTCGAAGCTACTTTTTGGCTAACTTCTTATAGGAAGGTCTAGGAGCTCTGAAAATGAACGTGCGCATCTTTCACTCTTCCCGAGGGACTTAGAAGAATTTTGTGATATTTTTTATTAAAATGGTGTATAAGGGTATATATTTAAATATATTTTTTGCACTGTATATGAGCTGGCGATTTCTAAGTCTGTGGTTCCGAGAGGGGGTAACCAGGGTTACTAATAAAAGTCAAACCACTTGGCTGCCAGAATGCCCTGCTTCAGCACAGACCAGAAAGGCATTGTGATAAGCGTATCCCCGGTACAGTCAGGGGTTAATGGGAGTCGTTCCCGTCCCCCCAGTATACGCCCAGAACCATGGACCCTGTACTTGTGGTTCGGACTGTCTCCAACCAGCCATAATGTTGTGAGAGTGAAATTATGTCTAAGTCCAGCTTTGGTTTTCATTAGAAGCAACTCTCAAACTTAACCTAAGCGTTTTTCGAAGCTAATTTTTGGCTAACTTCTTATAGGAAGGTCTAGGAGCTCTGAAAATGAACGTGCGCATCTTTCACTCTTCCCGAGGAACTTAGAAGAATTTTGTGATATTTTTTATTAAAATGGTGTATAAGGGTATATATTTAAATATATTTTTTGCACTGTATATGAGCTGGCGATTTCTAAGTCTGTGGTTCCGAGAGGGGGTAACCAGGGTTACTAATAAAAGTCAAACCACTTGGCTGCAGAATGCCCTGCTTCAGCACAGACCAGAAAGGCATTGTGATAAGCGTATCCCCGGTATAGTCAGGGGTTAATGGGAGTCGTCCCCGTCCCCCCAGTATACGGCCAGAACCATGGACCCGGTACTTGTGGTTCGGACTCTCTCCAACCAGCCATAATGTTGTGAGAGTGAAATTATGTCTAAGTCCAGCTTTGGTACATTAGAAGCAACTCTGAAACTTAACCTAAGCGTTTTTCGAAGCTACTTTTTGGCTAACTTCTTATAGGAAGGTCTAGGAGCTCTGAAAATGAACGTGCGCGTCTTTCACTCTTCCCGAGGGACTTAGAAGAATTTTGTGATATTTTTTATTAAAATGGTGTATAAGGGTATATATATAAATATATTTTATGCACTGTATATGAGCTGGCGATTTCTAAGTCTGTGTTTCCGAGAGGGGGTAACCAGGCTCACTAATAAAGGTCAAGCCACTTGGCTGCCAGAATGCGCTGCTTCAGCACAGACCAGAAAGGCATTGTGATAAGCGTATCCCCGGTATAGTCAGGGGATAATGGGAGTCGTCCCCGTTCCCCCAGTATACGTCCAGAACCATGGACCCGGTACTTGTGGTTCGGACTCTCTCCAACCAGCCATAATGTTCTGAGAGTGAAATTATGTCTAAGTCCAGCTTTGGTACATTAGATGCAACTCTGAAACTTAACCTAAGCGTTTTTCGAAGCTACTTTTTGGCTAACTTCTTATAAGAAGGTCTAGGAGCTCTGAAAATGAACGTGCGCGTCTTTCACTCTTCCCGAGGGACTTAGAAGAATTTTGTGATATTTTTTATTAAAATGGTGTATAAGGGTATATATATAAATATATTTTATGCACTGTATATGAGCTGGCGATTTCTAAGTCTGTGGTTCCGAGAGGGGGTAACCAGGCTCACTAATAAAGGTCAAGCCACTTGGCTGCCAGAATGCCCTGCTTCAGCACAGACCAGAAAGGAATTGTGATAAGCGTATCCCCGGTATAGTCAGGGGTTAATGGGAGTCGTCCCCGTCCCCCCAGTATACGCCCAGAACCATAGACCCGGTACTTGTGGTTCGGACTCTCTCCAACCAGCCATAATGTTGTGAGAGTGAAATTATGTCTAAGTCCAGCTTTGGTACATTAGAAGCAACTCTGAAACTTAACCTAAGCGTTTTTCGAAGCTACTTTTTGGCTAACTTCTTATAGGAAGGTCTAGGAGCTCTGAAAATGAACGTGCGCGTCTTTCACTCTTCCCGAGGGACTCAGAAGAATTTTGTGATATTTTTTATTAAAATGACGTATAAGGGTATATATATAAATATATTTTATGCACTGTACAGTATATGAGCTGGCGATTTCTAAATCTGTGGTTCCGAGAGGGGGTAACCAGGCTCACTAATAAAGGTCAAGCCACTTGGCTGCCAGAATGCCCTGCTTCAGCACAGACCAGAAAGGCATTGTGATAAGCGTATCCCCGGTATAGTCAGGGGTTAATGGGAGTCCCCCCCGTCCCCCCAGTATCCGCCCAGAACCATGGACCCGGTACTTGTGGTTCGGACTCTCTCCAACCAGCCATAATGTTCTGAGAGTGAAATTATGTCTAAGTCCAGCTTTGGTACATTAGATGCAACTCTGAAACTTAACCTAAGCGTTTTTCGAAGCTACTTTTTGGCTAACTTCTTATAAGAAGGTCTAGGAGCTCTGAAAATGAACGTGCGCGTCTTTCACTCTTCCCGAGGGACTTAGAAGAATTTTGTGATATTTTTTATTAAAATGGTGTATAAGGGTATATATATAAATATATTTTATGCACTGTATATGAGCTGGCGATTTCTAAGTCTGTGGTTCCGAGAGGGGGTAACCAGGCTCACTAATAAAGGTCAAGCCACTTGGCTGCCAGAATGCCCTGCTTCAGCACAGACCAGAAAGGAATTGTGATAAGCGTATCCCCGGTATAGTCAGGGGTTAATGGGAGTCGTCCCCGTCCCCCCAGTATACGCCCAGAACCATAGACCCGGTACTTGTGGTTCGGACTCTCTCCAACCAGCCATAATGTTGTGAGAGTGAAATTATGTCTAAGTCCAGCTTTGGAACATTAGAAGCAACTCTGAAACTTAACCTAAGCGTTTTTCGAAGCTACTTTTTGGCTAACTTCTTATAGGAAGGTCTAGGAGCTCTGAAAATGAACGTGCGCGTCTTTCACTCTTCCCGAGGGACTCAGAAGAATTTTGTGATATTTTTTATTAAAATGACGTATAAGGGTATATATATAAATATATTTTATGCACTGTACAGTATATGAGCTGGCGATTTCTAAATCTGTGGTTCCGAGAGGGGGTAACCAGGCTCACTAATAAAGGTCAAGCCACTTGGCTGCCAGAATGCCCTGCTTCAGCACAGACCAGAAAGGCATTGTGATAAGCGTATCCCCGGTATAGTCAGGGGTTAATGGGAGTCCCCCCCGTCCCCCCAGTATCCGCCCAGAACCATGGACCCGGTACTTGTGGTTCGGACTCTCTCCAACCAGCCATAATGTTCTGAGAGTGAAATTATGTCTAAGTCCAGCTTTGGTACATTAGAAGCAACTCTGAAACTTAACCTAAGCGTTTTTCGAAGCTACTTTTTGGCTAACTTCTTATAGGAAGGTCTAGGAGCTCTGAAAATGAACGTGCGCGTCTTTCACTCTTCCCGAGGGACTTAGAAGAATTTTGTGATATTTTTTATTAAAATGGTGTATAAGGGTGTATATATATATAAATATATTTTATGCACTGTATATGAGCTGGCGATTTCTAAGTCTGTGGTTCCGAGAGGGGGTAACCAGGCTCACTAATAAAGGTCAGCCACTTGGCTGCCAGAAGGCCCTGCTTCAGCACAGACCAGAAAGGCATTGTGATAAGCGTATCCCCGGTATAGTCAGGGGTTAATGGGAGTCGTCCCCGTCCCCCCAGTATACGGCCAGAACCATGGACCCGGTACTTGTGGTTCGGACTGTCTCCAACCAGCCATAATGTTGTGAGAGTGAAATTATGTCTAAGTCCAGCTTTGGTACATTAGATGCAACTCTGAAACTTAACCTAAGCGTTTTTCGAAGCTACTTTTTGGCTAACTTCTTATAAGAAGGTCTAGGAGCTCTCAAAATGAACGTGCGCGTCTTTCACTCTTCCCGAGGGACTTAGAAGAATTTTGTGATATTTTTTATTAAAATGGTGTATAAGGGTATATATATAAATATATTTTATGCACTGTATATGAGCTGGCGATTTCTAAGTCTGTGGTTCCGAGAGGGGGTAACCAGGCTCACTAATAAAGGTCAAGCCACTTGGCTGCCAGAATGCCCTGCTTCAGCACAGACCAGAAAGGCATTGTGATAAGCGTATCCCCGGTATAGTCAGGGGTTAATGGGAGTCATCCCCGTCCCCCCAGTATACGGCCAGAACCATGGACCGGGTACTTGTGGTTCGGACTCTCTCCAACCAGCCATAATGTTGTGAGAGTGAAATTATGTCTAAGTCCAGCTTTGGTACATTAGAAGCAACTCTGAACATTAACCTAAGCGTTTTTCGAAGCTACTTTTTGGCTAACTTCTTATAGGAAGGTCTAGGAGCTCTGAAAATGAACGTGCGCGTCTTTCACTCTTCCCGAGGGACTCAGAAGAATTTTGTGATATTTTTTATTAAAATGGCGTATAAGGGTATATATATAAATATATTTTATGCACTGTACAGTATATGAGCTGGCGATTTCTAAATCTGTGGTTCCGAGAGGGGGTAACCAGGCTCACTAATAAAGGTCAAGCCACTTGGCTGCCAGAATGCCCTGCTTCAGCACAGACCAGAAAGGCATTGTGATAAGCGTATCCCCGGTATAGTCAGGGGTTAATGGGAGTCGTCCCCGTCCCCCAAGTATACGGCCAGAACCATGGACCCGGTACTTGTGGTTCGGACTGTCTCCAACCAGCCATAATGTTGTGAGAGTGAAATTATGTCTAAGTCCAGCTTTGGTACATTAGATGCAACTCTGAAACTTAACCTAAGCGTTTTTCGAAGCTACTTTTTGGCTAACTTCTTATAGGAAGGTCTAGGAGCTCTGAAAATGAACGTGCGCGTCTTTCACTCTTCCCGAGGGACTTAGAAGAATTTTATGATATTTTTTATTAAAATGGTGTATAAGGGTATATATATAAATATATTTTATGCACTGTATATGAGCTGGCGATTTCTAAGTCTGTGGTTCCGAGAGGGGGTAACCAGGCTCACTAATAAAGGTCAAGCCACTTGGCTGCCAGAATGCCCTGCTTCAGCACAGACCAGAAAGGCATTGTGATAAGCGTATCCCCGGTATAGTCAGGGGTTAATGGGAGTCGTCCCCGTCCCCCCAGTATACGGCCAGAACCATGGACCCGGTACTTGTGGTTCGGACTCTCTCCAACCAGCCATAATGTTGTGAGAGTGAAATTATGTCTAAGTCCAGCTTTGGTACATTAGAAGCAACTCTGAAACTTAACCTAAGCGTTTTTCGAAGCTACTTTTTGGCTAACTTCTTATAGGAAGGTCTAGGAGCTCTGAAAATCAACGTACGCGTCTTTCACTCTTCCCGAGGGACTCAGAAGAATTTTGTGATATTTTTTATTAAAATGGCGTATAAGGGTATATATATAAATATATTTTATGCACTGTACAGTATATGAGCTGGCGATTTCTAAATCTGTGGTTCCGAGAGGGGGTAACCAGGCTCACTAATAAAGGTCAAGCCACTTGGCTGCCAGAATGCCCTGCTTCAGCACAGACCAGAAAGGCATTGTGATAAGCGTATCCCCGGTATAGTCAGGGGTTAATGGGAGTCCCCCCCGTCCCCCCAGTATCCGCCCAGTACCATGGACCCGGTACTTGTGGTTCGGACTCTCTCCAACCAGCCATAATGTTCTGAGAGTGAAATTATGTCTAAGTCCAGCTTTGGTACATTAGAAGCAACTCTGAAACTTAACCTAAGCGTTTTTCGAAGCTACTTTTTGGCTAACTTCTTATAGGAAGGTCTAGGAGCTCTGAAAATGAACGTGCGCGTCTTTCACTCTTCCCGAGGGACTTAGAAGAATTTTGTGATATTTTTTATTAAAATGGTGTATAAGGGTATATATATAAATATATTTTATGCACTGTATATGAGCTGGCGATTTCTAAGTCTGTGGTTCCGAGAGGGGGTAACCAGGCTCACTAATAAAGGTCAAGCCACTTGGCTGCCAGAATGCCCTGCTTCAGCACAGACCAGAAAGGCATTGTGATAAGCGTATCCCCGGTATAGTCAGGGGTTAATGGGAGTCCCCCCCGTCCCCCCAGTATCCGCCCAGAACCATGGACCCGGTACTTGTGGTTCGGACTCTCTCCAACCAGCCATAATGTTCTGAGAGTGAAATTATGTCTAAGTCCAGCTTTGGTACATTAGAAGCAACTCTGAAACTTAACCTAAGCGTTTTTCGAAGCTACTTTTTGGCTAACTTCTTATAGGAAGGTCTAGGAGCTCTGAAAATGAACGTGCGCGTCTTTCACTCTTCCCGAGGGACTTAGAGGAATTTTGTGATATTTTTTATTAAAATGGTGTATAAGGGTATATATATAAATATATTTTATGCACTGTATATGAGCTGGCGATTTCTAAGTCTGTGGTTCCGAGAGGGGGTAACCAGGCTCACTAATAAAGGTCAAGCCACTTGGCTGCCAGAATGCCCTGGTTCAGCACAGACCAGAAAGGCATTGTGATAAGCGTATCCCCGGTATAGTCAGGGGTTAATGGGAGTCGTCCCCGTCCCCCCAGTATACGCCCAGAACCATGGACCCGGTACTTGTGGTTCGGACTGTCTCCAACCAGCCATAATGTTGTGAGAGTGAAATTATGTCTAAGTCCAGCTTTGGTACATTAGATGCAACTCTGAAACTTAACCTAAGCGTTTTTCGAAGCTACTTTTTGGCTAACTTCTTATAAGAAGGTCTAGGAGCTCTCAAAATGAACGTGCGCGTCTTTCACTCTTCCCGAGGGACTTAGAAGAATTTTGTGATATTTTTTATTAAAATGGTGTATAAGGGTATATATATAAATATATTTTATGCACTGTATATGAGCTGGCGATTTCTAAGTCTGTGGTTCCGAGAGGGGGTAACCAGGCTCACTAATAAAGGTCAAGCCACTTGGCTGCCAGAATGCCCTGCTTCAGCACAGACCAGAAAGGCATTGTGATAAGCGTATCCCCGGTATAGTCAGGGGTTAATGGGAGTCGTCCCCGTCCCCCCAGTATACGACCAGAACCATGGACCCGGTACTTGTGGTTCGGACTGTCTCCAACCAGCCATAATGTTGTGAGAGTGAAATTATGTCTAAGTCCAGCTTTGGTACATTAGATGCAACTCTGAAACTTAACCTAAGCGTTTTTCGAAGCTACTTTTTGGCTAACTTCTTATAGGAAGGTCTAGGAGCTCTGAAAATGAACGTGCGCGTCTTTCACTCTTCCCGAGGGACTTAGAAGAATTTTGTGATATTTTTTATTAAAATGGCGTATAAGGGTATATATATAAATATATTTTATGCACTGTACAGTATATGAGCTGGCGATTTCTAAATCTGTGGTTCCGAGAGGGGGTAACCAGGCTCACTAATAAAGGTCAAGCCACTTGGCTGCCAGAATGCCCTGCTTCAGCACAGACCAGAAAGGCATTGTGATAAGCGTATCCCCGGTATAGTCAGGGGTTAATGGGAGTCGTCCCCGTCCCCCCAATATACGGCCAGAACCATGGACCCGGTACTTGTGGTTCGGACTGTCTCCAACCAGCCATAATGTTGTGAGAGTGAAATTATGTCTAAGTCCAGCTTTGGTACATTAGATGCAACTCTGAAACTTAACCTAAGCGTTTTTCGAAGCTACTTTTTGGCTAACTTCTTATAGGAAGGTCTAGGAGCTCTGAAAATGAACGTGCGCGTCTTTCACTCTTTCCGAGGGACTTAGAAGAATTTTGTGATATTTTTTATTAAAATGGTGTATAAGGGTATATATATAAATATATTTTATGCACTGTATATGAGCTGGCGATTTCTAAGTCTGTGGTTCCGAGAGGGGGTAACCAGGCTCACTAATAAAGGTCAAGCCACTTGGCTGCCAGAATGCCCTGCTTCAGCACAGACCAGAAAGGCATTGTGATAAGCGTATCCCCGGTATAGTCAGGGGTTAATGGGAGTCGTCCCCGTCCCCCCAGTATACGGCCAGAACCATGGACCCGGTACTTGTGGTTCGGACTCTCTCCAACCATCCATAATGTTGTGAGAGTGAAATTATGTCTAAGTCCAGCTTTGGTACATTAGAAGCAACTCTGAAACTTAACCTAAGCGTTTTTCGAAGCTACTTTTTGGCTAACTTCTTATAGGAAGGTCTAGGAGCTCTGAAAATGAACGTGCGCGTCTTTCACTCTTCCCGAGGGACTTAGAAGAATTTTGTGATATTTTTTATTAAAATGGTGTATAAGGGTATATATATAAATATATTTTATGCACTTTATATATGAGCTGGCGATTTCTAAGTCTGTGGTTCCGCGAGGGGGTAACCAGGCTCACTAATAAAGGTCAAGCCACTTGGCTGCCAGAATGCCCTGCTTCAGCACAGACCAGAAAGGCATTGTGATAAGCGTATCCCCGGTATAGTCAGGGGTTAATGGGAGTCGTCCCCGTTCCCCCAGTATACGTCCAGAACCATGGACCCGGTACTTGTGGTTCGGACTCTCTCCAACCAGCCATAATGTTCTGAAAGTGAAATTATGTCTAAGTCCAGCTTTGGTACATTAGATGCAACTCTGAAACTTAACCTAAGCGTTTTTCGAAGCTACTTTTTGGCTAACTTCTTATACTGTAAGAAGGTCTAGGAGCTCTCAAAATGAACGTGCGCGTCTTTCACTCTTCCCGAGGGACTTAGAAGAATTTTGTGATATTTTTTATTAAAATGGTGTATAAGGGTATATATATAAATATATTTTATGCACTGTATATGAGCTGGCGATTTCTAAGTCTGTGGTTCCGAGAGGGGGTAACCAGGCTCACTAATAAAGGTCAAGCCACTTGGCTGACAGAATGCCCTGCTTCAGCACAGACCAGAAAGGCATTGTGATAAGCGTATCCCCGGTATAGTCAGGGGTTAATGGGAGTCGTCCCCGTCCCCCCAGTATACGCCCAGAACCATGGACCCGGTACTTGTGGTTCGGACTGTCTCCAACCAGCCATAATGTTGTGAGAGTGAAATTATGTCTAAGTCCAGCTTTGGTACATTAGATGCAACTCTGAAACTTAACCTAAGCGTTTTTCGAAGCTACTTTTTGGCTAACTTCTTATAAGAAGGTCTAGGAGCTCTCAAAATGAACGTGCGCGTCTTTCACTCTTCCCGAGGGACTTAGAAGAATTTTGTGATATTTTTTATTAAAATGGTGTATAAGGGTATATATATAAATATATTTTATGCACTGTATATGAGCTGGCGA
The DNA here is from genome assembly GCF_040206685.1 of Ascaphus truei. Lineage (NCBI taxonomy): Eukaryota > Metazoa > Chordata > Amphibia > Anura > Ascaphidae > Ascaphus > Ascaphus truei. The sequence continues at coordinate 280,620,185 of NC_134483.1, forward strand.
TTTCTAAGTCTGTGGTTCCGAGAGGGGGTAACCAGGCTCACTAATAAAGGTCAAGCCACTTGGCTGCCAGAATGCCCTGCTTCAGCACAGACCAGAAAGGCATTGTGATAAGCGTATCCCCGGTATAGTCAGGGGTTAATGGGAGTTGTCCCCGTCCCCCCAGTATACGACCAGAACCATGGACCCGGTACTTGTGGTTCGGACTGTCTCCAACCAGCCATAATGTTGTGAGAGTGAAATTATGTCTAAGTCCAGCTTTGGTACATTAGATGCAACTCTGAAACTTAACCTAAGCGTTTTTCGAAGCTACTTTTTGGCTAACTTCTTATAGGAAGGTCTAGGAGCTCTGAAAATGAACGTGCGCGTCTTTCACTCTTCCCGAGGGACTTAGAAGAATTTTGTGATATTTTTTATTAAAATGGCATATAAGGGTATATATATAAATATATTTTATGCACTGTACAGTATATGAGCTGGCGATTTCTAAATCTGTGGTTCCGAGAGGGGGTAACCAGGCTCACTAATAAAGGTCAAGCCACTTGGCTGCCAGAATGCCCTGCTTCAGCACGGACCAGAAAGGCATTGTGATAAGCGTATCCCCGGTATAGTCAGGGGTTAATGGGAGTCGTCCCCGTCCCCCCAATATACGGCCAGAACCATGGACCCGGTACTTGTGGTTCGGACTGTCTCCAACCAGCCATAATGTTGTGAGAGTGAAATTATGTCTAAGTCCAGCTTTGGTACATTAGATGCAACTCTGAAACTTAACCTAAGCGTTTTTCGAAGCTACTTTTTGGCTAACTTCTTATAGGAAGGTCTAGGAGCTCTGAAAATGAACGTGCGCGTCTTTCACTCTTCCCGAGGGACTTAGAAGAATTTTGTGATATTTTTTATTAAAATGGTGTATAAGGGTATATATATAAATATATTTTATGCACTTTATATATGAGCTGGCGATTTCTAAGTCTGTGGTTCCGCGAGGGGGTAACCAGGCTCACTAATAAAGGTCAAGCCACTTGGCTGCCAGAATGCCCTGCTTCAGCACAGACCAGAAAGGCATTGTGATAAGCGTATCCCCGGTATAGTCAGGGGTTAATGGGAGTCGTCCCCGTTCCCCCAGTATACGTCCAGAACCATGGACCCGGTACTTGTGGTTCGGACTCTCTCCAACCAGCCATAATGTTCTGAAAGTGAAATTATGTCTAAGTCCAGCTTTGGTACATTAGATGCAACTCTGAAACTTAACCTAAGCGTTTTTCGAAGCTACTTTTTGGCTAACTTCTTATAAGAAGGTCTAGGAGCTCTCAAAATGAACGTGCGCGTCTTTCACTCTTCCCGAGGGACTTAGAAGAATTTTGTGATATTTTTTATTAAAATGGTGTATAAGGGTATATATATAAATATATTTTATGCACTGTATATGAGCTGGCGATTTCTAAGTCTGTGGTTCCGAGAGGGGGTAACCAGGCTCACTAATAAAGGTCAAGCCACTTGGCTGACAGAATGCCCTGCTTCAGCACAGACCAGAAAGGCATTGTGATAAGCGTATCCCCGGTATAGTCAGGGGTTAATGGGAGTCGTCCCCGTCCCCCCAGTATACGCCCAGAACCATGGACCCGGTACTTGTGGTTCGGACTGTCTCCAACCAGCCATAATGTTGTGAGAGTGAAATTATGTCTAAGTCCAGCTTTGGTACATTAGATGCAACTCTGAAACTTAACCTAAGCGTTTTTCGAAGCTACTTTTTGGCTAACTTCTTATAAGAAGGTCTAGGAGCTCTCAAAATGAACGTGCTCGTCTTTCACTCTTCCCGAGGGACTTAGAAGAATTTTGTGATATTTTTTATTAAAATGGTGTATAAGGGTATATATATAAATATATTTTATGCACTGTATATGAGCTGGCGATTTCTAAGTCTGTGGTTCCGAGAGGGGGTAACCAGGCTCACTAATAAAGGTCAAGCCACTTGGCTGCCAGAATGCCCTGCTTCAGCACAGACCAGAAAGGCATTGTGATAAGCGTATCCCCGGTATAGTCAGGGGTTAATGGGAGTTGTCCCCGTCCCCCCAGTATACGACCAGAACCATGGACCCGGTACTTGTGGTTCGGACTGTCTCCAACCAGCCATAATGTTGTGAGAGTGAAATTATGTCTAAGTCCAGCTTTGGTACATTAGATGCAACTCTGAAACTTAACCTAAGCGTTTTTCGAAGCTACTTTTTGGCTAACTTCTTATAGGAAGGTCTAGGAGCTCTGAAAATGAACGTGCGCGTCTTTCACTCTTCCCGAGGGACTTAGAAGAATTTTGTGATATTTTTTATTAAAATGGCATATAAGGGTATATATATAAATATATTTTATGCACTGTACAGTATATGAGCTGGCGATTTCTAAATCTGTGGTTCCGAGAGGGGGTAACCAGGCTCACTAATAAAGGTCAAGCCACTTGGCTGCCAGAATGCCCTGCTTCAGCACGGACCAGAAAGGCATTGTGATAAGCGTATCCCCGGTATAGTCAGGGGTTAATGGGAGTCGTCCCCGTCCCCCCAATATACGGCCAGAACCATGGACCCGGTACTTGTGGTTCGGACTGTCTCCAACCAGCCATAATGTTGTGAGAGTGAAATTATGTCTAAGTCCAGCTTTGGTACATTAGATGCAACTCTGAAACTTAACCTAAGCGTTTTTCGAAGCTACTTTTTGGCTAACTTCTTATAGGAAGGTCTAGGAGCTCTGAAAATGAACGTGCGTGTCTTTCACTCTTTCCGAGGGACTTAGAAGAATTTTGTGATATTTTTTATTAAAATGGTGTATAAGGGTATATATATAAATATATTTTATGCACTGTATATGAGCTGGCGATTTCTAAGTCTGTGGTTCCGAGAGGGGGTAACCAGGCTCACTAATAAAGGTCAAGCCACTTGGCTGCCAGAATGCCCTGCTTCAGCACAGACCAGAAAGGCATTGTGATAAGCGTATCCCCGGTATAGTCAGGGGTTAATGGGAGTCGTCCCCGTCCCCCCAGTATACGGCCAGAACCATGGACCCGGTACTTGTGGTTCGGACTGTCTCCAACCAGCCATAATGTTGTGAGAGTGAAATTATGTCTAAGTCCAGCTTTGGTACATTAGATGCAACTCTGAAACTTAACCTAAGCGTTTTTCGAAGCTACTTTTTGGCTAACTTCTATAGGAAGGTCTAGGAGCTCTGAAAATGAACGTGCGCGTCTTTTACTCTTCCCGAGGGACTTAGAAGAATTTTGTGATATTTTTTATTAAAATGGTGTATAAGGGTATATATATATAAATATATTTTATGCACTCTATATGAGCTGGCGATTTCTAAGTCTGTGGTTCCGAGAGGGGGTAACCAGGCTCACTAATAAAGGTCAAGCCACTTGGCTGCCAGAATGCCCTGCTTCAGCACAGACCAGAAAGGCATTGTGATAAGCGTATCCCCGGTATAGTCAGGGGTTAATGGGAGTCGTCCCCGTTCCCCCAGTATACGTCCAGAACCATAGACCCGGTACTTGTGGTACGGACTGTCTCCAACCAGCCATAATGTTGTGAGAGTGAAATTATGTCTAAGTCCAGCTTGGTACATTAGATGCAACTCTGAAACTTAACCTAAGCGTTTTTCGAAGCTACTTTTTGGCTAACTTCTTATAAGAAGGTCTAGGATCTCTGAAAATGAACGTGCGCGTCTTTCACTATTCCCGAGGGACTTAGAAGAATTTTGTGATATTTTTTATTAAAATGGTGTATAAGGGTATATATATAAATATATTTTATGCACTGTATATGAGCTGGCGATTTCTAAGTCTGTGGTTCCGAGAGGGGGTAACCAGGCTCACTAATAAAGGTCAAGCCACTTGGCTGCCAGAATGCCCTGCTTCAGCACAGACCAGAAAGGCATTGTGATAAGCGTATCCCCGGTATAGTCAGGGGTTAATGGGAGTCGTCCCCGTCCCCCCAGTATACGGCCAGAACCATGGACCCGGTACTTGTGGTTCGGACTGTCTCCAACCAGCCATAATGTTGTGAGAGTGAAATTATGTCTAAGTCCAGCTTTGGTACATTAGATGCAACTCTGAAACTTAACCTAAGCGTTTTTCGAAGCTACGTTTTGGCTAACTTCTTATAGGAAGGTCTAGGAGCTCTGAAAATGAACGTGCGCGTCTTTCACTCTTCCCGAGGGACTTAGAAGAATTTTGTGATATTTTTTATTAAAATGGTGTATAAGGGTATATATATAAATATATTTTATGCACTGTATATGAGCTGGCGATTTCTAAGTCTGTGGTTCCGAGAGGGGGTAACCAGGCTCACTAATAAAGGTCAAGCCACTTGGCTGCCAGAATGCCCTGCTTCAGCACAGACCAGAAAGGCATTGTGATAAGCGTATCCCCGGTATAGTCAGGGGTTAATGGGAGTCGTCCCCGTCCCCCCAGTATACGCCCAGAACCATGGACCCGGTACTTGTGGTTCGGACTGTCTCCAACCAGCCATAATGTTGTGAGAGTGAAATTATGTCTAAGTCCAGCTTTGGTACATTAGAAGCAACTCTGAAACTTAACCTAAGCGTTTTTCGAAGCTACTTTTTGGCTAACTTCTTATAGGAAGGTCTAGGAGCTCTGAAAATGAACGTGTGCGTCTTTCACTCTTCCCGAGGGACTCAGAAGAATTTTGTGATATTTTTTATTAAAATGGCGTATAAGGGTATATATATAAATATATTTTATGCACTGTACAGTATATGAGCTGGCGATTTCTAAATCTGTGGTTCCGAGAGGGGGTAACCAGGCTCACTAATAAAGGTCAAGCCACTTGGCTGCCAGAATGCCCTGCTTCAGCACAGACCAGAAAGGCATTGTGATAAGCGTATCCCCGGTATAGTCAGGGGTTAATGGGAGTCGTCCCCGTCCCCCCAATATACGGCCAGAACCATGGACCCGGTACTTGTGGTTCGGACTGTCTCCAACCAGCCATAATGTTGTGAGAGTGAAATTATGTCTAAGTCCAGCTTTGGTACATTAGATGCAACTCTGAAACTTAACCTAAGCGTTTTTCGAAGCTACTTTTTGGCTAACTTCTTATAGGAAGGTCTAGGAGCTCTGAAAATGAACGTGCGCGTCTTTCACTCTTTCCGAGGGACTTAGAAGAATTTTGTGATATTTTTTATTAAAATGGTGTATAAGGGTATATATATAAATATATTTTATGCACTGTATATGAGCTGGCGATTTCTAAGTCTGTGGTTCCGAGAGGGGGTAACCAGGCTCACTAATAAAGGTCAAGCCACTTGGCTGCCAGAATGCCCTGCTTCAGCACAGACCAGAAAGGCATTGTGATAAGCGTATCCCCGGTATAGTCAGGGGTTAATGGGAGTCGTCCCCGTCCCCCCAGTATACGGCCAGAACCATGGACCCGGTACTTGTGGTTCGGACTCTCTCCAACCAGCCATAATGTTGTGAGAGTGAAATTATGTCTAAGTCCAGCTTTGGTACATTAGATGCAACTCTGAAACTTAACCTAAGCGTTTTTCGAAGCTACTTTTTGGCTAACTTCTTATAAGAAGGTCTAGGAGCTCTCAAAATGAACGTGCGCGTCTTTCACTCTTCCCGAGGGACTTAGAAGAATTTTGTGATATTTTTTATTAAAATGGTGTATAAGGGTATATATATAAATATATTTTATGCACTGTATATGAGCTGGCGATTTCTAAGTCTGTGGTTCCGAGAGGGGGTAACCAGGCTCACTAATAAAGGTCAAGCCACTTGGCTGACAGAATGCCCTGCTTCAGCACAGACCAGAAAGGCATTGTGATAAGCGTATCCCCGGTATAGTCAGGGGTTAATGGGAGTCGTCCCCGTCCCCCCAGTATACGCCCAGAACCATGGACCCGGTACTTGTGGTTCGGACTGTCTCCAACCAGCCATAATGTTGTGAGAGTGAAATTATGTCTAAGTCCAGCTTTGGTACATTAGATGCAACTCTGAAACTTAACCTAAGCGTTTTTCGAAGCTACTTTTTGGCTAACTTCTTATAAGAAGGTCTAGGAGCTCTCAAAATGAACGTGCGCGTCTTTCACTCTTCCCGAGGGACTTAGAAGAATTTTGTGATATTTTTTATTAAAATGGTGTATAAGGGTATATATATAAATATATTTTATGCACTGTATATGAGCTGGCGATTTCTAAGTCTGTGGTTCCGAGAGGGGGTAACCAGGCTCACTAATAAAGGTCAAGCCACTTGGCTGCCAGAATGCCCTGCTTCAGCACAGACCAGAAAGGCATTGTGATAAGCGTATCCCCGGTATAGTCAGGGGTTAATGGGAGTTGTCCCCGTCCCCCCAGTATACGACCAGAACCATGGACCCGGTACTTGTGGTTCGGACTGTCTCCAACCAGCCATAATGTTGTGAGAGTGAAATTATGTCTAAGTCCAGCTTTGGTACATTAGATGCAACTCTGAAACTTAACCTAAGCGTTTTTCGAAGCTACTTTTTGGCTAACTTCTTATAGGAAGGTCTAGGAGCTCTGAAAATGAACGTGCGCGTCTTTCACTCTTCCCGAGGGACTTAGAAGAATTTTGTGATATTTTTTATTAAAATGGCATATAAGGGTATATATATAAATATATTTTATGCACTGTACAGTATATGAGCTGGCGATTTCTAAATCTGTGGTTCCGAGAGGGGGTAACCAGGCTCACTAATAAAGGTCAAGCCACTTGGCTGCCAGAATGCCCTGCTTCAGCACGGACCAGAAAGGCATTGTGATAAGCGTATCCCCGGTATAGTCAGGGGTTAATGGGAGTCGTCCCCGTCCCCCCAATATACGGCCAGAACCATGGACCCGGTACTTGTGGTTCGGACTGTCTCCAACCAGCCATAATGTTGTGAGAGTGAAATTATGTCTAAGTCCAGCTTTGGTACATTAGATGCAACTCTGAAACTTAACCTAAGCGTTTTTCGAAGCTACTTTTTGGCTAACTTCTTATAGGAAGGTCTAGGAGCTCTGAAAATGAACGTGCGCGTCTTTCACTCTTCCCGAGGGACTTAGAAGAATTTTGTGATATTTTTTATTAAAATGGTGTATAAGGGTATATATATAAATATATTTTATGCACTTTATATATGAGCTGGCGATTTCTAAGTCTGTGGTTCCGCGAGGGGGTAACGAGGCTCACTAATAAAGGTCAAGCCACTTGGCTGCCAGAATGCCCTGCTTCAGCACAGACCAGAAAGGCATTGTGATAAGCGTATCCCCGGTATAGTCAGGGGTTAATGGGAGTCGTCCCCGTTCCCCCAGTATACGTCCAGAACCATGGACCCGGTACTTGTGGTTCGGACTCTCTCCAACCAGCCATAATGTTCTGAAAGTGAAATTATGTCTAAGTCCAGCTTTGGTACATTAGATGCAACTCTGAAACTTAACCTAAGCGTTTTTCGAAGCTACTTTTTGGCTAACTTCTTATAAGAAGGTCTAGGAGCTCTCAAAATGAACGTGCGCGTCTTTCACTCTTCCCGAGGGACTTAGAAGAATTTTGTGATATTTTTTATTAAAATGGTGTATAAGGGTATATATATAAATATATTTTATGCACTGTATATGAGCTGGCGATTTCTAAGTCTGTGGTTCCGAGAGGGGGTAACCAGGCTCACTAATAAAGGTCAAGCCACTTGGCTGACAGAATGCCCTGCTTCAGCACAGACCAGAAAGGCATTGTGATAAGCGTATCCCCGGTATAGTCAGGGGTTAATGGGAGTCGTCCCCGTCCCCCCAGTATACGCCCAGAACCATGGACCCGGTACATGTGGTTCGGACTGTCTCCAACCAGCCATAATGTTGTGAGAGTGAAATTATGTCTAAGTCCAGCTTTGGTACATTAGATGCAACTCTGAAACTTAACCTAAGCGTTTTTCGAAGCTACTTTTTGGCTAACTTCTTATAAGAAGGTCTAGGAGCTCTCAAAATGAACGTGCGCGTCTTTCACTCTTCCCGAGGGACTTAGAAGAATTTTGTGATATTTTTTATTAAAATGGTGTATAAGGGTATATATATAAATATATTTTATGCACTGTATATGAGCTGGCGATTTCTAAGTCTGTGGTTCCGAGAGGGGGTAACCAGGCTCACTAATAAAGGTCAAGCCACTTGGCTGACAGAATGCCCTGCTTCAGCACAGACCAGAAAGGCATTGTGATAAGCGTATCCCCGGTATAGTCAGGGGTTAATGGGAGTTGTCCCCGTCCCCCCAGTATACGACCAGAACCATGGACCCGGTACTTGTGGTTCGGACTGTCTCCAACCAGCCATAATGTTGTGAGAGTGAAATTATGTCTAAGTCCAGCTTTGGTACATTAGATGCAACTCTGAAACTTAACCTAAGCGTTTTTCGAAGCTACTTTTTGGCTAACTTCTTATAGGAAGGTCTAGGAGCTCTGAAAATGAACGTGCGCGTCTTTCACTCTTCCCGAGGGACTTAGAAGAATTTTGTGATATTTTTTATTAAAATGGCATATAAGGGTATATATATAAATATATTTTATGCACTGTACAGTATATGAGCTGGCGATTTCTAAATCTGTGGTTCCGAGAGGGGGTAACCAGGCTCACTAATAAAGGTCAAGCCACTTGGCTGCCAGAATGCCCTGCTTCAGCACGGACCAGAAAGGCATTGTGATAAGCGTATCCCCGGTATAGTCAGGGGTTAATGGGAGTTGTCCCCGTCCCCCCAGTATACGACCAGAACCATGGACCCGGTACTTGTGGTTCGGACTGTCTCCAACCAGCCATAATGTTGTGAGAGTGAAATTATGTCTAAGTCCAGCTTTGGTACATTAGATGCAACTCTGAAACTTAACCTAAGCGTTTTTCGAAGCTACTTTTTGGCTAACTTCTTATAGGAAGGTCTAGGAGCTCTGAAAATGAACGTGCGCGTCTTTCACTCTTCCCGAGGGACTTAGAAGAATTTTGTGATATTTTTTATTAAAATGGCATATAAGGGTATATATATAAATATATTTTATGCACTGTACAGTATATGAGCTGGCGATTTCTAAATCTGTGGTTCCGAGAGGGGGTAACCAGGCTCACTAATAAAGGTCAAGCCACTTGGCTGCCAGAATGCCCTGCTTCAGCACGGACCAGAAAGGCATTGTGATAAGCGTATCCCCGGTATAGTCAGGGGTTAATGGGAGTCGTCCCCGTCCCCCCAATATACGGCCAGAACCATGGACCCGGTACTTGTGGTTCGGACTGTCTCCAACCAGCCATAATGTTGTGAGAGTGAAATTATGTCTAAGTCCAGCTTTGGTACATTAGATGCAACTCTGAAACTTAACCTAAGCGTTTTTCGAAGCTACTTTTTGGCTAACTTCTTATAGGAAGGTCTAGGAGCTCTGAAAATGAACGTGCGCGTCTTTCACTCTTCCCGAGGGACTTAGAAGAATTTTGTGATATTTTTTATTAAAATGGTGTATAAGGGTATATATATAAATATATTTTATGCACTTTATATATGAGCTGGCGATTTCTAAGTCTGTGGTTCCGCGAGGGGGTAACCAGGCTCACTAATAAAGGTCAAGCCACTTGGCTGCCAGAATGCCCTGCTTCAGCACAGACCAGAAAGGCATTGTGATAAGCGTATCCCCGGTATAGTCAGGGGTTAATGGGAGTCGTCCCCGTTCCCCCAGTATACGTCCAGAACCATGGACCCGGTACTTGTGGTTCGGACTCTCTCCAACCAGCCATAATGTTCTGAAAGTGAAATTATGTCTAAGTCCAGCTTTGGTACATTAGATGCAACTCTGAAACTTAACCTAAGCGTTTTTCGAAGCTACTTTTTGGCTAACTTCTTATAAGAAGGTCTAGGAGCTCTCAAAATGAACGTGCGCGTCTTTCACTCTTCCCGAGGGACTTAGAAGAATTTTGTGATATTTTTTATTAAAATGGTGTATAAGGGTATATATATAAATATATTTTATGCACTGTATATGAGCTGGCGATTTCTAAGTCTGTGGTTCCGAGAGGGGGTAACCAGGCTCACTAATAAAGGTCAAGCCACTTGGCTGACAGAATGCCCTGCTTCAGCACAGACCAGAAAGGCATTGTGATAAGCGTATCCCCGGTATAGTCAGGGGTTAATGGGAGTCGTCCCCGTCCCCCCAGTATACGCCCAGAACCATGGACCCGGTACTTGTGGTTCGGACTGTCTCCAACCAGCCATAATGTTGTGAGAGTGAAATTATGTCTAAGTCCAGCTTTGGTACATTAGATGCAACTCTGAAACTTAACCTAAGCGTTTTTCGAAGCTACTTTTTGGCTAACTTCTTATAAGAAGGTCTAGGAGCTCTCAAAATGAACGTGCGCGTCTTTCACTCTTCCCGAGGGACTTAGAAGAATTTTGTGATATTTTTTATTAAAATGGTGTATAAGGGTATATATATAAATATATTTTATGCACTGTATATGAGCTGGCGATTTCTAAGTCTGTGGTTCCGAGAGGGGGTAACCAGGCTCACTAATAAAGGTCAAGCCACTTGGCTGCCAGAATGCCCTGCTTCAGCACAGACCAGAAAGGCATTGTGATAAGCGTATCCCCGGTATAGTCAGGGGTTAATGGGAGTTGTCCCCGTCCCCCCAGTATACGACCAGAACCATGGACCCGGTACTTGTGGTTCGGACTGTCTCCAACCAGCCATAATGTTGTGAGAGTGAAATTATGTCTAAGTCCAGCTTTGGTACATTAGATGCAACTCTGAAACTTAACCTAAGCGTTTTTCGAAGCTACTTTTTGGCTAACTTCTTATAGGAAGGTCTAGGAGCTCTGAAAATGAACGTGCGCGTCTTTCACTCTTCCCGAGGGACTTAGAAGAATTTTGTGATATTTTTTATTAAAATGGCATATAAGGGTATATATATAAATATATTTTATGCACTGTACAGTATATGAGCTGGCGATTTCTAAATCTGTGGTTCCGAGAGGGGGTAACCAGGCTCACTAATAAAGGTCAAGCCACTTGGCTGCCAGAATGCCCTGCTTCAGCACGGACCAGAAAGGCATTGTGATAAGCGTATCCCCGGTATAGTCAGGGGTTAATGGGAGTCGTCCCCGTCCCCCCAATATACGGCCAGAACCATGGACCCGGTACTTGTGGTTCGGACTGTCTCCAACCAGCCATAATGTTGTGAGAGTGAAATTATGTCTAAGTCCAGCTTTGGTACATTAGATGCAACTCTGAAACTTAACCTAAGCGTTTTTCGAAGCTACTTTTTGGCTAACTTCTTATAGGAAGGTCTAGGAGCTCTGAAAATGAACGTGCGTGTCTTTCACTCTTTCCGAGGGACTTAGAAGAATTTTGTGATATTTTTTATTAAAATGGTGTATAAGGGTATATATATAAATATATTTTATGCACTGTATATGAGCTGGCGATTTCTAAGTCTGTGGTTCCGAGAGGGGGTAACCAGGCTCACTAATAAAGGTCAAGCCACTTGGCTGCCAGAATGCCCTGCTTCAGCACAGACCAGAAAGGCATTGTGATAAGCGTATCCCCGGTATAGTCAGGGGTTAATGGGAGTCGTCCCCGTCCCCCCAGTATACGGCCAGAACCATGGACCCGGTACTTGTGGTTCGGACTGTCTCCAACCAGCCATAATGTTGTGAGAGTGAAATTATGTCTAAGTCCAGCTTTGGTACATTAGATGCAACTCTGAAACTTAACCTAAGCGTTTTTCGAAGCTACTTTTTGGCTAACTTCTATAGGAAGGTCTAGGAGCTCTGAAAATGAACGTGCGCGTCTTTTACTCTTCCCGAGGGACTTAGAAGAATTTTGTGATATTTTTTATTAAAATGGTGTATAAGGGTATATATATATAAATATATTTTATGCACTCTATATGAGCTGGCGATTTCTAAGTCTGTGGTTCCGAGAGGGGGTAACCAGGCTCACTAATAAAGGTCAAGCCACTTGGCTGCCAGAATGCCCTGCTTCAGCACAGACCAGAAAGGCATTGTGATAAGCGTATCCCCGGTATAGTCAGGGGTTAATGGGAGTCGTCCCCGTTCCCCCAGTATACGTCCAGAACCATGGACCCGGTACTTGTGGTACGGACTGTCTCCAACCAGCCATAATGTTGTGAGAGTGAAATTATGTCTAAGTCCAGCTTGGTACATTAGATGCAACTCTGAAACTTAACCTAAGCGTTTTTCGAAGCTACTTTTTGGCTAACTTCTTATAAGAAGGTCTAGGAGCTCTGAAAATGAACGTGCGCGTCTTTCACTATTCCCGAGGGACTTAGAAGAATTTTGTGATATTTTTTATTAAAATGGTGTATAAGGGTATATATATAAATATATTTTATGCACTGTATATGAGCTGGCGATTTCTAAGTCTGTGGTTCCGAGAGGGGGTAACCAGGCTCACTAATAAAGGTCAAGCCACTTGGCTGCCAGAATGCCCTGCTTCAGCACAGACCAGAAAGGCATTGTGATAAGCGTATCCCCGGTATAGTCAGGGGTTAATGGGAGTCGTCCCCGTCCCCCCAGTATACGGCCAGAACCATGGACCCGGTACTTGTGGTTCGGACTGTCTCCAACCAGCCATAATGTTGTGAGAGTGAAATTATGTCTAAGTCCAGTTTTGGTACATTAGATGCAACTCTGAAACTTAACCTAAGCGTTTTTCGAAGCTACTTTTTGGCTAACTTCTTATAGGAAGGTCTAGGAGCTCTGAAAATGAACGTGCGCGTCTTTCACTCTTCCCGAGGGACTTAGAAGAATTTTGTGATATTTTTTATTAAAATGGTGTATAAGGGTATATATATAAATATATTTTATGCACTGTATATGAGCTGGCGATTTCTAAGTCTGTGGTTCCGAGAGGGGGTAACCAGGCTCACTAATAAAGGTCAAGCCACTTGGCTGCCAGAATGCCCTGCTTCAGCACAGACCAGAAAGGCATTGTGATAAGCGTATCCCCGGTATAGTCAGGGGTTAATGGGAGTCGTCCCCGTCCCCCCAGTATACGCCCAGAACCATGGACCCGGTACTTGTGGTTCGGACTCTCTCCAACCAGCCATAATGTTGTGAGAGTGAAATTATGTCTAAGTCCAGCTTTGGTACATTAGAAGCAACTCTGAAACTTAACCTAAGCGTTTTTCGAAGCTACTTTTTGGCTAACTTCTTATAGGAAGGTCTAGGAGCTCTGAAAATGAACGTGTGCGTCTTTCACTCTTCCCGAGGGACTCAGAAGAATTTTGTGATATTTTTTATTAAAATGGCGTATAAGGGTATATATATAAATATATTTTATGCACTGTACAGTATATGAGCTGGCGATTTCTAAATCTGTGGTTCCGAGAGGGGGTAACCAGGCTCACTAATAAAGGTCAAGCCACTTGGCTGCCAGAATGCCCTGCTTCAGCACAGACCAGAAAGGCATTGTGATAAGCGTATCCCCGGTATAGTCAGGGGTTAATGGGAGTCGTCCCCGTCCCCCCAGTATACGCCCAGAACCATGGACCCGGTACTATTGGTTCGGACTGTCTCCAACCAGCCATTATGTTGTGAGAGTGAAATTATGTCTAAGTCCAGCTTTGGTACATTAGATGCAACTCTGAAACTTAACCTAAGCGTTTTTCGAAGCTACTTTTTGGCTAACTTCTTATAGGAAGGTCTAGGAGCTCTGAAAATGAACGTGCGCGTCTTTCACTCTTCCCGAGGGACTTAGAAGAATTTTGTGATATTTTTTATTAAAATGGTGTATAAGGGTATATATATATAAATATATTTTATGCACTGTATATGAGCTGGCGATTTCTAAGTCTGTGGTTCCGAGAGGGGGTAACCAGGCTCACTAATAAAGGTCAAGCCACTTGGCTGCCAGAATGCCCTGCTTCAGCACAGACCAGAAAGGCATTGTGATAAGCGTATCCCCGGTATAGTCAGGGGTTAATGGGAGTCGTCCCCGTCCCCCCAGTATACGGCCAGAACCATGGACCCGGTACTTGTGGTTCGGACTGTCTCCAACCAGCCATAATGTTGTGAGAGTGAAATTATGTCTAAGTCCAGCTTTGGTACATTAGATGCAACTCTGAAACTTAACCTAAGCGTTTTTCGAAGCTACTTTTTGGCTAACTTCTTATAGGAAGGTCTAGGAGCTCTGAAAATGAACGTGCGCGTCTTTCACTCTTCCCGAGGGACTTAGAAGAATTTTGTGATATTTTTTATTAAAATGGTGTATAAGGGTATATATATATAAATATATTTTATGCACTGTATATGAGCTGGCGATTTCTAAGTCTGTGGTTCCGAGAGGGGGTAACCAGGCTCACTAATAAAGGTCAAGCCACTTGGCTGCCAGAATGCCCTGCTTCAGCACAGACCAGAAAGGCATTGTGATAAGCGTATCCCCGGTATAGTCAGGGGTTAATGGGAGTCGTCCCCGTCCCCCCAGTATACGGCCAGAACCATGGACCCGGTACTTGTGGTTCGGACTCTCTCCAACCAGCCATAATGTTGTGAGAGTGAAATTATGTCTAAGTCCAGCTTTGGTACATTAGAAGCAACTCTGAAACTTAACCTAAGCGTTTTTCGAAGCTACTTTTTGGCTAACTTCTTATAAGAAGGTCTAGGAGCTCTCAAAATGAACGTGCGCGTCTTTCACTCTTCCCGAGGGACTTAGAAGAATTTTGTGATATTTTTTATTAAAATGGTGTATAAGGGTATATATATAAATATATTTTATGCACTGTATATGAGCTGGCGATTTCTAAGTCTGTGGTTCCGAGAGGGGGTAACCAGGCTCACTAATAAAGGTCAAGCCACTTGGCTGCCAGAATGCCCTGCTTCAGCACAGACCAGAAAGGCATTGTGATAAGCGTATCCCCGGTATAGTCAGGGGTTAATGGGAGTCGTCCCCGTTCCCCCAGTATACGTCCAGAACCATGGACCCGGTACTTGTGGTACGGACTGTCTCCAACCAGCCATAATGTTGTGAGAGTGAAATTATGTCTAAGTCCAGCTTGGTACATTAGATGCAACTCTGAAACTTAACCTAAGCGTTTTTCGAAGCTACTTTTTGGCTAACTTCTTATAAGAAGGTCTAGGAGCTCTGAAAATGAACGTGCGCGTCTTTCACTCTTCCCGAGGGACTTAGAAGAATTTTGTGATATTTTTAATTAAAATGGTGTATAAGGGTATACAGTATATATAAATATATTTTATGCACTGTATATGAGCTGGCGATTTCTAAGTCTGTGGTTCCGAGAGGGGGTAACCAGGCTCACTAATAAAGGTCAAGCCACTTGGCTGCCAGAATGCCCTGCTTCAGCACAGACCAGAAAGGCATTGTGATAAGCGTATCCCCGGTATAGTCAGGGGTTAATGGGAGTCGTCCCCGTCCCCCCAGTATACGCCCAGAACCATGGACCCGGTACTTGTGGTTCGGACTCTCTCCAACCAGCCATAATGTTGTGAGAGTGAAATTATGTCTAAGTCCAGCTTTGGTACATTAGAAGCAACTCTGAAACTTAACCTAAGCGTTTTTCGAAGCTACTTTTTGGCTAACTTCTTATAGGAAGGTCTAGGAGCTCTGAAAATGAACGTGTGCGTCTTTCACTCTTCCCGAGGGACTCAGAAGAATTTTGTGATATTTTTTATTAAAATGGCGTATAAGGGTATATATATAAATATATTTTATGCACTGTACAGTATATGAGCTGGCGATTTCTAAATCTGTGGTTCCGAGAGGGGGTAACCAGGCTCACTAATAAAGGTCAAGCCACTTGGCTGCCAGAATGCCCTGCTTCAGCACAGACCAGAAAGGCATTGTGATAAGCGTATCCCCGGTATAGTCAGGGGTTAATGGGAGTCGTCCCCGTCCCCCCAGTATACGGTCAGAACCATGGACCCGGTACTTGTGGTTCGGACTGTCTCCAACCAGCCATAATGTTGTGAGAGTGAAATTATGTCTAAGTCCAGCTTTGGTACATTAGATGCAACTCTGAAACTTAACCTAAGCGTTTTTCGAAGCTACTTTTTGGCTAACTTCTTATAGGAAGGTCTAGGAGCTCTGAAAATGAACGTGCGCGTCTTTCACTCTTCCCGAGGGACTTAGAAGAATTTTGTGATATTTTTTATTAAAATGGTGTATAAGGGTATATATATAAATATATTTTATGCACTGTATATGAGCTGGCGATTTCTAAGTCTGTGGTTCCGAGAGGGGGTAACCAGGCTCACTAATAAAGGTCAAGCCACTTGGCTGCCAGAATGCCCTGCTTCAGCACAGACCAGAAAGGCATTGTGATAAGCGTATCCCCGGTATAGTCAGGGGTTAATGGGAGTCGTCCCCGTCCCCCCAGTATACGGCCAGAACCATGGACCCGGTACTTGTGGTTCGGACTCTCTCCAACCAGCCATAATGTTGTGAGAGTGAAATTATGTCTAAGTCCAGCTTTGGTACATTAGAAGCAACTCTGAAACTTAACCTAAGCGTTTTTCGAAGCTACTTTTTGGCTAACTTCTTATAAGAAGGTCTAGGAGCTCTCAAAATGAACGTGCGCGTCTTTCACTCTTCCCGAGGGACTTAGAAGAATTTTGTGATATTTTTTATTAAAATGGTGTATAAGGGTATATATATAAATATATTTTATGCACTGTATATGAGCTGGCGATTTCTAAGTCTGTGGTTCCGAGAGGGGGTAACCAGGCTCACTAATAAAGGTCAAGCCACTTGGCTGCCAGAATGCCCTGCTTCAGCACAGACCAGAAAGGCATTGTGATAAGCGTATCCCCGGTATAGTCAGGGGTTAATGGGAGTCGTCCCCGTTCCCCCAGTATACGTCCAGAACCATGGACCCGGTACTTGTGGTACGGACTGTCTCCAACCAGCCATAATGTTGTGAGAGTGAAATTATGTCTAAGTCCAGCTTGGTACATTAGATGCAACTCTGAAACTTAACCTAAGCGTTTTTCGAAGCTACTTTTTGGCTAACTTCTTATAAGAAGGTCTAGGAGCTCTGAAAATGAACGTGCGCGTCTTTCACTCTTCCCGAGGGACTTAGAAGAATTTTGTGATATTTTTAATTAAAATGGTGTATAAGGGTATATATATAAATATATTTTATGCACTGTATATGAGCTGGCGATTTCTAAGTCTGTGGTTCCGAGAGGGGGTAACCAGGCTCACTAATAAAGGTCAAGCCACTTGGCTGCCAGAATGCCCTGCTTCAGCACAGACCAGAAAGGCATTGTGATAAGCGTATCCCCGGTATAGTCAGGGGTTAATGGGAGTCGTCCCCGTTCCCCCAGTATACGTCCAGAACCATGGACCCGGTACTTGTGGTACGGACTGTCTCCAACCAGCCATAATGTTGTGAGAGTGAAATTATGTCTAAGTCCAGCTTGGTACATTAGATGCAACTCTGAAACTTAACCTAAGCGTTTTTCGAAGCTACTTTTTGGCTAACTTCTTATAAGAAGGTCTAGGAGCTCTGAAAATGAACGTGCGCGTCTTTCACTCTTCCCGAGGGACTTAGAAGAATTTTGTGATATTTTTAATTAAAATGGTGTATAAGGGTATACAGTATATATAAATATATTTTATGCACTGTATATGAGCTGGCGATTTCTAAGTCTGTGGTTCCGAGAGGGGGTAACCAGGCTCACTAATAAAGGTCAAGCCACTTGGCTGCCAGAATGCCCTGCTTCAGCACAGACCAGAAAGGCATTGTGATAAGCGTATCCCCGGTATAGTCAGGGGTTAATGGGAGTCGTCCCCGTCCCCCCAGTATACGCCCAGAACCATGGACCCGGTACTTGTGGTTCGGACTCTCTCCAACCAGCCATAATGTTGTGAGAGTGAAATTATGTCTAAGTCCAGCTTTGGTACATTAGAAGCAACTCTGAAACTTAACCTAAGCGTTTTTCGAAGCTACTTTTTGGCTAACTTCTTATAGGAAGGTCTAGGAGCTCTGAAAATGAACGTGTGCGTCTTTCACTCTTCCCGAGGGACTCAGAAGAATTTTGTGATATTTTTTATTAAAATGGCGTATAAGGGTATATATATAAATATATTTTATGCACTGTACAGTATATGAGCTGGCGATTTCTAAATCTGTGGTTCCGAGAGGGGGTAACCAGGCTCACTAATAAAGGTCAAGCCACTTGGCTGCCAGAATGCCCTGCTTCAGCACAGACCAGAAAGGCATTGTGATAAGCGTATCCCCGGTATAGTCAGGGGTTAATGGGAGTCGTCCCCGTCCCCCCAGTATACGGTCAGAACCATGGACCCGGTACTTGTGGTTCGGACTGTCTCCAACCAGCCATAATGTTGTGAGAGTGAAATTATGTCTAAGTCCAGCTTTGGTACATTAGATGCAACTCTGAAACTTAACCTAAGCGTTTTTCGAAGCTACTTTTTGGCTAACTTCTTATAGGAAGGTCTAGGAGCTCTGAAAATGAACGTGCGCGTCTTTCACTCTTCCCGAGGGACTTAGAAGAATTTTGTGATATTTTTTATTAAAATGGTGTATAAGGGTATATATATAAATATATTTTATGCACTGTATATGAGCTGGCGATTTCTAAGTCTGTGGTTCCGAGAGGGGGTAACCAGGCTCACTAATAAAGGTCAAGCCACTTGGCTGCCAGAATGCCCTGCTTCAGCACAGACCAGAAAGGCATTGTGATAAGCGTATCCCCGGTATAGTCAGGGGTTAATGGGAGTCGTCCCCGTCCCCCCAGTATACGGCCAGAACCATGGACCCGGTACTTGTGGTTCGGACTCTCTCCAACCAGCCATAATGTTGTGAGAGTGAAATTATGTCTAAGTCCAGCTTTGGTACATTAGAAGCAACTCTGAAACTTAACCTAAGCGTTTTTCGAAGCTACTTTTTGGCTAACTTCTTATAAGAAGGTCTAGGAGCTCTCAAAATGAACGTGCGCGTCTTTCACTCTTCCCGAGGGACTTAGAAGAATTTTGTGATATTTTTTATTAAAATGGTGTATAAGGGTATATATATAAATATATTTTATGCACTGTATATGAGCTGGCGATTTCTAAGTCTGTGGTTCCGAGAGGGGGTAACCAGGCTCACTAATAAAGGTCAAGCCACTTGGCTGCCAGAATGCCCTGCTTCAGCACAGACCAGAAAGGCATTGTGATAAGCGTATCCCCGGTATAGTCAGGGGTTAATGGGAGTCGTCCCCGTTCCCCCAGTATACGTCCAGAACCATGGACCCGGTACTTGTGGTACGGACTGTCTCCAACCAGCCATAATGTTGTGAGAGTGAAATTATGTCTAAGTCCAGCTTGGTACATTAGATGCAACTCTGAAACTTAACCTAAGCGTTTTTCGAAGCTACTTTTTGGCTAACTTCTTATAAGAAGGTCTAGGAGCTCTGAAAATGAACGTGCGCGTCTTTCACTCTTCCCGAGGGACTTAGAAGAATTTTGTGATATTTTTAATTAAAATGGTGTATAAGGGTATATATATAAATATATTTTATGCACTGTATATGAGCTGGCGATTTCTAAGTCTGTGGTTCCGAGAGGGGGTAACCAGGCTCACTAATAAAGGTCAAGCCACTTGGCTGCCAGAATGCCCTGCTTCAGCACAGACCAGAAAGGCATTGTGATAAGCGTATCCCCGGTATAGTCAGGGGTTAATGGGAGTCGTCCCCGTCCCCCCAGTATACGCCCAGAACCATGGACCCGGTACTTGTGGTTCGGACTCTCTCCAACCAGCCATAATGTTGTGAGAGTGAAATTATGTCTAAGTCCAGCTTTGGTACATTAGAAGCAACTCTGAAACTTAACCTAAGCGTTTTTCGAAGCTACTTTTTGGCTAACTTCTTATAGGAAGGTCTAGGAGCTCTGAAAATGAACGTGTGCGTCTTTCACTCTTCCCGAGGGACTCAGAAGAATTTTGTGATATTTTTTATTAAAATGGCGTATAAGGGTATATATATAAATATATTTTATGCACTGTACAGTATATGAGCTGGCTATTTCTAAATCTGTGGTTCCGAGAGGGGGTAACCAGGCTCACTAATAAAGGTCAAGCCACTTGGCTGCCAGAATGCCCTGCTTCAGCACAGACCAGAAAGGCATTGTGATAAGCGTATCCCCGGTATAGTCAGGGGTTAATGGGAGTCGTCCCCGTTCCCCCAGTATACGTCCAGAACCATGGACCCGGTACTTGTGGTACGGACTGTCTCCAACCAGCCATAATGTTGTGAGAGTGAAATTATGTCTAAGTCCAGCTTGGTACATTAGATGCAACTCTGAAACTTAACCTAAGCGTTTTTCGAAGCTACTTTTTGGCTAACTTCTTATTAGAAGGTCTAGGAGCTCTGAAAATGAACGTGCGCGTCTTTCACTCTTCCCGAGGGACTTAGAAGAATTTTGTGATATTTTTTATTAAAATGGTGTATAAGGGTATATATATAAATATATTTTATGCACCGTATATGAGCTGGCGATTTCTAAGTCTGTGGTTCCGAGAGGGGGTAACCAGGCTCACTAATAAAGGTCAAGCCACTTGGCTTCCAGAATGCCCTGCTTCAGCACAGACCAGAAAGGCATTGTGATAAGCGTATCCCCGGTATAGTCAGGGGTTAATGGGAGTCGTCCCCGTCCCCCCAGTATACGGCCAGAACCATGGACCCGGTACTTGTGGTTCGGACTCTCTCCAACCAGCCATAATGTTGTGAGAGTGAAATTATGTCTAAGTCCAGGTTTGGTACATTAGAAGCAACTCTGAAACTTAACCTAAGCGTTTTTCGAAGCTACTTTTTGGCTAACTTCTTATAGGAAGGTCTAGGAGCTCTGAAAATGAACGTGCGCGTCTTTCACTCTTCCCGAGGGACTTAGAAGAATTTTGTGATATTTTTTATTAAAATGGTGTATAAGGGTATATATATATAAATATATTTTATGCACTGTATATGAGCTGGCGATTTCTAAGTCTGTGGTTCCGAGAGGGGGTAACCAGGCTCACTAATAAAGGTCAAGCCACTTGGCTGCCAGAATGCCCTGCTTCAGCACAGACCTTAAAGGCATTGTGATAAGCGTATCCCCGGTATAGTCAGGGGTTAATGGGAGTCGTCCCCGTCCCCCCAGTATACGGCCAGAACCATGGACCCGGTACTTGTGGTTCGGACTGTCTCCAACCAGCCATAATGTTGTGAGAGTGAAATTATGTCTAAGTCCAGCTTTGGTACATTAGATGCAACTCTGAAACTTAACCTAAGCGTTTTTCGAAGCTACTTTTTGGCTAACTTCTTATAGGAAGGTCTAGGAGCTCTGAAAATGAACGTGCGCGTCTTTCACTCTTCCCGAGGGACTTAGAAGAATTTTGTGATATTTTTTATTAAAATGGTGTATAAGGGTATATATATAAATATATTTTATGCACTGTATATGAGCTGGCGATTTCTAAGTCTGTGGTTCCGAGAGGGGGTAACCAGGCTCACTAATAAAGGTCAAGCCACTTGGCTGCCAGAATGCCCTGCTTCAGCACAGACCAGAAAGGCATTGTGATAAGCGTATCCCCGGTATAGTCAGGGGTTAATGGGAGTCGTCCCCGTCCCCCCAGTATACGGCCAGAACCATGGACCCGGTACTTGTGGTTCGGACTCTCTCCAACCAGCCATAATGTTGTGAGAGTGAAATTATGTCTAAGTCCAGCTTTGGTACATTAGAAGCAACTCTGAAACTTAACCTAAGCGTTTTTTGAAGCTACTTTTTGGCTAACTTCTTATAGGAAGGTCTAGGAGCTCTGAAAATGAACGTGTGCGTCTTTCACTCTTCCCGAGGGACTCAGAAGAATTTTGTGATATTTTTTATTAAAATGGCGTATAAGGGTATATATATAAATATATTTTATGCACTGTACAGTATATGAGCTGGCGATTTCTAAATCTGTGGTTCCGAGAGGGGGTAACCAGGCTCACTAATAAAGGTCAAGCCACTTGGCTGCCAGAATGCCCTGCTTCAGCACAGACCAGAAAGGCATTGTGATAAGCGTATCCCCGGTATAGTCAGGGGTTAATGGGAGTCGTCCCCGTTCCCCCAGTATACGGCCAGAACCATGGACCCGGTACTTGTGGTACGGACTGTCTCCAACCAGCCATAATGTTGTGAGAGTGAAATTATGTCTAAGTCCAGCTTGGTACATTAGATGCAACTCTGAAACTTAACCTAAGCGTTTTTCGAAGCTACTTTTTGGCTAACTTCTTATTAGAAGGTCTAGGAGCTCTGAAAATGAACGTGCGCGTCTTTCACTCTTCCCGAGGGACTCAGAAGAATTTTGTGATATTTTTTATTAAAATGGTGTATAAGGGTATATATATAAATATATTTTATGCACTGTATATGAGCAGGCGATTTCTAAGTCTGTGGTTCCGAGAGGGGGTAACCAGGCTCACTAATAAAGGTCAAGCCACTTGGCTTCCAGAATGCCCTGCTTCAGCACAGACCAGAAAGGCATTGTGATAAGCGTATCCCCGGTATAGTCAGGGGTTAATGGGAGTCGTCCCCGTCCCCCCAGTATACGGCCAGAACCATGGACCCGGTACTTGTGGTTCGGACTCTCTCCAACCAGCCATAATGTTGTGAGAGTGAAATTATGTCTAAGTCCAGCTTTGGTACATTAGAAGCAACTCTGAAACTTAACCTAAGCGTTTTTCGAAGCTACTTTTTGGCTAACTTCTTATAAGAAGGTCTAGGAGCTCTGAAAATGAACGTGCGCGTCTTTCACTCTTCCCGAGGGACTTAGAAGAATTTTGTGATATTTTTTATTAAAATGGTGTATAACGGTATATATATATAAATATATTTTATGCACTGTATATGAGCTGGCGATTTCTAAGTCTGTGGTTCCGAGAGGGGGTAACCAGGCTCACTAATAAAGGTCAAGCCACTTGGCTGACAGAATGCCCTGCTTCAGCACAGACCAGAAAGGCATTGTGATAAGCGTATCCCCGGTATAGTCAGGGGTTAATGGGAGTCGTCCCCGTCCCCCCAGTATACGGCCAGAACCATGGACCCGGTACTTGTGGTTCGGACTCTCTCCAACCAGCCATAATGTTGTGAGAGTGAAATTATGTCTAAGTCCAGCTTTGGTACATTAGAAGCAACTCTGAAACTTAACCTAAGCGTTTTTCGAAGCTACTTTTTGGCTAACTTCTTATAGGAAGGTCTAGGAGCTCTGAAAATGAACGTGCGCGTCTTTCACTCTTCCCGAGGGACTTAGAAGAATTTTGTGATATTTTTTATTAAAATGGTGTATAAGGGTATATATATAAATATATTTTATGCACTGTATATGAGCTGGCGATTTCTAAGTCTGTGGTTCCGAGAGGGGGTAACCAGGCTCACTAATAAAGGTCAAGCCACTTGGCTGCCAGAATGCCCTGCTTCAGCACAGACCAGAAAGGCATTGTGATAAGCGTATCCCCGGTATAGTCAGGGGTTAATGGGAGTCGTCCCCGTCCCCCCAGTATACGGCCAGAACCATGGACCCGGTACTTGTGGTTCGGACTCTCTCCAACCAGCCATAATGTTGTGAGAGTGAAATTATGTCTAAGTCCAGCTTTGGTACATTAGAAGCAACTCTGAACATTAACCTAAGCGTTTTTCGAAGCTACTTTTTGGCTAACTTCTAATAGGAAGGTCTAGGAGCTCTGAAAATGAACGTGCGCGTCTTTCACTCTTCCCGAGGGACTCAGAAGAATTTTGTGATATTTTTTATTAAAATGGCGTATAAGGGTATATATATAAATATATTTTATGCACTGTACAGTATATGAGCTGGCGATTTCTAAATCTGTGGTTCCGAGAGGGGGTAACCAGGCTCACTAATAAAGGTCAAGCCACTTGGCTGCCAGAATGCCCTGCTTCAGCACAGACCAGAAAGGCATTGTGATAAGCGTATCCCCGGTATAGTCAGGGGTTAATGGGAGTCGTCCCCGTCCCCCCAGTATACGGCCAGAACCATGGACCCGGTACTTGTGGTTCGGACTGTCTCCAACCAGCCATAATGTTGTGAGAGTGAAATTATGTCTAAGTCCAGCTTTGGTACATTAGATGCAACTCTGAAACTTAACCTAAGCGTTTTTCGAAGCTACTTTTTGGCTAACTTCTTATAGGAAGGTCTAGGAGCTCTGAAAATGAACGTGCGCGTCTTTCACTCTTCCCGAGGGACTTAGAAGAATTTTGTGATATTTTTTATTAAAATGGTGTATAAGGGTATATATATAAATATATTTTATGCACTGTATATGAGCTGGCGATTTCTAAGTCTGTGGTTCCGAGAGGGGGTAACCAGGCTCACTAATAAAGGTCAAGCCACTTGGCTGCCAGAATGCCCTGCTTCAGCACAGACCAGAAAGGCATTGTGATAAGCGTATCCCCGGTATAGTCAGGGGTTAATGGGAGTCGTCCCCGTTCCCCCAGTATACGTCCAGAACCATGGACCCGGTACTTGTGGTTCGGACTCTCTCCAACCAGCCATAATGTTCTGAAAGTGAAATTATGTCTAAGTCCAGCTTTGGTACATTAGATGCAACTCTGAAACTTAACCTAAGCGTTTTTCGAAGCTACTTTTTGGCTAACTTCTTATAAGAAGGTCTAGGAGCTCTCAAAATGAACGTGCGCGTCTTTCACTCTTCCCGAGGGACTTAGAAGAATTTTGTGATATTTTTTATTAAAATGGTGTATAACGGTATATATATAAATATATTTTATGCACTGTATATGAGCTGGCGATTTCTAAGTCTGTGGTTCCGAGAGGGGGTAACCAGGCTCACTAATAAAGGTCAAGCCACTTGGCTGCCAGAATGCCCTGCTTCAGCACAGACCAGAAAGGCATTGTGATAAGCGTATCCCCGGTATAGTCAGGGGTTAATGGGAGTCGTCCCCGTCCCCCCAGTATACGGCCAGAACCATGGACCCGGTACTTGTGGTTCGGACTGTCTCCAACCAGCCATAATGTTGTGAGAGTGAAATTATGTCTAAGTCCAGCTTTGGTACATTAGATGCAACTCTGAAACTTAACCTAAGCGTTTTTCGAAGCTACTTTTTGGCTAACTTCTTATAGGAAGGTCTAGGAGCTCTGAAAATGAAAGTGCGCGTCTTTCACTCTTCCCGAGGGACTTAGAAGAATTTTGTGATATTTTTTATTAAAATGGTGTATAAGGGTATATATATATAAATATATTTTATGCACTGTATATGAGCTGGCGATTTCTAAGTCTGTGGTTCCGAGAGGGGGTAACCAGGCTCACTAATAAAGGTCAAGCCACTTGGCTGCCAGAATGCCCTGCTTCAGCACAGACCAG
This sequence comes from Ascaphus truei, assembly GCF_040206685.1. Lineage (NCBI taxonomy): Eukaryota > Metazoa > Chordata > Amphibia > Anura > Ascaphidae > Ascaphus > Ascaphus truei. Next base: position 280,645,540 of record NC_134483.1, read on the forward strand.
AAAGGCATTGTGATAAGCGTATCCCCGGTATAGTCAGGGGTTAATGGGAGTCGTCCCAGTCCCCCCAGTATACGCCCAGAACCATGGACCCGGTATTTGTGGTTCGGACTGTCTCCAACCAGCCATAATGTTGTGAGAGTGAAATTATGTCTATGTCCAGCTGCGGTACATTAGAAGCAACTCTGAAACTTAACCTAAGCGTTTTTCGAAGCAACTTTTTGGCTAACTTCTTATAGGAAGGTCTAGGAGCTCTGAAAATGAACGTGCGCGTCTTTCACTCTTCCCGAGGGACTTAGAAGAATTTTGTGATATTTTTTATTAAAATGGTGTATAAGGGTATATATATAAATCTATTTTATGCACTGTATATGACCTGGCGATTTCTAAGTCTGTGGTTCCGAGAGGTGGTAACCAGGCTCACTAATAAAGGTCAAGCCATTTGGCTGCCAGAATGCCCTGCTTCAGCACAGACCAGAAAGGCATTTTGATAAGCGTATCCCCGGTATAGTCAGGGGTTAATGGGAGTCGTCCCAGTCCCCCCAGTATACACCCAGAACCATGGACCCGGTATTTGTGGTTCGGACTGTCTCCAACCAGCCATAATGTTGTGAGAGTGAAATTATGTCTAAGTCCAGCTGCGGTACATTAGAAGCAACTCTGAAACTTAACCTAAGCGTTTTTCGAAGCAACTTTTTGGCTAACTTTTTATAGTTAGGTCTAGGAGCTCTGAAAATGAACGTGCGCGTCTTTCATTCTTCCCGAGGGACTTAGAAGAATTTTGTGATATTTTTTATTAAAATGGTGTATAAGGGTATATATATAAATCTATTTTATGCACTGTATATGACCTGGCGATTTCTAAGTCTGTGGTTCCGAGAGGTGGTAACCAGGCTCACTAATAAAGGTCAAGCCACTTGGCTGCCAGAATGCCCTGCTTCAGCACAGACCAGAAAGGCATTGTGATAAGCGTATCCCCGGTATAGTCAGGGGTTAATGGGAGTCGTCCCAGTCCCCCCAGTATACGCCCAGAACCATGGACCCGGTATTTGTGGTTCGGACTGTCTCCAACCAGCCATAATGTTGTGAGAGTGAAATTATGTCTAAGTCCAGCTTTGGTACATTAGAAGCAACACTGAAACTTAACCTAAGCGTTTTTCGAAGCAACTTTTTGGCTAACTTCTTATAGGAAGGTCTAGGAGCTCTGAAAATGAACGTGCGCGTCTTTCATTCTTCCCGAGGGACTTAGAAGAATTTTGTGATATTTTTTATTAAAATGGTGTATAAGGGTATATATATAAATATATTTTATGCACTGTATATGACCTGGCGATTTCTAAGTCTGTGGTTCCGAGAGGGGGTAACCAGGCTCACTAATAAAGGTCAAGCCACTTGGCTGCCAGAATGCCCTGCTTCAGCACAGACCAGAAAGGCATTGTGATAAGCGTATCCCCGGTATTGTCAGGGGTTAATGGGAGTCGTCCCAGTCCCCCCAGTATACGCCCAGAACCATGGACCCGGTATTTGTGGTTCGGACTGTCTCCAACCATCCATAATGTTGTGAGAGTGAAATTATGTCTAAGTCCAGCTGCGGTACATTAGAAGCAACTCTGAAACTTAACCTAAGCGTTTTTCGAAGCAACTTTTTGGCTAACTTCTTATAGGAAGGTCTAGGAGCTCTGAAAATGAACGTGCGCGTCTTTCACTCTTCCCGAGGGACTTAGAAGAATGTTGTGATATTTTTTATTAAAATGGTGTATAAGGGTATATATATAAATATATTTTATGCACTGTATATGACCTGGCGATTTCTAAGTCTGTGGTTCCGAGAGGTGGTAACCAGGCTCACTAATAAAGGTCAAGCCACTTGGCTGCCAGAATGCCCTGCTTCAGCACAGACCAGAAAGGCATTGTGATAAGCGTATCCCCGGTATAGTCAGGGGTTAATGGGAGTCGTCCCAGTCCCCCCAGTATACGCCCAGAACCATGGACCCGGTATTTGTGGTTCGGACTGTCTCCAACCATCCATAATGTTGTGAGAGTGAAATTATGTCTAAGTCCAGCTGCGGTACATTAGAAGCAACTCTGAAACTTAACCTAAGCGTTTTTCGAAGCAACTTTTTGGCTAACTTCTTATAGGAAGGTCTAGGAGCTCTGAAAATGAACGTGCGCGTCTTTCACTCTTCCCGAGGGACTTAGAAGAATGTTGTGATATTTTTTATTAAAATGGTGTATAAGGGTATATATATAAATATATTTTATGCACTGTATATGAGCTGGCGATTTCTAAGTCTGTGGTTCCGAGAGGGGGTAACCAGGCTCACTAATAAAGGTCAAGCCACTTGGCTGCCAGAATGCCCTGCTTCAGCACAGACCAGAAAAGCATTGTGATAAGCGTATCCCCGGTATAGTCAGGGGTTAATGGGAGTCGTCCCCGTCCCCCCAGTATACGCCCAGAACCATGGACCCGGTATTTGTGGTTCGGACTGTCTCCAACCAGCCATAATGTTGTGAGAGTGAAATTATGTCCAAGTCCAGCTTTGGTACATTAGAAGCATCACTGAAACTTAACCTAAGCGTTTTTCGAAGCAACTTTTTGGCTAACTTCTTATAGGAAGGTCTAGGAGCTCTGAAAATGAACGTGCGCGTCTTTCACTCTTCCCGAGGGACTTACTGTAGAAGAATTTTGTGATATTTTTTATTAAAATGGTGTATAAGGGTATATATATAAATATATTTTATGCACTGTATATGAGCTGGCGATTTCTAAGTCTGTAGTTCCGAGAGGGGGTAACCAGGCTCACTAATAAAGGTGAAGCCACTTGGCTGCCAGAATGCCCTGCTTCAGCACAGACCAGAAAGGCATTGTGATAAGCGTATACCCGGTATAGTCAGGGTTTAATGGGAGTCGTCCCCGTCCCCCAGTATATGCCCAGAACCATGGACCCGGTATTTATGGTTCGGACTGTCTCCAACCAGCCATTATGTTGTGAGAGTGAAATTATGTCCAAGTCCAGCTTTGGTACATTAGAAGCAACACTGAAACTTAACCTAAGCGTTTTTCGAAGCAACTTTTTGGCTAACTTCTTATAGGAAAGTCTAGGAGCTCTGAAAATGAACGTGCGCGTCTTTCATTCTTCCCGAGGGACTTAGAAGAATTTTGTGATATTTTTTATTAAAATGGTGTATAAGGGTATATATATAAATCTATTTTATGCACTGTATATGACCTGGCGATTTCTAAGTCTGTGGTTCCGAGAGGTGGTAACCAGGCTCACTAATAAAGGTCAAGCCACTTGGCTGCCAGAATGCCCTGCTTCAGCACAGACCAGAAAGGCATTGTGATAAGCGTATCCCCGGTATAGTCAGGGGTTAATGGGAGTCGTCCCAGTCCCCCCAGTATACGCCCAGAACCATGGACCCGGTATTTGTGGTTCGGACTGTCTCCAACCAGCCATAATGTTGTGAGAGTGAAATTATGTCTAAGTCCAGCTGCGGTACATTAGAAGCAACTCTGAAACTTAATCTAAGCGTTTTTCGAAGCAACTTTTTGGCTAACTTCTTATAGGAAGGTCTAGGAGCTCTGAAAATGAACGTGCGCGTCTTTCACTCTTCCCGAGGGACTTAGAAGAAGTTTGTGATATTTTTTATTAAAATGGTGTATAAGAGTATATATATAAATATATTTTATGCACTGTATATGAGCTGGCGATTTCTAAGTCTGTGGTTCCGAGAGGTGGTAACCAGGCTCACTAATAAAGGTCAAGCCACTTGGCTGCCAGAATGCCCTGCTTCAGCACAGACCAGAAAGGCATTGTGATAAGCGTATCCCCGGTATAGTCAGGGGTTAATGGGAGTCGTCCCAGTCCCCCCAGTATACGCCCAGAACCATGGACCCGGTATTTGTGGTTCGGACTGTCTCCAACCATCCATAATGTTGTGAGAGTGAAATTATGTCTAAGTCCAGCTGCGGTACATTAGAAGCAACTCTGAAACTTAACCTAAGCGTTTTTCGAAGCAACTTTTTTGGCTAACTTCTTATAGGAAGGTCTAGGAGCTCTGAAAATGAACGTGCGCGTCTTTCACTCTTCCCGAGGGACTTAGAAGAATGTTGTGATATTTTTTATTAAAATGGTGTATAAGGGTATATATATAAATATATTTTATGCACTGAATATGAGCTGGCGATTTCTAAGTCTGTGGTTCCGAGAGGGGGTAACCAGGCTCACTAATAAAGGTCAAGCCACTTGGCTGCCAGAATGCCCTGCTTCAGCACAGACCAGAAAGGCATTGTGATAAGCGTATACCCGGTATAGTCAGGGTTTAATGGGAGTCGTCCCCTTCCCCCAGTATATGCCCAGAACCATGGACCCGGTATTTATGGTTCGGACTGTCTCCAACCAGCCATAATGTTGTGAGAGTGAAATTATGTCTAAGTCCAGCTTCGGTACATTAGAAGCAACTCTGAAACTTAACCTAAGCGTTTTTCGAAGCTTCTTTTTGGCTAACTTCTTATAGGAAGATCTAGGAGCTCTGAAAATGAACGTGCGCGTCTTTCACTCTTCCCGAGGGACTTAGAAGAATTTTGTGATATTTTTTATTAAAATGGTGTATAAGGGTATATATATAAATATATTTTATGCATTGTATATGAGCTGGCGATTTCTAAGTCTGTAGTTCCGAGAGGGGGTAACCAGGCTCACTAATAAAGGTCAAGCCACTTGGCTGCCAGAATGCCCTGCTTCAGCACAGACCAGAAAGGCATTGTGATAAGCGTATCCCCGGTATAGTCAGGGGATAATGGGAGTCGTCCCAGTCCCCCCAGTATACGCCCAGAACCATGGACCCGGTATTTGTGGTTCGGACTGTCTCCAACCAGCCATAATGTTGTGAGAGTGAAATTATGTCTAAGTCCAGCTGCGGTACATTAGAAGCAACTCTGAAACTTAACCTAAGCGTTTTTCGAAGCAACTTTTTGGCTAACTTCTTATAGGAAGGTCTAGGAGCTCTGAAAATGAACGTGCGCGTCTTTCACTCTTCCCGAGGGACTTAGAAGAATTTTGTGATATTTTTTATTAAAATGGTGTATAAGGGTATATATATAAATATATTTTATGCACTGTATATGACCTGGCGATTTCTAAGTCTGTGGTTCCGAGAGGTGGTAACCAGGCTCACTAATAAAGGTCAAGCCACTTGGCTGCCAGAATGCCCTGCTTCAGCACAGACCAGAAAGGCATTGTGATAAGCGTATCCCCGGTATAGTCAGGGGTTAATGGGAGTCGTCCCAGTCCCCCCAGTATACGCCCAGAACCATGGACCCGGTATTTGTGGTTCGGACTGTCTCCAACCAGCCATAATGTTGTGAGAGTGAAATTATGTCTAAGTCCAGCTGCGGTACATTAGAAGCAACTCTGAAACTTAACCTAAGCGTTTTTCGAAGCAACTTTTTGGCTAACTTCTTATAGGAAGGTCTAGGAGCACTGAAAATGAACGTGCGCGTCTTTCACTCTTCCCGAGGGACTTAGAAGAATTTTGTGATATTTTTTATTAAAATGGTGTATAAGGGTATATATATAAATATATTTTATGCACTGTATATGAGCTGGCGATTTCTAAGTCTGTAGTTCCGAGAGGGGGTAACCAGGCTCACTAATAAAGGTCAAGCCACTTGGCTGCCAGAATGCCCTGCTTCAGCACAGACCAGAAAGGCATTGTGATAAGCGTATACCCGGTATAGTCAGGTTTTAATGGGAGTCGTCCCCGTCCCCCAGTATATGCCCAGAACCATGGACCCGGTATTTATGGTTCGGACTGTCTCCAACCAGCCATAATGTTGTGAGAGTGAAATTATGTCTAAGTCCAGCTTCGGTACATTAGAAGCAACTCTGAAACTTAACCAAAGCGTTTTTCGAAGCTACTTTTTGGCTAACTTCTTATAGGAAGATCTAGGAGCTCTGAAAATGAACGTGCGCGTCTTTCACTCTTCCCGAGGGACTTAGAAGAATTTTGTGATATTTTTTATTAAAATGGTGTATAAGGGTATATACTGTATATAAATATATTTTATGCACTGTATATGACCTGGCGATTTCTAAGTCTGTGGTTCCGAGAGGTGGTAACCAGGCTCACTAATAAAGGTCAAGCCACTTGGCTGCCAGAATGCCCTGCTTCAGCACAGACCAGAAAGGCATTGTGATAAGCGTATCCCCGGTATAGTCAGGGGTTAATGGGAGTCGTCCCAGTCCCCCCAGTATACGCCCAGAACCATGGACCCGGTATTTGTGGTTCGGACTGTCTCCAACCAGCCATAATGTTGTGAGAGTGAAATTATGTCTAAGTCCAGCTGCGGTACATTAGAAGCAACTCTGAAACTTAACCTAAGCGTTTTTCGAAGCAACTTTTTGGCTAACTTCTTATAGGAAGGTCTAGGAGCTCTGAAAATGAACGTGCGCGTCTTTCACTCTTCCCGAGGGACTTAGAAGAATTTTGTGATATTTTTTATTAAAATGGTGTATAAGGGTATATATATAAATATATTTTATGCACTGTATATGAGCTGGCGATTTCTAAGTCTGTAGTTCCGAGAGGGGGTAACCAGGCTCACTAATAAAGGTCAAGCCACTTGGCTGCCAGAATGCCCTGCTTCAGCACAGACCAGAAAGGCATTGTGATAAGCGTATACCCGGTATAGTCAGGGTTTAATGGGAGTCGTCCCCGTCCCCCAGTATATGCCCAGAACCATGGACCCGGTATTTATGGTTCGGACTGTCTCCAACCAGCCATAATGTTGTGAGAGTGAAATTATGTCTAAGTCCAGCTTCGGTACATTAGAAGCAACTCTGAAACTTAACCTAAGCGTTTTTCGAAGCTACTTTTTGGCTAACTTCTTATAGGAAGATCTAGGAGCTCTGAAAATGAACGTGCGCGTCTTTCACTCTTCCCGAGGGACTTAGAAGAATTTTGTGATATTTTTTATTAAAATGGTGTATAAGGGTATATATATAAATATATTTTATGCACTGTATATGACCTGGCGATTTCTAAGTCTGTGGTTCCGAGAGGTGGTAACCAGGCTCACTAATAAAGGTCAAGCCACTTGGCTGCCAGAATGCCCTGCTTCAGCACAGACCAGAAAGGCATTGTGATAAGCGTATCCCCGGTATAGTCAGGGGTTAATGGGAGTCGTCCCCGTCCCCCCAGTATACGGCCAGAACCATGGACCCGGTACTTGTGGTTCGGACTCTCTCCAACCAGCCATAATGTTGTGAGAGTGAAATTATGTCTAAGTCCAGGTTTGGTACATTAGAAGCAACTCTGAAACTTAACCTAAGCGTTTTTCGAAGCTACTTTTTGGCTAACTTCTTATAGGAAGGTCTAGGAGCTCTGAAAATGAACGTGCGCGTCTTTCACTCTTCCCGAGGGACTTAGAAGAATTTTGTGATATTTTTTATTAAAATGGTGTATAAGGGTATATATATATAAATATATTTTATGCACTGTATATGAGCTGGCGATTTCTAAGTCTGTGGTTCCGAGAGGGGGTAACCAGGCTCACTAATAAAGGTCAAGCCACTTGGCTGCCAGAATGCCCTGCTTCAGCACAGACCTTAAAGGCATTGTGATAAGCGTATCCCCGGTATAGTCAGGGGTTAATGGGAGTCGTCCCCGTCCCCCCAGTATACGGCCAGAACCATGGACCCGGTACTTGTGGTTCGGACTGTCTCCAACCAGCCATAATGTTGTGAGAGTGAAATTATGTCTAAGTCCAGCTTTGGTACATTAGATGCAACTCTGAAACTTAACCTAAGCGTTTTTCGAAGCTACTTTTTGGCTAACTTCTTATAGGAAGGTCTAGGAGCTCTGAAAATGAACGTGCGCGTCTTTCACTCTTCCCGAGGGACTTAGAAGAATTTTGTGATATTTTTTATTAAAATGGTGTATAAGGGTATATATATAAATATATTTTATGCACTGTATATGAGCTGGCGATTTCTAAGTCTGTGGTTCCGAGAGGGGGTAACCAGGCTCACTAATAAAGGTCAAGCCACTTGGCTGCCAGAATGCCCTGCTTCAGCACAGACCAGAAAGGCATTGTGATAAGCGTATCCCCGGTATAGTCAGGGGTTAATGGGAGTCGTCCCCGTCCCCCCAGTATACGGCCAGAACCATGGACCCGGTACTTGTGGTTCGGACTCTCTCCAACCAGCCATAATGTTGTGAGAGTGAAATTATGTCTAAGTCCAGCTTTGGTACATTAGAAGCAACTCTGAAACTTAACCTAAGCGTTTTTTGAAGCTACTTTTTGGCTAACTTCTTATAGGAAGGTCTAGGAGCTCTGAAAATGAACGTGTGCGTCTTTCACTCTTCCCGAGGGACTCAGAAGAATTTTGTGATATTTTTTATTAAAATGGCGTATAAGGGTATATATATAAATATATTTTATGCACTGTACAGTATATGAGCTGGCGATTTCTAAATCTGTGGTTCCGAGAGGGGGTAACCAGGCTCACTAATAAAGGTCAAGCCACTTGGCTGCCAGAATGCCCTGCTTCAGCACAGACCAGAAAGGCATTGTGATAAGCGTATCCCCGGTATAGTCAGGGGTTAATGGGAGTCGTCCCCGTTCCCCCAGTATACGGCCAGAACCATGGACCCGGTACTTGTGGTACGGACTGTCTCCAACCAGCCATAATGTTGTGAGAGTGAAATTATGTCTAAGTCCAGCTTGGTACATTAGATGCAACTCTGAAACTTAACCTAAGCGTTTTTCGAAGCTACTTTTTGGCTAACTTCTTATTAGAAGGTCTAGGAGCTCTGAAAATGAACGTGCGCGTCTTTCACTCTTCCCGAGGGACTCAGAAGAATTTTGTGATATTTTTTATTAAAATGGTGTATAAGGGTATATATATAAATATATTTTATGCACTGTATATGAGCAGGCGATTTCTAAGTCTGTGGTTCCGAGAGGGGGTAACCAGGCTCACTAATAAAGGTCAAGCCACTTGGCTTCCAGAATGCCCTGCTTCAGCACAGACCAGAAAGGCATTGTGATAAGCGTATCCCCGGTATAGTCAGGGGTTAATGGGAGTCGTCCCCGTCCCCCCAGTATACGGCCAGAACCATGGACCCGGTACTTGTGGTTCGGACTCTCTCCAACCAGCCATAATGTTGTGAGAGTGAAATTATGTCTAAGTCCAGCTTTGGTACATTAGAAGCAACTCTGAAACTTAACCTAAGCGTTTTTCGAAGCTACTTTTTGGCTAACTTCTTATAAGAAGGTCTAGGAGCTCTGAAAATGAACGTGCGCGTCTTTCACTCTTCCCGAGGGACTTAGAAGAATTTTGTGATATTTTTTATTAAAATGGTGTATAACGGTATATATATATAAATATATTTTATGCACTGTATATGAGCTGGCGATTTCTAAGTCTGTGGTTCCGAGAGGGGGTAACCAGGCTCACTAATAAAGGTCAAGCCACTTGGCTGACAGAATGCCCTGCTTCAGCACAGACCAGAAAGGCATTGTGATAAGCGTATCCCCGGTATAGTCAGGGGTTAATGGGAGTCGTCCCCGTCCCCCCAGTATACGGCCAGAACCATGGACCCGGTACTTGTGGTTCGGACTCTCTCCAACCAGCCATAATGTTGTGAGAGTGAAATTATGTCTAAGTCCAGCTTTGGTACATTAGAAGCAACTCTGAAACTTAACCTAAGCGTTTTTCGAAGCTACTTTTTGGCTAACTTCTTATAGGAAGGTCTAGGAGCTCTGAAAATGAACGTGCGCGTCTTTCACTCTTCCCGAGGGACTTAGAAGAATTTTGTGATATTTTTTATTAAAATGGTGTATAAGGGTATATATATAAATATATTTTATGCACTGTATATGAGCTGGCGATTTCTAAGTCTGTGGTTCCGAGAGGGGGTAACCAGGCTCACTAATAAAGGTCAAGCCACTTGGCTGCCAGAATGCCCTGGTTCAGCACAGACCAGAAAGGCATTGTGATAAGCGTATCCCCGGTATAGTCAGGGGTTAATGGGAGTCGTCCCCGTTCCCCCAGTATACGTCCAGAACCATAGACCCGGTACTTGTGGTTCGGACTCTCTCCAACCAGCCATAATGTTCTGAAAGTGAAATTATGTCTAAGTCCAGCTTTGGTACATTAGATGCAACTCTGAAACTTAACCTAAGCGTTTTTCGAAGCTACTTTTTGGCTAACTTCTTATAAGAAGGTCTAGGAGCTCTGAAAATGAACGTGCGCGTCTTTCACTCTTCCCGAGGGACTTAGAAGAATTTTGTGATATTTTTTATTAAAATGGTGTATAAGGGTATATATATATAAATATATTTTATGCACTGTATATGAGCTGGCGATTTCTAAGTCTGTGGTTCCGAGAGGGGGTAACCAGGCTCACTAATAAAGGTCAAGCCACTTGGCTGCCAGAATGCCCTGCTTCAGCACAGACCAGAAAGGCATTGTGATAAGCGTATCCCCGGTATAGTCAGGGGTTAATGGGAGTCGTCCCCGTCCCCCCAGTATACGGCCAGAACCATGGACCCGGTACTTGTGGTTCGGACTCTCTCCAACCAGCCATAATGTTGTGAGAGTGAAATTATGTCTAAGTCCAGCTTTGGTACATTAGAAGCAACTCTGAACATTAACCTAAGCGTTTTTCGAAGCTACTTTTTGGCTAACTTCTAATAGGAAGGTCTAGGAGCTCTGAAAATGAACGTGCGCGTCTTTCACTCTTCCCGAGGGACTCAGAAGAATTTTGTGATATTTTTTATTAAAATGGCGTATAAGGGTATATATATAAATATATTTTATGCACTGTACAGTATATGAGCTGGCGATTTCTAAATCTGTGGTTCCGAGAGGGGGTAACCAGGCTCACTAATAAAGGTCAAGCCACTTGGCTGCCAGAATGCCCTGCTTCAGCACAGACCAGAAAGGCATTGTGATAAGCGTATCCCCGGTATAGTCAGGGGTTAATGGGAGTCGTCCCCGTCCCCCCAGTATACGGCCAGAACCATGGACCCGGTACTTGTGGTTCGGACTGTCTCCAACCAGCCATAATGTTGTGAGAGTGAAATTATGTCTAAGTCCAGCTTTGGTACATTAGATGCAACTCTGAAACTTAACCTAAGCGTTTTTCGAAGCTACTTTTTGGCTAACTTCTTATAGGAAGGTCTAGGAGCTCTGAAAATGAACGTGCGCGTCTTTCACTCTTCCCGAGGGACTTAGAAGAATTTTGTGATATTTTTTATTAAAATGGTGTATAAGGGTATATATATAAATATATTTTATGCACTGTATATGAGCTGGCGATTTCTAAGTCTGTGGTTCCGAGAGGGGGTAACCAGGCTCACTAATAAAGGTCAAGCCACTTGGCTGCCAGAATGCCCTGCTTCAGCACAGACCAGAAAGGCATTGTGATAAGCGTATCCCCGGTATAGTCAGGGGTTAATGGGAGTCGTCCCCGTCCCCCCAGTATACGGCCAGAACCATGGACCCGGTACTTGTGATTCGGACTCTCTCCAACCAGCCATAATGTTGTGAGAGTGAAATTATGTCTAAGTCCAGCTTTGGTACATTAGAAGCAACTCTGAACATTAACCTAAGCGTTTTTCGAAGCTACTTTTTGGCTAACTTCTTATAGGAAGGTCTAGGAGCTCTGAAAATGAACGTGCGCGTCTTTCACTCTTCCCGAGGGACTCAGAAGAATTTTGTGATATTTTTTATTAAAATGGCGTATAAGGGTATATATATAAATATATTTTATGCACTGTACAGTATATGAGCTGGCGATTTCTAAATCTGTGGTTCCGAGAGGGGGTAACCAGGCTCACTAATAAAGGTCAAGCCACTTGGCTGCCAGAATGCCCTGCTTCAGCACAGACCAGAAAGGCATTGTGATAAGCGTATCCCCGGTATAGTCAGGGGTTAATGGGAGTCGTCCCCGTTCCCCCAGTATACGTCCAGAACCATGGACCCGGTACTTGTGGTTCGGACTCTCTCCAACCAGCCATAATGTTCTGAAAGTGAAATTATGTCTAAGTCCAGCTTTGGTACATTAGATGCAACTCTGAAACTTAACCTAAGCGTTTTTCGAAGCTACTTTTTGGCTAACTTCTTATAAGAAGGTCTAGGAGCTCTCAAAATGAACGTGCGCGTCTTTCACTCTTCCCGAGGGACTTAGAAGAATTTTGTGATATTTTTTATTAAAATGGTGTATAACGGTATATATATAAATATATTTTATGCACTGTATATGAGCTGGCGATTTCTAAGTCTGTGGTTCCGAGAGGGGGTAACCAGGCTCACTAATAAAGGTCAAGCCACTTGGCTGCCAGAATGCCCTGCTTCAGCACAGACCAGAAAGGCATTGTGATAAGCGTATCCCCGGTATAGTCAGGGGTTAATGGGAGTCGTCCCCGTCCCCCCAGTATACGGCCAGAACCATGGACCCGGTACTTGTGGTTCGGACTGTCTCCAACCAGCCATAATGTTGTGAGAGTGAAATTATGTCTAAGTCCAGCTTTGGTACATTAGATGCAACTCTGAAACTTAACCTAAGCGTTTTTCGAAGCTACTTTTTGGCTAACTTCTTATAGGAAGGTCTAGGAGCTCTGAAAATGAAAGTGCGCGTCTTTCACTCTTCCCGAGGGACTTAGAAGAATTTTGTGATATTTTTTATTAAAATGGTGTATAAGGGTATATATATATAAATATATTTTATGCACTGTATATGAGCTGGCGATTTCTAAGTCTGTGGTTCCGAGAGGGGGTAACCAGGCTCACTAATAAAGGTCAAGCCACTTGGCTGCCAGAATGCCCTGCTTCAGCACAGACCAGAAAGGCATTGTGATAAGCGTATCCCCGGTATAGTCAGGGGTTAATGGGAGTCGTCCCCGTCCCCCCAGTATACGGCCAGAACCATGGACCCGGTACTTGTGGTTCGGACTCTCTCCAACCAGCCATAATGTTGTGAGAGTGAAATTATGTCTAAGTCCAGCTTTGGTACATTAGAAGCAACTCTGAACATTAACCTAAGCGTTTTTCGAAGCTACTTTTTGGCTAACTTCTTATAGGAAGGTCTAGGAGCTCTGAAAATGAACGTGCGCGTCTTTCACTCTTCCCGAGGGACTCAGAAGAATTTTGTGATATTTTTTATTAAAATGGCGTATAAGGGTATATATATAAATATATTTTATGCACTGTACAGTATATGAGCTGGCGATTTCTAAATCTGTGGTTCCGAGAGGGGGTAACCAGGCTCACTAATAAAGGTCAAGCCACTTGGCTGCCAGAATGCCCTGCTTCAGCACAGACCAGAAAGGCATTGTGATAAGCGTATCCCCGGTATAGTCAGGGGTTAATGGGAGTCGTCCCCGTCCCCCCAGTATACGGCCAGAACCATGGACCCGGTACTTGTGGTTCGGACTGTCTCCAACCAGCCATAATGTTGTGAGAGTGAAATTATGTCTAAGTCCAGCTTTGGTACATTAGATGCAACTCTGAAACTTAACCTAAGCGTTTTTCGAAGCTACTTTTTTGCTAACTTCTTATAGGAAGGTCTAGGAGCTCTGAAAATGAACGTGCGCGTCTTTCACTCTTTCCGAGGGACTTAGAAGAATTTTGTGATATTTTTTATTAAAATGGTGTATAAGGGTATATATATAAATATATTTTATGCACTGTATATGAGCTGGCGATTTCTAAGTCTGTGGTTCCGAGAGGGGGTAACCAGGCTCACTAATAAAGGTCAAGCCACTTGGCTGACAGAATGCCCTGCTTCAGCACAGACCAGAAAGGCATTGTGATAAGCGTATCCCCGGTATAGTCAGGGGTTAATGGGAGTCGTCCCCGTCCCCCCAGTATACGCCCAGAACCATGGACCCGGTACTTGTGGTTCGGACTGTCTCCAACCAGCCATAATGTTGTGAGAGTGAAATTATGTCTAAGTCCAGCTTTGGTACATTAGATGCAACTCTGAAACTTAACCTAAGCGTTTTTCGAAGCTACTTTTTGGCTAACTTCTTATAGGAAGGTCTAGGAGCTCTGAAAATGAAAGTGCGCGTCTTTCACTCTTCCCGAGGGACTTAGAAGAATTTTGTGATATTTTTTATTAAAATGGTGTATAAGGGTATATATATATAAATATATTTTATGCACTGTATATGAGCTGGCGATTTCTAAGTCTGTGGTTCCGAGAGGGGGTAACCAGGCTCACTAATAAAGGTCAAGCCACTTGGCTGCCAGAATGCCCTGCTTCAGCACAGACCAGAAAGGCATTGTGATAAGCGTATCCCCGGTATAGTCAGGGGATAATGGGAGTCGTCCCCGTCCCCCCAGTATACGGCCAGAACCATGGACCCGGTACTTGTGGTTCGGACTCTCTCCAACCAGCCATAATGTTGTGAGAGTGAAATTATGTCTAAGTCCAGCTTTGGTACATTAGAAGCAACTCTGAAACTTAACCTAAGCGTTTTTCGAAGCTACTTTTTGGCTAACTTCTTATAGGAAGGTCTAGGAGCTCTGAAAATGAACGTGCGCGTCTTTCACTCTTCCCGAGGGACTCAGAAGAATTTTGTGATATTTTTTATTAAAATGGCGTATAAGGGTATATATATAAATATATTTTATGCACTGTACAGTATATGAGCTGGCGATTTCTAAATCTGTGGTTCCGAGAGGGGGTAACCAGGCTCACTAATAAAGGTCAAGCCACTTGGCTGCCAGAATGCCCTGCTTCAGCACAGACCAGAAAGGCATTGTGATAAGCGTATCCCCTGTATAGTCAGGGGTTAATGGGAGTCGTCCCCGTTCCCCCAGTATACGTCCAGAACCATGGACCCGGTACTTGTGGTTCGGACTCTCTCCAACCAGCCATAATGTTCTGAAAGTGAAATTATGTCTAAGTCCAGCTTTGGTACATTAGATGCAACTCTGAAACTTAACCTAAGCGTTTTTCGAAGCTACTTTTTGGCTAACTTCTTATAAGAAGGTCTAGGAGCTCTCAAAATGAACGTGCGCGTCTTTCACTCTTCCCGAGGGACTTAGAAGAATTTTGTGATATTTTTTATTAAAATGGTGTATAACGGTATATATATAAATATATTTTATGCACTGTATATGAGCTGGCGATTTCTAAGTCTGTGGTTCCGAGAGGGGGTAACCAGGCTCACTAATAAAGGTCAAGCCACTTGGCTGCCAGAATGCCCTGCTTCAGCACAGACCAGAAAGGCATTGTGATAAGCGTATCCCCGGTATAGTCAGGGGTTAATGGGAGTCGTCCCCGTCCCCCCAGTATACGCCCAGAACCATGGACCCGGTACTTGTGGTTCGGACTGTCTCCAACCAGCCATAATGTTGTGAGAGTGAAATTATGTCTAAGTCCAGCTTTGGTACATTAGATGCAACTCTGAAACTTAACCTAAGCGTTTTTCGAAGCTACTTTTTGGCTAACTTCTTATAGGAAGGTCTAGGAGCTCTGAAAAAAAACGTGCGCGTCTTTCACTCTTCCCGAGGGACTTAGAAGAATTTTGTGATATTTTTTATTAAAATGGTGTATAAGGGTATATATATAAATATATTTTATGCACTGTATATGAGCTGGCGATTTCTAAGTCTGTGGTTCCGAGAGGGGGTAACCAGGCTCACTAATAAAGGTCAAGCCACTTGGCTGCCAGAATGCCCTGCTTCAGCACAGACCAGAAAGGCATTGTGATAAGCGTATCCCCGGTATAGTCAGGGGATAATGGGAGTCGTCCCCGTCCCCCCAGTATACGGCCAGAACCATGGACCCGGTACTTGTGGTTCGGACTGTCTCCAACCAGCCATAATGTTGTGAGAGTGAAATTATGTCTAAGTCCAGCTTTGGTACATTAGATGCAACTCTGAAACTTAACCTAAGCGTTTTTCGAAGCTACTTTTTGGCTAACTTCTTATAGGAAGGTCTAGGAGCTCTGAAAATGAACATGCGCGTCTTTCACTCTTCCCGAGGGACTTAGAAGAATTTTGTGATATTTTTTATTAAAATGGTGTATAAGGGTATATATATATAAATATATTTTATGCACTGTATATGAGCTGGCGATTTCTAAGTCTGTGGTTCCGAGAGGGGGTAACCAGGCTCACTAATAAAGGTCAAGCCACTTGGCTGCCAGAATGCCCTGCTTCAGCACAGACCAGAAAGGCATTGTGATAAGCGTATCCCCGGTATAGTCAGGGGTTAATGGGAGTCGTCCCCGTCCCCCCAGTATACGGCCAGAACCATGGACCCGGTACTTGTGGTTCGGACTGTCTCCAACCAGCCATAATGTTGTGAGAGTGAAATTATGTCTAAGTCCAGCTTTGGTACATTAGATGCAACTCTGAAACTTAACCTAAGCGTTTTTCGAAGCTACTTTTTGGCTAACTTCTTATAGGAAGGTCTAGGAGCTCTGAAAATGAACGTGCGCGTCTTTTACTTTTCCAGAGGGACTTAGAAGAATTTTGTGATATTTTTTATTAAAATGGTGTATAAGGGTATATATATATACATATATTTTATGCACTGTATATGAGCTGGCGATTTCTAAGTCTGTGGTTCCGAGAGGGGGTAACCAGGCTCACTAATAAAGGTCAAGCCACTTGGCTGCCAGAATGCCCTGCTTCAGCACAGACCAGAAAGGCATTGTGATAAGCGTATCCCCGGTATAGTCAGGGGTTAATGGGAGTCGTCCCCGTCCCCCCAGTATACGGCCAGAACCATGGACCCGGTACTTGTGGTTCGGACTCTCTCCAACCAGCCATAATGTTGTGAGAGTGAAATTATGTCTAAGTCCAGCTTTGGTACATTAGAAGCAACTCTGAAACTTAACCTAAGCGTTTTTCGAAGCTACTTTTTGGCTAACTTCTTATAGGAAGGTCTAGGAGCTCTGAAAATGAACGTGCGCGTCTTTCACTCTTCCCGAGGGACTCAGAAGAATTTTGTGATATTTTTTATTAAAATGGCGTATAAGGGTATATATATAAATATATTTTATGCACTGTACAGTATATGAGCTGGCGATTTCTAAATCTGTGGTTCCGAGAGGGGGTAACCAGGCTCACTAATAAAGGTCAAGCCACTTGGCTGCCAGAATGCCCTGCTTCAGCACAGACCAGAAAGGCATTGTGATAAGCGTATCCCCGGTATAGTCAGGGGTTAATGGGAGTCGTCCCCGTTCCCCCAGTATACGTCCAGAACCATGGACCCGGTACTTGTGGTACGGACTGTCTCCAACCAGCCATAATGTTGTGAGAGTGAAATTATGTCTAAGTCCAGCTTGGTACATTAGATGCAACTCTGAAACTTAACCTAAGCGTTTTTCGAAGCTACTTTTTGGCTAACTTCTTATAAGAAGGTCTAGGAGCTCTGAAAATGAACGTGCGCGTCTTTCACTATTCCCGAGGGACTTAGAAGAATTTTGTGATATTTTTTATTAAAATGGTGTATAAGGGTATATATATAAATATATTTTATGCACTGTATATGAGCTGGCGATTTCTAAGTCTGTGGTTCCGAGAGGGGGTAACCAGGCTTACTAATAAAGGTCAAGCCACTTGGCTGCCAGAATGCCCTGCTTCAGCACAGACCAGAAAGGCATTGTGATAAGCGTATCCCCGGTATAGTCAGGGGTTAATGGGAGTCGTCCCCGTCCCCCCAGTATACGGCCAGAACCATGGACCCGGTACTTGTGGTTCGGACTGTCTCCAACCAGCCATAATGTTGTGAGAGTGAAATTATGTCTAAGTCCAGCTTTGGTACATTAGATGCAACTCTGAAACTTAACCTAAGCGTTTTTCGAAGCTACTTTTTGGCTAACTTCTTATAGGAAGGTCTAGGAGCTCTGAAAATGAACGTGCGCGTCTTTCACTCTTCCCGAGGGACTTAGAAGAATTTTGTGATATTTTTTATTAAAATGGTGTATAAGGGTATATATATAAATATATTTTATGCACTGTATATGAGCTGGCGATTTCTAAGTCTGTGGTTCCGAGAGGGGGTAACCAGGCTCACTAATAAAGGTCAAGCCACTTGGCTGCCAGAATGCCCTGCTTCAGCACAGACCAGAAAGCCATTGTGATAAGCGTATCCCCGGTATAGTCAGGGGTTAATGGGAGTCGTCCCCGTCCCCCCAGTATACGGCCAGAACCATGGACCCGGTACTTGTGGTTCGGACTCTCTCCAACCAGCCATAATGTTGTGAGAGTGAAATTATGTCTAAGTCCAGCTTTGGTACATTAGAAGCAACTCTGAAACTTAACCTAAGCGTTTTTCGAAGCTACTTTTTGGCTAACTTCTTATAGGAAGGTCTAGGAGCTCTGAAAATGAACGTGTGCGTCTTTCACTCTTCCCGAGGGACTCAGAAGAATTTTGTGATATTTTTTATTAAAATGGCGTATAAGGGTATATATATAAATATATTTTATGCACTGTACAGTATATGAGCTGGCGATTTCTAAATCTGTGGTTCCGAGAGGGGGTAACCAGGCTCACTAATAAAGGTCAAGCCACTTGGCTGCCAGAATGCCCTGCTTCAGCACAGACCAGAAAGGCATTGTGATAAGCGTATCCCCGGTATAGTCAGGGGTTAATGGGAGTCGTCCCCGTCCCCCCAGTATACGGCCAGAACCATGGACCCGGTACTTGTGGTTCGGACTGTCTCCAACCAGCCATAATGTTGTGAGAGTGAAATTATGTCTAAGTCCAGCTTTGGTACATTAGATGCAACTCTGAAACTTAACCTAAGCGTTTTTCGAAGCTACTTTTTGGCTAACTTCTTATAGGAAGGTCTAGGAGCTCTGAAAATGAACGTGCGCGTCTTTCACTCTTCCCGAGGGACTTAGAAGAATTTTGTGATATTTTTTATTAAAATGGTGTATAAGGGTATATATATATATAAATATTTTATGCACTGTATATGAGCTGGCAATTTCTAAGTCTGTGGTTCCGAGAGGGGGTAACCAGGCTCACTAATAAAGGTCAAGCCACTTGGCTGCCAGAATGCCCTGCTTCAGCACAGACCAGAAAGGCATTGTGATAAGCGTATCCCCGGTATAGTCAGGGGTTAATGGGAGTCGTCCCCGTCCCCCCAGTATACGGCCAGAACCATGGACCCGGTACTTGTGGTTCGGACTCTCTCCAACCAGCCATAATGTTGTGAGACTGAAATTATGTCTAAGTCCAGCTTTGGTACATTAGAAGCAACTCTGAAACTTAACCTAAGCGTTTTTCGAAGCTACTTTTTGGCTAACTTCTTATAGGAAGGTCTAGGAGCTCTGAAAATGAACGTGCGCGTCTTTCACTCTTCCCGAGGGACTCAGAAGAATTTTGTGATATTTTTTATTAAAATGGCGTATAAGGGTATATATATAAATATATTTTATGCACTGTACAGTATATGAGCTGGCGATTTCTAAATCTGTGGTTCTGAGAGGGGGTAACCAGGCCCACTAATAAAGGTCAAGCCACTTGGCTGCCAGAATGCCCTGCTTCAGCACAGACCAGAAAGGCATTGTGATAAGCGTATCCCCGGTGTAGTCAGGGGTTAATGGGAGTCCCCCCCGTCCCCCCAGTATCCGCCCAGAACCATGGACCCGGTACTTGTGGTTCGGACTCTCTCCAACCAGCCATAATGTTCTGAGAGTGAAATTATGTCTAAGTAAAGCTTTGGTACATTAGAAGCAACTCTGAAACTTAACCTAAGCGTTTTTCGAAGCTACTTTTTGGCTAACTTCTTATAGGAAGGTCTAGGAGCTCTGAAAATGAACGTGCGCGTCTTTCTCTCTTCCCGAGGGACTTAGAAGAATTTTGTGATATTTTTTATTAAAATGGTGTATAAGGGTATATATATAAATATATTTTATGCACTGTATATGAGCTGGCGATTTCTAAGTCTGTGGTTCCGAGAGGGGGTAACCAGGCTCACTAATAAAGGTCAAGCCACTTGGCTGCCAGAATGCCCTGCTTCAGCACAGACCAGAAAGGCATTGTGATAAGCGTATCCCCGGTATAGTCAGGGGTTAATGGGAGTCGTCCCCGTCCCCCCAGTATACGGCCAGAACCATGGACCCGGTACTTGTGGTTCGGACTCTCTCCAACCAGCCATAATGTTGTGAGAGTGAAATTATGTCTAAGTCCAGCTTTGGTACATTAGATGCAACTCTGAAACTTAACCTAAGCGTTTTTCGAAGCTACTTTTTGGCTAACTTCTTATAGGAAGGTCTAGGAGCTCTGAAAATGAACGTGCGCGTCTTTCACTCTTCCCGAGGGACTTAGAAGAATTTTGTGATATTTTTTATTAAAATGGTGTATAAGGGTATATATATAAATATATTTTATGCACTGTATATGAGCTGGCGATTTCTAAGTCTGTGGTTCCGAGAGGGGGTAACCAGGCTCACTAATAAAGGTCAAGCCACTTGGCTGCCAGAATGCCCTGCTTCAGCACAGACCAGAAAGGCATTGTGATAAGCGTATCCCCGGTATAGTCAGGGGTTAATGGGAGTCGTCCCCGTCCCCCCAGTATACGGCCAGAACCATGGACCCGGTACTTGTGGTTCGGACTCTCTCCAACCAGCCATAATGTTCTGAGAGTGAAATTATGTCTATGTCCAGCTTTGGTACATTAGAAGCGACTCTGAAACTTAACCTAAGCGTTTTTCGAATCTACTTTTTGGCTAACTTCTTATAGGAAGGTCTAGGAGCTCTGAAAATGAACGTGCGCGTCTTTCACTCTTCCCGAGGGACTTAGAAGAATTTTGTGATATTTTTTATTAAAATGGTGTATAAGGGTATATATATAAATATATTTTATGCACTGTATATGAGCTGGCGATTTCTAGGTCTGTGGTTCCGAGAGGGGGTAACCAGGCTCACTAATAAAGGTCAAGCCACTTGGCTGCCAGAATGCCCTGCTTCAGTACAGACCAGAAAGGCATTGTGATAAGCGTATCCCCGGTATAGTCAGGGGTTAATGGGAGTCGTCCCCGTTCCCCCAGTATACGTCCAGAAAAATGGACCCGGTACTTGTGGTACGGACTGTCTCCAACCAGCCATAATGTTGTGAGAGTGAAATTATGTCTAAGTCCAGCTTTGGTACATTAGATGCAACTCTGAAACTTAACCTAAGCGTTTTTCGAAGCTACTTTTTGGCTAACTTCTTATAAGAAGGTCTAGGAGCTCTCAAAATGAACGTGCGCGTCTTTCACTCTTCCCGAGGGACTTAGAAGAATTTTGTGATATTTTTTATTAAAATGGTGTATAAGGGTATATATATAAATATATTTTATGCACTGTATATGAGCTGGCGATTTCTAAGTCTGTGGTTCCGAGAGGGGGTAACCAGGCTCACTAATAAAGGTCAAGCCACTTGGCTGCCAGAATGCCCTGCTTCAGCACAGACCAGAAAGGCATTGTGATAAGCGTATCCCCGGTATAGTCAGGGGTTAATGGGAGTCGTCCCCGTCCCCCCAGTATACGGCCAGAACCATGGACCCGGTACTTGTGGTTCGGACTCTCTCCAACCAGCCATAATGTTGTGAGAGTGAAATTATGTCTAAGTCCAGCTTTGGTACATTAGAAGCAACTCTGAAACTTAACCTAAGCGTTTTTCAAAGCTACTTTTTGGCTAACTTCTTATAGGAAGGTCTAGGAGCTCTGAAAATGAACGTGCGCGTCTTTCACTCTTCCCGAGGGACTCAGAAGAATTTTGTGATATTTTTTATTAAAATGGCGTATAAGGGTATATATATAAATATATTTTATGCACTGTACAGTATATGAGCTGGCGATTTCTAAATCTGTGGTTCCGAGAGGGGGTAACCAGGCTCACTAATAAAGGTCAAGCCACTTGGCTGCCAGAATGCCCTGCTTCAGCACAGACCAGAAAGGCATTGTGATAAGCGTATCCCCGGTATAGTCAGGGGTTAATGGGAGTCGTCCCCGTCCCCCCAGTATACGGCCAGAACCATGGACCCGGTACTTGTGGTTCGGACTGTCTCCAACCAGCCATAAAGTTGTGAGAGTGAAATTATGTCTAAGTCCAGCTTTGCTACATTAGAAGCAACTCTGAAACTTAACCTAAGCGTTTTTCGAAGCTACTTTTTGGCTAACTTCTTATAGGAAGGTCTAGGAGCTCTGAAAATGAACGTGCGCGTCTTTCACTCTTCCCGAGGGACTTAGAAGAATTTTGTGATATTTTTTATTAAAATGGTGTATAAGGGTATATATATAAATATATTTTATGCACTGTATATGAGCTCGCGATTTCTAAGTCTGTGGTTCCGAGAGGGGGTAACCAGGCTCACTAATAAAGGTCAAGCCACTTGGCTGCCAGAATGCCCTGCTTCAGCACAGACCAGAAAGGCATTGTGATAAGCGTATCCCCGGTATAGTCAGGGGTTATGGAAGTCGTCCCCGTCCCCCCAGTATACGGCCAGAACCATGGACCCGGTACTTGTGGTTCGGACTGTCTCCAACCAGCCATAATGTTGTGAGAGTGAAATTATGTCTAAGTACAGCTTTTGTACATTAGATGCAACTCTGAAACTTAACCTAAGCGTTTTTCGAAGCTACTTTTTGGCTAACTTCTTATAGGAAGGTCTAGGAGCTCTGAAAATGAACGTGCGCGTCTTTCACTCTACTCGAGGGACTTAGAAGAATTTTGTGATATTTTTTATTAAAATGGTGTATAAGGGTATATATATAAATATATTTTATGCACTGTATATGAGCTGGCGAATTCTAAGTCTGTGGTTCCGAGAGGGGGTAACCAGGCTCACTAATAAAGGTCAAGCCACTTGGCTGCCAGAATGCCCTGCTTCAGCACAGACCAGAAAGGCATTGTGATAAGCGTATCCCCGGTATAGTCAGGGGTTAATGGGAGTCGTCCCCGTCCCCCCAGTATACGGCCAGAACCATGGACCCGGTACTTGTGGTTCGGACTCTCTCCAACCAGCCATAATGTTGTGAGAGTGAAATTATGTCTAAGTCCAGCTTTGGTACATTAGAAGCAACTCTGAAACTTAACCTAAGCGTTTTTCGAAGCTACTTTTTGGCTAACTTCTTATAGGAAGGTCTAGGAGCTCTGAAAATGAACGTGCGCGTCTTTCACT
The DNA here is from genome assembly GCF_040206685.1 of Ascaphus truei. Lineage (NCBI taxonomy): Eukaryota > Metazoa > Chordata > Amphibia > Anura > Ascaphidae > Ascaphus > Ascaphus truei. The sequence continues at coordinate 280,668,684 of NC_134483.1, forward strand.
CTTCCCGAGGGACTCAGAAGAATTTTGTGATATTTTTTATTAAAATGGCGTATAAGGGTATATATATAAATATATTTTATGCACTGTACAGTATATGAGCTGGCGATTTCTAAATCTGTGGTTCCGAGAGGGGGTAACCAGGCCCACTAATAAAGGTCAAGCCACTTGGCTGCCAGAATGCCCTGCTTCAGCACAGACCAGAAAGGCATTGTGATAAGCGTATCCCCGGTATAGTCAGGGGTTAATGGGAGTCCCCCCCGTCCCCCCAGTATCCGCCCAGAACCATGGACCCGGTACTTGTGGTTCGGACTCTCTCCAACCAGCCATAATGTTCTGAGAGTGAGATTATGTCTAAGTAAAGCTTTGGTACATTAGAAGCAACTCTGAAACTTAACCTAAGCGTTTTTCGAAGCTACTTTTTGGCTAACTTCTTATAGGATGGTCTAGGAGCTCTGAAAATGAACGTGCGCGTCTTTCACTCTTCCCGAGGGACTTAGAAGAATTTTGTGATATTTTTTTATTAAAATGGTGTATAAGGGTATATATATAAATATATTTTATGCACTGTATATGAGCTGGCGATTTCTAAGTCTGTGGTTCCGAGAGGGGGTAACCAGGCTCACTAATAAAGGTCAAGCCACTTGGCTGCCAGAATGCCCTGCTTCAGCACAGACCAGAAAGGCATTGTGATAAGCGTATCCCCGGTATAGTCAGGGGTTAATGGGAGTCGTCCCCGTCCCCCCAGTATACGGCCAGAACCATGGACCCGGTACTTGTGGTTCGGACTCTCTCCAACCAGCCATAATGTTGTGAGAGTGAAATTATGTCTAAGTCCAGCTTTGGTACATTAGATGCAACTCTGAAACTTAACCTAAGCGTTTTTCGAAGCTACTTTTTGGCTAACTTCTTATAGGAAGGTCTAGGAGCTCTGAAAATGAACGTGCGCGTCTTTCACTCTTCCCGAGGGACTTAGAAGAATTTTGTGATATTTTTTATTAAAATGGTGTATAAGGGTATATATATAAATATATTTTATGCACTGTATATGAGCTGGCGATTTCTAAGTCTGTGGTTCCGAGAGGGGGTAACCAGGCTCACTAATAAAGGTCAAGCCACTTGGCTGCCAGAATGCCCTGCTTCAGCACAGACCAGAAAGGCATTGTGATAAGCGTATCCCCGGTATAGTCAGGGGTTAATGGGAGTCGTCCCCGTCCCCCCAGTATACGGCCAGAACCATGGACCCGGTACTTGTGGTTCGGACTCTCTCCAACCAGCCATAATGTTCTGAGAGTGAAATTATGTCTATGTCCAGCTTTGGTACATTAGAAGCGACTCTGAAACTTAACCTAAGCGTTTTTCGAATCTACTTTTTGGCTAACTTCTTATAGGAAGGTCTAGGAGCTCTGAAAATGAACGTGCGCGTCTTTCACTCTTCCCGAGGGACTTAGAAGAATTTTGTGATATTTTTTATTAAAATGGTGTATAAGGGTATATATATAAATATATTTTATGCACTGTATATGAGCTGGCGATTTCTAGGTCTGTGGTTCCGAGAGGGGGTAACCAGGCTCACTAATAAAGGTCAAGCCACTTGGCTGCCAGAATGCCCTGCTTCAGCACAGAACAGAAAGGCATTGTGATAAGCATATTCCCGGTATAGTCAGGGGTTAATTGGAGTCGTCCCCGTCCACCCAGTATACGCCCAGAACCATGGACCCGGTACTTGTGGTTCGGACTGTCTCCAACCAGCCATAATGTTGTGAGAGTGAAATTATGTCTAAGTCCAGCTTTGGTACATTAGAAGCAACTCTGAAACTTAACCTAAGCGTTTTTCGAAGCTACTTTTTGGCTAACTTCTTATAGGAAGGTCTAGGAGCTCTGAAAATGAACGTGCGCGTCTTTCACTCTTCCCGAGGGACTCAGAAGAATTTTGTGATATTTTTTATTAAAATGGCGTATAAGGGTATATATATAAATATATTTTATGCACTGTACAGTATATGAGCTGGCGATTTCTAAATCTGTGGTTCCGAGAGGGGGTAACCAGGCCCACTAATAAAGGTCAAGCCACTTGGCTGCCAGAATGCCCTGCTTCAGCACAGACCAGAAAGGCATTGTGATAAGCGTATCCCCGGTATAGTCAGGGGTTAATGGGAGTCCCCCCCGTCCCCCCAGTATCCGCCCAGAACCATGGACCCGGTACTTGTGGTTCGGACTCTCTCCAACCAGCCATAATGTTCTGAGAGTGAGATTATGTCTAAGTAAAGCTTTGGTACATTAGAAGCAACTCTGAAACTTAACCTAAGCGTTTTTCGAAGCTACTTTTTGGCTAACTTCTTATAGGATGGTCTAGGAGCTCTGAAAATGAACGTGCGCGTCTTTCACTCTTCCCGAGGGACTTAGAAGAATTTTGTGATATTTTTTTATTAAAATGGTGTATAAGGGTATATATATAAATATATTTTATGCACTGTATATGAGCTGGCGATTTCTAAGTCTGTGGTTCCGAGAGGGGGTAACCAGGCTCACTAATAAAGGTCAAGCCACTTGGCTGCCAGAATGCCCTGCTTCAGCACAGACCAGAAAGGCATTGTGATAAGCGTATCCCCGGTATAGTCAGGGGTTAATGGGAGTCGTCCCCGTCCCCCCAGTATACGGCCAGAACCATGGACCCGGTACTTGTGGTTCGGACTCTCTCCAACCAGCCATAATGTTGTGAGAGTGAAATTATGTCTAAGTCCAGCTTTGGTACATTAGAAGCAACTCTGAAACTTAACCTAAGCGTTTTTCGAAGATACTTTTTGGCTAACTTCTTATAGGAAGGTCTAGGAGCTCTGAAAATGAACGTGCGCGTCTTTCACTCTTCCCGAGGGACTCAGAAGAATTTTGTGATATTTTTTATTAAAATGGCGTATAAGGGTATATATATAAATATATTTTATGCACTGTACAGTATATGAGCTGGCGATTTCTAAATCTGTGGTTCCGAGAGGGGGTAACCAGGCCCACTAATAAAGGTCAAGCCACTTGGCTGCCAGAATGCCCTGCTTCAGCACAGACCAGAAAGGCATTGTGATAAGCGTATCCCCGGTATAGTCAGGGGTTAATGGGAGTCCCCCCCGTCCCCCCAGTATCCGCCCAGAACCATGGACCCGGTACTTGTGGTTCGGACTCTCTCCAACCAGCCATAATGTTCTGAGAGTGAGATTATGTCTAAGTAAAGCTTTGGTACATTAGAAGCAACTCTGAAACTTAACCTAAGCGTTTTTCGAAGCTACTTTTTGGCTAACTTCTTATAGGATGGTCTAGGAGCTCTGAAAATGAACGTGCGCGTCTTTCACTCTTCCCGAGGGACTTAGAAGAATTTTGTGATATTTTTTTATTAAAATGGTGTATAAGGGTATATATATAAATATATTTTATGCACTGTATATGAGCTGGCGATTTCTAAGTCTGTGGTTCCGAGAGGGGGTAACCAGGCTCACTAATAAAGGTCAAGCCACTTGGCTGCCAGAATGCCCTGCTTCAGCACAGACCAGAAAGGCATTGTGATAAGCGTATCCCCGGTATAGTCAGGGGTTAATGGGAGTCGTCCCCGTCCCCCCAGTATACGGCCAGAACCATGGACCCGGTACTTGTGGTTCGGACTCTCTCCAACCAGCCATAATGTTGTGAGAGTGAAATTATGTCTAAGTCCAGCTTTGGTACATTAGATGCAACTCTGAAACTTAACCTAAGCGTTTTTCGAAGCTACTTTTTGGCTAACTTCTTATAGGAAGGTCTAGGAGCTCTGAAAATGAACGTGCGCGTCTTTCACTCTTCCCGAGGGACTTAGAAGAATTTTGTGATATTTTTTATTAAAATGGTGTATAAGGGTATATATATAAATATATTTTATGCACTGTATATGAGCTGGCGATTTCTAAGTCTGTGGTTCCGAGAGGGGGTAACCAGGCTCACTAATAAAGGTCAAGCCACTTGGCTGCCAGAATGCCCTGCTTCAGCACAGACCAGAAAGGCATTGTGATAAGCGTATCCCCGGTATAGTCAGGGGTTAATGGGAGTCGTCCCCGTCCCCCCAGTATACGGCCAGAACCATGGACCCGGTACTTGTGGTTCGGACTCTCTCCAACCAGCCATAATGTTCTGAGAGTGAAATTATGTCTATGTCCAGCTTTGGTACATTAGAAGCGACTCTGAAACTTAACCTAAGCGTTTTTCGAATCTACTTTTTGGCTAACTTCTTATAGGAAGGTCTAGGAGCTCTGAAAATGAACGTGCGCGTCTTTCACTCTTCCCGAGGGACTTAGAAGAATTTTGTGATATTTTTTATTAAAATGGTGTATAAGGGTATATATATAAATATATTTTATGCACTGTATATGAGCTGGCGATTTCTAGGTCTGTGGTTCCGAGAGGGGGTAACCAGGCTCACTAATAAAGGTCAAGCCACTTGGCTGCCAGAATGCCCTGCTTCAGCACAGAACAGAAAGGCATTGTGATAAGCATATTCCCGGTATAGTCAGGGGTTAATTGGAGTCGTCCCCGTCCACCCAGTATACGCCCAGAACCATGGACCCGGTACTTGTGGTTCGGACTGTCTCCAACCAGCCATAATGTTGTGAGAGTGAAATTATGTCTAAGTCCAGCTTTGGTACATTAGAAGCAACTCTGAAACTTAACCTAAGCGTTTTTCGAAGCTACTTTTTGGCTAACTTCTTATAGGAAGGTCTAGGAGCTCTGAAAATGAACGTGCGCGTCTTTCACTCTTCCCGAGGGACTCAGAAGAATTTTGTGATATTTTTTATTAAAATGGCGTATAAGGGTATATATATAAATATATTTTATGCACTGTACAGTATATGAGCTGGCGATTTCTAAATCTGTGGTTCCGAGAGGGGGTAACCAGGCCCACTAATAAAGGTCAAGCCACTTGGCTGCCAGAATGCCCTGCTTCAGCACAGACCAGAAAGGCATTGTGATAAGCGTATCCCCGGTATAGTCAGGGGTTAATGGGAGTCCCCCCCGTCCCCCCAGTATCCGCCCAGAACCATGGACCCGGTACTTGTGGTTCGGACTCTCTCCAACCAGCCATAATGTTCTGAGAGTGAGATTATGTCTAAGTAAAGCTTTGGTACATTAGAAGCAACTCTGAAACTTAACCTAAGCGTTTTTCGAAGCTACTTTTTGGCTAACTTCTTATAGGATGGTCTAGGAGCTCTGAAAATGAACGTGCGCGTCTTTCACTCTTCCCGAGGGACTTAGAAGAATTTTGTGATATTTTTTTATTAAAATGGTGTATAAGGGTATATATATAAATATATTTTATGCACTGTATATGAGCTGGCGATTTCTAAGTCTGTGGTTCCGAGAGGGGGTAACCAGGCTCACTAATAAAGGTCAAGCCACTTGGCTGCCAGAATGCCCTGCTTCAGCACAGACCAGAAAGGCATTGTGATAAGCGTATCCCCGGTATAGTCAGGGGTTAATGGGAGTCGTCCCCGTCCCCCCAGTATACGGCCAGAACCATGGACCCGGTACTTGTGGTTCGGACTCTCTCCAACCAGCCATAATGTTGTGAGAGTGAAATTATGTCTAAGTCCAGCTTTGGTACATCAGATGCAACTCTGAAACTTAACCTAAGCGTTTTTCGAAGCTACTTTTTGGCTAACTTCTTATAGGAAGGTCTAGGAGCTCTGAAAATGAACGTGCGCGTCTTTCACTCTTCCCGAGGGACTTAGAAGAATTTTGTGATATTTTTTATTAAAATGGTGTATAAGGGTATATATATAAATATATTTTATGCACTGTATATGAGCTGGCGATTTCTAAGTCTGTGGTTCCGAGAGGGGGTAACCAGGCTCACTAATAAAGGTCAAGCCACTTGGCTGCCAGAATGCCCTGCTTCAGCACAGACCAGAAAGGCATTGTGATAAGCGTATCCCCGGTATAGTCAGGGGTTAATGGGAGTCGTCCCCGTCCCCCCAGTATACGGCCAGAACCATGGACCCGGTACTTGTGGTTCGGACTCTCTCCAACCAGCCATAATGTTCTGAGAGTGAAATTATGTCTATGTCCAGCTTTGGTACATTAGAAGCGACTCTGAAACTTAACCTAAGCGTTTTTCGAATCTACTTTTTGGCTAACTTCTTATAGGAAGGTCTAGGAGCTCTGAAAATGAACGTGCGCGTCTTTCACTCTTCCCGAGGGACTTAGAAGAATTTTGTGATATTTTTTATTAAAATGGTGTATAAGGGTATATATATAAATATATTTTATGCACTGTATATGAGCTGGCGATTTCTAGGTCTGTGGTTCCGAGAGGGGGTAACCAGGCTCACTAATAAAGGTCAAGCCACTTGGCTGCCAGAATGCCCTGCTTCAGTACAGACCAGAAAGGCATTGTGATAAGCGTATCCCCGGTATAGTCAGGGGTTAATGGGAGTCGTCCCCGTTCCCCCAGTATACGTCCAGAAAAATGGACCCGGTACTTGTGGTACGGACTGTCTCCAACCAGCCATAATGTTGTGAGAGTGAAATTATGTCTAAGTCCAGCTTTGGTACATTAGATGCAACTCTGAAACTTAACCTAAGCGTTTTTCGAAGCTACTTTTTGGCTAACTTCTTATAAGAAGGTCTAGGAGCTCTGAAAATGAACGTGCGCGTCTTTCACTCTTCCCGAGGGACTTAGAAGAATTTTGTGATATTTTTTATTAAAATGGTGTATAAGGGTATATATATAAATATATTTTATGCACTGTATATGAGCTGGCGATTTCTAAGTCTGTGGTTCCGAGAGGGGGTAACCAGGCTCACTAATAAAGGTCAAGCCACTTGGCTGCCAGAATGCCCTGCTTCAGCACAGACCAGAAAGGCATTGTGATAAGCGTATCCCCGGTATAGTCAGGGGTTAATGGGAGTCGTCCCCGTCCCCCCAGTATACGGCCAGAACCATGGACCCGGTACTTGTGGTTCGGACTCTCTCCAACCAGCCATAATGTTGTGAGAGTGAAATTATGTCTAAGTCCAGCTTTGGTACATTAGAAGCAACTCTGAAACTTAACCTAAGCGTTTTTCGAAGCTACTTTTTGGCTAACTTCTTATAGGAAGGTCTAGGAGCTCTGAAAATGAACGTGCGCGTCTTTCACTCTTCCCGAGGGACTCAGAAGAATTTTGTGATATTTTTTATTAAAATGGCGTATAAGGGTATATATATAAATATATTTTATGCACTGAACAGTATATGAGCTGGCGATTTCTAAATCTGTGGTTCCGAGAGGGGGTAACCAGGCTCACTAATAAAGGTCAAGCCACTTGGCTGCCAGAATGCCCTGCTTCAGCACAGACCAGAAAGGCATTGTGATAAGCGTATCCCCGGTATAGTCAGGGGTTAATGGGAGTCGTCCCCGTCCCCCCAGTATACGGCCAGAACCATGGACCCGGTACTTGTGGTTCGGACTGTCTCCAACCAGCCATAAAGTTGTGAGAGTGAAATTATGTCTAAGTCCAGCTTTGCTACATTAGAAGCAACTCTGAAACTTAACCTAAGCGTTTTTCGAAGCTACTTTTTGGCTAACTTCTTATAGGAAGGTCTAGGAGCTCTGAAAATGAACGTGCGCGTCTTTCACTCTTCCCGAGGGACTTAGAAGAATTTTGTGATATTTTTTATTAAAATGGTGTATAAGGGTATATATATAAATATATTTTATGCACTGTATATGAGCTGGCGATTTCTAAGTCTGTGGTTCCGAGAGGGGGTAACCAGGCTCACTAATAAAGGTCAAGCCACTTGGCTGCCAGAATGCCCTGCTTCAGCACAGACCAGAAAGGCATTGTGATAAGCGTATCCCCGGTATAGTCAGGGGTTATGGAAGTCGTCCCCGTCCCCCCAGTATACGGCCAGAACCATGGACCCGGTACTTGTGGTTCGGACTGTCTCCAACCAGCCATAATGTTGTGAGAGTGAAATTATGTCTAAGTACAGCTTTTGTACATTAGATGCAACTCTGAAACTTAACCTAAGCGTTTTTCGAAGCTACTTTTTGGCTAACTTCTTATAGGAAGGTCTAGGAGCTCTGAAAATGAACGTGCGCGTCTTTCACTCTTCCCGAGGGACTCAGAAGAATTTTGTGATATTTTTTATTAAAATGGCGTATAAGGGTATATATATAAATATATTTTATGCACTGTACAGTATATGAGCTGGCGATTTCTAAATCTGTGGTTCCGAGAGGGGGTAACCAGGCTCACTAATAAAGGTCAAGCCACTTGGCTGCCAGAATGCCCTGCTTCAGCACAGACCAGAAAGGCATTGTGATAAGCGTATCCCCGGTATAGTCAGGGGTTAATGGGAGTCGTCCCCGTCCCCCCAGTATACGGCCAGAACCATGGACCCGGTACTTGTGGTTCGGACTGTCTCCAACCAGCCATAAAGTTGTGAGAGTGAAATTATGTCTAAGTCCAGCTTTGGTACATTAGAAGCAACTCTGAAACTTAACCTAAGCGTTTTTCGAAGCTACTTTTTGGCTAACTTCTTATAGGAAGGTCTAGGAGCTCTGAAAATGAACGTGCGCGTCTTTCACTCTTCCCGAGGGACTTAGAAGAATTTTGTGATATTTTTTATTAAAATGGTGTATAAGGGTATATATATAAATATATTTTATGCACTGTATATGAGCTGGCGATTTCTAAGTCTGTGGTTCCGAGAGGGGGTAACCAGGCTCACTAATAAAGGTCAAGCCACTTGGCTGCCAGAATGCCCTGCTTCAGCACAGACCAGAAAGGCATTGTGATAAGCGTATCCCCGGTATAGTCAGGGGTTATGGAAGTCGTCCCCGTCCCCCCAGTATACGGCCAGAACCATGGACCCGGTACTTGTGGTTCGGACTGTCTCCAACCAGCCATAATGTTGTGAGAGTGAAATTATGTCTAAGTACAGCTTTTGTACATTAGATGCAACTCTGAAACTTAACCTAAGCGTTTTTCGAAGCTACTTTTTGGCTAACTTCTTATAGGAAGGTCTAGGAGCTCTGAAAATGAACGTGCGCGTCTTTCACTCTACTCGAGGGACTTAGAAGAATTTTGTGATATTTTTTATTAAAATGGTGTATAAGGGTATATATATAAATATATTTTATGCACTGTATATGAGCTGGCGAATTCTAAGTCTGTGGTTCCGAGAGGGGGTAACCAGGCTCACTAATAAAGGTCAAGCCACTTGGCTGCCAGAATGCCCTGCTTCAGCACAGACCAGAAAGGCATTGTGATAAGCGTATCCCCGGTATAGTCAGGGGTTAATGGGAGTCGTCCCCGTCCCCCCAGTATACGGCCAGAACCATGGACCCGGTACTTGTGGTTCGGACTCTCTCCAACCAGCCATAATGTTGTGAGAGTGAAATTATGTCTAAGTCCAGCTTTGGTACATTAGAAGCAACTCTGAAACTTAACCTAAGCGTTTTTCGAAGCTACTTTTTGGCTAACTTCTTATAGGAAGGTCTAGGAGCTCTGAAAATGAACGTGCGCGTCTTTCTCTCTTCCCGAGGGACTCAGAAGAATTTTGTGATATTTTTTATTAAAATGGCGTATAAGGGTATATATATAAATATATTTTATGCACTGTACAGTATATGAGCTGGCGATTTCTAAATCTGTGGTTCCGAGAGGGGGTAACCAGGCCCACTAATAAAGGTCAAGCCACTTGGCTGCCAGAATGCCCTGCTTCAGCACAGACCAGAAAGGCATTGTGATAAGCGTATCCCCGGTATAGTCAGGGGTTAATGGGAGTCCCCCCCGTCCCCCCAGTATCCGCCCAGAACCATGGACCCGGTACTTGTGGTTCGGACTCTCTCCAACCAGCCATAATGTTCTGAGAGTGAGATTATGTCTAAGTAAAGCTTTGGTACATTAGAAGCAACTCTGAAACTTAACCTAAGCGTTTTTCGAAGCTACTTTTTGGCTAACTTCTTATAGGATGGTCTAGGAGCTCTGAAAATGAACGTGCGCGTCTTTCACTCTTCCCGAGGGACTTAGAAGAATTTTGTGATATTTTTTTATTAAAATGGTGTATAAGGGTATATATATAAATATATTTTATGCACTGTATATGAGCTGGCGATTTCTAAGTCTGTGGTTCCGAGAGGGGGTAACCAGGATCACTAATAAAGGTCAAGCCACTTGGCTGCCAGAATGCCCTGCTTCAGCACAGACCAGAAAGGCATTGTGATAAGCGTATCCCCGGTATAGTCAGGGGTTAATGGGAGTCGTCCCCGTCCCCCCAGTATACGGCCAGAACCATGGACCCGGTACTTGTGGTTCGGACTGTCTCCAACCAGCCATAATGTTGTGAGAGTGAAATTATGTCTAAGTCCAGCTTTGGTACATTAGATGCAACTCTGAAACTTAACCTAAGCGTTTTTCGAAGCTACTTTTTGGCTAACTTCTTATAGGAAGGTCTAGGAGCTCTGAAAATGAACGTGCGCGTCTTTCACTCTTCCCGAGGGACTTAGAAGAATTTTGTGATATTTTTTATTAAAATGGTGTATAAGGGTATATATATATAAATATATTTTATGCACTGTATATGAGCTGGCGATTTCTAAGTCTGTGGTTCCGAGAGGGGGTAACCAGGCTCACTAATAAAGGTCAAGCCACTTGGCTGCCAGAATGCCCTGCTTCAGCACAGACCAGAAAGGCATTGTGATAAGCGTATCCCCGGTATAGTCAGGGGTTAATGGGAGTCGTCCCCGTCCCCCCAGTATACGGCCAGAACCATGGACCCGGTACTTGTGGTTCGGACTCTCTCCAACCAGCCATAATGTTGTGAGAGTGAAATTATGTCTAAGTCCAGCTTTGGTACATTAGATGCAACTCTGAAACTTAACCTAAGCGTTTTTCGAAGCTACTTTTTGGCTAACTTCTTATAGGAAGGTCTAGGAGCTCTGAAAATGAACGTGCGCGTCTTTTACTCTTCCCGAGGGACTTAGAAGAATTTTGTGATATTTTTTATTAAAATGGTGTATAAGGGTATATATATAAATATATATTATGCACTGTATATGAGCTGGCGATTTCTAAGTCTGAGGTTCCGAGAGGGGGTAACCAGGCTCACTAATAAAGGTCAAGCCACTTGGCTGCCAGAATGCCCTGCTTCAACACAGACCAGAAAGGCATTGTGATAAGCGTATCCCCGGTATAGTCAGGGGTTAATGGGAGTCGTCCCCATCCCCCCAGTATACGGCCAGAACCATGGACCCGGTACTTGTGGTTCGGACTCTCTCCAACCAGCCATAATGTTGTGAGAGTGAAATTATGTCTAAGTCCAGCTTTGGTACATTAGAAGCAACTCTGAAACTTAACCTAAGCGTTTTTCGAAGCTACTTTTTGGCTAACTTCTTATAGGAAGGTCTAGGAGCTCTGAAAATGAACGTGCGCGTCTTTCACTCTTCCCGAGGGACTTAGAAGAATTTTGTGATATTTTTTATTAAAATGGTGTATAAGGGTATATATATATAAATATATTTTATGCACTGTATATGAGCTGGCGATTTCTAAGTCTGTGGTTCCGAGAGGGGGTAACCAGGCTCACTAATAAAGGTCAAGCCACTTGGCTGCCAGAATGCCCTGCTTCAGCACAGACCAGAAAGGCATTGTGATAAGCGTATCCCCGGTATAGTCAGGGGTTAATGGGAGTCGTCCCCGTCCCCCCAGTATACGGCCAGAACCATGGACCCGGTACTTGTGGTTCGGACTGTCTCCAACCAGCCATAATGTTGTGAGAGTGAAATTATGTCTAAGTCCAGCTTTGGTACATTAGATGCAACTCTGAAACTTAACCTATGCGTTTTTCGAAGCTACTTTTTGGCTAACTTCTTATAGGAAGGTCTAGGAGCTCTGAAAATGAACGTGCGCGTCTTTCACTCTTCCCGAGGGACTTAGAAGAATTTTGTGATATTTTTTATTAAAATGGTGTATAAGGGTATATATACAGTATATAAATATATTTTATGCACTGTATATGAGCTGGCGATTTCTAAGTCTGTGGTTCCGAGAGGGGGTAACCAGGCTCACTAATAAAGGTCAAGCCACTTGGCTGCCAGAATGCCCTGCTTCAGCACAGACCAGAAAGGCATTGTGATAAGCGTATCCCCGGTATAGTCAGGGGTTAATGGGAGTCGTCCCCGTCCCCCCAGTATACGGCCAGAACCATGGACCCGGTACTTGTGGTTCGGACTCTCTCCAACCAGCCATAATGTTGTGAGAGTGAAATTATGTCTAAGTCCAGCTTTGGTACATTAGAAGCAACTCTGAAACTTAACCTAAGCGTTTTTCGAAGCTACTTTTTGGCTAACTTCTTATAGGAAGGTCTAGGAGCTCTGAAAATGAACGTGCGCGTCTTTCACTCTTCCCGAGGGACTTAGAAGAATTTTGTGATATTTTTTATTAAAATGGTGTATAAGGGTATATATATATAAATATATTTTATGCACTGTATATGAGCTGGCGATTTCTAAGTCTGTGGTTCCGAGAGGGGGTAACCAGGCTCACTAATAAAGGTCAAGCCACTTGGCTGCCAGAATGCCCTGCTTCAGCACAGACCAGAAAGGCATTGTGATAAGCGTATCCCCGGTATAGTCAGGGGTTAATGGGAGTCGTCCCCGTCCCCCCAGTATACGGCCAGAACCATGGACCCGGTACTTGTGGTTCGGACTGTCTCCAACCAGCCATAATGTTGTGAGAGTGAAATTATGTCTAAGTCCAGCTTTGGTACATTAGATGCAACTCTGAAACTTAACCTATGCGTTTTTCGAAGCTACTTTTTGGCTAACTTCTTATAGGAAGGTCTAGGAGCTCTGAAAATGAACGTGCGCGTCTTTCACTCTTCCCGAGGGACTTAGAAGAATTTTGTGATATTTTTTATTAAAATGGTGTATAAGGGTATATATATATAAATATATTTTATGCACTGTATATGAGCTGGCGATTTCTAAGTCTGTGGTTCCGAGAGGGGGTAACCAGGCTCACTAATAAAGGTCAAGCCACTTGGCTGCCAGAATGCCCTGCTTCAGCACAGACCAGAAAGGCATTGTGATAAGCGTATCCCCGGTATAGTCAGGGGTTAATGGGAGTCGTCCCCGTCCCCCCAGTATACGGCCAGAACCATGGACCCGGTACTTGTGGTTCGGACTCTCTCCAACCAGCCATAATGTTGTGAGAGTGAAATTATGTCTAAGTCCAGCTTTGGTACATTAGAAGCAACTCTGAAACTTAACCTAAGCGTTTTTCGAAGCTACTTTTTGGCTAACTTCTTATAGGAAGGTCTAGGAGCTCTGAAAATGAACGTGCGCGTCTTTCACTCTTCCCGAGGGACTCAGAAGAATTTTGTGATATTTTTTATTAAAATGGCGTATAAGGTTATATATATAAATATATTTTATGCACTGTACAGTATATGAGCTGGCGATTTCTAAATCTGTGGTTCCGAGAGGGGGTAACCAGGCTCACTAATAAAGGTCAAGCCACTTGGCTGCCAGAATGCCCTGCTTCAGCACAGACCAGAAAGGCATTGTGATAAGCGTATCCCCGGTATAGTCAGGGGTTAATGGGAGTTGTCCCCGTCCCCCCAGTATACGGCCAGAACCATGGACCCGGTACTTGTGGTTCGGACTCTCTCCAACCAGCCATAATGTTGTGAGAGTGAAATTATGTCTAAGTCCAGCTTTGGTACATTAGAAGCAACTCTGAAACTTAACCTAAGCGTTTTTCGAAGCTACTTTTTGGCTAACTTCTTATAGGAAGGTCTAGGAGCTCTGAAAATGAACGTGCGCGTCTTTCACTCTTCCCGAGGGACTTAGAAGAATTTTGTGATATTTTTTATTAAAATGGTGTATAAGGGTATATATAAATATATTTTATGCACTGTATATGAGCTGGCGATTTCTAAGTCTGTGGTTCCGAGAGGGGGTAACCAGGCTCACTAATAAAGGTCAAGCCACTTGGCTGCCAGAATGCCCTGCTTCAGCACAGACCAGAAAGGCATTGTGATAAGCGTATCCCCGGTATAGTCAGGGGTTAATGGGAGTCGTCCCCGTCCCCCCAGTATACGGCCAGAACCATGGACCCGGTACTTGTGGTTCGGACTGTCTCCAACCAGCCATAATGTTGTGAGAGTGAAATTATGTCTAAGTCCAGCTTTGGTACATTAGATGCAACTCTGAAACTTAACCTAAGCGTTTTTCGAAGCTACTTTTTGGCTAACTTCTTATAGGAAGGTCTAGGAGCTCTGAAAATGAACGTGCGCGTCTTTCACTCTTCCCGAGGGACTTAGAAGAATTTTGTGATATTTTTTATTAAAATGGTGTATAAGGGTATATATATATAAATATATTTTATGCACTGTATATGAGCTGGCGATTTCTAAGTCTGTGGTTCCGAGAGGGGGTAACCAGGCTCACTAATAAAGGTCAAGCCACTTGGCTGCCAGAATGCCCTGCTTCAGCACAGACCAGAAAGGCATTGTGATAAGCGTATCCCCGGTATAGTCAGGGGTTAATGGGAGTCGTCCCCGTTCCCCCAGTATACGTCCAGAACCATGGACCCGGTACTTGTGGTACGGACTGTCTCCAACCAGCCATAATGTTGTGAGAGTGAAATTATGTCTAAGTCCAGCTTTGGTACATTAGATGCAACTCTGAAACTTAACCTAAGCGTTTTTCGAAGCTACTTTTTGGCTAACTTCTTATAAGAAGGTCTAGGAGCTCTCAAAATGAACGTGCGCGTCTTTCTCTCTTCCCGAGGGACTTAGAAGAATTTTGTGATATTTTTTATTAAAATGGTGTATAAGGGTATATATATAAATATATATCATGCACTGTATATGAGCTGGCGATTTCTAAGTTTGAGGTTCCGAGAGGGGGTAACCAGGCTCACTAATAAAGGTCAAGCCACTTTGCTGCCAGAATGCCCTGCTTCAGCACAGACCAGAAAGGCATTGTGATAAGCGTATCCCCGGTATAGTCAGGGGTTAATGGGAGTCGTCCCCGTCCCCCCAGTATACGGCCAGAACCATGGACCCGGTACTTGTGGTTCGGACTCTCTCCAACCAGCCATAATGTTGTGAGAGTGAAATTATGTCTAAGTCCAGCTTTGGTACATTAGATGCAACTCTGAAACTTAACCTAAGCGTTTTTCGAAGCTACTTTTTGGCTAACTTCTTATAGGAAGGTCTAGGAGCTCTGAAAATGAACGTGCGCGTCTTTTACTCTTCCCGAGGGACTTAGAAGAATTTTGTGATATTTTTTATTAAAATGGTGTATAAGGGTATATATATAAATATATATTATGCACTGTATATGAGCTGGCGATTTCTAAGTCTGAGGTTCCGAGAGGGGGTAACCAGGCTCACTAATAAAGGTCAAGCCACTTGGCTGCCAGAATGCCCTGCTTCAACACAGACCAGAAAGGCATTGTGATAAGCGTATCCCCGGTATAGTCAGGGGTTAATGGGAGTCGTCCCCGTCCCCCCAGTATACGGCCAGAACCATGGACCCGGTACTTGTGGTTCGGACTCTCTCCAACCAGCCATAATGTTGTGAGAGTGAAATTATGTCTAAGTCCAGCTTTGGTACATTAGAAGCAACTCTGAAACTTAACCTAAGCGTTTTTCGAAGCTACTTTTTGGCTAACTTCTTATAGGAAGGTCTAGGAGCTCTGAAAATGAACGTGCGCGTCTTTCACTCTTCCCGAGGGACTTAGAAGAATTTTGTGATATTTTTTATTAAAATGGTGTATAAGGGTATATATATATAAATATATTTTATGCACTGTATATGAGCTGGCGATTTCTAAGTCTGTGGTTCCGAGAGGGGGTAACCAGGCTCACTAATAAAGGTCAAGCCACTTGGCTGCCAGAATGCCCTGCTTCAGCACAGACCAGAAAGGCATTGTGATAAGCGTATCCCCGGTATAGTCAGGGGTTAATGGGAGTCGTCCCCGTCCCCCCAGTATACGGCCAGAACCATGGACCCGGTACTTGTGGTTCGGACTGTCTCCAACCAGCCATAATGTTGTGAGAGTGAAATTATGTCTAAGTCCAGCTTTGGTACATTAGATGCAACTCTGAAACTTAACCTATGCGTTTTTCGAAGCTACTTTTTGGCTAACTTCTTATAGGAAGGTCTAGGAGCTCTGAAAATGAACGTGCGCGTCTTTCACTCTTCCCGAGGGACTTAGAAGAATTTTGTGATATTTTTTATTAAAATGGTGTATAAGGGTATATATATAAATATATATCATGCACTGTATATGAGCTGGCGATTTCTAAGTTTGAGGTTCCGAGAGGGGGTAACCAGGCTCACTAATAAAGGTCAAGCCACTTTGCTGCCAGAATGCCCTGCTTCAGCACAGACCAGAAAGGCATTGTGATAAGCGTATCCCCGGTATAGTCAGGGGTTAATGGGAGTCGTCCCCGTCCCCCCAGTATACGGCCAGAACCATGGACCCGGTACTTGTGGTTCGGACTCTCTCCAACCAGCCATAATGTTGTGAGAGTGAAATTATGTCTAAGTCCAGCTTTGGTACATTAGATGCAACTCTGAAACTTAACCTAAGCGTTTTTCGAAGCTACTTTTTGGCTAACTTCTTATAGGAAGGTCTAGGAGCTCTGAAAATGAACGTGCGCGTCTTTTACTCTTCCCGAGGGACTTAGAAGAATTTTGTGATATTTTTTATTAAAATGGTGTATAAGGGTATATATATAAATATATATTATGCACTGTATATGAGCTGGCGATTTCTAAGTCTGAGGTTCCGAGAGGGGGTAACCAGGCTCACTAATAAAGGTCAAGCCACTTGGCTGCCAGAATGCCCTGCTTCAACACAGACCAGAAAGGCATTGTGATAAGCGTATCCCCGGTATAGTCAGGGGTTAATGGGAGTCGTCCCCGTCCCCCCAGTATACGGCCAGAACCATGGACCCGGTACTTGTGGTTCGGACTCTCTCCATCCAGCCATAATGTTGTGAGAGTGAAATTATGTCTAAGTCCAGCTTTGGTACATTAGAAGCAACTCTGAAACTTAACCTAAGCGTTTTTCGAAGCTACTTTTTGGCTAACTTCTTATAGGAAGGTCTAGGAGCTCTGAAAATGAACGTGCGCGTCTTTCACTCTTCCCGAGGGACTTAGAAGAATTTTGTGATATTTTTTATTAAAATGGTGTATAAGGGTATATATATATAAATATATTTTATGCACTGTATATGAGCTGGCGATTTCTAAGTCTGTGGTTCCGAGAGGGGGTAACCAGGCTCACTAATAAAGGTCAAGCCACTTGGCTGCCAGAATGCCCTGCTTCAGCACAGACCAGAAAGGCATTGTGATAAGCGTATCCCCGGTATAGTCAGGGGTTAATGGGAGTCGTCCCCGTCCCCCCAGTATACGGCCAGAACCATGGACCCGGTACTTGTGGTTCGGACTGTCTCCAACCAGCCATAATGTTGTGAGAGTGAAATTATGTCTAAGTCCAGCTTTGGTACATTAGATGCAACTCTGAAACTTAACCTATGCGTTTTTCGAAGCTACTTTTTGGCTAACTTCTTATAGGAAGGTCTAGGAGCTCTGAAAATGAACGTGCGCGTCTTTCACTCTTCCCGAGGGACTTAGAAGAATTTTGTGATATTTTTTATTAAAATGGTGTATAAGGGTATATATATATAAATATATTTTATGCACTGTATATGAGCTGGCGATTTCTAAGTCTGTGGTTCCGAGAGGGGGTAACCAGGCTCACTAATAAAGGTCAAGCCACTTGGCTGCCAGAATGCCCTGCTTCAGCACAGACCAGAAAGGCATTGTGATAAGCGTATCCCCGGTATAGTCAGGGGTTAATGGGAGTCGTCCCCGTCCCCCCAGTATACGCCCAGAACCATGGACCCGGTACTTGTGGTTCGGACTCTCTCCAACCAGCCATAATGTTGTGAGAGTGAAATTATGTCTAAGTCCAGCTTTGGTACATTAGAAGCAACTCTGAAACTTAACCTAAGCGTTTTTCGAAGCTACTTTTTGGCTAACTTCTTATAGGAAGGTCTAGGAGCTCTGAAAATGAACGTGCGCGTCTTTCACTCTTCCCGAGGGACTTAGAAGAATTTTGTGATATTTTTTATTAAAATGGTGTATAAGGGTATATATAAATATATTTTATGCACTGTATATGAGCTGGCGATTTCTAAGTCTGTGGTTCCGAGAGGGGGTAACCAGGCTCACTAATAAAGGTCAAGCCACTTGGCTGCCAGAATGCCCTGCTTCAGCACAGACCAGAAAGGCATTGTGATAAGCGTATCCCCGGTATAGTCAGGGGTTAATGGGAGTCGTCCCCGTCCCCCCAGTATACGGCCAGAACCATGGACCCGGTACTTGTGGTTCGGACTGTCTCCAACCAGCCATAATGTTGTGAGAGTGAAATTATGTCTAAGTCCAGCTTTGGTACATTAGATGCAACTCTGAAACTTAACCTAAGCGTTTTTCGAAGCTACTTTTTGGCTAACTTCTTATAGGAAGGTCTAGGAGCTCTGAAAATGAACGTGCGCGTCTTTCACTCTTCCCGAGGGACTTAGAAGAATTTTGTGATATTTTTTATTAAAATGGTGTATAAGGGTATATATATATAAATATATTTTATGCACTGTATATGAGCTGGCGATTTCTAAGTCTGTGGTTCCGAGAGGGGGTAACCAGGCTCACTAATAAAGGTCAAGCCACTTGGCTGCCAGAATGCCCTGCTTCAGCACAGACCAGAAAGGCATTGTGATAAGCGTATCCCCGGTATAGTCAGGGGTTAATGGGAGTCGTCCCCGTTCCCCCAGTATACGTCCAGAACCATGGACCCGGTACTTGTGGTACGGACTGTCTCCAACCAGCCATAATGTTGTGAGAGTGAAATTATGTCTAAGTCCAGCTTTGGTACATTAGATGCAACTCTGAAACTTAACCTAAGCGTTTTTCGAAGCTACTTTTTGGCTAACTTCTTATAAGAAGGTCTAGGAGCTCTCAAAATGAACGTGCGCGTCTTTCTCTCTTCCCGAGGGACTTAGAAGAATTTTGTGATATTTTTTATTAAAATGGTGTATAAGGGTATATATATAAATATATATCATGCACTGTATATGAGCTGGCGATTTCTAAGTTTGAGGTTCCGAGAGGGGGTAACCAGGCTCACTAATAAAGGTCAAGCCACTTGGCTGCCAGAATGCCCTGCTTCAGCACAGACCAGAAAGGCATTGTGATAAGCGTATCCCCGGTATAGTCAGGGGTTAATGGGAGTCGTCCCCGTCCCCCCAGTATACGGCCAGAACCATGGACCCGGTACTTGTGGTTCGGACTCTCTCCAACCAGCCATAATGTTGTGAGAGTGAAATTATGTCTAAGTCCAGCTTTGGTACATTAGATGCAACTCTGAAACTTAACCTAAGCGTTTTTCGAAGCTACTTTTTGGCTAACTTCTTATAGGAAGGTCTAGGAGCTCTGAAAATGAACGTGCGCGTCTTTTACTCTTCCCGAGGGACTTAGAAGAATTTTGTGATATTTTTTATTAAAATGGTGTATAAGGGTATATATATAAATATATATTATGCACTGTATATGAGCTGGCGATTTCTAAGTCTGAGGTTCCGAGAGGGGGTAACCAGGCTCACTAATAAAGGTCAAGCCACTTGGCTGCCAGAATGCCCTGCTTCAACACAGACCAGAAAGGCATTGTGATAAGCGTATCCCCGGTATAGTCAGGGGTTAATGGGAGTCGTCCCCGTCCCCCCAGTATACGGCCAGAACCATGGACCCGGTACTTGTGGTTCGGACTCTCTCCAACCAGCCATAATGTTGTGAGAGTGAAATTATGTCTAAGTCCAGCTTTGGTACATTAGAAGCAACTCTGAAACTTAACCTAAGCGTTTTTCGAAGCTACTTTTTGGCTAACTTCTTATAGGAAGGTCTAGGAGCTCTGAAAATGAACGTGCGCGTCTTTCACTCTTCCCGAGGGACTTAGAAGAATTTTGTGATATTTTTTATTAAAATGGTGTATAAGGGTATATATATATAAATATATTTTATGCACTGTATATGAGCTGGCGATTTCTAAGTCTGTGGTTCCGAGAGGGGGTAACCAGGCTCACTAATAAAGGTCAAGCCACTTGGCTGCCAGAATGCCCTGCTTCAGCACAGACCAGAAAGGCATTGTGATAAGCGTATCCCCGGTATAGTCAGGGGTTAATGGGAGTCGTCCCCGTCCCCCCAGTATACGGCCAGAACCATGGACCCGGTACTTGTGGTTCGGACTGTCTCCAACCAGCCATAATGTTGTGAGAGTGAAATTATGTCTAAGTCCAGCTTTGGTACATTAGATGCAACTCTGAAACTTAACCTATGCGTTTTTCGAAGCTACTTTTTGGCTAACTTCTTATAGGAAGGTCTAGGAGCTCTGAAAATGAACGTGCGCGTCTTTCACTCTTCCCGAGGGACTTAGAAGAATTTTGTGATATTTTTTATTAAAATGGTGTATAAGGGTATACTGTATATATATAAATATATTTTATGCACTGTATATGAGCTGGCGATTTCTAAGTCTGTGGTTCCGAGAGGGGGTAACCAGGCTCACTAATAAAGGTCAAGCCACTTGGCTGCCAGAATGCCCTGCTTCAGCACAGACCAGAAAGGCATTGTGATAAGCGTATCCCCGGTATAGTCAGGGGTTAATGGGAGTCGTCCCCGTCCCCCCAGTATACGGCCAGAACCATGGACCCGGTACTTGTGGTTCGGACTCTCTCCAACCAGCCATAATGTTGTGAGAGTGAAATTATGTCTAAGTCCAGCTTTGGTACATTAGAAGCAACTCTGAAACTTAACCTAAGCGTTTTTCGAAGCTACTTTTTGGCTAACTTCTTATAGGAAGGTCTAGGAGCTCTGAAAATGAACGTGCGCGTCTTTCACTCTTCCCGAGGGACTCAGAAGAATTTTGTGATATTTTTTATTAAAATGGCGTATAAGGTTATATATATAAATATATTTTATGCACTGTACAGTATATGAGCTGGCGATTTCTAAATCTGTGGTTCCGAGAGGGGGTAACCAGGCTCACTAATAAAGGTCAAGCCACTTGGCTGCCAGAATGCCCTGCTTCAGCACAGACCAGAAAGGCATTGTGATAAGCGTATCCCCGGTATAGTCAGGGGTTAATGGGAGTTGTCCCCGTCCCCCCAGTATACGGCCAGAACCATGGACCCGGTACTTGTGGTTCGGACTCTCTCCAACCAGCCATAATGTTGTGAGAGTGAAATTATGTCTAAGTCCAGCTTTGGTACATTAGAAGCAACTCTGAAACTTAACCTAAGCGTTTTTCGAAGCTACTTTTTGGCTAACTTCTTATAGGAAGGTCTAGGAGCTCTGAAAATGAACGTGCGCGTCTTTCACTCTTCCCGAGGGACTTAGAAGAATTTTGTGATATTTTTTATTAAAATGGTGTATAAGGGTATATATAAATATATGTTATGCACTGTATATGAGCTGGCGATTTCTAAGTCTGTGGTTCCGAGAGGGGGTAACCAGGCTCACTAATAAAGGTCAAGCCACTTGGCTGCCAGAATGCCCTGCTTCAGCACAGACCAGAAAGGCATTGTGATAAGCGTATCCCCGGTATAGTCAGGGGTTAATGGGAGTCGTCCCCGTCCCCCCAGTATACGGCCAGAACCATGGACCCGGTACTTGTGGTTCGGACTGTCTCCAACCAGCCATAATGTTGTGAGAGTGAAATTATGTCTAAGTCCAGCTTTGGTACATTAGATGCAACTCTGAAACTTAACCTATGCGTTTTTCGAAGCTACTTTTTGGCTAACTTCTTATAGGAAGGTCTAGGAGCTCTGAAAATGAACGTGCGCGTCTTTCACTCTTCCCGAGGGACTTAGAAGAATTTTGTGATATTTTTTATTAAAATGGTGTATAAGGGTATATATATATAAATATATTTTATGCACTGTATATGAGCTGGCGATTTCTAAGTCTGTGGTTCCGAGAGGGGGTAACCAGGCTCACTAATAAAGGTCAAGCCACTTGGCTGCCAGAATGCCCTGCTTCAGCACAGACCAGAAAGGCATTGTGATAAGCGTATCCCCGGTATAGTCAGGGGTTAATGGGAGTCGTCCCCGTCCCCCCAGTATACGGCCAGAACCATGGACCCGGTACTTGTGGTTCGGACTCTCTCCAACCAGCCATAATGTTGTGAGAGTGAAATTATGTCTAAGTCCAGCTTTGGTACATTAGAAGCAACTCTGAAACTTAACCTAAGCGTTTTTCGAAGCTACTTTTTGGCTAACTTCTTATAGGAAGGTCTAGGAGCTCTGAAAATGAACGTGCGCGTCTTTTACTCTTCCCGAGGGACTTAGAAGAATTTTGTGATATTTTTTATTAAAATGGTGTATAAGGGTATATATATATAAATATATATTATGCACTGTATATGAGCTGGCGATTTCTAAGTCTGAGGTTCCGAGAGGGGGTAACCAGGCTCACTAATAAAGGTCAAGCCACTTGGCTGCCAGAATGCCCTGCTTCAACACAGACCAGAAAGGCATTGTGATAAGCGTATCCCCGGTATAGTCAGGGGTTAATGGGAGTCGTCCCCGTCCCCCCAGTATACGGCCAGAACCATGGACCCGGTACTTGTGGTTCGGACTCTCTCCAACCAGCCATAATGTTGTGAGAGTGAAATTATGTCTAAGTCCAGCTTTGGTACATTAGAAGCAACTCTGAAACTTAACCTAAGCGTTTTTCGAAGCTACTTTTTGGCTAACTTCTTATAGGAAGGTCTAGGAGCTCTGAAAATGAACGTGCGCGTCTTTCACTCTTCCCGAGGGACTTAGAAGAATTTTGTGATATTTTTTATTAAAATGGTGTATAAGGGTATATATATATAAATATATTTTATGCACTGTATATGAGCTGGCGATTTCTAAGTCTGTGGTTCCGAGAGGGGGTAACCAGGCTCACTAATAAAGGTCAAGCCACTTGGCTGCCAGAATGCCCTGCTTCAGCACAGACCAGAAAGGCATTGTGATAAGCGTATCCCCGGTATAGTCAGGGGTTAATGGGAGTCGTCCCCGTCCCCCCAGTATACGGCCAGAACCATGGACCCGGTACTTGTGGTTCGGACTGTCTCCAACCAGCCATAATGTTGTGAGAGTGAAATTATGTCTAAGTCCAGCTTTGGTACATTAGATGCAACTCTGAAACTTAACCTATGCGTTTTTCGAAGCTACTTTTTGGCTAACTTCTTATAGGAAGGTCTAGGAGCTCTGAAAATGAACGTGCGCGTCTTTCACTCTTCCCGAGGGACTTAGAAGAATTTTGTGATATTTTTTATTAAAATGGTGTATAAGGGTATATATATATAAATATATTTTATGCACTGTATATGAGCTGGCGATTTCTAAGTCTGTGGTTCCGAGAGGGGGTAACCAGGCTCACTAATAAAGGTCAAGCCACTTGGCTGCCAGAATGCCCTGCTTCAGCACAGACCAGAAAGGCATTGTGATAAGCGTATCCCCGGTATAGTCAGGGGTTAATGGGAGTCGTCCCCGTCCCCCCAGTATACGGCCAGAACCATGGACCCGGTACTTGTGGTTCGGACTCTCTCCAACCAGCCATAATGTTGTGAGAGTGAAATTATGTCTAAGTCCAGCTTTGGTACATTAGAAGCAACTCTGAAACTTAACCTAAGCGTTTTTCGAAGCTACTTTTTGGCTAACTTCTTATAGGAAGGTCTAGGAGCTCTGAAAATGAACGTGCGCGTCTTTCACTCTTCCCGAGGGACTCAGAAGAATTTTGTGATATTTTTTATTAAAATGGCGTATAAGGTTATATATATAAATATATTTTATGCACTGTACAGTATATGAGCTGGCGATTTCTAAATCTGTGGTTCCGAGAGGGGGTAACCAGGCTCACTAATAAAGGTCAAGCCACTTGGCTGCCAGAATGCCCTGCTTCAGCACAGACCAGAAAGGCATTGTGATAAGCGTATCCCCGGTATAGTCAGGGGTTAATGGGAGTTGTCCCCGTCCCCCCAGTATACGGCCAGAACCATGGACCCGGTACTTGTGGTTCGGACTCTCTCCAACCAGCCATAATGTTGTGAGAGTGAAATTATGTCTAAGTCCAGCTTTGGTACATTAGAAGCAACTCTGAAACTTAACCTAAGCGTTTTTCGAAGCTACTTTTTGGCTAACTTCTTATAGGAAGGTCTAGGAGCTCTGAAAATGAACGTGCGCGTCTTTCACTCTTCCCGAGGGACTTAGAAGAATTTTGTGATATTTTTTATTAAAATGGTGTATAAGGGTATATATAAATATATTTTATGCACTGTATATGAGCTGGCGATTTCTAAGTCTGTGGTTCCGAGAGGGGGTAACCAGGCTCACTAATAAAGGTCAAGCCACTTGGCTGCCAGAATGCCCTGCTTCAGCACAGACCAGAAAGGCATTGTGATAAGCGTATCCCCGGTATAGTCAGGGGTTAATGGGAGTCGTCCCCGTCCCCCCAGTATACGGCCAGAACCATGGACCCGGTACTTGTGGTTCGGACTCTCTCCAACCAGCCATAATGTTGTGAGAGTGAAATTATGTCTAAGTCCAGCTTTGGTACATTAGAAGCAACTCTGAAACTTAACCTAAGCGTTTTTCGAAGCTACTTTTTGGCTAACTTCTTATAGGAAGGTCTAGGAGCTCTGAAAATGAACGTGCGCGTCTTTCACTCTTCCCGAGGGACTCAGAAGAATTTTGTGATATTTTTTATTAAAATGGCGTATAAGGTTATATATATAAATATATTTTATGCACTGTACAGTATATGAGCTGGCGATTTCTAAATCTGTGGTTCCGAGAGGGGGTAACCAGGCTCACTAATAAAGGTCAAGCCACTTGGCTGCCAGAATGCCCTGCTTCAGCACAGACCAGAAAGGCATTGTGATAAGCGTATCCCCGGTAAAGACAGGGGTTAATGGGAGTCCCCCCCGTCCCCCCAGTATCCGCAAAGAACCATGGACCCGGTACTTGTGGTTCGGACTCTCTCCAACCAGCCATAATGTTCTGAGAGTGAAATTATGTCTAAGTCCAGCTTTGGTACATTAGAAGCAACTCTGAAACTTAACCTAAGCGTTTTTCGAAGCTACTTTTTGGCTAACTTCTTATAGGAAGGTCTAGGAGCTCTGAAAATGAACGTGCGCGTCTTTCACTCTTCCCGAGGGACTTAGAAGAATTTTGTGATATTTTTTATTAAAATGGTGTATAAGGGTATATATATATAAATATATTTTATGCACTGTATATGAGCTGGCGATTTCTAAGTCTGTGGTTCCGAGAGGGGGTAACCAGGCTCACTAATAAAGGTCAAGCCACTTGGCTGCCAGAATGCCCTGCTTCAGCACAGACCAGAAAGGCATTGTGATAAGCGTATCCCCGGTATAGTCAGGGGTTAATGGGAGTCGTCCCCGTCCCCCCAGTATACGGCCAGAACCATGGACCCGGTACTTGTGGTTCGGACTGTCTCCAACCAGCCATAATGTTGTGAGAGTGAAATTATGTCTAAGTCCAGCTTTGGTACATTAGATGCAACTCTGAAACTTAACCTATGCGTTTTTCGAAGCTACTTTTTGGCTAACTTCTTATAGGAAGGTCTAGGAGCTCTGAAAATGAACGTGCGCGTCTTTCACTCTTCCCGAGGGACTTAGAAGAATTTTGTGATATTTTTTATTAAAATGGTGTATAAGGGTATATATATATAAATATATTTTATGCACTGTATATGAGCTGGCGATTTCTAAGTCTGTGGTTCCGAGAGGGGGTAACCAGGCTCACTAATAAAGGTCAAGCCACTTGGCTGCCAGAATGCCCTGCTTCAGCACAGACCAGAAAGGCATTGTGATAAGCGTATCCCCGGTATAGTCAGGGGTTAATGGGAGTCGTCCCCGTCCCCCCAGTATACGGCCAGAACCATGGACCCGGTACTTGTGGTTCGGACTCTCTCCAACCAGCCATAATGTTGTGAGAGTGAAATTATGTCTAAGTCCAGCTTTGGTACATTAGAAGCAACTCTGAAACTTAACCTAAGCGTTTTTCGAAGCTACTTTTTGGCTAACTTCTTATAGGAAGGTCTAGGAGCTCTGAAAATGAACGTGCGCGTCTTTCACTCTTCCCGAGGGACTCAGAAGAATTTTGTGATATTTTTTATTAAAATGGCGTATAAGGTTATATATATAAATATATTTTATGCACTGTACAGTATATGAGCTGGCGATTTCTAAATCTGTGGTTCCGAGAGGGGGTAACCAGGCTCACTAATAAAGGTCAAGCCACTTGGCTGCCAGAATGCCCTGCTTCAGCACAGACCAGAAAGGCATTGTGATAAGCGTATCCCCGGTATAGTCAGGGGTTAATGGGAGTTGTCCCCGTCCCCCCAGTATACGGCCAGAACCATGGACCCGGTACTTGTGGTTCGGACTCTCTCCAACCAGCCATAATGTTGTGAGAGTGAAATTATGTCTAAGTCCAGCTTTGGTACATTAGAAGCAACTCTGAAACTTAACCTAAGCGTTTTTCGAAGCTACTTTTTGGCTAACTTCTTATAGGAAGGTCTAGGAGCTCTGAAAATGAACGTGCGCGTCTTTCACTCTTCCCGAGGGACTTAGAAGAATTTTGTGATATTTTTTATTAAAATGGTGTATAAGGGTATATATAAATATATTTTATGCACTGTATATGAGCTGGCGATTTCTAAGTCTGTGGTTCCGAGAGGGGGTAACCAGGCTCACTAATAAAGGTCAAGCCACTTGGCTGCCAGAATGCCCTGCTTCAGCACAGACCAGAAAGGCATTGTGATAAGCGTATCCCCGGTATAGTCAGGGGTTAATGGGAGTCGTCCCCGTCCCCCCAGTATACGGCCAGAACCATGGACCCGGTACTTGTGGTTCGGACTCTCTCCAACCAGCCATAATGTTGTGAGAGTGAAATTATGTCTAAGTCCAGCTTTGGTACATTAGAAGCAACTCTGAAACTTAACCTAAGCGTTTTTCGAAGCTACTTTTTGGCTAACTTCTTATAGGAAGGTCTAGGAGCTCTGAAAATGAACGTGCGCGTCTTTCACTCTTCCCGAGGGACTCAGAAGAATTTTGTGATATTTTTTATTAAAATGGCGTATAAGGTTATATATATAAATATATTTTATGCACTGTACAGTATATGAGCTGGCGATTTCTAAATCTGTGGTTCCGAGAGGGGGTAACCAGGCTCACTAATAAAGGTCAAGCCACTTGGCTGCCAGAATGCCCTGCTTCAGCACAGACCAGAAAGGCATTGTGATAAGCGTATCCCCGGTAAAGACAGGGGTTAATGGGAGTCCCCCCCGTCCCCCCAGTATCCGCAAAGAACCATGGACCCGGTACTTGTGGTTCGGACTCTCTCCAACCAGCCATAATGTTCTGAGAGTGAAATTATGTCTAAGTCCAGCTTTGGTACATTAGAAGCAACTCTGAAACTTAACCTAAGCGTTTTTCGAAGCTACTTTTTGGCTAACTTCTTATAGGAAGGTCTAGGAGCTCTGAAAATGAACGTGCGCGTCTTTCACTCTTCCCGAGGGACTTAGAAGAATTTTGTGATATTTTTTATTAAAATGGTGTATAAGGGTATATATATAAATATATTTTATGCACTGTATATGAGCTGGCGATTTCTAAGTCTGTGGTTCCGAGAGGGGGTAACCAGGCTCACTAATAAAGGTCAAGCCACTTGGCTGCCAGAATGCCCTGCTTCAGCACAGACCAGAAAGGCATTGTGATAAGCGTATCCCCGGTATAGTCAGGGGTTAATGGGAGTCGTCCCCGTCCCCCAGTATACGGCCAGAACCATGGACCCGGTACTTGTGGTTCGGACTCTCTCCAACCAGCCATAATGTTGTGAGAGTGAAATTATGTCTAAGTCCAGCTTTGGTACATTAGAAGCAACTCTGAAACTTAACCTAAGCGTTTTTCGAAGCTACTTTTTGGCTAACTTCTTATAGGAAGGTCTAGGAGCTCTGAAAATGAACGTGCGCGTCTTTCACTCTTCCCGAGGGACTCAGAAGAATTTTGTGATATTTTTTATTAAAATGGCGTATAAGGTTATATATATAAATATATTTTATGCACTGTACAGTATATGAGCTGGCGATTTCTAAATCTGTGGTTCCGAGAGGGGGTAACCAGGCTCACTAATAAAGGTCAAGCCACTTGGCTGCCAGAATGCCCTGCTTCAGCACAGACCAGAAAGGCATTGTGATAAGCGTATCCCCGGTAAAGACAGGGGTTAATGGGAGTCCCCCCCGTCCCCCCAGTATCCGCAAAGAACCATGGACCCGGTACTTGTGGTTCGGACTCTCTCCAACCAGCCATAATGTTCTGAGAGTGAAATTATGTCTAAGTCCAGCTTTGGTACATTAGAAGCAACTCTGAAACTTAACCTAAGCGTTTTTCGAAGCTACTTTTTGGCTAACTTCTTATAGGAAGGTCTAGGAGCTCTGAAAATGAACGTGCGCGTCTTTCACTCTTCCCGAGGGACTTAGAAGAATTTTGTGATATTTTTTATTAAAATGGTGTATAAGGGTATATATATAAATATATTTTATGCACTGTATATGAGCTGGCGATTTCTAAGTCTGTGGTTCCGAGAGGGGGTAACCAGGCTCACTAATAAAGGTCAAGCCACTTGGCTGCCAGAATGCCCTGCTTCAGCACAGACCAGAAAGGCATTGTGATAAGCGTATCCCCGGTATAGTCAGGGGTTAATGGGAGTCGTCCCCGTCCCCCCAGTATACGGCCAGAACCATGGACCCGGTACTTGTGGTTCGGACTGTCTCCAACCAGCCATAATGTTGTGAGAGTGAAATTATGTCTGAGTCCAGCTTTGGTACATTAGATGCAACTCTGAAACTTAACCTAAGCGTTTTTCGAAGCTACTTTTTGGCTAACTTCTTATAGGAAGGTCTAGGAGCTCTGAAAATGAACGTGCGCGTCTTTCACTCTTCCCGAGGGACTTAGAAGAATTTTGTGATATTTTTTATTAAAATGGTGTATAAGGGTATATATATATAAATATATTTTATGCACTGTATATGAGCTGGCGATTTCTAAGTCTGTGGTTCCGAGAGGGGGTAACCAGGCTCACTAATAAAGGTCAAGCCACTTGGCTGCCAGAATGCCCTGCTTCAGCACAGACCAGAAAGGCATTGTGATAAGCGTATCCCCGGTATAGTCAGGGGTTAATGGGAGTCGTCCCCGTCCCCCCAGTATACGGCCAGAACCATGGACCCGGTACTTGTGGTTCGGACTCTCTCCAACCAGCCATAATGTTGTGAGAGTGAAATTATGTCTAAGTCCAGCTTTGGTACATTAGAAGCAACTCTGAAACTTAACCTAAGCGTTTTTCGAAGCTACTTTTTGGCTAACTTCTTATAGGAAGGTCTAGGAGCTCTGAAAATGAACGTGCGCGTCTTTCACTCTTCCCGAGGGACTCAGAAGAATTTTGTGATATTTTTTATTAAAATGGCGTATAAGGGTATATATATAAATATATTTTATGCACTGTACAGTATATGAGCTGGCGATTTCTAAATCTGTGGTTCCGAGAGGGGGTAACCAGGCTCACTAATAAAGGTCAAGCCACTTGGCTGCCAGAATGCCCTGCTTCAGCACAGACCAGAAAGGCATTGTGATAAGCGTATCCCCGGTAAAGACAGGGGTTAATGGGAGTCCCCCCCGTCCCCCCAGTATCCGCAAAGAACCATGGACCCGGTACTTGTGGTTCGGACTCTCTCCAACCAGCCATAATGTTCTGAGAGTGAAATTATGTCTAAGTCCAGCTTTGGTACATTAGAAGCAACTCTGAAACTTAACCTAAGCGTTTTTCGAAGCTACTTTTTGGCTAACTTCTTATAGGAAGGTCTAGGAGCTCTGAAAATGAACGTGCGCGTCTTTCACTCTTCCCGAGGGACTTAGAAGAATTTTGTGATATTTTTTATTAAAATGGTGTATAAGGGTATATATATAAATATATTTTATGCACTGTATATGAGCTCGCGATTTCTAAGTCTGTGGTTCCGAGAGGGGGTAACCAGGCTCACTAATAAAGGTCAAGCCACTTGGCTGCCAGAATGCCCTGCTTCAGCACAGACCAGAAAGGCATTGTGATAAGCGTATCCCCGGTATAGTCAGGGGTTAATGGGAGTCGTCCCCGTCCCCCCAGTATACGGCCAGAACCATGGACCCGGTACTTGTGGTTCGGACTGTCTCCAACCAGCCATAATGTTGTGAGAGTGAAATTATGTCTAAGTCCAGCTTTGGTACATTAGATGCAACTCTGAAACTTAACCTAAGCGTTTTTCGAAGCTACTTTTTGGCTAACTTCTTATAGGAAGGTCTAGGAGCTCTGAAAATGAACGTGCGCGTCTTTCACTCTTCCCGAGGGACTCAGAAGAATTTTGTGATATTTTTTATTAAAATGGCGTATAAGGGTATATATATAAATATATTTTATGCACTGTACAGTATATGAGCTGGCGATTTCTAAATCTGTGGTTCCGAGAGGGGGTAACCAGGCCCACTAATAAAGGTCAAGCCACTTGGCTGCCAGAATGCCCTGCTTCAGCACAGACCAGAAAGGCATTGTGATAAGCGTATCCCCGGTATAGTCAGGGGTTAATGGGAGTCCCCCCCGTCCCCCCAGTATCCGCCCAGAACCATGGACCCGGTACTTGTGGTTCGGACTCTCTCCAACCAGCCATAATGTTCTGAGAGTGAGATTATGTCTAAGTAAAGCTTTGGTACATTAGAAGCAACTCTGAAACTTAACCTAAGCGTTTTTCGAAGCTACTTTTTGGCTAACTTCTTATAGGATGGTCTAGGAGCTCTGAAAATGAACGTGCGCGTCTTTCACTCTTCCCGAGGGACTTAGAAGAATTTTGAGATATTTTTTTATTAAAATGGTGTATAAGGGTATATATATAAATATATTTTATGCACTGTATATGAGCTGGCGATTTCTAAGTCTGTGGTTCCGAGAGGGGGTAACCAGGCTCACTAATAAAGGTCAAGCCACTTGGCTGCCAGAATGCCCTGCTTCAGCACAGACCAGAAAGGCATTGTGATAAGCGTATCCCCGGTATAGTCAGGGGTTAATGGGAGTCGTCCCCGTCCCCCCAGTATACGGCCAGAACCATGGACCCGGTACTTGTGGTTCGGACTGTCTCCAACCAGCCATAATGTTGTGAGAGTGAAATTATGTCTAAGTCCAGCTTTGGTACATTAGATGCAACTCTGAAACTTAACCTAAGCGTTTTTCGAAGCTACTTTTTGGCTAACTTCTTATAGGAAGGTCTAGGAGCTCTGAAAATGAACGTGCGCGTCTTTCACTCTTCCCGAGGGACTTAGAAGAATTTTGTGATATTTTTTATTAAAATGGTGTATAAGGGTATATATATATATAAATATATTTTATGCACTGTATATGAGCTGGCGATTTCTAAGTCTGTGGTTCCGAGAGGGGGTAACCAGGCTCACTAATAAAGGTCAAGCCACTTGGCTGCCAGAATGCCCTGCTTCAGCACAGACCAGAAAGGCATTGTGATAAGCGTATCCCCGGTATAGTCAGGGGTTAATGGGAGTCGTCCCCGTTCCCCCAGTATACGTCCAGAACCATGGACCCGGTACTTGTGGTACGGACTGTCTCCAACCAGCCATAATGTTGTGAGAGTGAAATTATGTCTAAGTCCAGCTTTGGTACATTAGATGCAACTCTGAAACTTAACCTAAGCGTTTTTCGAAGCTACTTTTTGGCTAACTTCTTATAAGAAGGTCTAGGAGCTCTCAAAATGAACGTGCGCGTCTTTCTCTCTTCCCGAGGGACTTAGAAGAATTTTGTGATATTTTTTATTAAAATGGTGTATAAGGGTATATATATAAATATATATTATGCACTGTATATGAGCTGGCGATTTCTAAGTCTGAGGTTCCGAGAGGGGGTAACCAGGCTCACTAATAAAGGTCAAGCCACTTGGCTGCCAGAATGCCCTGCTTCAGCACAGACCAGAAAGGCATTGTGATAAGCGTATCCCCGGTATAGTCAGGGGTTAATGGGAGTCGTCCCCGTCCCCCCAGTATACGGCCAGAACCATGGACCCGGTACTTGTGGTTCGGACTCTCTCCAACCAGCCATAATGTTGTGAGAGTGAAATTATGTCTAAGTCCAGCTTTGGTACATTAGATGCAACTCTGAAACTTAACCTAAGCGTTTTTCGAAGCTACTTTTTGGCTAACTTCTTATAGGAAGGTCTAGGAGCTCTGAAAATGAACGTGCGCGTCTTTTACTCTTCCCGAGGGACTTAGAAGAATTTTGTGATATTTTTTATTAAAATGGTGTAAGGGTATATATATAAATATATATTATGCACTGTATATGAGCTGGCGATTTCTAAGTCTGAGGTTCCGAGAGGGGGTAACCAGGCTCACTAATAAAGGTCAAGCCACTTGGCTGCCAGAATGCCCTGCTTCAACACAGACCAGAAAGGCATTGTGATAAGCGTATCCCCGGTATAGTCAGGGGTTAATGGGAGTCGTCCCCGTCCCCCCAGTATACGGCCAGAACCATGGACCCGGTACTTGTGGTTCGGACTCTCTCCAACCAGCCATAATGTTGTGAGAGTGAAATTATGTCTAAGTCCAGCTTTGGTACATTAGAAGCAACTCTGAAACTTAACCTAAGCGTTTTTCGAAGCTACTTTTTGGCTAACTTCTTATAGGAAGGTCTAGGAGCTCTGAAAATGAACGTGCGCGTCTTTCACTCTTCCCGAGGGACTTAGAAGAATTTTGTGATATTTTTTATTAAAATGGTGTATAAGGGTATATATATATAAATATATTTTATGCACTGTATATGAGCTGGCGATTTCTAAGTCTGTGGTTCAGAGAGGGGGTAACCAGGCTCACTAATAAAGGTCAAGCCACTTGGCTGCCAGAATGCCCTGCTTCAGCACAGACCAGAAAGGCATTGTGATAAGCGTATCCCCGGTATAGTCAGGGGTTAATGGGAGTCGTCCCCGTCCCCCCAGTATACGGCCAGAACCATGGACCCGGTACTTGTGGTTCGGACTGTCTCCAACCAGCCATAATGTTGTGAGAGTGAAATTATGTCTAAGTCCAGCTTTGGTACATTAGATGCAACTCTGAAACTTAACCTATGCGTTTTTCGAAGCTACTTTTTGGCTAACTTCTTATAGGAAGGTCTAGGAGCTCTGAAAATGAACGTGCGCGTCTTTCACTCTTCCCGAGGGACTTAGAAGAATTTTGTGATATTTTTTATTAAAATGGTGTATAAGGGTATATATATATAAATATATTTTATGCACTGTATATGAGCTGGCGATTTCTAAGTCTGTGGTTCCGAGAGGGGGTAACCAGGCTCACTAATAAAGGTCAAGCCACTTGGCTGCCAGAATGCCCTGCTTCAGCACAGACCAGAAAGGCATTGTGATAAGCGTATCCCCGGTATAGTCAGGGGTTAATGGGAGTCGTCCCCGTCCCCCCAGTATACGGCCAGAACCATGGACCCGGTACTTGTGGTTCGGACTCTCTCCAACCAGCCATAATGTTGTGAGAGTGAAATTATGTCTAAGTCCAGCTTTGGTACATTAGAAGCAACTCTGAAACTTAACCTAAGCGTTTTTCGAAGCTACTTTTTGGCTAACTTCTTATAGGAAGGTCTAGGAGCTCTGAAAATGAACGTGCGCGTCTTTCACTCTTCCCGAGGGACTCAGAAGAATTTTGTGATATTTTTTATTAAAATGGCGTATAAGGTTATATATATAAATATATTTTATGCACTGTACAGTATATGAGCTGGCGATTTCTAAATCTGTGGTTCCGAGAGGGGGTAACCAGGCTCACTAATAAAGGTCAAGCCACTTGGCTGCCAGAATGCCCTGCTTCAGCACAGACCAGAAAGGCATTGTGATAAGCGTATCCCCGGTAAAGACAGGGGTTAATGGGAGTCCCCCCCGTCCCCCCAGTATCCGCAAAGAACCATGGACCCGGTACTTGTGGTTCGGACTCTCTCCAACCAGCCATAATGTTCTGAGAGTGAAATTATGTCTAAGTCCAGCTTTGGTACATTAGAAGCAACTCTGAAACTTAACCTAAGCGTTTTTCGAAGCTACTTTTTGGCTAACTTCTTATAGGAAGGTCTAGGAGCTCTGAAAATGAACGTGCGCGTCTTTCACTCTTCCCGAGGGACTTAGAATAATTTTGTGATATTTTTTATTAAAATGGTGTATAAGGGTATATATATAAATATATTTTATGCACTGTATATGAGCTGGCGATTTCTAAGTCTGTGGTTCCGAGAGGGGGTAACCAGGCTCACTAATAAAGGTCAAGCCACTTGGCTGCCAGAATGCCCTGCTTCAGCACAGACCAGAAAGGCATTGTGATAAGCGTATCCCCGGTATAGTCAGGGGTTAATGGGAGTCGTCCCCGTCCCCCCAGTATACGGCCAGAACCATGGACCCGGTACTTGTGGTTCGGACTCTCTCCAACCAGCCATAATGTTGTGAGAGTGAAATTATGTCTAAGTCCAGCTTTGGTACATTAGAAGCAACTCTGAAACTTAACCTAAGCGTTTTTCGAAGCTACTTTTTGGCTAACTTCTTATAGGAAGGTCTAGGAGCTCTGAAAATGAACGTGCGCGTCTTTCACTCTTCCCGAGGGACTTAGAAGAATTTTGTGATATTTTTTATTAAAATGGTGTATAAGGGTATATATACTGTATATAAATATATTTTATGCACTGTATATGAGCTGGCGATTTCTAAGTCTGTGGTTCCGAGAGGGGGTAACCAGGCTCACTAATAAAGGTCAAGCCACTTGGCTGCCAGAATGCCCTGCTTCAGCACAGACCAGAAAGGCATTGTGATAAGCGTATCCCCGGTATAGTCAGGGGTTAATGGGAGTCGTCCCCGTCCCCCCAGTATACGGCCAGAACCATGGACCCGGTACTTGTGGTTCGGACTGTCTCCAACCAGCCATAATGATGTGAGAGTGAAATTATGTCTAAGTCCAGCTTTGGTACATTAGATGCAACTCTGAAACTTAACCTAAGCGTTTTTCGAAGCTACTTTTTGGCTAACTTCTTATAGGAAGGTCTAGGAGCTCTGAAAATGAACGTGCGCGTCTTTCACTCTTCCCGAGGGACTTAGAAGAATTTTGTGATATTTTTTATTAAAATGGTGTATAAGGGTATATATATATAAATATATTTTATGCACTGTATATGAGCTGGCGATTTCTAAGTCTGTGGTTCCGAGAGGGGGTAACCAGGCTCACTAATAAAGGTCAAGCCACTTGGCTGCCAGAATGCCCTGCTTCAGCACAGACCAGAAAGGCATTGTGATAAGCGTATCCCCGGTATAGTCAGGGGTTAATGGGAGTCGTCCCCGTCCCCCCAGTATACGGCCAGAACCATGGACCCGGTACTTGTGGTTCGGACTGTCTCCAACCAGCCATAATGTTGTGAGAGTGAAATTATGTCTAAGTCCAGCTTTGGTACATTAGAAGCAACTCTGAAACTTAACCTAAGCGTTTTTCGAAGCTACTTTTTGGCTAACTTCTTATAGGAAGGTCTAGGAGCTCTGAAAATGAACGTGCGCGTCTTTCACTCTTCCCGAGGGACTCAGAAGAATTTTGTGATATTTTTTATTAAAATGGCGTATAAGGGTATATATATAAATATATTTTATGCACTGTACAGTATATGAGCTGGCGATTTCTAAATCTGTGGTTCCGAGAGGGGGTAACCAGGCTCACTAATAAAGGTCAAGCCACTTGGCTGCCAGAATGCCCTGCTTCAGCACAGACCAGAAAGGCATTGTGATAAGCGTATCCCCGGTAAAGACAGGGGTTAATGGGAGTCCCCCCCGTCCCCCCAGTATCCGCAAAGAACCATGGACCCGGTACTTGTGGTTCGGACTCTCTCCAACCAGCCATAATGTTCTGAGAGTGAAATTATGTCTAAGTCCAGCTTTGGTACATTAGAAGCAACTGTGAAACTTAACCTAAGCGTTTTTCGAAGCTACTTTTTGGCTAACTTCTTATAGGAAGGTCTAGGAGCTCTGAAAATGAACGTGCGCGTCTTTCACTCTTCCCGAGGGACTTAGAAGAATTTTGTGATATTTTTTATTAAAATGGTGTATAAGGGTATATATATAAATATATTTTATGCACTGTATATGAGCTCGCGATTTCTAAGTCTGTGGTTCCGAGAGGGGGTAACCAGGCTCACTAATAAAGGTCAAGCCACTTGGCTGCCAGAATGCCCTGCTTCAGCACAGACCAGAAAGGCATTGTGATAAGCGTATCCCCGGTATAGTCAGGGGTTAATGGGAGTCGTCCCCGTCCCCCCAGTATACGGCCAGAACCATGGACCCGGTACTTGTGGTTCGGACTGTCTCCAACCAGCCATAATGTTGTGAGAGTGAAATTATGTCTAAGTCCAGCTTTGGTACATTAGATGCAACTCTGAAACTTAACCTAAGCGTTTTTCGAAGCTACTTTTTGGCTAACTTCTTATAGGAAGGTCTAGGAGCTCTGAAAATGAACGTGCGCGTCTTTCACTCTTCCCGAGGGACTCAGAAGAATTTTGTGATATTTTTGATTAAAATGGCGTATAAGGGTATATATAAATATATTTTATGCACTGTACAGTATATGAGCTGGCGATTTCTAAATCTGTGGTTCCGAGAGGGGGTAACCAGGCTCACTAATAAAGGTCAAGCCACTTGGCTGCCAGAATGCCCTGCTTCAGCACAGACCAGAAAGGCATTGTGATAAGCGTATCCCCGGTATAGTCAGGGGTTAATGGGAGTCCCCCCCGTCCCCCCAGTATCCGCCCAGAACCATGGACCCGGTACTTGTGGTTCGGACTCTCTCCAACCAGCCATAATGTTGTGAGAGTGAAATTATGTCTAAGTCCAGCTTTGGTACATTAGAAGCAACTCTGAAACTTAACCTAAGCGTTTTTCGAAGCTACTTTTTGGCTAACTTCTTATAGGAAGGTCTAGGAGCTCTGAAAATGAACGTGCGCGTCTTTCACTCTTCCCGAGGGACTTAGAAGAATTTTGTGATATTTTTTATTAAAATGGTGTATAAGGGTATATATATAAATATATTTTATGCACTGTATATGAGCTGGCGATTTCTAAGTCTGTGGTTCCGAGAGGGGGTAACCAGGCTCACTAATAAAGGTCAAGCCACTTGGCTGCCAGAATGCCCTGCTTCAGCACAGACCAGAAAGGCATTGTGATAAGCGTATCCCCGGTATAGTCAGGGGTTAATGGGAGTCGTCCCCGTCCCCCCAGTATACGGCCAGAACCATGGACCCTGTACTTGTGGTTCGGACTGTCTCCAACCAGCCATAATGTTGTGAGAGTGAAATTATGTCTAAGTCCAGCATTGGTACATTAGATGCAACTCTGAAACTTAACCTAAGCGTTTTTCGAAGCTACTTTTTGGCTAACTTCTTATAGGAAGGTCTTGGAGCTCTGAAAATGAACGTGCGCGTCTTTCACTCTTCCCGAGGGACTTAGAAGAATTTTGTGATATTTTTTATTAAAATGGTGTATAAGGGTATATATATATAAATATATTTTATGCACTGTATATGAGCTGGCGATTTCTAAGTCTGTGGTTCCGAGAGGGGGTAACCAGGCTCACTAATAAAGGTCAAGCCACTTGGCTGCCAGAATGCCCTGCTTCAGCACAGACCAGAAAGGCATTGTGATAAGCGTATCCCCGGTATAGTCAGGGGTTAATGGGAGTCGTCCCCGTCCCCCCAGTATACGGCCAGAACCATGGACCCGGTACTTGTGTTTCGGACTCTCTCCAACCAGCCATAATGTTGTGAGAGTGAAATTATGTCTAAGTCCAGCTTTGGTACATTAGAAGCAACTCTGAAACTTAACCTAAGCGTTTTTCGAAGCTACTTTTTGGCTAACTTCTTATAGGAAGGTCTAGGAGCTCTGAAAATGAACGTGCGCGTCTTTCACTCTTCCCGAGGGACTCAGAAGAATTTTGTGATATTTTTTATTAAAATGGCGTATAAGGGTATATATATAAATATATTTTATGCACTGTACAGTATATGAGCTGGCGATTTCTAAATCTGTGGTTCCGAGAGGGGGTAACCAGGCTCACTAATAAAGGTCAAGCCACTTGGCTGCCAGAATGCCCTGCTTCAGCACAGACCAGAAAGGCATTGTGATAAGCGTATCCCCGGTAAAGACAGGGGTTAATGGGAGTCCCCCCCGTCCCCCCAGTATCCGCAAAGAACCATGGACCCGGTACTTGTGGTTCGGACTCTCTCCAACCAGCCATAATGTTCTGAGAGTGAAATTATGTCTAAGTCCAGCTTTGGTACATTAGAAGCAACTCTGAAACTTAACCTAAGCGTTTTTCGAAGCTACTTTTTGGCTAACTTCTTATAGGAAGGTCTAGGAGCTCTGAAAATGAACGTGCGCGTCTTTCACTCTTCCCGAGGGACTTAGAAGAATTTTGTGATATTTTTTATTAAAATGGTGTATAAGGGTATATATATAAATATATTTTATGCACTGTATATGAGCTCGCGATTTCTAAGTCTGTGGTTCCGAGAGGGGGTAACCAGGCTCACTAATAAAGGTCAAGCCACTTGGCTGCCAGAATGCCCTGCTTCAGCACAGACCAGAAAGGCATTGTGATAAGCGTATCCCCGGTATAGTCAGGGGTTAATGGGAGTCGTCCCCGTCCCCCCAGTATACGGCCAGAACCATGGACCCGGTACTTGTGGTTCGGACTGTCTCCAACCAGCCATAATGTTGTGAGAGTGAAATTATGTCTAAGTCCAGCTTTGGTACATTAGATGCAACTCTGAAACTTAACCTAAGCGTTTTTCGAAGCTACTTTTTGGCTAACTTCTTATAGGAAGGTCTAGGAGCTCTGAAAATGAACGTGCGCGTCTTTCACTCTTCCCGAGGGACTCAGAAGAATTTTGTGATATTTTTTATTAAAATGGCGTATAAGGGTATATATAAATATATTTTATGCACCGTACAGTATATGAGCTGGCGATTTCTAAATCTGTGGTTCCGAGAGGGGGTAACCAGGCTCACTAATAAAGGTCAAGCCACTTGGCTGCCAGAATGCCCTGCTTCAGCACAGACCAGAAAGGCATTGTGATAAGCGTATCCCCGGTATAGTCAGGGGTTAATGGGAGTCGTCCCCGTCCCCCCAGTATCCGCCCAGAACCATGGACCCGGTACTTGTGGTTCGGACTCTCTCCAACCAGCCATAATGTTGTGAGAGTGAAATTATGTCTAAGTCCAGCTTTGGTACATTAGAAGCAACTCTGAAACTTAACCTAAGCGTTTTTCGAAGCTACTTTTTGGCTAACTTCTTATAGGAAGGTCTACCTGTAGGAGCTCTGAAAATGAACGTGCGCGTCTTTCACTCTTCCCGAGGGACTCAGAAGAATTTTGTGATATTTTTTATTAAAATGGCGTATAAGGGTATATATATAAATATATTTTATGCACTGTACAGTATATGAGCTGGCGATTTCTAAATCTGTGGTTCCGAGAGGGGGTAACCAGGCTCACTAATAAAGGTCAAGCCACTTGGCTGCCAGAATGCCCTGCTTCAGCACAGACCAGAAAGGCATTGTGATAAGCGTATCCCCGGTAAAGACAGGGGTTAATGGTAGTCCCCCCCGTCCCCCCAGTATCCGCAAAGAATCATGGACCCGGTACTTGTGGTTCGGACTCTCTCCAACCAGCCATAATGTTCTGAGAGTGAAATTATGTCTAAGTCCAGCTTTGGTACATTAGAAGCAACTCTGAAACTTAACCTAAGCGTTTTTCGAAGCTACTTTTTGGCTAACTTCTTATAGGAAGGTCTAGGAGCTCTGAAAATGAACGTGCGCGTCTTTCACTCTTCCCGAGGGACTTAGAAGAATTTTGTGATATTTTTTATTAAAATGGTGTATAAGGGTATATATATAAATATATTTTATGCACTGTATATGAGCTCGCGATTTCTAAGTCTGTGGTTCCGAGAGGGGGTAACCAGGCTCACTAATAAAGGTCAAGCCACTTGGCTGCCAGAATGCCCTGCTTCAGCACAGACCAGAAAGGCATTGTGATAAGCGTATCCCCGGTATAGTCAGGGGTTAATGGGAGTCGTCCCCGTCCCCCCAGTATACGGCCAGAACCATGGACCCGGTACTTGTGGTTCGGACTGTCTCCAACCAGCCATAATGTTGTGAGAGTGAAATTATGTCTAAGTCCAGCTTTGGTACATTAGATGCAACTCTGAAACTTAACCTAAGCGTTTTTCGAAGCTACTTTTTGGCTAACTTCTTATAGGAAGGTCTAGGAGCTCTGAAAATGAACGTGCGCGTCTTTCACTCTTCCCGAGGGACTCAGAAGAATTTTGTGATATTTTTGATTAAAATGGCGTATAAGGGTATATATAAATATATTTTATGCACTGTACAGTATATGAGCTGGCGATTTCTAAATCTGTGGTTCCGAGAGGGGGTAACCAGGCTCACTAATAAAGGTCAAGCCACTTGGCTGCCAGAATGCCCTGCTTCAGCACAGACCAGAAAGGCATTGTGATAAGCGTATCCCCGGTATAGTCAGGGGTTAATGGGAGTCGTCCCCGTCCCCCCAGTATCCGCCCAGAACCATGGACCCGGTACTTGTGGTTCGGACTCTCTCCAACCAGCCATAATGTTGTGAGAGTGAAATTATGTCTAAGTCCAGCTTTGGTACATTAGAAGCAACTCTGAAACTTAACCTAAGCGTTTTTCGAAGCTACTTTTTGGCTAACTTCTTATAGGAAGGTCTAGGAGCTCTGAAAATGAACGTGCGCGTCTTTCACTCTTCCCGAGGGACTTAGAAGAATTTTGTGATATTTTTTATTAAAATGGTGTATAAGGGTATATATATAAATATATTTTATGCACTGTATATGAGCTGGCGATTTCTAAGTCTGTGGTTCCGAGAGGGGGTAACCAGGCTCACTAATAAAGGTCAAGCCACTTGGCTGCCAGAATGCCCTGCTTCAGCACAGACCAGAAAGGCATTGTGATAAGCGTATCCCCGGTATAGTCAGGGGTTAATGGGAGTCGTCCCCGTCCCCCCAGTATACGGCCAGAACCATGGACCCGGTACTTGTGGTTCGGACTGTCTCCAACCAGCCATAATGTTGTGAGAGTGAAATTATGTCTAAGTCCAGCTTTGGTACATTAGATGCAACTCTGAAACTTAACCTAAGCGTTTTTCGAAGCTACTTTTTGGCTAACTTCTTATAGGAAGGTCTTGGAGCTCTGAAAATGAACGTGCGCGTCTTTCACTCTTCCCGAGGGACTTAGAAGAATTTTGTGATATTTTTTATTAAAATGGTGTATAAGGGTATATATATAAATATATTTTATGCACTGTATATGAGCTGGCGATTTCTAAGTCTGTGGTTCCGAGAGGGGGTAACCAGGCTCACTAATAAAGGTCAAGCCACTTGGCTGCCAGAATGCCCTGCTTCAGCACAGACCAGAAAGGCATTGTGATAAGCGTATCCCCGTTATAGTCAGGGGTTAATGGGAGTCGTCCCCGTCCCCCCAGTATACGGCCAGAACCATGGACCCGGTACTTGTGGTTCGGACTGTCTCCAACCAGCCATAATGTTGTGAGAGTGAAATTATGTCTAAGTCCAGCTTTGGTACATTAGAAGCAACTCTGAAACTTAACCTAAGCGTTTTTCGAAGCTACTTTTTGGCTAACTTCTTATAGGAAGGTCTAGCAGCTCTGAAAATGAACGTGCACGTCTTTCACTCTTCCCGAGGGACTTAGAAGAATTTTGTGATATTTTTTATTAAAATGGCGTTTAAGGGTATATATATAAATATATTTTATGCACTGTATATGAGCTGGCGATTTCTAAGTCTGTGGTTCCGAGAGGGGGTAACCAGGCTCACTAATAAAGGTCAAGCCACTTGGCTGCCAGAATGCCCTGCTTCAGCACAGACCAGAAAGGCATTGTGATAAGCGTATCCCCGGTATAGTCAGGGGTTATTGGGAGTCGTCCCCGTCCCCCCAGTATACGGCCAGAACCATGGACCCGGTACTTGTGGTTCGGACTCTCTCCAACCAGCCATAATGTTGTGAGAGTGAAATTATGTCTAAGTCCAGCTTTGGTACATTAGAAGCAACTCTGAAACTTAACCTAAGCGTTTTTCGAAGCTACTTTTTGGCTAACTTCTTATAGGAAGGTCTAGGAGCTCTGAAAATGAACGTGCGCGTCTTTCACTCTTCCCGAGGGACTCAGAAGAATTTTGTGATATTTTTTATTAAAATGGCGTATAAGGGTATATTTTTAAATATATTTCATGCACTGTACAGTATATGAGCTGGCGATTTCTAAATCTGTGGTTCCGAGAGGGGTTAACCAGGCTCACTAATAAAGGTCAAGCCACTTGGCTGCCAGAATGCCCTGCTTCAGCACAGACCAGAAAGGCATTGTGATAAGCGTATCCCCGGTATAGTCAGGGGTTAATGGGAGTCCCCCCCGTCCCCCCAGTATCCGCCCAGAACCATGGACCCGGTACTTGTGGTTCGGACTCTCTCCAACCAGCCATAATGTTCTGAGAGTGAAATTATGTCTAAGTCCAGCTTTGGTACATTAGAAGCAACTCTGAAACTTAACCTAAGCGTTTTTCGAAGCTACTTTTTGGCTAACTTCTTATAGGAAGGTCTAGGAGCTCTGAAAATGAACGTGCGCGTCTTTCACTCTTCCCGAGGGACTTAGAAGAATTTTGTGATATTTTTTATTAAAATGGTGTATAAGGGTATATATATAAATATATTTTATGCACTGTATATGAGCTGGCGATTTCTAAGTCTGTGGTTCCGAGAGGGGGTAACCAGGCTCACTAATAAAGGTCAAGCCACTTGGCTGCCAGAATGCCCTGCTTCAGCACAGACCAGAAAGGCATTGTGATAAGCGTATCCCCGGTATAGTCAGGGGTTAATGGGAGTCGTCCCCGTCCCCCCAGTATACGGCCAGAACCATGGACCCGGTACTTGTGGTTCGGACTGTCTCCAACCAGCCATAATGTTGTGAGAGTGAAATTATGTCTAAGTCCAGCTTTGGTACATTAGAAGCAACTCTGAAACTTAACCTAAGCGTTTTTCGAAGCTACTTTTTGGCTAACTTCTTATAGGAAGGTCTAGCAGCTCTGAAAATGAACGTGCACGTCTTTCACTCTTCCCGAGGGACTTAGAAGAATTTTGTGATATTTTTTATTAAAATGGCGTTTAAGGGTATATATATAAATATATTTTATGCACTGTATATGAGCTGGCGATTTCTAAGTCTGTGGTTCCGAGAGGGGGTAACCAGGCTCACTAATAAAGGTCAAGCCACTTGGCTGCCAGAATGCCCTGATTCAGCACAGACCAGAAAGGCATTGTGATAAGCGTATCCCCGGTATAGTCAGGGGTTAATGGGAGTCGTCCCCGTCCCCCCAGTATACGCCCAGAACCATGGACCCGGTACTTGTGGTTCGGGCTGTCTCCAACCAGCCATAATGTTGTGAGAGTGAAATTATGTCTAAGTCCAGCTTTGGTACATTAGAAACAACTCTGAAACTTAACCTAAGCGTTTTTCGAAGCTACTTTTTGGCTAACTTCTTATAGGAAGGTCTAGGAGCTCTGAAAATGAACGTGCGCGTCTTTCACTCTTCCCGAGGGACTCAGAAGAATTTTGTGATATTTTTTATTAAAATGGCGTATAAGGGTATATATATAAATATATTTTATGCACTGTACAGTATATGAGCTGGCGATTTCTAAATCTGTGGTTCCGAGAGGGGGTAACCAGGCTCACTAATAAAGGTCAAGCCACTTGGCTGCCAGAATGCCCTGCTTCAGCACAGACCAGAAAGGCATTGTGATAAGCGTATCCCCGGTATAGTCAGGGGTTAATGGGAGTCGTCCCCGTCCCCCCAGTATACGGCCAGAACCATGGACCCGGTACTTGTGGTTCGGACTCTCTCCAACCAGCCATAATGTTGTGAGAGTGAAATTATGTCTAAGTCCAGCTTTGGTACATTAGAAGCAACTCTGAAACTTAACCTAAGCGTTTTTCGAAGCTACTTTTTGGCTAACTTCTTATAGGAAGGTCTAGGAGCTCTGAAAATGAACGTGCGCGTCTTTCACTCTTCCCGAGGGACTCAGAAGAATTTTGTGATATTTTTTATTAAAATGGCGTATAAGGGTATATTTTTAAATATATTTTATGCACTGTACAGTATATGAGCTGGCGATTTCTAAATCTGTGGTTCCGAGAGGGGTTAACCAGGCTCACTAATAAAGGTCAAGCCACTTGGCTGCCAGAATGCCCTGCTTCAGCACAGACCAGAAAGGCATTGTGATAAGCGTATCCCCGGTATAGTCAGGGGTTAATGGGAGTCCCCCCCGTCCCCCCAGTATCCGCCCAGAACCATGGACCCGGTACTTGTGGTTCGGACTCTCTCCAACCAGCCATAATGTTCTGAGAGTGAAATTATGTCTAAGTCCAGCTTTGGTACATTAGAAGCAACTCTGAAACTTAACCTAAGCGTTTTTCGAAGCTACTTTTTGGCTAACTTCTTATAGGAAGGTCTAGGAGCTCTGAAAATGAACGTGCGCGTCTTTCACTCTTCCCGAGGGACTTAGAAGAATTTTGTGATATTTTTTATTAAAATGGTGTATAAGGGTATATATATAAATATATTTTATGCACTGTATATGAGCTGGCGATTTCTAAGTCTGTGGTTCCGAGAGGGGGTAACCAGG
Organism: Ascaphus truei; assembly: GCF_040206685.1. Lineage (NCBI taxonomy): Eukaryota > Metazoa > Chordata > Amphibia > Anura > Ascaphidae > Ascaphus > Ascaphus truei. The sequence continues at coordinate 280,713,659 of NC_134483.1, forward strand.
CTCACTAATAAAGGTCAAGCCACTTGGCTGCCAGAATGCACTGCTTCAGCACAGACCAGAAAGGCATTGTGATAAGCGTATCCCCGGTATAGTCAGGGGTTAATGGGAGTCGTCCCCGTCCCCCCAGTATACGGCCAGAACCATGGACCCGGTACTTGTGGTTCGGACTGTCTCCAACCAGCCATAATGTTGTGAGAGTGAAATTATGTCTAAGTCCAGCTTTGGTACATTAGAAGCAACTCTGAAACTTAACCTAAGCGTTTTTCGAAGCTACTTTTTGGCTAACTTCTTATAGGAAGGTCTAGCAGCTCTGAAAATGAACGTGCACGTCTTTCACTCTTCCCGAGGGACTTAGAAGAATTTTGTGATATTTTTTATTAAAATGGCGTTTAAGGGTATATATATAAATATATTTTATGCACTGTATATGAGCTGGCGATTTCTAAGTCTGTGGTTCCGAGAGGGGGTAACCAGGCTCACTAATAAAGGTCAAGCCACTTGGCTGCCAGAATGCCCTGATTCAGCACAGACCAGAAAGGCATTGTGATAAGCGTATCCCCGGTATAGTCAGGGGTTAATGGGAGTCGTCCCCGTCCCCCCAGTATACGGCCAGAACCATGGACCCGGTACTTGTGGTTCGGGCTGTCTCAAACCAGCCATAATGTTGTGAGAGTGAAATTATGTCTAAGTCCAGCTTTGGTACATTAGAAGCAACTCTGAAACTTAACCTAAGCGTTTTTCGAAGCTACTTTTTGGCTAACTTCTTATAGGAAGGTCTAGGAGCTCTGAAAATGAACGTGCGCGTCTTTCACTCTTCCCGAGGGACTCAGAAGAATTTTGTGATATTTTTTATTAAAATGGCGTATAAGGGTATATATATAAATATATTTTATGCACTGTACAGTATATGAGCTGGCGATTTCTAAATCTGTGGTTCCGAGAGGGGGTAACCAGGCTCACTAATAAAGGTCAAGCCACTTGGCTGCCAGAATGCCCTGCTTCAGCACAGACCAGAAAGGCATTGTGATAAGCGTATCCCCGGTATAGTCAGGGGTTAATGGGAGTCGTCCCCGTCCCCCCAGTATACGGCCAGAACCATGGACCCGGTACTTGTGGTTCGGACTCTCTCCAACCAGCCATAATGTTGTGAGAGTGAAATTATGTCTAAGTCCAGCTTTGGTACATTAGAAGCAACTCTGAAACTTAACCTAAGCGTTTTTCGAAGCTACTTTTTGGCTAACTTCTTATAGGAAGGTCTAGGAGCTCTGAAAATGAACGTGCGCGTCTTTCACTCTTCCCGAGGGACTCAGAAGAATTTTGTGATATTTTTTATTAAAATGGCGTATAAGGGTATATTTTTAAATATATTTTATGCACTGTACAGTATATGAGCTGGCGATTTCTAAATCTGTGGTTCCGAGAGGGGTTAACCAGGCTCACTAATAAAGGTCAAGCCACTTGGCTGCCAGAATGCCCTGCTTCAGCACAGACCAGAAAGGCATTGTGATAAGCGTATCCCCGGTATAGTCAGGGGTTAATGGGAGTCCCCCCCGTCCCCCCAGTATCCGCCCAGAACCATGGACCCGGTACTTGTGGTTCGGACTCTCTCCAACCAGCCATAATGTTCTGAGAGTGAAATTATGTCTAAGTCCAGCTTTGGTACATTAGAAGCAACTCTGAAACTTAACCTAAGCGTTTTTCGAAGCTACTTTTTGGCTAACTTCTTATAGGAAGGTCTAGGAGCTCTGAAAATGAACGTGCGCGTCTTTCACTCTTCCCGAGGGACTTAGAAGAATTTTGTGATATTTTTTATTAAAATGGTGTATAAGGGTATATATATAAATATATTTTATGCACTGTATATGAGCTGGCGATTTCTAAGTCTGTGGTTCCGAGAGGGGGTAACCAGGCTCACTAATAAAGGTCAAGCCACTTGGCTGCCAGAATGCACTGCTTCAGCACAGACCAGAAAGGCATTGTGATAAGCGTATCCCCGGTATAGTCAGGGGTTAATGGGAGTCGTCCCCGTCCCCCCAGTATACGGCCAGAACCATGGACCCGGTACTTGTGGTTCGGACTGTCTCCAACCAGCCATAATGTTGTGAGAGTGAAATTATGTCTAAGTCCAGCTTTGGTACATTAGAAGCAACTCTGAAACTTAACCTAAGCGTTTTTCGAAGCTACTTTTTGGCTAACTTCTTATAGGAAGGTCTAGCAGCTCTGAAAATGAACGTGCACGTCTTTCACTCTTCCCGAGGGACTTAGAAGAATTTTGTGATATTTTTTATTAAAATGGCGTTTAAGGGTATATATATAAATATATTTTATGCACTGTATATGAGCTGGCGATTTCTAAGTCTGTGGTTCCGAGAGGGGGTAACCAGGCTCACTAATAAAGGTCAAGCCACTTGGCTGCCAGAATGCCCTGATTCAGCACAGACCAGAAAGGCATTGTGATAAGCGTATCCCCGGTATAGTCAGGGGTTAATGGGAGTCGTCCCCGTCCCCCCAGTATACGGCCAGAACCATGGACCCGGTACTTGTGGTTCGGGCTGTCTCAAACCAGCCATAATGTTGTGAGAGTGAAATTATGTCTAAGTCCAGCTTTGGTACATTTGATTCAACTCTGAAACTTAACCTAAGCGTTTTTCGAAGCTACTTTTTGGCTAACTTCTTATAGGAAGGTCTAGGAGCTCTGAAAATGAACGTGCGCGTCTTTCACTCTTCCCGAGGGACTCAGAAGAATTTTGTGATATTTTTTATTAAAATGGCGTATAAGGGTATATATATAAATATATTTTATGCACTGTACAGTATATGAGCTGGCGATTTCTAAATCTGTGGTTCCGAGAGGGGGTAACCAGGCTCACTAATAAAGGTCAAGCCACTTGGCTGCCAGAATGCCCTGCTTCAGCACAGACCAGAAAGGCATTGTGATAAGCGTATCCCCGGTATAGTCAGGGGTTAATGGGAGTCGTCCCCGTTCCCCCAGTATACGTCCAGAACCATGGACCCGGTACTTGTGGTACGGACTGTCTCCAACCAGCCATAATGTTGTGAGAGTGAAATTATGTCTAAGTCCAGCTTTGGTACATTAGATGCAACTCTGAAACTTAACCTAAGCGTTTTTCGAAGCTACTTTTTGGCTAACTTCTTATAAGAAGGTCTTGGAGCTCTGAAAATGAACGTGCGCGTCTTTCACTCTTCCCGAGGGACTTAGAAGAATTTTGTGATATTTTTTATTAAAATGGTGTATAAGGGTATATATATAAATATATTTTATGCACTGTATATGAGCTGGCGATTTCTAAGTCTGTGGTTCCGAGAGGGGGTAACCAGGCTCACTAATAAAGGTCAAGCCACTTGGCTGCCAGAATGCCCTGCTTCAGCACAGACCAGAAAGGCATTGTGATAAGCGTATCCCCGGTATAGTCAGGGGTTAATGGGAGTCATCCCCGTCCCCCCAGTATCCGCCCAGAACCATGGACCCGGTACTTGTGGTTCGGACTCTCTCCAACCAGCCATAATGTTCTGAGAGTGAAATTATGTCTAAGTCCAGCTTTGGTACATTAGAAGCAACTCTGAAACTTAACCTAAGCGTTTTTCGAAGCTACTTTTTGGCTAACTTCTTATAGGAAGGTCTAGCAGCTCTGAAAATGAACGTGCACGTCTTTCACTCTTCCCGAGGGACTTAGAAGAATTTTGTGATATTTTTTATTAAAATGGCGTTTAAGGGTATATATATAAATATATTTTATGCACTGTATATGAGCTGGCGATTTCTAAGTCTGTGGTTCCGAGAGGGGGTAACCAGGCTCACTAATAAAGGTCAAGCCACTTGGCTGCCAGAATGCCCTGATTCAGCACAGACCAGAAAGGCATTGTGATAAGCGTATCCCCGGTATAGTCAGGGGTTAATGGGAGTCGTCCCCGTCCCCCCAGTATACGGCCAGAACCATGGACCCGGTACTTGTGGTTCGGGCTGTCTCAAACCAGCCATAATGTTGTGAGAGTAAAATTATGTCTAAGTCCAGCTTTGGTACATTAGAAGCAACTCTGAAACTTAACCTAAGCGTTTTTCGAAGCTACTTTTTGGCTAACTTCTTATAGGAAGGTCTAGGAGCTCTGAAAATGAACGTGCGCGTCTTTCACTCTTCCCGAGGGACTCAGAAGAATTTTGTGATATTTTTTATTAAAATGGCGTATAAGGGTATATTTTTAAATATATTTTATGCACTGTACAGTATATGAGCTGGCGATTTCTAAATCTGTGGTTCCGAGAGGGGTTAACCAGGCTCACTAATAAAGGTCAAGCCACTTGGTTGCCAGAATGCCCTGCTTCAGCACAGACCAGAAAGGCATTGTGATAAGCGTATCCCCGGTATAGTCAGGGGTTAATGGGAGTCCCCCCCGTCCCCCCAGTATCCGCCCAGAACCATGGACCCGGTACTTGTGGTTCGGACTCTCTCCAACCAGCCATAATGTTCTGAGAGTGAAATTATGTCTAAGTCCAGCTTTGGTACATTAGAAGCAACTCTGAAACTTAACCTAAGCGTTTTTCGAAGCTACTTTTTGGCTAACTTTTTATAGGAAGGTCTAGGAGCTCTGAAAATGAACGTGCGCGTCTTTCACTCTTCCCGAGGGACTTAGAAGAATTTTGTGATATTTTTTATTAAAATGGTGTATAAGGGTATATATATATAAATATATTTTATGCACTGTATATGAGCTGGCGATTTCTAAGTCTGTGGTTCCGAGAGGGGGTAACCAGGCTCACTAATAAAGGTCAAGCCACTTGGCTGCCAGAATGCCCTGCTTCAGCACAGACCAGAAAGGCATTGTGATAAGCGTATCCCCGGTATAGTCAGGGGTTAATGGGAGTCGTCCCCGTCCCCCCAGTATACGGCCAGAACCATGGACCCGGTACTTGTGGTTCGGACTGTCTCCAACCAGCCATAATGTTGTGAGAGTGAAATTATGTCTAAGTCCAGCTTTGGTACATTAGAAGCAACTCTGAAACTTAACCTAAGCGTTTTTCGAAGCTACTTTTTGGCTAACTTCTTATAGGAAGGTCTAGCAGCTCTGAAAATGAACGTGCACGTCTTTCACTCTTCCCGAGGGACTTAGAAGAATTTTGTGATATTTTTTATTAAAATGGCGTTTAAGGGTATATATATAAATATATTTTATGCACTGTATATGAGCTGGCGATTTCTAAGTCTGTGGTTCCGAGAGGGGGTAACCAGGCTCACTAATAAAGGTCAAGCCACTTGGCTGCCAGAATGCCCTGATTCAGCACAGACCAGAAAGGCATTGTGATAAGCGTATCCCCGGTATAGTCAGGGGTTAATGGGAGTCGTCCCCGTCCCCCCAGTATACGGCCAGAACCATGGACCCGGTACTTGTGGTTCGGGCTGTCTCAAACCAGCCATAATGTTGTGAGAGTGAAATTATGTCTAAGTCCAGCTTTGGTACATTAGAAGCAACTCTGAAACTTAACCTAAGCGTTTTTCGAAGCTACTTTTTGGCTAACTTCTTATAGGAAGGTCTAGGAGCTCTGAAAATGAACGTGCGCGTCTTTCACTCTTCCCGAGGGACTCAGAAGAATTTTGTGATATTTTTTATTAAAATGGCGTATAAGGGTATATTTTTAAATATATTTTATGCACTGTACAGTATATGAGCTGGCGATTTCTAAATCTGTGGTTCCGAGAGGGGTTAACCAGGCTCACTAATAAAGGTCAAGCCACTTGGCTGCCAGAATGCCCTGCTTCAGCACAGACCAGAAAGGCATTGTGATAAGCGTATCCCCGGTATAGTCAGGGGTTAATGGGAGTCCCCCCCGTCCCCCCAGTATCCGCCCAGAACCATGGACCCGGTACTTGTGGTTCGGACTCTCTCCAACCAGCCATAATGTTCTGAGAGTGAAATTATGTCTAAGTCCAGCTTTGGTACATTAGAAGCAACTCTGAAACTTAACCTAAGCGTTTTTCGAAGCTACTTTTTGGCTAACTTCTTATAGGAAGGTCTAGGAGCTCTGAAAATGAACGTGCGCGTCTTTCACTCTTCCCGAGGGACTTAGAAGAATTTTGTGATATTTTTTATTAAAATGGTGTATAAGGGTATATATATAAATATATTTTATGCACTGTATATGAGCTGGCGATTTCTAAGTCTGTGGTTCCGAGAGGGGGTAACCAGGCTCACTAATAAAGGTCAAGCCACTTGGCTGCCAGAATGCCCTGCTTCAGCACAGACCAGAAAGGCATTGTGATAAGCGTATCCCCGGTATAGTCAGGGGTTAATGGGAGTCGTCCCCGTTCCCCCAGTATACGTCCAGAACCATGGACCCGGTACTTGTGGTTCGGACTCTCTCCAACCAGCCATAATGTTCTGAGAGTGAAATTATGTCTAAGTCCAGCTTTGGTACATTAGATGCAACTCTGAAACTTAACCTAAGCGTTATTCGAAGCTACTTTTTGGCTAACTTCTTATAAGAAGGTCTAGGAGCTCTCAAAATGAACGTGCGCGTCTTTCACTCTTCCCGAGGGACTTAGAAGAATTTTGTGATATTTTTTATTAAAATGGTGTATAAGGGTATATATATATAAATATATTTTATGCACTGTATATGAGCTGGCGATTTCTAAGTCTGTGGTTCCGAGAGGGGGTAACCAGGCTCACTAATAAAGGTCAAGCCACTTGGCTGCCAGAATGCCCTGCTTCAGCACAGACCAGAAAGGCATTGTGATAAGCGTATCCCCGGTATAGTCAGGGGTTAATGGGAGTCGTCCCCGTCCCCCCAGTATACGGCCAGAACCATGGACCCGGTACTTGTGGTTCGGACTGTCTCCAACCAGCCATAATGTTGTGAGAGTGAAATTATGTCTAAGTCCAGCTTTGGTACATTAGATGCAACTCTGAAACTTAACCTAAGCGTTTTTCGAAGCTACTTTTTGGCTAACTTCTTATAGGAAGGTCTAGGAGCTCTGAAAATGAACGTGCGCGTCTTTCACTCTTCCCGAGGGACTTAGAAGAATTTTGTGATATTTTTTATTAAAATGGTGTATAAGGGTATATATATAAATATATTTTATGCACTGTATATGAGCTGGCGATTTCTAAGTCTGTGGTTCCGAGAGGGGGTAACCAGGCTCACTAATAAAGGTCAAGCCACTTGGCTGCCAGAATGCCCTGCTTCAGCACAGACCAGAAAGGCATTGTGATAAGCGTATCCCCGGTATAGTCAGGGGTTAATGGGAGTCGTCCCCGTCCCCCCAGTATACGGCCAGAACCATGGACCCGGTACTTGTGGTTCGGACTGTCTCCAACCAGCCATAATGTTGTGAGAGTGAAATTATGTCTAAGTCCAGCTTTGGTACATTAGATGCAACTCTGAAACTTAACCTAAGCGTTTTTCGAAGCTACTTTTTGGCTAACTTCTTATAGGAAGGTCTAGGAGCTCTGAAAATGAACGTGCGCGTCTTTCACTCTTCCCGAGGGACTTAGAAGAATTTTGTGATATTTTTTATTAAAATGGTGTATAAGGGTATATATATATAAATATATTTTATGCACTGTATATGAGCTGGCGATTTCTAAGTCTGTGGTTCCGAGAGGGGGTAACCAGGCTCACTAATAAAGGTCAAGACACTTGGCTGCCAGAATGCCCTGCTCAGCACAGACCAGAAAGGCATTGTGATAAGCGTATCCCCGGTATAGTCAGGGGTTAATGGGAGTCGTCCCCGTTCCCCCAGTATACGTCCAGAACCATGGACCCGGTACTTGTGGTTCGGACTCTCTCCAACCAGCCATAATGTTCTGAGAGTGAAATTATGTCTAAGTCCAGCTTTGGTACATTAGAAGCAACTCTGAAACTTAACCTAAGCGTTTTTCGAAGCTACTTTTTGGCTAACTTCTTATAGGAAGGTCTAGGAGCTCTGAAAATGAACGTGCGCGTCTTTCACTCTTCCCGAGGGACTTAGAAGAATTTTGTGATATTTTTTATTAAAATGGTGTATAAGGGTATATATATAAATATATTTTATGCACTGTATATGAGCTGGCGATTTCTAAGTCTGTGGTTCCGAGAGGGGGTAACCAGGCTCACTAATAAAGGTCAAGCCACTTGGCTGCCAGAATACCCTGCTTCAGCACAGACCAGAAAGGCATTGTGATAAGCGTATCCCCGGTATAGTCAGGGGTTAATGGGAGTCGTCCCCGTCCCCCCAGTATACGGCCAGAACCATGGACCCGGTACTTGTGGTTCGGACTGTCTCCAACCAGCCATAATGTTGTGAGAGTGAAATTATGTCTAAGTCCAGCTTTGGTACATTTGATGCAACTCTGAAACTTAACCTAAGCGTTTTTCGAAGCTACTTTTTGGCTAACTTCTTATAGGAAGGTCTAGGAGCTCTGAAAATGAACGTGCGCGTCTTTCACTCTTCCCGAGGGACTCAGAAGAATTTTGTGATATTTTTTATTAAAATGGCGTATAAGGGTATATTTTTAAATATATTTTATGCACTGTACAGTATATGAGCTGGCGATTTCTAAATCTGTGGTTCCGAGAGGGGTTAACCAGGCTCACTAATAAAGGTCAAGCCACTTGGCTGCCAGAATGCCCTGCTTCAGCACAGACCAGAAAGGCATTGTGATAAGCGTATCCCCGGTATAGTCAGGGGTTAATGGGAGTCCCCCCCGTCCCCCCAGTATCCGCCCAGAACCATGGACCCGGTACTTGTGGTTCGGACTCTCTCCAACCAGCCATAATGTTCTGAGAGTGAAATTATGTCTAAGTCCAGCTTTGGTACATTAGAAGCAACTCTGAAACTTAACCTACAGTAAGCGTTTTTCGAAGCTACTTTTTGGCTAACTTCTTATAGGAAGGTCTAGGAGCTCTGAAAATGAACGTGCGCGTCATTCACTCTTCCCGAGGGACTTAGAAGAATTTTGTGATATTTTTTATTAAAATGGTGTATAAGGGTATATATATAAATATATTTTATGCACTGTATATGAGCTGGCGATTTCTAAGTCTGTGGTTCCGAGAGGGGGTAACCAGGCTCACTAATAAAGGTCAAGCCACTTGGCTGCCAGAATGCCCTGCTTCAGCACAGACCAGAAAGGCATTGTGATAAGCGTATCCCCGGTATAGTCAGGGGTTAATGGGAGTCGTCCCCGTCCCCCCAGTATACGGCCAGAACCATGGACCCGGTACTTGTGGTTCGGACTGTCTCCAACCAGCCATAATGTTGTGAGAGTGAAATTATGTCTAAGTCCAGCTTTGGTACATTAGAAGCAACTCTGAAACTTAACCTAAGCGTTTTTCGAAGCTACTTTTTGGCTAACTTCTTATAGGAAGGTCTAGCAGCTCTGAAAATGAACGTGCACGTCTTTCACTCTTCCCGAGGGACTTAGAAGAATTTTGTGATATTTTTTATTAAAATGGCGTTTAAGGGTATATATATAAATATATTTTATGCACTGTATATGAGCTGGCGATTTCTAAGTCTGTGGTTCCGAGAGGGGGTAACCAGGCTCACTAATAAAGGTCAAGCCACTTGGCTGCCAGAATGCCCTGATTCAGCACAGACCAGAAAGGCATTGTGATAAGCGTATCCCCGGTATAGTCAGGGGTTAATGGGAGTCGTCCCCGTCCCCCCAGTATACGGCCAGAACCATGGACCCGGTACTTGTGGTTCGGGCTGTCTCAAACCAGCCATAATGTTGTGAGAGTGAAATTATGTCTAAGTCCAGCTTTGGTACATTAGATGCAACTCTGAAACTTAACCTAAGCGTTTTTCGAAGCTACTTTTTGGCTAACTTCTTATAGGAAGGTCTAGGAGCTCTGAAAATGAACGTGCGCGTCTTTCACTCTTCCCGAGGGACTTAGAAGAATTTTGTGATATTTTTTATTAAAATGGTGTATAAGGGTATATATATATAAATATATTTTATGCACTGTATATGAGCTGGCGATTTCTAAGTCTGTGGTTCCGAGAGGGGGTAACCAGGCTCACTAATAAAGGTCAAGCCACTTGGCTGCCAGAATGCCCTGCTTCAGCACAGACCAGAAAGGCATTGTGATAAGCGTATCCCCGGTATAGTCAGGGGTTAATGGGAGTCGTCCCCGTTCCCCCAGTATACGTCCAGAACCATGGACCCGGTACTTGTGGTTCGGACTCTCTCCAACCAGCCATAATGTTCTGAGAGTGAAATTATGTCTAAGTCCAGCTTTGGTACATTAGATGCAACTCTGAAACTTAACCTAAGCGTTATTCGAAGCTACTTTTTGGCTAACTTCTTATAAGAAGGTCTAGGAGCTCTCAAAATGAACGTGCGCGTCTTTCACTCTTCCCGAGGGACTTAGAAGAATTTTGTGATATTTTTTATTAAAATGGTGTATAAGGGTATATATATAAATATATTTTATGCACTGTATATGAGCTGGCGATTTCTAAGTCTGTGGTTCCGAGAGGGGGTAACCAGGCTCACTAATAAAGGTCAAGCCACTTGGCTGCCAGAATGCCCTGCTTCAGCACAGACCAGAAAGGCATTGTGATAAGCGTATCCCCGGTATAGTCAGGGGTTAATGGGAGTCGTCCCCGTCCCCCCAGTATACGGCCAGAACCATGGACCCGGTACTTGTGGTTCGGACTGTCTCCAACCAGCCATAATGTTGTGAGAGTGAAATTATGTCTAAGTCCAGCTTTGGTACATTAGATGCAACTCTGAAACTTAACCTAAGCGTTTTTCGAAGCTACTTTTTGGCTAACTTCTTATAGGAAGGTCTAGGAGCTCTGAAAATGAACGTGCGCGTCTTTCACTCTTCCCGAGGGACTTAGAAGAATTTTGTGATATTTTTTATTAAAATGGTGTATAAGGGTATATATATAAATATATTTTATGCACTGTATATGAGCTGGCGATTTCTAAGTCTGTGGTTCCGAGAGGGGGTAACCAGGCTCACTAATAAAGGTCAAGCCACTTGGCTGCCAGAATGCCCTGCTTCAGCACAGACCAGAAAGGCATTGTGATAAGCGTATCCCCGGTATAGTCAGGGGTTAATGGGAGTCGTCCCCGTCCCCCCAGTATACGGCCAGAACCATGGACCCGGTACTTGTGGTTCGGACTGTCTCCAACCAGCCATAATGTTGTGAGAGTGAAATTATGTCTAAGTCCAGCTTTGGTACATTAGATGCAACTCTGAAACTTAACCTAAGCGTTTTTCGAAGCTACTTTTTGGCTAACTTCTTATAGGAAGGTCTAGGAGCTCTGAAAATGAACGTGCGCGTCTTTCACTCTTCCCGAGGGACTTAGAAGAATTTTGTGATATTTTTTATTAAAATGGTGTATAAGGGTATATATATATAAATATATTTTATGCACTGTATATGAGCTGGCGATTTCTAAGTCTGTGGTTCCGAGAGGGGGTAACCAGGCGCACTAATAAAGGTCAAGCCACTTGGCTGCCAGAATACCCTGCTTCAGCACAGACCAGAAAGGCATTGTGATAAGCGTATCCCCGGTATAGTCAGGGGTTAATGGGAGTCGTCCCCGTCCCCCCAGTATACGGCCAGAACCATGGACCCGGTACTTGTGGTTCGGACTGTCTCCAACCAGCCATAATGTTGTGAGAGTGAAATTATGTCTAAGTCCAGCTTTGGTACATTTGATGCAACTCTGAAACTTAACCTAAGCGTTTTTCGAAGATACTTTTTGGCTAACTTCTTATAGGAAGGTCTAGGAGCTCTGAAAATGAACGTGCGCGTCTTTCACTCTTCCCGAGGGACTCAGAAGAATTTTGTGATATTTTTTATTAAAATGGCGTATAAGGGTATATATATAAATATATTTTATGCACTGTACAGTATATGAGCTGGCGATTTCTAAATCTGTGGTTCCGAGAGGGGGTAACCAGGCTCACTAATAAAGGTCAAGCCACTTGGCTGCCAGAATGCCCTGCTTCAGCACAGACCAGAAAGGCATTGTGATAAGCGTATCCCCGGTATAGTCAGGGGTTAATGGGAGTCCCCCCCGTCCCCCCAGTATCCGCCCAGAACCATGGACCCGGTACTTGTGGTTCGGACTCTCTCCAACCAGCCATAATGTTCTGAGAGTGAAATTATGTCTAAGTCCAGCTTTGGTACATTAGAAGCAACTCTGAAACTTAACCTAAGCGTTTTTCGAAGCTACTTTTTGGCTAACTTCTTATAGGAAGGTCTAGGAGCTCTGAAAATGAAAGTGCGCGTCTTTCACTCTTCCCGAGGGACTTAGAAGAATTTTGAGATATTTTTTATTAAAATGGTGTATAAGGGTATATATATAAATATATTTTATGCACTGTATATGAGCTGGCGATTTCTAAGTCTGTGGTTCCGAGAGGGGGTAACCAGGCTCACTAATAAAGGTCAAGCCACTTGGCTGCCAGAATGCCCTGCTTCAGCACAGACCAGAAAGTCATTGTGATAAGCGTATCCCCGGTATAGTCAGGGGTTAATGGGAGTCGTCCCCGTTCCCCCAGTATACGTCCAGAACCATGGACCCGGTACTTGTGGTACGGACTCTCTCCAACCAGCCATAATGTTCTGAAAGTGAAATTATGTCTAAGTCCAGCTTTGGTACATTAGATGCAACTCTGAAACTTAACCTAAGCGTTTTTCGAAGCTACTTTTTGGCTAACTTCTTATAAGAAGGTCTAGGAGCTCTCAAAATGAACGTGCGCGTCTTTCACTCTTCCCGAGGGACTTAGAAGAATTTTGTGATATTTTTTATTAAAATGGTGTATAAGGGTATATATATAAATATATTTTATGCACTGTATATGAGCTGGCGATTTCTAAGTCTGTGGTTCCGAGAGGGGGTAACCAGGCTCACTAATAAAGGTCAAGCCACTTGGCTGCCAGAATGCCCTGCTTCAGCACAGACCAGAAAGGCATTGTGATAAGCGTATCCCCGGTATAGTCAGGGGTTAATGGGAGTCGTCCCCGTCCCCCCAGTATACGGCCAGAACCATGGACCCGGTACTTGTGGTTCGGACTGTCTCCAACCAGCCATAATGTTGTGAGAGTGAAATTATGTCTAAGTCCAGCTTTGGTACATTAGAAGCAACTCTGAAACTTAACCTAAGCGTTTTTCGAAGCTACTTTTTGGCTAACTTCTTATAGGAAGGTCTAGCAGCTCTGAAAATGAACGTGCACGTCTTTCACTCTTCCCGAGGGACTTAGAAGAATTTTGTGATATTTTTTATTAAAATGGCGTTTAAGGGTATATATATAAATATATTTTATGCACTGTATATGAGCTGGCGATTTCTAAGTCTGTGGTTCCGAGAGGGGGTAACCAGGCTCACTAATAAAGGTCAAGCCACTTGGCTGCCAGAATGCCCTGATTCAGCACAGACCAGAAAGGCATTGTGATAAGCGTATTCCGGGTATAGTCAGGGGTTAATGGGAGTCGTCCCCGTCCCCCCAGTACACGCCCAGAACCATGGACCCGGTACTTGTGGTTCGGGCTGTCTCCAACCAGCCATAATGTTGTGAGAGTGAAATTATGTCTAAGTCCAGCTTTGGTACATTAGATGCAACTCTGAAACTTAACCTAAGCGTTTTTCGAAGCTACTTTTTGGCTAACTTCTTATAGGAAGGTCTAGGAGCTCTGAAAATGAACGTGCGCGTCTTTCACTCTTCCCGAGGGACTTAGAAGAATTTTGTGATATTTTTTATTAAAATGGTGTATAAGGGTATATATATATAAATATATTTTATGCACTGTATATGAGCTGGCGATTTCTAAGTCTGTGGTTCCGAGAGGGGGTAACCAGGCTCACTAATAAAGGTCAAGCCACTTGGCTGCCAGAATACCCTGCTTCAGCACAGACCAGAAAGGCATTGTGATAAGCGTATCCCCGGTATAGTCAGGGGTTAATGGGAGTCGTCCCCGTTCCCCCAGTATACGTCCAGAACCATGGACCCGGTACTTGTGGTTCGGACTCTCTCCAACCAGCCATAATGTTCTGAGAGTGAAATTATGTCTAAGTCCAGCTTTGGTACATTAGATGCAACTCTGAAACTTAACCTAAGCGTTTTTCGAAGCTACTTTTTGGCTAACTTCTTATAAGAAGGTCTAGGAGCTCTCAAAATGAACGTGCGCGTCTTTCACTCTTCCCGAGGGACTTAGAAGAATTTTGTGATATTTTTATTAAAATGGTGTATAAGGGTATATACAGTATATAAATATATTTTATGCACTGTATATGAGCTGGCGATTTCTAAGTCTGTGGTTCCGAGAGGGGGTAACCAGGCTCACTAATAAAGGTCAAGCCACTTGGCTGCCAGAATGCCCTGCTTCAGCACAGACCAGAAAGGCATTGTGATAAGCGTATCCCCGGTATAGTCAGGGGTTAATGGGAGTCGTCCCCGTCCCCCCAGTATACGGCCAGAACCATGGACCCGGTACTTGTGGTTCGGACTGTCTCCAACCAGCCATAATGTTGTGAGAGTGAAATTATGTCTAAGTCCAGCTTTGGTACATTAGATGCAACTCTGAAACTTAACCTAAGCGTTTTTCGAAGCTACTTTTTGGCTAACTTCTTATAGGAAGGTCTAGGAGCTCTGAAAATGAACGTGCGCGTCTTTCACTCTTCCCGAGGGACTTAGAAGAATTTTGTGATATTTTTTATTAAAATGGTGTATAAGGGTATATATATATATAAATATTTTATGCACTGTATATGAGCTGGCGATTTCTAAGTCTGTGGTTCCGAGAGGGGGTAACCAGGCTCACTAATAAAGGTCAAGCCACTTGGCTGCCAGAATGCCCTGCTTCAGCACAGACCAGAAAGTCATTGTGATAAGCGTATCCCCGGTATAGTCAGGGGTTAATGGGAGTCGTCCCCGTTCCCCCAGTATACGTCCAGAACCATGGACCCGGTACTTGTGGTACGGACTCTCTCCAACCAGCCATAATGTTCTGAGAGTGAAATTATGTCTAAGTCCAGCTTTGGTACATTAGATGCAACTCTGAAACTTAACCTAAGCGTTTTTCGAAGCTACTTTTTGGCTAACTTCTTATAAGAAGGTCTAGGAGCTCTCAAAATGAACGTGCGCGTCTTTCACTCTTCCCGAGGGACTTAGAAGAATTTTGTGATATTTTTTATTAAAATGGTGTATAAGGGTATACAGTATATATAAATATATTTTATGCACTGTATATGAGCTGGCGATTTCTAAGTCTGTGGTTCCGAGAGGGGGTAACCAGGCTCACTAATAAAGGTCAAGCCACTTGGCTGCCAGAATGCCCTGCTTCAGCACAGACCAGAAAGTCATTGTGATAAGCGTATCCCCGGTATAGTCAGGGGTTAATGGGAGTCGTCCCCGTCCCCCCAGTATACGGCCAGAACCATGGACCCGGTACTTGTGGTTCGGACTGTCTCCAACCAGCCATAATGTTGTGAGAGTGAAATTATGTCTAAGTCCAGCTTTGGTACATTAGAAGCAACTCTGAAACTTAACCTAAGCGTTTTTCGAAGCTACTTTTTGGCTAACTTCTTATAGGAAGGTCTAGCAGCTCTGAAAATGAACGTGCACGTCTTTCACTCTTCCCGAGGGACTTAGAAGAATTTTGTGATATTTTTTATTAAAATGGCGTTTAAGGGTATATATATAAATATATTTTATGCACTGTATATGAGCTGGCGATTTCTAAGTCTGTGGTTCCGAGAGGGGGTAACCAGGCTCACTAATAAAGGTCAAGCCACTTGGCTGCCAGAATGCCCTGATTCAGCACAGACCAGAAAGGCATTGTGATAAGCGTATCCCCGGTATAGTCAGGGGTTAATGGGAGTCGTCCCCGTCCCCCCAGTACACGCCCAGAACCATGGACCCGGTACTTGTGGTTCGGGCTGTCTCCAACCAGCCATAATGTTGTGAGAGTGAAATTATGTCTAAGTCCAGCTTTGGTACATTAGATGCAACTCTGAAACTTAACCTAAGCGTTTTTCGAAGCTACTTTTTGGCTAACTTCTTATAGGAAGGTCTAGGAGCTCTGAAAATGAACGTGCGCGTCTTTCACTCTTCCCGAGGGACTTAGAAGAATTTTGTGATATTTTTTATTAAAATGGTGTATAAGGGTATATATATATAAATATATTTTATGCACTGTATATGAGCTGGCGATTTCTAAGTCTGTGGTTCCGAGAGGGGGTAACCAGGCTCACTAATAAAGGTCAAGCCACTTGGCTGCCAGAATACCCTGCTTCAGCACAGACCAGAAAGGCATTGTGATAAGCATATCCCCGGTATAGTCAGGGGTTAATGGGAGTCGTCCCCGTTCCCCCAGTATACGTCCAGAACCATGGACCCGGTACTTGTGGTTCGGACTCTCTCCAACCAGCCATAATGTTCTGAGAGTGAAATTATGTCTAAGTCCAGCTTTGGTACATTAGATGCAACTCTGAAACTTAACCTAAGCGTTTTTCGAAGCTACTTTTTGGCTAACTTCTTATAAGAAGGTCTAGGAGCTCTCAAAATGAACGTGCGCGTCTTTCACTCTTCCCGAGGGACTTAGAAGAATTTTGTGATATTTTTTATTAAAATGGTGTATAAGGGTATATATATAAATATATTTTATGCACTGTATATGAGCTGGCGATTTCTAAGTCTGTGGTTCCGAGAGGGGGTAACCAGGCTCACTAATAAAGGTCAAGCCACTTGGCTGCCAGAATGCCCTGCTTCAGCACAGACCAGAAAGGCATTGTGATAAGCGTATCCCCGGTATAGTCAGGGGTTAATGGGAGTCGTCCCCGTCCCCCCAGTATACGGCCAGAACCATGGACCCGGTACTTGTGGTTCGGACTGTCTCCAACCAGCCATAATGTTGTGAGAGTGAAATTATGTCTAAGTCCAGCTTTGGTACATTAGATGCAACTCTGAAACTTAACCTAAGCGTTTTTCGAAGCTACTTTTTGGCTAACTTCTTATAGGAAGGTCTAGGAGCTCTGAAAATGAACGTGCGCGTCTTTCACTCTTCCCGAGGGACTTAGAAGAATTTTGTGATATTTTTTATTAAAATGGTGTATAAGGGTATATATATATATAAATATTTTATGCACTGTATATGAGCTGGCGATTTCTAAGTCTGTGGTTCCGAGAGGGGGTAACCAGGCTCACTAATAAAGGTCAAGCCACTTGGCTGCCAGAATGCCCTGCTTCAGCACAGACCAGAAAGTCATTGTGATAAGCGTATCCCCGGTATAGTCAGGGGTTAATGGGAGTCGTCCCCGTTCCCCCAGTATACGTCCAGAACCATGGACCCGGTACTTGTGGTACGGACTCTCTCCAACCAGCCATAATGTTCTGAGAGTGAAATTATGTCTAAGTCCAGCTTTGGTACATTAGATGCAACTCTGAAACTTAACCTAAGCGTTTTTCGAAGCTACTTTTTGGCTAACTTCTTATAAGAAGGTCTAGGAGCTCTCAAAATGAACGTGCGCGTCTTTCACTCTTCCCGAGGGACTTAGAAGAATTTTGTGATATTTTTTATTAAAATGGTGTATAAGGGTATATATATAAATATATTTTATGCACTGTATATGAGCTGGCGATTTCTAAGTCTGTGGTTCCGAGAGGGGGTAACCAGGCTCACTAATAAAGGTCAAGCCACTTGGCTGCCAGAATGCCCTGCTTCAGCACAGACCAGAAAGGCATTGTGATAAGCGTATCCCCGGTATAGTCAGGGGTTAATGGGAGTCGTCCCCGTCCCCCCAGTATACGGCCAGAACCATGGACCCGGTACTTGTGGTTCGGACTGTCTCCAACCAGCCATAATGTTGTGAGAGTGAAATTATGTCTAAGTCCAGCTTTGGTACATTAGAAGCAACTCTGAAACTTAACCTAAGCGTTTTTCGAAGCTACTTTTTGGCTAACTTCTTATAGGAAGGTCTAGCAGCTCTGAAAATGAACGTGCACGTCTTTCACTCTTCCCGAGGGACTTAGAAGAATTTTGTGATATTTTTTATTAAAATGGCGTTTAAGGGTATATATATAAATATATTTTATGCACTGTATATGAGCTGGCGATTTCTAAGTCTGTGGTTCCGAGAGGGGGTAACCATGCTCACTAATAAAGGTCAAGCCACTTGGCTGCCAGAATGCCCTGATTCAGCACAGACCAGAAAGGCATTGTGATAAGCGTATCCCCGGTATAGTCAGGGGTTAATGGGAGTCGTCCCCGTCCCCCCAGTACACGCCCAGAACCATGGACCCGGTACTTGTGGTTCGGGCTGTCTCCAACCAGCCATAATGTTGTGAGAGTGAAATTATGTCTAAGTCCAGCTTTGGTACATTAGATGCAACTCTGAAACTTAACCTAAGCGTTTTTCGAAGCTACTTTTTGGCTAACTTCTTATAGGAAGGTCTAGGAGCTCTGAAAATGAACGTGCGCGTCTTTCACTCTTCCCGAGGGACTTAGAAGAATTTTGTGATATTTTTTATTAAAATGGTGTATAAGGGTATATATATATAAATATATTTTATGCACTGTATATGAGCTGGCGATTTCTAAGTCTGTGGTTCCGAGAGGGGGTAACCAGGCTCACTAATAAAGGTCAAGCCACTTGGCTGCCAGAATACCCTGCTTCAGCACAGACCAGAAAGGCATTGTGATAAGCGTATCCCCGGTATAGTCAGGGGTTAATGGGAGTCGTCCCCGTTCCCCCAGTATACGTCCAGAACCATGGACCCGGTACTTGTGGTTCGGACTCTCTCCAACCAGCCATAATGTTCTGAGAGTGAAATTATGTCTAAGTCCAGCTTTGGTACATTAGATGCAACTCTGAAACTTAACCTAAGCGTTTTTCGAAGCTACTTTTTGGCTAACTTCTTATAAGAAGGTCTAGGAGCTCTCAAAATGAACGTGCGCGTCTTTCACTCTTCCCGAGGGACTTAGAAGAATTTTGTGATATTTTTTATTAAAATGGTGTATAAGGGTATATATATAAATATATTTTATGCACTGTATATGAGCTGGCGATTTCTAAGTCTGTGGTTCCGAGAGGGGGTAACCAGGCTCACTAATAAAGGTCAAGACACTTGGCTGCCAGAATACCCTGCTTCAGCACAGACCAGAAAGGCATTGTGATAAGCGTATCCCCGGTATAGTCAGGGGTTAATGGGAGTCGTCCCCGTTCCCCCAGTATACGTCCAGAACCATGGACCCGGTACTTGTGGTTCGGACTCTCTCCAACCAGCCATAATGTTCTGAGAGTGAAATTATGTCTAAGTCCAGCTTTGGTACATTAGATGCAACTCTGAAACTTAACCTAAGCGTTTTTCGAAGCTACTTTTTGGCTAACTTCTTATAAGAAGGTCTAGGAGCTCTCAAAATGAACGTGCGCGTCTTTCACTCTTCCCGAGGGACTTAGAAGAATTTTGTGATATTTTTTATTAAAATGGTGTATAAGGGTATATATATAAATATATTTTATGCACTGTATATGAGCTGGCGATTTCTAAGTCTGTGGTTCCGAGAGGGGGTAACCAGGCTCACTAATAAAGGTCAAGCCACTTGGCTGCCAGAATGCCCTGCTTCAGCACAGACCAGAAAGGCATTGTGATAAGCGTATCCCCGGTATAGTCAGGGGTTAATGGGAGTCGTCCCCGTCCCCCCAGTATACGGCCAGAACCATGGACCCGGTACTTGTGGTTCGGACTGTCTCCAACCAGCCATAATGTTGTGAGAGTGAAATTATGTCTAAGTCCAGCTTTGGTACATTAGATGCAACTCTGAAACTTAACCTAAGCGTTTTTCGAAGCTACTTTTTGGCTAACTTCTTATAGGAAGGTCTAGGAGCTCTGAAAATGAACGTGCGCGTCTTTCACTCTTCCCGAGGGACTTAGAAGAATTTTGTGATATTTTTTATTAAAATGGTGTATAAGGGTATATATATATATAAATATTTTATGCACTGTATATGAGCTGGCGATTTCTAAGTCTGTGGTTCCGAGAGGGGGTAACCAGGCTCACTAATAAAGGTCAAGCCACTTGGCTGCCAGAATGCCCTGCTTCAGCACAGACCAGAAAGTCATTGTGATAAGCGTATCCCCGGTATAGTCAGGGGTTAATGGGAGTCGTCCCCGTTCCCCCAGTATACGTCCAGAACCATGGACCCGGTACTTGTGGTACGGACTCTCTCCAACCAGCCATAATGTTCTGAGAGTGAAATTATGTCTAAGTCCAGCTTTGGTACATTAGATGCAACTCTGAAACTTAACCTAAGCGTTTTTCGAAGCTACTTTTTGGCTAACTTCTTATAAGAAGGTCTAGGAGCTCTCAAAATGAACGTGCGCGTCTTTCACTCTTCCCGAGGGACTTAGAAGAATTTTGTGATATTTTTTATTAAAATGGTGTATAAGGGTATATATATAAATATATTTTATGCACTGTATATGAGCTGGCGATTTCTAAGTCTGTGGTTCCGAGAGGGGGTAACCAGGCTCACTAATAAAGGTCAAGCCACTTGGCTGCCAGAATGCCCTGCTTCAGCACAGACCAGAAAGGCATTGTGATAAGCGTATCCCCGGTATAGTCAGGGGTTAATGGGAGTCGTCCCCGTCCCCCCAGTATACGGCCAGAACCATGGACCCGGTACTTGTGGTTCGGACTGTCTCCAACCAGCCATAATGTTGTGAGAGTGAAATTATGTCTAAGTCCAGCTTTGGTACATTAGAAGCAACTCTGAAACTTAACCTAAGCGTTTTTCGAAGCTACTTTTTGGCTAACTTCTTATAGGAAGGTCTAGCAGCTCTGAAAATGAACGTGCACGTCTTTCACTCTTCCCGAGGGACTTAGAAGAATTTTGTGATATTTTTTATTAAAATGGCGTTTAAGGGTATATATATAAATATATTTTATGCACTGTATATGAGCTGGCGATTTCTAAGTCTGTGGTTCCGAGAGGGGGTAACCATGCTCACTAATAAAGGTCAAGCCACTTGGCTGCCAGAATGCCCTGATTCAGCACAGACCAGAAAGGCATT
The DNA here is from genome assembly GCF_040206685.1 of Ascaphus truei. Lineage (NCBI taxonomy): Eukaryota > Metazoa > Chordata > Amphibia > Anura > Ascaphidae > Ascaphus > Ascaphus truei. The sequence goes on from NC_134483.1 coordinate 280,734,697, forward strand.
GTGATAAGCGTATCCCCGGTATAGTCAGGGGTTAAAGGGAGTCGTCCCCGTCCCCCCAGTACACGCCCAGAACCATGGACCCGGTACTTGTGGTTCGGGCTGTCTCCAACCAGCCATAATGTTGTGAGAGTGAAATTATGTCTAAGTCCAGCTTTGGTACATTAGATGCAACTCTGAAACTTAACCTAAGCGTTTTTCGAAGCTACTTTTTGGCTAACTTCTTATAGGAAGGTCTAGGAGCTCTGAAAATGAACGTGCGCATCTTTCACTCTTCCCGAGGGACTTAGAAGAATTTTGTGATATTTTTTATTAAAATGGTGTATAAGGGTATATATATATAAATATATTTTATGCACTGTATATGAGCTGGCGATTTCTAAGTCTGTGGTTCCGAGAGGGGGTAACCAGGCTCACTAATAAAGGTCAAGCCACTTGGCTGCCAGAATACCCTGCTTCAGCACAGACCAGAAAGGCATTGTGATAAGCGTATCCCCGGTATAGTCAGGGGTTAATGGGAGTCGTCCCCGTTCCCCCAGTATACGTCCAGAACCATGGACCCGGTACTTGTGGTTCGGACTCTCTCCAACCAGCCATAATGTTCTGAGAGTGAAATTATGTCTAAGTCCAGCTTTGGTACATTAGATGCAACTCTGAAACTTAACCTAAGCGTTTTTCGAAGCTACTTTTTGGCTAACTTCTTATAAGAAGGTCTAGGAGCTCTCAAAATGAACGTGCGCGTCTTTCACTCTTCCCGAGGGACTTAGAAGAATTTTGTGATATTTTTTATTAAAATGGTGTATAAGGGTATATATATAAATATATTTTATGCACTGTATATGAGCTGGCGATTTCTAAGTCTGTGGTTCCGAGAGGGGGTAACCAGGCTCACTAATAAAGGTCAAGACACTTGGCTGCCAGAATGCCCTGCTTCAGCACAGACCAGAAAGGCATTGTGATAAGCGTATCCCCGGTATAGTCAGGGGTTAATGGGAGTCGTCCCCGTTCCCCCAGTATACGTCCAGAACCATGGACCCGGTACTTGTGGTTCGGACTCTCTCCAACCAGCCATAATGTTCTGAGAGTGAAATTATGTCTAAGTCCAGCTTTGGTACATTAGAAGCAACTCTGAAACTTAACCTAAGCGTTTTTCGAAGCTACTTTTTGGCTAACTTCTTATAGGAAGGTCTAGGAGCTCTGAAAATGAACGTGCGCGTCTTTCACTCTTCCCGAGGGACTCAGAAGAATTTTGTGATATTTTTTATTAAAATGGCGTATAAGGGTATATATATAAATATATTTTATGCACTGTACAGTATATGAGCTGGCGATTTCTAAATCTGTGGTTCCGAGAGGGGGTAACCAGGCTCACTAATAAAGGTCAAGCCACTTGGCTGCCAGAATGCCCTGCTTCAGCACAGACCAGAAAGGCATTGTGATAAGCGTATCCCCGGTATAGTCAGGGGTTAATGGGAGTCGTCCCCGTCCCCCCAGTATACGGCCAGAACCATGGACCCGGTACTTGTGGTTCGGACTCTCTCCAACCAGCCATAATGTTGTGAGAGTGAAATTATGTCTAAGTCCAGCTTTGGTACATTAGAAGCAACTCTGAAACTTAACCTAAGCGTTTTTCGAAGCTACTTTTTGGCTAACTTCTTATAGGAAGGTCTAGGAGCTCTGAAAATGAACGTGCGCGTCTTTCACTCTTCCCGAGGGACTCAGAAGAATTTTGTGATATTTTTTATTAAAATGGCGTATAAGGGTATATTTTTAAATATATTTTATGCACTGTACAGTATATGAGCTGGCGATTTCTAAATCTGTGGTTCCGAGAGGGGTTAACCAGGCTCACTAATAAAGGTCAAGCCACTTGGCTGCCAGAATGCCCTGCTTCAGCACAGACCAGAAAGGCATTGTGATAAGCGTATCCCCGGTATAGTCAGGGGTTAATGGGAGTCCCCCCCGTCCCCCCAGTATCCGCCCAGAACCATGGACCCGGTACTTGTGGTTCGGACTCTCTCCAACCAGCCATAATGTTCTGAGAGTGAAATTATGTCTAAGTCCAGCTTTGGTACATTAGAAGCAACTCTGAAACTTAACCTAAGCGTTTTTCGAAGCTACTTTTTGGCTAACTTCTTATAGGAAGGTCTAGGAGCTCTGAAAATGAACGTGCGCGTCTTTCACTCTTCCCGAGGGACTTAGAAGAATTTTGTGATATTTTTTTATTAAAATGGTGTATAAGGGTATATATATAAATATATTTTATGCACTGTATATGAGCTGGCGATTTCTAAGTCTGTGGTTCCGAGAGGGGGTAACCAGGCTCATTAATAAAGGTCAAGCCACTTGGCTGCCAGAATGCCCTGATTCAGCACAGACCAGAAAGGCATTGTGATAAGCGTATCCCCGGTAAAGTCAGGGGTTAATGGGAGTCCCCCCCATCCCCCCAGTATCCGCCCAGAACCATGGACCCGGTACTTGTGGTTCGGACTCTCTCCAACCAGCCATAATGTTCTGAGAGTGAAATTATGTCTAAGTCCAGCTTTGGTACATTAGAAGCAACTCTGAAACTTAACCTAAGCGTTTTTCGAAGCTACTTTTTGGCTAACTTCTTATAGGAAGGTCTAGGAGCTCTGAAAATGAACGTGCGCGTCTTTCACTCTTCCCGAGGGACTCAGAAGAATTTTGTGATATTTTTTATTAAAATGGCGTATAAGGGTATATTTTTAAATATATTTTATGCACTGTACAGTATATGAGCTGGCGATTTCTAAATCTGTGGTTCCGAGAGGGGTTAACCAGGCTCACTAATAAAGGTCAAGCCACTTGGCTGCCAGAATGCCCTGCTTCAGCACAGACCAGAAAGGCATTGTGATAAGCGTATCCCCGGTATAGTCAGGGGTTAATGGGAGTCCCCCCCGTCCCCCCAGTATCCGCCCAGAACCATGGACCCGGTACTTGTGGTTCGGACTCTCTCCAACCAGCCATAATGTTCTGAGAGTGAAATTATGTCTAAGTCCAGCTTTGGTACATTAGAAGCAACTCTGAAACTTAACCTAAGCGTTTTTCGAAGCTACTTTTTGGCTAACTTCTTATAGGAAGGTCTAGGAGCTCTGAAAATGAACGTGCGCGTCTTTCACTCTTCCCGAGGGACTTAGAAGAATTTTGTGATATTTTTTTATTAAAATGGTGTATAAGGGTATATATATAAATATATTTTATGCACTGTATATGAGCTGGCGATTTCTAAGTCTGTGGTTCCGAGAGGGGGTAACCAGGCTTATTAATAAAGGTCAAGCCACTTGGCTGCCAGAATGCCCTGATTCAGCACAGACCAGAAAGGCATTGTGATAAGCGTATCCCCGGTAAAGTCAGGGGTTAATGGGAGTCCCCCCCATCCCCCCAGTATCCGCCCAGAACCATGGACCCGGTACTTGTGGTTCGGACTCTCTCCAACCAGCCATAATGTTCTGAGAGTGAAATTATGTCTAAGTCCAGCTTTGGTACATTAGAAGCAACTCTGAAACTTAACCTAAGCGTTTTTCGAAGCTACTTTTTGGCTAACTTCTTATAGGAAGGTCTAGGAGCTCTGAAAATGAACGTGCGCGTCTTTCACTCTTCCCGAGGGACTCAGAAGAATTTTGTGATATTTTTTGTTAAAATGGCGTATAAGGGTATATTTTTAAATATATTTTATGCACTGTACAGTATATGAGCTGGCGATTTCTAAATCTGTGGTTCCGAGAGGGGTTAACCAGGCTCACTAATAAAGGTCAAGCCACTTGGCTGCCAGAATGCCCTGCTTCAGCACAGACCAGAAAGGCATTGTGATAAGCGTATCCCCGGTATAGTCAGGGGTTAATGGGAGTCCCCCCCGTCCCCCCAGTATCCGCCCAGAACCATGGACCCGGTACTTGTGGTTCGGACTCTCTCCAACCAGCCATAATGTTCTGAGAGTGAAATTATGTCTAAGTCCAGCTTTGGTACATTAGAAGCAACTCTGAAACTTAACCTAAGCGTTTTTCGAAGCTACTTTTTGGCTAACTTCTTATAGGAAGGTCTAGGAGCTCTGAAAATGAACGTGCGCGTCTTTCACTCTTCCCGAGGGACTTAGAAGAATTTTGTGATATTTTTTTATTATAATGGTGTATAAGGGTATATATATAAATATATTTTATGCACTGTATATGAGCTGGCGATTTCTAAGTCTGTGGTTCCGAGAGGGGGTAACCAGGCTCATTAATAAAGGTCAAGCCACTTGGCTGCCAGAATGCCCTGATTCAGCACAGACCAGAAAGGCATTGTGATAAGCGTATCCCCGGTAAAGTCAGGGGTTAATGGGAGTCCCCCCCATCCCCCCAGTATCCGCCCAGAACCATGGACCCGGTACTTGTGGTTCGGACTCTCTCCAACCAGCCATAATGTTCTGAGAGTGAAATTATGTCTAAGTCCAGCTTTGGTACATTAGAAGCAACTCTGAAACTTAACCTAAGCGTTTTTCGAAGCTACTTTTTGGCTAACTTCTTATAGGAAGGTCTAGCAGCTCTGAAAATGAACGTGCGCGTCTTTCACTCTTCCCGAGGGACTTAGAAGAATTTTGTGATATTTTTTATTAAAATGGTGTATAAGGGTATATATATAAATATATTTTATGCACTGTATATGAGCTGGCGATTTCTAAGTCTGTGGTTCCGAGAGGGGGTAACCAGGCTCACTAATAAAGGTCAAGCCACTTGGCTGCCAGAATACCCTGCTTCAGCACAGACCAGAAAGGCATTGTGATAAGCGTATCCCCGGTATAGTCAGGGGTTAATGGGAGTCGTCCCCGTCCCCCCAGTATACGGCCAGAACCATGGACCCGGTACTTGTGGTTCGGACTGTCTCCAACCAGCCATAATGTTGTGAGAGTGAAATTATGTCTAAGTCCAGCTTTGGTACATTAGATGCAACTCTGAAACTTAACCTAAGCGTTTTTCGAAGCTACTTTTTGGCTAACTTCTTATAGGAAGGTCTAGGAGCTCTGAAAATGAACGTGCGCGTCTTTCACTCTTCCCGAGGGACTCAGAAGAATTTTGTGATATTTTTTATTAAAATGGCGTATAAGGGTATATATATAAATATATTTTATGCACTGTACAGTATATGAGCTGGCGATTTCTAAATCTGTGGTTCCGAGAGGGGGTAACCAGGCTCACTAATAAAGGTCAAGCCACTTGGCTGCCAGAATGCCCTGCTTCAGCACAGACCAGAAAGGCATTGTGATAAGCGTATCCCCGGTATAGTCAGGGGTTAATGGGAGTCCCCCCCCGTCCCCCCAGTATCCGCCCAGAACCATGGACCCGGTACTTGTGGTTCGGACTCTCTCCAACCAGCCATAATGTTCTGAGAGTGAAATTATGTCTAAGTCCAGCTTTGGTACATTAGAAGCAACTCTGAAACTTAACCTAAGCGTTTTTCGAAGCTACTTTTTGGCTAACTTCTTATAGGAAGGTCTAGGAGCTCTGAAAATGAACGTGCGCGTCTTTCACTCTTCCCGAGGGACTTAGAAGAATTTTGTGATATTTTTTATTAAAATGGTGTATAAGGGTATATATATAAATATATTTTATGCACTGTATATGAGCTGGCGATTTCTAAGTCTGTGGTTCCGAGAGGGGGTAACCAGGCTCACTAATAAAGGTCAAGCCACTTGGCTGCCAGAATGCCCTGCTTCAGCACAGACCAGAAAGGCATTGTGATAAGCGTATCCCCGGTATAGTCAGGGGTTAATGGGAGTCGTCCCCGTCCCCCCAGTATACGGCCAGAACCATGGACCCGGTACTTGTGGTTCGGACTGTCTCCAACCAGCCATAATGTTGTGAGAGTGAAATTATGTCTAAGTCCAGCTTTGGTACATTAGATGCAACTCTGAAACTTAACCTAAGCGTTTTTCGAAGCTACTTTTTGGCTAACTTCTTATAGGAAGGTCTAGGAGCTCTGAAAATGAACGTGCGCGTCTTTCACTCTTCCCGAGGGACTTAGAAGAATTTTGTGATATTTTTTATTAAAATGGTGTATAAGGGTATATATATATAAATATATTTTATGCACTGTATATGAGCTGGCGATTTCTAAGTCTGTGGTTCCGAGAGGGGGTAACCAGGCTCACTAATAAAGGTCAAGACACTTGGCTGCCAGAATGCCCTGCTTCAGCACAGACCAGAAAGGCATTGTGATAAGCGTATCCCCGGTATAGTCAGGGGTTAATGGGAGTCGTCCCCGTTCCCCCAGTATACGTCCAGAACCATGGACCCGGTACTTGTGGTTCGGACTCTCTCCAACCAGCCATAATGTTCTGAGAGTGAAATTATGTCTAAGTCCAGCTTTGGTACATTAGAAGCAACTCTGAAACTTAACCTAAGCGTTTTTCGAAGCTACTTTTTGGCTAACTTCTTATAGGAAGGTCTAGGAGCTCTGAAAATGAACGTGCGCGTCTTTCACTCTTCCCGAGGGACTTAGAAGAATTTTGTGATATTTTTTTATTAAAATGGTTTATAAGGGTATATATATAAATATATTTTATGCACTGTATATGAGCTGGCGATTTCTAAGTCTGTGGTTCCGAGAGGGGGTAACCAGGCTCACTAATAAAGGTCAAGCCACTTGGCTGCCAGAATGCCCTGATTCAGCACAGACCAGAAAGGCATTGTGATAAGCGTATCCCCGGTAAAGTCAGGGGTTAATGGGAGTCCCCCCCATCCCCCCAGTATCCGCCCAGAACCATGGACCCGGTACTTGTGGTTCGGACTCTCTCCAACCAGCCATAATGTTCTGAGAGTGAAATTATGTCTAAGTCCAGCTTTGGTACATTAGAAGCAACTCTGAAACTTAACCTAAGCGTTTTTCGAAGCTACTTTTTGGCTAACTTCTTATAGGAAGGTCTAGGAGCTCTGAAAATGAACGTGCGCGTCTTTCTCTCTTCCCGAGGGACTTAGAAGAATTTTGTGATATTTTTTATTAAAATGGTGTATAAGGGTATATATATAAATATATTTTATGCACTGTATATGAGCTGGCGATTTCTAAGTCTGTGGTTCCGAGAGGGGGTAACCAGGCTCACTAATAAAGGTCAAGCCACTTGGCTGCCAGAATACCCTGCTTCAGCACAGACCAGAAAGGCATTGTGATAAGCGTATCCCCGGTATAGTCAGGGGTTAATGGGAGTCGTCCCCGTCCCCCCAGTATACGGCCAGAACCATGGACCCGGTACTTGTGGTTCGGACTGTCTCCAACCAGCCATAATGTTGTGAGAGTGAAATTATGTCTAAGTCCAGCTTTTTTACATTAGATGCAACTCTGAAACTTAACCTAAGCGTTTTTCGAAGCTACTTTTTGGCTAACTTCTTATAGGAAGGTCTAGGAGCTCTGAAAATGAACGTGCGCGTCTTTCACTCTTCCCGAGGGACTCAGAAGAATTTTGTGATATTTTTTATTAAAATGGCGTATAAGGGTATATATATAAATATATTTTATGCACTGTACAGTATATGAGCTGGCGATTTCTAAATCTGTGGTTCCGAGAGGGGGTAACCAGGCTCACTAATAAAGGTCAAGCCACTTGGCTGCCAGAATGCCCTGCTTCAGCACAGACCAGAAAGGCATTGTGATAAGCGTATCCCCGGTATAGTCAGGGGTTAATGGGAGTCCCCCCCGTCCCCCCAGTATCCGCCCAGAACCATGGACCCGGTACTTGTGGTTCGGACTCTCTCCAACCAGCCATAATGTTCTGAGAGTGAAATTATGTCTAAGTCCAGCTTTGGTACATTAGAAGCAACTCTGAAACTTAACCTAAACGTTTTTCGAAGCTACTTTTTGGCTAACTTCTTATAGGAAGGTCTAGGAGCTCTGAAAATGAACGTGCGCGTCTTTCACTCTTCCCGAGGGACTTTGAAGAATTTTGTGATATTTTTTATTAAAATGGTGTATAAGGGTATATATATAAATATATTTTATGCACTGTATATGAGCTGGCGATTTCTAAGTCTGTGGTTCCGAGAGGGGGTAACCAGGCTCACTAATAAAGGTCAAGCCACTTGGCTGCCAGAATGCCCTGCTTCAGCACAGACCAGAAAGGCATTGTGATAAGCGTATCCCCGGTATAGTCAGGGGTTAATGGGAGTCGTCCCCGTCCCCCCAGTATACGGCCAGAACCATGGACCCGGTACTTGTGGTTCGGACTGTCTCCAACCAGCCATAATGTTGTGAGAGTGAAATTATGTCTAAGTCCAGCTTTGGTACATTAGAAGCAACTCTGAAACTTAACCTAAGCGTTTTTCGAAGCTACTTTTTGGCTAACTTCTTATAAGAAGGTCTAGGAGCTCTCAAAATGAACGTGCGCGTCTTTCACTGTTCCCGAGGGACTTAGAAGAATGTTGTGATATTTTTTATTAAAATGGTGTATAAGGGTATATATATAAATATATTTTATGCACTGTATATGAGCTGGCGATTTCTAAGTCTGTGGTTCCGAGAGGGGGTAACCAGGATCACTAATAAAGGTCAAGCCACTTGGCTGCCAGAATGCCCTGATTCAGCACAGACCAGAAAGGCATTGTGATAAGCGTATCCCCGGTATAGTCAGGGGTTAATGGGAGTCGTCCCCGTCCCCCCAGTATACGCCCAGAACCATGGACCCGGTACTTGTGGTTCGGACTGTCTCCAACCAGCCATAAAGTTGTGAGAGTGAAATTATGTCTAAGTCCAGCTTTGGTACATTAGAAGCAACTCTGAAACTTAACCTAAGCGTTTTTCGAAGCTACTTTTTGGCTAACTTCTTATAGGAAGGTCTAGGAGCTCTGAAAATGAACGTGCGCGTCTTTCACTCTTCCCGAGGGACTTAGAAGAATTTTGTGATATTTTTTATTAAAATGGTGTATAAGGGTATATATAAAAATATATTTTATGCACTGTATATGAGCTGGCGATTTCTAAGTCTGTGGTTCCGAGAGGGGGTAACCAGGCTCACTAATAAAGGTCAAGCCACTTGGCTGCCAGAATGCCCTGCTTCAGCACAGACCAGAAAGGCATTGTGATAAGCGTATCCCCGGTATAGTCAGGGGTTAATGGGAGTCATCCCCGTCCCCCCAGTATACGGCCAGAACCATGGACCCGATACTTGTGGTTCGGACTGTCTCCAACCAGCCATAATGTTGTGAGAGTGAAATTATGTCTAAGTCCAGCTTTGGTACATTAGAAGCAACTCTGAAACTTAACCTAAGCGTTTTTCGAAGCTACTTTTTGGCTAACTTCTAGGAGCTCTGAAAATGAACGTGCGCGTCTTTCACTCTTCCCGAGGGACTTAGAAGAATTTTGTGATATTTTTTATTAAAATGGTGTATAAGGGTATATATATATAAATATATTTTATGCACTGTATATGAGCTGGCGATTTCTAAGTCTGTGGTTCGGAGAGGGGGTAACCAGGCTCACTAATAAAGGTCAAGCCACTTGGCTGCCAGAATGCCCTGCTTCAGCACAGACCAGAAAGGCATTGTGATAAGCGTATCCCCGGTATAGTCAGGGGTTAATGGGAGTCGTCCCCGTCCCCCCAGTATACGGCCAGAACCATGGACCCGGTACTTGTGGTTCGGACTGTCTCCAACCAGCCATAATGTTGTGAGAGTGAAATTATGTCTAAGTCCAGCTTTGGTACATTAGATGCAACTCTGAAACTTAACCTAAGCGTTTTTCGAAGCTACTTTTTGGCTAACTTCTTATAGGAAGGTCTAGGAGCTCTGAAAATGAACGTGCGCGTTTTTCACTCTTCCCGAGGGACTTAGAAGAATTTTGTGATATTTTTTATTAAAATGGTGTATAAGGGTATATATATAAATATATTTTATGCACTGTATATGAGCTGGCGATTTCTAAGTCTGTGGTTCCGAGAGGGGGTAACCAGGCTCACTAATAAAGGTCAAGCCACTTGGCTGCCAGAATTCCCTGCTTCAGCACAGACCAGAAAGGCATTGTGATAAGCGTATCCCCGGTATAGTCAGGGGTTAATGGGAGTCGTCCCCGTCCCCCCAGTATACGGCCAGAACCATGGACCCGGTACTTGTGGTTCGGACTGTCTCCAACCAGCCATAATGTTGTGAGAGTGAAATTATGTCTAAGTCCAGCTTTGGTACATTAGATGCAACTCTGAAACTTAACCTAAGCGTTTTTCGAAGCTACTTTTTGGCTAACTTCTTATAGGAAGGTCTTGGAGCTCTGAAAATGAACGTGCGCGTCTTTCACTCTTCCCGAGGGACTTAGAAGAATTTTGTGATATTTTTTTATTAAAATGGTGTATAAGGGTATATATATATAAATATATTTTATGCACTGTATATGAGCTGGCGATTTCTAAGTCTGTGGTTCCGAGAGGGGGTAACCAGGCTCACTAATAAAGGTCAAGCCACTTGGCTGCCAGAATGCCCTGCTTCAGCACAGACCAGAAAGGCATTGTGATAAGCGTATCCCCGGTATAGTCAGGGGTTAATGGGAGTCGTCCCCGTCCCCCCAGTATACGGCCAGAACCATGGACCCGGTACTTGTGGTTCGGACTCTCTCCAACCAGCCATAATGTACTGAGAGTGAAATTATGTCTAAGTCCAGCTTTGGTACATTAGAAGCAACTCTGAAACTTAACCTAAGCGTTTTTCGAAGCTACTTTTTGGCTAACTTCTTATAGGAAGGTCTAGGAGCTCTGAAAATGAACGTGCGCGTCTTTCACTCTTCCCGAGGGACTTAGAAGAATTTTGAGATATTTTTTATTAAAATGGTGTATAAGGGTATATATATAAATATATTTTATGCACTGTATATGAGCTGGCGATTTCTAAGTCTGTGGTTCCGAGAGGGGGTAACCAGGCTCACTAATAAAGGTCAAGCCACTTGGCTGCCAGAATGCCCTGCTTCAGCACAGACCAGAAAGGCATTGTGATAAGCGTATCCCCGGTATAGTCAGGGGTTAATGGGAGTCGTCCCCGTTCCCCCAGTATACGTCCAGAACCATGGACCCGGTACTTGTGGTTCGGACTCTCTCCAACCAGCCATAATGTTCTGAGAGTGAAATTATGTCTAAGTCCAGCTTTGGTACATTAGAAGCAACTCTGAAACTTAACCTAAGCGTTTTTCGAAGCTACTTTTTGGCTAACTTCTTATAGGAAGGTCTAGGAGCTCTGAAAATGAACGTGCGCGTCTTTCACTCTTCCCGAGGGACTTAGAAGAATTTTGTGATATTTTTTTATTAAAATGGTGTATAAGGGTATATATATAAATATATTTTATGCACTGTATATGAGCTGGCGATTTCTAAGTCTGTGGTTCCGAGAGGGGGTAACCAGGCTCACTAATAAAGGTCAAGCCACTTGGCTGCCAGAATGCCCTGATTCAGCACAGACCAGAAAGGCATTGTGATAAGCGTATCCCCGGTAAAGTCAGGGGTTAATGGGAGTCCCCCCCATCCCCCCAGTATCCGCCCAGAACCATGGACCCGGTACTTGTGGTTCGGACTCTCTCCAACCAGCCATAATGTTCTGAGAGTGAAATTATGTCTAAGTCCAGCTTTGGTACATTAGAAGCAACTCTGAAACTTAACCTAAGCGTTTTTCGAAGCTACTTTTTGGCTAACTTCTTATAGGAAGGTCTAGGAGCTCTGAAAATGAACGTGCGCGTCTTTCACTCTTCCCGAGGGACTTAGAAGAATTTTGTGATATTTTTTATTAAAATGGCGTATAAGGGTATATATAAATATATTTTATGCACTGTACAGTATATGAGCTGGCGATTTCTAAATCTGTGGTTCCGAGAGGGGGTAACCAGGCTCACTAATAAAGGTCAAGCCACTTGGCTGCCAGAATGCCCTGCTTCAGCACAGACCAGAAAGGCATTGTGATAAGCGTATCCCCGGTATAGTCAGGGGTTAATGGGAGTCCCCCCCGTCCCCCCAGTATCCGCCCAGAACCATGGACCCGGTACTTGTGGTTCGGACTGTCTCCAACCAGCCATAATGTTGTGAGAGTGAAATTATGTCTAAGTCCAGCTTTGGTACATTAGATGCAACTCTGAAACTTAACCTAAGCGTTTTTCGAAGCTACTTTTTGGCTAACTTCTTATAGGAAGTTCTTGGAGCTCTGAAAATGAACGTGCGCGTCTTTCACTCTTCCCGAGGGACTTAGAAGAATTTTGTGATATTTTTTTATTAAAATGGTGTATAAGGGTATATATATATAAATATATTTTATGCACTGTATATGAGCTGGCGATTTCTAAGTCTGTGGTTCCGAGAGGGGGTAACCAGGCTCACTAATAAAGGTCAAGCCACTTGGCTGCCAGAATGCCCTGCTTCAGCACAGACCAGAATGGCATTGTGATAAGCGTATCCCCGGTATAGTCAGGGGTTAATGGGAGTCGTCCCCGTCCCCCCAGTATACGGCCAGAACCATGGACCCGGTACTTGTGGTTCGGACTCTCTCCAACCAGCCATAATGTACTGAGAGTGAAATTATGTCTAAGTCCAGCTTTGGTACATTAGAAGCAACTCTGAAACTTAACCTAAGCGTTTTTCGAAGCTACTTTTTGGCTAACTTCTTATAGGAAGGTCTAGGAGCTCTGAAAATGAACGTGCGCGTCTTTCACTCTTCCCGAGGGACTTAGAAGAATTTTGAGATATTTTTTATTAAAATGGTGTATAAGGGTATATATATAAATATATTTTATGCACTGTATATGAGCTGGCGATTTCTAAGTCTGTGGTTCCGAGAGGGGGTAACCAGGCTCACTAATAAAGGTCAAGCCACTTGGCTGCCAGAATGCCCTGCTTCAGCACAGACCAGAAAGGCATTGTGATAAGCGTATCCCCGGTATAGTCAGGGGTTAATGGGAGTCGTCCCCGTTCCCCCAGTATACGTCCAGAACCATGGACCCGGTACTTGTGGTTCGGACTCTCTCCAACCAGCCATAATGTTCTGAGAGTGAAATTATGTCTAAGTCCAGCTTTGGTACATTAGAAGCAACTCTGAAACTTAACCTAAGCGTTTTTCGAAGCTACTTTTTGGCTAACTTCTTATAGGAAGGTCTAGGAGCTCTGAAAATGAACGTGCGCGTCTTTCACTCTTCCCGAGGGACTTAGAAGAATTTTGTGATATTTTTTTATTAAAATGGTGTATAAGGGTATATATATAAATATATTTTATGCACTGTATATGAGCTGGCGATTTCTAAGTCTGTGGTTCCGAGAGGGGGTAACCAGGCTCACTAATAAAGGTCAAGCCACTTGGCTGCCAGAATGCCCTGATTCAGCACAGACCAGAAAGGCATTGTGATAAGCGTATCCCCGGTAAAGTCAGGGGTTAATGGGAGTCCCCCCCATCCCCCCAGTATCCGCCCAGAACCATGGACCCGGTACTTGTGGTTCGGACTCTCTCCAACCAGCCATAATGTTCTGAGAGTGAAATTATGTCTAAGTCCAGCTTTGGTACATTAGAAGCAACTCTGAAACTTAACCTAAGCGTTTTTCGAAGATACTTTTTGGCTAACTTCTTATAGGAAGGTCTAGGAGCTCTGAAAATGAACGTGCGCGTCTTTCACTCTTCCCGAGGGACTTAGAAGAATTTTGTGATATTTTTTATTAAAATGGCGTATAAGGGTATATATAAATATATTTTATGCACTGTACAGTATATGAGCTGGCGATTTCTAAATCTGTGGTTCCGAGAGGGGGTAACCAGGCTCACTAATAAAGGTCAAGCCACTTGGCTGCCAGAATGCCCTGCTTCAGCACAGACCAGAAAGGCATTGTGATAAGCGTATCCCCGGTATAGTCAGGGGTTAATGGGAGTCCCCCCCGTCCCCCCAGTATCCGCCCAGAACCATGGACCCGGTACTTGTGGTTCGGACTCTCTCCAACCAGCCATAATGTTCTGAGAGTGAAATTATGTCTAAGTCCAGCTTTGGTACATTAGATGCAACTCTGAAACTTAACCTAAGCGTTTTTCGAAGCTACTTTTTGGCTAACTTCTTATAAGAAGGTCTAGGAGCTCTGAAAATGAACGTGCGCGTCTTTCACTCTTCCCGAGGGACTTAGAAGAATTTTGTGATATTTTTTATTAAAATGGCGTATAAGGGTATATATAAATATATTTTATGCACTGTACAGTATATGAGCTGGCGATTTCTAAATCTGTGGTTCCGAGAGGGGGTAACCAGGCTCACTAATAAAGGTCAAGCCACTTGGCTGCCAGAATGCCCTGCTTCAGCACAGACCAGAAAGGCATTGTGATAAGCGTATCCCCGGTATAGTCAGGGGTTAATGGGAGTCCCCCCCGTCCCCCCAGTATCCGCCCAGAACCATGGACCCGGTACTTGTGGTTCGGACTCTCTCCAACCAGCCATAATGTTCTGAGAGTGAAATTATGTCTAAGTCCAGCTTTGGTACATTAGATGCAACTCTGAAACTTAACCTAAGCGTTTTTCGAAGCTACTTTTTGGCTAACTTCTTATAAGAAGGTCTAGGAGCTCTCAAAATGAACGTGCGCGTCTTTCACTCTTCCCGAGGGACTTAGAAGAATGTTGTGATATTTTTTATTAAAATGGTGTATAAGGGTATATATATAAATATATTTTATGCACTGTATATGAGCTGGCGATTTCTAAGTCTGTGGTTCCGAGAGGGGGTAACCAGGATCACTAATAAAGGTCAAGCCACTTGGCTGCCAGAATGCCCTGCTTCAGCACAGACCAGAAAGGCATTGTGATAAGCGTATCCCCGGTATAGTCAGGGGTTAATGGGAGTCCCCCCCGTCCCCCCAGTATCCGCCCAGAACCATGGACCCGGTACTTGTGGTTCGGACTCTCTCCAACCAGCCATAATGTTCTGAGAGTGAAATTATGTCTAAGTCCAGCTTTGGTACATTAGATGCAACTCTGAAACTTAACCTAAGCGTTTTTCGAAGCTACTTTTTGGCTAACTTCTTATAAGAAGGTCTAGGAGCTCTCAAAATGAACGTGCGCGTCTTTCACTCTTCCCGAGGGACTTAGAAGAATGTTGTGATATTTTTTATTAAAATGGTGTATAAGGGTATATATATAAATATATTTTATGCACTGTATATGAGCTGGCGATTTCTAAGTCTGTGGTTCCGAGAGGGGGTAACCAGGATCACTAATAAAGGTCAAGCCACTTGGCTGCCAGAATGCCCTGATTCAGCACAGACCAGAAAGGCATTGTGATAAGCGTATCCCCGGTATAGTCAGGGGTTAATGGGAGTCGTCCCCGTCCCCCCAGTATACGCCCAGAACCATGGACCCGGTACTTGTGGTTCGGACTGTCTCCAACCAGCCATAAAGTTGTGAGAGTGAAATTATGTCTAAGTCCAGCTTTGGTACATTAGAAGCAACTCTGAAACTTAACCTAAGCGTTTTTCGAAGCTACTTTTTGGCTAACTTCTAGGAGCTCTGAAAATGAACGTGCGCGTCTTTCACTCTTCCCGAGGGACTTAGAAGAATTTTGTGATATTTTTTATTAAAATGGTGTATAAGGGTATATATATATATATATTTTATGCACTGTATATGAGCTGGCGATTTCTAAGTCTGTGGTTCCGAGAGGGGGTAACCAGGCTCACTAATAAAGGTCAAGCCACTTGGCTGCCAGAATGCCCTGCTTCAGCACAGACCAGAAAGGCATTGTGATAAGCGTATCCCCGGTATAGTCAGGGGTTAATGGGAGTCGTCCCCGTCCCCCCAGTATACGCCCAGAACCATAGACCCGGTACTTGTGGTTCGGACTGTCTCCAACCAGCCATAATGTTGTGAGAGTGAAATTATGTCTAAGTCCAGCTTTGGTACATTAGAAGCAACTCTGAAATTTAACCTAAGCGTTTTTCGAAGCTACTTTTTGGCTAACTTCTTATAGGAAGGTCTAGCAGCTCTGAAAATGAACGTGCACGTCTTTCACTCTTCCCGAGGGACTTAGAAGAATTTTGTGATATTTTTTATTAAAATGGCGTATAAGGGTATATATATAAATATATTTTATGCACTGTATATGAGCTGGCGATTTCTAAGTCTGTGGTTCCGAGAGGGGGTAACCAGGCTCACTAATAAAGGTCAAGCCACTTGGCTGCCAGAATGCCCTGATTCAGCACAGACCAGAAAGGCATTGTGATAAGCGTATCCCCGGTATAGTCAGGGGTTAATGGGAGTCCCCCCCGTCCCCCCAGTATCCGCCCAGAACCATGGACCCGGTACTTGTGGTTCGGACTCTCTCCAACCAGCCATAATGTTCTGAGAGTGAAATTATGTCTAAGTCCAGCTTTGGTACATTAGATGCAACTCTGAAACTTAACCTAAGCGTTTTTCGAAGCTACTTTTTGGCTAACTTCTTATAAGAAGGTCTAGGAGCTCTCAAAATGAACGTGCGCGTCTTTCACTCTTCCCGAGGGACTTAGAAGAATGTTGTGATATTTTTTATTAAAATGGTGTATAAGGGTATATATATAAATATATTTTATGCACTGTATATGAGCTGGCGATTTCTAAGTCTGTGGTTCCGAGAGGGGGTAACCAGGATCACTAATAAAGGTCAAGCCACTTGGCTGCCAGAATGCCCTGATTCAGCACAGACCAGAAAGGCATTGTGATAAGCGTATCCCCGGTATAGTCAGGGGTTAATGGGAGTCGTCCCCGTCCCCCCAGTATACGCCCAGAACCATGGACCCGGTACTTGTGGTTCGGACTGTCTCCAACCAGCCATAAAGTTGTGAGAGTGAAATTATGTCTAAGTCCAGCTTTGGTACATTAGAAGCAACTCTGAAACTTAACCTAAGCGTTTTTCGAAGCTACTTTTTGGCTAACTTCTTATAGGAAGGTCTAGGAGCTCTGAAAATGAACGTGCGCGTCTTTCACTCTTCCCGAGGGACTTAGAAGAATTTTGTGATATTTTTTATTAAAATGGTGTATAAGGGTATATATATAAATATATTTTATGCACTGTATATGAGCTGGCGATTTCTAAGTCTGTGGTTCCGAGAGGGGGTAACCAGGCTCACTAATAAAGGTCAAGCCACTTGGCTGCCAGAATGCCCTGCTTCAGCACAGACCAGAAAGGCATTGTGATAAGCGTATCCCCGGTATAGTCAGGGGTTAATGGGAGTCATCCCCGTCCCCCCAGTATACGGCCAGAACCATGGACCCGATACTTGTGGTTCGGACTGTCTCCAACCAGCCATAATGTTGTGAGAGTGAAATTATGTCTAAGTCCAGCTTTGGTACATTAGATGCAACTCTGAAACTTAACCTAAGCGTTTTTCGAAGCTACTTTTTGGCTAACTTCTAGGAGCTCTGAAAATGAACGTGCGCGTCTTTCACTCTTCCCGAGGGACTTAGAAGAATTTTGTGATATTTTTTATTAAAATGGTGTATAAGGGTATATATATATAAATATATTTTATGCACTGTATATGAGCTGGCGATTTCTAAGTCTGTGGTTCCGAGAGGGGGTAACCAGGCTCACTAATAAAGGTCAAGCCACTTGGCTGCCAGAATGCCCTGCTTCAGCACAGACCAGAAAGGCATTGTGATAAGCGTATCCCCGGTATAGTCAGGGGTTAGTGGGAGTCGTCCCCGTCCCCCCAGTATACGGCCAGAACCATGGACCCGGTACTTGTGGTTCGGACTGTCTCCAACCAGCCATAATGTTGTGAGAGTGAAATTATGTCTAAGTCCAGCTTTGGTACATTAGATGCAACTCTGAAACTTAACCTAAGCGTTTTTCGAAGCTACTTTTTGGCTAACTTCTTATAGGAAGGTCTAGGAGCTCTGAAAATGAACGTGCGCGTTTTTCACTCTTCCCGAGGGACTTAGAAGAATTTTGTGATATTTTTTATTAAAATGGTGTATAAGGGTATATATATAAATATATTTTATGCACTGTATATGAGCTGGCGATTTCTAAGTCTGTGGTTCCGAGAGGGGGTAACCAGGCTCACTAATAAAGGTCAAGCCACTTGGCTGCCAGAATGCCCTGCTTCAGCACAGACCAGAAAGGCATTGTGATAAGCGTATCCCCGGTATAGTCAGGGGTTAATGGGAGTCGTCCCCGTCCCCCCAGTATACGCCCAGAACCATGGACCCGGTACTTGTGGTTCGGACTGTCTCCAACCAGCCATAATGTTGTGAGAGTGAAATTATGTCTAAGTCCAGCTTTGGTACATTAGAAGCAACTCTGAAATTTAACCTAAGCGTTTTTCGAAGCTACTTTTTGGCTAACTTCTTATAGGAAGGTCTAGCAGCTCTGAAAATGAACGTGCACGTCTTTCACTCTTCCCGAGGGACTTAGAAGAATTTTGTGATATTTTTTATTAAAATGGCGTATAAGGGTATATATATAAATATATTTTATGCACTGTATATGAGCTGGCGATTTCTAAGTCTGTGGTTCCGAGAGGGGGTAACCAGGCTCACTAATAAAGGTCAAGCCACTTGGCTGCCAGAATGCCCTGCTTCAGCACAGACCAGAAAGGCATTGTGATAAGCGTATCCCCGGTATAGTCAGGGGTTAATGGGAGTCGTCCCCGTCCCCCCAGTATACGCCCAGAACCATGGACCCGGTACTTGTGGATCGGACTGTCTCCAAC
The DNA here is from genome assembly GCF_040206685.1 of Ascaphus truei. Taxonomy (NCBI): domain Eukaryota; kingdom Metazoa; phylum Chordata; class Amphibia; order Anura; family Ascaphidae; genus Ascaphus; species Ascaphus truei. Next base: position 280,753,353 of record NC_134483.1, read on the forward strand.
CAGCCATAAAGTTGTGAGAATGAAATTATGTCTAAGTCCAGCTTTGGTACATTAGAAGCAACTCTGAAACTTAACCTAAGCGTTTTTCGAAGCTACTTTTTGGCTAACTTCTTATAGGAAGGTCTAGGAGCTCTGAAAATGAACGTGCGCGTCTTTCACTCTTCCCGAGGGACTCAGAAGAATTTTGTGATATTTTTTATTAAAATGGCGTATAAGGGTATATATATAAATATATTTTATGCACTGTACAGTATATGAGCTGGCGATTTCTAAATCTGTGGTTCCGAGAGGGGGTAACCAGGCTCACTAATAAAGGTCAAGCCACTTGGCTGCCAGAATGCCCTGCTTCAGCACAGACCAGAAAGGCATTGTGATAAGCGTATCCCCGGTATAGTCAGGGGTTAATGGGAGTCCCCCCCGTCCCCCCAGTATCCGCCCAGAACCATGGACCCGGTACTTGTGGTTCGGACTCTCTCCAACCAGCCATAATGTTCTGAGAGTGAAATTATGTCTAAGTCCAGCTTTGGTACATTAGATGCAACTCTGAAACTTAACCTAAGCGTTTTTCGAAGCTACTTTTTGGCTAACTTCTTATAAGAAGGTCTAGGAGCTCTCAAAATGAACGTGCGCGTCTTTCACTCTTCCCGAGGGACTTAGAAGAATGTTGTGATATTTTTTATTAAAATGGTGTATAAGGGTATATATATAAATATATTTTATGCACTGTATATGAGCTGGCGATTTCTAAGTCTGTGGTTCCGAGAGGGGGTAACCAGGATCACTAATAAAGGTCAAGCCACTTGGCTGCCAGAATGCCCTGATTCAGCACAGACCAGAAAGGCATTGTGATAAGCGTATCCCCGGTATAGTCAGGGGTTAATGGGAGTCGTCCCCGTCCCCCCAGTATACGCCCAGAACCATGGACCCGGTACTTGTGGTTCGGACTGTCTCCAACCAGCCATAAAGTTGTGAGTGAAATTATGTCTAAGTCCAGCTTTGGTACATTAGAAGCAACTCTGAAACTTAACCTAAGCGTTTTTCGAAGCTACTTTTTGGCTAACTTCTTATAGGAAGGTCTAGGAGCTCTGAAAATGAACGTGCGCGTCTTTCACTCTTCCCGAGGGACTTAGAAGAATTTTGTGATATTTTTTATTAAAATGGTGTATAAGGGTATATATATAAATATATTTTATGCACTGTATATGAGCTGGCGATTTCTAAGTCTGTGGTTCCGAGAGGGGGTAACCAGGCTCACTAATAAAGGTCAAGCCACTTGGCTGCCAGAATGCCCTGCTTCAGCACAGACCAGAAAGGCATTGTGATAAGCGTATCCCCGGTATAGTCAGGGGTTAGTGGGAGTCGTCCCCGTCCCCCCAGTATACGGCCAGAACCATGGACCCGGTACTTGTGGTTCGGACTGTCTCCAACCAGCCATAATGTTGTGAGAGTGAAATTATGTCTAAGTCCAGCTTTGGTACATTAGATGCAACTCTGAAACTTAACCTAAGCGTTTTTCGAAGCTACTTTTTGGCTAACTTCTTATAGGAAGGTCTAGGAGCTCTGAAAATGAACGTGCGCGTTTTTCACTCTTCCCGAGGGACTTAGAAGAATTTTGTGATATTTTTTATTAAAATGGTGTATAAGGGTATATATATAAATATATTTTATGCACTGTATATGAGCTGGCGATTTCTAAGTCTGTGGTTCCGAGAGGGGGTAACCAGGCTCACTAATAAAGGTCAAGCCACTTGGCTGCCAGAATGCCCTGCTTCAGCACAGACCAGAAAGGCATTGTGATAAGCGTATCCCCGGTATAGTCAGGGGTTAATGGGAGTCGTCCCCGTCCCCCCAGTATACGCCCAGAACCATGGACCCGGTACTTGTGGTTCGGACTGTCTCCAACCAGCCATAATGTTGTGAGAGTGAAATTATGTCTAAGTCCAGCTTTGGTACATTAGAAGCAACTCTGAAATTTAACCTAAGCGTTTTTCGAAGCTACTTTTTGGCTAACTTCTTATAGGAAGGTCTAGCAGCTCTGAAAATGAACGTGCACGTCTTTCACTCTTCCCGAGGGACTTAGAAGAATTTTGTGATATTTTTTATTAAAATGGCGTATAAGGGTATATATATAAATATATTTTATGCACTGTATATGAGCTGGCGATTTCTAAGTCTGTGGTTCCGAGAGGGGGTAACCAGGCTCACTAATAAAGGTCAAGCCACTTGGCTGCCAGAATGCCCTGATTCAGCACAGACCAGAAAGGCATTGTGATAAGCGTATCCCCGGTATAGTCAGGGGTTAATGGGAGTCGTCCCCGTCCCCCCAGTATACGCCCAGAACCATGGACCCGGTACTTGTGGATCGGACTGTCTCCAACCAGCCATAAAGTTGTGAGAATGAAATTATGTCTAAGTCCAGCTTTGGTACATTAGAAGCAACTCTGAAATTTAACCTAAGCGTTTTTCGAAGCTACTTTTTGGCTAACTTCTTATAGGAAGGTCTAGCAGCTCTGAAAATGAACGTGCACGTCTTTCACTCTTCCCGAGGGACTTAGAAGAATTTTGTGATATTTTTTATTAAAATGGCGTATAAGGGTATATATATAAATATATTTTATGCACTGTATATGAGCTGGCGATTTCTAAGTCTGTGGTTCCGAGAGGGGGTAACCAGGCTCACTAATAAAGGTCAAGCCACTTGGCTGCCAGAATGCCCTGATTCAGCACAGACCAGAAAGGCATTGTGATAAGCGTATCCCCGGTATAGTCAGGGGTTAATGGGAGTCGTCCCCGTCCCCCCAGTATACGCCCAGAACCATGGACCCGGTACTTGTGGATCGGACTGTCTCCAACCAGCCATAAAGTTGTGAGAATGAAATTATGTCTAAGTCCAGCTTTGGTACATTAGAAGCAACTCTGAAACTTAACCTAAGCGTTTTTCGAAGCTACTTTTTGGCTAACTTCTTATAGGAAGGTCTAGGAGCTCTGAAAATGAACGTGCGCGTCTTTCACTCTTCCCGAGGGACTTAGAAGAATTTTGTGATATTTTTTATTAAAATGGTGTATAAGGGTATATATATAAATATATTTTATGCACTGTATATGAGCTGGCGATTTCTAAGTCTGTGGTTCCGAGAGGGGGTAACCAGGCTCACTAATAAAGGTCAAGCCACTTGGCTGTCAGAATGCCCTGCTTCAGCACAGACCAGAAAGGCATTGTGATAAGCGTATCCCCGGTATAGTCAGGGGTTAATGGGAGTCGTCCCCGTCCCCCCAGTATACGCCCAGAACCATGGACCCGGTACTTGTGGTTCGGACTGTCTCCAACCAGCCATAATGTTGTGAGAGTGAAATTATGTCTAAGTCCAGCTTTGGTACATTAGAAGCAACTCTGAAATTTAACCTAAGCGTTTTTCGAAGCTACTTTTTGGCTAACTTCTTATAGGAAGGTCTAGCAGCTCTGAAAATGAACGTGCACGTCTTTCACTCTTCCCGAGGGACTTAGAAGAATTTTGTGATATTTTTTATTAAAATGGCGTATAAGGGTATATATATAAATATATTTTATGCACTGTATATGAGCTGGCGATTTCTAAGTCTGTGGTTCCGAGAGGGGGTAACCAGGCTCACTAATAAAGGTCAAGCCACTTGGCTGCCAGAATGCCCTGATTCAGCACAGACCAGAAAGGCATTGTGATAAGCGTATCCCCGGTATAGTCAGGGGTTAATGGGAGTCGTCCCCGTCCCCCCAGTATACGCCCAGAACCATGGACCCGGTACTTGTGGATCGGACTGTCTCCAACCAGCCATAAAGTTGTGAGAATGAAATTATGTCTAAGTCCAGCTTTGGTACATTAGAAGCAACTCTGAAACTTAACCTAAGCGTTTTTCGAAGCTACTTTTTGGCTAACTTCTTATAGGAAGGTCTAGGAGCTCTGAAAATGAACGTGCGCGTCTTTCACTCTTCCCGAGGGACTTAGAAGAATTTTGTGATATTTTTTATTAAAATGGTGTATAAGGGTATATATATAAATATATTTTATGCACTGTATATGAGCTGGCGATTTCTAAGTCTGTGGTTCCGAGAGGGGGTAACCAGGCTCACTAATAAAGGTCAAGCCACTTGGCTGTCAGAATGCCCTGCTTCAGCACAGACCAGAAAGGCATTGTGATAAGCATATCCCCGGTATAGTCAGGGGTTAATGGGAGTCGTCCCCGTTCCCCCAGTATACGTCCAGAACCATGGACCCGGTACTTGTGGTTCGGACTCTCTCCAACCAGCCATAATGTTCTGAGAGTGAAATTATGTCTAAGTTCTGCTTTGGTACATTAGATGCAACTCTGAAACTTAACCTAAGCGTTTTTCGAAGCTACTTTTTGGCTAACTTCTTATAAGAAGGTCTACTGTAGGAGCTCTCAAAATGAACGTGCGCGTCTTTCACTCTTCCCGAGGGACTTAGAAGAATTTTGTGATATTTTTTATTAAAATGGTGTATAAGGGTATATATATAAATATATTTTATGCACTGTATATGAGCTGGCGATTTCTAAGTCTGTGGTTCCGAGAGGGGGTAACCAGGCTCACTAATAAAGGTCAAGCCACTTGGCTGCCAGAATACCCTGCTTCAGCACAGACCAGAAAGGCATTGTGATAAGCGTATCCCCGGTATAGTCAGGGGTTAATGGGAGTCATCCCCGTCCCCCCAGTATACGGCCAGAACCATGGACCCGGTACTTGTGGTTCGGACTGTCTCCAACCAGCCATAATGTTGTGAGAGTGAAATTATGTCTAAGTCCAGCTTTGGTACATTAGATGCAACTCTGAAACTTAACCTAAGCGTTTTTCGAAGCTACTTTTTGGCTAACTTCTTATAGGAAGGTCTAGGAGCTCTGAAAATGAACGTGCGCGTCTTTCACTCTTCCCGAGGGACTCAGAAGAATTTTGTGATATTTTTTATTAAAATGGCGTATAAGGGTATATATATAAATATATTTTATGCACTGTACAGTATATGAGCTGGCGATTTCTAAATCTGTGGTTCCGAGAGGGGGTAACCAGGCTCACTAATAAAGGTCAAGCCACTTGGCTGCCAGAATGCCCTGCTTCAGCACAGACCAGAAAGGCATTGTGATAAGCGTATCCCCGGTATAGTCAGGGGTTAATGGGAGTCCCCCCCGTCCCCCCAGTATCCGCCCAGAACCATGGACCCGGTACTTGTGGTTCGGACTCTCTCCAACTAGCCATAATGTTCTGAGAGTGAAATTATGTCTAAGTCCAGCTTTGGTACATTAGAAGCAACTCTGAAACTTAACCTAAGCGTTTTTCGAAGCTACTTTTTGGCTAACTTCTTATAGGAAGGTCTAGGAGCTCTGAAAATGAACGTGCGCGTCTTTCACTCTTCCCGAGGGACTTAGAAGAATTTTGTGATATTTTTTATTAAAATGGCGTATAAGGGTATATATATAAATATATTTTATGCACTGTATATGAGCTGGCGATTTCTAAGTCTGTGGTTCCGAGAGGGGGTAACCAGGCTCACTAATAAAGGTCAAGCCACTTGGCTGCCAGAATGCCCTGCTTCAGCACAGACCAGAAAGGCATTGTGATAAGCGTATCCCCGGTATAGTCAGGGGTTAATGGGAGTCGTCCCCGTCCCCCCAGTATACGCCCAGAACCATGGACCCGGTACTTGTGGTTCGGACTGTCTCCAACCAGCCATAATGTTGTGAGAGTGAAATTATGTCTAAGTCCAGCTTTGGTACATTAGAAGCAACTCTGAAATTTAACCTAAGCGTTTTTCGAAGCTACTTTTTGGCTAACTTCTTATAGGAAGGTCTAGCAGCTCTGAAAATGAACGTGCACGTCTTTCACTCTTCCCGAGGGACTTAGAAGAATTTTGTGATATTTTTTATTAAAATGGCGTATAAGGGTATATATATAAATATATTTTATGCACTGTATATGAGCTGGCGATTTCTAAGTCTGTGGTTCCGAGAGGGGGTAACCAGGCTCACTAATAAAGGTCAAGCCACTTGGCTGCCAGAATGCCCTGATTCAGCACAGACCAGAAAGGCATTGTGATAAGCGTATCCCCGGTATAGTCAGGGGTTAATGGGAGTCCCCCCCGTCCCCCCAGTATCCGCCCAGAACCATGGACCCGGTACTTGTGGTTCGGACTCTCTCCAACCAGCCATAATGTTCTGAGAGTGAAATTATGTCTAAGTCCAGCTTTGGTACATTAGATGCAACTCTGAAACTTAACCTAAGCGTTTTTCGAAGCTACTTTTTGGCTAACTTCTTATAAGAAGATCTAGGAGCTCTCAAAATGAACGTGCGCGTCTTTCACTCTTCCCGAGGGACTTAGAAGAATGTTGTGATATTTTTTATTAAAATGGTGTATAAGGGTATATATATAAATATATTTTATGCACTGTATATGAGCTGGCGATTTCTAAGTCTGTGGTTCCGAGAGGGGGTAACCAGGATCACTAATAAAGGTCAAGCCACTTGGCTGCCAGAATGCCCTGATTCAGCACAGACCAGAAAGGCATTGTGATAAGCGTATCCCCGGTATAGTCAGGGGTTAATGGGAGTCGTCCCCGTCCCCCCAGTATACGCCCAGAACCATGGACCCGGTACTTGTGGTTCGGACTGTCTCCAACCAGCCATAAAGTTGTGAGAGTGAAATTATGTCTAAGTCCAGCTTTGGTACATTAGAAGCAACTCTGAAACTTAACCTAAGCGTTTTTCGAAGCTACTTTTTGGCTAACTTCTTATAGGAAGGTCTAGGAGCTCTGAAAATGAACGTGCGCGTCTTTCACTCTTCCCGAGGGACTTAGAAGAATTTTGTGATATTTTTTATTAAAATGGTGTATAAGGGTATATATATAAATATATTTTATGCACTGTATATGAGCTGGCGATTTCTAAGTCTGTGGTTCCGAGAGGGGGTAACCAGGCTCACTAATAAAGGTCAAGCCACTTGGCTGCCAGAATGCCCTGCTTCAGCACAGACCAGAAAGGCATTGTGATAAGCGTATCCCCGGTATAGTCAGGGGTTAATGGGAGTCGTCCCCGTCCCCCCAGTATACGCCCAGAACCATGGACCCGGTACTTGTGGTTCGGACTGTCTCCAACCAGCCATAATGTTGTGAGAGTGAAATTATGTCTAAGTCCAGCTTTGGTACATTAGAAGCAACTCTGAAATTTAACCTAAGCGTTTTTCGAAGCTACTTTTTGGCTAACTTCTTATAGGAAGGTCTAGCAGCTCTGAAAATGAACGTGCACGTCTTTCACTCTTCCCGAGGGACTTAGAAGAATTTTGTGATATTTTTTATTAAAATGGCGTATAAGGGTATATATATAAATATATTTTATGCACTGTATATGAGCTGGCGATTTCTAAGTCTGTGGTTCCGAGAGGGGGTAACCAGGCTCACTAATAAAGGTCAAGCCACTTGGCTGCCAGAATGCCCTGATTCAGCACAGACCAGAAAGGCATTGTGATAAGCGTATCCCCGGTATAGTCAGGGGTTAATGGGAGTCCCCCCCGTCCCCCCAGTATCCGCCCAGAACCATGGACCCGGTACTTGTGGTTCGGACTCTCTCCAACCAGCCATAATGTTCTGAGAGTGAAATTATGTCTAAGTCCAGCTTTGGTACATTAGATGCAACTCTGAAACTTAACCTAAGCGTTTTTCGAAGCTACTTTTTGGCTAACTTCTTATAAGAAGGTCTAGGAGCTCTCAAAATGAACGTGCGCGTCTTTCACTCTTCCCGAGGGACTTAGAAGAATGTTGTGATATTTTTTATTAAAATGGTGTATAAGGGTATATATATAAATATATTTTATGCACTGTATATGAGCTGGCGATTTCTAAGTCTGTGGTTCCGAGAGGGGGTAACCAGGATCACTAATAAAGGTCAAGCCACTTGGCTGCCAGAATGCCCTGATTCAGCACAGACCAGAAAGGCATTGTGATAAGCGTATCCCCGGTATAGTCAGGGGTTAATGGGAGTCGTCCCCGTCCCCCCAGTATACGCCCAGAACCATGGACCCGGTACTTGTGGTTCGGACTGTCTCCAACCAGCCATAAAGTTGTGAGAGTGAAATTATGTCTAAGTCCAGCTTTGGTACATTAGAAGCAACTCTGAAACTTAACCTAAGCGTTTTTCGAAGCTACTTTTTGGCTAACTTCTTATAGGAAGGTCTAGGAGCTCTGAAAATGAACGTGCGCGTCTTTCACTCTTCCCGAGGGACTTAGAAGAATTTTGTGATATTTTTTATTAAAATGGTGTATAAGGGTATATATATAAATATATTTTATGCACTGTATATGAGCTGGCGATTTCTAAGTCTGTGGTTCCGAGAGGGGGTAACCAGGCTCACTAATAAAGGTCAAGCCACTTGGCTGCCAGAATGCCCTGCTTCAGCACAGACCAGAAAGGCATTGTGATAAGCGTATCCCCGGTATAGTCAGGGGTTAATGGGAGTCATCCCCGTCCCCCCAGTATACGGCCAGAACCATGGACCCGATACTTGTGGTTCGGACTGTCTCCAACCAGCCATAATGTTGTGAGAGTGAAATTATGTCTAAGTCCAGCTTTGGTACATTAGAAGCAACTCTGAAACTTAACCTAAGCGTTTTTCGAAGCTACTTTTTGGCTAACTTCTAGGAGCTCTGAAAATGAACGTGCGCGTCTTTCACTCTTCCCGAGGGACTTAGAAGAATGTTGTGATATTTTTTATTAAAATGGTGTATAAGGGTATATATATATAAATATATTTTATGCACTGTATATGAGCTGGCGATTTCTAAGTCTGTGGTTCCGAGAGGGGGTAACCAGGCTCACTAATAAAGGTCAAGCCACTTGGCTGCCAGAATGCCCTGCTTCAGCACAGACCAGAAAGGCATTGTGATAAGCGTATCCCCGGTATAGTCAGGGGTTAGTGGGAGTCGTCCCCGTCCCCCCAGTATACGGCCAGAACCATGGACCCGGTACTTGTGGTTCGGACTGTCTCCAACCAGCCATAATGTTGTGAGAGTGAAATTATGTCTAAGTCCAGCTTTGGTACATTAGATGCAACTCTGAAACTTAACCTAAGCGTTTTTCGAAGCTACTTTTTGGCTAACTTCTTATAGGAAGGTCTAGGAGCTCTGAAAATGAACGTGCGCGTTTTTCACTCTTCCCGAGGGACTTAGAAGAATTTTGTGATATTTTTTATTAAAATGGTGTATAAGGGTATATATATAAATATATTTTATGCACTGTATATGAGCTGGCGATTTCTAAGTCTGTGGTTCCGAGAGGGGGTAACCAGGCTCACTAATAAAGGTCAAGCCACTTGGCTGCCAGAATGCCCTGCTTCAGCACAGACCAGAAAGGCATTGTGATAAGCGTATCCCCGGTATAGTCAGGGGTTAATGGGAGTCGTCCCCGTCCCCCCAGTATACGCCCAGAACCATGGACCCGGTACTTGTGGATCGGACTGTCTCCAACCAGCCATAAAGTTGTGAGAATGAAATTATGTCTAAGTCCAGCTTTGGTACATTAGAAGCAACTCTGAAACTTAACCTAAGCGTTTTTCGAAGCTACTTTTTGGCTAACTTCTTATAGGAAGGTCTAGGAGCTCTAAAAATGAACGTGCGCGTCTTTCACTCTTCCCGAGGGACTCAGAAGAATTTTGTGATATTTTTTATTAAAATGGCGTATAAGGGTATATATATAAATATATTTTATGCACTGTACAGTATATGAGCTGGCGATTTCTAAATCTGTGGTTCCGAGAGGGGGTAACCAGGCTCACTAATAAAGGTCAAGCCACTTGGCTGCCAGAATGCCCTGCTTCAGCACAGACCAGAAAGGCATTGTGATAAGCGTATCCCCGGTATAGTCAGGGGTTAATGGGAGTCCCCCCCGTCCCCCCAGTATCCGCCCAGAACCATGGACCCGGTACTTGTGGTTCGGACTCTCTCCAACCAGCCATAATGTTCTGAGAGTGAAATTATGTCTAAGTCCAGCTTTGGTACATTAGATGCAACTCTGAAACTTAACCTAAGCGTTTTTCGAAGCTACTTTTTGGCTAACTTCTTATAAGAAGGTCTAGGAGCTCTCAAAATGAACGTGCGCGTCTTTCACTCTTCCCGAGGGACTTAGAAGAATGTTGTGATATTTTTTATTAAAATGGTGTATAAGGGTATATATATAAATATATTTTATGCACTGTATATGAGCTGGCGATTTCTAAGTCTGTGGTTCCGAGAGGGGGTAACCAGGATCACTAATAAAGGTCAAGCCACTTGGCTGCCAGAATGCCCTGATTCAGCACAGACCAGAAAGGCATTGTGATAAGCGTATCCCCGGTATAGTCAGGGGTTAATGGGAGTCGTCCCCGTCCCCCCAGTATACGCCCAGAACCATGGACCCGGTACTTGTGGTTCGGACTGTCTCCAACCAGCCATAAAGTTGTGAGTGAAATTATGTCTAAGTCCAGCTTTGGTACATTAGAAGCAACTCTGAAACTTAACCTAAGCGTTTTTCGAAGCTACTTTTTGGCTAACTTCTTATAGGAAGGTCTAGGAGCTCTGAAAATGAACGTGCGCGTCTTTCACTCTTCCCGAGGGACTTAGAAGAATTTTGTGATATTTTTTATTAAAATGGTGTATAAGGGTATATATATAAATATATTTTATGCACTGTATATGAGCTGGCGATTTCTAAGTCTGTGGTTCCGAGAGGGGGTAACCAGGCTCACTAATAAAGGTCAAGCCACTTGGCTGCCAGAATGCCCTGCTTCAGCACAGACCAGAAAGGCATTGTGATAAGCGTATCCCCGGTATAGTCAGGGGTTAATGGGAGTCATCCCCGTCCCCCCAGTATACGGCCAGAACCATGGACCCGATACTTGTGGTTCGGACTGTCTCCAACCAGCCATAATGTTGTGAGAGTGAAATTATGTCTAAGTCCAGCTTTGGTACATTAGAAGCAACTCTGAAACTTAACCTAAGCGTTTTTCGAAGCTACTTTTTGGCTAACTTCTAGGAGCTCTGAAAATGAACGTGCGCGTCTTTCACTCTTCCCGAGGGACTTAGAAGAATTTTGTGATATTTTTTATTAAAATGGTGTATAAGGGTATATATATATAAATATATTTTATGCACTGTATATGAGCTGGCGATTTCTAAGTCTGTGGTTCCGAGAGGGGGTAACCAGGCTCACTAATAAAGGTCAAGCCACTTGGCTGCCAGAATGCCCTGCTTCAGCACAGACCAGAAAGGCATTGTGATAAGCGTATCCCCGGTATAGTCAGGGGTTAGTGGGAGTCGTCCCCGTCCCCCCAGTATACGGCCAGAACCATGGACCCGGTACTTGTGGTTCGGACTGTCTCCAACCAGCCATAATGTTGTGAGAGTGAAATTATGTCTAAGTCCAGCTTTGGTACATTAGATGCAACTCTGAAACTTAACCTAAGCGTTTTTCGAAGCTACTTTTTGGCTAACTTCTTATAGGAAGGTCTAGGAGCTCTGAAAATGAACGTGCGCGTTTTTCACTCTTCCCGAGGGACTTAGAAGAATTTTGTGATATTTTTTATTAAAATGGTGTATAAGGGTATATATATAAATATATTTTATGCACTGTATATGAGCTGGCGATTTCTAAGTCTGTGGTTCCGAGAGGGGGTAACCAGGCTCACTAATAAAGGTCAAGCCACTTGGCTGCCAGAATGCCCTGCTTCAGCACAGACCAGAAAGGCATTGTGATAAGCGTATCCCCGGTATAGTCAGGGGTTAATGGGAGTCGTCCCCGTCCCCCCAGTATACGCCCAGAACCATGGACCCGGTACTTGTGGTTCGGACTGTCTCCAACCAGCCATAATGTTGTGAAAGTGAAATTATGTCTAAGTCCAGCTTTGGTACATTAGAAGCAACTCTGAAATTTAACCTAAGCGTTTTTCGAAGCTACTTTTTGGCTAACTTCTTATAGGAAGGTCTAGCAGCTCTGAAAATGAACGTGCACGTCTTTCACTCTTCCCGAGGGACTTAGAAGAATTTTGTGATATTTTTTATTAAAATGGCGTATAAGGGTATATATATAAATATATTTTATGCACTGTATATGAGCTGGCGATTTCTAAGTCTGTGGTTCCGAGAGGGGGTAACCAGGCTCACTAATAAAGGTCAAGCCACTTGGCTGCCAGAATGCCCTGATTCAGCACAGACCAGAAAGGCATTGTGATAAGCGTATCCCCGGTATAGTCAGGGGTTAATGGGAGTCGTCCCCGTCCCCCCAGTATACGCCCAGAACCATGGACCCGGTACTTGTGGATCGGACTGTCTCCAACCAGCCATAAAGTTGTGAGAATGAAATTATGTCTAAGTCCAGCTTTGGTACATTAGAAGCAACTCTGAAATTTAACCTAAGCGTTTTTCGAAGCTACTTTTTGGCTAACTTCTTATAGGAAGGTCTAGCAGCTCTGAAAATGAACGTGCACGTCTTTCACTCTTCCCGAGGGACTTAGAAGAATTTTGTGATATTTTTTATTAAAATGGCGTATAAGGGTATATATATAAATATATTTTATGCACTGTATATGAGCTGGCGATTTCTAAGTCTGTGGTTCCGAGAGGGGGTAACCAGGCTCACTAATAAAGGTCAAGCCACTTGGCTGCCAGAATGCCCTGATTCAGCACAGACCAGAAAGGCATTGTGATAAGCGTATCCCCGGTATAGTCAGGGGTTAATGGGAGTCGTCCCCATCCCCCCAGTATACGCCCAGAACCATGGACCCGGTACTTGTGGATCGGACTGTCTCCAACCAGCCATAAAGTTGTGAGAATGAAATTATGTCTAAGTCCAGCTTTGGTACATTAGAAGCAACTCTGAAACTTAACCTAAGCGTTTTTCGAAGCTACTTTTTGGCTAACTTCTTATAGGAAGGTCTAGGAGCTCTGAAAATGAACGTGCGCGTCTTTCACTCTTCCCGAGGGACTTAGAAGAATTTTGTGATATTTTTTATTAAAATGGTGTATAAGGGTATATATATAAATATATTTTATGCACTGTATATGAGCTGGCGATTTCTAAGTCTGTGGTTCCGAGAGGGGGTAACCAGGCTCACTAATAAAGGTCAAGCCACTTGGCTGTCAGAATGCCCTGCTTCAGCACAGACCAGAAAGGCATTGTGATAAGCGTATCCCCGGTATAGTCAGGGGTTAATGGGAGTCGTCCCCGTCCCCCCAGTATACGCCCAGAACCATGGACCCGGTACTTGTGGTTCGGACTGTCTCCAACCAGCCATAATGTTGTGAGAGTGAAATTATGTCTAAGTCCAGCTTTGGTACATTAGAAGCAACTCTGAAACTTAACCTAAGCGTTTTTCGAAGCTACTTTTTGGCTAACTTCTTATAGGAAGGTCTAGGAGCTCTGAAAATGAACGTGCGCGTCTTTCACTCTTCCCGAGGGACTTAGAAGAATTTTGTGATATTTTTTATTAAAATGGTGTATAAGGGTATATATATAAATATATTTTATGCACTGTATATGAGCTGGCGATTTCTAAGTCTGTGGTTCCGAGAGGGGGTAACCAGGCTCACTAATAAAGGTCAAGCCACTTGGCTGTCAGAATGCCCTGCTTCAGCACAGACCAGAAAGGCATTGTGATAAGCATATCCCCGGTATAGTCAGGGGTTAATGGGAGTCGTCCCCGTTCCCCCAGTATACGTCCAGAACCATGGACCCGGTACTTGTGGTTCGGACTCTCTCCAACCAGCCATAATGTTCTGAGAGTGAAATTATGTCTAAGTTCTGCTTTGGTACATTAGATGCAACTCTGAAACTTAACCTAAGCGTTTTTCGAAGCTACTTTTTGGCTAACTTCTTATAAGAAGGTCTACTGTAGGAGCTCTCAAAATGAACGTGCGCGTCTTTCACTCTTCCCGAGGGACTTAGAAGAATTTTGTGATATTTTTTATTAAAATGGTGTATAAGGGTATATATATAAATATATTTTATGCACTGTATATGAGCTGGCGATTTCTAAGTCTGTGGTTCCGAGAGGGGGTAACCAGGCTCACTAATAAAGGTCAAGCCACTTGGCTGCCAGAATACCCTGCTTCAGCACAGACCAGAAAGGCATTGTGATAAGCGTATCCCCGGTATAGTCAGGGGTTAATGGGAGTCATCCCCGTCCCCCCAGTATACGGCCAGAACCATGGACCCGGTACTTGTGGTTCGGACTGTCTCCAACCAGCCATAATGTTGTGAGAGTGAAATTATGTCTAAGTCCAGCTTTGGTACATTAGATGCAACTCTGAAACTTAACCTAAGCGTTTTTCGAAGCTACTTTTTGGCTAACTTCTTATAGGAAGGTCTAGGAGCTCTGAAAATGAACGTGCGCGTCTTTCACTCTTCCCGAGGGACTCAGAAGAATTTTGTGATATTTTTTATTAAAATGGCGTATAAGGGTATATATATAAATATATTTTATGCACTGTACAGTATATGAGCTGGCGATTTCTAAATCTGTGGTTCCGAGAGGGGGTAACCAGGCTCACTAATAAAGGTCAAGCCACTTGGCTGCCAGAATGCCCTGCTTCAGCACAGACCAGAAAGGCATTGTGATAAGCGTATCCCCGGTATAGTCAGGGGTTAATGGGAGTCCCCCCCGTCCCCCCAGTATCCGCCCAGAACCATGGACCCGGTACTTGTGGTTCGGACTCTCTCCAACTAGCCATAATGTTCTGAGAGTGAAATTATGTCTAAGTCCAGCTTTGGTACATTAGAAGCAACTCTGAAACTTAACCTAAGCGTTTTTCGAAGCTACTTTTTGGCTAACTTCTTATAGGAAGGTCTAGGAGCTCTGAAAATGAACGTGCGCGTCTTTCACTCTTCCCGAGGGACTTAGAAGAATTTTGTGATATTTTTTATTAAAATGGTGTATAAGGGTATATATATAAATATATTTTATGCACTGTATATGAGCTGGCGATTTCTAAGTCTGTGGTTCCGAGAGGGGGTAACCAGGCTCACTAATAAAGGTCAAGCCACTTGGCTGCCAGAATGCCCTGCTTCAGCACAGACCAGAAAGGCATTGTGATAAGCGTATCCCCGGTATAGTCAGGGGTTAATGGGAGTCGTTCCCGTCCCCCCAGTATACGCCCAGAACCATGGACCCGGTACTTGTGGTTCGGACTGTCTCCAACCAGCCATAATGTTGTGAGAGTGAAATTATGTCTAAGTCCAGCTTTGGTACATTAGATGCAACTCTGAAACTTAACCTAAGCGTTTTTCGAAGCTACTTTTTGGCTAACTTCTTATAAGAAGGTCTAGGAGCTCTCAAAATGAACGTGCGCGTCTTTCACTCTTCCCGAGGGACTTACTGTAGAAGAATTTTGTGATATTTTTTATTAAAATGGTGTATAAGGGTATATATAAATATATATATATATATATATATATATATATATATATATATATATATATATATATATATATATATATATAAATATATATATATATATATATATTTTATGCACTGTATATGAGCTGGCGATTTCTAAGTCTGTGGTTCCGAGAGGGGGTAACCAGGCTTACTAATAAAGGTCAAGCAACTTGGCTGCCAGAATGCCCTGCTTCAGCACAGACCAGAAAGGCATTGTGATAAGCGTATCCCCGGTATAGTCAGGGGTTAATGGGAGTCGTCCCCGTCCCCCCAGTATACGCCCAGAACCATGGACCCGGTACTTGTGGTTCGGACTGTCTCCAACCAGCCATAAAGTTGTGAGAGTGAAATTATGTCTAAGTCCAGCTTTGGTACATTAGAAGCAACTCTGAAACTTAACCTAAGCGTTTTTCGAAGCTACTTTTTGTCTAACTTCTTATAGGAAGGTCTAGGAGCTCTGAAAATGAACGTGCGCGTCTTTCACTCTTCCCGAGGGACTTAGAAGAATTTTGTGATATTTTTTATTAAAATGGTGTATAAGGGTATATATATAAATATATTTTATGCACTGTATATGAGCTGGCGATTTCTAAGTCTGTGGTTCCGAGAGGGGGTAACCAGGCTCACTAATAAAGGTCAAGCCACTTGGCTGCCAGAATGCCCTGCTTCAGCACAGACCAGAAAGGCATTGTGATAAGCGTATCCCCGGTATAGTCAGGGGTTAATGGGAGTCATCCCCGTCCCCCCAGTATACGGCCAGAACCATGGACCCGATACTTGTGGTTCGGACTGTCTCCAACCAGCCATAATGTTGTGAGAGTGAAATTATGTCTAAGTCCAGCTTTGGTACATTAGAAGCAACTCTGAAACTTAACCTATGCGTTTTTCGAAGCTACTTTTTGGCTAACTTCTAATAGGAAGGTCTAGGAGCTCTGAAAATGAACGTGCGCGTTTTTCACTCTTCCCGAGGGACTTAGAAGAATTTTGTGATATTTTTTATTAAAATGGTGTATAAGGGTATATATATAAATATATTTTATGCACTGTACTGTATATGAGCTGGCGATTTCTAAGTCTGTGGTTCCGAGAGGGGGTAACCAGGCTCACTAATAAAGGTCAAGCCACTTGGCTGCCAGAATGCCCTGCTTCAGCACAGACCAGAAAGGCATTGTGATAAGCATATCCCCGGTATAGTCAGGGGTTAATGGGAGTCATCCCCGTCCCCCCAGTATACGGCCAGAACCATGGACCCGATACTTGTGGTTCGGACTGTCTCCAACCAGCCATAATGTTGTGAGAGTGAAATTATGTCTAAGTCCAGCTTTGGTACATTAGAAGCAACTCTGAAACTTAACCTAAGCGTTTTTCGAAGCTACTTTTTGGCTAACTTCTTATAGGAAGGTCTAGCAGCTCTGAAAATGAACGTGCACGTCTTTCACTCTTCCCGAGGGACTTAGAAGAATTTTGTGATATTTTTTATTAAAATGGCGTATAAGGGTATATATATAAATATATTTTATGCACTGTATATGAGCTGGCGATTTCTAAGTCTGTGGTTCCGAGAGGGGGTAACCAGGCTCACTAATAAAGGTCAAGCCACTTGGCTGCCAGAATGCCCTGATTCAGCACAGACCAGAAAGGCATTGTAATAAGCGTATCCCCGGTATAGTCAGGGGTTAATGGGAGTCGTCCCCGTCCCCCCAGTATACGCCCAGAACCATGGACCCGGTACTTGTGGATCGGACTGTCTCCAACCAGCCATAAAGTTGTGAGAATGAAATTATGTCTAAGTCCAGCTTTGGTACATTAGAAGCAACTCTGAAACTTAACCTAAGCGTTTTTCGAAGCTACTTTTTTGCTAACTTCTTATAGGAAGGTCTAGGAGCTCTAAAAATGAACGTGCGCGTCTTTCACTCTTCCCGAGGGACTTAGAAGAATTTGTGATATTTTTTATTAAAATGGTGTATAAGGGTATATATATAAATATATTTAATGCACAGTTTATGAGCTGGCGATTTCTAAGTCTGTGGTTCCGAGAGGGGGTAACCAGGCTCACTAATAAAGGTCAAGCCACTTGGCTGCCAGAATGCCCTGCTTCAGCACAGACCAGAAAGGCATTTTTATAAGCGTATCCCCGGTATAGTCAGGGGTTAATGGGAGTCGTCCCCGTCCCCCCAGTATACGCCCAGAACCATGGACCCGGTACTTGTGGTTCGGACTGTCTCCAACCAGCCATAATGTTGTGAGAGTGAAATTATGTCTAAGTCCAGCTTTGGTACATTAGAAGCAACTCTGAAACTTAACCTGAGGGTTTTTCGAAGCTACTTTTTGGCTAACTTCTTATAGGAAGGTCTAGGAGCTCTGAAAATGAACGTGCGCGTCTTTCACTCTTCCCGAGGGACTTAGAAGAATTTTGTGATATTTTTTATTAAAATGGTGTATAAGGGTATATATATAAATATATTTTATGCACTGTATATGAGCTGGCGATTTCTAAGTCTGTGGTTCCGAAAGTGGGTAACCAGGCTCACTAATAAAGGTCAAGCCACTTGGCTGCCAGAATGCCCTGCTTCAGCACAGACCAGAAAGGCATTGTGATAAGCATATCCCCGGTATAGTCAGGGGTTAATGGGAGTCATCCCCGTCCCCCCAGTATACGGCCAGAACCATGGACCCGATACTTGTGGTTCGGACTGTCTCCAACCAGCCATAATGTTGTGAGAGTGAAATTATGTCTAAGTCCAGCTTTGGTACATTAGAAGCAACTCTGAAACTTAACCTAAGCGTTTTTCGAAGCTACTTTTTGGCTAACTTCTAGGAGCTCTGAAAATGAACGTGCGCGTCTTTCACTCTTCCCGAGGGACTTAGAAGAATTTTGTGATATTTTTTTATTAAAATGGTGTATAAGGGTATATATATAAATATATTTTATGCACTGTATATGAGCTGGCGATTTCTAAGTCTGTGGTTCCGAGAGGGGGTAACCAGGCTCACTAATAAAGGTCAAGCCACTTGGCTGCCAGAATGCCCTGCTTCAGCACAGACCAGAAAGGCATTGTGATAAGCGTATCCCCGGTATAGTCAGGGGTTAATGGGAGTCGTCCCCGTCCCCCCAGTATACGCCCAGAACCATGGACCCGGTACTTGTGGTTCGGACTGTCTCCAACCAGCCATAATGTTGTGAGAGTGAAATTATGTCTAAGTCCAGCTTTGGTACATTAGAAGCAACTCTGAAACTTAACCTAAGCGTTTTTCGAAGCTACTTTTTGGCTAACTTCTTATAGGAAGGTCTAGCAGCTCTGAAAATGAACGTGCACGTCTTTCACTCTTCCCGAGGGACTTAGAAGAATTTTGTGATATTTTTTATTAAAATGGCGTATAAGGGTATATATATAAATATATTTTATGCACTGTATATGAGCTGGCGATTTCTAAGTCTGTGGTTCCGAGAGGGGGTAACCAGGCTCACTAATAAAGGTCAAGCCACTTGGCTGCCAGAATGCCCTGCTTCAGCACAGACCAGAAAGGCATTGTGATAAGCGTATCCCCGGTATAGTCAGGGGTTAATGGGAGTCGTTCCCGTCCCCCCAGTATACGCCCAGAACCATGGACCCGGTACTTGTGGTTCGGACTGTCTCCAACCAGCCATAATGTTGTGAGAGTGAAATTATGTCTAAGTCCAGCTTTGGTACATTAGATGCAACTCTGAAACTTAACCTAAGCGTTTTTCGAAGCTACTTTTTGGCTAACTTCTTATAAGAAGGTCTAGGAGCTCTCAAAATGAACGTGCGCGTCTTTCACTCTTCCCGAGGGACTTACTGTAGAAGAATTTTGTGATATTTTTTATTAAAATGGTGTATAAGGGTATATATAAATATATATATATATATATATATATATATATATATATATATATATATATATATAAATATATATATATATATATATATTTTATGCACTGTATATGAGCTGGCGATTTCTAAGTCTGTGGTTCCGAGAGGGGGTAACCAGGCTTACTAATAAAGGTCAAGCAACTTGGCTGCCAGAATGCCCTGCTTCAGCACAGACCAGAAAGGCATTGTGATAAGCGTATCCCCGGTATAGTCAGGGGTTAATGGGAGTCGTCCCCGTCCCCCCAGTATACGCCCAGAACCATGGACCCGGTACTTGTGGTTCGGACTGTCTCCAACCAGCCATAAAGTTGTGAGAGTGAAATTATGTCTAAGTCCAGCTTTGGTACATTAGAAGCAACTCTGAAACTTAACCTAAGCGTTTTTCGAAGCTACTTTTTGTCTAACTTCTTATAGGAAGGTCTAGGAGCTCTGAAAATGAACGTGCGCGTCTTTCACTCTTCCCGAGGGACTTAGAAGAATTTTGTGATATTTTTTATTAAAATGGTGTATAAGGGTATATATATAAATATATTTTATGCACTGTATATGAGCTGGCGATTTCTAAGTCTGTGGTTCCGAGAGGGGGTAACCAGGCTCACTAATAAAGGTCAAGCCACTTGGCTGCCAGAATGCCCTGCTTCAGCACAGACCAGAAAGGCATTGTGATAAGCATATCCCCGGTATAGTCAGGGGTTAATGGGAGTCATCCCCGTCCCCCCAGTATACGGCCAGAACCATGGACCCGATACTTGTGGTTCGGACTGTCTCCAACCAGCCATAATGTTGTGAGAGTGAAATTATGTCTAAGTCCAGCTTTGGTACATTAGAAGCAACTCTGAAACTTAACCTAAGCGTTTTTCGAAGCTACTTTTTGGCTAACTTCTTATAGGAAGGTCTAGCAGCTCTGAAAATGAACGTGCACGTCTTTCACTCTTCCCGAGGGACTTAGAAGAATTTTGTGATATTTTTTATTAAAATGGCGTATAAGGGTATATATATAAATATATTTTATGCACTGTATATGAGCTGGCGATTTCTAAGTCTGTGGTTCCGAGAGGGGGTAACCAGGCTCACTAATAAAGGTCAAGCCACTTGGCTGCCAGAATGCCCTGATTCAGCACAGACCAGAAAGGCATTGTAATAAGCGTATCCCCGGTATAGTCAGGGGTTAATGGGAGTCGTCCCCGTCCCCCCAGTATACGCCCAGAACCATGGACCCGGTACTTGTGGATCGGACTGTCTCCAACCAGCCATAAAGTTGTGAGAATGAAATTATGTCTAAGTCCAGCTTTGGTACATTAGAAGCAACTCTGAAACTTAACCTAAGCGTTTTTCGAAGCTACTTTTTTGCTAACTTCTTATAGGAAGGTCTAGGAGCTCTAAAAATGAACGTGCGCGTCTTTCACTCTTCCCGAGGGACTTAGAAGAATTTGTGATATTTTTTATTAAAATGGTGTATAAGGGTATATATATAAATATATTTAATGCACAGTTTATGAGCTGGCGATTTCTAAGTCTGTGGTTCCGAGAGGGGGTAACCAGGCTCACTAATAAAGGTCAAGCCACTTGGCTGCCAGAATGCCCTGCTTCAGCACAGACCAGAAAGGCATTTTTATAAGCGTATCCCCGGTATAGTCAGGGGTTAATGGGAGTCGTCCCCGTCCCCCCAGTATACGCCCAGAACCATGGACCCGGTACTTGTGGTTCGGACTGTCTCCAACCAGCCATAATGTTGTGAGAGTGAAATTATGTCTAAGTCCAGCTTTGGTACATTAGAAGCAACTCTGAAACTTAACCTGAGGGTTTTTCGAAGCTACTTTTTGGCTAACTTCTTATAGGAAGGTCTAGGAGCTCTGAAAATGAACGTGCGCGTCTTTCACTCTTCCCGAGGGACTTAGAAGAATTTTGTGATATTTTTTATTAAAATGGTGTATAAGGGTATATATATAAATATATTTTATGCACTGTATATGAGCTGGCGATTTCTAAGTCTGTGGTTCCGAAAGTGGGTAACCAGGCTCACTAATAAAGGTCAAGCCACTTGGCTGCCAGAATGCCCTGCTTCAGCACAGACCAGAAAGGCATTGTGATAAGCATATCCCCGGTATAGTCAGGGGTTAATGGGAGTCATCCCCGTCCCCCCAGTATACGGCCAGAACCATGGACCCGATACTTGTGGTTCGGACTGTCTCCAACCAGCCATAATGTTGTGAGAGTGAAATTATGTCTAAGTCCAGCTTTGGTACATTAGAAGCAACTCTGAAACTTAACCTAAGCGTTTTTCGAAGCTACTTTTTGGCTAACTTCTAGGAGCTCTGAAAATGAACGTGCGCGTCTTTCACTCTTCCCGAGGGACTTAGAAGAATTTTGTGATATTTTTTTATTAAAATGGTGTATAAGGGTATATATATAAATATATTTTATGCACTGTATATGAGCTGGCGATTTCTAAGTCTGTGGTTCCGAGAGGGGGTAACCAGGCTCACTAATAAAGGTCAAGCCACTTGGCTGCCAGAATGCCCTGCTTCAGCACAGACCAGAAAGGCATTGTGATAAGCGTATCCCCGGTATAGTCAGGGGTTAATGGGAGTCGTCCCCGTCCCCCCAGTATACGCCCAGAACCATGGACCCGGTACTTGTGGTTCGGACTGTCTCCAACCAGCCATAATGTTGTGAGAGTGAAATTATGTCTAAGTCCAGCTTTGGTACATTAGAAGCAACTCTGAAACTTAACCTAAGCGTTTTTCGAAGCTACTTTTTGGCTAACTTCTTATAGGAAGGTCTAGCAGCTCTGAAAATGAACGTGCACGTCTTTCACTCTTCCCGAGGGACTTAGAAGAATTTTGTGATATTTTTTATTAAAATGGCGTATAAGGGTATATATATAAATATATTTTATGCACTGTATATGAGCTGGCGATTTCTAAGTCTGTGGTTCCGAGAGGGGGTAACCAGGCTCACTAATAAAGGTCAAGCCACTTGGCTGCCAGAATGCCCTGATTCAGCACAGACCAGAAAGGCATTGTAATAAGCGTATCCCCGGTATAGTCAGGGGTTAATGGGAGTCGTCCCCGTCCCCCCAGTATACGCCCAGAACCATGGACCCGGTACTTGTGGATCGGACTGTCTCCAACCAGCCATAAAGTTGTGAGAATGAAATTATGTCTAAGTCCAGCTTTGGTACATTAGAAGCAACTCTGAAACTTAACCTAAGCGTTTTTCGAAGCTACTTTTTTGCTAACTTCTTATAGGAAGGTCTAGGAGCTCTAAAAATGAACGTGCGCGTCTTTCACTCTTCCCGAGGGACTTAGAAGAATTTGTGATATTTTTTATTAAAATGGTGTATAAGGGTATATATATAAATATATTTAATGCACAGTTTATGAGCTGGCGATTTCTAAGTCTGTGGTTCCGAGAGGGGGTAACCAGGCTCACTAATAAAGGTCAAGCCACTTGGCTGCCAGAATGCCCTGCTTCAGCACAGACCAGAAAGGCATTTTTATAAGCGTATCCCCGGTATAGTCAGGGGTTAATGGGAGTCGTCCCCGTCCCCCCAGTATACGCCCAGAACCATGGACCCGGTACTTGTGGTTCGGACTGTCTCCAACCAGCCATAATGTTGTGAGAGTGAAATTATGTCTAAGTCCAGCTTTGGTACATTAGAAGCAACTCTGAAACTTAACCTAAGCGTTTTTCGAAGCTACTTTTTGGCTAACTTCTTATAGGAAGGTCTAGGAGCTCTGAAAATGAACGTGCGCGTCTTTCACTCTTCCCGATGGACTTAGAAGAATTTTGTGATATTTTTTATTAAAATGGTGTATAAGGGTATATATATAAATATATTTTATGCACTGTATATGAGCTGGCGATTTCTAAGTCTGTGGTTCCGAAAGTGGGTAACCAGGCTCACTAATAAAGGTCAAGCCACTTGGCTGCCAGAATGCCCTGCTTCAGCACAGACCAGAAAGGCATTGTGATAAGCGTATCCCCGGTATAGTCAGGGGTTAATGGGAGTCGTCCCCGTCCCCCCAGTATACGCCCAGAACCATGGACCCGGTACTTGTGGTTCGGACTGTCTCCAACCAGCCATAATGTTGTGAGAGTGAAATTATGTCTAAGTCCAGCTTTGGTACATTAGAAGCAACTCTGAAACTTAACCTAAGCGTTTTTCGAAGCTACTTTTTGGCTAACTTCTTATAGGAAGGTCTAGCAGCTCTGAAAATGAACGTGCACGTCTTTCACTCTTCCCGAGGGACTTAGAAGAATTTTGTGATATTTTTTATTAAAATGGCGTATAAGGGTATATATATAAATATATTTTATGCACTGTATATGAGCTGGCGATTTCTAAGTCTGTGGTTCCGAGAGGGGGTAACCAGGCTCACTAATAAAGGTCAAGCCACTTGGCTGCCAGAATGCCCTGATTCAGCACAGACCAGAAAGGCATTGTAATAAGCGTATCCCCGGTATAGTCAGGGGTTAATGGGAGTCGTCCCCGTCCCCCCAGTATACGCCCAGAACCATGGACCCGGTACTTGTGGATCGGACTGTCTCCAACCAGCCATAAAGTTGTGAGAATGAAATTATGTCTAAGTCCAGCTTTGGTACATTAGAAGCAACTCTGAAACTTAACCTAAGCGTTTTTCGAAGCTACTTTTTTGCTAACTTCTTATAGGAAGGTCTAGGAGCTCTAAAAATGAACGTGCGCGTCTTTCACTCTTCCCGAGGGACTTAGAAGAATTTGTGATATTTTTTATTAAAATGGTGTATAAGGGTATATATATAAATATATTTAATGCACAGTTTATGAGCTGGCGATTTCTAAGTCTGTGGTTCCGAGAGGGGGTAACCAGGCTCACTAATAAAGGTCAAGCCACTTGGCTGCCAGAATGCCCTGCTTCAGCACAGACCAGAAAGGCATTTTTATAAGCGTATCCCCGGTATAGTCAGGGGTTAATGGGAGTCGTCCCCGTCCCCCCAGTATACGCCCAGAACCATGGACCCGGTACTTGTGGTTCGGACTGTCTCCAACCAGCCATAATGTTGTGAGAGTGAAATTATGTCTAAGTCCAGCTTTGGTACATTAGAAGCAACTCTGAAACTTAACCTAAGCGTTTTTCGAAGCTACTTTTTGGCTAACTTCTTATAGGAAGGTCTAGGAGCTCTGAAAATGAACGTGCGCGTCTTTCACTCTTCCCGATGGACTTAGAAGAATTTTGTGATATTTTTTATTAAAATGGTGTATAAGGGTATATATATAAATATATTTTATGCACTGTATATGAGCTGGCGATTTCTAAGTCTGTGGTTCCGAAAGTGGGTAACCAGGCTCACTAATAAAGGTCAAGCCACTTGGCTGCCAGAATGCCCTGCTTCAGCACAGACCAGAAAGGCATTGTGATAAGCGTATCCCCGGTATAGTCAGGGGTTAATGGGAGTCGTCCCCGTCCCCCCAGTATACGCCCAGAACCATGGACCCGGTACTTGTGGTTCGGACTGTCTCCAACCAGCCATAATGTTGTGAGAGTGAAATTATGTCTAAGTCCAGCTTTGGTACATTAGAAGCAACTCTGAAACTTAACCTAAGCGTTTTTCGAAGCTACTTTTTTGCTAACTTCTTATACTGTAGGAAGGTCTAGGAGCTCTAAAAATGAACGTGCGCGTCTTTCACTCTTCCCGAGGGACTTAGAAGAATTTGTGATATTTTTTATTAAAATGGTGTATAAGGGTATATATATAAATATATTTAATGCACAGTTTATGAGCTGGCGATTTCTAAGTCTGTGGTTCCGAGAGGGGGTAACCAGGCTCACTAATAAAGGTCAAGCCACTTGGCTGCCAGAATGCCCTGCTTCAGCACAGACCAGAAAGGCATTTTTATAAGCGTATCCCCGGTATAGTCAGGGGTTAATGGGAGTCGTCCCCGTCCCCCCAGTATACGCCCAGAACCATGGACCCGGTACTTGTGGTTCGGACTGTCTCCAACCAGCCATAATGTTGTGAGAGTGAAATTATGTCTAAGTCCAGCTTTGGTACATTAGAAGCAACTCTGAAACTTAACCTAAGCGTTTTTCGAAGCTACTTTTTGGCTAACTTCTTATAGGAAGGTCTAGGAGCTCTGAAAATGAACGTGCGCGTCTTTCACTCTTCCCGAGGGACTTAGAAGAATTTTGTGATAATTTTTATTAAAATGGTGTATAAGGGTAAATATATAAATATATTTTATGCACTGTATATGAGCTGGCGATTTCTAAGTCTGTGGTTCCGAAAGGGGGTAACCAGGCTCACTAATAAAGGTCAAGCCACTTGGCTGCCAGAATGCCCTGCTTCAGCACAGACAAGAAAGGCATTGTGATAAGCGTATCCCCGGTATAGTCAGGGGTTAATGGGAGTCGTCCCCGTCCCCCCAGTATACGCCCAGAACCATGGACCCGGTACTTGTGGTTCGGACTGTCTCCAACCAGCCATAATGTTGTGAGAGTGAAATTATGTCTAAGTCCAGCTTTGGTACATTAGAAGCAACTCTGAAACTTAACCTAAGCGTTTTTCGAAGCTACTTTTTTGCTAACTTCTTATAGGAAGGTCTAGGAGCTCTGAAAATGAACGTGCGCGTCTTTCACTCTTCCCGAGGGACTTAGAAGAATTTTGTGATATTTTTTTATTAAAATGGTGTATAAGGGTATATATATAAATATATTTTATGCACAGTTTATGAACTGGCGATTTCTAAGTCTGTGGTTCCGAGAGGGGGTAACCAAGCTCACTAATAAAGGTCAAGCCACTTGGCTGCCAGAATGCCCTGCTTCAGCACAGACCAGAAAGGCATTGTGATAAGCGTATCCCCGGTATAGTCAGGGGTTAATGGGAGTCGTCCCCGTCCCCCCAGTATACGCCCAGAACCATGGACCCGGTACTTGTGGTTCGGACTGTCTCCAACCAGCCATAATGTTGTGAGAGTGAAATTATGTCTAAGTCCAGCTTTGGTACATTAGAAGCAACTCTGAAACTTAACCTAAGCGTTTTTCGAAGCTACTTTTTGGCTAACTTCTTATAGGAAGGTCTAGGAGCTCTGAAAATGAACGTGCGCGTCTTTCACTCTTCCCGAGGGACTTAGAAGAATTTTGTGATATTTTTTATTAAAATGGTGTATAAGGGTATATATATAAATATATTTTATGCACTGTATATGAGCTGGCGATTTCTAAGTCTGTGGTTCCGAAAGTGGGTAACCAGGCTCACTAATAAAGGTCAAGCCACTTGGCTGCCAGAATGCCCTGCTTCAGCACAGACCAGAAAGGCATTGTGATAAGCGTATCCCCGGTATAGTCAGGGGTTAATGGGAGTCGTCCCCGTCCCCCCAGTATACGCCCAGAACCATGGACCCGGTACTTGTGGTTCGGACTGTCTCCAACCAGCCATAATGTTGTGAGAGTGAAATTATGTCTAAGTCCAGCTTTGGTACATTAGAAGCAACTCTGAAACTTAACCTAAGCGTTTTTCGAAGCTACTTTTTTGCTAACTTCTTATAGGAAGGTCTAGGAGCTCTAAAAATGAACGTGCGCGTCTTTCACTCTTCCCGAGGGACTTAGAAGAATTTGTGATATTTTTTATTAAAATGGTGTATAAGGGTATATATATAAATATATTTAATGCACAGTTTATGAGCTGGCGATTTCTAAGTCTGTGGTTCCGAGAGGGGGTAACCAGGCTCACTAATAAAGGTCAAGCCACTTGGCTGCCAGAATGCCCTGCTTCAGCACAGACCAGAAAGGCATTGTGATAAGCGTATCCCCGGTATAGTCAGGGGTTAATGGGAGTCGTCCCCGTCCCCCCAGTATACGCCCAGAACCATGGACCCGGTACTTGTGGTTCGGACTGTCTCCAACCAGCCATAATGTTGTGAGAGTGAAATTATGTCTAAGTCCAGCTTTGGTACATTAGAAGCAACTCTGAAACTTAACCTAAGCGTTTTTCGAAGCTACTTTTTTGCTAACTTCTTATAGGAAGGTGTAGGAGATCTGAAAATGAACGTGCGCGTCTTTCACTCTTCCCGAGGGACTTAGAAGAATTTTGTGATATTTTTTTATTAAAATGGTGTATAAGGGTATATATATAAATATATTTTATGCACAGTTTATGAGCTGGCGATTTCTAAGTCTGTGGTTCCGAGAGGGGGTAACCAGGCTCACTAATAAAGGCCAAGCCACTTGGCTGCCAGAATGCCCTGCTTCAGCACAGACCAGAAAGGCATTTTTATAAGCGTATCCCCGGTATAGTCAGGGGTTAATGGGAGTCGTCCCCGTCCCCCCAGTATACGCCCAGAACCATGGACCCGGTACTTGTGGTTCGGACTGTCTCCAACCAGCCATAAAGTTGTGAGAGTGAAATTATGTCTAAGTCCAGCTTTGGTACATTAGAAGCAACTCTGAAACTTAACCTAAGCGTTTTTCGAAGCTACTTTTTGGCTAACTTCTTATAGGAAGGTCTAGGAGCTCTGAAAATGAACGTGCGCGTCTTTCACTCTTCCCGAGGGACTTAGAAGAATTTTGTGATATTTTTTATTAAAATGGTGTATAAGGGTATATATATAAATATATTTTATGCACTGTATATGAGCTGGCGATTTCTAAGTCTGTGGTTCCGAGAGGGGGTAACCAGGCTCACTAATAAAGGTCAAGCCACTTGGCTGCCAGAATGCCCTGCTTCAGCACAGACCAGAAAGGCATTGTGATAAGCGTATCCCCGGTATAGTCAGGGGTTAATGGGAGTCGTCCCCGTCCCCCCAGTATACGGCCAGAACCATGGACCCGATACTTGTGGTTCGGACTGTCTCCAACCAGCCATAATGTTGTGAGAGTGAAATTATGTCTAAGTCCAGCTTTGGTACATTAGAAGCAACTCTGAAACTTAACCTATGCGTTTTTCGAAGCTACTTTTTGGCTAACTTCTAATAGGAAGGTCTAGGAGCTCTGAAAATGAACGTGCGCGTTTTTCACTCTTCCCGAGGGACTTAGAAGAATTTTGTGATATTTTTTATTAAAATGGTGTATAAGGGTATATATATAAATATATTTTATGCACTGTATATGAGCTGGCGATTTCTAAGTCTGTGGTTCCGAGAGGGGGTAACCAGGCTCACTAATAAAGGTCAAGCCACTTGGCTGCCAGAATGCCCTGCTTCAGCACAGACCAGAAAGGCATTGTGATAAGCATATCCCCGGTATAGTCAGGGGTTAATGGGAGTCATCCCCGTCCCCCCAGTATACGGCCAGAACCATGGACCCGATACTTGTGGTTCGGACTGTCTCCAACCAGCCATAATGTTGTGAGAGTGAAATTATGTCTAAGTCCAGCTTTGGTACATTAGAAGCAACTCTGAAACTTAACCTAAGCGTTTTTCGAAGCTACTTTTTGGCTAACTTCTAGGAGCTCTGAAAATGAACGTGCGCGTCTTTCACTCTTCCCGAGGGACTTAGAAGAATTTTGTGATATTTTTTTATTAAAATGGTGTATAAGGGTATATATATAAATATATTTTATGCACTGTATATGAGCTGGCGATTTCTAAGTCTGTGGTTCCGAGAGGGGGTAACCAGGCTCACTAATAAAGGTCAAGCCACTTGGCTGCCAGAATGCCCTGCTTCAGCACAGACCAGAAAGGCATTGTGATAAGCGTATCCCCGGTATAGTCAGGGGTTAATGGGAGTCGTCCCCGTCCCCCCAGTATACGCCCAGAACCATGGACCCGGTACTTGTGGTTCGGACTGTCTCCAACCAGCCATAATGTTGTGAGAGTGAAATTATGTCTAAGTCCAGCTTTGGTACATTAGAAGCAACTCTGAAACTTAACCTAAGCGTTTTTCGAAGCTACTTTTTGGCTAACTTCTTATAGGAAGGTCTAGCAGCTCTGAAAATGAACGTGCACGTCTTTCACTCTTCCCGAGGGACTTAGAAGAATTTTGTGATATTTTTTATTAAAATGGCGTATAAGGGTATATATATAAATATATTTTATGCACTGTATATGAGCTGGCGATTTCTAAGTCTGTGGTTCCGAGAGGGGGTAACCAGGCTCACTAATAAAGGTCAAGCCACTTGGCTGCCAGAATGCCCTGATTCAGCACAGACCAGAAAGGCATTGTAATAAGCGTATCCCCGGTATAGTCAGGGGTTAATGGGAGTCGTCCCCGTCCCCCCAGTATACGCCCAGAACCATGGACCCGGTACTTGTGGATCGGACTGTCTCCAACCAGCCATAAAGTTGTGAGAATGAAATTATGTCTAAGTCCAGCTTTGGTACATTAGAAGCAACTCTGAAACTTAACCTAAGCGTTTTTCGAAGCTACTTTTTTTGCTAACTTCTTATAGGAAGGTCTAGGAGCTCTAAAAATGAACGTGCGCGTCTTTCACTCTTCCCGAGGGACTTAGAAGAATTTGTGATATTTTTTATTAAAATGGTGTATAAGGGTATATATATAAATATATTTAATGCACAGTTTATGAGCTGGCGATTTCTAAGTCTGTGGTTCCGAGAGGGGGTAACCAGGCTCACTAATAAAGGTCAAGCCACTTGGCTGCCAGAATGCCCTGCTTCAGCACAGACCAGAAAGGCATTTTTATAAGCGTATCCCCGGTATAGTCAGGGGTTAATGGGAGTCGTCC
The DNA here is from genome assembly GCF_040206685.1 of Ascaphus truei. NCBI lineage: Eukaryota > Metazoa > Chordata > Amphibia > Anura > Ascaphidae > Ascaphus > Ascaphus truei. The sequence continues at coordinate 280,783,351 of NC_134483.1, forward strand.
CCGTCCCCCCAGTATACGGCCAGAACCATGGACCCGGTACTTGTGGTTCGGACTGTCTCCAACCATCCATAATGTTGTGAGAGTGAAATTATGTCTAAGTCCAGCTTTGGTACATTAGAAGCAACTCTGAAACTTAACCTAAGCGTTTTTCGAAGCTACTTTTTGGCTAACTTCTTATAGGAAGGTCTAGGAGCTCTGAAAATGAACGTGCGCGTCTTTCACTCTTCCCGAGGGACTTAGAAGAATTTTGTGATATTTTTTATTAAAATGGTGTATAAGGGTATATATATAAATATATTTTATGCACTGTATATGAGCTGGCGATTTCTAAGTCTGTGGTTCCGAAAGTGGGTAACCAGGCTCACTAATAAAGGTCAAGCCACTTGGCTGCCAGAATGCCCTGCTTCAGCACAGACCAGAAAGGCATTGTGATAAGCGTATCCCCGGTATAGTCAGGGGTTAATGGGAGTCGTCCCCGTCCCCCCAGTATACGCCCAGAACCATGGACCCGGTACTTGTGGTTCGGACTGTCTCCAACCAGCCATAATGTTGTGAGAGTGAAATTATGTCTAAGTCCAGCTTTGGTACATTAGAAGCAACTCTGAAACTTAACCTAAGCGTTTTTCGAAGCTACTTTTTTGCTAACTTCTTATAGGAAGGTCTAGGAGCTCTAAAAATGAACGTGCGCGTCTTTCACTCTTCCCGAGGGACTTAGAAGAATTTGTGATATTTTTTATTAAAATGGTGTATAAGGGTATATATATAAATATATTTAATGCACAGTTTATGAGCTGGCGATTTCTAAGTCTGTGGTTCCGAGAGGGGGTAACCAGGCTCACTAATAAAGGTCAAGCCACTTGGCTGCCAGAATGCCCTGCTTCAGCACAGACCAGAAAGGCATTTTTATAAGCGTATCCCCGGTATAGTCAGGGGTTAATGGGAGTCGTCCCCGTCCCCCCAGTATACGCCCAGAACCATGGACCCGGTACTTGTGGTTCGGACTGTCTCCAACCAGCCATAATGTTGTGAGAGTGAAATTATGTCTAAGTCCAGCTTTGGTACATTAGAAGCAACTCTGAAACTTAACCTAAGCGTTTTTCGAAGCTACTTTTTGGCTAACTTCTTATAGGAAGGTCTAGAAGCTCTGAAAATGAACGTGCGCGTCTTTCACTCTTCCCGAGGGACTTAGAAGAATTTTGTGATATTTTTTTATTAAAATGGTGTATAAGGGTATATATATAAATATATTTTATGCACAGTTTATGAGCTGGCGATTTCTAAGTCTGTGGTTCCGAGAGGGGGTAACCAGGCTCACTAATAAAGGCCAAGCCACTTGGCTGCCAGAATGCCCTGCTTCAGCACAGACCAGAAAGGCATTTTTATAAGCGTATCCCCGGTATAGTCAGGGGTTAATGGGAGTCGTCCCCGTCCCCCCAGTATACGCCCAGAACCATGGACCCGGTACTTGTGGTTCGGACTGTCTCCAACCAGCCATAATGTTGTGAGAGTGAAATTATGTCTAAGTCCAGCTTTGGTACATTAGAAGCAACTCTGAAACTTAACCTAAGCGTTTTTCGAAGCTACTTTTTGGCTAACTTCTTATAGGAAGGTCTAGGTGCTCTGAAAATGAACGTGCGCGTCTTTCACTCTTCCCGAGGGACTTAGAAGAATTTTGTGATATTTTTTATTAAAATGGTGTATAAGGGTATATATATAAATATATTTTATGCACTGTATATGAGCTGGCGATTTCTAAGTCTGTGGTTCCGAGAGGGGGTAACCAGGCTCACTAATAAAGGTCAAGCCACTTGGCTGCCAGAATGCCCTGCTTCAGCACAGACCAGAAAGGCATTGTGATAAGCGTATCCCCGGTATAGTCAGGGGTTAATGGAGTCGTCCCCGTCCCCCCAGTATACGCCCAGAACCATGGACCCGGTACTTGTGGTTCGGACTGTCTCCAACCAGCCATAATGTTGTGAGAGTGAAATTATGTCTAAGTCCAGCTTTGGTACATTAGAAGCAACTCTGAAACTTAACCTAAGCGTTTTTCGAAGCTACTTTTTGGCTAACTTCTTATAGGAAGGTCTAGGAGCTCTAAAAATGAACGTGCGCGTCTTTCACTCTTCCCGAGGGACTTAGAAGAATTTTGTGATATTTTTTTATTAAAATGGTGTATAAGGGTATATATATAAATATATTTTATGCACAGTTTATGAGCTGGCGATTTCTAAGTCTGTGGTTCCGAGAGGGGGTAACCAGGCTCACTAATAAAGGCCAAGCCACTTGGCTGCCAGAATGCCCTGCTTCAGCACAGACCAGAAAGGCATTTTTATAAGCGTATCCCCGGTATAGTCAGGGGTTAATGGGAGTCGTCCCCGTCCCCCCAGTATACGCCCAGAACCATGGACCCGGTACTTGTGGTTCGGACTGTCTCCAACCAGCCATAATGTTGTGAGAGTGAAATTATGTCTAAGTCCAGCTTTGGTACATTAGAAGCAACTCTGAAACTTAACCTAAGCGTTTTTCGAAGCTACTTTTTGGCTAACTTCTTATAGGAAGGTCTAGGTGCTCTGAAAATGAACGTGCGCGTCTTTCACTCTTCCCGAGGGACTTAGAAGAATTTTGTGATATTTTTTATTAAAATGGTGTATAAGGGTATATATATAAATATATTTTATGCACTGTATATGAGCTGGCGATTTCTAAGTCTGTGGTTCCGAGAGGGGGTAACCAGGCTCACTAATAAAGGTCAAGCCACTTGGCTGCCAGAATGCCCTGCTTCAGCATAGACCAGAAAGGCATTGTGATAAGCGTATCCCCGGTATAGTCAGGGGTTAATGGAGTCGTCCCCGTCCCCCCAGTATACGCCCAGAACCATGGACCCGGTACTTGTGGTTCGGACTGTCTCCAACCAGCCATAATGTTGTGAGAGTGAAATTATGTCTAAGTCCAGCTTTGGTACATTAGAAGCAACTCTGAAACTTAACCTAAGCGTTTTTCGAAGCTACTTTTTGGCTAACTTCTTATAGGAAGGTCTAGGAGCTCTAAAAATGAACGTGCGCGTCTTTCACTCTTCCCGAGGGACTTAGAAGAATTTGTGATATTTTTTATTAAAATGGTGTATAAGGGTATATATATATAAATATATTTAATGCACAGTTTATGAGCTGGCGATTTCTAAGTCTGTGGTTCCGAGAGGGGGTAACCAGGCTCACTAATAAAGGTCAAGACACTTGGCTGCCAGAATGCCCTGCTTCAGCACAGACCAGAAAGGCATTGTGATAGGCGTATCCCCGGTATAGTCAGGGGTTAATGGAGTCGTCCCCGTCCCCCCAGTATACGCCCAGAACCATGGACCCGGTACTTGTGGTTCGGACTGTCTCCAACCAGCCATAATGTTGTGAGAGTGAAATTATGTCTAAGTCCAGCTTTGGTACATTAGAAGCAACTCTGAAACTTAACCTAAGCGTTTTTCGAAGCTACTTTTTGGCTAACTTCTTATAGGAAGGTCTAGGAGCTCTGAAAATGAACGTGCGCGTCTTTCACTCTTCCCGAGGGACTTAGAAGAATTTTGTGATATTTTTTATTAAAATGGTGTATAAGGGTATATATATAAATATATTTTATGCACTGTATATGAGCTGGCGATTTCTAAGTCTGTGGTTCCGAGAGGGGTTAACCAGGCTCACTAATAAAGGTCAAGCCACTTGGCTGCCAGAATGCCCTGCTTCAGCACAGACCAGAAAGGCATTGTGATAAGCGTATCCCCGGTATAGTCAGGGGTTAATGGGAGTCATCCCCGTCCCCCCAGTAAATAGCCCAGAACCATGGACCCGGTACTTGTGGTTCGGACTGTCTCCAACCAGCCATAATGTTGTGAGAGTGAAATTATGTCTAAGTCCAGCTTTGGTACATTAGAAGCAACTCTGAAACTTAACCTAAGCGTTTTTCGAAGCTACTTTTTTGCTAACTTCTTATAGGAAGGTCTAGGAGCTCTAAAAATGAACGTGCGCGTCTTTCACTCTTCCCGAGGGACTTAGAAGAATTTGTGATATTTTTTATTAAAATGGTGTATAAGGGTATATATATAAATATATTTAATGCACAGTTTATGAGCTGGCGATTTCTAAGTCTGTGGTTCCGAGAGGGGGTAACCAGGCTCACTAATAAAGGTCAAGCCACTTGGCTGCCAGAATGCCCTGCTTCAGCACAGACCAGAAAGGCATTGTGATAAGCGTATCCCCGGTATAGTCAGGGGTTAATGGGAGTCGTCCCCGTCCCCCCAGTATACGCCCAGAACCATGGACCCGGTACTTGTGGTTCGGACTGTCTCCATCCAGCCATAATGTTGTGAGTGAAATTATGTCTAAGTCCAGCTTTGGTACATTAGAAGCAACTCTGAAACTTAACCTAAGCGTTTTTCGAAGCTACTTTTTTGCTAACTTCTTATAGGAAGGTCTAGGAGCTCTAAAAATGAACGTGCGCGTCTTTCACTCTTCCCGAGGGACTTAGAAGAATTTTGTGATATTTTTTATTAAAATGGTGTATAAGGGTATATATATAAATATATTTTATGCACTGTATATGAGCTGGCGATTTCTAAGTCTGTGGTTCCGAAAGGGGGTAACCAGGCTCACTAATAAAGGTCAAGCCACTTGGCTGCCAGAATGCCCTGCTTCAGCACAGACCAGAAAGGCATTGTGATAAGCGTATCCCCGGTATAGTCAGGGGTTAATGGGAGTCGTCCCCGTCCCCCCAGTATACGCCCAGAACCATGGACCCGGTACTTGTGGTTCGGACTGTCTCCAACCAGCCATAATGTTGTGAGAGTGAAATTATGTCTAAGTCCAGCTTTGGTACATTAGAAGCAACTCTGAAACTTAACCTAAGCGTTTTTCGAAGCTACTTTTTGGCTAACTTCTTATAGGAAGGTCTAGGAGCTCTGAAAATGAACGTGCGCGTCTTTCACTCTTCCCGAGGGACTTAGAAGAATTTTGTGATATTTTTTATTAAAATGGTGTATAAGGGTATACTGTATATATAAATATATTTTATGCACTGTATATGAGCTGGCGATTTCTAAGTCTGTGGTTCCGAGAGGGGGTAACCAGGCTCACTAATAAAGGTCAAGCCACTTGGCTGCCAGAATGCCCTGCTTCAGCACAGACCAGAAAGGCATTGTGATAAGCGTATCCCCGGTATAGTCAGGAGTTAATGGGAGTCGTCACCGTCCCCCCCAGTATACGCCCAGAACCATGGACCCGGTACTTGTGGATCGGACTGTCTCCAACCAGCCATAATTTTGTGAGAGTGAAATTATGTCTAAGTCCAGCTTTGGTACATTAGAAGCAACTCTGAAACTTAACCTAAGCGTTTTTCGAAGCTACTTTTTTGCTAACTTCTTATAGGAAGGTCTAGGAGCTCTAAAAATGAACGTGCACGTCTTTCACTCTTCCCGAGGGACTTAGAAGAATTTGTGATATTTTTTATTAAAATGGTGTATAAGGGTATATATATAAATATATTTTATGCACTGTATATGAGCTGGCGATTTCTAAGTCTGTGGTTCCGAGAGGGGGTAACCAGGCTCACTAATAAAGGTCAAGCCACTTGGCTGTCAGAATGCCCTGCTTCAGCACAGACCAGAAAGGCATTGTGATAAGCATATCCCCGGTATAGTCAGGGGTTAATGGGAGTCGTCCCCGTTCCCCCAGTATACGTCCAGAACCATGGACCCGGTACTTGTGGTTCGGACTCTCTCCAACCAGCCATAATGTTCTGAGAGTGAAATTATGTCTAAGTTCTGCTTTGGTACATTAGATGCAACTCTGAAACTTAACCTAAGCGTTTTTCGAAGCTACTTTTTGGCTAACTTCTTATAAGAAGGTCTACTGTAGGAGCTCTCAAAATGAACGTGCGCGTCTTTCACTCTTCCCGAGGGACTTAGAAGAATTTTGTGATATTTTTTATTAAAATGGTGTATAAGGGTATATATATAAATATATTTTATGCACTGTATATGAGCTGGCGATTTCTAAGTCTGTGGTTCCGAGAGGGGGTAACCAGGCTCACTAATAAAGGTCAAGCCACTTGGCTGCCAGAATACCCTGCTTCAGCACAGACCAGAAAGGCATTGTGATAAGCGTATCCCCGGTATAGTCAGGGGTTAATGGGAGTCATCCCCGTCCCCCCAGTATACGGCCAGAACCATGGACCCGGTACTTGTGGTTCGGACTGTCTCCAACCAGCCATAATGTTGTGAGAGTGAAATTATGTCTAAGTCCAGCTTTGGTACATTAGATGCAACTCTGAAACTTAACCTAAGCGTTTTTCGAAGCTACTTTTTGGCTAACTTCTTATAGGAAGGTCTAGGAGCTCTGAAAATGAACGTGCGCGTCTTTCACTCTTCCCGAGGGACTCAGAAGAATTTTGTGATATTTTTTATTAAAATGGCGTATAAGGGTATATATATAAATATATTTTATGCACTGTACAGTATATGAGCTGGCGATTTCTAAATCTGTGGTTCCGAGAGGGGGTAACCAGGCTCACTAATAAAGGTCAAGCCACTTGGCTGCCAGAATGCCCTGCTTCAGCACAGACCAGAAAGGCATTGTGATAAGCGTATCCCCGGTATAGTCAGGGGTTAATGGGAGTCCCCCCCGTCCCCCCAGTATCCGCCCAGAACCATGGACCCGGTACTTGTGGTTCGGACTCTCTCCAACTAGCCATAATGTTCTGAGAGTGAAATTATGTCTAAGTCCAGCTTTGGTACATTAGAAGCAACTCTGAAACTTAACCTAAGCGTTTTTCGAAGCTACTTTTTGGCTAACTTCTTATAGGAAGGTCTAGGAGCTCTGAAAATGAACGTGCGCGTCTTTCACTCTTCCCGAGGGACTTAGAAGAATTTTGTGATATTTTTTATTAAAATGGTGTATAAGGGTATATATATAAATATATTTTATGCACTGTATATGAGCTGGCGATTTCTAAGTCTGTGGTTCCGAGAGGGGGTAACCAGGCTCACTAATAAAGGTCAAGCCACTTGGCTGCCAGAATGCCCTGCTTCAGCACAGACCAGAAAGGCATTGTGATAAGCGTATCCCCGGTATAGTCAGGGGTTAATGGGAGTCGTTCCCGTCCCCCCAGTATACGCCCAGAACCATGGACCCGGTACTTGTGGTTCGGACTGTCTCCAACCAGCCATAATGTTGTGAGAGTGAAATTATGTCTAAGTCCAGCTTTGGTACATTAGATGCAACTCTGAAACTTAACCTAAGCGTTTTTCGAAGCTACTTTTTGGCTAACTTCTTATAAGAAGGTCTAGGAGCTCTCAAAATGAACGTGCGCGTCTTTCACTCTTCCCGAGGGACTTACTGTAGAATAATTTTGTGATATTTTTTTATTAAAATGGTGTATAAGGGTATATATAAATATATATATATATATATATATATATATATATATATATATATATATAAATATATATATATATATATATATTTTATGCACTGTATATGAGCTGGCGATTTCTAAGTCTGTGGTTCCGAGAGGGGGTAACCAGGCTTACTAATAAAGGTCAAGCAACTTGGCTGCCAGAATGCCCTGCTTCAGCACAGACCAGAAAGGCATTGTGATAAGCGAATCCCCGGTATAGTCAGGGGTTAATGGGAGTCGTCCCCGTCCCCCCAGTATACGCCCAGAACCATGGACCCGGTACTTGTGGTTCGGACTGTCTCCAACCAGCCATAAAGTTGTGAGAGTGAAATTATGTCTAAGTCCAGCTTTGGTACATTAGAAGCAACTCTGAAACTTAACCTAAGCGTTTTTCGAAGCTACTTTTTGGCTAACTTCTTATAGGAAGGTCTAGGAGCTCTGAAAATGAACGTGCGCGTCTTTCACTCTTCCCGAGGGACTTAGAAGAATTTTGTGATATTTTTTATTAAAATGGTGTATAAGGGTATATATATAAATATATTTTATGCACTGTATATGAGCTGGCGATTTCTAAGTCTGTGGTTCCGAGAGGGGGTAACCAGGCTCACTAATAAAGGTCAAGCCACTTGGCTGCCAGAATGCCCTGCTTCAGCACAGACCAGAAAGGCATTGTGATAAGCGTATCCCCGGTATAGTCAGGGGTTAATGGGAGTCATCCCCGTCCCCCCAGTATACGGCCAGAACCATGGACCCGATACTTGTGGTTCGGACTGTCTCCAACCAGCCATAATGTTGTGAGAGTGAAATTATGTCTAAGTCCAGCTTTGGTACATTAGAAGCAACTCTGAAACTTAACCTATGCGTTTTTCGAAGCTACTTTTTGGCTAACTTCTAATAGGAAGGTCTAGGAGCTCTGAAAATGAACGTGCGCGTTTTTCACTCTTCCCGAGGGACTTAGAAGAATTTTGTGATATTTTTTATTAAAATGGTGTATAAGGGTATATATATAAATATATTTTATGCACTGTATATGAGCTGGCGATTTCTAAGTCTGTGGTTTCGAGAGGGGGTAACCAGGCTCACTAATAAAGGTCAAGCCACTTGGCTGCCAGAATGCCCTGCTTCAGCACAGACCAGAAAGGCATTGTGATAAGCATATCCCCGGTATAGTCAGGGGTTAATGGGAGTCATCCCCGTCCCCCCAGTATACGGCCAGAACCATGGACCCGATACTTGTGGTTCGGACTGTCTCCAACCAGCCATAATGTTGTGAGAGTGAAATTATGTCTAAGTCCAGCTTTGGTACATTAGAAGCAACTCTGAAACTTAACCTAAGCGTTTTTCGAAGCTACTTTTTGGCTAACTTCTTATAGGAAGGTCTAGCAGCTCTGAAAATGAACGTGCACGTCTTTCACTCTTCCCGAGGGACTTAGAAGAATTTTGTGATATTTTTTATTAAAATGGCGTATAAGGGTATATATATAAATATATTTTATGCACTGTATATGAGCTGGCGATTTCTAAGTCTGTGGTTCCGAGAGGGGGTAACCAGGCTCACTAATAAAGGTCAAGCCACTTGGCTGCCAGAATGCCCTGATTCAGCACAGACCAGAAAGGCATTGTAATAAGCGTATCCCCGGTATAGTCAGGGGTTAATGGGAGTCGTCCCCGTCCCCCCAGTATACGCCCAGAACCATGGACCCGGTACTTGTGGATCGGACTGTCTCCAACCAGCCATAAAGTTGTGAGAATGAAATTATGTCTAAGTCCAGCTTTGGTACATTAGAAGCAACTCTGAAACTTAACCTAAGCGTTTTTCGAAGCTACTTTTTTGCTAACTTCTTATAGGAAGGTCTAGGAGCTCTAAAAATGAACGTGCGCGTCTTTCACTCTTCCCGAGGGACTTAGAAGAATTTGTGATATTTTTTATTAAAATGGTGTATAAGGGTATATATATAAATATATTTAATGCACAGTTTATGAGCTGGCGATTTCTAAGTCTGTGGTTCCGAGAGGGGGTAACCAGGCTCACTAATAAAGGTCAAGCCACTTGGCTGCCAGAATGCCCTGCTTCAGCACAGACCAGAAAGGCATTTTTATAAGCGTATCCCCGGTATAGTCAGGGGTTAATGGGAGTCGTCCCCGTCCCCCCAGTATACGCCCAGAACCATGGACCCGGTACTTGTGGTTCGGACTGTCTCCAACCAGCCATAATGTTGTGAGAGTGAAATTATGTCTAAGTCCAGCTTTGGTACATTAGAAGCAACTCTGAAACTTAACCTGAGGGTTTTTCGAAGCTACTTTTTGGCTAACTTCTTATAGGAAGGTCTAGGAGCTCTGAAAATGAACGTGCGCGTCTTTCACTCTTCCCGAGGGACTTAGAAGAATTTTGTGATATTTTTTATTAAAATGGTGTATAAGGGTACTGTATATATATAAATATATTTTATGCACTGTATATGAGCTGGCGATTTCTAAGTCTGTGGTTCCGAAAGTGGGTAACCAGGCTCACTAATAAAGGTCAAGCCACTTGGCTGCCAGAATGCCCTGCTTCAGCACAGACCAGAAAGGCATTGTGATAAGCATATCCCCGGTATAGTCAGGGGTTAATGGGAGTCATCCCCGTCCCCCCAGTATACGGCCAGAACCATGGACCCGATACTTGTGGTTCGGACTGTCTCCAACCAGCCATAATGTTGTGAGAGTGAAATTATGTCTAAGTCCAGCTTTGGTACATTAGAAGCAACTCTGAAACTTAACCTAAGCGTTTTTCGAAGCTACTTTTTGGCTAACTTCTAGGAGCTCTGAAAATGAACGTGCGCGTCTTTCACTCTTCCCGAGGGACTTAGAAGAATTTTGTGATATTTTTTTATTAAAATGGTGTATAAGGGTATATATATATAAATATATTTTATGCACTGTATATGAGCTGGCGATTTCTAAGTCTGTGGTTCCGAGAGGGGGTAACCAGGCTCACTAATAAAGGTCAAGCCACTTGGCTGCCAGAATGCCCTGCTTCAGCACAGACCAGAAAGGCATTGTGATAAGCGTATCCCCGGTATAGTCAGGGGTTAATGGGAGTCGTCCCCGTCCCCCCAGTATACGCCCAGAACCATGGACCCGGTACTTGTGGATCGGACTGTCTCCAACCAGCCATAAAGTTGTGAGAATGAAATTATGTCTAAGTCCAGCTTTGGTACATTAGAAGCAACTCTGAAACTTAACCTAAGCGTTTTTCGAAGCTACTTTTTTGCTAACTTCTTATAGGAAGGTCTAGGAGCTCTAAAAATGAACGTGCGCGTCTTTCACTCTTCCCGAGGGACTTAGAAGAATTTGTGATATTTTTTATTAAAATGGTGTATAAGGGTATATATATAAATATATTTAATGCACAGTTTATGAGCTGGCGATTTCTAAGTCTGTGGTTCCGAGAGGGGGTAACCAGGCTCACTAATAAAGGTCAAGCCACTTGGCTGCCAGAATGCCCTGCTTCAGCACAGACCAGAAAGGCATTTTTATAAGCGTATCCCCGGTATAGTCAGGGGTTAATGGGAGTCGTCCCCGTCCCCCCAGTATACGCCCAGAACTATGGACCCGGTACTTGTGGTTCGGACTGTCTCCAACCAGCCATAATGTTGTGAGAGTGAAATTATGTCTAAGTCCAGCTTTGGTACATTAGAAGCAACTCTGAAACTTAACCTAAGCGTTTTTCGAAGCTACTTTTTGGCTAACTTCTTATAGGAAGGTCTAGGAGCTCTGAAAATGAACGTGCGCGTCTTTCACTCTTCCCGAGGGACTTAGAAGAATTTTGTGATAATTTTTATTAAAATGGTGTATAAGGGTAAATATATAAATATATTTTATGCACTGTATATGAGCTGGCGATTTCTAAGTCTGTGGTTCCGAAAGGGGGTAACCAGGCTCACTAATAAAGGTCAAGCCACTTGGCTGCCAGAATGCCCTGCTTCAGCACAGACAAGAAAGGCATTGTGATAAGCGTATCCCCGGTATAGTCAGGGGTTAATGGGAGTCGTCCCCGTCCCCCCAGTATACGCCCAGAACCATGGACCCGGTACTTGTGGTTCGGACTGTCTCCAACCAGCCATAATGTTGTGAGAGTGAAATTATGTCTAAGTCCAGCTTTGGTACATTAGAAGCAACTCTGAAACTTAACCTAAGCGTTTTTCGAAGCTACTTTTTTGCTAACTTCTTATAGGAAGGTCTAGGAGCTCTGAAAATGAACGTGCGCGTCTTTCACTCTTCCCGAGGGACTTAGAAGAATTTTGTGATATTTTTTTATTAAAATGGTGTATAAGGGTATATATATAAATATATTTTATGCACAGTTTATGAACTGGCGATTTCTAAGTCTGTGGTTCCGAGAGGGGGTAACCAAGCTCACTAATAAAGGTCAAGCCACTTGGCTGCCAGAATGCCCTGCTTCAGCACAGACCAGAAAGGCATTGTGATAAGCGTATCCCCGGTATAGTCAGGGGTTAATGGGAGTCGTCCCCGTCCCCCCAGTATACGCCCAGAACCATGGACCCGGTACTTGTGGTTCGGACTGTCTCCAACCAGCCATAATGTTGTGAGAGTGAAATTATGTCTAAGTCCAGCTTTGGTACATTAGAAGCAACTCTGAAACTTAACCTAAGCGTTTTTCGAAGCTACTTTTTTGCTAACTTCTTATAGGAAGGTCTAGGAGCTCTAAAAATGAACGTGCGCGTCTTTCACTCTTCCCGAGGGACTTAGAAGAATTTGTGATATTTTTTATTAAAATGGTGTATAAGGGTATATATATAAATATATTTAATGCACAGTTTATGAGCTGGCGATTTCTAAGTCTGTGGTTCCGAGAGGGGGTAACCAGGCTCACTAATAAAGGTCAAGCCACTTGGCTGCCAGAATGCCCTGCTTCAGCACAGACCAGAAAGGCATTTTTATAAGCGTATCCCCGGTATAGTCAGGGGTTAATGGGAGTCGTCCCCGTCCCCCCAGTATACGCCCAGAACTATGGACCCGGTACTTGTGGTTCGGACTGTCTCCAACCAGCCATAATGTTGTGAGAGTGAAATTATGTCTAAGTCCAGCTTTGGTACATTAGAAGCAACTCTGAAACTTAACCTAAGCGTTTTTCGAAGCTACTTTTTGGCTAACTTCTTATAGGAAGGTCTAGGAGCTCTGAAAATGAACGTGCGCGTCTTTCACTCTTCCCGAGGGACTTAGAAGAATTTTGTGATAATTTTTATTAAAATGGTGTATAAGGGTAAATATATAAATATATTTTATGCACTGTATATGAGCTGGCGATTTCTAAGTCTGTGGTTCCGAAAGGGGGTAACCAGGCTCACTAATAAAGGTCAAGCCACTTGGCTGCCAGAATGCCCTGCTTCAGCACAGACAAGAAAGGCATTGTGATAAGCGTATCCCCGGTATAGTCAGGGGTTAATGGGAGTCGTCCCCGTCCCCCCAGTATACGCCCAGAACCATGGACCCGGTACTTGTGGTTCGGACTGTCTCCAACCAGCCATAATGTTGTGAGAGTGAAATTATGTCTAAGTCCAGCTTTGGTACATTAGAAGCAACTCTGAAACTTAACCTAAGCGTTTTTCGAAGCTACTTTTTTGCTAACTTCTTATAGGAAGGTCTAGGAGCTCTGAAAATGAACGTGCGCGTCTTTCACTCTTCCCGAGGGACTTAGAAGAATTTTGTGATATTTTTTTATTAAAATGGTGTATAAGGGTATATATATAAATATATTTTATGCACAGTTTATGAACTGGCGATTTCTAAGTCTGTGGTTCCGAGAGGGGGTAACCAAGCTCACTAATAAAGGTCAAGCCACTTGGCTGCCAGAATGCCCTGCTTCAGCACAGACCAGAAAGGCATTGTGATAAGCGTATCCCCGGTATAGTCAGGGGTTAATGGGAGTCGTCCCCGTCCCCCCAGTATACGCCCAGAACCATGGACCCGGTACTTGTGGTTCGGACTGTCTCCAACCAGCCATAATGTTGTGAGAGTGAAATTATGTCTAAGTCCAGCTTTGGTACATTAGAAGCAACTCTGAAACTTAACCTAAGCGTTTTTCGAAGCTACTTTTTTGCTAACTTCTTATAGGAAGGTGTAGGAGATCTGAAAATGAACGTGCGCGTCTTTCACTCTTCCCGAGGGACTTAGAAGAATTTTGTGATATTTTTTATTAAAATGGTGTATAAGGGTATATATATAAATATATTTTATGCACTGTATATGAGCTGGCGATTTCTAAGTCTGTGGTTCCGAGAGGGGGTAACCAGGCTCACTAATAAAGGTCAAGCCACTTGGCTGCCAGAATGCCCTGATCAGCACAGACCAGAAAGGCATTGTGATAAGCGTATCCCCGGTATAGTCAGGGGTTAATGGGAGTCGTCCCCGTCCCCCCAGTATACGGCCAGAACCATGGACCCGATACTTGTGGTTCGGACTGTCTCCAACCAGCCATAATGTTGTGAGAGTGAAATTATGTCTAAGTCCAGCTTTGGTACATTAGAAGCAACTCTGAAACTTAACCTATGCGTTTTTCGAAGCTACTTTTTGGCTAACTTCTAATAGGAAGGTCTAGGAGCTCTGAAAATGAACGTGCGCGTTTTTCACTCTTCCCGAGGGACTTAGAAGAATTTTGTGATATTTTTTATTAAAATGGTGTATAAGGGTATATATATAAATATATTTTATGCACTGTATATGAGCTGGCGATTTCTAAGTCTGTGGTTCCGAGAGGGGGTAACCAGGCTCACTAATAAAGGTCAAGCCACTTGGCTGCCAGAATGCCCTGCTTCAGCACAGACCAGAAAGGCATTGTGATAAGCATATCCCCGGTATAGTCAGGGGTTAATGGGAGTCATCCCCGTCCCCCCAGTATACGGCCAGAACCATGGACCCGATACTTGTGGTTCGGACTGTCTCCAACCAGCCATAATGTTGTGAGAGTGAAATTATGTCTAAGTCCAGCTTTGGTACATTAGAAGCAACTCTGAAACTTAACCTAAGCGTTTTTCGAAGCTACTTTTTGGCTAACTTCTTATAGGAAGGTCTAGCAGCTCTGAAAATGAACGTGCACGTCTTTCACTCTTCCCGAGGGACTTAGAAGAATTTTGTGATATTTTTTATTAAAATGGCGTATAAGGGTATATATATAAATATATTTTATGCACTGTATATGAGCTGGCGATTTCTAAGTCTGTGGTTCCGAGAGGGGGTAACCAGGCTCACTAATAAAGGTCAAGCCACTTGGCTGCCAGAATGCCCTGATTCAGCACAGACCAGAAAGGCATTGTAATAAGCGTATCCCCGGTATAGTCAGGGGTTAATGGGAGTCGTCCCCGTCCCCCCAGTATACGCCCAGAACCATGGACCCGGTACTTGTGGTTCGGACTGTCTCCAACCAGCCATAATGTTGTGAGAGTGAAATTATGTCTAAGTCCAGCTTTGGTACATTAGAAGCAACTCTGAAACTTAACCTAAGCGTTTTTCGAAGCTACTTTTTTGCTAACTTCTTATAGGAAGGTCTAGGAGCTCTGAAAATGAACGTGCGCGTCTTTCACTCTTCCCGAGGGACTTAGAAGAATTTTGTGATATTTTTTTATTAAAATGGTGTATAAGGGTATATATATAAATATATTTTATGCACAGTTTATGAACTGGCGATTTCTAAGTCTGTGGTTCCGAGAGGGGGTAACCAAGCTCACTAATAAAGGTCAAGCCACTTGGCTGCCAGAATGCCCTGCTTCAGCACAGACCAGAAAGGCATTGTGATAAGCGTATCCCCGGTATAGTCAGGGGTTAATGGGAGTCGTCCCCGTCCCCCCAGTATACGCCCAGAACCATGGACCCGGTACTTGTGGTTCGGACTGTCTCCAACCAGCCATAATGTTGTGAGAGTGAAATTATGTCTAAGTCCAGCTTTGGTACATTAGAAGCAACTCTGAAACTTAACCTAAGCGTTTTTCGAAGCTACTTTTTTGCTAACTTCTTATAGGAAGGTGTAGGAGATCTGAAAATGAACGTGCGCGTCTTTCACTCTTCCCGAGGGACTTAGAAGAATTTTGTGATATTTTTTTATTAAAATGGTGTATAAGGGTATATATATAAATATATTTTATGCACAGTTTATGAGCTGGCGATTTCTAAGTCTGTGGTTCCGAGAGGGGGTAACCAGGCTCACTAATAAAGGCCAAGCCACTTGGCTGCCAGAATGCCCTGCTTCAGCACAGACCAGAAAGGCATTTTTATAAGCGTATCCCCGGTATAGTCAGGGGTTAATGGGAGTCGTCCCCGTCCCCCCAGTATACGGCCAGAACCATGGACCCGATACTTGTGGTTCGGACTGTCTCCAACCAGCCATAATGTTGTGAGAGTGAAATTATGTCTAAGTCCAGCTTTGGTACATTAGAAGCAACTCTGAAACTTAACCTATGCGTTTTTCGAAGCTACTTTTTGGCTAACTTCTAATAGGAAGGTCTAGGAGCTCTGAAAATGAACGTGCGCGTTTTTCACTCTTCCCGAGGGACTTAGAAGAATTTTGTGATATTTTTTATTAAAATGGTGTATAAGGGTATATATATAAATATATTTTATGCACTGTATATGAGCTGGCGATTTCTAAGTCTGTGGTTCCGAGAGGGGGTAACCAGGCTCACTAATAAAGGTCAAGCCACTTGGCTGCCAGAATGCCCTGCTTCAGCACAGACCAGAAAGGCATTGTGATAAGCATATCCCCGGTATAGTCAGGGGTTAATGGGAGTCATCCCCGTCCCCCCAGTATACGGCCAGAACCATGGACCCGATACTTGTGGTTCGGACTGTCTCCAACCAGCCATAATGTTGTGAGAGTGAAATTATGTCTAAGTCCAGCTTTGGTACATTAGAAGCAACTCTGAAACTTAACCTAAGCGTTTTTCGAAGCTACTTTTTGGCTAACTTCTTATAGGAAGGTCTAGCAGCTCTGAAAATGAACGTGCACGTCTTTCACTCTTCCCGAGGGACTTAGAAGAATTTTGTGATATTTTTTATTAAAATGGCGTATAAGGGTATATATATAAATATATTTTATGCACTGTATATGAGCTGGCGATTTCTAAGTCTGTGGTTCCGAGAGGGGGTAACCAGGCTCACTAATAAAGGTCAAGCCACTTGGCTGCCAGAATGCCCTGATTCAGCACAGACCAGAAAGGCATTGTAATAAGCGTATCCCCGGTATAGTCAGGGGTTAATGGGAGTCGTCCCCGTCCCCCCAGTATACGCCCAGAACCATGGACCCGGTACTTGTGGATCGGACTGTCTCCAACCAGCCATAAAGTTGTGAGAATGAAATTATGTCTAAGTCCAGCTTTGGTACATTAGAAGCAACTCTGAAACTTAACCTAAGCGTTTTTCGAAGCTACTTTTTTGCTAACTTCTTATAGGAAGGTGTAGGAGCTCTAAAAATGAACGTGCGCGTCTTTCACTCTTCCCGAGGGACTTAGAAGAATTTGTGATATTTTTTATTAAAATGGTGTATAAGGGTATATATATAAATATATTTAATGCACAGTTTATGAGCTGGCGATTTCTAAGTCTGTGGTTCCGAGAGGGGGTAACCAGGCTCACTAATAAAGGTCAAGCCACTTGGCTGCCAGAATGCCCTGCTTCAGCACAGACCAGAAAGGCATTTTTATAAGCGTATCCCCGGTATAGTCAGGGGTTAATGGGAGTCGTCCCCGTCCCCCCAGTATACGCCCAGAACCATGGACCCGGTACTTGTGGTTCGGACTGTCTCCAACCAGCCATAATGTTGTGAGAGTGAAATTATGTCTAAGTCCAGCTTTGGTACATTAGAAGCAACTCTGAAACTTAACCTGAGGGTTTTTCGAAGCTACTTTTTGGCTAACTTCTTATAGGAAGGTCTAGGAGCTCTGAAAATGAACGTGCGCGTCTTTCACTCTTCCCGAGGGACTTAGAAGAATTTTGTGATATTTTTTATTAAAATGGTGTATAAGGGTACTGTATATATATAAATATATTTTATGCACTGTATATGAGCTGGCGATTTCTAAGTCTGTGGTTCCGAAAGTGGGTAACCAGGCTCACTAATAAAGGTCAAGCCACTTGGCTGCCAGAATGCCCTGCTTCAGCACAGACCAGAAAGGCATTGTGATAAGCATATCCCCGGTATAGTCAGGGGTTAATGGGAGTCATCCCCGTCCCCCCAGTATACGGCCAGAACCATGGACCCGATACTTGTGGTTCGGACTGTCTCCAACCAGCCATAATGTTGTGAGAGTGAAATTATGTCTAATTCCAGCTTTGGTACATTAGAAGCAACTCTGAAACTTAACCTAAGCGTTTTTCGAAGCTACTTTTTGGCTAACTTCTAGGAGCTCTGAAAATGAACGTGCGCGTCTTTCACTCTTCCCGAGGGACTTAGAAGAATTTTGTGATATTTTTTTATTAAAATGGTGTATAAGGGTATATATATATAAATATATTTTATGCACTGTATATGAGCTGGCGATTTCTAAGTCTGTGGTTCCGAGAGGGGGTAACCAGGCTCACTAATAAAGGTCAAGCCACTTGGCTGCCAGAATGCCCTGCTTCAGCACAGACCAGAAAGGCATTGTGATAAGCGTATCCCCGGTATAGTCAGGGGTTAATGGGAGTCGTCCCCGTCCCCCCAGTATACGCCCAGAACCATGGACCCGGTACTTGTGGATCGGACTGTCTCCAACCAGCCATAAAGTTGTGAGAATGAAATTATGTCTAAGTCCAGCTTTGGTACATTAGAAGCAACTCTGAAACTTAACCTAAGCGTTTTTCGAAGCTACTTTTTGGCTAACTTCTTATAGGAAGGTCTAGCAGCTCTGAAAATGAACGTGCACGTCTTTCACTCTTCCCGAGGGACTTAGAAGAATTTTGTGATATTTTTTATTAAAATGGCGTATAAGGGTATATATATAAATATATTTTATGCACTGTATATGAGCTGGCGATTTCTAAGTCTGTGGTTCCGAGAGGGGGTAACCAGGCTCACTAATAAAGGTCAAGCCACTTGGCTGCCAGAATGCCCTGATTCAGCACAGACCAGAAAGGCATTGTAATAAGCGTATCCCCGGTATAGTCAGGGGTTAATGGGAGTCGTCCCCGTCCCCCCAGTATACGCCCAGAACCATGGACCCGGTACTTGTGGATCGGACTGTCTCCAACCAGCCATAAAGTTGTGAGAATGAAATTATGTCTAAGTCCAGCTTTGGTACATTAGAAGCAACTCTGAAACTTAACCTAAGCGTTTTTCGAAGCTACTTTTTTGCTAACTTCTTATAGGAAGGTCTAGGAGCTCTAAAAATGAACGTGCGCGTCTTTCACTCTTCCCGAGGGACTTAGAAGAATTTGTGATATTTTTTATTAAAATGGTGTATAAGGGTATATATATAAATATATTTAATGCACAGTTTATGAGCTGGCGATTTCTAAGTCTGTGGTTCCGAGAGGGGGTAACCAGGCTCACTAATAAAGGTCAAGCCACTTGGCTGCCAGAATGCCCTGCTTCAGCACAGACCAGAAAGGCATTTTTATAAGCGTATCCCCGGTATAGTCAGGGGTTAATGGGAGTCGTCCCCGTCCCCCCAGTATACGCCCAGAACCATGGACCCGGTACTTGTGGTTCGGACTGTCTCCAACCAGCCATAATGTTGTGAGAGTGAAATTATGTCTAAGTCCAGCTTTGGTACATTAGAAGCAACTCTGAAACTTAACCTAAGCGTTTTTCGAAGCTACTTTTTGGCTAACTTCTTATAGGAAGGTCTAGGAGCTCTGAAAATGAACGTGCGCGTCTTTCACTCTTCCCGAGGGACTTAGAAGAATTTTGTGATATTTTTTATTAAAATGGTGTATAAGGGTATATATATAAATATATTTTATGCACTGTATATGAGCTGGCGATTTCTAAGTCTGTGGTTCCGAAAGTGGGTAACCAGGCTCACTAATAAAGGTCAAGCCACTTGGCTGCCAGAATGCCCTGCTTCAGCACAGACCAGAAAGGCATTGTGATAAGCGTATCCCCGGTATAGTCAGGGGTTAATGGGAGTCGTCCCCGTCCCCCCAGTATACGCCCAGAACCATGGACCCGGTACTTGTGGTTCGGACTGTCTCCAACCAGCCATAATGTTGTGAGAGTGAAATTATGTCTAAGTCCAGCTTTGGTACATTAGAAGCAACTCTGAAACTTAACCTAAGCGTTTTTCGAAGCTACTTTTTTGCTAACTTCTTATAGGAAGGTCTAGGAGCTCTAAAAATGAACGTGCGCGTCTTTCACTCTTCCCGAGGGACTTAGAAGAATTTGTGATATTTTTTATTAAAATGGTGTATAAGGGTATATATATAAATATATTTAATGCACAGTTTATGAGCTGGCGATTTCTAAGTCTGTGGTTCCGAGAGGGGGTAACCAGGCTCACTAATAAAGGTCAAGCCACTTGGCTGCCAGAATGCCCTGCTTCAGCACAGACCAGAAAGGCATTTTTATAAGCGTATCCCCGGTATAGTCAGGGGTTAATGGGAGTCGTCCCCGTCCCCCCAGTATACGCCCAGAACTATGGACCCGGTACTTGTGGTTCGGACTGTCTCCAACCAGCCATAATGTTGTGAGAGTGAAATTATGTCTAAGTCCAGCTTTGGTACATTAGAAGCAACTCTGAAACTTAACCTAAGCGTTTTTCGAAGCTACTTTTTGGCTAACTTCTTATAGGAAGGTCTAGGAGCTCTGAAAATGAACGTGCGCGTCTTTCACTCTTCCCGAGGGACTTAGAAGAATTTTGTGATAATTTTTATTAAAATGGTGTATAAGGGTAAATATATAAATATATTTTATGCACTGTATATGAGCTGGCGATTTCTAAGTCTGTGGTTCCGAAAGGGGGTAACCAGGCTCACTAATAAAGGTCAAGCCACTTGGCTGCCAGAATGCCCTGCTTCAGCACAGACAAGAAAGGCATTGTGATAAGCGTATCCCCGGTATAGTCAGGGGTTAATGGGAGTCGTCCCCGTCCCCCCAGTATACGCCCAGAACCATGGACCCGGTACTTGTGGTTCGGACTGTCTCCAACCAGCCATAATGTTGTGAGAGTGAAATTATGTCTAAGTCCAGCTTTGGTACATTAGAAGCAACTCTGAAACTTAACCTAAGCGTTTTTCGAAGCTACTTTTTTGCTAACTTCTTATAGGAAGGTCTAGGAGCTCTGAAAATGAACGTGCGCGTCTTTCACTCTTCCCGAGGGACTTAGAAGAATTTTGTGATATTTTTTTATTAAAATGGTGTATAAGGGTATATATATAAATATATTTTATGCACAGTTTATGAACTGGCGATTTCTAAGTCTGTGGTTCCGAGAGGGGGTAACCAAGCTCACTAATAAAGGTCAAGCCACTTGGCTGCCAGAATGCCCTGCTTCAGCACAGACCAGAAAGGCATTGTGATAAGCGTATCCCCGGTATAGTCAGGGGTTAATGGGAGTCGTCCCCGTCCCCCCAGTATACGCCCAGAACCATGGACCCGGTACTTGTGGTTCGGACTGTCTCCAACCAGCCATAATGTTGTGAGAGTGAAATTATGTCTAAGTCCAGCTTTGGTACATTAGAAGCAACTCTGAAACTTAACCTAAGCGTTTTTCGAAGCTACTTTTTTGCTAACTTCTTATAGGAAGGTCTAGGAGCTCTAAAAATGAACGTGCGCGTCTTTCACTCTTCCCGAGGGACTTAGAAGAATTTGTGATATTTTTTATTAAAATGGTGTATAAGGGTATATATATAAATATATTTAATGCACAGTTTATGAGCTGGCGATTTCTAAGTCTGTGGTTCCGAGAGGGGGTAACCAGGCTCACTAATAAAGGTCAAGCCACTTGGCTGCCAGAATGCCCTGCTTCAGCACAGACCAGAAAGGCATTTTTATAAGCGTATCCCCGGTATAGTCAGGGGTTAATGGGAGTCGTCCCCGTCCCCCCAGTATACGCCCAGAACTATGGACCCGGTACTTGTGGTTCGGACTGTCTCCAACCAGCCATAATGTTGTGAGAGTGAAATTATGTCTAAGTCCAGCTTTGGTACATTAGAAGCAACTCTGAAACTTAACCTAAGCGTTTTTCGAAGCTACTTTTTGGCTAACTTCTTATAGGAAGGTCTAGGAGCTCTGAAAATGAACGTGCGCGTCTTTCACTCTTCCCGAGGGACTTAGAAGAATTTTGTGATAATTTTTATTAAAATGGTGTATAAGGGTAAATATATAAATATATTTTATGCACTGTATATGAGCTGGCGATTTCTAAGTCTGTGGTTCCGAAAGGGGGTAACCAGGCTCACTAATAAAGGTCAAGCCACTTGGCTGCCAGAATGCCCTGCTTCAGCACAGACAAGAAAGGCATTGTGATAAGCGTATCCCCGGTATAGTCAGGGGTTAATGGGAGTCGTCCCCGTCCCCCCAGTATACGCCCAGAACCATGGACCCGGTACTTGTGGTTCGGACTGTCTCCAACCAGCCATAATGTTGTGAGAGTGAAATTATGTCTAAGTCCAGCTTTGGTACATTAGAAGCAACTCTGAAACTTAACCTAAGCGTTTTTCGAAGCTACTTTTTTGCTAACTTCTTATAGGAAGGTCTAGGAGCTCTGAAAATGAACGTGCGCGTCTTTCACTCTTCCCGAGGGACTTAGAAGAATTTTGTGATATTTTTTTATTAAAATGGTGTATAAGGGTATATATATAAATATATTTTATGCACAGTTTATGAACTGGCGATTTCTAAGTCTGTGGTTCCGAGAGGGGGTAACCAAGCTCACTAATAAAGGTCAAGCCACTTGGCTGCCAGAATGCCCTGCTTCAGCACAGACCAGAAAGGCATTGTGATAAGCGTATCCCCGGTATAGTCAGGGGTTAATGGGAGTCGTCCCCGTCCCCCCAGTATACGCCCAGAACCATGGACCCGGTACTTGTGGTTCGGACTGTCTCCAACCAGCCATAATGTTGTGAGAGTGAAATTATGTCTAAGTCCAGCTTTGGTACATTAGAAGCAACTCTGAAACTTAACCTAAGCGTTTTTCGAAGCTACTTTTTTGCTAACTTCTTATAGGAAGGTGTAGGAGATCTGAAAATGAACGTGCGCGTCTTTCACTCTTCCCGAGGGACTTAGAAGAATTTTGTGATATTTTTTTATTAAAATGGTGTATAAGGGTATATATATAAATATATTTTATGCACAGTTTATGAGCTGGCGATTTCTAAGTCTGTGGTTCCGAGAGGGGGTAACCAGGCTCACTAATAAAGGCCAAGCCACTTGGCTGCCAGAATGCCCTGCTTCAGCACAGACCAGAAAGGCATTTTTATAAGCGTATCCCCGGTATAGTCAGGGGTTAATGGGAGTCGTCCCCGTCCCCCCAGTATACGCCCAGAACCATGGACCCGGTACTTGTGGTTCGGACTGTCTCCAACCAGCCATAAAGTTGTGAGAGTGAAATTATGTCTAAGTCCAGCTTTGGTACATTAGAAGCAACTCTGAAACTTAACCTAAGCGTTTTTCGAAGCTACTTTTTGGCTAACTTCTTATAGGAAGGTCTAGGAGCTTTGAAAATGAACGTGCGCGTCTTTCACTCTTCCCGAGGGACTTAGAAGAATTTTGTGATATTTTTTATTAAAATGGTGTATAAGGGTATATATATAAATATATTTTATGCACTGTATATGAGCTGGCGATTTCTAAGTCTGTGGTTCCGAGAGGGGGTAACCAGGCTCACTAATAAAGGTCAAGCCACTTGGCTGCCAGAATGCCCTGCTTCAGCACAGACCAGAAAGGCATTGTGATAAGCGTATCCCCGGTATAGTCAGGGGTTAATGGGAGTCGTCCCCGTCCCCCCAGTATACGGCCAGAACCATGGACCCGATACTTGTGGTTCGGACTGTCTCCAACCAGCCATAATGTTGTGAGAGTGAAATTATGTCTAAGTCCAGCTTTGGTACATTAGAAGCAACTCTGAAACTTAACCTATGCGTTTTTCGAAGCTACTTTTTGGCTAACTTCTAATAGGAAGGTCTAGGAGCTCTGAAAATGAACGTGCGCGTTTTTCACTCTTCCCGAGGGACTTAGAAGAATTTTGTGATATTTTTTATTAAAATGGTGTATAAGGGTATATATATAAATATATTTTATGCACTGTATATGAGCTGGCGATTTCTAAGTCTGTGGTTCCGAGAGGGGGTAACCAGGCTCACTAATAAAGGTCAAGCCACTTGGCTGCCAGAATGCCCTGCTTCAGCACAGACCAGAAAGGCATTGTGATAAGCATATCCCCGGTATAGTCAGGGGTTAATGGGAGTCATCCCCGTCCCCCCAGTATACGGCCAGAACCATGGACCCGATACTTGTGGTTCGGACTGTCTCCAACCAGCCATAATGTTGTGAGAGTGAAATTATGTCTAAGTCCAGCTTTGGTACATTAGAAGCAACTCTGAAACTTAACCTAAGCGTTTTTCGAAGCTACTTTTTGTCTAACTTCTAGGAGCTCTGAAAATGAACGTGCGCGTCTTTCACTCTTCCCGAGGGACTTAGAAGAATTTTGTGATATTTTTTTATTAAAATGGTGTATAAGGGTATATATATAAATATATTTTATGCACTGTATATGAGCTGGCGATTTCTAAGTCTGTGGTTCCGAGAGGGGGTAACCAGGCTCACTAATAAAGGTCAAGCCACTTGGCTGCCAGAATGCCCTGCTTCAGCACAGACCAGAAAGGCATTGTGATAAGCGTATCCCCGGTATAGTCAGGGGTTAATGGGAGTCGTCCCCGTCCCCCCAGTATACGCCCAGAACCATGGACCCGGTACTTGTGGTTCGGACTGTCTCCAACCAGCCATAATGTTGTGAGAGTGAAATTATGTCTAAGTCCAGCTTTGGTACATTAGAAGCAACTCTGAAACTTAACCTAAGCGTTTTTCGAAGCTACTTTTTGGCTAACTTCTTATAGGAAGGTCTAGCAGCTCTGAAAATGAACGTGCACGTCTTTCACTCTTCCCGAGGGACTTAGAAGAATTTTGTGATATTTTTTATTAAAATGGCGTATAAGGGTATATATATAAATATATTTTATGCACTGTATATGAGCTGGCGATTTCTAAGTCTGTGGTTCCGAGAGGGGGTAACCAGGCTCACTAATAAAGGTCAAGCCACTTGGCTGCCAGAATGCCCTGATTCAGCACAGACCAGAAAGGCATTGTAATAAGCGTATCCCCGGTATAGTCAGGGGTTAATGGGAGTCGTCCCCGTCCCCCCAGTATACGCCCAGAACCATGGACCCGGTACTTGTGGATCGGACTGTCTCCAACCAGCCATAAAGTTGTGAGAATGAAATTATGTCTAAGTCCAGCTTTGGTACATTAGAAGCAACTCTGAAACTTAACCTAAGCGTTTTTCGAAGCTACTTTTTTGCTAACTTCTTATAGGAAGGTCTAGGAGCTCTAAAAATGAACGTGCGCGTCTTTCACTCTTCCCGAGGGACTTAGAAGAATTTGTGATATTTTTTATTAAAATGGTGTATAAGGGTATATATATAAATATATTTAATGCACAGTTTATGAGCTGGCGATTTCTAAGTCTGTGGTTCCGAGAGGGGGTAACCAGGCTCACTAATAAAGGTCAAGCCACTTGGCTGCCAGAATGCCCTGCTTCAGCACAGACCAGAAAGGCATTTTTATAAGCGTATCCCCGGTATAGTCAGGGGTTAATGGGAGTCGTCCCCGTCCCCCCAGTATACGCCCAGAACCATGGACCCGGTACTTGTGGTTCGGACTGTCTCCAACCAGCCATAATGTTGTGAGAGTGAAATTATGTCTAAGTCCAGCTTTGGTACATTAGAAGCAACTCTGAAACTTAACCTAAGCGTTTTTCGAAGCTACTTTTTGGCTAACTTCTTATAGGAAGGTCTAGGAGCTCTGAAAATGAACGTGCGCGTCTTTCACTCTTCCCGAGGGACTTAGAAGAATTTTGTGATATTTTTTATTAAAATGGTGTATAAGGGTATATATATAAATATATTTTATGCACTGTATATGAGCTGGCGATTTCTAAGTCTGTGGTTCCGAAAGTGGGTAACCAGGCTCACTAATAAAGGTCAAGCCACTTGGCTGCCAGAATGCCCTGCTTCAGCACAGACCAGAAAGGCATTGTGATAAGCGTATCCCCGGTATAGTCAGGGGTTAATGGGAGTCGTCCCCGTCCCCCCAGTATACGCCCAGAACCATGGACCCGGTACTTGTGGTTCGGACTGTCTCCAACCAGCCATAATGTTGTGAGAGTGAAATTATGTCTAAGTCCAGCTTTGGTACATTAGAAGCAACTCTGAAACTTAACCTAAGCGTTTTTCGAAGCTACTTTTTGGCTAACTTCTTATAGGAAGGTCTAGCAGCTCTGAAAATGAACGTGCACGTCTTTCACTCTTCCCGAGGGACTTAGAAGAATTTTGTGATATTTTTTATTAAAATGGCGTATAAGGGTATATATATAAATATATTTTATGCACTGTATATGAGCTGGCGATTTCTAAGTCTGTGGTTCCGAGAGGGGGTAACCAGGCTCACTAATAAAGGTCAAGCCACTTGGCTGCCAGAATGCCCTGATTCAGCACAGACCAGAAAGGCATTGTAATAAGCGTATCCCCGGTATAGTCAGGGGTTAATGGGAGTCGTCCCCGTCCCCCCAGTATACGCCCAGAACCATGGACCCGGTACTTGTGGATCGGACTGTCTCCAACCAGCCATAAAGTTGTGAGAATGAAATTATGTCTAAGTCCAGCTTTGGTACATTAGAAGCAACTCTGAAACTTAACCTAAGCGTTTTTCGAAGCTACTTTTTTGCTAACTTCTTATAGGAAGGTCTAGGAGCTCTAAAAATGAACGTGCGCGTCTTTCACTCTTCCCGAGGGACTTAGAAGAATTTGTGATATTTTTTATTAAAATGGTGTATAAGGGTATATATATAAATATATTTAATGCACAGTTTATGAGCTGGCGATTTCTAAGTCTGTGGTTCCGAGAGGGGGTAACCAGGCTCACTAATAAAGGTCAAGCCACTTGGCTGCCAGAATGCCCTGCTTCAGCACAGACCAGAAAGGCATTTTTATAAGCGTATCCCCGGTATAGTCAGGGGTTAATGGGAGTCGTCCCCGTCCCCTCAGTATACGCCCAGAACCATGGACCCGGTACTTGTGGTTCGGACTGTCTCCAACCAGCCATAATGTTGTGAGAGTGAAATTATGTCTAAGTCCAGCTTTGGTACATTAGAAGCAACTCTGAAACTTAACCTAAGCGTTTTTCGAAGCTACTTTTTGGCTAACTTCTTATAGGAAGGTCTAGGAGCTCTGAAAATGAACGTGCGCGTCTTTCACTCTTCCCGAGGGACTTAGAAGAATTTTGTGATATTTTTTATTAAAATGGTGTATAAGGGTATATATATAAATATATTTTATGCACTGTATATGAGCTGGCGATTTCTAAGTCTGTGGTTCCGAAAGTGGGTAACCAGGCTCACTAATAAAGGTCAAGCCACTTGGCTGCCAGAATGCCCTGCTTCAGCACAGACCAGAAAGGCATTGTGATAAGCGTATCCCCGGTATAGTCAGGGGTTAATGGGAGTCGTCCCCGTCCCCCCAGTATACGCCCAGAACCATGGACCCGGTACTTGTGGTTCGGACTGTCTCCAACCAGCCATAATGTTGTGAGAGTGAAATTATGTCTAAGTCCAGCTTTGGTACATTAGAAGCAACTCTGAAACTTAACCTAAGCGTTTTTCGAAGCTACTTTTTTGCTAACTTCTTATAGGAAGGTCTAGGAGCTCTAAAAATGAACGTGCGCGTCTTTCACTCTTCCCGAGGGACTTAGAAGAATTTGTGATATTTTTTATTAAAATGGTGTATAAGGGTATATATATAAATATATTTAATGCACAGTTTATGAGCTGGCGATTTCTAAGTCTGTGGTTCCGAGAGGGGGTAACCAGGCTCACTAATAAAGGTCAAGCCACTTGGCTGCCAGAATGCCCTGCTTCAGCACAGACCAGAAAGGCATTTTTATAAGCGTATCCCCGGTATAGTCAGGGGTTAATGGGAGTCGTCCCCGTCCCCCCAGTATACGCCCAGAACCATGGACCCGGTACTTGTGGTTCGGACTGTCTCCAACCAGCCA
The DNA here is from genome assembly GCF_040206685.1 of Ascaphus truei. Classification (NCBI taxonomy): domain Eukaryota; kingdom Metazoa; phylum Chordata; class Amphibia; order Anura; family Ascaphidae; genus Ascaphus; species Ascaphus truei. The sequence continues at coordinate 280,811,024 of NC_134483.1, forward strand.
TAATGTTGTGAGAGTGAAATTATGTCTAAGTCCAGCTTTGGTACATTAGAAGCAACTCTGAAACTTAACCTAAGCGTTTTTCGAAGCTACTTTTTGGCTAACTTCTTATAGGAAGGTCTAGGTGCTCTGAAAATGAACGTGCGCGTCTTTCACTCTTCCCGAGGGACTTAGAAGAATTTTGTGATATTTTTTATTAAAATGGTGTATAAGGGTATATATATAAATATATTTTATGCACTGTATATGAGCTGGCGATTTCTAAGTCTGTGGTTCCGAGAGGGGGTAACCAGGCTCACTAATAAAGGTCAAGCCACTTGGCTGCCAGAATGCCCTGCTTCAGCACAGACCAGAAAGGCATTGTGATAAGCGTATCCCCGGTATAGTCAGGGGTTAATAGAGTCGTCCCCGTCCCCCCAGTATACGCCCAGAACCATGGACCCGGTACTTGTGGTTCGGACTGTCTCCAACCAGCCATAATGTTGTGAGAGTGAAATTATGTCTAAGTCCAGCTTTGGTACATTAGAAGCAACTCTGAAACTTAACCTAAGCGTTTTTCGAAGCTACTTTTTGGCTAACTTCTTATAGGAAGGTCTAGGAGCTCTAAAAATGAACGTGCGCGTCTTTCACTCTTCCCGAGGGACTTAGAAGAATTTGTGATATTTTTTATTAAAATGGTGTATAAGGGTATATATATATAAATATATTTAATGCACAGTTTATGAGCTGGCGATTTCTAAGTCTGTGGTTCCGAGAGGGGGTAACCAGGCTCACTAATAAAGGTCAAGACACTTGGCTGCCAGAATGCCCTGCTTCAGCACAGACCAGAAAGGCATTGTGATAGGCGTATCCCCGGTATAGTCAGGGGTTAATGGAGTCGTCCCCGTCCCCCCAGTATACGCCCAGAACCATGGACCCGGTACTTGTGGTTCGGACTGTCTCCAACCAGCCATAATGTTGTGAGAGTGAAATTATGTCTAAGTCCAGCTTTGGTACATTAGAAGCAACTCTGAAACTTAACCTAAGCGTTTTTCGAAGCTACTTTTTGGCTAACTTCTTATAGGAAGGTCTAGGAGCTCTGAGCTCTGAAAATGAACGTGCGCGTCTTTCACTCTTCCCGAGGGACTTAGAAGAATTTTGTGATATTTTTTATTAAAATGGTGTATAAGGGTATATATATAAATATATTTTATGCACTGTATATGAGCTGGCGATTTCTAAGTCTGTGGTTCCGAAAGTGGGTAACCAGGCTCACTAATAAAGGTCAAGCCACTTGGCTGCCAGAATGCCCTGCTTCAGCACAGACCAGAAAGGCATTGTGATAAGCGTATCCCCGGTATAGTCAGGGGTTAATGGGAGTCGTCCCCGTCCCCCCAGTATACGCCCAGAACCATGGACCCGGTACTTGTGGTTCGGACTGTCTCCAACCAGCCATAATGTTGTGAGAGTGAAATTATGTCTAAGTCCAGCTTTGGTACATTAGAAGCAACTCTGAAACTTAACCTAAGCGTTTTTCGAAGCTACTTTTTTGCTAACTTCTTATAGGAAGGTCTAGGAGCTCTAAAAATGAACGTGCGCGTCTTTCACTCTTCCCGAGGGACTTAGAAGAATTTGTGATATTTTTTATTAAAATGGTGTATAAGGGTATATATATAAATATATTTAATGCACAGTTTATGAGCTGGCGATTTCTAAGTCTGTGGTTCCGAGAGGGGGTAACCAGGCTCACTAATAAAGGTCAAGCCACTTGGCTGCCAGAATGCCCTGCTTCAGCACAGACCAGAAAGGCATTTTTATAAGCGTATCCCCGGTATAGTCAGGGGTTAATGGGAGTCGTCCCCGTCCCCCCAGTATACGCCCAGAACCATGGACCCGGTACTTGTGGTTCGGACTGTCTCCAACCAGCCATAATGTTGTGAGAGTGAAATTATGTCTAAGTCCAGCTTTGGTACATTAGAAGCAACTCTGAAACTTAACCTAAGCGTTTTTCGAAGCTACTTTTTGGCTAACTTCTTATAGGAAGGTCTAGAAGCTCTGAAAATGAACGTGCGCGTCTTTCACTCTTCCCGAGGGACTTAGAAGAATTTTGTGATATTTTTTTATTAAAATGGTGTATAAGGGTATATATATAAATATATTTTATGCACAGTTTATGAGCTGGCGATTTCTAAGTCTGTGGTTCCGAGAGGGGGTAACCAGGCTCACTAATAAAGGCCAAGCCACTTGGCTGCCAGAATGCCCTGCTTCAGCACAGACCAGAAAGGCATTTTTATAAGCGTATCCCCGGTATAGTCAGGGGTTAATGGGAGTCGTCCCCGTCCCCCCAGTATACGCCCAAAACCATGGACCCGGTACTTGTGGTTCGGACTGTCTCCAACCAGCCATAATGTTGTGAGAGTGAAATTATGTCTAAGTCCAGCTTTGGTACATTAGAAGCAACTCTGAAACTTAACCTAAGCGTTTTTCGAAGCTACTTTTTGGCTAACTTCTTATAGGAAGGTCTAGGTGCTCTGAAAATGAACGTGCGCGTCTTTCACTCTTCCCGAGGGACTTAGAAGAATTTTGTGATATTTTTTATTAAAATGGTGTATAAGGGTATATATATAAATATATTTTATGCACTGTATATGAGCTGGCGATTTCTAAGTCTGTGGTTCCGAGAGGGGGTAACCAGGCTCACTAATAAAGGTCAAGCCACTTGGCTGCCAGAATGCCCTGCTTCAGCACAGACCAGAAAGGCATTGTGATAAGCGTATCCCCGGTATAGTCAGGGGTTAATAGAGTCGTCCCCGTCCCCCCAGTATACGCCCAGAACCATGGACCCGGTACTTGTGGTTCGGACTGTCTCCAACCAGCCATAATGTTGTGAGAGTGAAATTATGTCTAAGTCCAGCTTTGGTACATTAGAAGCAACTCTGAAACTTAACCTAAGCGTTTTTCGAAGCTACTTTTTGGCTAACTTCTTATAGGAAGGTCTAGGAGCTCTAAAAATGAACGTGCGCGTCTTTCACTCTTCCCGAGGGACTTAGAAGAATTTGTGATATTTTTTATTAAAATGGTGTATAAGGGTATATATATATAAATATATTTAATGCACAGTTTATGAGCTGGCGATTTCTAAGTCTGTGGTTCCGAGAGGGGGTAACCAGGCTCACTAATAAAGGCCAAGACACTTGGCTGCCAGAATGCCCTGCTTCAGCACAGACCAGAAAGGCATTGTGATAGGCGTATCCCCGGTATAGTCAGGGGTTAATGGGAGTCGTCCCCGTCCCCCCAGTAAATAGCCCAGAACCATGGACCCGGTACTTGTGGTTCGGACTGTCTCCAACCAGCCATAATGTTGTGAGAGTGAAATTATGTCTAAGTCCAGCTTTGGTACATTAGAAGCAACTCTGAAACTTAACCTAAGCGTTTTTCGAAGCTACTTTTTTGCTAACTTCTTATAGGAAGGTCTAGGAGCTCTAAAAATGAACGTGCGCGTCTTTCACTCTTCCCGAGGGACTTAGAAGAATTTGTGATATTTTTTATTAAAATGGTGTATAAGGGTATATATATAAATATATTTAATGCACAGTTTATGAGCTGGCGATTTCTAAGTCTGTGGTTCCGAGAGGGGGTAACCAGGCTCACTAATAAAGGTCAAGCCACTTGGCTGCCAGAATGCCCTGCTTCAGCACAGACCAGAAAGGCATTTTTATAAGCGTATCCCCGGTATAGTCAGGGGTTCATGGGAGTCGTCCCCGTCCCCCCAGTATACGCCCAGAACCATGGACCCGGTACTTGTGGTTCGGACAGTCTCCAACCAGCCATAATGTTGTGAGAGTGAAATTATGTCTAAGTCCAGCTTTGGTACATTAGAAGCAACTCTGAAACTTAACCTAAGCGTTTTTCGAAGCTACTTTTTGGCTAACTTCTTATAGGAAGGTCTAGGAGCTCTGAAAATGAACGTGCGCGTCTTTCACTCTTCCCGAGGGACTTAGAAGAATTTTGTGATATTTTTTATTAAAATGGTGTATAAGGGTATATATATAAATATATTTTATGCACTGTATATGAGCTGGCGATTTCTAAGTCTGTGGTTCCGAAAGGGGGTAACCAGGCTCACTAATAAAGGTCAAGCCACTTGGCTGCCAGAATGCCCTGCTTCAGCACAGACCAGAAAGGCATTGTGATAAGCGTATCCCCGGTATAGTCAGGGGTTAATGGGAGTCGTCCCCGTCCCCCCAGTATACGCCCAGAACCATGGACCCGGTACTTGTGGTTCGGACTGTCTCCATCCAGCCATAATGTTGTGAGTGAAATTATGTCTAAGTCCAGCTTTGGTACATTAGAAGCAACTCTGAAACTTAACCTAAGCGTTTTTCGAAGCTACTTTTTTGCTAACTTCTTATAGGAAGGTCTAGGAGCTCTAAAAATGAACGTGCGCGTCTTTCACTCTTCCCGAGGGACTTAGAAGAATTTTGTGATATTTTTTATTAAAATGGTGTATAAGGGTATATATATAAATATATTTTATGCACTGTATATGAGCTGGCGATTTCTAAGTCTGTGGTTCCGAAAGGGGGTAACCAGGCTCACTAATAAAGGTCAAGCCACTTGGCTGCCAGAATGCCCTGCTTCAGCACAGACCAGAAAGGCATTGTGATAAGCGTATCCCCGGTATAGTCAGGGGTTAATGGGAGTCGTCCCCGTCCCCCCAGTATACGCCCAGAACCATGGACCCGGTACTTGTGGTTCGGACTGTCTCCAACCAGCCATAATGTTGTGAGAGTGAAATTATGTCTAAGTCCAGCTTTGGTACATTAGAAGCAACTCTGAAACTTAACCTAAGCGTTTTTCGAAGCTACTTTTTGGCTAACTTCTTATAGGAAGGTCTAGGAGCTCTGAAAATGAACGTGCGCGTCTTTCACTCTTCCCGAGGGACTTAGAAGAATTTTGTGATATTTTTTATTAAAATGGTGTATAAGGGTATACTGTATATATAAATATATTTTATGCACTGTATATGAGCTGGCGATTTCTAAGTCTGTGGTTCCGAGAGGGGGTAACCAGGCTCACTAATAAAGGTCAAGCCACTTGGCTGCCAGAATGCCCTGCTTCAGCACAGACCAGAAAGGCATTGTGATAAGCGTATCCCCGGTATAGTCAGGAGTTAATGGGAGTCGTCCCCGTCCCCCCCAGTATACGCCCAGAACCATGGACCCGGTACTTGTGGATCGGACTGTCTCCAACCAGCCATAATTTTGTGAGAGTGAAATTATGTCTAAGTCCAGCTTTGGTACATTAGAAGCAACTCTGAAACTTAACCTAAGCGTTTTTCGAAGCTACTTTTTTGCTAACTTCTTATAGGAAGGTCTAGGAGCTCTAAAAATGAACGTGCACGTCTTTCACTCTTCCCGAGGGACTTAGAAGAATTTGTGATATTTTTTATTAAAATGGTGTATAAGGGTATATATATAAATATATTTTATGCACTGTATATGAGCTGGCGATTTCTAAGTCTGTGGTTCCGAGAGGGGGTAACCAGGCTCACTAATAAAGGTCAAGCCACTTGGCTGCCAGAATGCCCTGCTTCAGCACAGACCAGAAAGGCACTGTGATAAGCGTATCCCCGGTATAGTCAGGGGTTAATGGAGTCGTCCCCGTCCCCCCAGTATACGCCCAGAACCATGGACCCGGTACTTGTGGTTCGGACTGTCTCCAACCAGCCATAATGTTGTGAGAGTGAAATTATGTCTAAGTCCAGCTTTGGTACATTAGAAGCAACTCTGAAACTTAACCTAAGCGTTTTTCGAAGCTACTTTTTGGCTAACTTCTTATAGGAAGGTCTAGGAGCTCTGAAAATGAACGTGCGCGTCTTTCACTCTTCCCGAGGAACTTAGAAGAATTTTGTGATATTTTTTATTAAAATGGTGTATAAGGGTATATATATAAATATATTTTATGCACTGTATATGAGCTGGCGATTTCTAAGTCTGTGGTTCCGAGAGGGGTTAACCAGGCTCACTAATAAAGGTCAAGCCACTTGGCTGCCAGAATGCCCTGCTTCAGCACAGACCAGAAAGGCATTGTGATAAGCGTATCCCCGGTATAGTCAGGGGTTAATGGGAGTCGTCCCCGTCCCCCCAGTAAATAGCCCAGAACCATGGACCCGGTACTTGTGGTTCGGACTGTCTCCAACCAGCCATAATGTTGTGAGAGTGAAATTATGTCTAAGTCCAGCTTTGGTACATTAGAAGCAACTCTGAAACTTAACCTAAGCGTTTTTCGAAGCTACTTTTTTGCTAACTTCTTATAGGAAGGTCTAGGAGCTCTAAAAATGAACGTGCGCGTCTTTCACTCTTCCCGAGGGACTTAGAAGAATTTGTGATATTTTTTATTAAAATGGTGTATAAGGGTATATATATAAATATATTTAATGCACAGTTTATGAGCTGGCGATTTCTAAGTCTGTGGTTCCGAGAGGGGGTAACCAGGCTCACTAATAAAGGTCAAGACACTTGGCTGCCAGAATGCCCTGCTTCAGCACAGACCAGAAAGGCATTTTTATAAGCGTATCCCCGGTATAGTCAGGGGTTAATGGGAGTCGTCCCCGTCCCCCCAGTATACGCCCAGAACCATGGACCCGGTACTTGTGGTTCGGACTGTCTCCAACCAGCCATAATGTTGTGAGAGTGAAATTATGTCTAAGTCCAGCTTTGGTACATTAGAAGCAACTCTGAAACTTAACCTAAGCGTTTTTCGAAGCTACTTTTTGGCTAACTTCTTATAGGAAGGTCTAGGAGCTCTGAAAATGAACGTGCGCGTCTTTCACTCTTCCCGAGGGACTTAGAAGAATTTTGTGATATTTTTTATTAAAATGGTGTATAAGGGTATATATATAAATATATTTTATGCACTGTATATGAGCTGGCGATTTCTAAGTCTGTGGTTCCGAAAGGGGTAACCAGGCTCACTAATAAAGGTCAAGCCACTTGGCTGCCAGAATGCCCTGCTTCAGCACAGACCAGAAAGGCATTGTGATAAGCGTATCCCCGGTATAGTCAGGGGTTAATGGAGTCGTCCCCGTCCCCCCAGTATACGCCCAGAACCATGGACCCGGTACTTGTGGTTCGGACTGTCTCCAACCAGCCATAATGTTGTGAGAGTGAAATTATGTCTAAGTCCAGCTTTGGTACATTAGAAGCAACTCTGAAACTTAACCTAAGCGTTTTTCGAAGCTACTTTTTGGCTAACTTCTTATAGGAAGGTCTAGGAGCTCTAAAAAAATGAACGTGCGCGTCTTTCACTCTTCCCGAGGGACTTAGAAGAATTTTGTGTTATTTTTTATTAAAATGGTGTATAAGGGTATATATATAAATATATTTTATGCACTGTATATGAGCTGGCGATTTCTAAGTCTGTGGTTCCGAGAGGGGTTAACCAGGCTCACTAATAAAGGTCAAGCCACTTGGCTGCCAGAATGCCCTGCTTCAGCACAGACCAGAAAGGCATTGTGATAAGCGTATCCCCGGTATAGTCAGGGGTTAATGGGAGTCGTCCCCGTCCCCCCAGTAAATAGCCCAAAACCACGGACCCGGTACTTGTGGTTCGGACTGTCTCCAACCAGCCATAATGTTGTGAGAGTGAAATTATGTCTAAGTCCAGCTTTGGTACATTAGAAGCAACTCTGAAACTTAACCTAAGCGTTTTTCGAAGCTACTTTTTTGCTAACTTCTTATAGGAAGGTCTAGGAGCTCTAAAAATGAACGTGCGCGTCTTTCACTCTTCCCGATGGACTTAGAAGAATTTGTGATATTTTTTATTAAAATGGTGTATAAGGGTATATATATAAATATATTTAATGCACAGTTTATGAGCTGGCGATTTCTAAGTCTGTGGTTCCGAGAGGGGGTAACCAGGCTCACTAATAAAGGTCAAGCCACTTGGCTGCCAGAATGCCCTGCTTCAGCACAGACCAGAAAGGCATTTTTATAAGCGTATCCCCGGTATAGTCAGGGGTTAATGGGAGTCGTCCCCGTCCCCCCAGTATACGCCCAGAACCATGGACCCGGTACTTGTGGTTCGGACTGTCTCCAACCAGCCATAATGTTGTGAGAGTGAAATTATGTCTAAGTCCAGCTTTGGTACATTAGAAGCAACTCTGAAACTTAACCTAAGCGTTTTTCGAAGCTACTTTTTGGCTAACTTCTTATAGGAAGGTCTAGGAGCTCTGAAAATGAACGTGCGCGTCTTTCACTCTTCCCGAGGGACTTAGAAGAATTTTGTGATATTTTTTATTAAAATGGTGTATAAGGGTATACTGTATATATAAATATATTTTATGCACTGTATATGAGCTGGCGATTTCTAAGTCTGTGGTTCCGAGAGGGGGTAACCAGGCTCACTAATAAAGGTCAAGCCACTTGGCTGCCAGAATGCCCTGCTTCAGCACAGACCAGAAAGGCATTGTGATAAGCGTATCCCCGGTATAGTCAGGAGTTAATGGGAGTCGTCCCCGTCCCCCCCAGTATACGCCCAGAACCATGGACCCGGTACTTGTGGATCGGACTGTCTCCAACCAGCCATAATTTTGTGAGAGTGAAATTATGTCTAAGTCCAGCTTTGGTACATTAGAAGCAACTCTGAAACTTAACCTAAGCGTTTTTCGAAGCTACTTTTTTGCTAACTTCTTATAGGAAGGTCTAGGAGCTCTAAAAATGAACGTGCGCGTCTTTCACTCTTCCCGAGGGACTTAGAAGAATTTGTGATATTTTTTATTAAAATGGTGTATAAGGGTATATATATAAATATATTTTATGCACTGTATATGAGCTGGCGATTTCTAAGTCTGTGGTTCCGAGAGGGGGTAACCAGGCTCACTAATAAAGGTCAAGCCACTTGGCTGCCAGAATGCCCTGCTTCAGCACAGACCAGAAAGGCATTGTGATAAGCGTATCCCCGGTATAGTCAGGGGTTAATGGAGTCGTCCCCGTCCCCCCAGTATACGCCCAGAACCATGGACCCGGTACTTGTGGTTCGGACTGTCTCCAACCAGCCATAATGTTGTGAGAGTGAAATTATGTCTAAGTCCAGCTTTGGTACATTAGAAGCAACTCTGAAACTTAACCTAAGCGTTTTTGGAAGCTACTTTTTGGCTAACTTCTTATAGGAAGGTCTAGGAGCTCTGAAAATGAACGTGCGCGTCTTTCACTCTTCCCGAGGGACTTAGAAGAATTTTGTGATATTTTTTATTAAAATGGTGTATAAGGGTATATATATAAATATATTTTATGCACTGTATATGAGCTGGCGATTTCTAAGTCTGTGGTTCCGAGAGGGGTTAACCAGGCTCACTAATAAAGGTCAAGCCACTTGGCTGCCAGAATGCCCTGCTTCAGCACAGACCAGAAAGGCATTGTGATAAGCGTATCCCCGGTATAGTCAGGGGTTAATGGGAGTCATCCCCGTCCCCCCAGTATACGCCCAGAAACATGGACCCGGTACTTGTGGTTCGGACTGTCTCCAACCAGCCATAATGTTGTGAGAGTGAAATTATGTCTAAGTCCAGCTTTGGTACATTAGAAGCAACTCTGAAACTTAACCTAAGCGTTTTTCGAAGCTACTTTTTGGCTAACTTCTTATAGGAAGGTCTAGGAGCTCTGAAAATGAACGTGCGCGTCTTTCACCCTTCCCGAGGGACTTAGAAGAATTTTGTGATATTTTTTATTAAAATGGTGTATAAGGGTATATATATAAATATATTTTATGCACTGTATATGAGCTGGCGATTTCTAAGTCTGTGGTTCCGAAAGGGGGTAACCAGGCTCACTAATAAAGGTCAAGCCACTTGGCTGCCAGAATGCCCTGCTTCAGCACAGACCAGAAAGGCATTGTGATAAGCGTATCCCCGGTATAGTCAGGGGTTAATGGGAGTCGTCCCCGTCCCCCCAGTATACGCCCAGAACCATGGACCCGGTACTTGTGGTTCGGACTGTCTCCAACCAGCCATAATGTTGTGAGAGTGAAATTATGTCTAAGTCCAGCTTTGGTACATTAGAAGCAACTCTGAAACTTAACCTAAGCGTTTTTCGAAGCTACTTTTTTGCTAACTTCTTATAGGAAGGTCTAGGAGCTCTGAAAATGAACGTGCGCGTCTTTCACTCTTCCCGAGGGACTTAGAAGAATTTGTGATATTTTTTATTAAAATGGTGTATAAGGGTATATATATAAATATATTTTATGCACTGTATATGAGCTGGCGATTTCTAAGTCTGTGGTTCCGAGAGGGGGTAACCAGGCTCACTAATAAAGGTCAAGCCACTTGGCTGCCAGAATGCCCTGCTTCAGCACAGACCAGAAAGGCATTGTGATAAGCGTATCCCCGGTATAGTCAGGGGTTAATGGGAGTCGTCCCCGTCCCCCCAGTATACGCCCAGAACCATGGACCCGATACTTGTGGTTCGGACTGTCTCCAACCAGCCATAATGTTGTGAGAGTGAAATTATGTCTAAGTCCAGCTTTGGTACATTAGAAGCAACTCTGAAACTTAACCTAAGCGTTTTTCGAAGCTACTTTTTTGCTAACTTCTTATAGGAAGGTCTAGGAGCTCTGAAAATGAACGTGCGCGTCTTTCACTCTTCCCGAGGGACTTAGAAGAATTTTGTGATATTTTTTATTAAAATGGTGTATAAGGGTATATATATAAATATATTTTATGCACTGTATATGAGCTGGCGATTTCTAAGTCTGTGGTTCCGAGAGGGGGTAACCAGGCTCACTAATAAAGGTCAAGCCACTTGGCTGCCAGAATGCCCTGCTTCAGCACAGACCAGAAAGGCATTGTGATAAGCGTATCCCCGGTATAGTCAGGAGTTAATGGGAGTCGTCCCGTCCCCCCCAGTATACGCCCAGAACCATGGACCCGGTACTTGTGGATCGGACTGTCTCCAACCAGCCATAATTTTGTGAGAGTGAAATTATGTCTAAGTCCAGCTTTGGTACATTAGAAGCAACTCTGAAACTTAACCTAAGCGTTTTTCGAAGCTACTTTTTTGCTAACTTCTTATAGGAAGGTCTAGGAGCTCTAAAAATGAACGTGCGCGTCTTTCACTCTTCCCGAGGGACTTAGAAGAATTTGTGATATTTTTTATTAAAATGGTGTATAAGGGTATATATATAAATATATTTTATGCACTGTATATGAGCTGGCGATTTCTAAGTCTGTGGTTCCGAGAGGGGGTAACCAGGCTCACTAATAAAGGTCAAGCCAGTTGGCTGCCAGAATGCCCTGCTTCAGCACAGACCAGAAAGGCATTGTGATAAGCGTATCCCCGGTATAGTCAGGAGTTAATGGGAGTCGTCCCGTCCCCCCCAGTATACGCCCAGAACCATGGACCCGGTACTTGTGGTTCGGACTGTCTCCAACCAGCCATAATGTTGTGAGAGTGAAATTATGTCTAAGTCCAGCTTTGGTACATTAGAAGCAACTCTGAAACTTAACCTAAGCGTTTTTCGAAGCTACTTTTTGGCTAACTTCTTATAGGAAGGTCTAGGAGCTCTGAAAATGAACGTGCGCGTCTTTCACTCTTCCCGAGGGACTTAGAAGAATTTTGTGATATTTTTTATTAAAATGGTGTATAAGGGTATACTGTATATATAAATATATTTTATGCACTGTATATGAGCTGGCGATTTCTAAGTCTGTGGTTCCGAGAGGGGGTAACCAGGCTCACTAATAAAGGTCAAGCCACTTGGCTGCCAGAATGCGCTGCTTCAGCACAGACCAGAAAGGCATTGTGATAAGCGTATCCCCGGTATAGTCAGGAGTTAATGGGAGTCGTCCCCGTCCCCCCCAGTATACGCCCAGAACCATGGACCCGGTACTTGTGGATCGGACTGTCTCCAACCAGCCATAATTTTGTGAGAGTGAAATTATGTCTAAGTCCAGCTTTGGTACATTAGAAGCAACTCTGAAACTTAACCTAAGCGTTTTTCGAAGCTACTTTTTTGCTAACTTCTTATAGGAAGGTCTAGGAGCTCTAAAAATGAACGTGCGCGTCTTTCTCTCTTCCCGAGGGACTTAGAAGAATTTGTGATATTTTTTATTAAAATGGTGTATAAGGGTATATATATAAATATATTTTATGCACTGTATATGAGCTGGCGATTTCTAAGTCTGTGGTTCCGAGAGGGGGTAACCAGGCTCACTAATAAAGGTCAAGCCACTTGGCTGCCAGAATGCCCTGCTTCAGCACAGACCAGAAAGGCATTGTGATAAGCGTATCCCCGGTATAGTCAGGGGTTAATGGAGTCGTCCCCGTCCCCCCAGTATACGCCCAGAACCATGGACCCGGTACTTGTGGTTCGGACTGTCTCCAACCAGCCATAATGTTGTGAGAGTGAAATTATGTCTAAGTCCAGCTTTGGTACATTAGAAGCAACTCTGAAACTTAACCTAAGCGTTTTTCGAAGCTACTTTTTGGCTAACTTCTTATAGGAAGGTCTAGGAGCTCTGAAAATGAACGTGCGCGTCTTTCACTCTTCCCGAGGGACTTAGAAGAATTTTGTGATATTTTTTATTAAAATGGTGTATAAGGGTATATATATAAATATATTTTGTGCACTGTATATGAGCTGGCGATTTCTAAGTCTGTGGTTCCGAGAGGGGTTAACCAGGCTCACTAATAAAGGTCAAGCCACTTGGCTGCCAGAATGCCCTGCTTCAGCACAGACCAGAAAGGCATTGTGATAAGCGTATCCCCGGTATAGTCAGGGGTTAATGGGAGTCGTCCCCGTCCCCCCAGTATACGCCCAGAACCATGGACCCGGTACTTGTGGTTCGGACTGTCTCCAACCAGCCATAATGTTGTGAGAGTGAAATTATGTCTAAGTCCAGCTTTGGTACATTAGAAGCAACTCTGAAACTTAACCTAAGCGTTTTTCGAAGCTACTTTTTGGCGAACTTCTTATAGGAAGGTCTAGGTGCTCTGAAAATGAACGTGCGGGTCTTTCACTCTTCCCGAGGGACTTAGAAGAATTTTGTGATATTTTTTATTAAAATGGTGTATAAGGGTATATATATAAATATATTTTATGCACTGTATATGAGCTGGCGATTTCTAAGTCTGTGGTTCCGAGAGGGGGTAACCAGGCTCACTAATAAAGGTCAAGCCACTTGGCTGCCAGAATGCCCTGCTTCAGCACAGACCAGAAAGGCATTTTTATAAGCGTATCCCCGGTATAGTCAGGGGTTAATGGGAGTCGTCCCCGTCCCCCCAGTATACGCCCAGAACCATGGACCCGGTACTTGTGGTTCGGACTGTCTCCAACCAGCCATAATGTTGTGAGAGTGAAATTATGTCTAAGTCCAGCTTTGGTACATTAGAAGCAACTCTGAAACTTAACCTAAGCGTTTTTCGAAGCTACTTTTTGGCTAACTTCTTATAGGAAGGTCTAGGAGCTCTGAAAATGAACGTGCGCGTCTTTCACTCTTCCCGAGGGACTTAGAAGAATTTTGTGATATTTTTTTTTAAAATGGTGTATAAGGGTATATATATAAATATATTTTATGCACTGTATATGAGCTGGCGATTTCTAAGTCTGTGGTTCCGAAAGGGGGTAACCAGGCTCACTAATAAAGGTCAAGCCACTTGGCTGCCAGAATGCCCTGCTTCAGCACAGACCAGAAAGGCATTGTGATAAGCGTATCCCCGGTATAGTCTGGGGTTAATGGGAGTCGTCCCCGTCCCCTCAGTATACGCCCATAACCATGGACCCGGTACTTGTGGTTCGGACTGTCTCCAACCAGCCATAATGTTGTGAGTGAAATTATGTCTAAGTCCAGCTTTGGTACATTAGAAGCAACTCTGAAACTTAACCTAAGCGTTTTTCGAAGCTACTTTTTTGCTAACTTCTTATAGGAAGGTCTAGGAGTTCTAAAAATGAACGTGCGCGTCTTTCACTCTTCCCGAGGGACTTAGAAGAATTTGTGATATTTTTTATTAAAATGGTGTATAAGGGTATATATATAAATATATTTAATGCACAGTTTATGAGCTGGCGATTTCTAAGTCTGTGGTTCCGAGAGGGGGTAACCAGGCTCACTAATAAAGGTCAAGCCACTTGGCTGCCAGAATGCCCTGCTTCAGCACAGACCAGAAAGGCATTTTTATAAGCGTATCCCCGGTATAGTCAGGGGTTAATGGGAGTCGTCCCCGTCCCCCCAGTATACGCCCAGAACCATGGACCCGGTACTTGTGGTTCGGACTGTCTCCAACCAGCCATAATGTTGTGAGAGTGAAATTATGTCTAAGTCCAGCTTTGGTACATTAGAAGCAACTCTGAAACTTAACCTAAGCGGTTTTCGAAGCTACTTTTTTGCTAACTTCTTATAGGAAGGTCTAGGAGCTCTAAAAATGAACGTGCGCGTCTTTCACTCTTCCCGAGGGACTTAGAAGAATTTGTGATATTTTTTATTAAAATGGTGTATAAGGGTATATATATAAATATATTTAATGCACAGTTTATGAGCTGGCGATTTCTAAGTCTGTGGTTCCGAGAGGGGGTAACCAGGCTCACTAATAAAGGTCAAGCCACTTGGCTGCCAGAATGCCCTGCTTCAGCACAGACCAGAAAGGCATTTTTATAAGCGTATCCCCGGTATAGTCAGGGGTTAATGGGAGTCGTCCCCGTCCCCCCAGTATACGCCCAGAACCATGGACCCGGTACTTGTGGTTCGGACTGTCTCCAACCAGCCATAATGTTGTGAGAGTGAAATTATGTCTAAGTCCAGCTTTGGTACATTAGAAGCAACTCTGAAACTTAACCTAAGCGTTTTTCGAAGCTACTTTTTGGCTAACTTCTTATAGGAAGGTCTAGGAGCTCTGAAAATGAACGTGCGCGTCTTTCACTCTTCCCGAGGGACTTAGAAGAATTTTGTGATATTTTTTATTAAAATGGTGTATAAGGGTATATATATAAATATATTTTATGCACTGTATATGAGCTGGCGATTTCTAAGTCTGTGGTTCCGAAAGGGGGTAACCAGGCTCACTAATAAAGGTCAAGCCACTTGGCTGCCAGAATGCCCTGCTTCAGCACAGACCAGAAAGGCATTGTGATAAGCGTATCCCCGGTATAGTCAGGGGTTAATGGGAGTCGTCCCCGTCCCCCCAGTATACGCCCAGAACCATGGACCCGGTACTTGTGGTTCGGACTGTCTCCAACCAGCCATAATGTTGTGAGAGTGAAATTATGTCTAAGTCCAGCTTTGGTACATTAGAAGCAACTCTGAAACTTAACCTAAGCGTTTTTCGAAGCTACTTTTTTGCTAACTTCTTATAGGAAGGTCTAGGAGCTCTGAAAATGAACGTGCGCGTCTTTCACTCTTCCCGAGGGACTTAGAAGAATTTTGTGATATTTTTTATTAAAATGGTGTATAAGGGTATATATATAAATATATTTTATGCACTGTATATGAGCTGGCGATTTCTAAGTCTGTGGTTCCGAGAGGGGGTAACCAGGCTCACTAATAAAGGTCAAGCCACTTGGCTGCCAGAATGCCCTGCTTCAGCACAGACCAGAAAGGCATTGTGATAAGCGTATCCCCGGTATAGTCAGGGGTTAATGGGAGTCGTCCCCGTCCCCCCAGTATACGCCCAGAACCATGGACCCGATACTTGTGGTTCGGACTGTCTCCAACCAGCCATAATGTTGTGAGAGTGAAATTATGTCTAAGTCCAGCTTTGGTACATTAGAAGCAACTCTGAAACTTAACCTAAGCGTTTTTCGAAGCTACTTTTTTGCTAACTTCTTATAGGAAGGTCTAGGAGCTCTGAAAATGAACGTGCGCGTCTTTCACTCTTCCCGAGGGACTTAGAAGAATTTTGTGATATTTTTTATTAAAATGGTGTATAAGGGTATATATATAAATATATTTTATGCACTGTATATGAGCTGGCGATTTCTAAGTCTGTGGTTCCGAGAGGGGGTAACCAGGCTCACTAATAAAGGTCAAGCCACTTGGCTGCCAGAATGCCCTGTTTCAGCACAGACCAGAAAGGCATTGTGATAAGCGTATCCCCGGTATAGTCAGGAGTTAATGGGAGTCGTCCCGTCCCCCCCAGTATACGCCCAGAACCATGGACCCGGTACTTGTGGATCGGACTGTCTCCAACCAGCCATAATTTTGTGAGAGTGAAATTATGTCTAAGTCCAGCTTTGGTACATTAGAAGCAACTCTGAAACTTAACCTAAGCGTTTTTCGAAGCTACTTTTTTGCTAACTTCTTATAGGAAGGTCTAGGAGCTCTAAAAATGAACGTGCGCGTCTTTCACTCTTCCCGAGGGACTTAGAAGAATTTGTGATATTTTTTATTAAAATGGTGTATAAGGGTATATATATAAATATATTTTATGCACTGTATATGAGCTGGCGATTTCTAAGTCTGTGGTTCCGAGAGGGGGTAACCAGGCTCACTAATAAAGGTCAAGCCAGTTGGCTGCCAGAATGCCCTGCTTCAGCACAGACCAGAAAGGCATTGTGATAAGCGTATCCCCGGTATAGTCAGGAGTTAATGGGAGTCGTCCCGTCCCCCCCAGTATACGCCCAGAACCATGGACCCGGTACTTGTGGTTCGGACTGTCTCCAACCAGCCATAATGTTGTGAGAGTGAAATTATGTCTAAGTCCAGCTTTGGTACATTAGAAGCAACTCTGAAACTTAACCTAAGCGTTTTTCGAAGCTACTTTTTGGCTAACTTCTTATAGGAAGGTCTAGGAGCTCTGAAAATGAACGTGCGCGTCTTTCACTCTTCCCGAGGGACTTAGAAGAATTTTGTGATATTTTTTATTAAAATGGTGTATAAGGGTATACTGTATATATAAATATATTTTATGCACTGTATATGAGCTGGCGATTTCTAAGTCTGTGGTTCCGAGAGGGGGTAACCAGGCTCACTAATAAAGGTCAAGCCACTTGGCTGCCAGAATGCGCTGCTTCAGCACAGACCAGAAAGGCATTGTGATAAGCGTATCCCCGGTATAGTCAGGAGTTAATGGGAGTCGTCCCCGTCCCCCCCAGTATACGCCCAGAACCATGGACCCGGTACTTGTGGATCGGACTGTCTCCAACCAGCCATAATTTTGTGAGAGTGAAA
This sequence comes from Ascaphus truei, assembly GCF_040206685.1. NCBI lineage: Eukaryota > Metazoa > Chordata > Amphibia > Anura > Ascaphidae > Ascaphus > Ascaphus truei. Next base: position 280,828,158 of record NC_134483.1, read on the forward strand.
TTATGTCTAAGTCCAGCTTTGGTACATTAGAAGCAACTCTGAAACTTAACCTAAGCGTTTTTCGAAGCTACTTTTTTGCTAACTTCTTATAGGAAGGTCTAGGAGCTCTAAAAATGAACGTGCGCGTCTTTCTCTCTTCCCGAGGGACTTAGAAGAATTTGTGATATTTTTTATTAAAATGGTGTATAAGGGTATATATATAAATATATTTTATGCACTGTATATGAGCTGGCGATTTCTAAGTCTGTGGTTCCGAGAGGGGGTAACCAGGCTCACTAATAAAGGTCAAGCCACTTGGCTGCCAGAATGCCCTGCTTCAGCACAGACCAGAAAGGCATTGTGATAAGCGTATCCCCGGTATAGTCAGGGGTTAATGGAGTCGTCCCCGTCCCCCCAGTATACGCCCAGAACCATGGACCCGGTACTTGTGGTTCGGACTGTCTCCAACCAGCCATAATGTTGTGAGAGTGAAATTATGTCTAAGTCCAGCTTTGGTACATTAGAAGCAACTCTGAAACTTAACCTAAGCGTTTTTCGAAGCTACTTTTTGGCTAACTTCTTATAGGAAGGTCTAGGAGCTCTGAAAATGAACGTGCGCGTCTTTCACTCTTCCCGAGGGACTTAGAAGAATTTTGTGATATTTTTTATTAAAATGGTGTATAAGGGTATATATATAAATATATTTTGTGCACTGTATATGAGCTGGCGATTTCTAAGTCTGTGGTTCCGAGAGGGGTTAACCAGGCTCACTAATAAAGGTCAAGCCACTTGGCTGCCAGAATGCCCTGCTTCAGCACAGACCAGAAAGGCATTGTGATAAGCGTATCCCCGGTATAGTCAGGGGTTAATGGGAGTCGTCCCCGTCCCCCCAGTATACGCCCAGAACCATGGACCCGGTACTTGTGGTTCGGACTGTCTCCAACCAGCCATAATGTTGTGAGAGTGAAATTATGTCTAAGTCCAGCTTTGGTACATTAGAAGCAACTCTGAAACTTAACCTAAGCGTTTTTCGAAGCTACTTTTTGGCGAACTTCTTATAGGAAGGTCTAGGTGCTCTGAAAATGAACGTGCGGGTCTTTCACTCTTCCCGAGGGACTTAGAAGAATTTTGTGATATTTTTTATTAAAATGGTGTATAAGGGTATATATATAAATATATTTTATGCACTGTATATGAGCTGGCGATTTCTAAGTCTGTGGTTCCGAGAGGGGGTAACCAGGCTCACTAATAAAGGTCAAGCCACTTGGCTGCCAGAATGCCCTGCTTCAGCACAGACCAGAAAGGCATTTTTATAAGCGTATCCCCGGTATAGTCAGGGGTTAATGGGAGTCGTCCCCGTCCCCCCAGTATACGCCCAGAACCATGGACCCGGTACTTGTGGTTCGGACTGTCTCCAACCAGCCATAATGTTGTGAGAGTGAAATTATGTCTAAGTCCAGCTTTGGTACATTAGAAGCAACTCTGAAACTTAACCTAAGCGTTTTTCGAAGCTACTTTTTGGCTAACTTCTTATAGGAAGGTCTAGGAGCTCTGAAAATGAACGTGCGCGTCTTTCACTCTTCCCGAGGGACATAGAAGAATTTTGTGATATTTTTTTTTAAAATGGTGTATAAGGGTATATATATAAATATATTTTATGCACTGTATATGAGCTGGCGATTTCTAAGTCTGTGGTTCCGAAAGGGGGTAACCAGGCTCACTAATAAAGGTCAAGCCACTTGGCTGCCAGAATGCCCTGCTTCAGCACAGACCAGAAAGGCATTGTGATAAGCGTATCCCCGGTATAGTCTGGGGTTAATGGGAGTCGTCCCCGTCCCCTCAGTATACGCCCATAACCATGGACCCGGTACTTGTGGTTCGGACTGTCTCCAACCAGCCATAATGTTGTGAGTGAAATTATGTCTAAGTCCAGCTTTGGTACATTAGAAGCAACTCTGAAACTTAACCTAAGCGTTTTTCGAAGCTACTTTTTTGCTAACTTCTTATAGGAAGGTCTAGGAGTTCTAAAAATGAACGTGCGCGTCTTTCACTCTTCCCGAGGGACTTAGAAGAATTTGTGATATTTTTTATTAAAATGGTGTATAAGGGTATATATATAAATATATTTAATGCACAGTTTATGAGCTGGCGATTTCTAAGTCTGTGGTTCCGAGAGGGGGTAACCAGGCTCACTAATAAAGGTCAAGCCACTTGGCTGCCAGAATGCCCTGCTTCAGCACAGACCAGAAAGGCATTTTTATAAGCGTATCCCCGGTATAGTCAGGGGTTAATGGGAGTCGTCCCCGTCCCCCCAGTATACGCCCAGAACCATGGACCCGGTACTTGTGGTTCGGACTGTCTCCAACCAGCCATAATGTTGTGAGAGTGAAATTATGTCTAAGTCCAGCTTTGGTACATTAGAAGCAACTCTGAAACTTAACCTAAGCGGTTTTCGAAGCTACTTTTTTGCTAACTTCTTATAGGAAGGTCTAGGAGCTCTAAAAATGAACGTGCGCGTCTTTCACTCTTCCCGAGGGACTTAGAAGAATTTGTGATATTTTTTATTAAAATGGTGTATAAGGGTATATATATAAATATATTTAATGCACAGTTTATGAGCTGGCGATTTCTAAGTCTGTGGTTCCGAGAGGGGGTAACCAGGCTCACTAATAAAGGTCAAGCCACTTGGCTGCCAGAATGCCCTGCTTCAGCACAGACCAGAAAGGCATTTTTATAAGCGTATCCCCGGTATAGTCAGGGGTTAATGGGAGTCGTCCCCGTCCCCCCAGTATACGCCCAGAACCATGGACCCGGTACTTGTGGTTCGGACTGTCTCCAACCAGCCATAATGTTGTGAGAGTGAAATTATGTCTAAGTCCAGCTTTGGTACATTAGAAGCAACTCTGAAACTTAACCTAAGCGTTTTTCGAAGCTACTTTTTGGCTAACTTCTTATAGGAAGGTCTAGGAGCTCTGAAAATGAACGTGCGCGTCTTTCACTCTTCCCGAGGGACTTAGAAGAATTTTGTGATATTTTTTATTAAAATGGTGTATAAGGGTATATATATAAATATATTTTATGCACTGTATATGAGCTGGCGATTTCTAAGTCTGTGGTTCCGAAAGGGGGTAACCAGGCTCACTAATAAAGGTCAAGCCACTTGGCTGCCAGAATGCCCTGCTTCAGCACAGACCAGAAAGGCATTGTGATAAGCGTATCCCCGGTATAGTCAGGGGTTAATGGGAGTCGTCCCCGTCCCCCCAGTATACGCCCAGAACCATGGACCCGGTACTTGTGGTTCGGACTGTCTCCAACCAGCCATAATGTTGTGAGAGTGAAATTATGTCTAAGTCCAGCTTTGGTACATTAGAAGCAACTCTGAAACTTAACCTAAGCGTTTTTCGAAGCTACTTTTTTGCTAACTTCTTATAGGAAGGTCTAGGAGCTCTGAAAATGAACGTGCGCGTCTTTCACTCTTCCCGAGGGACTTAGAAGAATTTTGTGATATTTTTTATTAAAATGGTGTATAAGGGTATATATATAAATATATTTTATGCACTGTATATGAGCTGGCGATTTCTAAGTCTGTGGTTCCGAGAGGGGTTAACCAGGCTCACTAATAAAGGTCAAGCCACTTGGCTGCCAGAATGCCCTGCTTCAGCACAGACCAGAAAGGCATTGTGATAAGCGTATCCCCGGTATAGTCAGGGGTTAATGGGAGTCATCCCCGTCCCCCCAGTATACGCCCAGAACCATGGACCCGGTACTTGTGGTTCGGACTGTCTCCAACCAGCCATAATGTTGTGAGAGTGAAATTATGTCTACAGTAAGTCCAGCTTTGGTACATTAGAAGCAACTCTGAAACTTAACCTAAGCGTTTTTCGAAGCTACTTTTTGGCTAACTTCTTATAGGAAGGTCTAGGAGCTCTGAAAATGAACGTGCGCGTCTTTCACTCTTCCCGAGGGACTTAGAAGAATTTTGTGATATTTTTTATTAAAATGGTGTATAAGGGTATACTGTATATATAAATATTTTTTATGCACTGTATATGAGCTGGCGATTTCTAAGTCTGTGGTTCCGAGAGGGGGTAACCAGGCTCACTAATAAAGGTCAAGCCACTTGGCTGCCAGAATGCCCTGCTTCAGCACAGACCAGAAAGGCATTGTGATAAGCGTATCCCTGGTATAGTCAGGAGTTAATGGGAGTCGTCCCGTCCCCCCCAGTATACGCCCAGAACCATGGACCCGGTACTTGTGGATCGGACTGTCTTCATCCAGCCATAATTTTGTGAGAGTGAAATTATGTCTAAGTCCAGCTTTGGTACATTAGAAGCAACTTTGAAACTTAACCTAAGCGTTTTTCGAAGCTACTTTTTTGCTAACTTCTTATAGGAAGGTCTAGGAGCTCTAAAAATGAACGTGCGCGTCTTTCACTCTTCCCGAGGGACTTAGAAGAATTTGTGATATTTTTTATTAAAATGGTGTATAAGGGTATATATAAATATATTTTATGCACTGTATATGAGCTGGCGATTTCTAAGTCTGTGGTTCCGAGAGGGGGTAACCAGGCTCACTAATAAAGGTCAAGCCACTTGGCTGCCAGAATGCCCTGCTTCAGCACAGACCAGAAAGGCATTGTGATAAGCGTATCCCCGGTATAGTCAGGAGTTAATGGGAGTCGTCCCGTCCCCCCCAGTATACGCCCAGAACCATGGACCCGGTACTTGTGGATCGGACTGTCTCCAAACAGCCATAATGTTGTGAGAGTGAAATTATGTCTAAGTCCAGCTTTGGTACATTAGAAGCAACTCTGAAACTTAACCTAAGCGTTTTTCGAAGCTACTTTTTGGCTAACTTCTTATAGGAAGGTCTAGGAGCTCTGAAAATGAACGTGCGCGTCTTTCACTCTTCCCGAGGGACTTAGAAGAATTTTGTGATATTTTTTATTAAAATGGTGTATAAGGGTATATATATAAATATATTTTATGCACTGTATATGAGCTGGCGATTTCTAAGTCTGTGGTTCCGAGAGGGGGTAACCAGGCTCACTAATAAAGGTCAAGCCACTTGGCTGCCAGAATGCCCTGCTTCAGCACAGACCAGAAAGGCATTGTGATAAGCGTATCCCCGGTATAGTCAGGGGTTAATGGGAGTCGTCCCCGTCCCCCCAGTATACGCCCAGAACCATGGACCCGGTACTTGTGGTTCGGACTGTCTCCAACCAGCCATAATGTTGTGAGAGTGAAATTATGTCTAAGTCCAGCTTTGGTACATTAGAAGCAACTCTGAAACTTAACCTAAGCGTTTTTCGAAGCTACTTTTTGGCTAACTTCTTATAGGAAGGTCTAGGTGCTCTGAAAATGAACGTGGCGTCTTTCACTCTTCCCGAGGGACTTAGAAGAATTTTGTGATATTTTTTATTAAAATGGTGTATAAGGGTATATATCTAAATATATTTTATGCACTGTATATGAGCTGGCGATTTCTAAGTCTGTGGTTCCGAGAGGGGGTAACCAGGCTCACTAATAAAGGTCAAGCCACTTGGCTGCCAGAATGCCCTGCTTCAGCACAGACCAGAAAGGCATTGTGATAAGCGTATCCCCGGTATAGTCAGGGGTTAATGGAGTCGTCCCCGTCCCCCCAGTATACGCCCAGAATCATGGACCCGGTACTTGTGGTTCGGACTGTCCCCAACCAGCCATAATGTTGTGAGAGTGAAATTATGTCTAAGTCCAGCTTTGGTACATTAGAAGCAACTCTGAAACTTAACCTAAGCGTTTTTCGAAGCTACTTTTTTGCTAACTTCTTATAGGAAGGTCTAGGAGCTCTGAAAATGAACGTGCGCGTCTTTCACTCTTCCCGAGGGACTTAGAAGAATTTTGTGATATTTTTTATTAAAATGGTGTATAAGGGTATACTGTATATATAAATATATTTTATGCACTGTATATGAGCTGGCGATTTCTAAGTCTGTGGTTCCGAGAGGGGGTAACCAGGCTCACTAATAAAGGTCAAGCCACTTGGCTGCCAGAATGCGCTGCTTCAGCACAGACCAGAAAGGCATTGTGATAAGCGTATCCCCGGTATAGTCAGGAGTTAATGGGAGTCGTCCCCGTCCCCCCCAGCATACGCCCAGAACCATGGACCCGGTACTTGTGGATCGGACTGTCTCCAACCAGCCATAATTTTGTGAGAGTGAAATTATGTCTAAGTCCAGCTTTGGTACATTAGAAGCAACTCTGAAACTTAACCTAAGCGTTTTTCGAAGCAACTTTTTTGCTAACTTCTTATAGGAAGGTCTAGGAGCTCTAAAAATGAACGTGCGCGTCTTTCACTCTTCCCGAGGGACTTAGAAGAATTTTGTGATATTTTTTATTAAAATGGTGTATAAGGGTATACTGTATATATAAATATATTTTATGCACTGTATATGAGCTGGCGATTTCTAAGTCTGTGGTTCCGAGAGGGGGTAACCAGGCTCACTAATAAAGGTCAAGCCACTTGGCTGCCAGAATGCGCTGCTTCAGCACAGACCAGAAAGGCATTGTGATAAGCGTATCCCCGGTATAGTCAGGAGTTAATGGGAGTCGTCCCCGTCCCCCCCAGCATACGCCCAGAACCATGGACCCGGTACTTGTGGATCGGACTGTCTCCAACCAGCCATAATTTTGTGAGAGTGAAATTATGTCTAAGTCCAGCTTTGGTACATTAGAAGCAACTCTGAAACTTAACCTAAGCGTTTTTCGAAGCTACTTTTTTGCTAACTTCTTATAGGAAGGTCTAGGAGCTCTAAAAATGAACGTGCGCGTCTTTCACTCTTCCCGAGGGACTTAGAAGAATTTGTGATATTTTTTATTAAAATGGTGTATAAGGGTATATATATAAATATATTTTATGCACTGTATATGAGCTGGCGATTTCTAAGTCTGTGGTTCCGAGAGGGGGTAACCAGGCTCACTAATAAAGGTCAAGCCACTTGTCTACCAGAATGCCCTGCTTCAGCACAGACCAGAAAGGCATTGTGATAAGCGTATCCCCGGTATAGTCAGGGGTTAATGGAGTCGTCCCCGTCCCCCCAGTATACGCCCAGAACCATGGACCCGGTACTTGTGGTTCGGACTGTCTCCAACCAGCCATAATGTTGTGAGAGTGAAATTATGTCTAAGTCCAGCTTTGGTACATTAGAAGCAACTCTGAAACTTAACCTAAGCGGTTTTCGAAGCTACTTTTTTGCTAACTTCTTATAGGAAGGTCTAGGAGCTCTAAAAATGAACGTGCGCGTCTTTCACTCTTCCCGAGGGACTTAGAAGAATTTGTGATATTTTTTATTAAAATGGTGTATAAGGGTATATATATAAATATATTTAATGCACAGTTTATGAGCTGGCGATTTCTAAGTCTGTGGTTCCGAGAGGGGGTAACCAGGCTCACTAATAAAGGTCAAGCCACTTGGCTGCCAGAATGCCCTGCTTCAGCACAGACCAGAAAGGCATTTTTATAAGCGTATCCCCGGTATAGTCAGGGGTTAATGGGAGTCGTCCCCGTCCCCCCAGTATACGCCCAGAACCATGGACCCGGTACTTGTGGTTCGGACTGTCTCCAACCAGCCATAATGTTGTGAGAGTGAAATTATGTCTAAGTCCAGCTTTGGTACATTAGAAGCAACTCTGAAACTTAACCTAAGCGTTTTTCGAAGCTACTTTTTGGCTAACTTCTTATAGGAAGGTCTAGGAGCTCTGAAAATGAACGTGCGCGTCTTTCACTCTTCCCGAGGGACTTAGAAGAATTTTGTGATATTTTTTATTAAAATGGTGTATAAGGGTATACTGTATATATAAATATATTTTATGCACTGTATATGAGCTGGCGATTTCTAAGTCTGTGGTTCCGAGAGGGGGTAACCAGGCTCACTAATAAAGGTCAAGCCACTTGGCTGCCAGAATGCCCTGCTTCAGCACAGACCAGAAAGGCATTGTGATAAGCGTATCCCCGGTATAGTCAGGGGTTAATGGAGTCGTCCCCGTCCCCCCAGTATACGCCCAGAACCATGGACCCGGTACTTGTGGTTCGGACTGTCTCCAACCAACCATAATGTTGTGAGAGTGAAATTATGTCTAAGTCCAGCTTTGGTACATTAGAAGCAACTCTGAAACTTAACCTAAGCGTTTTTCGAAGCTACTTTTTGGCTAACTTCTTATAGGAAGGTCTAGGAGCTCTGAAAATGAACGTGCGCGTCTTTCACTCTTCCCGAGGGACTTAGAAGAATTTTGTGATATTTTTTATTAAAATGGTGTATAAGGGTATATATATAAATATATTTTATGCACTGTATATGAGCTGGCGATTTCTAATTCTGTGGTTCCGAGAGGGGTTAACCAGGCTCACTAATAAAGGTCAAGCCACTTGGCTGCCAGAATGCCCTGCTTCAGCACAGACCAGAAAGGCATTGTGATAAGCGTATCCCCGGTATAGTCAGGGGTTAATGGGAGTCATCCCCGTCCCCCCAGTATACGCCCAGAACCATGGACCCGGTACTTGTGGTTCGGACTGTCTCCAACCAGCCATAATGTTGTGAGAGTGAAATTATGTCTACAGTAAGTCCAGCTTTGGTACATTAGAAGCAACTCTGAAACTTAACCTAAGCGTTTTTCGAAGCTACTTTTTGGCTAACTTCTTATAGGAAGGTCTAGGAGCTCTGAAAATGAACGTGCGCGTCTTTCACTCTTCCCGAGGAACTTAGAAGAATTTTGTGATATTTTTTATTAAAATGGTGTATAAGGGTATATATATAAATATATTTTATGCACTGTATATGAGCTGGCGATTTCTAAGTCTGTGGTTCCGAAAGGGGGTAACCAGGCTCACTAATAAAGGTCAAGCCACTTGGCTGCCAGAATGCCCTGCTTCAGCACAGACCAGAAAGGCATTGTGATAAGCGTATCCCCGGTATAGTCAGGGGTTAATGGGAGTCGTCCCCGTCCCCCCAGTATACGCCCAGAACCATGGACCCGGTACTTGTGGTTCGGACTGTCTCCAACCAGCCATAATGTTGTGAGAGTGAAATTATGTCTAAGTCCAGCTTTGGTACATTAGAAGCAACTCTGAAACTTAACCTAAGTATTTTTCGAAGCTACTTTTTTGCTAACTTCTTATAGGAAGGTCTAGGAGCTCTGAAAATGAACGTGCGCGTCTTTCACTCTTCCCGAGGGACTTAGAAGAATTTTGTGATATTTTTTATTAAAATGGTGTATAAGGGTATACTGTATATATAAATATTTTTTATGCACTGTATATGAGCTGGCGATTTCTAAGTCTGTGGTTCCGAGAGGGGGTAACCAGGCTCACTAATAAAGGTCAAGCCACTTGGCTGCCAGAGTGCCCTGCCTCAGCACAGACCAGAAAGGCATTGTGATAAGCGTATCCCCGGTATAGTCAGGAGTTAATGGGAGTCGTCCCGTCCCCCCCAGTATACGCCCAGAACCATGGACCCGGTACTTGTGGATCGGACTGTCTCCAACCAGCCATAATTTTGTGAGAGTGAAATTATGTCTAAGTCCAGCTTTGGTACATTAGAAGCAACTTTGAAACTTAACCTAAGCGTTTTTCGAAGCTACTTTTTTGCTAACTTCTTATAGGAAGGTCTAGGAGCTCTAAAAATGAACGTGCGCGTCTTTCACTCTTCCCGAGGGACTTAGAAGAACTTGTGATATTTTTTATTAAAATGGTGTATAAGGGTATATATATAAATATATTTTATGCACTGTATATGAGCTGGCGATTTCTAAGTCTGTGGTTCCGAGAGGGGGTAACCAGGCTCACTAATAAAGGTCAAGCCACTTGGCTGCCAGAATGCCCTGCTTCAGCACAGACCAGAAAGGCATTGTGATAAGCGTATCCCCGGTATAGTCAGGAGTTAATGGGAGTCGTCCCGTCCCCCCCAGTATACGCCCAGAACCATGGACCCGGTACTTGTGGATCGGACTGTCTCCAACCAGCCATAATGTTGTGAGAGTGAAATTATGTCTAAGTCCAGCTTTGGTACATTAGAAGCAACTCTGAAACTTAACCTAAGCGTTTTTCGAAGCTACTTTTTGGCTAACTTCTTATAGGAAGGTCTAGGAGCTCTGAAAATGAACGTGCGCGTCTTTCACTCTTCCCGAGGGACTTAGAAGAATTTTGTGATATTTTTTATTAAAATGGTGTATAAGGGTATATATATAAATATATTTTATGCACTGTATATGAGCTGGCGATTTCTAAGTCTGTGGTTCCGAGAGGGGGTAACCAGGCTCACTAATAAAGGTCAAGCCACATGGCTGCCAGAATGCCCTGCTTCAGCACAGACCAGAAAGGCATTGTGATAAGCGTATCCCCGGTATAGTCAGGGGTTAATGGGAGTCGTCCCCGTCCCCCCAGTATACGCCCAGAACCATGGACCCGGTACTTGTGGTTCGGACTGTCTCCAACCAGCCATAATGTTGTGAGAGTGAAATTATGTCTAAGTCCAGCTTTGGTACATTAGAAGCAACTCTGAAACTTAACCTAAGCGTTTTTCGAAGCTACTTTTTGGCTAACTTCTTATAGGAAGGTCTAGGTGCTCTGAAAATGAACGTGGCGTCTTTCACTCTTCCCGAGGGACTTAGAAGAATTTTGTGATATTTTTTATTAAAATGGTGTATAAGGGTATATATCTAAATATATTTTATGCTCTGAATATGAGCTGGCGATTTCTAAGTCTGTGGTTCCGAGAGGGTGTAACCAGGCTCACTAATAAAGGTCAAGCCACTTGGCTGCCAGAATGCCCTGCTTCAGCACAGACCAGAAAGGCATTGTGATAAGCGTATCCCCGGTATAGTCAGGGGTTAATGGAGTCGTCCCCGTCCCCCCAGTATACGCCCAGAATCATGGACCCGGTACTTGTGGTTCGGACTGTCTCCAACCAGCCATAATGTTGTGAGAGTGAAATTATGTCTAAGTCCAGCTTTGGTACATTAGAAGCAACTCTGAAACTTAACCTAAGCGTTTTTCGAAGCTACTTTTTTGCTAACTTCTTATAGGAAGGTCTAGGAGCTCTGAAAATGAACGTGCGCGTCTTTCACTCTTCCCGAGGGACTTAGAAGAATTTTGTGATATTTTTTATTAAAATGGTGTATAAGGGTATACTGTATATATAAATATATTTTATGCACTGTATATGAGCTGGCGATTTCTAAGTCTGTGGTTCCGAGAGGGGGTAACCAGGCTCACTAATAAAGGTCAAGCCACTTGGCTGCCAGAATGCCCTGATTCAGCACAGACCAGAAAGGCATTGTGATAAGCGTATCCCGGGTATAGTCAGGGGTTAATGGGAGTCGTCCCCGTCCCCCCAGTACACGCCCAGAGCCATGGACCCGGTACTTGTGGTTCGGACTGTCTCCAACCAGCCATAATGTTGTGAGAGTGAAATTATGTCTAAGTCCAGCTTTGGTACATTAGAAGCAACTCTGAAACTTAACCTAAGCGTTTTTCGAAGCTACTTTTTTGCTAACTTCTTATAGGAAGGTCTAGGAGCTCTAAAAATGAACGTGCGCGTCTTTCACTCTTCCCGAGTGAATTAGAAGAATTTGTGATATTTTTTATTAAAATGGTGTATAAGGGTATATATATAAATATATTTTATGCACTGTATATGAGCTGGCGATTTCTAAGTCTGTGGTTCCGAGAGGGGGTAACCAGGCTCACTAATAAAGGTCAAGCCACTTGGCTGCCAGAATGCCCTGCTTCAGCACAGACCAGAAAGGCATTGTGATAAGCGTATCCCCGGTATAGTCAGGGGTTAATGGAGTCGTCCCCGTCCCCCCAGTATACGCCCAGAACCATGGACCCGGTACTTGTGGTTCGGACTGTCTCCAACCAGCCATAATGTTGTGAGAGTGAAATTATGTCTAAGTCCAGCTTTGGTACATTAGAAGCAACTCTGAAACTTAACCTAAGCGTTTTTCGAAGCTACTTTTTGGCTAACTTCTTATAGGAAGGTCTAGGAGCTCTGAAAATGAACGTGCGCGTCTTTCACTCTTCCTGAGGGACTTAGAAGAATTTTGTGATATTTTTATTAAAATGGTGTATAAGGGTATATACTGTATATAAATATATTTTATGCACTGTATATGAGCTGGCGATTTCTAAGTCTGTGGTTCCGAGAGGGGTTAACCAGGCTCACTAATAAAGGTCAAGCCACTTGGCTGCCAGAATGCCCTGCTTCAGCACAGACCAGAAAGGCATTGTGATAAGCGTATCCCCGGTATAGTCAGGGGTTAATGGGAGTCGTCCCCGTCCCCCCAGTATACGCCCAGAACCATGGACCCGGTACTTGTGGTTCGGACTGTCTCCAACCAGCCATAATGTTGTGAGAGTGAAATTATGTCTAAGTCCAGCTTTGGTACATTAGAAGCAACTCTGAAACTTAACCTAAGCGTTTTTCGAAGCTACTTTTTGGCGAACTTCTTATAGGAAGGTCTAGGTGCTCTGAAAATGAACGTGCGGGTCTTTCACTCTTCCCGAGGGACTTAGAAGAATTTTGTGATATTTTTTTATTAAAATGGTGTATAAGGGTATATATATAAATATATTTTATGCACTGTATATGAGCTGGCGATTTCTAAGTCTGTGGTTCCGAGAGGGGGTAACCAGGCTCACTAATAAAGGTCAAGCCACTTGGCTGCCAGAATGCCCTGCTTCAGCACAGACCAGAAAGGCATTGTGATAAGCGTATCCCCGGTATAGTCAGGAGTTAATGGGAGTCGTCCCCGTCCCCCCCAGTATACGCCCAGAACCATGGTCCCGGTACTTGTGGATCGGACTGTCTCCAACCAGCCATAATTTTGTGAGAGTGAAATTATGTCTAAGTCCAGCTTTGGTACATTAGAAGCAACTCTGAAACTTAACCTAAGCGTTTTTCGAAGCTACTTTTTTGCTAACTTCTTATAGGAAGGTCTAGGAGCTCTGAAAATGAACGTGCGCGTCTTTCACTCTTCCCGAGGGACTTAGAAGAATTTTGTGATATTTTTTATTAAAATGGTGTATAAGGGTATATATATAAATATATTTTATGCACTGTATATGAGCTGGCGATTTCTAAGTCTGTGGTTCCGAGAGGGGTTAACCAGGCTCACTAATAAAGGTCAAGCCACTTGGCTGCCAGAATGCCCTGCTTCAGCACAGACCAGAAAGGCATTGTGATAAGCGTATCCCCGGTATAGTCAGGGGTTAATGGGAGTCGTCCCCGTCCCCCCAGTATACGCCCAGAACCATGGACCCGGTACTTGTGGTTCGGACTGTCTCCAACCAGCCATAATGTTGTGAGAGTGAAATTATGTCTAAGTCCAGCTTTGGTACATTAGAAGCAACTCTGAAACTTAACCTAAGCGTTTTTCGAAGCTACTTTTTGGCTAACATCTTATAGGAAGGTCTAGGAGCTCTGAAAATGAACGTGCGCGTCTTTCACTATTCCCGAGGGACTTAGAAGAATTTTGTGATATTTTTTATTAAAATGGTGTATAAGGGTATATATATAAATAGATTTTATGCACTGTATATGAGCTGGCGATTTCTAAGTCTGTGGTTCCGAGAGGGGGTAACCAGGCTCACTAATAAAGGTCAAGCCACTTGGCTGCCAGAATGCCCTGCTTCAGCACAGACCAGAAAGGCATTGTGATAAGCGTATCCCCGGTATAGTCAGGGGTTAATGGGAGTCGTCCCCGTCCCCCCAGTATACGCCCAGAACCATGGACCCGGTACTTGTGGTTCGGACTGTCTCCAACCAGCCATAATGTTGTGAGAGTGAAATTATGTATAAGTCCAGCTTTGGTACATTAGAAGCAACTCTTAAACTTAACCTAAGCGTTTTTCGAAGCTACTTTTTGGCTAACTTCTTATAGGAAGGTCTAGGAGCTCTGAAAATGAACGTGCGCGTCTTTCACTCTTCCCGAGGGACTTAGAAGAATTTTGTGATATTTTTTTATTAAAATGGTGTATAAGGGTATATATATAAATATATTTTATGCACAGTTTATGAGCTGGCGATTTCTAAGTCTGTGGTTCCGAGAGGGGTTAACCAGGCTCACTAATAAAGGTCAAGCCACTTGGCTGCCAGAATGCCCTGCTTCAGCACAGACCAGAAAGGCATTGTGATAAGCGTATTCCCGGTATAGTCAGGGGTTAATGGGAGTCGTCCCCGTCCCCCCAGTATACGCCTAGAACCATGGACCCGGTACTTATGGTTCGGACTGTCTCCAACCAGCCATAATGTTGTGAGAGTGAAATTATGTCTAAGTCCAGCTTTGGTACATTAGAAGCAACTCTGAAACTTAACCTAAGCGTTTTTCGAAGCTACTTTTTTGCTAACTTCTTAAAGGAAGGTCTAGGAGCTCTGAAAATGAATGTGCGCGTCTTTCACTCTTCCCGAGGGACTTAGAAGAATTTTGTGATATTTTTTATTAAAATGGTGTATAAGGGTATACTGTATATATAAATATATTTTATGCACTGTATATGAGCTGGCGATTTCTAAGTCTGTGTTTCCGAGAGGGGGTAACCAGGCTCACTAATAAAGGTCAAGCCACTTGGCTGCCAGAATGCCCTGCTTCAGCACAGACCAGAAAGGCATTGTGATAAGCGTATCCCCGGTATAGTCAGGGGTTAATGGGAGTCGTCCCCGTCCCCCCAGTATACACCCAGAACCATGGACCCGGTACTTGTGGTTCGGACTGTCTCCAACCAGCCATAATGTTGTGAGAGTGAAATTATGTCTAAGTCCAGCTTTGGTACATTAGAAGCAAATCTGAAACTTAACCTAAGCGTTTTTCGAAGCTACTTTTTGGCTAACTTCTTATAGGAAGGTCTAGGAGCTCTGAAAATGAACGTGCGCGTCTTTCACTCTTCCCGAGGGACTTAGAAAGATTTTGTGATATTTTTTATTAAAATGGTGTATAAAGGTATATATATAAATATATTTTATGCACAGTTTATGAGCTGGCGATTTCTAAGTCTGTGGTTCCGAAAGGGGGTAACCAGGCTCACTAATAAAGGTCAAGCCACTTGGCTGCCAGAATGGCCTGCTTCAGCACAGACCAGAAAGGCATTTTTATAAGCGTATCCCCGGTATAGTCAGGGGTTAATGGGAGTCGTCCCCGTCCCCCCAGTATACGCCCAGAACCATGGACCCGGTACTTGTGGTTCGGACTGTCTCCAACCAGCCATAATGTTGTGAGAGTGAAATTATGTCTAAGTCCAGCTTTGGTACATTAGAAGCAACTCTGAAACTTAACCTAAGCGTTTTTCGAAGCTACTTTTTGGCTAACTTCTTATAGGAAGGTCTAGGTGCTCTGAAAATGAACGTGCGGGTCTTTCACTCTTCCCGAGGGACTTAGAAGAATTTTGTGATATTTTTTATTAAAATGTTGTATAAGGGTATATATATAAATATATTTTATGCACTGTATATGAGCTGGCGATTTCTAAGTCTGTGGTTCCGAGAGGGGGTAACCAGGCTCACTAATAAAGGTCAAGCCACTTGGCTGCCAGAATGCCCTGCTTCAGCACAGACCAGAAAGGCATTGTGATAAGCGTATCCCCGGTATAGTCAGGAGTTAATGGGAGTCGTCCCCGTCCCCCCCAGTATACGCCCAGAACCATGGTCCCGGTACTTGTGGATCGGACTGTCTCCAACCAGCCATAATTTTGTGAGAGTGAAATTATGTCTAAGTCCAGCTTTGGTACATTAGAAGCAACTCTGAAACTTAACCTAAGCGTTTTTCGAAGCTACTTTTTTGCTAACTTCTTATAGGAAGGTCTAGGAGCTCTGAAAATGAACGTGCGCGTCTTTCACTCTTCCCGAGGGACTTAGAAGAATTTTGTGATATTTTTTATTAAAATGGTGTATAAGGGTATATATATAAATATATTTTATGCACTGTATATGAGCTGGCGATTTCTAAGTCTGTGGTTCCGAGAGGGGTTAACCAGGCTCACTAATAAAGGTCAAGCCACTTGGCTGCCAGAATGCCCTGCTTCAGCACAGACCAGAAAGGCATTGTGATAAGCGTATCCCCGGTATAGTCAGGGGTTAATGGGAGTCGTCCCCGTCCCCCCAGTATACGCCCAGAACCATGGACCCGGTACTTGTGGTTCGGACTGTCTCCAACCAGCCATAATGTTGTGAGAGTGAAATTATGTCTAAGTCCAGCTTTGGTACATTAGAAGCAACTCTGAAACTTAACCTAAGCGTTTTTCGAAGCTACTTTTTGGCTAACTTCTTATAGGAAGGTCTAGGAGCTCTGAAAATGAACGTGCGCGTCTTTCACTATTCCCGAGGGACTTAGAAGAATTTTGTGATATTTTTTATTAAAATGGTGTATAAGGGTATATATATAAATATATTTTATGCACTGTATATGAGCTGGCGATTTCTAAGTCTGTGGTTCCGAGAGGGGGTAACCAGGCTCACTAATAAAGGTCAAGCCACTTGGCTGCCAGAATGCCCTGCTTCAGCACAGACCAGAAAGGCATTGTGATAAGCGTATCCCCGGTATAGTCAGGGGTTAATGGGAGTCGTCCCCGTCCCCCCAGTATACGCCCAGAACCATGGACCCGGTACTTGTGGTTCGGACTGTCTCCAACCAGCCATAATGTTGTGAGAGTGAAATTATGTCTAAGTCCAGCTTTGGTACATTAGAAGCAACTCTGAAACTTAACCTAAGCGTTTTTCGAAGCTACTTTTTGGCTAACTTCTTATAGGAAGGTCTAGGAGCTCTGAAAATGAACGTGCGCGTCTTTCACTCTTCCCGAGGGACTTAGAAGAATTTTGTGATATTTTTTATTAAAATGGTGTATAAGGGTATATATATAAATATATTTTATGCACTGTATATGAGCTGGCGATTTCTAAGTCTGTGGTTCCGAGAGGGGTTAACCAGGCTCACTAATAAAGGTCAAGCCACTTGGCTGCCAGAATGCCCTGCTTCAGCACAGACCAGAAAGGCATTGTGATAAGCGTATCCCCGGTATAGTCAGGGGTTAATGGGAGTCGTCCCCGTCCCCTCCAGTATACGCCCAGAACCATGGACCCGGTACTATTGGCTCGGACTGTCTCCAACCAGCCATAATGTTGTGAGAGTGAAATTATGTCTAAGTCCAGCTTTGGTACATTAGAAGCAACTCTGAAACTTAACCTAAGCGTTTTTCGAAGCTACTTTTTTGCTAACTTCTTATAGGAAGGTCTAGGAGATCTGAAAATGAACGTGCGCGTCTTTCACTCTTCCCGAGGGACATAGAAGAATTTTGTGATATTTTTTTATTAAAATGGTGTATAAGGGTATATATATAAATATATTTAATGCACAGTTTATGAGCTGGCGATTTCTAAGTCTGTGGTTCCGAGAGGGGGTAACCAGGCTCACTAATAAAGGTCAAGCCACTTGGCTTCCAGAATGCCCTGCATCAGCACAGACCAGAAAGGCATTTTTATAAGCGTATCCCCGGTATAGTCAGGGGTTAATGGGAGTCGTCCCCGTCCCCCCAGTATACGCCCAGAACCATGGACCCGGTACTTGTGGTTCGGACTGTCTCCAACCAGCCATAATGTTGTGAGAGTGAAATTATGTCTAAGTCCAGCTTTGGTACATTAGAAGCATCTCTGAAACTTAACCTAAGCGTTTTTCGAAGCTACTTTTTGGCTAACTTCTTATAGGAAGGTCTAGGTGCTCTGAAAATGAACGTGCGCGTCTTTCACTCTTCCCGAGGGACTTAGAAGAATTTTGTGATATTTTTTATTAAAATGGTGTATAAGGGTATATATATAAATATATTTTATGCACTGTATATGAGCTGGCGATTTCTAAGTCTGTGGTTCCGAGAGGGGGTAACCAGGCTCACTAATAAAGGTCAAGCCACTTGGCTGCCAGATTGCCCTGCTTCAGCACAGACCAGAAAGGCATTGTGATAAGCGTATCCCCGGTATAGTCAGGAGTTAATGGGAGTCGTCCCCGTCCCCCCCAGTATACGCCCAGAACCATGGACCCGGTACTTGTGGATCGGACAGTCTCCAACCAGCCATAATGTTGTGAGAGTGAAATTATGTCTAAGTCCAGCTTTGGTACATTAGAAGCAAATCTGAAACTTAACCTAAGCGTTTTTCGAAGCTACTTTTTGGCTAACTTCTTATAGGAAGGTCTAGGAGCTCTGAAAATGAACGTGCGCGTCTTTCACTCTTCCCGAGGGACTTAGAAAGATTTTGTGATATTTTTTATTAAAATGGTGTATAAGGGTATATATATAAATATATTTTATGCACAGTATATGAGCTGGCGATTTCTAAGTCTGTGGTTCCGAGAGGGGGTAACCAGGCTCACTAATAAAGGTCAAGCCACTTGGCTGCCAGAATGCCCTGCTTCAGCACAGACCAGAAAGGCATTGTGATAAGCGTATCCCCGGTATAGTCAGGAGTTAATGGGAGTCGTCCCCGTCCCCCCCAGTATACGCCCAGAACCATGGACCCGGTACTTGTGGATCGGACAGTCTCCAACCAGCCATAATGTTGTGAGAGTGAAATTATGTCTAAGTCCAGCTTTGGTACATTAGAAGCAAATCTGAAACTTAACCTAAGCGTTTTTCGAAGCTACTTTTTGGCTAACTTCTTATAGGAAGGTCTAGGAGCTCTGAAAATGAACGTGCGCGTCTTTCACTCTTCCCGAGGGACTTAGAAAGATTTTGTGATATTTTTTATTAAAATGGTGTATAAGGGTATATATATATAAATATATTTTATGCACTGTATATGAGCTGGCGATTTCTAAGTCTGTGGTTCCGAGAGGGGGTAACCAGGCTCACTAATAAAGGTCAAGCCACTTGGCTGCCAGAATGCCCTGCTTCAGCACAGACCAGAAAGGCATTGTGATAAGCGTATCCCCGGTATAGTCAGGGGTTAATGGGAGTCGTCCCCGTCCCCCCAGTATACGCCCAGAACCATGGACCCGGTACTTGTGGTTCGGACTGTCTCCAACCAGCCATAATGTTGTGAGAGTGAAATTATGTCTAAGTCCAGCTTTGGTACATTAGAAGCAACTCTGAAACTTAACCTAAGCGTTTTTCGAAGCTACTTTTTGGCTAACTTCTTATAGGAAGGTCTAGGAGCTCTGAAAATGAACGTGCGCGTCTTTCACTATTCCCGAGGGACTTAGAAGAATTTTGTGATATTTTTTATTAAAATGGTGTATAAGGGTATATATATAAATATATTTTATGCACTGTATATGAGCTGGCGATTTCTAAGTCTGTGGTTCCGAGAGGGGGTAACCAGGCTCACTAATAAAGGTCAAGCCACTTGGCTGCCAGAATGCCCTGCATCAGCACAGACCAGAAAGGCATTTTTATAAGCGTATCCCCGGTATAGTCAGGGGTTAATGGGAGTCGTCCCCGTCCCCCCAGTATACGCCCAGAACCATGGACCCGGTACTTGTGGTTCGGACTGTCTCCAACCAGCCATAATGTTGTGAGAGTGAAATTATGTCTAAGTCCAGCTTTGGTACATTAGAAGCATCTCTGAAACTTAACCTAAGCGTTTTTCGAAGCTACTTTTTGGCTAACTTCTTATAGGAAGGTCTAGGTGCTCTGAAAATGAACGTGCGCGTCTTTCACTCTTCCCGAGGGACTTAGAAGAATTTTGTGATATTTTTTATTAAAATGGTGTATAAGGGTATATATATAAATATATTTTATGCACTGTATATGAGCTGGCGATTTCTAAGTCTGTGGTTCCGAGAGGGGGTAACCAGGCTCACTAATAAAGGTCAAGCCACTTGGCTGCCAGATTGCCCTGCTTCAGCACAGACCAGAAAGGCATTGTGATAAGCGTATCCCCGGTATAGTCAGGAGTTAATGGGAGTCGTCCCCGTCCCCCCCAGTATACGCCCAGAACCATGGACCCGGTACTTGTGGATCGGACAGTCTCCAACCAGCCATAATGTTGTGAGAGTGAAATTATGTCTAAGTCCAGCTTTGGTACATTAGAAGCAAATCTGAAACTTAACCTAAGCGTTTTTCGAAGCTACTTTTTGGCTAACTTCTTATAGGAAGGTCTAGGAGCTCTGAAAATGAACGTGCGCGTCTTTCACTCTTCCCGAGGGACTTAGAAAGATTTTGTGATATTTTTTATTAAAATGGTGTATAAGGGTATATATATAAATATATTTTATGCACAGTATATGAGCTGGCGATTTCTAAGTCTGTGGTTCCGAGAGGGGGTAACCAGGCTCACTAATAAAGGTCAAGCCACTTGGCTGCCAGAATGCCCTGCTTCAGCACAGACCAGAAAGGCATTGTGATAAGCGTATCCCCGGTATAGTCAGGAGTTAATGGGAGTCGTCCCCGTCCCCCCCAGTATACGCCCAGAACCATGGACCCGGTACTTGTGGATCGGACAGTCTCCAACCAGCCATAATGTTGTGAGAGTGAAATTATGTCTAAGTCCAGCTTTGGTACATTAGAAGCAAATCTGAAACTTAACCTAAGCGTTTTTCGAAGCTACTTTTTGGCTAACTTCTTATAGGAAGGTCTAGGAGCTCTGAAAATGAACGTGCGCGTCTTTCACTCTTCCCGAGGGACTTAGAAAGATTTTGTGATATTTTTTATTAAAATGGTGTATAAGGGTATATATATATAAATATATTTTATGCACTGTATATGAGCTGGCGATTTCTAAGTCTGTGGTTCCGAGAGGGGGTAACCAGGCTCACTAATAAAGGTCAAGCCACTTGGCTGCCAGAATGCCCTGCTTCAGCACAGACCAGAAAGGCATTGTGATAAGCGTATCCCCGGTATAGTCAGGGGTTAATGGGAGTCGTCCCCGTCCCCCCAGTATACGCCCAGAACCATGGACCCGGTACTTGTGGTTCGGACTGTCTCCAACCAGCCATAATGTTGTGAGAGTGAAATTATGTCTAAGTCCAGCTTTGGTACATTAGAAGCAACTCTGAAACTTAACCTAAGCGTTTTTCGAAGCTACTTTTTTGCTAACTTCTTATAGGAAGGTCTAGGAGATCTGAAAATGAACGTGCGCGTCTTTCACTCTTCCCGAGGGACATAGAAGAATTTTGTGATATTTTTTTATTAAAATGGTGTATAAGGGTATATATATATAAATATATTTTATGCACTGTATATGAGCTGGCGATTTCTAAGTCTGTGGTTCCGAGAGGGGGTAACCAGGCTCACTAATAAAGGTCAAGCCACTTGGCTGCCAGAATGCCCTGCTTCAGCACAGACCAGAAAGGCATTGTGATAAGCGTATCCCCGGTATAGTCAGGGGTTAATGGGAGTCGTCCCCGTCCCCCCAGTATACGCCCAGAACCATGGACCCGGTACTTGTGGTTCGGACTGTCTCCAACCAGCCATAATGTTGTGAGAGTGAAATTATGTCTAAGTCCAGCTTTGGTACATTAGAAGCAACTCTGAAACTTAACCTAAGCGTTTTTCGAAGCTACTTTTTTGCTAACTTCTTATAGGAAGGTCTAGGAGATCTGAAAATGAACGTGCGCGTCTTTCACTCTTCCCGAGGGACATAGAAGAATTTTGTGATATTTTTTTATTAAAATGGTGTATAAGGGTATATATATAAATATATTTAATGCACAGTTTATGAGCTGGCGATTTCTAAGTCTGTGGTTCCGAGAGGGGGTAACCAGGCTCACTAATACAGGTCAAGCCACTTGGCTGCCAGAATGCCCTGCATCAGCACAGACCAGAAAGGCATTTTTATAAGCGTATCCCCGGTATAGTCAGGGGTTAATGGGAGTCGTCCCCGTCCCCCCAGTATACGCCCAGAACCATGGACCCGGTACTTGTGGTTCGGACTGTCTCCAACCAGCCATAATGTTGTGAGAGTGAAATTATGTCTAAGTCCAGCTTTGGTACATTAGAAGCATCTCTGAAACTTAACCTAAGCGTTTTTCGAAGCTACTTTTTGGCTAACTTCTTATAGGAAGGTCTAGGTGCTCTGAAAATGAACGTGCGCGTCTTTCACTCTTCCCGAGGGACTTAGAAGAATTTTGTGATATTTTTTATTAAAATGGTGTATAAGGGTATATATATAAATATATTTTATGCACTGTATATGAGCTGGCGATTTCTAAGTCTGTGGTTCCGAGAGGGGGTAACCAGGCTCACTAATAAAGGTCAAGCCACTTGGCTGCCAGAATGCCCTGCTTCAGCACAGACCAGAAAGGCATTGTGATAAGCGTATCCCCGGTATAGTCAGGGGTTAATGGGAGTCGTCCCCGTCCCCCCAGTATACGCCCAGAACCATGGACCCGGTACTTGTGGTTCGGACTGTCTCCAACCAGCCATAATGTTGTGAGAGTGAAATTATGTCTAAGTCCAGCTTTGGTACATTAGAAGCAACTCTGAAACTTAACCTAAGCGTTTTTCGAAGCTACTTTTTTGCTAACTTCTTATAGGAAGGTCTAGGAGATCTGAAAATGAACGTGCGCGTCTTTCACTCTTCCCGAGGGACATAGAAGAATTTTGTGATATTTTTTTATTAAAATGGTGTATAAGGGTATATATATAAATATATTTAATGCACAGTTTATGAGCTGGCGATTTCTAAGTCTGTGGTTCCGAGAGGGGGTAACCAGGCTCACTAATACAGGTCAAGCCACTTGGCTGCCAGAATGCCCTGCATCAGCACAGACCAGAAAGGCATTTTTATAAGCGTATCCCCGGTATAGTCAGGGGTTAATGGGAGTCGTCCCCGTCCCCCCAGTATACGCCCAGAACCATGGACCCGGTACTTGTGGTTCGGACTGTCTCCAACCAGCCATAATGTTGTGAGAGTGAAATTATGTCTAAGTCCAGCTTTGGTACATTAGAAGCATCTCTGAAACTTAACCTAAGCGTTTTTCGAAGCTACTTTTTGGCTAACTTCTTATAGGAAGGTCTAGGTGCTCTGAAAATGAACGTGCGCGTCTTTCACTCTTCCCGAGGGACTTAGAAGAATTTTGTGATATTTTTTATTAAAATGGTGTATAAGGGTATATATATAAATATATTTTATGCACTGTATATGAGCTGGCGATTTCTAAGTCTGTGGTTCCGAGAGGGGGTAACCAGGCTCACTAATAAAGGTCAAGCCACTTGGCTGCCAGAATGCCCTGCTTCAGCACAGACCAGAAAGGCATTGTGATAAGCGTATCCCCGGTATAGTCAGGGGTTAATGGGAGTCGTCCCCGTCCCCCCAGTATACGCCCAGAACCATGGACCCGGTACTTGTGGTTCGGACTGTCTCCAACCAGCCATAATGTTGTGAGAGTGAAATTATGTCTAAGTCCAGATTTGGTACATTAGAAGCAACTCTGAAACTTAACCTAAGCGTTTTTCGAAGCTACTTTTTTGCTAACTTCTTATAGGAAGGTCTAGGAGATCTGAAAATGAACGTGCGCGTCTTTCACTCTTCCCGAGGGACATAGAAGAATTTTGTGATATTTTTTTATTAAAATGGTGTATAAGGGTATATATATATAAATATATTTTATGCACTGTATATGAGCTGGCGATTTCTAAGTCTGTGGTTCCGAGAGGGGGTAACCAGGCTCACTAATAAAGGTCAAGCCACTTGGCTGCCAGAATGCCCTGCTTCAGCACAGACCAGAAAGGCATTGTGATAAGCGTATCCCCGGTATAGTCAGGAGTTAATGGGAGTCGTCCCCGTCCCCCCCAGTATACGCCCAGAACCATGGACCCGGTACTTGTGGATCGGACAGTCTCCAACCAGCCATAATGTTGTGAGAGTGAAATTATGTCTAAGTCCAGCTTTGGTACATTAGAAGCAAATCTGAAACTTAACCTAAGCGTTTTTCGAAGCTACTTTTTGGCTAACTTCTTATAGGAAGGTCTAGGAGCTCTGAAAATGAACGTGCGCGTCTTTCACTCTTCCCGAGGGACTTAGAAAGATTTTGTGATATTTTTTATTAAAATGGTGTATAAGGGTATATATATAAATATATTTTATGCACAGTATATGAGCTGGCGATTTCTAAGTCTGTGGTTCCGAGAGGGGGTAACCAGGCTCACTAATAAAGGTCAAGCCACTTGGCTGCCAGAATGGCCTGCTTCAGCACAGACCAGAAAGGCATTTTTATAAGCGTATCCCCGGTATAGTCAGGGGTTAATGGGAGTCGTCCCCGTCCCCCCAGTATACGCCCAGAACCATGGACCCGGTACTTGTGGTTCGGACTGTCTCCAACCAGCCATAATGTTGTGAGAGTGAAATTATGTCTAAGTCCAGCTTTGGTACATTAGAAGCATCTCTGAAACTTTACCTAAGCGTTTTTCGAAGCTACTTTTTGGCTAACTTCTTATAGGAAGGTCTAGGTGCTCTGAAAATGAACGTGCGCGTCTTTCACTCTTCCCGAGGGACTTAGAAGAATTTTGTGATATTTTTTATTAAAATGGCGTATAAGGGTATATATATAAATATATTTTATGCACTGTATATGAGCTGGCGATTTCTAAGTCTGTGGTTCCGAGAGGGGGTAACCAGGCTCACTAATAAAGGTCAAGCCACTTGGCTGCCAGAATGCCCTGCTTCAGCACAGACCAGAAAGGCATTGTGATAAGCGTATCCCCGGTATAGTCAGGAGTTAATGGGAGTCGTCCCCGTCCAACCCAGTATACGCCCAGAACCATGGACCCGGTACTTGTGGATCGGACAGTCTCCAACCAGCCATAATGTTGTGAGAGTGAAATTATGTCTAAGTCCCGCTTTGGTACATTAGAAGCAACTCTGAAACTTAACCTAAGCGTTTTTCGAAGCTACTTTTTTGCTAACTTCTTATAGGAAGGTCTAGGAGATCTGAAAATGAACGTGCGCGTCTTTCACTCTTCCCGAGGGACTTAGAAGAATTTTGTGATATTTTTTTATTAAAATGGTGTATAAGGGTATATATATAAATATATTTTATGCACAGTTTATGAGCTGGCGATTTCTAAGTCTGTGGTTCCGAGAGGGGGTAACCAGGCTCACTAATAAAGGTCAAGCCACTTGGCTGCCAGAATGCCCTGCTTCAGCACAGACCAGAAAGGCATTGTGATAAGCGTATCCCCGGTATAGTCAGGGGTTAATGAGAGTCGTCCCCGTCCCCCCAGTATACACCCAGAACCATGGACCCGGTACTTGTGGTTCGGACTGTCTCCAACCAGCCATAATGTTGTGAGAGTGAAATTATGTCTAAGTCCAGCTTTGGTACATTAGAAGCAAATCTGAAACTTAACCTAAGCGTTTTTCGAAGCTACTTTTTGGCTAACTTCTTATAGGAAGGTCTAGGAGCTCTGAAAATGAACGTGCGCGTCTTACACTCTTTCCGAGGGACTTAGAAAGATTTTGTGATATTTTTTATTAAAATGGTGTATAAGGGTATATATATAAATATATTTTATGCACAGTATATGAGCTGGCGATTTCTAAGTCTGTGGTTCCGAGAGGGGGTAACCAGGCTCACTAATAAAGGTCAAGCCACTTGGCT
The DNA here is from genome assembly GCF_040206685.1 of Ascaphus truei. Classification (NCBI taxonomy): domain Eukaryota; kingdom Metazoa; phylum Chordata; class Amphibia; order Anura; family Ascaphidae; genus Ascaphus; species Ascaphus truei. The sequence goes on from NC_134483.1 coordinate 280,853,690, forward strand.
GCCAGAATGGCCTGCTTCAGCACAGACCAGAAAGGCATTTTTATAAGCGTATCCCCGGTATAGTCAGGGGTTAATGGGAGTCGTCCCCGTCCCCCCAGTATACGCCCAGAACCATGGACCCGGTACTTGTGGTTCGGACTGTCTCCAACCAGCCATAATGTTGTGAGAGTGAAATTATGTCTAAGTCCAGCTTTGGTACATTAGAAGCAACTCTGAAACTTAACCTAAGCGTTTTTCGAAGCTACTTTTTGGCTAACTTCTTATAGGAAGGTCTAGGTGCTCTGAAAATGAACGTGCGGGTCTTTCACTCTTCCCGAGGAACTTAGAAGAATTTTGTGATATTTTTTATTAAAATGGTGTATAAGGGTATATATATAAATATATTTTATGCACAGTTTATGAGCTGGCGATTTCTAAGTCTGTGGTTCCGAGAGGGGGTAACCAGGCTCACTAATAAAGGTCAAGCCACTTGGCTGCCAGAATGCCCTGCTTCAGCACAGACCAGAAAGGCATTGTGATAAGCGTATCCCCGGTATAGTCAGGGATTAATGGGAGTCGTCCCCGTCCCCCCAGTATACACCCAGAACCATGGACCCGGTACTTGTGGTTCGGACTGTCTCCAACCAGCCATAATGTTGTGAGAGTGAAATTATGTCTAAGTCCAGCTTTGGTACATTAGAAGCAAATCTGAAACTTAACCTAAGCGTTTTTCGAAGCTACTTTTTGGCTAACTTCTTATAGGAAGGTTTAGGAGCTCTGAAAATGAACGTGCGCGTCTTTCACTCTTTCCGAGGGACTTAGAAAGATTTTGTGATATTTTTTATTAAAATGGTGTATAAGGGTATATATATAAATATATTTTATGCACAGTATATGAGCTGGCGATTTCTAAGTCTGTGGTTCCGAGAGGGGGTAACCAGGCTCACTAATAAAGGTCAAGCCACTTGGCTGCCAGAATGGCCTGCTTCAGCACAGACCAGAAAGGCATTTTTATAAGCGTATCCCCGGTATAGTCAGGGGTTAATGGGAGTCGTCCCCGTCCCCCCAGTATACGCCCAGAACCATGGACCCGGTACTTGTGGTTCGGACTGTCTCCAACCAGCCATAATGTTGTGAGAGTGAAATTATGTCTAAGTCCAGCTTTGGTACATTAGAAGCAACTCTGAAACTTAACCTAAGCGTTTTTCGAAGCTACTTTTTGGCTAACTTCTTATAGGAAGGTCTAGGTGCTCTGAAAATGAACGTGCGGGTCTTTCACTCTTCCCGAGGGACTTAGAAGAATTTTGTGATATTTTTTATTAAAATGGTGTATAAGGGTATATATATAAATATATTTTATGCACTGTATATGAGCTGGCGATTTCTAAGTCTGTGGTTCCGAGAGGGGGTAACCAGGCTCACTAATAAAGGTCAAGCCACTTGGCTGCCAGAATGCCCTGCTTCAGCACAGACCAGAAAGGCATTGTGATAAGCGTATCCCCGGTATAGTCAGGAGTTAATGGGAGTCGTCCCCGTCCCCCCCAGTATACGCCCAGAACCATGGTCCCGGTACTTGTGGATCGGACTGTCTCCAACCAGCCATAATTTTGTGAGAGTGAAATTATGTCTAAGTCCGGCTTTGGTACATTAGAAGCAACTCTGAAACTTAACCTAAGCGTTTTTCGAAGCTACTTTTTTGCTAACTTCTTATAGGAAGGTCTAGGAGCACTGAAAATGAACGTGCGCGTCTTTCACTCTTCCCGAGGGACTTAGAAGAATTTTGTGATATTTTTTATTAAAATGGTGTATAAGGGTATATATATAAATATATTTTATGCACTGTATATGAGCTGGCGATTTCTAAGTCTGTGGTTCCGAGAGGGGTTAACCAGGCTCACTAATAAAGGTCAAGCCACTTGGCTGCCAGAATGCCCTGCTTCAGCACAGACCAGAAAGGCATTGTGATAAGCGTATCCCCGGTATAGTCAGGGGTTAATGGGAGTCGTCCCCGTCCCCCCAGTATACGCCCAGAACCATGGACCCGGTACTTGTGGTTCGGACTGTCTCCAACCAGCCATAATGTTGTGAGAGTGAAATTATGTCTAAGTCCAGCTTTGGTACATTAGAAGCAACTCTGAAACTTAACCTAAGCGTTTTTCGAAGCTACTTTTTGGCTAACTTCTTATAGGAAGGTCTAGGAGCTCTGAAAATGAACGTGCGCGTCTTTCACTCTTCCCGAGGGACTTAGAAGAATTTTGTGATATTTTTTATTAAAATAGTGTATAAGGGTATATATATAAATATATTTTATGCACTGTATATGAGCTTGCGATTTCTAAGTCTGTGGTTCCGAGAGGGGTTAACCAGGCTCACTAATAAAGGTCAAGCCACTTGGCTGCCAGAATGCCCTGCTTCAGCACAGACCAGAAAGGCATTGTGATAAGCGTATCCCCGGTATAGTCAGGGGTTAATGGGAGTCGTCCCCGTCCCCTCCAGTATACGCCCAGAACCATGGACCCGGTACTTGTGGTTCGGACTGTCTCCAACCAGCCATAATGTTGTGAGAGTGAAATTATGTCTAAGTCCAGCTTTGGTACATTAGAAGCAACTCTGAAACTTAACCTAAGCGTTTTTCGAAGCTACTTTTTTGCTAACTTCTTATAGGAAGGTCTAGGAGATCTGAAAATGAACGTGCGCGTCTTTCACTCTTCCCGAGGGACTTAGAAGAATTTTGTGATATTTTTTTATTAAAATGGTGTATAAGGGTATACTGTATATATAAATATATTTTATGCACAGTTTATGAGCTGCGATTTCTAAGTCTGTGGTTCCGAGAGGGGGTAACCAGGCTCACTAATAAAGGTCAAGCCACTTGGCTGCCAGAATGCCCTGCTTCAGCACAGACCAGAAAGTCATTTTTATAAGCGTATCCCCGGTATAGTCAGGGGTTAACGGGAGTCGTCCCCGTCCCCCCAGTATACGCCCAGAACCATGGACCCGGTACTTGTGGTTCGGACTGTCTCCAACCAGCCATAATGTTGTGAGAGTGAAATTATGTCTAAGTCCAGCTTTGGTACATTAGAAGCAACTCTGAAACTTAACCTAAGCGTTTTTCGAAGCTACTTTTTGGCTAACTTCTTATAGGAAGGTCTAGGTGCTCTGAAAATGAACGTGCGGGTCTTTCACTCTTCCCGAGGGACTTAGAAGAATTTTGTGATATTTTTTATTAAAATGGTGTATAAGGGTATATATATAAATATATTTTATGCACTGTATATGAGCTGGCAATTTCTAAGTCTGTGGTTCCGAGAGGGGGTAACCAGGCTCACTAATAAAGGTCAAGCCACTTGGCTGCCAGAATGCCCTGCTTCAGCACAGACCAGAAAGGCATTGTGATAAGCGTATCCCCGGTATAGTCAGGAGTTAATGGGAGTCGTCCCCGTCCCCCCAGTATACGCCCAGAACCATGGACCCGGTACTTGTGGTTCGGACTGTCTCCAACCAGCCATAATGTTGTGAGAGTGAAATTATGTCTAAGTCCAGCTTTGGTACATTAGAAGCAACTCTGAAACTTAACCTAAGCGTTTTTCGAAGCTACTTTTTGGCTAACTTCTTATAGGAAGGTCTAGGAGCTCTGAAAATGAACGTGCGCGTTTTTCACTCTTCCCGAGGGACTTAGAAGAATTTTGTGATATTTTTTATTAAAATGGTGTATAAGGGTATATATATAAATATATTTTATGCACTGTATATGAGCTGGCGATTTCTAAGTCTGTGGTTCCGAGAGGGGTTAACCAGGCTCACTAATAAAGGTCAAGCCACTTGGCTGCCAGAATGCCCTGCTTCAGCACAGACCAGAAAGGCATTGTGATAAGCGTATCCCCGGTATAGTCAGGGGTTAATGGGAGTCGTCCCCGTCCCCTCCAGTATACGCCCAGAACCATGGACCCGGTACTTGTGGTTCGGACTGTCTCCAACCAGCCATAATGTTGTGAGAGTGAAATTATGTCTAAGTCCAGCTTTGGTACATTAGAAGCAACTCTGAAACTTAACCTAAGCGTTTTTCGAAGCTACTTTTTTGCTAACTTCTTATAGGAAGGTCTAGGAGATCTGAAAATGAACGTGCGCGTCTTTTACTCTTCCCGAGGGACTTAGAAGAATTTTGTGATATTTTTTTATTAAAATGGTGTATAAGGGTATATATATAAATATATTTTATGCACAGTTTATGAGCTGGCGATTTCTAAGTCTGTGGTTCCGAGAGGGGGTAACCAGGCTCACTAATAAAGGTCAAGCCACTTGGCTGCCAGAATGCCCTGCTTCAGCACAGACCAGAAAGGCATTTTTATAAGCGTATCCACGGTATAGTCAGGGGTTAATGGGAGTCGTCCCCGTCCCCCCAGTATACGCCCAGAACCATGGACCCGGTACTTGTGGTTCGGACTGTCTCCAACCAGCCATAATGTTGTGAGAGTGAAATTATGTCTAAGTCCAGCTTTGGTACATTAGAAGCAACTCTGAAACTTAACCTAAGCGTTTTTCGAAGCTACTTTTTTGCTAACTTCTTATAGGAAGGTCTAGGAGATCTGAAAATGAACGTGCGCGTCTTTCACTCTTCCCGAGGGACTTAGAAGAATTTTGTGATATTTTTTTATTAAAATGGTGTATAAGGGTATACTGTATATATAAATATATTTTATGCACAGTTTATGAGCTGCGATTTCTAAGTCTGTGGTTCCGAGAGGGGGTAACCAGGCTCACTAATAAAGGTCAAGCCACTTGGCTGCCAGAATGCCCTGCTTCAGCACAGACCAGAAAGTCATTTTTATAAGCGTATCCCCGGTATAGTCAGGGGTTAACGGGAGTCGTCCCCGTCCCCCCAGTATACGCCCAGAACCATGGACCCGGTACTTGTGGTTCGGACTGTCTCCAACCAGCCATAATGTTGTGAGAGTGAAATTATGTCTAAGTCCAGCTTTGGTACATTAGAAGCAACTCTGAAACTTAACCTAAGCGTTTTTCGAAGCTACTTTTTGGCTAACTTCTTATAGGAAGGTCTAGGTGCTCTGAAAATGAACGTGCGGGTCTTTCACTCTTCCCGAGGGACTTAGAAGAATTTTGTGATATTTTTTATTAAAATGGTGTATAAGGGTATATATATAAATATATTTTATGCACTGTATATGAGCTGGCAATTTCTAAGTCTGTGGTTCCGAGAGGGGGTAACCAGGCTCACTAATAAAGGTCAAGCCACTTGGCTGCCAGAATGCCCTGCTTCAGCACAGACCAGAAAGGCATTGTGATAAGCGTATCCCCGGTATAGTCAGGAGTTAATGGGAGTCGTCCCCGTCCCCCCAGTATACGCCCAGAACCATGGACCCGGTACTTGTGGTTCGGACTGTCTCCAACCAGCCATAATGTTGTGAGAGTGAAATTATGTCTAAGTCCAGCTTTGGTACATTAGAAGCAACTCTGAAACTTAACCTAAGCGTTTTTCGAAGCTACTTTTTGGCTAACTTCTTATAGGAAGGTCTAGGAGCTCTGAAAATGAACGTGCGCGTTTTTCACTCTTCCCGAGGGACTTAGAAGAATTTTGTGATATTTTTTATTAAAATGGTGTATAAGGGTATATATATAAATATATTTTATGCACTGTATATGAGCTGGCGATTTCTAAGTCTGTGGTTCCGAGAGGGGTTAACCAGGCTCACTAATAAAGGTCAAGCCACTTGGCTGCCAGAATGCCCTGCTTCAGCACAGACCAGAAAGGCATTGTGATAAGCGTATCCCCGGTATAGTCAGGGGTTAATGGGAGTCGTCCCCGTCCCCTCCAGTATACGCCCAGAACCATGGACCCGGTACTTGTGGTTCGGACTGTCTCCAACCAGCCATAATGTTGTGAGAGTGAAATTATGTCTAAGTCCAGCTTTGGTACATTAGAAGCAACTCTGAAACTTAACCTAAGCGTTTTTCGAAGCTACTTTTTTGCTAACTTCTTATAGGAAGGTCTAGGAGATCTGAAAATGAACGTGCGCGTCTTTTACTCTTCCCGAGGGACTTAGAAGAATTTTGTGATATTTTTTTATTAAAATGGTGTATAAGGGTATATATATAAATATATTTTATGCACAGTTTATGAGCTGGCGATTTCTAAGTCTGTGGTTCCGAGAGGGGGTAACCAGGCTCACTAATAAAGGTCAAGCCACTTGGCTGCCAGAATGCCCTGCTTCAGCACAGACCAGAAAGGCATTTTTATAAGCGTATCCACGGTATAGTCAGGGGTTAATGGGAGTCGTCCCCGTCCCCCCAGTATACGCCCAGAACCATGGACCCGGTACTTGTGGTTCGGACTGTCTCCAACCAGCCATAATGTTGTGAGAGTGAAATTATGTCTAAGTCCAGCTTTGGTACATTAGAAGCAACTCTGAAACTTAACCTAAGCGTTTTTCGAAGCTACTTTTTGGCTAACTTCTTATAGGAAGGTCTAGGAGCTCTGAAAATGAACGTGCGCGTCTTTCACTCTTCCCGAGGGACTTAGAAGAATTTTGTGATATTTTTTATTAAAATGGTGTATAAGGGTATATATATAAATATATTTTATGCACTGTATATGAGCTGGCGATTTCTAAGTCTGTGGTTCCGAGAGGGGGTAACCAGGCTCACTAATAAAGGTCAAGCCACTTGGCTGCCAGAATGCCCTGCTTCAGCACAGACCAGAAAGGCATTGTGATAAGCGTATCCCCGGTATAGTCAGGAGTTAATGGGAGTCCCCCCCGTCCCCCCCAGTATACGCCCAGAACCATGGTCCCGGTACTTGTGGATCGGACTGTCTCCAACCAGCCATAATTTTGTGAGAGTGAAATTATGTCTAAGTCCAGCTTTGGTACATTAGAAGCAACTCTGAAACTTAACCTAAGCGTTTTTCGAAGCTACTTTTTGGCTAACTTCTTATAGGAAGGTCTAGGAGCTCTGAAAATGAACGTGCGCGTCTTTCACTCTTCCCGAGGGACTTAGAAGAATTTTGTGATATTTTTTATTAAAATGGTGTATAAGGGTATATATATATAAATATATTTTATGCACTGTATATGAGCTGGCGATTTCTAAGTCTGTGGTTCCGAGAGGGGGTAACCAGGCTCACTAATAAAGGTCAAGCCACTTGGCTGCCAGAATGCCCTGCTTCAGCACAGACCAGAAAGGCATTGTGATAAGCGTATCCCCGGTATTGTCAGGGGTTAATGGGAGTCGTCCCCGTCCCCCCAGTATACGCCCAGAACCATGGACCCGGTACTTGTGGTTCGGACTGTCTCCAACCAGCCATAATGTTGTGAGAGTGAAATTATGTCTAAGTCCAGCTTTGGTACATTAGAAGCAACTCTGAAACTTAACCTAAGCGTTTTTCGAAGCTACTTTTTTGCTAACTTCTTATAGGAAGGTCTAGGAGCTCTGAAAATGAACGTGCGCGTCTTTCACTCTTCCCGAGGGACTTAGAAGAATTTTGTGATATTTTTTTATTAAAATGGTGTATAAGGGTATATATATAAATATATTTTATGCACAGTTTATGAGCTGGCGATTTCTAAGTCTGTGGTTCCGAGAGGGGGTAACCAGGCTCACTAATAAAGGTCAAGCCACTTGGCTGCCAGAATGCCCTGCTTCAGCACAGACCAGAAAGGCATTTTTATAAGGGTATCCCCGGTATAGTCAGGGGTTAATGGGAGTCGTCCCCGTCCCCCCAGTATACGCCCAGAACCATGGACCCGGTACTTGTGGTTCGGACTGTCTCCAACCAGCCATAATGTTGTGAGAGTGAAATTATGTCTAAGTCCAGCTTTGGTACATTAGAAGCAACTCTGAAACTTAACCTAAGCGTTTTTCGAAGCTACTTTTTGGCTAACTTCTTATAGGAAGGTCTAGGAGCTCTGAAAATGAACGTGCGCGTCTTTCACTCTTCCCGAGGGACTTAGAAGAATTTTGTGATATTTTTTATTAAAATGGTGTATAAGGGTATATATATAAATATATTTTATGCACTGTATATGAGCTGGCGATTTCTAAGTCTGTGGTTCCGAGAGGGGGTAACCAGGCTCACTAATAAAGGTCAAGCCACTTGGCTGCCAGAATGCCCTGCTTCAGCACAGACCAGAAAGGCATTGTGATAAGCGTATCCCCGGTATTGTCAGGGGTTAATGGGAGTCGTCCCCGTCCCCCCAGTATACGCCCAGAACCATGGACCCGGTACTTGTGGTTCGGACTGTCTCCAACCAGCCATAATGTTGTGAGAGTGAAATTATGTCTAAGTCCAGCTTTGGTACATTAGAAGCAACTCTGAAACTTAACCTAAGCGTTTTTCGAAGCTACTTTTTGGCTAACTTCTTATAGGAAGGTCTAGGAGCTCTGAAAATGAACGTGCGCGTCTTTCACTCTTCCCGAGGGACTTAGAAGAATTTTGTGATATTTTTTATTAAAATGGTTTATAAGGGTATATATATAAATATATTTTATGCACTGTATATGAGCTGGCGATTTCTAAGTCTGTGGTTCCGAGAGGGGTTAACCAGGCTCACTAATAAAGGTCAAGCCACTTGGCTGCCAGAATGCCCTGCTTCAGCACAGACCAGAAAGGCATTGTGATAAGCGTATCCCCGGTATAGTCAGGGGTTAATGGGAGTCGTCCCCGTCCCCTCCAGTATACGCCCAGAACCATGGACCCGGTACTTGTGGTTCGGACTGTCTCCAACCAGCCATAATGTTGTGAGAGTGAAATTATGTCTAAGTCCAGCTTTGGTACATTAGAAGCAACTCTGAAACTTAACCTAAGCGTTTTTCGAAGCTACTTTTTGGCTAACTTCTTATAGGAAGGTCTAGGAGATCTGAAAATGAACGTGCGCGTCTTTCACTCTTCCCGAGGGACTTAGAAGAATTTTGTGATATTTTTTTATTAAAATGGTGTATAAGGGTATATATATAAATATATTTTATGCATAGTTTATGAGCTGGTGATTTCTAAGTCTGTGGTTCCGAGAGGGGGTAACCAGGCTCACTAATAAAGGTCAAGCCACTTGGCTGCCAGAATGCCCTGCTTCAGCACAGACCAGAAAGGCATTTTTATAAGCGTATCCCCGGTATAGTCAGGGGTTAATGGGAGTCGTCCCCGTCCCCCCAGTATACGCCCAGAACCATGGACCCGGTACTTGTGGTTCGGACTGTCTCCAACCAGCCATAATGTTGTGAGAGTGAAATTATGTCTAAGTCCAGCTTTGGTACATTAGAAGCAACTCTGAAACTTAACCTAAGCGTTTTTCGAAGCTACTTTTTTGCTAACTTCTTATAGGAAGGTCTAGGAGATCTGAAAATGAACGTGCGCGTCTTTCACTCTTCCCGAGGGACTTAGAAGAATTTTGTGATATTTTTTATTAAAATGGTGTATAAGGGTATATATATAAATATATTTTATGCACTGTATATGAGCTGGCGATTTCTAAGTCTGTGGTTCCGAGAGGGGTTAACCAGGCTCACTAATAAAGGTCAAGCCACTTGGCTGCCAGAATGCCCTGCTTCAGCACAGACCAGAAAGGCATTGTGATAAGCGTATCCCCGGTATAGTCAGGGGTTAATGGGAGTCGTCCCCGTCCCCCCAGTATACGCCCAGAACCATGGACCCGGTACTTGTGGTTCGGACTGTCTCCAACCAGCCATAATGTTGTGAGAGTGAAATTATGTCTAAGTCCAGCTTTGGTACATTAGAAGCAACTCTGAAACTTAACATAAGCGTTTTTCGAAGCTACTTTTTGGCTAACTTCTTATAGGAAGGTCTAGGAGCTCTGAAAATGAACGTGCGCGTCTTTCACTCTTCCCGAGGGACTTAGAAGAATTTTGTGATATTTTTTATTAAAATGGTTTATAAGGGTATATATATAAATATATTTTATGCACTGTATATGAGCTGGCGATTTCTAAGTCTGTGGTTCCGAGAGGGGTTAACCAGGCTCACTAATAAAGGTCAAGCCACTTGGCTGCCAGAATGCCCTGCTTCAGCACAGACCAGAAAGGCATTGTGATAAGCGTATCCCCGGTATAGTCAGGGGTTAATGGGAGTCATCCCCGTCCCCTCCAGTATACGCCCAGAACCATGGACCCGGTACTTGTGGTTCGGACTGTCTCCAACAAGCCATAATGTTGTGAGAGTGAAATTATGTCTAAGTCCAGCTTTGGTACATTAGAAGCAACTCTGAAACTTAACCTAAGCGTTTTTCGAAGCTACTTTTTTGCTAACTGCTTATAGGAAGGTCTAGGAGATCTGAAAATGAACGTGCGCGTCTTTCACTCTTCCCAAGGGACTTAGAAGAATTTTGTGATATTTTTTTATTAAAATGGTGTATAAGGGTATATATATAAATATATTTTATGCATAGTTTATGAGCTGGTGATTTCTAAGTCTGTGGTTCCGAGAGGGGGTAACCAGGCTCACTAATAAAGGTCAAGCCACTTGGCTGCCAGAATGCCCTGCTTCAGCACAGACCAGAAAGGCATTTTTATAAGCGTATCCCCGGTATAGTCAGGGGTTAATGGGAGTCGTCCCCGTCCCCCCAGTATACGCCCAGAACCATGGACCCGGTACTTGTGGATCGGACAGTCTCCAACCAGAAATAATTTTGTGAGAGTGAAATTATGTCTAAGTCCAGCTTTGGTACATTAGAAGCAACTCTGAAACTTAACCTAAGCGTTTTTCGAAGCTACTTTTTGGCTAACTTCTTATAGGAAGGTCTAGGAGCTCTGAAAATGAACGTGCGCGTCTTTCACTCTTCCCGAGGGACTTAGAAGAATTTTGTGATATTTTTTATTAAAATGGTTTATAAGGGTATATATATAAATATATTTTATGCACTGTATATGAGCTGGCGATTTCTTAGTCTGTGGTTCCGAGAGGGGTTAACCAGGCTCACTAATAAAGGTCAAGCCACTTGGCTGCCAGAATGCCCTGCTTCAGCACAGACCAGAAAGGCATTGTGATAAGCGTATCCCCGGTATAGTCAGGGGTTAATGGAGTCGTCCCCGTCCCCCCAGTATACGCCCAGAACCATGGACCCGGTACTTGTGGTTCGGACTGTCTCCAACCAGCCATAATGTTGTGAGAGTGAAATTATGTCTGAGTCCAGCTTTGGTACATTAGAAGCAACTCTGAAACTTAACCTAAGCGTTTTTCGAAGCTACTTTTTGGCTAACTTCTTATAGGAAGGTCTAGGAGATCTGAAAATGAACGTGCGCGTCTTTCACTCTTCCCGAGGGACTTAGAAGAATTTTGTGATATTTTTTTATTAAAATGGTGTATAAGGGTATATATATAAATATATTTTATGCACAGTTTATGAGCTGGCGATTTCTAAGTCTGTGGTTCCGAGAGGGGGTAACCAGGCTCACTAATAAAGGTCAAGCCACTTGGCTGCCAGAATGCCCTGCTTCAGCACAGACCAGAAAGGCATTTTTATAAGCGTATCCCCGGTATAGTCAGGGGTTAATGGGAGTCGTCCCCGTCCCCCCAGTATACGCCCAGAACCATGGACCCGGTACTTGTGGTTCGGACTGTCTCCAACCAGCCATAATGTTGTGAGAGTGAAATTATGTCTAAGTCCAGCTTTGGTACATTAGAAGCAACTCTGAAACTTAACCTAAGCGTTTTTCGAAGCTACTTTTTGGCTAACTTCTTATAGGAAGGCCTAGGAGCTCTGAAAATGAACGTGCGCGTCTTTCACTCTTCCCTAGGGACTTAGAAGAATTTTGTGATATTTTTTATTAAAATGGTGTATAAGGGTATATATATAAATATATTTTATGCACTGTATATGAGCTGGCGATTTCTAAGTCTGTGGTTCCGAGAGGGGTTAACCAGGCTCACTAATAAAGGTCAAGCCACTTGGCTGCCAGAATGCCCTGCTTCAGCACAGACCAGAAAGGCATTGTGATAAGCGTATCCCCGGTATAGTCAGGGGTTAATGGGAGTCGTCCCCGTCCCCTCCAGTATACGCCCAGAACCATGGACCCGGTACTTGTGGTTCGGACTGTCTCCAACCAGCCATAATGTTGTGAGAGTGAAATTATGTCTAAGTCCAGCTTTGGTACATTAGAAGCAACTCTGAAACTTAACCTAAGCGTTTTTCGAAGCTACTTTTTTGCTAACTTCTTATAGGAAGGTCTAGGAGATCTGAAAATGAACGTGCGCGTCTTTCACTCTTCCCGAGGGACTTAGAAGAATTTTGTGATATTTTTTTATTAAAATGGTGTATAAGGGTATATATATAAATATATTTTATGCACAGTTTATGAGCTGGCGATTTCTAAGTCTGTGGTTCCGAGAGGGGGTAACCAGGCTCACTAATAAAGGTCAAGCCACTTGGCTGCCAGAATGCCCTGCTTCAGCACAGACCAGAAAGGCATTTTTATAAGCGTATCCCCGGTATAGTCAGGGGTTAATGGGAGTCGTCCCCGTCCCCCCAGTATACGCCCAGAACCATGGACCCGGTACTTGTGGTTCGGACTGTCTCCAACCAGCCATAATGTTGTGAGAGTGAAATTATGTCTAAGTCCAGCTTTGGTACATTAGAAGCATCTCTGAAACTTAACCTAAGCGTTTTTCGAAGCTACTTTTTGGCTAACTTCTTATAGGAAGGTCTAGGTGCTCTGAAAATGAACGTGCGCGTCTTTCACTCTTTCCGAGGGACTTAGAAGAATTTTGTGATATTTTTTATTAAAATGGTGTATAAGGGTATATATATAAATATATTTTATGCACTGTATATGAGCTGGCGATTTCTAAGTCTGTGGTTCCGAGAGGGGGTAACCAGGCTCACTAATAAAGGTCAAGCCACTTGGCTGCCAGAATGCCCTGCTTCAGCACAGACCAGAAAGGCATTTTGATAAGCGTATCCCCGGTATAGTCAGGGGTTAATGGAGTCGTCCCCGTCCCCCCAGTATACGCCCAGAACCATGGACCCGGTACTTGTGGATAGGACTGTCTCCAACCAGCCATAATTTTGTGAGAGTGAAATTATGTCTAAGTCCAGCTTTGGTACATTAGAAGCAACTCTGAAACTTAACCTAAGCGTTTTTCGAAGCTACTTTTTTGCTAACTTCTTATAGGAAGGTCTAGGAGCTCTAAAAATGAACGTGCGCGTCTTTCACTCTTCCCGAGGGACTTAGAAGAATTTGTGATATTTTTTATTAAAATGGTGTATAAGGGTATATATATAAATATATTTTATGCACTGTATATGAGCTGGCGATTTCTAAGTCTGTGGTTCCGAGAGGGGTTAACCAGGCTCACTAATAAAGGTCAAGCCACTTGGCTGCCAGAATGCCCTGCTTCAGCACAGACCAGAAAGGCATTGTGATAAGCGTATCCCCGGTATAGTCAGGGGTTAATGGGAGTCGTCCCCGTCCCCTCCAGTATACGCCCAGAACCATGGACCCGGTACTTGTGGTTCGGACTGTCTCCAACCAGCCATAATGTTGTGAGAGTGAAATTATGTCTAAGTCCAGCTTTGGTACATTAGAAGCAACTCTGAAACTTAACCTAAGCGTTTTTCGAAGCTACTTTTTTGCTAACTTCTTATAGGAAGGTCTAGGAGATCTGAAAATGAACGTGCGCGTCTTTCACTCTTCCCGAGGGACTTAGAAGAATTTTGTGATATTTTTTTATTAAAATGGTGTATAAGGGTATATATATAAATATATTTTATGCACAGTTTATGAGCTGGCGATTTCTAAGTCTGTGGTTCCGAGAGGGGGTAACCAGGCTCACTAATAAAGGTCAAGCCACTTGGCTGCCAGAATGCCCTGCTTCAGCACAGACCAGAAAGGCATTTTTATAAGCGTATCCCCGGTATAGTCAGGGGTTAATGGGAGTCGTCCCCGTCCCCCCAGTATACGCCCAGAACCATGGACCCGGTACTTGTGGTTCGGACTGTCTCCAACCAGCCATAATGTTGTGAGAGTGAAATTATGTCTAAGTCCAGCTTTGGTACATTAGAAGCAACTCTGAAACTTAACCTAAGCGTTTTTCGAAGCTACTTTTTGGCTAACTTCTTATAGGAAGGTCTAGGAGCTCTGAAAATGAACGTGCGCGTCTTTCACTCTTCCCTAGGGACTTAGAAGAATTTTGTGATATTTTTTATTAAAATGGTGTATAAGGTTATATATATAAATATATTTTATGCACTGTATATGAGCTGGCGATTTCTAAGTCTGTGGTTCCGAGAGGGGTTAACCAGGCTCACTAATAAAGGTCAAGCCACTTGGCTGCCAGAATGCCCTGCTTCAGCACAGACCAGAAAGGCATTGTGATAAGCGTATCCCCGGTATAGTCAGGGGTTAATGGGAGTCGTCCCCGTCCCCTCCAGTATACGCCCAGAACCATGGACCCGGTACTTGTGGTTCGGACTGTCTCCAACCAGCCATAATGTTGTGAGAGTGAAATTATGTCTAAGTCCAGCTTTGGTACATTAGAAGCAACTCTGAAACTTAACCTAAGCGTTTTTCGAAGCTACTTTTTTGCTAACTTCTTATAGGAAGGTCTAGGAGATCTGAAAATGAACGTGCGCGTCTTTCACTCTTCCCGAGGGACTTAGAAGAATTTTGTGATATTTTTTTATTAAAATGGTGTATAAGGGTATATATATAAATATATTTTATGCACAGTTTATGAGCTGGCGATTTCTAAGTCTGTGGTTCCGAGATGGGGTAACCAGGCTCACTAATAAAGGTCAAGCCACTTGGCTGCCAGAATGCCCTGCTTCAGCACAGACCAGAAAGGCATTTTTATAAGCGTATCCCCGGTATAGTCAGGGGTTAATGGGAGTCCCCCCCGTCCCCCCAGTATACGCCCAGAACCATGGACCCGGTACTTGTGGTTCGGACTGTCTCCAACCAGCCATAATGTTGTGAGAGTGAAATTATGTCTAAGTCCAGCTTTGGTACATTAGAAGCATCTCTGAAACTTAACCTAAGCGTTTTTCGAAGCTACTTTTTGGCTAACTTCTTATAGGAAGGTCTTGGTGCTCTGAAAATGAACGTGCGCGTCTTTCACTCTTCCCGAGGGACTTAGAAGAATTTTGTGATATTTTTTATTAAAATGGTGTATAAGGGTATATATATAAATATATTTTATGCACTGTATATGAGCTGGCGATTTCTAAGTCTGTGGTTCCGAGAGGGGGTAACCAGGCTCACTAATAATGGTCAAGCCACTTGGCTGCCAGAATGCCCTGCTTCAGCACAGACCAGAAAGGCATTGTGATAAGCGTATCCCCGGTATAGTCAGGAGTTAATGGGAGTCGTCCCCGTCCCCCCCAGTATACGCCCAGAACCATGGACCCGGTACTTGTGGATCGGACTGTCTCCAACCAGCCATAATTTTGTGAGAGTGAAATTATGTCTAAGTCCAGCTTTGGTACATTAGAAGCAACTCTGAAACTTAACCTAAGCGTTTTTCGAAGCTACTTTTTTGCTAACTTCTTATAGGAAGGTCTAGGTGCTCTGAAAATGAACGTGCGCGTCTTTCACTCTTTCCGAGGGACTTAGAAGAATTTTGTGATATTTTTTATTAAAATGGTGTATAAGGGTATATATATAAATATATTTTATGCACTGTATATGAGCTGGCGATTTCTAAGTCTGTGGTTCCGAGAGGGGGTAACCAGGCTCACTAATAAAGGTCAAGCCACTTGGCTGCCAGAATGCCCTGCTTCAGCACAGACCAGAAAGGCATTGTGATAAGCGTATCCCCGGTATAGTCAGGGGTTAATGGAGTCGTCCCCGTCCCCCCAGTATACGCCCAGAACCATGGACCCGGTACTTGTGGATAGGACTGTCTCCAACCAGCCATAATTTTGTGAGAGTGAAATTATGTCTAAGTCCAGCTTTGGTACATTAGAATCAACTCTTAAACTTAACCTAAGCGTTTTTCGAAGCTACTTTTTTGCTAACTTCTTATAGGAAGGTCTAGGAGCTCTAAAAATGAACGTGCGCGTCTTTCACTCTTCCCGAGGGACTTAGAAGAATTTTGTGATATTTTTTATTAAAATGGTGTATAAGGGTATATATATAAATATATTTTATGCACTGTATATGAGCTGGCGATTTCTAAGTCTGTGGTTCCGAGAGGGGTTAACCAGGCTCACTAATAAAGGTCAAGCCACTTGGCTGCCAGAATGCCCTGCTTCAGCACAGACCAGAAAGGCATTGTGATAAGCGTATCCCCGGTATAGTCAGGGGTTAATGGGAGTCGTCCCCGTCCCCTCCAGTATACGCCCAGAACCATGGACCCGGTACTTGTGGTTCGGACTGTCTCCAACCAGCCATAATGTTGTGAGAGTGAAATTATGTCTAAGTCCAGCTTTGGTACATTAGAAGCAACTCTGAAACTTAACCTAAGCGTTTTTCGAAGCTACTTTTTTGCTAACTTCTTATAGGAAGGTCTAGGAGATCTGAAAATGAACGTGCGCGTCTTTCACTCTTCCCGAGGGACTTAGAAGAATTTTGTGATATTTTTTTATTAAAATGGTGTATAAGGGTATATATATAAATATATTTTATGCACAGTTTATGAGCTGGCGATTTCTAAGTCTGTGGTTCCGAGAGGGGGTAACCAGGCTCACTAATAAAGGTCAAGCCACTTGGCTGCCAGAATGCCCTGCTTCAGCACAGACCAGAAAGGCATTTTTATAAGCGTATCCACGGTATAGTCAGGGGTTAATGGGAGTCGTCCCCGTCCCCCCAGTATACGCCCAGAACCATGGACCCGGTACTTGTGGTTCGGACTGTCTCCAACCAGCCATAATGTTGTGAGAGTGAAATTATGTCTAAGTCCAGCTTTGGTACATTAGAAGCAACTCTGAAACTTAACCTAAGCGTTTTTCGAAGCTACTTTTTGGCTAACTTCTTATAGGAAGGCCTAGGAGCTCTGAAAATGAACGTGCGCGTCTTTCACTCTTCCCTAGGGACTTAGAAGAATTTTGTGATATTTTTTATTAAAATGGTGTATAAGGGTATATATATAAATATATTTTATGCACTGTATATGAGCTGGCGATTTCTAAGTCTGTGGTTCCGAGAGGGGTTAACCAGGCTCACTAATAAAGGTCAAGCCACTTGGCTGCCAGAATGCCCTGCTTCAGCACAGACCAGAAAGGCATTGTGATAAGCGTATCCCCGGTATAGTCAGGGGTTAATGGGAGTCGTCCCCGTCCCCTCCAGTATACGCCCAGAACCATGGACCCGGTACTTGTGGTTCGGACTGTCTCCAACCAGCCATAATGTTGTGAGAGTGAAATTATGTCTAAGTCCAGCTTTGGTACATTAGAAGCAACTCTGAAACTTAACCTAAGCGTTTTTCGAAGCTACTTTTTTGCTAACTTCTTATAGGAAGGTCTAGGAGATCTGAAAATGAACGTGCGCGTCTTTCACTCTTCCCGAGGGACTTAGAAGAATTTTGTGATATTTTTTTATTAAAATGGTGTATAATGGTATATATATAAATATATTTTATGCACAGTTTATGAGCTGGCGATTTCTAAGTCTGTGGTTCCGAGAGGGGGTAACCAGGCTCACTAATAAAGGTCAAGCCACTTGGCTGCCAGAATGCCCTGCTTCAGCACAGACCAGAAAGGCATTTTTATAAGCGTATCCCCGGTATAGTCAGGGGTTAATGGGAGTCGTCCCCGTCCCCCCAGTATACGCCCAGAACCATGGACCCGGTACTTGTGGTTCGGACTGTCTCCAACCAGCCATAATGTTGTGAGAGTGAAATTATGTCTAAGTCCAGCTTTGGTACATTAGAAGCATCTCTGAAACTTAACCTAAGCGTTTTTCGAAGCTACTTTTTGGCTAACTTCTTATAGGAAGGTCTAGGTGCTCTGAAAATGAACGTGCGCGTCTTTCACTCTTTCCGAGGGACTTAGAAGAATTTTGTGATATTTTTTATTAAAATGGTGTATAAGGGTATATATATAAATATATTTTATGCACTGTATATGAGCTGGCGATTTCTAAGTCTGTGGTTCCGAGAGGGGGTAACCAGGCTCACTAATAAAGGTCAAGCCACTTGGCTGCCAGAATGCCCTGCTTCAGCACAGACCAGAAAGGCATTGTGATAAGCGTATCCCCGGTATAGTCAGGGGTTAATGGAGTCGTCCCCGTCCCCCCAGTATACGCCCAGAACCATGGACCCGGTACTTGTGGATAGGACTGTCTCCAACCAGCCATAATTTTGTGAGAGTGAAATTATGTCTAAGTCCAGCTTTGGTACATTAGAAGCAACTCTGAAACTTAACCTAAGCGTTTTTCGAAGCTACTTTTTTGCTAACTTCTTATAGGAAGGTCTAGGAGCTCTAAAAATGAACGTGCGCGTCTTTCACTCTTCCCGAGGGACTTAGAAGAATTTGATATTTTTTATTAAAATGGTGTATAAGGGTATATATATAAATATATTTTATGCACTGTATATGAGCTGGCGATTTCTAAGTCTGTGGTTCCGAGAGGGGTTAACCAGGCTCACTAATAAAGGTCAAGCCACTTGGCTGCCAGAATGCCCTGCTTCAGCACAGACCAGAAAGGCATTGTGATAAGCGTATCCCCGGTATAGTCAGGGGTTAATGGGAGTCGTCCCCGTCCCCTCCAGTATACGCCCAGAACCATGGACCCGGTACTTGTGGTTCGGACTGTCTCCAACCAGCCATAATGTTGTGAGAGTGAAATTATGTCTAAGTCCAGCTTTGGTACATTAGAAGCAACTCTGAAACTTAACCTAAGCGTTTTTCGAAGCTACTTTTTTGCTAACTTCTTATAGGAAGGTCTAGGAGATCTGAAAATGAACGTGCGCGTCTTTCACTCTTCCCGAGGGACTTAGAAGAATTTTGTGATATTTTTTTATTAAAATGGTGTATAAGGGTATATATATAAATATATTTTATGCACAGTTTATGAGCTGGCGATTTCTAAGTCTGTGGTTCCGAGAGGGGGTAACCAGGCTCACTAATAAAGGTCAAGCCACTTGGCTGCCAGAATGCCCTGCTTCAGCACAGACCAGAAAGGCATTTTTATAAGCGTATCCACGGTATAGTCAGGGGTTAATGGGAGTCGTCCCCGTCCCCCCAGTATACGCCCAGAACCATGGACCCGGTACTTGTGGTTCGGACTGTCTCCAACCAGCCATAATGTTGTGAGAGTGAAATTATGTCTAAGTCCAGCTTTGGTACATTAGAAGCAACTCTGAAACTTAACCTAAGCGTTTTTCGAAGCTACTTTTTGGCTAACTTCTTATAGGAAGGTCTAGGAGCTCTGAAAATGAACGTGCGCGTCTTTCACTCTTCCCGAGGGACTTAGAAGAATTTTGTGATATTTTTTATTAAAATGGTGTATAAGGGTATATATATAAATATATTTTATGCACTGTATATGAGCTGGCGATTTCTAAGTCTGTGGTTCCGAGAGGGGGTAACCAGGCTCACTAATAAAGGTCAAGCCACTTGGCTGCCAGAATGCCCTGCTTCAGCACAGACCAGAAAGGCATTGTGATAAGCGTATCCCCGGTATAGTCAGGAGTTAATGGGATTCCCCCCCGTCCCCCCCAGTATACGCCCAGAACCATGGTCCCGGTACTTGTGGATCGGACTGTCTCCAACCAGCCATAATTTTGTGAGAGTGAAATTATGTCTAAGTCCAGCTTTGGTACATTAGAAGCAACTCTGAAACTTAACCTAAGCGTTTTTCGAAGCTACTTTTTTGCTAACTTCTTATAGGAAGGTCTAGGAGCTCTGAAAATGAACGTGCGCGTCTTTCACTCTTCCCGAGGGACTTAGAAGAATTTTGTGATATTTTTTATTAAAATGGTGTATAAGGGTATATATATAAATATATTTTATGCACTGTATATGAGCTGGCGATTTCTAAGTCTGTGGTTCCGAGAGGGGTTAACCAGGCTCACTAATAAAGGTCAAGCCACTTGGCTGCCAGAATGCCCTGCTTCAGCACAGACCAGAAAGGCATTGTGATAAGCGTATCCCCGGTATAGTCAGGGGTTAATGGGAGTCGTCCCCGTCCCCCCAGTATACGCCCAGAACCATGGACCCGGTACTTGTGGTTCGGACTGTCTCCAACCAGCCATAATGTTGTGAGAGTGAAATTATGTCTAAGTCCAGCTTTGGTACATTAGAAGCATCTCTGAAACTTAACCTAAGCGTTTTTCGAAGCTACTTTTTGGCTAACTTCTTATAGGAAGGTCTAGGTGCTCTGAAAATGAACGTGCACGTCTTTCACTCTTTCCGAGGGACTTAGAAGAATTTGATATTTTTTATTAAAATGGTGTATAAGGGTATATATATAAATATATTTTATGCACTGTATATGAGCTGGCGATTTCTAAGTCTGTGGTTCCGAGAGGGGTTAACCAGGCTCACTAATAAAGGTCAAGCCACTTGGCTGCCAGAATGCCCTGCTTCAGCACAGACCAGAAAGGCATTGTGATAAGCGTATCCCCGGTATAGTCAGGGGTTAATGGGAGTCGTCCCCGTCCCCTCCAGTATACGCCCAGAACCATGGACCCGGTACTTGTGGTTCGGACTGTCTCCAACCAGCCATAATGTTGTGAGAGTGAAATTATGTCTAAGTCCAGCTTTGGTACATTAGAAGCAACTCTGAAACTTAACCTAAGCGTTTTTCGAAGCTACTTTTTTGCTAACTTCTTATAGGAAGGTCTAGGAGATCTGAAAATGAACGTGCGCGTCTTTCACTCTTCCCGAGGGACTTAGAAGAATTTTGTGATATTTTTTTATTAAAATGGTGTATAAGGGTATATATATAAATATATTTTATGCACAGTTTATGAGCTGGCGATTTCTAAGTCTGTGGTTCCGAGAGGGGGTAACCAGGCTCACTAATAAAGGTCAAGCCACTTGGCTGCCAGAATGCCCTGCTTCAGCACAGACCAGAAAGGCATTTTTATAAGCGTATCCACGGTATAGTCAGGGGTTAATGGGAGTCGTCCCCGTCCCCCCAGTATACGCCCAGAACCATGGACCCGGTACTTGTGGTTCGGACTGTCTCCAACCAGCCATAATGTTGTGAGAGTGAAATTATGTCTAAGTCCAGCTTTGGTACATTAGAAGCAACTCTGAAACTTAACCTAAGCGTTTTTCGAAGCTACTTTTTGGCTAACTTCTTATAGGAAGGTCTAGGAGCTCTGAAAATGAACGTGCGCGTCTTTCACTCTTCCCGAGGGACTTAGAAGAATTTTGTGATATTTTTTATTAAAATGGTGTATAAGGGTATATATATAAATATATTTTATGCACTGTATATGAGCTGGCGATTTCTAAGTCTGTGGTTCCGAGAGGGGTTAACCAGGCTCACTAATAAAGGTCAAGCCACTTGGCTGCCAGAATGCCCTGCTTCAGCACAGACCAGAAAGGCATTGTGATAAGCGTATCCCCGGTATAGTCAGGGGTTAATGGGAGTCGTCCCCGTCCCCCCAGTATACGCCCAGAACCATGGACCCGGTACTTGTGGTTCGGACTGTCTCCAACCAGCCATAATGTTGTGAGAGTGAAATTATGTCTAAGTCCAGCTTTGGTACATTAGAAGCAACTCTGAAACTTAACCTAAGCGTTTTTCGAAGCTACTTTTTGGCTAACTTCTTATAGGAAGGTCTAGGAGCTCTGAAAATGAACGTGCGCGTCTTTCACTCTTCCCGAGGGACTTAGAAGAATTTTGTGATATTTTTTATTAAAATGGTGTATAAGGGTATATATATAAATATATTTTATGCACTGTATATGAGCTGGCGATTTCTAAGTCTGTGGTTCCGAGAGGGGGTAACCAGGCTCACTAATAAAGGTCAAGCCACTTGGCTGCCAGAATGCCCTGCTTCAGCACAGACCAGAAAGGCATTGTGATAAGCGTATCCCCGGTATTGTCAGGGGTTAATGGGAGTCGTCCCCGTCCCCCCAGTATACGCCCAGAACCATGGACCCGGTACTTGTGGTTCGGACTGTCTCCAACCAGCCATAATGTTGTGAGAGTGAAATTATGTCTAAGTCCAGCTTTGGTACATTAGAAGCAACTCTGAAACTTAACCTAAGCGTTTTTCGAAGCTACTTTTTTGCTAACTTCTTATAGGAAGGTCTAGGAGATCTGAAAATGAACGTGCGCGTCTTTCACTCTTCCCGAGGGACTTAGAAGAATTTTGTGATATTTTTTTATTAAAATGGTGTATAAGGGTATATATATAAATATATTTTATGCACAGTTTATGAGCTGGCGATTTCTAAGTCTGTGGTTCCGAGAGGGGGTAACCAGGCTCACTAATAAAGGTCAAGCCACTTGGCTGCCAGAATGCCCTGCTTCAGCACAGACCAGAAAGGCATTTTTATAAGCGTATCCCCGGTATAGTCAGGGGTTAATGGGAGTCGTCCCCGTCCCCCCAGTATACGCCCAGAACCATGGACCCGGTACTTGTGGTTCGGACTGTCTCCAACCAGCCATAATGTTGTGAGAGTGAAATTATGTCTAAGTCCAGCTTTGGTACATTAGAAGCAACTCTGAAACTTAACCTAAGCGTTTTTCGAAGCTACTTTTTGGCTAACTTCTTATAGGAAGGTCTAGGAGCTCTGAAAATGAACGTGCGCGTCTTTCACTCTTCCCGAGGGACTTAGAAGAATTTTGTGATATTTTTTATTAAAATGGTGTATAAGGGTATATATATAAATATATTTTATGCACTGTATATGAGCTGGCGATTTCTAAGTCTGTGGTTCCGAGAGGGGGTAACCAGGCTCACTAATAAAGGTCAAGCCACTTGGCTGCCAGAATGCCCTGCTTCAGCACAGACCAGAAAGGCATTGTGATAAGCGTATCCCCGGTATAGTCAGGAGTTAATGGGAGTCCCCCCCGTCCCCCCCCAGTATACGCCCAGAACCATGGTCCCGGTACTTGTGGATCGGACTGTCTCCAACCAGCCATAATTTTGTGAGAGTGAAATTATGTCTAAGTCCAGCTTTGGTACATTAGAAGCAACTCTGAAACTTAACCTAAGCGTTTTTCGAAGCTACTTTTTTGCTAACTTCTTATAGGAAGGTCTAGGAGCTCTGAAAATGAACGTGCACGTCTTTCACTCTTCCCGAGGGACTTAGAAGAATTTTGTGATATTTTTTATTAAAATGGTGTATAAGGGTATATATATAAATATATTTTATGCACTGTATATGAGCTGGCGATTTCTAAGTCTGTGGTTCCGAGAGGGGTTAACCAGGCTCACTAATAAAGGTCAAGCCACTTGGCTGCCAGAATGCCCTGCTTCAGCACAGACCAGAAAGGCATTGTGATAAGCGTATCCCCGGTATAGTCAGGGGTTAATGGGAGTCGTCCCCGTCCCCCCAGTATACGCCCAGAACCATGGACCCGGTACTTGTGGTTCGGACTGTCTCCAACCAGCCATAATGTTGTGAGAGTGAAATTATGTCTAAGTCCAGCTTTGGTACATTAGAAGCAACTCTGAAACTTAACATAAGCGTTTTTCGAAGCTACTTTTTGGCTAACTTCTTATAGGAAGGTCTAGGAGCTCTGAAAATGAACGTGCGCGTCTTTCACTCTTCCCGAGGGACTTAGAAGAATTTTGTGATATTTTTTATTAAAATGGTGTATAAGGGTATATATATAAATATATTTTATGCACTGTATATGAGCTGGCGATTTCTAAGTCTGTGGTTCCGAGAGGGGGTAACCAGGCTCACTAATAAAGGTCAAGCCACTTGGCTGCCAGAATGCCCTGCTTCAGCACAGACCAGAAAGGCATTGTGATAAGCGTATCCCCGGTATTGTCAGGGGTTAATGGGAGTCGTCCCCGTCCCCCCAGTATACGCCCAGAACCATGGACCCGGTACTTGTGGTTCGGACTGTCTCCAACCAGCCATAATGTTGTGAGAGTGAAATTATGTCTAAGTCCAGCTTTGGTACATTAGAAGCAACTCTGAAACTTAACCTAAGCGTTTTTCGAAGCTACTTTTTGGCTAACTTCTTATAGGAAGGTCTAGGAGCTCTGAAAATGAACGTGCGCGTCTTTCACTCTTCCCGAGGGACTTAGAAGAATTTTGTGATATTTTTTATTAAAATGGTTTATAAGGGTATATATATAAATATATTTTATGCACTGTATATGAGCTGGCGATTTCTAAGTCTGTGGTTCCGAGAGGGGTTAACCAGGCTCACTAATAAAGGTCAAGCCACTTGGCTGCCAGAATGCCCTGCTTCAGCACAGACCAGAAAGGCATTGTGATAAGCGTATCCCCGGTATAGTCAGGGGTTAATGGGAGTCGTCCCCGTCCCCCCAGTATACGCCCAGAACCATGGACCCGGTACTTGTGGTTCGGACTGTCTCCAACCAGCCATAATGTTGTGAGAGTGAAATTATGTCTAAGTCCAGCTTTGGTACATTAGAAGCAACTCTGAAACTTAACATAAGCGTTTTTCGAAGCTACTTTTTGGCTAACTTCTTATAGGAAGGTCTAGGAGCTCTGAAAATGAACGTGCGCGTCTTTCACTCTTCCCGAGGGACTTAGAAGAATTTTGTGATATTTTTTATTAAAATGGTGTATAAGGGTATATATATAAATATATTTTATGCACTGTATATGAGCTGGCGATTTCTAAGTCTGTGGTTCCGAGAGGGGGTAACCAGGCTCACTAATAAAGGTCAAGCCACTTGTCTGCCAGAATGCCCTGCTTCAGCACAGACCAGAAAGGCATTGTGATAAGCGTATCCCCGGTATAGTCAGGAGTTAATGGGAGTCCCCCCCGTCCCCCCCAGTATACGCCCAGAACCATGGTCCCGGTACTTGTGGATCGGACTGTCTCCAACCAGCCATAATTTTGTGAGAGTGAAATTATGTCTAAGTCCAGCTTTGGTACATTAGAAGCAACTCTGAAACTTAACCTAAGCGTTTTTCGAAGCTACTTTTTTGCTAACTTCTTATAGGAAGGTCTAGGAGCTCTGAAAATGAACGTGCACGTCTTTCACTCTTCCCGAGGGACTTAGAAGAATTTTGTGATATTTTTTATTAAAATGGTGTATAAGGGTATATATATAAATATATTTTATGCACTGTATATGAGCTGGCGATTTCTAAGTCTGTGGTTCCGAGAGGGGTTAACCAGGCTCACTAATAAAGGTCAAGCCACTTGGCTGCCAGAATGCCCTGCTTCAGCACAGACCAGAAAGGCATTGTGATAAGCGTATCCCCGGTATAGTCAGGGGTTAATGGGAGTCGTCCCCGTCCCCCCAGTATACGCCCAGAACCATGGACCCGGTACTTGTGGTTCGGACTGTCTCCAACCAGCCATAATGTTGTGAGAGTGAAATTATGTCTAAGTCCAGCTTTGGTACATTAGAAGCAACTCTGAAACTTAACATAAGCGTTTTTCGAAGCTACTTTTTGGCTAACTTCTTATAGGAAGGTCTAGGAGCTCTGAAAATGAACGTGCGCGTCTTTCACTCTTCCCGAGGGACTTAGAAGAATTTTGTGATATTTTTTATTAAAATGGTGTATAAGGGTATATATATAAATATATTTTATGCACTGTATATGAGCTGGCGATTTCTAAGTCTGTGGTTCCGAGAGGGGGTAACCAGGCTCACTAATAAAGGTCAAGCCACTTGGCTGCCAGAATGCCCTGCTTCAGCACAGACCAGAAAGGCATTGTGATAAGCGTATCCCCGGTATTGTCAGGGGTTAATGGGAGTCGTCCCCGTCCCCCCAGTATACGCCCAGAACCATGGACCCGGTACTTGTGGTTCGGACTGTCTCCAACCAGCCATAATGTTGTGAGAGTGAAATTATGTCTAAGTCCAGCTTTGGTACATTAGAAGCAACTCTGAAACTTAACCTAAGCGTTTTTCGAAGCTACTTTTTGGCTAACTTCTTATAGGAAGGTCTAGGAGCTCTGAAAATGAACGTGCGCGTCTTTCACTCTTCCCGAGGGACTTAGAAGAATTTTGTGATATTTTTTATTAAAATGGTTTATAAGGGTATATATATAAATATATTTTATGCACTGTATATGAGCTGGCGATTTCTAAGTCTGTGGTTCCGAGAGGGGTTAACCAGGCTCACTAATAAAGGTCAAGCCACTTGGCTGCCAGAATGCCCTGCTTCAGCACAGACCAGAAAGGCATTGTGATAAGCGTATCCCCGGTATAGTCAGGGGTTAATGGGAGTCGTCCCCGTCCCCTCCAGTATACGCCCAGAACCATGGACCCGGTACTTGTGGTTCGGACTGTCTCCAACAAGCCATAATGTTGTGAGAGTGAAATTATGTCTAAGTCCAGCTTTGGTACATTAGAAGCAACTCTGAAACTTAACCTAAGCGTTTTTCGAAGCTACTTTTTTGCTAACTTCTTATAGGAAGGTCTAGGAGCTCTGAAAATGAACGTGCGCGTCTTTCACTCTTCCCGAGGGACTTAGAAGAATTTTGTGATATTTTTTTATTAAAATGGTGTATAAGGGTATATATATAAATATATTTTATGCATAGTTTATGAGCTGGTGATTTCTAAGTCTGTGGTTCCGAGAGGGGGTAACCAGGCTCACTAATAAAGGTCAAGCCACTTGGCTGCAAGAATGCCCTGCTTCAGCACAGACCAGAAAGGCATTTTTATAAGCGTATCCCCGGTATAGTCAGGGGTTAATGGGAGTCGTCCCCGTCCCCCCAGTATACGCCCAGAACCATGGACCCGGTACTTGTGGATCGGACAGTCTCCAACCAGCCATAATTTTGTGAGAGTGAAATTATGTCTAAGTCCAGCTTTGGTACATTAGAAGCAACTCTGAAACTTAACCTAAGCGTTTTTCGAAGCTACTTTTTTGCTAACTTCTTATAGGAAGGTCTAGGAGCTCTAAAAATGAACGTGCGCGTCTTTCACTCTTCCCGAGGGACTTAGAAGAATTTGTGATATTTTTTATTAAAATGGTGTATAAGGGTATATATATAAATATATTTTATGCACTGTATATGAGCTGGCGATTTCTAAGTCTGTGGTTCCGAGAGGGGGTAACCAGGCTCACTAATAAAGGTCAAGCCACTTGGCTGCCAGAATGCCCTGCTTCAGCACAGACCAGAAAGGCATTGTGATAAGCGTATCACCGGTATAGTCAGGGGTTAATGGAGTCGTCCCCGTCCCCCCAGTATACGCCCAGAACCATGGACCCGGTACTTGTGGTTCGGACTGTCTCCAACCAGCCATAATGTTGTGAGAGTGAAATTATGTCTAAGTCCAGCTTTGGTACATTAGAAGCAACTCTGAAACTTAACCTAAGCGTTTTTCGAAGCTACTTTTTGGCTAACTTCTTATAGGAAGGCCTAGGAGCTCTGAAAATGAACGTGCGCGTCTTTCACTCTTCCCTAGGGACTTAGAAGAATTTTGTGATATTTTTTATTAAAATGGTGTATAAGGGTATATATATAAATATATTTTATGCACTGTATATGAGCTGGCGATTTCTAAGTCTGTGGTTCCGAGAGGGGTTAACCAGGCTCACTAATAAAGGTCAAGCCACTTGGCTGCCAGAATGCCCTGCTTCAGCACAGACCAGAAAGGCATTGTGATAAGCGTATCCCCGGTATAGTCAGGGGTTAATGGGAGTCGTCCCCGTCCCCTCCAGTATACGCCCAGAACCATGGACCCGGTACTTGTGGTTCGATCTGTTTCCAACCAGCCATAATGTTGTGAGAGTGAAATTATGTCTAAGTCCAGCTTTGGTACATTAGAAGCAACTCTGAAACTTAACCTAAGCGTTTTTCGAAGCTACTTTTTTGCTAACTTCTTATAGGAAGGTCTAGGAGATCTGAAAATGAACGTGCGCGTCTTTCACTCTTCCCGAGGGACTTAGAAGAATTTTGTGATATTTTTTTATTAAAATGGTGTATAAGGGTATATATATAAATATATTTTATGCACAGTTTATGAGCTGGCGATTTCTAAGTCTGTGGTTCCGAGAGGGGGTAACCAGGCTCACTAATAAAGGTCAAGCCACTTGGCTGCCAGAATGCCCTGCTTCAGCACAGACCAGAAAGGCATTTTTATAAGCGTATCCCCGGTATAGTCAGGGGTTAATGGGAGTCGTCCCCGTCCCCCCAGTATACGCCCAGAACCATGGACCCGGTACTTGTGGTTCGGACTGTCTCCAACCAGCCATAATGTTGTGAGAGTGAAATTATGTCTAAGTCCAGCTTTGGTACATTAGAAGCATCTCTGAAACTTAACCTAAGCGTTTTTCGAAGCTACTTTTTGGCTAACTTCTTATAGGAAGGTCTAGGTGCTCTGAAAATGAACGTGCGCGTCTTTCACTCTTCCCGAGGGACTTAGAAGAATTTTGTGATATTTTTTATTAAAATGGTGTATAAGGGTATATATATAAATATATTTTATGCACTGTATATGAGCTGGCGATTTCTAAGTCTGTGGTTCCGAGAGGGGGTAACCAGGCTCACTAATAAAGGTCAAGCCACTTGGCTGCCAGAATGCCCTGCTTCAGCACAGACCAGAAAGGCATTGTGATAAGCGTATCCCCGGTATAGTCAGGGGTTAATGGAGTCGTCCCCGTCCCCCCAGTATACGCCCAGAACCATGGACCCGGTACTTGTGGTTCGGACTGTCTCCAACCAGCCATAATGTTGTGAGAGTGAAATTATGTCTAAGTCCAGCTTTGGTACATTAGAAGCATCTCTGAAACTTAACCTAAGCGTTTTTCGAAGCTACTTTTTGGCTAACTTCTTATAGGAAGGTCTAGGTGCTCTGAAAATGAACGTGCGCGTCTTTCACTCTTTCCGAGGGACTTAGAAGAATTTTGTGATATTTTTTATTAAAATGGTGTATAAGGGTATATATATAAATATATTTTATGCACTGTATATGAGCTGGCGATTTCTAAGTCTGTGGTTCCGAGAGGGGGTAACCAGGCTCACTAATAAAGGTCAAGCCACTTGGCTGCCAGAATGCCCTGCTTCAGCACAGACCAGAAAGGCATTGTGATAAGCGTATCCCCGGTATAGTCAGGGGTTAATGGAGTCGTCCCCGTCCCCCCAGTATACGCCCAGAACCATGGACCCGGTACTTGTGGTTCGGACTGTCTCCAACCAGCCATAATGTTGTGAGAGTGAAATTATGTCTAAGTCCAGCTTTGGTACATTAGAAGCAACTCTGAAACTTAACCTAAGCGTTTTTCGAAGCTACTTTGTGGCTAACTTCTTATAGGAAGGTCTAGGAGCTCTGAAAATGAACGTGCGCGTCTTTCACTCTTCCCGAGGGACTTAGAAGAATTTTGTGATATTTTTTTATTAAAATGGTGTATAAGGGTATATATATAAATATATTTTATGCACAGTTTATGAGCTGGCGATTTCTAAGTCTGTGGTTCCGAGAGGGGGTAACCAGGCTCACTAATAAAGGTCAAGCCACTTGGCTGCCAGAATGCCCTGCTTCAGCACAGACCAGAAAGGCATTTTTATAAGCGTATCCCTGGTATAGTCAGGGGTTAATGGGAGTCGTCCCCGTCCCCCCAGTATATGCCCAGAACCATGGACCCGGTACTTGTGGTTCGGACTGTCTCCAACCAGCCATAATGTTGTGAGAGTGAAATTATGTCTAAGTCCAGCTTTGGTACATTAGAAGCATCTCTGAAACTTAACCTAAGCGTTTTTCGAAGCTACTTTTTGGCTAACTTCTTATAGGAAGGTCTAGGTGCTCTGAAAATGAACGTGCTCGTCTTTCTCTCTTCCCGAGGGACTTAGAAGAATTTTGTGATATTTTTTATTAAAATGGTGTATAAGGGTATATATATAAATATATTTTATGCACTGTATATGAGCTGGCGATTTCTAAGTCTGTGGTTCCGAGAGGGGGTAACCAGGCTCACTAATAAAGGTCAAGCCACTTGGCTGCCAGAATGCCCTGCTTCAGCACAGACCAGAAAGGCATTGTGATAAGCGTATCCCCGGTATAGTCAGGAGTTAATGGGAGTCGTCCCCGTCCCCCCCAGTATACGCCCAGAACCATGGACCCGGTACTTGTGGTTCGGACTGTCTCCAACCAGCCATAATGTTGTGAGAGTGAAATTATGTCTACTGTAAGTCCAGCTTTGGTACATTAGAAGCAACTCTGAAACTTAACCTAAGCGTTTTTCGAAGCTACTTTTTGGCTAACTTCTTATAGGAAGGCCTAGGAGCTCTGAAAATGAACGTGCGCGTCTTTCACTCTTCCCTAGGGACTTAGAAGAATTTTGTGATATTTTTTATTAAAATGGTGTATAAGGGTATATATATAAATATATTTTATGCACTGTATATGAGCTGGCGATTTCTAAGTCTGTGGTTCCGAGAGGGGTTAACCAGGCTCACTAATAAAGGTCAAGCCACTTGGCTGCCAGAATGCCCTGCTTCAGCACAGACCAGAAAGGCATTGTGATAAGCGTATCCCCGGTATAGTCAGGGGTTAATGGGAGTCGTCCCCGTCCCCTCCAGTATACGCCCAGAACCATGGACCCGGTACTTGTGGTTCGGACTGTCTCCAACCAGCCATAATGTTGTGAGAGTGAAATTATGTCTAAGTCCAGCTTTGGTACATTAGAAGCAACTCTGAAACTTAACGTAAGCGTTTTTCGAAGCTACTTTTTTGCTAACTTCTTATAGGAAGGTCTAGGAGATCTGAAAATGAACGTGCGCGTCTTTCACTCTTCCCGAGGGACTTAGAAGAATTTTGTGATATTTTTTTATTAAAATGGTGTATAAGGGTATATATATAAATATATTTTATGCACAGTTTATGAGCTGGCGATTTCTAAGTCTGTGGTTCCGAGAGGGGGTAACCAGGCTCACTAATAAAGGTCAAGCCACTTGGCTGCCAGAATGCCCTGCTTCAGCACAGACCAGAAAGGCATTTTTATAAGCGTATCCCCGGTATAGTCAGGGGTTAATGGGAGTCGTCCCCGTCCCCCCAGTATACGCCCAGAACCATGGACCCGGTACTTGTGGTTCGGACTGTCTCCAACCAGCCATAATGTTGTGAGAGTGAAATTATGTCTAAGTCCAGCTTTGGTACATTAGAAGCAACTCTGAAACTTAACCTAAGCGTTTTTCGAAGCTACTTTTTGGCTAACTTCTTATAGGAAGGCCTAGGAGCTCTGAAAATGAACGTGCGCGTCTTTCACTCTTCCCTAGGGACTTAGAAGAATTTTGTGATATTTTTTATTAAAATGGTGTATAAGGGTATATATATAAATATATTTTATGCACTGTATATGAGCTGGCGATTTCTAAGTCTGTGGTTCCGAGAGGGGTTAACCAGGCTCACTAATAAAGGTCAAGCCACTTGGCTGCCAGAATGCCCTGCTTCAGCACAGACCAGAAAGGCATTGTGATAAGCGTATCCCCGGTATAGTCAGGGGTTAATGGGAGTCGTCCCCGTCCCCTCCAGTATACGCCCAGAACCATGGACCCGGTACTTGTGGTTCGGACTGTCTCCAACCAGCCATAATGTTGTGAGAGTGAAATTATGTCTAAGTCCAGCTTTGGTACATTAGAAGCAACTCTGAAACTTAACGTAAGCGTTTTTCGAAGCTACTTTTTTGCTAACTTCTTATAGGAAGGTCTAGGAGATCTGAAAATGTACGTGCGCGTCTTTCACTCTTCCCGAGGGACTTAGAAGAATTTTGTGATATTTTTTTATTAAAAAGGTGTATAAGGGTATATATATAAATATATTTTATGCACAGTTTATGAGCTGGCGATTTCTAAGTCTGTGGTTCAGAGAGGGGGTAAACAGGCTCACTAATAAAGGTCAAGCCACTTGGCTGCCAGAATGCCCTGCTTCAGCACAGACCAGAAAGGCATTTTTA
This sequence comes from Ascaphus truei, assembly GCF_040206685.1. Classification (NCBI taxonomy): domain Eukaryota; kingdom Metazoa; phylum Chordata; class Amphibia; order Anura; family Ascaphidae; genus Ascaphus; species Ascaphus truei. The sequence goes on from NC_134483.1 coordinate 280,885,603, forward strand.
TAAGCGTATCCCCGGTATAGTCAGGGGTTAATGGGAGTCGTCCCCGTCCCCCCAGTATACGCCCAGAACCATGGACCCGGTACTTGTGGTTCGGACTGTCTCCAACCAGCCATAATGTTGTGAGAGTGAAATTATGTCTAAGTCCAGCTTTGGTACATTAGAAGCATCTCTGAAACTTAACCTAAGCGTTTTTCGAAGCTACTTTTTGGCTAACTTCTTATAGGAAGGTCTAGGTGCTCTGAAAATGAACGTGCGCGTCTTTCACTCTTTCCGAGGGACTTAGAAGAATTTTGTGATATTTTTTATTAAAATGGTGTATAAGGGTATATATATAAATATATTTTATGCACTGTATATGAGCTGGCGATTTCTAAGTCTGTGGTTCCGAGAGGGGGTAACCAGGCTCACTAATAAAGGTCAAGCCACTTGGCTGCCAGAATGCCCTGCTTCAGCACAGACCAGAAAGGCATTGTGATAAGCGTATCCCCGGTATAGTCAGGGGTTAATGGAGTCGTCCCCGTCCCCCCAGTATACGCCCAGAACCATGGACCCGGTACTTGTGGATAGGACTGTCTCCAACCAGCCATAATTTTGTGAGAGTGAAATTATGTCTAAGTCCAGCTTTGGTACATTAGAAGCAACTCTGAAACTTAACCTAAGCGTTTTTCGAAGCTACTTTTTGGCTAACTTCTTATAGGAAGGTCTAGGAGCTCTGAAAATGAACGTGCGCGTCTTTCACTCTTCCCGAGGGACTTAGAAGAATTTTGTGATATTTTTTATTAAAATGGTGTATAAGGGTATATATATATAAATATATTTTATGCACTGTATATGAGCTGGCGATTTCTAAGTCTGTGGTTCCGAGAGGGGTTAACCAGGCTCACTAATAAAGGTCAAGCCACTTGGCTGCCAGAATGCCCTGCTTCAGCACAGACCAGAAAGGCATTGTGATAAGCGTATCCCCGGTATAGTTAGGGGTTAATGGAGTCGTCCCCGTCCCCCCAGTATACGCCCAGAACCATGGACCCGGTACTTGTGGTTCGGACTGTCTCCAACCAGCCATAATGTTGTGAGAGTGAAATTATGTCTAAGTCCAGCTTTGGTACATTAGAAGCAACTCTGAAACTTAACCTAAGCGTTTTTCGAAGCTACTTTGTGGCTAACTTCTTATAGGAAGGTCTAGGAGCTCTGAAAATGAACGTGCGCGTCTTTCACTCTTCCCGAGGGACTTAGAAGAATTTTGTGATATTTTTTATTAAAATGGTGTATAAGGGTATACTGTATATATAAATATATGTTATGCACTGTATATGAGCTGGCGATTTCTAAGTCTGTGGTTCCGAGAGGGGGTAACCAGGCTCACTAATAAAGGTCAAGCCACTTGGCTGCCAGAATGCCCTGCTTCAGCACAGACCAGAAAGGCATTGTGATAAGCGTATCCCCGGTATAGTCAGGGGTTAATGGGAGTCGTCCCCGTCCCCCCAGTATACACCCAGAACCATGGACCCGGTACTTGTGGTTCGGACTGTCTCCAACCAGCCATAATGTTGTGAGAGTGAAATTATGTCTAAGTCCAGCTTTGGTACATTAGAAGCAACTCTGAAACTTAACCTAAGCGTTTTTCGAAGCTACTTTTTGGCTAACTTCTTATAGGAAGGTCTAGGAGCTCTGAAAATGAACGTGCGCGTCTTTCACTCTTCCCGAGGGACTTAGAAAGATTTTGTGATATTTTTTATTAAAATGGTGTATAAGGGTATACTGTATATATAAATATATTTTATGCACTGTATATGAGCTGGCGATTTCTAAGTCTGTGGTTCCGAGAGGGGGTAACCAGGCTCACTAATAAAGGTCAAGCCACTTGGCTGCCAGAATGCCCTGCTTCAGCACAGACCAGAAAGGCATTGTGATAAGCGTATCCCCGGTATAGTCAGGGGTTAATGGGAGTCGTCCCCGTCCCCCCAGTATACACCCAGAACCATGGACCCGGTACTTGTGGTTCGGACTGTCTCCAACCAGCCATAATGTTGTGAGAGTGAAATTATGTCTAAGTCCAGCTTTGGTACATTAGAAGCAAATCTGAAACTTAACCTAAGCGTTTTTCGAAGCTACTTTTTGGCTAACTTCTTATAGGAAGGTCTAGGAGCTCTGAAAATGAACGTGCGCGTCTTTCACTCTTCCCGAGGGACTTAGAAAGATTTTGTGATATTTTTTATTAAAATAGTGTATAAGGGTATATATATAAATATATTTTATGCACAGTATATGAGCTGGCGATTTCTAAGTCTGTGGTTCCGAGAGGGGGTAACCAGGCTCACTAATAAAGGTCAAGCCACTTGGCTGCCAGAATGGCCTGCTTCAGCACAGGCCAGAAAGGCATTTTTATAAGCGTATCCCCGGTATAGTCAGGGGTTAATGGGAGTCGTCCCCGTCCCCCCAGTATACGCCCAGAACCATGGACCCGGTACTTGTGGTTCGGACTGTCTCCAACCAGCCATAATGTTGTGAGAGTGAAATTATGTCTAAGTCCAGCTTTGGTACTTTAGAAGCAACTCTGAAACTTAACCTAAGCGTTTTTCGAAGCTACTTTTTGGCTAACTTCTTATAGGAAGGTCTAGGAGCTCTGAAAATGAACGTGCGCGTCTTTCACTCTTCCCGAGGGACTTCGAAGAATTTTGTGATATTTTTTATTAAAATGGTGTATAAGGGTATATATATAAATATATTTTATGCACTGTATATGAGCTGGCGATTTCTAAGTCTGTGGTTCCGAGAGGGGGTAACCAGGCTCACTAATAAAGGTCAAGCCACTTGGCTGCCAGAATGCCCTGCTTCAGCACAGACCAGAAAGGCATTGTGATAAGCGTATCCCCGGTATAGTCAGGGGTTAATGGGAGTCGTCCCCGTCCCCCCAGTATACACCCAGAACCATGGACCCGGTACTTGTGGTTCGGACTGTCTCCAACCAGCCATAATGTTGTGAGAGTGAAATTATGTCTAAGTCCAGCTTTGGTACATTAGAAGCAACTCTGAAACTTAACCTAAGCGTTTTTCGAAGCTACTTTTTGGCTAACTTCTTATAGGAAGGTCTAGGAGCTCTGAAAATGAACGTGCGCGTCTTTCACTCTTCCCGAGGGACTTAGAAAGATTTTGTGATATTTTTTATTAAAATGGTGTATAAGGGTATACTGTATATATAAATATATTTTATGCACTGTATATGAGCTGGCGATTTCTAAGTCTGTGGTTCCGAGAGGGGGTAACCAGGCTCACTAATAAAGGTCAAGCCACTTGGCTGCCAGAATGCCCTGCTTCAGCACAGACCAGAAAGGCATTGTGATAAGCGTATCCCCGGTATAGTCAGGGGTTAATGGGAGTCGTCCCCGTCCCCCCAGTATACACCCAGAACCATGGACCCGGTACTTGTGGTTCGGACTGTCTCCAACCAGCCATAATGTTGTGAGAGTGAAATTATGTCTAAGTCCAGCTTTGGTACATTAGAAGCAAATCTGAAACTTAACCTAAGCGTTTTTCGAAGCTACTTTATGGCTAACTTCTTATAGGAAGGTCTAGGAGCTCTGAAAATGAACGTGCGCGTCTTTCACTCTTCCCGAGGGACTTAGAAAGATTTTGTGATATTTTTTATTAAAATAGTGTATAAGGGTATATATATAAATATATTTTATGCACAGTATATGAGCTGGCGATTTCTAAGTCTGTGGTTCCGAGAGGGGGTAACCAGGCTCACTAATAAAGGTCAAGCCACTTGGCTGCCAGAATGGCCTGCTTCAGCACAGGCCAGAAAGGCATTTTTATAAGCGTATCCCCGGTATAGTCAGGGGTTAATGGGAGTCGTCCCCGTCCCCCCAGTATACGCCCAGAACCATGGACCCGGTACTTGTGGTTCGGACTGTCTCCAACCAGCCATAATGTTGTGAGAGTGAAATTATGTCTAAGTCCAGCTTTGGTACATTAGAAGCAACTCTGAAACTTAACCTAAGCGTTTTTCGAAGCTACTTTTTGGCTAACTTCTTATAGGAAGGTCTAGGAGCTCTGAAAATGAACGTGCGCGTCTTTCACTCTTCCCGAGGGACTTCGAAGAATTTTGTGATATTTTTTATTAAAATGGTGTATAAGGGTATATATATAAATATATTTTATGCACTGTATATGAGCTGGCGATTTCTAAGTCTGTGGTTCCGAGAGGGGGTAACCAGGCTCACTAATAAAGGTCAAGCCACTTGGCTGCCAGAATGCCCTGCTTCAGCACAGACCAGAAAGGCATTGTGATAAGCGTATTCCCGGTATAGTAAGGGGTTAATGGGAGTCGTCCCCGTCCCCCCAGTATACGCCTAGAACCATGGACCCGGTACTTATGGTTCGGACTGTCTCCAACCAGCCATAATGTTGTGAGAGTGAAATTATGTCTAAGTCCAGCTTTGGTACATTAGAAGCAACTCTGAAACTTAACCTAAGCGTTTTTCGAAGCTACTTTTTTGCTAACTTCTTAAAGGAAGGTCTAGGAGCTCTGAAAATGAATGTGCGCGTCTTTCACTCTTCCCGAGGGACTTAGAAGAATTTTGTGATATTTTTTATTAAAATGGTGTATAACGGTATACTGTATATATAAATATATTTTATGCACTGTATATGAGCTGGCGATTTCTAAGTCTGTGGTTCCGAGAGGGGGTAACCAGGCTCACTAATAAAGGTCAAGCCACTTGGCTGCCAGAATGCCCTGCTTCAGCACAGACCAGAAAGGCATTGTGATAAGCGTATCCCCGGTATAGTTAGGGGTTAATGGAGTCGTCCCCGTCCCCCCAGTATACGCCCAGAACCATGGACCCGGTACTTGTGGTTCGGACTGTCTCCAACCAGCCATAATGTTGTGAGAGTGAAATTATGTCTAAGTCCAGCTTTGGTACATTAGAAGCAACTCTGAAACTTAACCTAAGCGTTTTTCGAAGCTACTTTGTGGCTAACTTCTTATAGGAAGGTCTAGGAGCTCTGAAAATGAACGTGCGCGTCTTTCACTCTTCCCGAGGGACTTAGAAGAATTTTGTGATATTTTTTATTAAAATGGTGTATAAGGGTATACTGTATATATAAATATATGTTATGCACTGTATATGAGCTGGCGATTTCTAAGTCTGTGGTTCCGAGAGGGGGTAACCAGGCTCACTAATAAAGGTCAAGCCACTTGGCTGCCAGAATGCCCTGCTTCAGCACAGACCAGAAAGGCATTGTGATAAGCGTATCCCCGGTATAGTCAGGGGTTAATGGGAGTCGTCCCCGTCCCCCCAGTATACACCCAGAACCATGGACCCGGTACTTGTGGTTCGGACTGTCTCCAACCAGCCATAATGTTGTGAGAGTGAAATTATGTCTAAGTCCAGCTTTGGTACATTAGAAGCAACTCTGAAACTTAACCTAAGCGTTTTTCGAAGCTACTTTTTGGCTAACTTCTTATAGGAAGGTCTAGGAGCTCTGAAAATGAACGTGCGCGTCTTTCACTCTTCCCGAGGGACTTAGAAAGATTTTGTGATATTTTTTATTAAAATGGTGTATAAGGGTATACTGTATATATAAATATATTTTATGCACTGTATATGAGCTGGCGATTTCTAAGTCTGTGGTTCCGAGAGGGGGTAACCAGGCTCACTAATAAAGGTCAAGCCACTTGGCTGCCAGAATGGCCTGCTTCAGCACAGGCCAGAAAGGCATTTTTATAAGCGTATCCCCGGTATAGTCAGGGGTTAATGGGAGTCGTCCCCGTCCCCCCAGTATACGCCCAGAACCATGGACCCGGTACTTGTGGTTCGGACTGTCTCCAACCAGCCATAATGTTGTGAGAGTGAAATTATGTCTAAGTCCAGCTTTGGTACATTAGAAGCAACTCTGAAACTTAACCTAAGCGTTTTTCGAAGCTACTTTTTGGCTAACTTCTTATAGGAAGGTCTAGGAGCTCTGAAAATGAACGTGCGCGTCTTTCACTCTTCCCGAGGGACTTCGAAGAATTTTGTGATATTTTTTATTAAAATGGTGTATAAGGGTATATATATAAATATATTTTATGCACTGTATATGAGCTGGCGATTTCTAAGTCTGTGGTTCCGAGAGGGGGTAACCAGGCTCACTAATAAAGGTCAAGCCACTTGGCTGCCAGAATGCCCTGCTTCAGCACAGACCAGAAAGGCATTGTGATAAGCGTATCCCCGGTATAGTCAGGGGTTAATGGGAGTCGTCCCCGTCCCCCCAGTATACACCCAGAACCATGGACACGGTACTTGTGGTTCGGACTGTCTCCAACCAGCCATAATGTTGTGAGAGTGAAATTATGTCTAAGTCCAGCTTTGGTACATTAGAAGCAACTCTGAAACTTAACCTAAGCGTTTTTCGAAGCTACTTTTTGGCTAACTTCTTATAGGAAGGTCTAGGAGCTCTGAAAATGAACGTGCGCGTCTTTCACTCTTCCCGAGGGACTTAGAAAGATTTTGTGATATTTTTTATTAAAATGGTGTATAAGGGTATACTGTATATATAAATATATTTTATGCACTGTATATGAGCTGGCGATTTCTAAGTCTGTGGTTCCGAGAGGGGGTAACCAGGCTCACTAATAAAGGTCAAGCCACTTGGCTGCCAGAATGCCCTGCTTCAGCACAGACCAGAAAGGCATTGTGATAAGCGTATCCCCGGTATAGTCAGGGGTTAATGGGAGTCGTCCCCGTCCCCCCAGTATACACCCAGAACCATGGACCCGGTACTTGTGGTTCGGACTGTCTCCAACCAGCCATAATGTTGTGAGAGTGAAATTATGTCTAAGTCCAGCTTTGGTACATTAGAAGCAAATCTGAAACTTAACCTAAGCGTTTTTCGAAGCTACTTTATGGCTAACTTCTTATAGGAAGGTCTAGGAGCTCTGAAAATGAACGTGCGCGTCTTTCACTCTTCCCGAGGGACTTAGAAAGATTTTGTGATATTTTTTATTAAAATAGTGTATAAGGGTATATATATAAATATATTTTATGCACAGTATATGAGCTGGCGATTTCTAAGTCTGTGGTTCCGAGAGGGGGTAACCAGGCTCACTAATAAAGGTCAAGCCACTTGGCTGCCAGAATGGCCTGCTTCAGCACAGGCCAGAAAGGCATTTTTATAAGCGTATCCCCGGTATTGTCAGGGGTTAATGGGAGTCGTCCCCGTCCCCCCAGTATACGCCCAGAACCATGGACCCGGTACTTGTGGTTCGGACTGTCTCCAACCAGCCATAATGTTGTGAGAGTGAAATTATGTCTAAGTCCAGCTTTGGTACATTAGAAGCAACTCTGAAACTTAACCTAAGCGTTTTTCGAAGCTACTTTTTGGCTAACTTCTTATAGGAAGGTCTAGGAGCTCTGAAAATGAACGTGCGCGTCTTTCACTCTTCCCGAGGGACTTCGAAGAATTTTGTGATATTTTTTATTAAAATGGTGTATAAGGGTATATATATAAATATATTTTATGCACTGTATATGAGCTGGCGATTTCTAAGTCTGTGGTTCCGAGAGGGGGTAACCAGGCTCACTAATAAAGGTCAAGCCACTTGGCTGCCAGAATGCCCTGCTTCAGCACAGACCAGAAAGGCATTGTGATAAGCGTATTCCCGGTATAGTCAGGGGTTAATGGGAGTCGTCCCCGTCCCCCCAGTATACGCCTAGAACCATGGACCCGGTACTTATGGTTCGGACTGTCTCCAACCAGCCATAATGTTGTGAGAGTGAAATTATGTCTAAGTCCAGCTTTGGTACATTAGAAGCAACTCTGAAACTTAACCTAAGCGTTTTTCGAAGCTACTTTTTTGCTAACTTCTTAAAGGAAGGTCTAGGAGCTCTGAAAATGAATGTGCGCGTCTTTCACTCTTCCCGAGGTACTTAGAAGAATTTTGTGATATTTTTTATTAAAATGGTGTATAACGGTATACTGTATATATAAATATATTTTATGCACTGTATATGAGCTGGCGATTTCTAAGTCTGTGGTTCCGAGAGGGGGTAACCAGGCTCACTAATAAAGGTCAAGCCACTTGGCTGCCAGAATGCCCTGCTTCAGCACAGACCAGAAAGGCATTGTGATAAGCGTATCCCCGGTATAGTCAGGGGTTAATGGGAGTCGTCCCCGTCCCCCCAGTATACGCCCAGAACCATGGACCCGGTACTTGTGGTTCGGACTGTCTCCAACCAGCCATAATGTTGTGAGAGTGAAATTATGTCTAAGTCCAGCTTTGGTACATTAGAAGCAACTCTGAAACTTAACCTAAGCGTTTTTCGAAGCTACTTTTTTGCTAACTTCTTATAGGAAGGTCTAGGAGCTCTGAAAATGAACGTGCGCGTCTTTCACTCTTCCCGAGGGACTTAGAAGAATTTTGTGATATTTTTTATTAAAATGGTGTATAAGGGTATACTGTATATATAAATATATTTTATGCACTGTATATGAGCTGGCGATTTCTAAGTCTGTGGTTCCGAGAGGGGGTAACCAGGCTCACTAATAAAGGTCAAGCCACTTGGCTGCCAGAATGCCCTGCTTCAGCACAGACCAGAAAGGCATTGTGATAAGCGTATCCCCGGTATAGTCAGGGGTTAATGGGAGTCGTCCCCGTCCCCCCAGTATACGCCCAGAACCATGGACCCGGTACTTGTGGTTCGGACTGTCTCCAACCAGCCATAATGTTGTGAGAGTGAAATTATGTCTAAGTCCAGCTTTGGTACATTAGAAGCAACTCTGAAACTTAACCTAAGCGTTTTTCGAAGCTACTTTTTGGCTAACTTCTTATAGGAAGGTCTAGGAGCTCTGAAAATGAACGTGCGCGTCTTTCACTCTTCCCGAGGGACTTAGAAGAATTTTGTGATATTTTTTATTAAAATGGTGTATAAGGGTATATATATAAATATATTTTATGCACTGTATATGAGCTGGCGATTTCTAAGTCTGTGGTTCCGAGAGGGGTTAACCAGGCTCACTAATAAAGGTCAAGCCACTTGGCTGCCAGAATGCCCTGCTTCAGCACAGACCAGAAAGGCATTGTGATAAGCGTATTCCCGGTATAGTCAGGGGTTAATGGGAGTCGTCCCCGTCCCCCCAGTATACGCCCAGAACCATGGACCCGGTATTTGTGGTTCGGACTGTCTCCAACCAGCCATAATGTTCTGAGAGTGAAATTATGTCTAAGTCCAGCTTTGGTACATTAGAAGCAACTCTGAAACTTAACCTAAGCGTTTTTCGAAGCTACTTTTTGGCTAACTTCTTATAGGAAGGTCTAGGAGCTCTGAAAATGAACGTGCGCGTCTTTCACTCTTCCTGAGGGACTTACAAGAATTTTGTGATATTTTTTATTAAAATGGTGTATAAGGGTATATATATAAATATATTTTATGCACTGTATATGAGCTGGCGATTTCTAAGTCTGTGGTTCCGAGAGGGGGTAACCAGGCTCACTAATAAAGGTCAAGCCACTTGGCTGCCAGAATGCCCTGCTTCAGCACAGACCAGAAAGGCATTGTGATAAGCGTATCCCCGGTATAGTCAGGGGTTAATGGAGTCGTCCCCGTCCCCCCAGTATACGCCCAGAACCATGGACCCGGTACTTGTGGTTCGGACTGTCTCCAACCAGCCATAATGTTGTGAGAGTGAAATTATGTCTAAGTCCAGCTTTGGTACATTAGAAGCAACTCTGAAACTTAACCTAAGCGTTTTTCGAAGCTACTTTTTGGCTAACTTCTTATAGGAAGGTCTAGGAGCTCTGAAAATGAACGTGCGCGTCTTTCACTCTTCCCGAGGGACTTAGAAGAATTTTGTGATATTTTTTATTAAAATGGTGTATAAGGGTATACAGTATATATAAATATATTTTATGCACTGTATATGAGCTGGCGATTTCTAAGTCTGTGGTTCCGAGAGGGGGTAACCAGGCTCACTAATAAAGGTCAAGCCACTTGGCTGCCAGAATGCCCTGCTTCAGCACAGACCAGAAAGGCATTGTGATAAGCGTATCCCCGGTATAGTCAGGGGTTAATGGGAGTCGTCCCCGTCCCCCCAGTATACGCCCAGAACCATGGACCCGGTACTTGTGGTTCGGACTGTCTCCAACCAGCCATAATGTTGTGAGAGTGAAATTATGTCTAAGTCCAGCTTTGGTACATTAGAAGCAACTCTGAAACTTAACCTAAGCGTTTTTCGAAGCTACTTTTTGGCTAACTTCTTATAGGAAGGTCTAGGAGCTCTGAAAATGAACGTGCGCGTCTTTCACTCTTCCCGAGGGACTTAGAAGAATTTTGTGATATTTTTTATTAAAATGGTGTATAAGGGTATATATATAAATATATTTTATGCACTGTATATGAGCTGGCGATTTCTAAGTCTGTGGTTCCGAGAGGGGGTAACCAGGCTCACTAATAAAGGTCAAGCCACTTGGCTGCCAGAATGCCCTGCTTCAGCACAGACCAGAAAGGCATTGTGATAAGCGTATCCCCGGTATAGTCAGGGGTTAATGGGAGTCGTCCCCGTCCCCCCAGTATACGCCCAGAACCATGGACCCGGTACTTGTGGTTCGGACTGTCTCCAACCAGCCATAATGTTGTGAGAGTGAAATTATGTCTAAGTCCAGCTTTGGTACATTAGAAGCAACTCTGAAACTTAACCTAAGCGTTTTTCGAAGCTACTTTTTGGCTAACTTCTTATAGGAAGGTCTAGGAGCTCTGAAAATGAACGTGCGCGTCTTTCACTCTTCCCGAGGGACTTAGAAGAATTTTGTGATATTTTTTATTAAAATGGTGTATAAGGGTATATATATAAATATATTTTATGCACTGTATATGAGCTGGCGATTTCTAAGTCTGTGGTTCCGAGAGGGGGTAACCAGGCTCACTAATAAAGGTCAAGCCACTTGGCTGCCAGAATGCCCTGCTTCAGCACAGACCAGAAAGGCATTGTGATAAGCGTATCCCCGGTATAGTCAGGGGTTAATGGGAGTCGTCCCCGTCCCCCCAGTATACGCCCAGAACCATGGACCCGGTACTTGTGGTTCGGACTGTCTCCAACCAGCCATAATGTTGTGAGAGTGAAATTATGTCTAAGGGCCTCATGCAGTAAGCGTCGATTATGTGAAATCGGCAATCTTACCGATTAGTCATGTTATTGGCGTTTTTTCCTCTCCGTATGCAGTAAGTGCCGAATACATTCAAAATCAACCCGAAAACAAATCCGCCCACTCTCACGATGATTAGCCGATCACACACAGGTGTATCGGCGTGCGTGGCGCGGTGCTGATAGGTTGCCCAATCACAAATCTTGCTGAATCAGGCGAAACAAGCATGTTTTGGATTGCGCGCCATATTTAAAGGCAACGTGTACTGCTAATCATTCTCTGTGTTGTTGGGAGTGAGAGAGAGAGAGACGCACAGAGCTGGACGATTGAACATTTGCATATTGACGGAGAGACTTGTTGTGTATTGGGTGAGCTTTGTCCATTGTTGTTTTGTTTACATCTTTGTCTTGTTTTATATGTGGAAGTGTTTCGTGTGATTGCCTGTACATTTCTTGTCTGTTTTTTGTGAGTGCTGGAAGTATGCCCGCAAAGCGTGGGAAGAGTGATGCTGGTGGGAGTGGGAGTGCTACTCGTGGGAGTACGCGTCGGAGTGAACGTACTGTTCAGGGGAGTGATGTTGCTGAGAGTGAGAGTGGTGTTGCAGGGAGTGGGAGTGCTGGTGCTGCGAATGGTGTTGCTGGGAGTGGGAGTGCTGTTGCTGGGAGTGGGAGTGCTGTTGCTGGGAGTGGGAGTGCTGTTGCTGGGAGTGGGAGTGCTGTTGCTGGGAGTGGGAGTGCTGGTGCTGGGAGTGGGAGTGCTGTTGCTGGGAGTGGGAGTGCTGGTGCTGGGAGTGCTGGTGCTAGGAGTGTGAGTGCTGGTGCTAGGAGTGTGAGTGCTGGTGCTAGGAGTGGGAGTGCTGGTGCTGGGAGTGCTGCTGGTGGCGCAGTTGCTGATGGGGTGGATGGTGGTGGCGTGCTTGCTGGTGGGCAGCTTTTGGAGGCTCTTCCATTGGAACAAGGAGAGTCCAGTCAGCACCAGCCAAGCTCTGACCCTAAACCTGCTCGGAAGAAACGTGTGGAGAAGCCACGTAATCCTCGCTTCAATGACCAGGAAAATACAGCTCTTGTCACTGGCATTCTGGAGCACTATGACAGTATATATGGACATTTACTAGGTAAGTGTACCTTTACATTTATTATTCAAATACATGTGATCCTAGGTCATCTGAGTTTTGTTCATATGCAAATATGGCTTCACAATATCTTTCTATGTTAATTAGTCTGGAAACACAGCTTTTTAGCATGCCTTACAAGGACAACTAAACACAGGCGGTCAATTTGCCATAACTGCATACAATATGAATGCAACCTTGCTTACATGTATAGGTTTAGTAGTGAATGCTCATGTGCTTCACATATTACACATAAAACAGCATGTTTGCTATCTCTTGGAACAGCTAGCAGTGTAGGAAACTGGTGCTTCTATTATTAATCATTTACCTCATATATTTTATATGTTTTTCAAGGGCGGACAAGTTCAGCAAGCAGAAAAGAAATGTGGGACACAATAGTCATTGGTGTCAATGCGTGTGGGAATCATGTGAGGGACAAGCGGAATTGTCACAAGAGATTTGATGATATTAGGTCCAAATTGAAAAAGAAAATACAACACCAACGCGTGCATGCTACTGGCACTGGAGGTGGGCCCACACCACAACGTCTCATATTAAGTCCATTGGAGGAGCTGCTTCGGGCAAAATTACTTCCCGTCGTCGTGGAAGGCTTACCTGGTGACCGTGATATAGGAATTTACCCCTCACAATTTCCACCAGGTGAGAAATATTACTGTACTAGGCGTGTCGTTGCTTACAGTTATTTTGCATAGTTACACTGCTTTTTATACTGTCTTCACAATATACGCATACCTGCATCTATATATGTATATGTCTGATTCTGTATACATATATATCTCAAAATAGACATATATGTTGTAGTCCTACTAAAAGCAGTAACTAATATAGCACGTGCCATTGTTTGCTCATTTACATGTGAATTCCCAAAATGCATTGCTGCAGTGGAAGCAATTGATGGTGGGCGAAGATGGGGAACAACAGGGTAGTACACATGTGTAACACATGTTAATCAGAAATTATTACTAGCTACAGGTACAGAACAGAAATATGTAGAATATTATTGTGTATTTATTTATTGTACTCCGACAAACATGACATTACTGCCTATTTTAAGCATGCATCAAATATATTGCATGCAACGGCCTACAAACATCACTTGCACTAACACATCTATAGTTGTTTATGAAAAGGTCCATTTTTGCTTTAAGTCATATACAGACAGCATAATGAGGCACACGTATCATATTTTATGTCATTGTTTTCATAACTTCAAAACTGCACACGACTATTTAGCTCATCTACCATTGTGTTAAAGCAGCTGCAATTAATATCTCATCACAGCATACACTTCAACAGAGGGGGTGGGGTTCAGCACACACACTAATTACAGCCTCATTTTAGGGGCAACTTAGTTCACACCATTTTCACCTGTTTCAAGTAATTGAAAGGTGTGGCTCATTAGGCTTTTTGGGGAAGGGAAAACCGTTCTTACAACCTCACTAGCACAACTGAAGTTAATCACACTCATTTGAAAGCTTCACTTTAGCTACTAAATGCCCCAACAACTCATTACTTATCAAACCGTACGTCACACATTAGTTCACTCATATCTATAGTTGAACTACTATCAACGACACATTATCACACACTGCATGTCCTGTCTTGTTTAGTCACAGCCACATTCATGTGTGCCACATCTTATATTAATGTACCACACATATCCTCTACCAAAAACAACACTTTTTGCAATATGACCACCTTCATGATAACCATTGTGAATGGTCATCTCATGATAGTTATGTACATTATGATACTGATATCACTACACAACATATGATTTTTATGTACTAATTGAATGTATTTTTCCTCACGCATTACTGCAGAACCATAGTATGTTGTATGTTAGGGAACTCAAAACTTCTAAGTACACAGGCATGTACTGCACCGACACACTTTATTCGAGCAAATACCCGGTATGTACCTGGCAGATACCTGGAATGCGCCACTCCTCACCTCTGACAAGCCCCGTTGCATTTGCCTTCCCAGCCTGGGTTCATGCCTGGCTGATGGGCGGCTGATCTGTTAAATGATAATGATTAGGATTTAATAGGCTGCAATGCTTCGCGTGTCTACCAGATGGCATAAATTCATGAATTGTAATGCAGTATATATATATATACTGTGCAGTATTGCAGCCAGCGGGAATAAAATGCTTCAATCCCTGCCTAGAAAATAACTCAATGCACTCGGGCAGAAAACAGTCACATACCTCAATACACCCGGGTATACCCGAATTCGTGTGACTAGCCGAGCTTGAATAAAGTGTGTCGCCAGTGTACATTGTTATTACAACTATTTATGTTCACTTTCACACACACATTTTGGGTTAAGGAAATGATGCTGTTAGATACTCATCAATACAGAACATACACTAACTGTTTGTTCAATATTTACACATGTAAATGTAAAACTTATGTTATTGTTATATATAGTTGCCCCTGAAGGACATGTGTCACCTGAGACTGAACAAGTGTCTTCACCTGGGTCAGCCAGATTAACACACCTAGAAGGTGAGTGTATCAGTTGGTGGCCATATAATATGTGCTCTTCTATATGTTATGTTGTCATGTTCATTATTTGTTTTGCACATCTTCTTTAAATAGGATTACTTAGTGTCAGTGAAAATGAAGTGTAAGGCAACTTGTATTGTGTTAGTGATGTTAACTATCATGTAGGAGTTGTGAGTTTACAGCAAGTTTTCATTCACTCATATTTCATACTGAGTCCAAACATTATTCTTAAGTCAAGGTAGTTTTTAATGTGAGGTTATAAAACGTATGGAAACATGTTAGTTGTTACTTATGACACAGTACAATTACATAGTAACACAGCAGAGATTAACATGACATTTAATAATTTGTACATTTATTTGTAGAACATGATGAAGAGGATTATGATGATGATGATGATGATGACGCCACCGCCATACACACACAAATAGAAGCAAGTGACCATGAAGACGTTCCAATTGAAACTGTTTTACCGGCAAATCGTCCAGCAAATACGACATACGATGCAATTGTAGCTTCTGAGGGAAAAATTGTGGAAGCAGAAAATCGTCGCCATTCTGACTTCATGACAGTGCTGGAAAGGATGATTGCACTGCAGGAAGAAACAGTTTCACAATTGGCACATCTCCACAGAGTCTTCATTGAAGTGCCGAAACAGTTGCAAAAAATCAACACCTCATTCGAAGCATTAGTTGTTCAGCAAACACAAGCTAATTACTGGAGAATGACTAATGTACCACAATTCAACACCTCCCAGCCAGGATCTGTTCATGCAGGTCAGTTTTCACCACATTCATCTGATATTCATTCACCAGGCCCAAATGTTACCGGTCAAGTAGCAGAGATTGCTGTGCAGGTTCCTGACGACATACTACCACTGCCATCTGTACAAAATCAGCAGCTGACACCTACAAAGGAGCCCACAAAAACAAAATACAAGCAGTTACTACTGACCAGTTTTTGGTCAAAAACAACAAAAGACACACATGAAACAGACCAACCATCACTTGTGCAGTGTCTACCAACTTGCTCACAGTCACTACCCAAAAGCCCTGTAGGTGAATCACTGCCCAAAAGCCCTGTAGGTGAATCACTGCCCAAAAGCCCTGTAGGTGAATCACTGCCCAAAAGCCCTGTAGGTGAGTCACTGGCCACAAGCCCCGTAGGTGAACAGTCACTGCCCAAAAGCCCTGTAGGTGAGTCACTGCCCACAAGCCCTGCCCGTGAAGTGCCAGAGGCCACTCAAAGTGGCTCTGCTGTGCCTAAAGTTGGTGGCAAAAGAAAAAGGAAAATTCAAGAGACAACAAGCAGGCCTGTTACTCGCTCGCAAAAGGAACAAAAAAAATAAATGTTATAATTCAGAAAATATGTTTTTGGCCTTGTTTTGTTGACTTCACATTATCTAATTACTATTGTATGTATGCTGAAGACTGTGTTGTTTCCAAACTTTCAAGTATGTTCTTGTACACGTGAAGTTTTGGAAATGTTAACACTCAATTAATGAATAGTGTTATAAATATTTATGTATTAATCGTCTGTTCAGTAATGGTCCACCTGGAACCAGTTGCAAAGTTTAGAGAAGCTGCCATTGACTTTGCAGCAAAACATTGCATTTGGGTGTGTTAATTGATGTAAGAATTGCATATGCATATTAGTCACATGCATTTATAAAAACACCTAAGTAACTGCAAACATCTTTCTTGTACGTGTACAGCAGGATTATGTGTAAATTATTAATAACCTTTGCCTTGCTTGGGCAATCTAATTTTGTCCTTTAATCATTTGTGTGTTCTTGTTTCAATAACATCTCAGAATGTATAAAAATATATATACACACACACACTCACTGAGTGTGAGTGTGAGTGTGAGTGTGTGTATATATATATATATATATAGTACTATATAAACTGGTATACATGTATTTTACAAACTAATACACTTCATGCTTCCTTGTGAAAGCACACTATTTTAATAATACAGGCATAATGTTTGAGAAATATCCTAAGTATGAGACTCTAACAGTATTGTGCTTAAACAAATGTTTATTACTTCATTCAATCATGTTTCTCACCATTTAAATAGGTTTCATACAAGGTATACTTACTGCCATCAATGTTGTGTGTACTCCTGCAATATTAAAAAAAATAAAATATAATATATAAATATATATATTTTTATAAGAAAGATATATTTAGATATATATATATACACACGTATTTAAACTCATGCAGACAGGGAGTTAGCCAGACTTTCACATACACACAGAAATGTAAGCGGGGAAAAAACATTTCTTTTTGCAGGTGTGTGTTTGAACTGATATGCCTGGCTAAGAAATATTTTCACACAGCGGTCTTTGTTAGTGTTCAAAAAAACACTATGTGAACGCATTCAAATTCTAGAGATGTTTTTCACAAACGAGATAAAAGAAGGAGAAATGTTTCTCCCACAGTCCCATATCACAAACCACAACTGTTAACCCAATTAGACAAACAAATCCAATTGGCGTTTGAAATAAGGAGTCAAAGTAGTTAGTTTGGTTGACCTTGACAAGGAAAAACAGGAGTTTGTTAGCCATTCAGCACATTCATTGTGATGAGCAAATAACACAGACCTGCACACAGCTTTTGTGCTACTCAGACATGGCTGATGAATTCGTTAACAATATTAATCCCCTTTTAGGGTATAAGTACATGATCTGTGAAGCCATCTTGAGCAGTCGCGGACAGAAAGCAAGCACACGCCAAATCGATGATTTCATTCGAGCAAAATATCCTTATTACCAAGACCGTAAGCATGCACGGAATTTTAATTCCTCAATAAGATTCACTTTATCAAGTAATGACTTTTTTGAACGTGACCAAGATAAGCTACAACACACCTATGGTTTCTGGAAGATTGCCCCGGAAAAACAATTTCTCCTGAAAGACGGCACTTATATTGTCGTGAAAGGCATATTTATTCCTAATGGCAATAGCAATGTATCCGCTACTACTGATCCGTTTGAATCGATACGTGCTGCAATATCTGCAGCCTCCATTCCTGAAACCCACATTGTACAAGAACAAAAGTACTATGATTATGTACCAAGCCTTTCAGCTGAAAAGGCATTGGAATGGGAACCCGAAGAAATGAACCTACCTCCCGACCAATTATTTGAAGAAAGCAGTGGCGATTCCTATGAGCGCATCCTGGAGGAGATATGTGTCATACTGGATTCAGCGGTTGGGTCAAGCGTGGATGAAAATGCCTTGCATTTCTGGAGCGACCAGTTGCAGCCAGGCGAAGAGTTAATTCTAGAAGAATGGTAAATATAACAATCGTTATGCGTTGACTCTGCGTTTAAATTTTTTTTTTTTTTGTAACCACCATTTTCACTTTCAATGCGTGGATACAGCGTAACATTGCAGACTGCATAACATGTAGCGATCACAAACAAATTGTTTCCTAATACAATATAGTAGAACCTGAAAGAGTAGTACACATTGCTGACGGTATACATATACGTACTTTCCTATCCCTTTAAACATATTAGCAACATTTTTCCATAACTCTAACACATACCTGTTTTGTTATCATGCAACATCTACAACATTGAAAACCGGGTCCACCACGTATGACGTGGGACCCTTGTCATGGGCCAAGGCGTCCTTAAAAAGGATTACGGATGTAAGTCCCGCCCCCAAGCGACGTGCGCGCCTCAAAGCCTATTGGCTGTCATGTTTTGTTATAGTAACGGTAACTGCAGTGTGTGATGCGTGCGGCTCAGTGTTTGTAGGCGTACCCTGGGCGTTAGCCGAATGTTAATTGAGTGGGAGGAGTGTTAGCGTGCGTTTCACGCTGGCTTAACATGACGTCACACGTATTGCATTTGCGCATTGTGTTATCGGCC
Source organism: Ascaphus truei (assembly GCF_040206685.1). Classification (NCBI taxonomy): domain Eukaryota; kingdom Metazoa; phylum Chordata; class Amphibia; order Anura; family Ascaphidae; genus Ascaphus; species Ascaphus truei. The sequence goes on from NC_134483.1 coordinate 280,904,259, forward strand.
GTCCTTTCTGTCCAAACACGTCTGGTTTAAAAGAATACAGATGTACTCGTTTAGAATGATTTTAGTTTCATCTTCATTGTATTTGAAATAAAGATGTGATGTTTACTGGTATTTTCTACATGTATTGAACGCACAACGTTCGCTTTGTTTTGCGCATGCGCTAACAGTTAGTGGAGCCAAGCGTGAAGTGCGTGCGCACACTAAGATGTGCGCGCACATTTTTCAGTATACAGGCAACGTTCACTTCATATACATAGTTATGGCTGCTACAAATGATAATAAAAATTACATACTGATGTACACTTGTAGTTGTAACATATAAATGAGTGACGTGTGTATGTACACAATCATATAGAGCTGTGTAACGCGTTGTCACGGATACATATATAGTAAGGTGCCATATTTGACCATCATGTGTTTGCTGTATTTCAGAGATGTCGGGGAAGATACAATCGGATCAATGTATGATTTCAGAAGAGTCTACCTTTATATGAGATGATTGTGAGGAGGAGCCACCGACTACTATACTACATATGGAACTAATTTTATATTGCTTGCAGCGCTTATTAACAAACAATTAAAAAAGTGATACCCTTATGCCTATATTGCATAAGCACTTAATTAACATAATGATGTTGCAAAATAGTGCCTATTGAATTTTTCTTGAGTGTTCTTTAATGACTACTAACATTTTATGACATGGTGTGTTTTTTATATAACAACCATTCCCACTCTGCTAACACATTTGTGTATTCTATTGTGTAATGGAACGTATGACTGTCGAAACTATGTAACAATAATAATAATAATAATATGAGCATGTTCATGTATAGGGCTGCTAGTTGTACGCAGCGATTTACAGACACATGTTTCAGCCTGAGGTCCCTGGCCCGTGGAACGTACAAATGTTTTTTTGCCGCATGAGGCACAGGGAGATAAAGTGACTTGGCCAAGGTCACAAGGAGCCCACACGGGAATTGAACCAGACTCCCCTGCTTCAAACTATCAGTGCCAGTGTGTGTCTTTACTCACTGAGCCACTCCTTCTCCCAATGTAAAGGACACTTACAACCAAGTAGCCATTTATATTTAAAATCTCTTGTTACATGGGTATGTAGATAAAATGGTTTGGGACTGTAGCAAATAATGTTACTGGCCAGATGTTATGGTCCCCTCCAATGCATGATGTTCTGAATATGACATCACCATCATGTTATGAAGTACGTTTCTGTGTATATTTCATTAACCTAACTAACCATAGTTTACGGTGTTTATTAATCGTTTAAAAATACATCGTATAGTCAATATGATGATATAAGCTACCATAATAAAGCTGGTGTTATCATTTGTCGGTGTTATACATGGATCCTACACCAATTGATAGAGACACAAACAGTTGTCTTAAAAAGTGTGTCTATGCTAGTGATGAATGTGCTCCCGTAAGTAAACAAATAAGTACAGTTATCCCCTTTTCTCCAAACACCTCTATATTACATGAATGGAAATTATAAGGAAACATACATAAAATGTGATGAAATGTGAGTAATCATTTTGTAATACAATGCACATGAAACCTCAAGAGTAGCTAAATGCATATACATGATACAGAAAGTACATGTATGTTACATTTGTCTTTAAAACAATATGTTGTGTTTTTAGTTCAAATAATTATAGGAAGATTGAGGTAGGCACATCTTATGAGAGATGTCAGCAAATATACATACCATGATCAGTCATACTGGAGATATACCTATAATGCAAAGGAACAATATATAAATTGCAAACATTGACATGCCATCTTCAGTACCGTAAACAACACAGCAAAGTGTGTACACTACCGACACACTTTATTGAAGTGTGGTCGGTACCGCAAGCCGGGAAATCTCCCGGCTTGCTAGTGGCCGCCCCTCGGTGTGCCGCGCGTCATAGACGCGCGGTCACGCGTCATCGGGAGCGTGCGCCCCCTGCACGCGTGTCCAGGGGCTCCCCGAGGGAGCCCTGGTGTCCCGCGATCGCGGGACAGCGGCAGGGGGTTCCGGGGGACCCGGCGGACCCGGCAGCGGTAGGGAGAGCGCCCCGATCGGAGGGCGCTCTTCCGCTGCTTCGGCGCGCGCCCGTCACACTCGGGCGCGCGCCAGGCTACTGCTGCGGCACAGAACGGGCAAATGCTCGAATAAACTGTGCCGCAGCAGTATTTGGTGTTAAATGTGCAACACCATGTATATTTCATCACATTCAAAATGTAAATGAGCCTGGTGTACACATCATATGGATGTACATGTTACACTGCACCAATAACATTGTATGTAAGCATACTAGAAGCATGAATGAGTATGGGCATAATATGTGTGTTGTGTTAGCATAAGGAACAACACAATGCTAAAATATGAGTGCTTTGTTACCCCAGTTGTATTCACATACACACAACTAAAGTACAATTGAAGAGGGATTATATAACCTGTGCAACAATAACATACCGGTGCCACATCCCTTTGTGCACACAGCAGAGAAAAGAAAGGTGTGCAACCCATATTCATCTGTGTCCTAACAGAAGGTTATATAAAAAAACATTATTGTTAAGATAACATAATGTAAGTATAAAAGTATAACTTGGAACATATATGTTTTTACTTACAAGAAAAAAATGAATTGATGAGATTCTGGCGTGTCTGGCCACCACTGGCTGTTTGTTCATTTTCAGCAGCTACATGGGTGGGATGCTCGTCTACCAAAGGCTCAGCTAGGTCTGCTTGTACATTGTGCCTGAGTGCAACATTGTGCAAAATGCAACAGGCAAGGATAATATCAGACACTTTTTGAGGCTTGTATAGAAGAGCCCCACCAGTTCTGTCCAGACACCTAAATCTGGTCTTGAGTAGGCCAAATGTCCTCTCTATAACAGATCTTGTAGATATATGGGCTGCATTGTACCTCTCCTCTGCTTCAGTTTGAGGGTTTAGCACCGGAGTCAAGAGCCACGGCCTAATTCCGTATCCTGAGTCACCTATAATGAATGGAGCACACATAAGCTTACATTAGTGATCAAATTCTACAATGCCAACATTCCTAAATAAAAATGTGTTTTGTGTTATAACATGTAAATGTGTACTCACCCAGCAGCCAACCATATTCAAAATGTCCCTCTTCGAACGCATGGAAGACTGAAGAGTTCCTCAGGATAGAGGAATCGTGACTGGAACCAGGGAATTTGGGTACCACATGCATTATCCTCATCGTGGCATCACATACCACCTGTACATTGAGTGAATGGTAGTGCTTCCGATTGCGGTACACATGCTCACTCTGACTAGGTGCAATCAAAGCAACATGTGTGCAATCGATTGCACCCAGCACACATGGTATCCCTGCTATATTATAAAAGCCAGTCCTGACTTCCAGCCACTCTGTCGCCTCTGTAGGAAAATGAATATAATTCCTAGCGCGTCTATTGAGTGCATAGAGAAACTGGGTCAAGGCCCGCGAGAATGTAGATTGTGAGACCCCGCCCACTATGCCCACAGTTGTCTGGTATGACGCGGAAGCAAGATAATGTAATGAGCACAGCATTTTAACAAGCCCAGGGACTGCACGACCTCTGGCTGTGAAAAAATCTAAATCTCCCCTTATCTCCTGATAAAGAGCTAAGATTGCTGATGAACTCAAACGATAGCGACTTACAATCTCCTCCTCACTCATCCCATCTAACAGGGTTCTCTCCCTGTACAGACGCGGACGAGGCACAACTTGTCTCCTCTGTCTTCTCCTCTGATCTCCTGTCCCTCTCCCTGTCCCTCGGCCTGTCCCTCTCCCTGTCCCTGTCGTATCCGCGTCACTGTCCCTGTCACTGTCCCTCGGTGTGTCCCTCCCTTGCCCTATATGATTGTCTTCATCATCAAGCATGTCATAGAAAAGAATGTTCCTCCGTCTCCTAAACAATCTCAACATTTTGAAATGAGTAGCTGTGAATGAGCAGGTAATGGGCGTCCTTTAAATAGGTATAATGATGTCAGGTGACATAGTAAAATGCAAGGTTTTACATGAACATAATAAAGTACTTGTGTGGCAAGCTGTGTGCAGTTGTTGTGTGTATTCTGCAGGGAATGATGATATTTGCCAATGATGTGACGTGATGCTTTGTACAAACATTGCTTGCAAATAAATAGTTGCATGTGCAATGCATGTAAAACTTGTGAACGCAAGAGTCAGTCATGTAATGAGACAAAAAGGCTGAGATTGATGTGGGAAAAGTTTTGTGTAACATGTGTAATTAGCCATGTTATTGTGACATGTTGCCAACAATGAATAGTCGTGTGCATATGCATGCATTTCTGTAATGAGGATAGTTGCTATAGAATGAGTTTACAAGGTGTCCCAATGATGAATTACTGTACATGTGCGTATAAGTTAGGTTGAAGTGCTTGTAATGCAACGGTTATAATGTAAATATGCAATGTGATTGCGCGTCCAATAAGTGACGTCATGAAAATAGGGAGGACCAAACCTAGATGTAAACATGAGAATTTAGATGTACATGAACGTTTAAAGATGCGTGACACATTACAAGCATTGTGTAATGTAAAGGAACATGAATATACGGTGTATGTGTGACATGTGTGACATGTGTAACATCATGTAAACAATTGTCGATCAATTCAGTAAAATGTGTGCTATGATGTGAGGTTCTCCTTTAAGAGTTGAGTATAGTATTTTCCCTTGACACATCATCACATGATGAGTAATGTGACCCGCAAATGCTGCAAACATGTAAAAGTATAATGTTATGCAAATAATACACGTCAGCCGTGACACAATGCAGGGAATGCCCCCCACACTGTAATGCAAATGACGTTTGTATTGTGAGCAATGAAACGTAAACAGTACTATACTGTTATACGTCCCCGCTCCATTGACTCCATTGATGTACAGAAGATTTTTTTTTTCTAAGTGCCGTTCCGGCAGCCTTAGCGATCGTTCTCCCGTCCAAACTGCCAACTTTAGTTGGCGGGAGAAATCGGCCATAACATCTCAATTTCGTAGTGCCGATCAGCCCCGATAAGCTGATTTTTTTTGTTGAATCCAGCCGATTTAAAAAAGTGGCGATCAGTGGCGAAAACAGGCTTATCGGCAGCCGACTGGCCATAACAAAATAATCGGCTCCGAAACCTGGCGAAATCAAGCACTTATCGGCGCTTACTGAATCTCAAACCCAATTTTGGCTATAAAATGGTGATAATTCCCTTATCAACGCTTACTGCATGAGGCCCTAAGTCCAGCTTTGGTACATTAGAAGCAACTCTGAAACTTAACCTAAGCGTTTTTCGAAGCTACTTTTTGGCTAACTTCTTATAGGAAGGTCTAGGAGCTCTGAAAATGAACATGCGCGTCTTTCACTCTTCCCGAGGGACTTAGAAGAATTTTGTGATATTTTTTATTAAAATGGTGTATAAGGGTATATATATAAATATATTTTATGCACTGTATATGAGCTGGCGATTTCTAAGTCTGTGGTTCCGAGAGGGGGTAACCAGGCTCACTAATAAAGGTCAAGCCACTTGGCTGCCAGAATGCCCTGCTTCAGCACAGACCAGAAAGGCATTGTGATAAGCGTATCCCCGGTATAGTCAGGGGTTAATGGGAGTCGTCCCCGTCCCCCCAGTATACGCCCAGAACCATGGACCCGGTACTTGTGGTTCGGACTGTCTCCAACCAGCCATAATGTTGTGAGAGTGAAATTATGTCTAAGTCCAGCTTTGGTACATTAGAAGCAACTCTGAAACTTAACCTAAGCGTTTTTCGAAGCTACTTTTTGGCTAACTTCTTATAGGAAGGTCTAGGAGCTCTGAAAATGAACGTGCGCGTCTTTCACTCTTCCCGAGGGACTTCGAAGAATTTTGTGATATTTTTTATTAAAATGGTGTATAAGGGTATATATATAAATATATTTTATGCACTGTATATGAGCTGGCGATTTCTAAGTCTGTGGTTCCGAGAGGGGGTAACCAGGCTCACTAATAAAGGTCAAGCCACTTGGCTGCCAGAATGCCCTGCTTCAGCACAGACCAGAAAGGCATTGTGATAAGCGTATCCCCGGTATAGTCAGGGGTTAATGGAGTCGTCCCCGTCCCCCCAGTATACGCCCAGAACCATGGACCCGGTACTTGTGGTTCGGACTGTCTCCAACCAGCCATAATGTTGTGAGAGTGAAATTATGTCTAAGTCCAGCTTTGGTACATTAGAAGCAACTCTGAAACTTAACCTAAGCGTTTTTCGAAGCTACTTTTTGGCTAACTTCTTATAGGAAGGTCTAGGAGCTCTGAAAATGAACGTGCGCGTCTTTCACTCTTCCCGAGGGACTTAGAAGAATTTTGTGATATTTTTTATTAAAATGGTGTACTGTATAAGGGTATATATATAAATATATTTTATGCACTGTATATGAGCTGGCGATTTCTAAGTCTGTGGTTCCGAGAGGGGGTAACCAGGCTCACTAATAAAGGTCAAGCCACTTGGCTGCCAGAATGCCCTGCTTCAGCACAGACCAGAAAGGCATTGTGATAAGCGTATCCCCGGTATAGTCAGGGGTTAATGGGAGTCGTCCCCGTCCCCCCAGTATACGCCCAGAACCATGGACCCGGTACTTGTGGTTCGGACTGTCTCCAACCAGCCATAATGTTGTGAGAGTGAAATTATGTCTAAGTCCAGCTTTGGTACATTAGAAGCAACTCTGAAACTTAACCTAAGCGTTTTTCGAAGCTACTTTTTGGCTAACTTCTTATAGGAAGGTCTAGGAGCTCTGAAAATGAACGTGCGCGTCTTTCACTCTTCCCGAGGGACTTAGAAGAATTTTGTGATATTTTTTATTAAAATGGTGTATAAGGGTATATATATAAATATATTTTATGCACTGTATATGAGCTGGCGATTTCTAAGTCTGTGGTTCCGAGAGGGGGTAACCAGGCTCACTAATAAAGGTCAAGCCACTTGGCTGCCAGAATGCCCTGCTTCAGCACAGACCAGAAAGGCATTGTGATAAGCGTATCCCCGGTATAGTCAGGGGTTAATGGGAGTCGTCCCCGTCCCCCCAGTATACGCCCAGAACCATGGACCCGGTACTTGTGGTTCGGACTGTCTCCAACCAGCCATAATGTTGTGAGAGTGAAATTATGTCTAAGTCCAGCTTGGGTACATTAGAAGCAACTCTGAAACTTAACCTAAGCGTTTTTCGAAGCTACTTTTTGGCTAACTTCTTATAGGAAGGTCTAGGAGCTCTGAAAATGAACGTGCGCGTCTTTCACTCTTCCCGAGGGACTTAGAAGAATTTTGTGATATTTTTTATTAAAATGGTGTATAAGGGTATATATATAAATATATTTTATGCACTGTATATGAGCTGGCGATTTCTAAGTCTGTGGTTCCGAGAGGGGGTAACCAGGCTCACTAATAAAGGTCAAGCCACTTGGCTGCCAGAATGCCCTGCTTCAGCACAGACCAGAAAGGCATTGTGATAAGCGTATCCCCGGTATAGTCAGGGGTTAATGGGAGTCGTCCCCGTCCCCCCAGTATACGCCCAGAACCATGGACCCGGTACTTGTGGTTCGGACTGTCTCCAACCAGCCATAATGTTGTGAGAGTGAAATTATGTCTAAGTCCAGCTTTGGTACATTAGAAGCAACTCTGAAACTTAACCTAAGCGTTTTTCGAAGCTACTTTTTGGCTAACTTCTTATACTGCACCGACACACTTTATTCGAGCAAATACCCGGTATGTACCTGGCAGATACCTGGAATGCGCCGCTCCTCACCTCTGACAAGCCCCGTTGCATTTGCCTTCCCAGCCTGGGTTCATGCCTGGCTGATGGGCGGCTGATCTGTTAAATGAGGATGATTAGGATTTAATAGGCTGCAATGCTTCGCGTGTCTACCAGATGGCATAAATTCATGAATTGTAATGCAGTGTATATATATATACTGTGCAGTATTGCAGCCAGCGGGAATAAAATGCTTCAATCCCTGCCTGAAAAATAACTCAATGTACTCGGGCAGAAAACAGTCACAAACCTCAATACACCCGGGTATACCCGAATTCGTGGGACTAGCCAAGCTCGAATAAAGTGTGTCGCCAGTGTAGGAAGGTCTAGGAGCTCTGAAAATGAACGTGCGCGTCTTTCACTCTTCCCGAGGGACTTAGAAGAATTTTGTGATATTTTTTATTAAAATGGTGTATAAGGGTATATATATAAATATATTTTATGCACTGTATATGAGCTGGCGATTTCTAAGTCTGTGGTTCCGAGAGGGGGTAACCAGGCTCACTAATAAAGGTCAAGCCACTTGGCTGCCAGAATGCCCTGCTTCAGCACAGACCAGAAAGGCATTGTGATAAGCGTATCCCCGGTATAGTCAGGGGTTAATGGGAGTCGTCCCCGTCCCCCCAGTATACGCCCAGAACCATGGACCCGGTACTTGTGGTTCGGACTGTCTCCAACCAGCCATAATGTTGTGAGAGTGAAATTATGTCTAAGTCCAGCTTGGGTACATTAGAAGCAACTCTGAAACTTAACCTAAGCGTTTTTCGAAGCTACTTTTTGGCTAACTTCTTATAGGAAGGTCTAGGAGCTCTGAAAATGAACGTGCGCGTCTTTCACTCTTCCCGAGGGACTTAGAAGAATTTTGTGATATTTTTTATTAAAATGGTGTATAAGGGTATATATATAAATATATTTTATGCACTGTATATGAGCTGGCGATTTCTAAGTCTGTGGTTCCGAGAGAGGGTAACCAGGCTCACTAATAAAGGTCAAGCCACTTGGCTGCCAGAATGCCCTGCTTCAGCACAGACCAGAAAGGCATTGTGATAAGCGTATCCCCGGTATAGTCAGGGGTTAATGGGAGTCGTCCCCGTCCCCCCAGTATACGCCCAGAACCATGGACCCGGTACTTGTGGTTCGGACTGTCTCCAACCAGCCATAATGTTGTGAGAGTGAAATTATGTCTAAGTCCAGCTTTGGTACATTAGAAGCAACCCTGAAACTTAACCTAAGCGTTTTTCGAAGCTACTTTTTGGCTAACTTCTTATAGGAAGGTCTAGGAGCTCTGAAAATGAACGTGCGCGTCTTTCACTCTTCCCGAGGGACTTAGAAGAATTTTGTGATATTTTTTATTAAAATGGTGTATAAGGGTATATATATAAATATATTTTATGCACTGTATATGAGCTGGCGATTTCTAAGTCTGTGGTTCCGAGAGGGGGTAACCAGGCTCACTAATAAAGGTCAAGCCACTTGGCTGCCAGAATGCCCTGCTTCAGCACAGACCAGAAAGGCATTGTGATAAGCGTATCCCCGGTATAGTCAGGGGTTAATGGGAGTCGTCCCCGTCCCCCCAGTATACACCCAGAACCATGGACCCGGTACTTGTGGTTCGGACTGTCTCCAACCAGCCATAATGTTGTGAGAGTGAAATTATGTCTAAGTCCAGCTTTGGTACATTAGAAGCAAATCTGAAACTTAACCTAAGCGTTTTTCGAAGCTACTTTTTGGCTAACTTCTTATAGGAAGGTCTAGGAGCTCTGAAAATGAACGTGCGCGTCTTTCACTCTTCACGAGGGACTTAGAAAGATTTTGTGATATTTTTTATTAAAATGGTGTATAAGGGTATATATAAATATATTTTATGCACAGTATATGAGCTGGCGATTTCTAAGTCTGTGGTTCCGAGAGGGGGTAACCAGGCTCACTAATAAAGGTCAAGCCACTTGGCTGCCAGAATGCCCTGCTTCAGCACAGACAAGAAAGGCATTGTGATAAGCGTATCCCCGGTATAGTCAGGGGTTAATGGGAGTCGTCCCCGTCCCCCCAGTATACGCCCAGAACCATGGACCCGGTACTTGTGGTTCGGACTGTCTCCAACCGGCATAATGTTGTGAGAGTGAAATTATGTCTAAGTCCAGCTTTGGTACATTAGAAGCAACTCTGAAACTTAACCTAAGCGTTTTTCGAAGCTACTTTTTGGCTAACTTCTTATAGGAAGGTCTAGGAGCTCTGAAAATGAACGTGCGCGTCTTTCACTCTTCCCGAGGGACTTCGAAGAATTTTGTGATATTTTTTATTAAAATGGTGTATAAGGGTATATATATAAATATATTTTATGCACTGTATATGAGCTGGCGATTTCTAAGTCTGTGGTTCCGAGAGGGGGTAACCAGGCTCACTAATAAAGGTCAAGCCACTTGGCTGCCAGAATGCCCTGCTTCAGCACAGACCAGAAAGGCATTGTGATAAGCGTATCCCCGGTATAGTCAGGGGTTAATGGAGTCGTCCCCGTCCCCCCAGTATACGCCCAGAACCATGGACCCGGTACTTGTGGTTCGGACTGTCTCCAACCAGCCATAATGTTGTGAGAGTGAAATTATGTCTAAGTCCAGCTTTGGTACATTAGAAGCAACTCTGAAACTTAACCTAAGCGTTTTTCGAAGCTACTTTTTGGCTAACTTCTTATAGGAAGGTCTAGGAGCTCTGAAAATGAACGTGCGCGTCTTTCACTCTTCCCGAGGGACTTAGAAGAATGTTGTGATATTTTTTATTAAAATGGTGTATAAGGGTATATATATAAATATATTTTATGCACTGTATATGAGCTGGCGATTTCTAAGTCTGTGGTTCCGAGAGGGGTTAACCAGGCTCACTAATAAAGGTCAAGCCACTTGGCTGCCAGAATGCCCTGCTTCAGCACAGACCAGAAAGGCATTGTGATAAGCGTATTCCCGGTATAGTCAGGGGTTAATGGGAGTCGTCCCAGTCCCCCCAGTATACGCCTAGAACCATGGACCCGGTACTTATGGTTCGGACTGTCTCCAACCAGCCATAATGTTGTGAGAGTGAAATTATGTCTAAGTCCAGCTTTGGTACATTAGAAGCAACTCTGAAACTTAACCTAAGCGTTTTTCGAAGCTACTTTTTGGCTAACTTCTTATAGGAAGGTCTAGGAGCTCTGAAAATGAACGTGCGCGTCTTTCACTCTTCCCGAGGGACTTCGAAGAATTTTGTGATATTTTTTATTAAAATGGTGTATAAGGGTATATATATAAATATATTTTATGCACTGTATATGAGCTGGCGATTTCTAAGTCTGTGGTTCCGAGAGGGGGTAACCAGGCTCACTAATAAAGGTCAAGCTACTTGGCTGCCAGAATGCCCTGCTTCAGCACAGACCAGAAAGGCATTGTGATAAGCGTATCCCCGGTATAGTCAGGGGTTAATGGAGTCGTCCCCGTCCCCCCAGTATACGCCCAGAACCATGGACCCGGTACTTGTTGTTCGGACTGTCTCCAACCAGCCATAATGTTGTGAGAGTGAAATTATGTCTAAGTCCAGCTTTGGTACATTAGAAGCAACTCTGAAACTTAACCTAAGCGTTTTTCGAAGCTACTTTTTGGCTAACTTCTTATAGGAAGGATTTAGGAGCTCTGAAAATGAACGTGCGCGTCTTTCACTCTTCCCGAGGGACTTAGAAGAATTTTGTGATATTTTTAATTAAAATGGTGTATAAGGGTATATATATAAATTTATTTTATGCACTGTATATGAGCTGGCGATTTCTAAGTCTGTGGTTCCGAGAGGGGTTAACCAGGCTCACTAATAAAGGTCAAGCCACTTGGCTGCCAGAATGCCCTGCTTCAGCACAGACCAGAAAGGCATTGTGATAAGCGTATTCCCGGTATAGTCAGGGGTTAATGGGAGTCGTCCCCGTCCCCCCAAGTATACGCCTAGAACCATGGACCCGGTACTTATGGTTCGGACTGTCTCCAACCAGCCATAATGTTGTGAGAGTGAAATTATGTCTAAGTCCAGCTTTGGTACATTAGAAGCAACTCTGAAACTTAACCTAAGCGTTTTTCGAAGCTACTTTTTGGCTAACTTCTTATAGGAAGGTCTAGGAGCTCTGAAAATGAACGTGCGCGTCTTTCACTCTTCCCGAGGGACTTAGAAGAATTTTGTGATATTTTTTATTAAAATGGTGTATAAGGGTATATATATAAATATATTTTATGCACTGTATATGAGCTGGCGATTTCTAAGTCTGTGGTTCCGAGAGGGGGTAACCAGGCTCACTAATAAAGGTCAAGCCACTTGGCTGCCAGAATGCCCTGCTTCAGCACAGACCAGAAAGGCATTGTGATAAGCGTATCCCCGGTATAGTCAGGGGTTAATGGGAGTCGTCCCCGTCCCCCCAGTATACGCCCAGAACCATGGACCCGGTACTTGTGGTTCGGACTGTCTCCAACCAGCCATAATGTTGTGAGAGTGAAATTATGTCTAAGTCCAGCTTTGGTACATTAGAAGCAACTCTGAAACTTAACCTAAGCGTTTTTCGAAGCTACTTTTTGGCTAACTTCTTATAGGAAGGTCTAGGAGCTCTGAAAATGAACATGCGCGTCTTTCACTCTTCCCGAGGGACTTAGAAGAATTTTGTGATATTTTTTATTAAAATGGTGTATAAGGGTATATATATAAATATATTTTATGCACTGTATATGAGCTGGCGATTTCTAAGTCTGTGGTTCCGAGAGGGGGTAACCAGGCTCACTAATAAAGGTCAAGCCACTTGGCTGCCAGAATGCCCTGCTTCAGCACAGACCAGAAAGGCATTGTGATAAGCGTATCCCCGGTATAGTCAGGGGTTAATGGGAGTCGTCCCCGTCCCCCCAGTATACGCCCAGAACCATGGACCCGGTACTTGTGGTTCGGACTGTCTCCAACCAGCCATAATGTTGTGAGAGTGAAATTATGTCTAAGTCCAGCTTTGGTACATTAGAAGCAACTCTGAAACTTAACCTAAGCGTTTTTCGAAGCTACTTTTTGGCTAACTTCTTATAGGAAGGTCTAGGAGCTCTGAAAATGAACGTGCGCGTCTTTCACTCTTCCCGAGGGACTTCGAAGAATTTTGTGATATTTTTTATTAAAATGGTGTATAAGGGTATATATATAAATATATTTTATGCACTGTATATGAGCTGGCGATTTCTAAGTCTGTGGTTCCGAGAGGGGGTAACCAGGCTCACTAATAAAGGTCAAGCCACTTGGCTGCCAGAATGCCCTGCTTCAGCACAGACCAGAAAGGCATTGTGATAAGCGTATCCCCGGTATAGTCAGGGGTTAATGGAGTCGTCCCCGTCCCCCCAGTATACGCCCAGAACCATGGACCCGGTACTTGTGGTTCGGACTGTCTCCAACCAGCCATAATGTTGTGAGAGTGAAATTATGTCTAAGTCCAGCTTGGGTACATTAGAAGCAACTCTGAAACTTAACCTAAGCGTTTTTCGAAGCTACTTTTTGGCTAACTTCTTATAGGAAGGTCTAGGAGCTCTGAAAATGAACGTGCGCGTCTTTCACTCTTCCCGAGGGACTTAGAAGAATTTTGTGATATTTTTTATTAAAATGGTGTATAAGGGTATATATATAAATATATTTTATGCACTGTATATGAGCTGGCGATTTCTAAGTCTGTGGTTCCGAGAGGGGGTAACCAGGCTCACTAATAAAGGTCAAGCCACTTGGCTGCCAGAATGCCCTGCTTCAGCACAGACCAGAAAGGCATTGTGATAAGCGTATCCCCGGTATAGTCAGGGGTTAATGGGAGTCGTCCCCGTCCCCCCAGTATACGCCCAGAACCATGGACCCGGTACTTGTGGTTCGGACTGTCTCCAACCAGCCATAATGTTGTGAGAGTGAAATTATGTCTAAGTCCAGCTTTGGTACATTAGAAGCAACTCTGAAACTTAACCTAAGCGTTTTTCGAAGCTACTTTTTGGCTAACTTCTTATACTGCACCGACACACTTTATTCGAGCAAATACCCGGTATGTACCTGGCAGATACCTGGAATGCGCCGCTCCTCACCTCTGACAAGCCCCGTTGCATTTGCCTTCCCAGCCTGGGTTCATGCCTGGCTGATGGGCGGCTGATCTGTTAAATGAGGATGATTAGGATTTAATAGGCTGCAATGCTTCGCGTGTCTACCAGATGGCATAAATTCATGAATTGTAATGCAGTGTATATATATATACTGTGCAGTATTGCAGCCAGCGGGAATAAAATGCTTCAATCCCTGCCTGAAAAATAACTCAATGTACTCGGGCAGAAAACAGTCACAAACCTCAATACACCCGGGTATATCCGAATTCGTGGGACTAGCCAAGCTCGAATAAAGTGTGTCGCCAGTGTAGGAAGGTCTAGGAGCTCTGAAAATGAACGTGCGCGTCTTTCACTCTTCCCGAGGGACTTAGAAGAATTTTGTGATATTTTTTATTAAAATGGTGTATAAGGGTATATATATAAATATATTTTATGCACTGTATATGAGCTGGCGATTTCTAAGTCTGTGGTTCCGAGAGGGGGTAACCAGGCTCACTAATAAAGGTCAAGCCACTTGGCTGCCAGAATGCCCTGCTTCAGCACAGACCAGAAAGGCATTGTGATAAGCGTATCCCCGGTATAGTCAGGGGTTAATGGGAGTCGTCCCCGTCCCCCCAGTATACGCCCAGAACCATGGACCCGGTACTTGTGGTTCGGACTGTCTCCAACCAGCCATAATGTTGTGAGAGTGAAATTATGTCTAAGTCCAGCTTGGGTACATTAGAAGCAACTCTGAAACTTAACCTAAGCGTTTTTCGAAGCTACTTTTTGGCTAACTTCTTATAGGAAGGTCTAGGAGCTCTGAAAATGAACGTGCGCGTCTTTCACTCTTCCCGAGGGACTTAGAAGAATTTTGTGATATTTTTTATTAAAATGGTGTATAAGGGTATATATATAAATATATTTTATGCACTGTATATGAGCTGGCGATTTCTAAGTCTGTGGTTCCGAGAGAGGGTAACCAGGCTCACTAATAAAGGTCAAGCCACTTGGCTGCCAGAATGCCCTGCTTCAGCACAGACCAGAAAGGCATTGTGATAAGCGTATCCCCGGTATAGTCAGGGGTTAATGGGAGTCGTCCCCGTCCCCCCAGTATACGCCCAGAACCATGGACCCGGTACTTGTGGTTCGGACTGTCTCCAACCAGCCATAATGTTGTGAGAGTGAAATTATGTCTAAGTCCAGCTTTGGTACATTAGAAGCAACCCTGAAACTTAACCTAAGCGTTTTTCGAAGCTACTTTTTGGCTAACTTCTTATAGGAAGGTCTAGGAGCTCTGAAAATGAACGTGCGCGTCTTTCACTCTTCCCGAGGGACTTAGAAGAATTTTGTGATATTTTTTATTAAAATGGTGTATAAGGGTATATATATAAATATATTTTATGCACTGTATATGAGCTGGCGATTTCTAAGTCTGTGGTTCCGAGAGGGGGTAACCAGGCTCACTAATAAAGGTCAAGCCACTTGGCTGCCAGAATGCCCTGCTTCAGCACAGACCAGAAAGGCATTGTGATAAGCGTATCCCCGGTATAGTCAGGGGTTAATGGGAGTCGTCCCCGTCCCCCCAGTATACACCCAGAACCATGGACCCGGTACTTGTGGTTCGGACTGTCTCCAACCAGCCATAATGTTGTGAGAGTGAAATTATGTCTAAGTCCAGCTTTGGTACATTAGAAGCAAATCTGAAACTTAACCTAAGCGTTTTTCGAAGCTACTTTTTGGCTAACTTCTTATAGGAAGGTCTAGGAGCTCTGAAAATGAACGTGCGCGTCTTTCACTCTTCACGAGGGACTTAGAAAGATTTTGTGATATTTTTTATTAAAATGGTGTATAAGGGTATATATAAATATATTTTATGCACAGTATATGAGCTGGCGATTTCTAAGTCTGTGGTTCCGAGAGGGGGTAACCAGGCTCACTAATAAAGGTCAAGCCACTTGGCTGCCAGAATGCCCTGCTTCAGCACAGACAAGAAAGGCATTGTGATAAGCGTATCCCCGGTATAGTCAGGGGTTAATGGGAGTCGTCCCCGTCCCCCCAGTATACGCCCAGAACCATGGACCCGGTACTTGTGGTTCGGACTGTCTCCAACCGGCATAATGTTGTGAGAGTGAAATTATGTCTAAGTCCAGCTTTGGTACATTAGAAGCAACTCTGAAACTTAACCTAAGCGTTTTTCGAAGCTACTTTTTGGCTAACTTCTTATAGGAAGGTCTAGGAGCTCTGAAAATGAACGTGCGCGTCTTTCACTCTTCCCGAGGGACTTCGAAGAATTTTGTGATATTTTTTATTAAAATGGTGTATAAGGGTATATATATAAATATATTTTATGCACTGTATATGAGCTGGCGATTTCTAAGTCTGTGGTTCCGAGAGGGGGTAACCAGGCTCACTAATAAAGGTCAAGCCACTTGGCTGCCAGAATGCCCTGCTTCAGCACAGACCAGAAAGGCATTGTGATAAGCGTATCCCCGGTATAGTCAGGGGTTAATGGAGTCGTCCCCGTCCCCCCAGTATACGCCCAGAACCATGGACCCGGTACTTGTGGTTCGGACTGTCTCCAACCAGCCATAATGTTGTGAGAGTGAAATTATGTCTAAGTCCAGCTTTGGTACATTAGAAGCAACTCTGAAACTTAACCTAAGCGTTTTTCGAAGCTACTTTTTGGCTAACTTCTTATAGGAAGGTCTAGGAGCTCTGAAAATGAACGTGCGCGTCTTTCACTCTTCCCGAGGGACTTAGAAGAATGTTGTGATATTTTTTATTAAAATGGTGTATAAGGGTATATATATAAATATATTTTATGCACTGTATATGAGCTGGCGATTTCTAAGTCTGTGGTTCCGAGAGGGGTTAACCAGGCTCACTAATAAAGGTCAAGCCACTTGGCTGCCAGAATGCCCTGCTTCAGCACAGACCAGAAAGGCATTGTGATAAGCGTATTCCCGGTATAGTCAGGGGTTAATGGGAGTCGTCCCAGTCCCCCCAGTATACGCCTAGAACCATGGACCCGGTACTTATGGTTCGGACTGTCTCCAACCAGCCATAATGTTGTGAGAGTGAAATTATGTCTAAGTCCAGCTTTGGTACATTAGAAGCAACTCTGAAACTTAACCTAAGCGTTTTTCGAAGCTACTTTTTGGCTAACTTCTTATAGGAAGGTCTAGGAGCTCTGAAAATGAACGTGCGCGTCTTTCACTCTTCCCGAGGGACTTCGAAGAATTTTGTGATATTTTTTATTAAAATGGTGTATAAGGGTATATATATAAATATATTTTATGCACTGTATATGAGCTGGCGATTTCTAAGTCTGTGGTTCCGAGAGGGGGTAACCAGGCTCACTAATAAAGGTCAAGCTACTTGGCTGCCAGAATGCCCTGCTTCAGCACAGACCAGAAAGGCATTGTGATAAGCGTATCCCCGGTATAGTCAGGGGTTAATGGAGTCGTCCCCGTCCCCCCAGTATACGCCCAGAACCATGGACCCGGTACTTGTTGTTCGGACTGTCTCCAACCAGCCATAATGTTGTGAGAGTGAAATTATGTCTAAGTCCAGCTTTGGTACATTAGAAGCAACTCTGAAACTTAACCTAAGCGTTTTTCGAAGCTACTTTTTGGCTAACTTCTTATAGGAAGGATTTAGGAGCTCTGAAAATGAACGTGCGCGTCTTTCACTCTTCCCGAGGGACTTAGAAGAATTTTGTGATATTTTTAATTAAAATGGTGTATAAGGGTATATATATAAATTTATTTTATGCACTGTATATGAGCTGGCGATTTCTAAGTCTGTGGTTCCGAGAGGGGTTAACCAGGCTCACTAATAAAGGTCAAGCCACTTGGCTGCCAGAATGCCCTGCTTCAGCACAGACCAGAAAGGCATTGTGATAAGCGTATTCCCGGTATAGTCAGGGGTTAATGGGAGTCGTCCCCGTCCCCCCAAGTATACGCCTAGAACCATGGACCCGGTACTTATGGTTCGGACTGTCTCCAACCAGCCATAATGTTGTGAGAGTGAAATTATGTCTAAGTCCAGCTTTGGTACATTAGAAGCAACTCTGAAACTTAACCTAAGCGTTTTTCGAAGCTACTTTTTGGCTAACTTCTTATAGGAAGGTCTAGGAGCTCTGAAAATGAACGTGCGCGTCTTTCACTCTTCCCGAGGGACTTAGAAGAATTTTGTGATATTTTTTATTAAAATGGTGTATAAGGGTATATATATAAATATATTTTATGCACTGTATATGAGCTGGCGATTTCTAAGTCTGTGGTTCCGAGAGGGGGTAACCAGGCTCACTAATAAAGGTCAAGCCACTTGGCTGCCAGAATGCCCTGCTTCAGCACAGACCAGAAAGGCATTGTGATAAGCGTATCCCCGGTATAGTCAGGGGTTAATGGGAGTCGTCCCCGTCCCCCCAGTATACGCCCAGAACCATGGACCCGGTACTTGTGGTTCGGACTGTCTCCAACCAGCCATAATGTTGTGAGAGTGAAATTATGTCTAAGTCCAGCTTTGGTACATTAGAAGCAACTCTGAAACTTAACCTAAGCGTTTTTCGAAGCTACTTTTTGGCTAACTTCTTATAGGAAGGTCTAGGAGCTCTGAAAATGAACATGCGCGTCTTTCACTCTTCCCGAGGGACTTAGAAGAATTTTGTGATATTTTTTATTAAAATGGTGTATAAGGGTATATATATAAATATATTTTATGCACTGTATATGAGCTGGCGATTTCTAAGTCTGTGGTTCCGAGAGGGGGTAACCAGGCTCACTAATAAAGGTCAAGCCACTTGGCTGCCAGAATGCCCTGCTTCAGCACAGACCAGAAAGGCATTGTGATAAGCGTATCCCCGGTATAGTCAGGGGTTAATGGGAGTCGTCCCCGTCCCCCCAGTATACGCCCAGAACCATGGACCCGGTACTTGTGGTTCGGACTGTCTCCAACCAGCCATAATGTTGTGAGAGTGAAATTATGTCTAAGTCCAGCTTTGGTACATTAGAAGCAACTCTGAAACTTAACCTAAGCGTTTTTCGAAGCTACTTTTTGGCTAACTTCTTATAGGAAGGTCTAGGAGCTCTGAAAATGAACGTGCGCGTCTTTCACTCTTCCCGAGGGACTTCGAAGAATTTTGTGATATTTTTTATTAAAATGGTGTATAAGGGTATATATATAAATATATTTTATGCACTGTATATGAGCTGGCGATTTCTAAGTCTGTGGTTCCGAGAGGGGGTAACCAGGCTCACTAATAAAGGTCAAGCCACTTGGCTGCCAGAATGCCCTGCTTCAGCACAGACCAGAAAGGCATTGTGATAAGCGTATCCCCGGTATAGTCAGGGGTTAATGGAGTCGTCCCCGTCCCCCCAGTATACGCCCAGAACCATGGACCCGGTACTTGTGGTTCGGACTGTCTCCAACCAGCCATAATGTTGTGAGAGTGAAATTATGTCTAAGTCCAGCTTTGGTACATTAGAAGCAACTCTGAAATTTAACCTAAGCGTTTTTCGAAGCTACTTTTTGGCTAACTTCTTATAGGAAGGTCTAGGAGCTCTGAAAATGAACGTGCGCGTCTTTCACTCTTCCCGAGGGACTTAGAAGAATTTTGTGATATTTTTTATTAAAATGGTGTATAAGGGTATATATATAAATATATTTTATGCACTGTATATGAGCTGGCGATTTCTAAGTCTGTGGTTCCGAGAGGGGGTAACCAGGCTCACTAATAAAGGTCAAGCCACTTGGCTGCCAGAATGCCCTGCTTCAGCACAGACCAGAAAGGCATTGTGATAAGCGTATCCCCGGTATAGTCAGGGGTTAATGGGAGTCGTCCCCGTCCCCCCAGTATACGCCCAGAACCATGGACCCGGTACTTGTGGTTCGGACTGTCTCCAACCAGCCATAATGTTGTGAGAGTGAAATTATGTCTAAGTCCAGCTTTGGTACATTAGAAGCAACTCTGAAACTTAACCTAAGCGTTTTTCGAAGCTACTTTTTGGCTAACTTCTTATAGGAAGGTCTAGGAGCTCTGAAAATGAACGTGCGCGTCTTTCACTCTTCCCGAGGGACTTAGAAGAATTTTGTGATATTTTTTATTAAAATGGTGTATAAGGGTATATATATAAATATATTTTATGCACTGTATATGAGCTGGCGATTTCTAAGTCTGTGGTTCCGAGAGGGGGTAACCAGGCTCACTAATAAAGGTCAAGCCACTTGGCTGCCAGAATGCCCTGCTTCAACACAGACCAGAAAGGCATTGTGATAAGCGTATCCCCGGTATAGTCAGGGGTTAATGGGAGTCGTCCCCGTCCCCCCAGTATACGCCCAGAACCATGGACCCGGTACTTGTGGTTCGGACTGTCTCCAACCAGCCATAATGTTGTGAGAGTGAAATTATGTCTAAGTCCAGCTTGGGTACATTAGAAGCAACTCTGAAACTTAACCTAAGCGTTTTTCGAAGCTACTTTTTGGCTAACTTCTTATAGGAAGGTCTAGGAGCTCTGAAAATGAACGTGCGCGTCTTTCACTCTTCCCGAGGGACTTAGAAGAATTTTGTGATATTTTTTATTAAAATGGTGTATAAGGGTATATATATAAATATATTTTATGCACTGTATATGAGCTGGCGATTTCTAAGTCTGTGGTTCCGAGAGAGGGTAACCAGGCTCACTAATAAAGGTCAAGCCACTTGGCTGCCAGAATGCCCTGCTTCAGCACAGACCAGAAAGGCATTGTGATAAGCGTATCCCCGGTATAGTCAGGGGTTAATGGGAGTCGTCCCCGTCCCCCCAGTATACGCCCAGAACCATGGACCCGGTACTTGTGGTTCGGACTGTCTCCAACCAGCCATAATGTTGTGAGAGTGAAATTATGTCTAAGTCCAGCTTTGGTACATTAGAAGCAACTCTGAAACTTAACCTAAGCGTTTTTCGAAACTACTTTTTGGCTAACTTCTTATAGGAAGGTCTAGGAGCTCTGAAAATGAACGTGCGCGTCTTTCACTCTTCCCGAGGGACTTAGAAGAATTTTGTGATATTTTTTATTAAAATGGTGTATAAGGGTATATATATAAATATATTTTATGCACTGTATATGAGCTGGCGATTTCTAAGTCTGTGGTTCCGAGAGGGGGTAACCAGGCTCACTAATAAAGGTCAAGCCACTTGGCTGCCAGAATGCCCTGCTTCAGCACAGACCAGAAAGGCATTGTGATAAGCGTATCCCCGGTATAGTCAGGGGTTAATGGGAGTCGTCCCCGTCCCCCCAGTATACACCCAGAACCATGGACCCGGTACTTGTGGTTCGGACTGTCTCCAACCAGCCATAATGTTGTGAGAGTGAAATTATGTCTAAGTCCAGCTTTGGTACATTAGAAGCAAATCTGAAACTTAACCTAAGCGTTTTTCGAAGCTACTTTTTGGCTAACTTCTTATAGGAAGGTCTAGGAGCTCTGAAAATGAACGTGCGCGTCTTTCACTCTTCACGAGGGACTTAGAAAGATTTTGTGATATTTTTTATTAAAATGGTGTATAAGGGTATATATATAAATATATTTTATGCACAGTATATGAGCTGGCGATTTCTAAGTCTGTGGTTCCGAGAGGGGGTAACCAGGCTCACTAATAAAGGTCAAGCCACTTGGCTGCCAGAATGCCCTGCTTCAGCACAGACAAGAAAGGCATTGTGATAAGCGTATCCCCGGTATAGTCAGGGGTTAATGGGAGTCGTCCCCGTCCCCCCAGTATACGCCCAGAACCATGGACCCGGTACTTGTGGTTCGGACTGTCTCCAACCGGCATAATGTTGTGAGAGTGAAATTATGTCTAAGTCCAGCTTTGGTACATTAGAAGCAACTCTGAAACTTAACCTAAGCGTTTTTCGAAGCTACTTTTTGGCTAACTTCTTATAGGAAGGTCTAGGAGCTCTGAAAATGAACGTGCGCGTCTTTCACTCTTCCCGAGGGACTTCGAAGAATTTTGTGATATTTTTTATTAAAATGGTGTATAAGGGTATATATATAAATATATTTTATGCACTGTATATGAGCTGGCGATTTCTAAGTCTGTGGTTCCGAGAGGGGGTAACCAGGCTCACTAATAAAGGTCAAGCCACTTGGCTGCCAGAATGCCCTGCTTCAGCACAGACCAGAAAGGCATTGTGATAAGCGTATCCCCGGTATAGTCAGGGGTTAATGGAGTCGTCCCCGTCCCCCCAGTATACGCCCAGAACCATGGACCCGGTACTTGTGGTTCGGACTGTCTCCAACCAGCCATAATGTTGTGAGAGTGAAATTATGTCTAAGTCCAGCTTTGGTACATTAGAAGCAACTCTGAAACTTAACCTAAGCGTTTTTCGAAGCTACTTTTTGGCTAACTTCTTATAGGAAGGTCTAGGAGCTCTGAAAATGAACGTGCGCGTCTTTCACTCTTCCCGAGGGACTTAGAAGAATGTTGTGATATTTTTTATTAAAATGGTGTATAAGGGTATATATATAAATATATTTTATGCACTGTATATGAGCTGGCGATTTCTAAGTCTGTGGTTCCGAGAGGGGTTAACCAGGCTCACTAATAAAGGTCAAGCCACTTGGCTGCCAGAATGCCCTGCTTCAGCACAGACCAGAAAGGCATTGTGATAAGCGTATTCCCGGTATAGTCAGGGGTTAATGGGAGTCGTCCCAGTCCCCCCAGTATACGCCTAGAACCATGGACCCGGTACTTATGGTTCGGACTGTCTCCAACCAGCCATAATGTTGTGAGAGTGAAATTATGTCTAAGTCCAGCTTTGGTACATTAGAAGCAACTCTGAAACTTAACCTAAGCGTTTTTCGAAGTTACTTTTTGGCTAACTTCTTATAGGAAGGTCTAGGAGCTCTGAAAATGAACGTGCGCGTCTTTCACTCTTCCCGAGGGACTTCGAAGAATTTTGTGATATTTTTTATTAAAATGGTGTATAAGGGTATATATATAAATATATTTTATGCACTGTATATGAGCTGGCGATTTCTAAGTCTGTGGTTCCGAGAGGGGTTAACCAGGCTCACTAATAAAGGTCAAGCCACTTGGCTGCCAGAATGCCCTGCTTCAGCACAGACCAGAAAGGCATTGTGATAAGCGTATTCCCGGTATAGTCAGGGGTTAATGGGAGTCGTCCCCGTCCCCCCAAGTATACGCCTAGAACCATGGACCCGGTACTTATGGTTCGGACTGTCTCCAACCAGCCATAATGTTGTGAGAGTGAAATTATGTCTAAGTCCAGCTTTGGTACATTAGAAGCAACTCTGAAACTTAACCTAAGCGTTTTTCGAAGCTACTTTTTGGCTAACTTCTTATAGGAAGGTCTAGGAGCTCTGAAAATGAACGTGCGCGTCTTTCACTCTTCCCGAGGGACTTCGAAGAATTTTGTGATATTTTTTATTAAAATGGTGTATAAGGGTATATATATAAATATATTTTATGCACTGTATATGAGCTGGCGATTTCTAAGTCTGTGGTTCCGAGAGGGGGTAACCAGGCTCACTAATAAAGGTCAAGCCACTTGGCTGCCAGAATGCCCTGCTTCAGCACAGACCAGAAAGGCATTGTGATAAGCGTATCCCCGGTATAGTCAGGGGTTAATGGAGTCGTCCCCGTCCCCCCAGTATACGCCCAGAACCATGGACCCGGTACTTGTGGTTCGGACTGTCTCCAACCAGCCATAATGTTGTGAGAGTGAAATTATGTCTAAGTCCAGCTTTGGTACATTAGAAGCAACTCTGAAACTTAACCTAAGCGTTTTTCGAAGCTACTTTTTGGCTAACTTCTTATAGGAAGGTCTAGGAGCTCTGAAAATGAACGTGCGCGTCTTTCACTCTTCCCGAGGGACTTAGAAGAATGTTGTGATATTTTTTATTAAAATTGTGTATAAGGGTATATATATAAATATATTTTATGCACTGTATATGAGCTGGCGATTTCTAAGTCTGTGGTTCCGAGAGGGGTTAACCAGGCTCACTAATAAAGGTCAAGCCACTTGGCTGCCAGAATGCCCTGCTTCAGCACAGACCAGAAAGGCATTGTGATAAGCGTATTCCCGGTATAGTCAGGGGTTAATGGGAGTCATCCCCGTCCCCCCAGTATACGCCTAGAATCATGGACCCGGTACTTATGGTTCGGACTGTCTCTAACCAGCCATAATGTTGTGAGAGTGAAATTATGTCTAAGTCCAGCTTTGGTACATTAGAAGCAACTCTGAAACTTAACCTAAGCGTTTTTCGAAGCTACTTTTTGGCTAACTTCTTATAGGAAGGTCTAGGAGCTCTGAAAATGAACGTGCGCGTCTTTCACTCTTCCCGATTGACTTCGAAGAATTTTGTGATATTTTTTATTAAAATGGTGTATAAGGGTATATATATATAAATATATTTTATGCACTGTATATGAGCTGGCGATTTCTAAGTCTGTGGTTCCGAGAGGGGGTAACCAGGCTCACTAATAAAGGTCAAGCCACTTGGCTGCCAGAATGCCCTGCTTCAGCACAGACCAGAAAGGCATTGTGATAAGCGTATCCCCGGTATAGTCAGGGGTTAATGGAGTCGTCCCCGTCCCCCCAGTATACGCCCAGAACCATGGACCCGGTACTTGTTGTTCGGACTGTCTCCAACCAGCCATAATGTTGTGAGAGTGAAATTATGTCTAAGTCCAGCTTTGGTACATTAGAAGCAACTCTGAAACTTAACCTAAGCGTTTTTCGAAGCTACTTTTTGGCTAACTTCTTATAGGAAGGATTTAGGAGCTCTGAAAATGAACGTGCGCGTCTTTCACTCTTCCCGAGGGACTTAGAAGAATTTTGTGATATTTTTAATTAAAATGGTGTATAAGGGTATATATATAAATTTATTTTATGCACTGTATATGAGCTGGCGATTTCTAAGTCTGTGGTTCCGAGAGGGGTTAACCAGGCTCACTAATAAAGGTCAAGCCACTTGGCTGCCAGAATGCCCTGCTTCAGCACAGACCAGAAAGGCATTGTGATAAGCGTATTCCCGGTATAGTCAGGGGTTAATGGGAGTCGTCCCCGTCCCCCCAAGTATACGCCTAGAACCATGGACCCGGTACTTATGGTTCGGACTGTCTCCAACCAGCCATAATGTTGTGAGAGTGAAATTATGTCTAAGTCCAGCTTTGGTACATTAGAAGCAACTCTGAAACTTAACCTAAGCGTTTTTCGAAGCTACTTTTTGGCTAACTTCTTATAGGAAGGTCTAGGAGCTCTGAAAATGAACGTGCGCGTCTTTCACTCTTCCCGAGGGACTTCGAAGAATTTTGTGATATTTTTTATTAAAATGGTGTATAAGGGTATATATATAAATATATTTTATGCACTGTATATGAGCTGGCGATTTCTAAGTCTGTGGTTCCGAGAGGGGGTAACCAGGCTCACTAATAAAGGTCAAGCCACTTGGCTGCCAGAATGCCCTGCTTCAGCACAGACCAGAAAGGCATTGTGATAAGCGTATCCCCGGTATAGTCAGGGGTTAATGGAGTCGTCCCCGTCCCCCCAGTATACGCCCAGAACCATGGACCCGGTACTTGTGGTTCGGACTGTCTCCAACCAGCCATAATGTTGTGAGAGTGAAATTATGTCTAAGTCCAGCTTTGGTACATTAGAAGCAACTCTGAAACTTAACCTAAGCGTTTTTCGAAGCTACTTTTTGGCTAACTTCTTATAGGAAGGTCTAGGAGCTCTGAAAATGAACGTGCGCGTCTTTCACTCTTCCCGAGGGACTTAGAAGAATGTTGTGATATTTTTTATTAAAATTGTGTATAAGGGTATATATATAAATATATTTTATGCACTGTATATGAGCTGGCGATTTCTAAGTCTGTGGTTCCGAGAGGGGTTAACCAGGCTCACTAATAAAGGTCAAGCCACTTGGCTGCCAGAATGCCCTGCTTCAGCACAGACCAGAAAGGCATTGTGATAAGCGTATTCCCGGTATAGTCAGGGGTTAATGGGAGTCATCCCCGTCCCCCCAGTATACGCCTAGAATCATGGACCCGGTACTTATGGTTCGGACTGTCTCTAACCAGCCATAATGTTGTGAGAGTGAAATTATGTCTAAGTCCAGCTTTGGTACATTAGAAGCAACTCTGAAACTTAACCTAAGCGTTTTTCGAAGCTACTTTTTGGCTAACTTCTTATAGGAAGGTCTAGGAGCTCTGAAAATGAACGTGCGCGTCTTTCACTCTTCCCGATTGACTTCGAAGAATTTTGTGATATTTTTTATTAAAATGGTGTATAAGGGTATATATATATAAATATATTTTATGCACTGTATATGAGCTGGCGATTTCTAAGTCTGTGGTTCCGAGAGGGGGTAACCAGGCTCACTAATAAAGGTCAAGCCACTTGGCTGCCAGAATGCCCTGCTTCAGCACAGACCAGAAAGGCATTGTGATAAGCGTATCCCCGGTATAGTCAGGGGTTAATGGAGTCGTCCCCGTCCCCCCAGTATACGCCCAGAACCATGGACCCGGTACTTGTGGTTCGGACTGTCTCCAACCAGCCATAATGTTGTGAGAGTGAAATTACTGTATGTCTAAGTCCAGCTTTGGTACATTAGAAGCAACTCTGAAACTTAACCTAAGCGTTTTTCGAAGCTACTTTTTTGCTAACTTCTTAAAGGAAGGTCTAGGAGCTCTGAAAATGAATGTGCGCGTCTTTCACTCTTCCCGAGGGACTTAGAAGAATTTTGTGATATTTTTTATTAAAATGGTGTATAAGGGTATATATATAAATATATTTTATGCACTGTATATGAGCTGGCGATTTCTAAGTCTGTGGTTCCGAGAGGGGGTAACCAGGCTCACTAATAAAGGTCAAGCCACTTGGCTGCCAGAATGCCCTGCTTCAGCACAGACCAGAAAGGCATTGTGATAAGCGTATCCCCGGTATAGTCAGGGGTTAATGGGAGTCGTCCCCGTCCCCCCAGTATACACCCAGAACCATGGACCCGGTACTTGTGGTTCGGACTGTCTCCAACCAGCCATAATGTTGTGAGAGTGAAATTATGTCTAAGTCCAGCTTTGGTACATTAGAAGCAACTCTGAAACTTAACCTAAGCGTTTTTCGAAGCTACTTTTTGGCTAACTTCTTATAGGAAGGTCTAGGAGCTCTGAAAATGAACGTGCGCGTCTTTCACTCTTCCCGAGGGACTTAGAAAGATTTTGTGATATTTTTTATTAAAATGGTGTATAAGGGTATATATATAAATATATTTTATGCACAGTATATGAGCTGGCGATTTCTAAGTCTGTGGTTCCGAGAGGGGGTAACCAGGCTCACTAATAAAGGTCAAGCCACTTGGCTGCCAGAATGGCCTGCTTCAGCACAGACTAGAAAGGCATTTTTATAAGCGTATCCCCGGTATAGTCAGGGGTTAATGGGAGTCGTCCCCGTCCCCCCAGTATACGCCCAGAACCATGGACCCGGTACTTGTGGTTCGGACTGTCTCCAACCAGCCATAATGTTGTGAGAGTGAAATTATGTCTAAGTCCAGCTTTGGTACATTAGAAGCAACTCTGAAACTTAACCTAAGCGTTTTTCGAAGCTACTTTTTGGCTAACTTCTTATAGGAAGGTCTAGGAGCTCTGAAAATGAACGTGCGCGTCTTTCACTCTTCCCGAGGGACTTACAAGAATTTTGTGATATTTTTTATTAAAATGGTGTATAAGGGTATATATATACAGTAAATATATTTTATGCACTGTATATGAGCTGGCGATTTCTAAGTCTGTGGTTCCGAGAGGGGGTAACCAGGCTCACTAATAAAGGTCAAGCCACTTGGCTGCCAGAATGCCCTGCTTCAGCACAGACCAGATAGGCATTGTGATAAGCGTATCCCCGGTATAGTCAGGGGTTAATGGGAGTCGTCCCCGTCCCCCCAGTATACGCCCAGAACCATAGACCCGGTACTTGTGGTTCGGACTGTCTCCAACCAGCCATAATGTTGTGAGAGTGAAATTATGTCTAAGTCCAGCTTTGGTACATTAGAAGCAACTCTGAAACTTAACCTAAGCGTTTTTCGAAGCTACTTTTTGGCTAACTTCTTATAGGAAGGTCTAGGAGCTCTGAAAATGAACGTGCGCGTCTTTCACTCTTCCCGAGGGACTTAGAAGAATTTTGTGATATTTTTAATTAAAATGGTGTATAAGGGTATATATATAAATATATTTTATGCACTGTATATGAGCTGGCGATTTCTAAGTCTGTGGTTCCGAGAGGGGTTAACCAGGCTCACTAATAAAGGTCAAGCCACTTGGCTGCCAGAATGCCCTGCTTCAGCACAGACCAGAAAGGCATTGTGATAAGCGTATTCCCGGTATAGTCAGGGGTTAATGGGAGTCGTCCCCGTCCCCCCAGTATACGCCTAGAACCATGGACCCGGTACTTATGGTTCGGACTGTCTCCAACCAGCCATAATGTTGTGAGAGTGAAATTATGTCTAAGTCCAGCTTTGGTACATTAGAAGCAACTCTGAAACTTAACCTAAGCGTTTTTCGAAGCTACTTTTTTGCTAACTTCTTAAAGGAAGGTCTAGGAGCTCTGAAAATGAATGTGCGCGTCTTTCACTCTTCCCGAGGGACTTAGAAGAATTTTGTGATATTTTTTATTAAAATGGTGTATAAGGGTATATATATAAATATATTTTATGCACTGTATATGAGCTGGCGATTTCTAAGTCTGTGGTTCCGAGAGGGGGTAACCAGGCTCACTAATAAAGGTCAAGCCACTTGGCTGCCAGAATGCCCTGCTTCAGCACAGACCAGAAAGGCATTGTGATAAGCGTATCCCCGGTATAGTCAGGGGTTAATGGGAGTCGTCCCCGTCCCCCCAGTATACACCCAGAACCATGGACCCGGTACTTGTGGTTCGGACTGTCTCCAACCAGCCATAATGTTGTGAGAGTGAAATTATGTCTAAGTCCAGCTTTGGTACATTAGAAGCAACTCTGAAACTTAACCTAAGCGTTTTTCGAAGCTACTTTTTGGCTAACTTCTTATAGGAAGGTCTAGGAGCTCTGAAAATGAACGTGCGCGTCTTTCACTCTTCCCGAGGGACTTAGAAAGATTTTGTGATATTTTTTATTAAAATGGTGTATAAGGGTATATATATAAATATATTTTATGCACTGTATATGAGCTGGCGATTTCTAAGTCTGTGGTTCCGAGAGGGGGTAACCAGGCTCACTAATAAAGGTCAAGCCACTTGGCTGCCAGAATGCCCTGCTTCAGCACAGACCAGAAAGGCATTGTGATAAGCGTATCCCCGGTATAGTCAGGGGTTAATGGGAGTCGTCCCCGTCCCCCCAGTATACACCCAGAACCATGGACCCGGTACTTGTGGTTCGGACTGTCTCCAACCAGCCATAATGTTGTGAGAGTGAAATTATGTCTAAGTCCAGCTTTGGTACATTAGAAGCAACTCTGAAACTTAACCTAAGCGTTTTTCGAAGCTACTTTTTGGCTAACTTCTTATAGGAAGGTCTAGGAGCTCTGAAAATGAACGTGCGCGTCTTTCACTCTTCCCGAGGGACTTAGAAAGATTTTGTGATATTTTTTATTAAAATGGTGTATAAGGGTATATATATAAATATATTTTATGCACAGTATATGAGCTGGCGATTTCTAAGTCTATGGTTCCGAGAGGGGGTAACCAGGCTCACTAATAAAGGTCAAGCCACTTGGCTGCCAGAATGGCCTGCTTCAGCACAGACTAGAAAGGCATTTTTATAAGCGTATCCCCGGTATAGTCAGGGGTTAATGGGAGTCGTCCCCGTCCCCCCAGTATACGCCCAGAACCATGGACCCGGTACTTGTGGTTCGGACTGTCTCCAACCAGCCATAATGTTGTGAGAGTGAAATTATGTCTAAGTCCAGCTTTGGTACATTAGAAGCAACTCTGAAACTTAACCTAAGCGTTTTTCGAAGCTACTTTTTGGCTAACTTCTTATAGGAAGGTCTAGGAGCTCTGAAAATGAACGTGCGCGTCTTTCACTCTTCCCGAGGGACTTAGAAAGATTTTGTGATATTTTTTATTAAAATGGTGTATAAGGGTATATATATAAATATATTTTATGCACAGTATATGAGCTGGCGATTTCTAAGTCTGTGGTTCCGAGAGGGGGTAACCAGGCTCACTAATAAAGGTCAAGCCACTTGGCTGCCAGAATGGCCTGCTTCAGCACAGACTAGAAAGGCATTTTTATAAGCGTATCCCCGGTATAGTCAGGGGTTAATGGGAGTCGTCCCCGTCCCCCCAGTATACGCCCAGAACCATGGACCCGGTACTTGTGGTTCGGACTGTCTCCAACCAGCCATAATGTTGTGAGAGTGAAATTATGTCTAAGTCCAGCTTTGGTACATTAGAAGCAACTCTGAAACTTAACCTAAGCGTTTTTCGAAGCTACTTTTTGGCTAACTTCTTATAGGAAGGTCTAGGAGCTCTGAAAATGAACGTGCGCGTCTTTCACTCTTCCCGAGGGACTTACAAGAATTTTGTGATATTTTTTATTAAAATGGTGTATAAGGGTATATATATACAGTAAATATATTTTATGCACTGTATATGAGCTGGCGATTTCTAAGTCTGTGGTTCCGAGAGGGGGTAACCAGGCTCACTAATAAAGGTCAAGCCACTTGGCTGCCAGAATGCCCTGCTTCAGCACAGACCAGAAAGGCATTGTGATAAGCGTATCCCCGGTATAGTCAGGGGTTAATGGGAGTCGTCCCCGTCCCCCCAGTATACGCCCAGAACCATGGACCCGGTACTTGTGGTTCGGACTGTCTCCAACCAGCCATAATGTTGTGAGAGTGAAATTATGTCTAAGTCCAGCTTTGGTACATTAGAAGCAACTCTGAAACTTAACCTAAGCGTTTTTCGAAGCTACTTTTTGGCTAACTTCTTATAGGAAGGTCTAGGAGCTCTGAAAATGAACGTGCGCGTCTTTCACTATTCCCGAGGGACTTAGAAGAATTTTGTGATATTTTTTATTAAAATGGTGTATAAGGGTATATATATAAATATATTTTATGCACTGTATATGAGCTGGCGATTTCTAAGTCTGTGGTTCCGAGAGGGGGTAACCAGGCTCACTAATAAAGGTCAAGCCACTTGGCTGCCAGAATGCCCTGCTTCAGCACAGACCAGAAAGGCATTTTTATAAGCGTATCCCCGGTATAGTCAGGGGTTAATGGGAGTCGTCCCCGTCCCCCCAGTATACGCCCAGAACCATGGACCCGGTACTTGTGGTTCGGACTGTCTCCAACCAGCCATAATGTTGTGAGAGTGAAATGATGTCTAAGTCCAGCTTTGGTACATTAGAAGCAACTCTGAAACTTAACCTAAGCGTTTTTCGAAGCTACTTTTTGGCTAACTTCTTATAGGAAGGTCTAGGTGCTCTGAAAATGAACGTGCGGGTCTTTCACTCTTCCCGAGGGACTTAGAAGAATTTTGTGATATTTTTTATTAAAATGGTGTATAAGGGTATATATATAAATATATTTTATGCACTGTATATGAGCTGGCGATTTCTAAGTCTGTGGTTCCGAGAGGGGGTAACCAGGCTCACTAATAAAGTCAAGCACTTGGCTGCCAGAATGCCCTGCTTCAGCACAGACCAGAAAGGCATTGTGATAAGCGTATCCCCGGTATAGTCAGGGGTTAATGGGAGTCGTCCCCGTCCCCCCAGTATACACCCAGAACCATGGACCCGGTACTTGTGGTTCGGACTGTCTCCAACCAGCCATAATGTTGTGAGAGTGAAATTATGTCTAAGTCCAGCTTTGGTACATTAGAAGCAACTCTGAAACTTAACCTAAGCGTTTTTCGAAGCTACTTTTTGGCTAACTTCTTATAGGAAGGATTTAGGAGCTCTGAAAATGAACGTGCGCGTCTTTCACTCTTCCCGAGGGACTTAGAAGAATTTTGTGATATTTTTAATTAAAATGGTGTATAAGGGTATATATATAAATATATTTTATGCACTGTATATGAGCTGGCGATTTCTAAGTCTGTGGTTCCGAGAGGGGTTAACCAGGCTCACTAATAAAGGTCAAGCCACTTGGCTGCCAGAATGCCCTGCTTCAGCACAGACCAGAAAGGCATTGTGATAAGCGTATTCCCTGTATAGTCAGGGGTTAATGGGAGTCGTCCCCGTCCCCCCAAGTATACGCCTAGAACCATGGACCCGGTACTAATGGTTCGGACTGTCTCCAACCAGCCATAATGTTGTGAGAGTGAAATTATGTCTAAGTCCAGCTTTGGTACATTAGAAGCAACTCTGAAACTTAACCTAAGCGTTTTTCGAAGCTACTTTTTGGCTAACTTCTTATAGGAAGGTCTAGGAGCTCTGAAAATGAACGTGCGCGTCTTTCACTCTTCCCGAGGGACTTCGAAGAATTTTGTGATATTTTTTATTAAAATGGTGTATAAGGGTATATATATAAATATATTTTATGCACTGTATATGAGCTGGCGATTTCTAAGTCTGTGGTTCCGAGAGGGGGTAACCAGGCTCACTAATAAAGGTCAAGCCACTTGGCTGCCAGAATGCCCTGCTTCAGCACAGACCAGAAAGGCATTGTGATAAGCGTATCCCCGGTATAGTCAGGGGTTAATGGAGTCGTCCCCGTCCCCCCAGTATACGCCCAGAACCATGGACCCGGTACTTGTGGTTCGGACTGTCTCCAACCAGCCATAATGTTGTGAGAGTGAAATTATGTCTAAGTCCAGCTTTGGTACATTAGAAGCAACTCTGAAACTTAACCTAAGCGTTTTTCGAAGCTACTTTTTGGCTAACTTCTTATAGGAAGGTCTAGGAGCTCTGAAAATGAACGTGCGCGTCTTTCACTCTTCCCGAGGGACTTAGAAGAATGTTGTGATATTTTTTATTAAAATTGTGTATAAGGGTATATATATAAATATATTTTATGCACTGTATATGAGCTGGCGATTTCTAAGTCTGTGGTTCCGAGAGGGGTTAACCAGGCTCACTAATAAAGGTCAAGCCACTTGGCTGCCAGAATGCCCTGCTTCAGCACAGACCAGAAAGGCATTGTGATAAGCGTATTCCCGGTATAGTCAGGGGTTAATGGGAGTCATCCCCGTCCCCCCAGTATACGCCTAGAATCATGGACCCGGTACTTATGGTTCGGACTGTCTCCAACCAGCCATAATGTTGTGAGAGTGAAATTATGTCTAAGTCCAGCTTTGGTACATTAGAAGCAACTCTGAAACTTAACCTAAGCGTTTTTCGAAGCTACTTTTTGGCTAACTTCTTATAGGAAGGTCTAGGAGCTCTGAAAAAGAACGTGCGCGTCTTTCACTCTTCCCGAGGGACTTCGAAGAATTTTGTGATATTTTTTATTAAAATGGTGTATAAGGGTATATATATAAATATATTTTATGCACTGTATATGAGCTGGCGATTTCTAAGTCTGTGGTTCCGAGAGGGGGTAACCAGGCTCACTAATAAAGGTCAAGCCACTTGGCTGCCAGAATGCCCTGCTTCAGCACAGACCAGAAAGGCATTGTGATAAGCGTATCCCCGGTATAGTCAGGGGTTAATGGAGTCGTCCCCGTCCCCCCAGTATACGCCCAGAACCATGGACCCGGTACTTGTGGTTCGGACTGTCTCCAACCAGCCATAATGTTGTGAGAGTGAAATTATGTCTAAGTCCAGCTTTGGTACATTAGAAGCAACTCTGAAACTTAACCTAAGCGTTTTTCGAAGCTACTTTTTGGCTAACTTCTTATAGGAAGGTCTAGGAGCTCTGAAAATGAACGTGCGCGTCTTTCACTCTTCCCGAGGGACTTAGAAGAATTTTGTGATATTTTTAATTAAAATGGTGTATAAGGGTATATATATAAATATATTTTATGCACTGTATATGAGCTGGCGATTTCTAAGTCTGTGGTTCCGAGAGGGGTTAACCAGGCTCACTAATAAAGGTCAAGCCACTTGGCTGCCAGAATGCCCTGCTTCAGCACAGACCAGAAAGGCATTGTGATAAGCGTATCCCCGGTATAGTCAGGGGTTAATGGGAGTCGTCCCCGTCCCCCCAGTATACACCCAGAACCATGGACCCGGTACTTGTGGTTCGGACTGTCTCCAACCAGCCATAATGTTGTGAGAGTGAAATTATGTCTAAGTCCAGCTTTGGTACATTAGAAGCAACTCTGAAACTTAACCTAAGCGTTTTTCGAAGCTACTTTTTGGCTAACTTCTTATAGGAAGGTCTAGGAGCTCTGAAAATGAACGTGCGCGTCTTTCACTCTTCCCGAGGGACTTAGAAAGATTTTGTGATATTTTTTATTAAAATGGTGTATAAGGGTATATATATAAATATATTTTATGCACAGTATATGAGCTGGCGATTTCTAAGTCTGTGGTTCCGAGAGGGGGTAACCAGGCTCACTAATAAAGGTCAAGCCACTTGGCTGCCAGAATGGCCTGCTTCAGCACAGACTAGAAAGGCATTTTTATAAGCGTATCCCCGGTATAGTCAGGGGTTAATGGGAGTCGTCCCCGTCCCCCCAGTATACGCCCAGAACCATGGACCCGGTACTTGTGGTTCGGACTGTCTCCAACCAGCCATAATGTTGTGAGAGTGAAATTATGTCTAAGTCCAGCTTTGGTACATTAGAAGCAACTCTGAAACTTAACCTAAGCGTTTTTCGAAGCTACTTTTTGGCTAACTTCTTATAGGAAGGTCTAGGAGCTCTGAAAATGAACGTGCGCGTCTTTCACTCTTCCCGAGGGACTTACAAGAATTTTGTGATATTTTTTATTAAAATGGTGTATAAGGGTATATATATACAGTAAATATATTTTATGCACTGTATATGAGCTGGCGATTTCTAAGTCTGTGGTTCCGAGAGGGGGTAACCAGGCTCACTAATAAAGGTCAAGCCACTTGGCTGCCAGAATGCCCTGCTTCAGCACAGACCAGAAAGGCATTGTGATAAGCGTATCCCCGGTATAGT
The DNA here is from genome assembly GCF_040206685.1 of Ascaphus truei. Classification (NCBI taxonomy): domain Eukaryota; kingdom Metazoa; phylum Chordata; class Amphibia; order Anura; family Ascaphidae; genus Ascaphus; species Ascaphus truei. Next base: position 280,939,193 of record NC_134483.1, read on the forward strand.
CAGGGGTTAATGGGAGTCGTCCCCGTCCCCCCAGTATACGCCCAGAACCATGGACCCGGTACTTGTGGTTCGGACTGTCTCCAACCAGCCATAATGTTGTGAGAGTGAAATTATGTCTAAGTCCAGCTTTGGTACATTAGAAGCAACTCTGAAACTTAACCTAAGCGTTTTTCGAAGCTACTTTTTGGCTAACTTCTTATAGGAAGGTCTAGGAGCTCTGAAAATGAACGTGCGCGTCTTTCACTATTCCCGAGGGACTTAGAAGAATTTTGTGATATTTTTTATTAAAATGGTGTATAAGGGTATATATATAAATATATTTTATGCACTGTATATGAGCTGGCGATTTCTAAGTCTGTGGTTCCGAGAGGGGGTAACCAGGCTCACTAATAAAGGTCAAGCCACTTGGCTGCCAGAATGCCCTGCTTCAGCACAGACCAGAAAGGCATTTTTATAAGCGTATCCCCGGTATAGTCAGGGGTTAATGGGAGTCGTCCCCGTCCCCCCAGTATACGCCCAGAACCATGGACCCGGTACTTGTGGTTCGGACTGTCTCCAACCAGCCATAATGTTGTGAGAGTGAAATGATGTCTAAGTCCAGCTTTGGTACATTAGAAGCAACTCTGAAACTTAACCTAAGCGTTTTTCGAAGCTACTTTTTGGCTAACTTCTTATAGGAAGGTCTAGGTGCTCTGAAAATGAACGTGCGGGTCTTTCACTCTTCCCGAGGGACTTAGAAGAATTTTGTGATATTTTTTATTAAAATGGTGTATAAGGGTATATATATAAATATATTTTATGCACTGTATATGAGCTGGCGATTTCTAAGTCTGTGGTTCCGAGAGGGGGTAACCAGGCTCACTAATAAAGGTCAAGCCACTTGGCTGCCAGAATGCCCTGCTTCAGCACAGACCAGAAAGGCATTGTGATAAGCGTATCCCCGGTATAGTCAGGGGTTAATGGGAGTCGTCCCCGTCCCCCCAGTATACACCCAGAACCATGGACCCGGTACTTGTGGTTCGGACTGTCTCCAACCAGCCATAATGTTGTGAGAGTGAAATTATGTCTAAGTCCAGCTTTGGTACATTAGAAGCAAATCTGAAACTTAACCTAAGCGTTTTTCGAAGCTACTTTTTGGCTAACTTCTTATAGGAAGGTCTAGGAGCTCTGAAAATGAACGTGCGCGTCTTTCACTCTTCCCGAGGGACTTAGAAGAATTTTGTGATATTTTTTATTAAAATGGTGTATAAGGGTATATATATAAATATATTTTATGCACTGTATATGAGCTGGCGATTTTTAAGTCTGTGGTTCCGAGAGGGGTTAACCAGGCTCACTAATAAAGGTCAAGCCACTTGGCTGCCAGAATGCCCTGCTTCAGCACAGACCAGAAAGGCATTGTGATAAGCGTATTCCCGGTATAGTCAGGGGTTAATGGGAGTCGTCCCCGTCCCCCCAGTATACGCCTAGAACCATGGACCCGGTACTTATGGTTCGGACTGTCTCCAACCAGCCATAATGTTGTGAGAGTGAAATTATGTCTAAGTCCAGCTTTGGTACATTAGAAGCAACTCTGAAACTTAACCTAAGCGTTTTTCGAAGCTACTTTTTTGCTAACTTCTTAAAGGAAGGTCTAGGAGCTCTGAAAATGAATGTGCGCGTCTTTCACTCTTCCCGAGGGACTTAGAAGAATTTTGTGATATTTTTTATTAAAATGGTGTATAAGGGTATACTGTATATATAAATATATTTTATGCACTGTATATGAGCTGGCGATTTCTAAGTCTGTGGTTCCGAGAGGGGGTAACCAGGCTCACTAATAAAGGTCAAGCCACTTGGCTGCCAGAATGCCCTGCTTCAGCACAGACCAGAAAGGCATTGTGATAAGCGTATCCCCGGTATAGTCAGGGGTTAATGGGAGTCGTCCCCGTCCCCCCAGTATACACCCAGAACCATGGACCCGGTACTTGTGGTTCGGACTGTCTCCAACCAGCCATAATGTTGTGAGAGTGAAATGATGTCTAAGTCCAGCTTTGGTACATTAGAAGCAACTCTGAAACTTAACCTAAGCGTTTTTCGAAGCTACTTTTTGGCTAACTTCTTATAGGAAGGTCTAGGTGCTCTGAAAATGAACGTGCGGGTCTTTCACTCTTCCCGAGGGACTTAGAAGAATTTTGTGATATTTTTTATTAAAATGGTGTATAAGGGTATATATATAAATATATTTTATGCACTGTATATGAGCTGGCGATTTCTAAGTCTGTGGTTCCGAGAGGGGGTAACCAGGCTCACTAATAAAGGTCAAGCCACTTGGCTGCCAGAATGCCCTGCTTCAGCACAGACCAGAAAGGCATTGTGATAAGCGTATCCCCGGTATAGTCAGGGGTTAATGGGAGTCGTCCCCGTCCCCCCAGTATACACCCAGAACCATGGACCCGGTACTTGTGGTTCGGACTGTCTCCAACCAGCCATAATGTTGTGAGAGTGAAATTATGTCTAAGTCCAGCTTTGGTACATTAGAAGCAAATCTGAAACTTAACCTAAGCGTTTTTCGAAGCTACTTTTTGGCTAACTTCTTATAGGAAGGTCTAGGAGCTCTGAAAATGAACGTGCGCGTCTTTCACTCTTCCCGAGGGACTTAGAAAGATTTTGTGATATTTTTTATTAAAATGGTGTATAAGGGTATATATATAAATATATTTTATGCACAGTATATGAGCTGGCGATTTCTAAGTCTGTGGTTCCGAGAGGGGGTAACCAGGCTCACTAATAAAGGTCAAGCCACTTGGCTGCCAGAATGCCCTGCTTCAGCACAGACCAGAAAGGCATTGTGATAAGCGTATCCCCGGTATAGTCAGGGGTTAATGGGAGTCGTCCCCGTCCCCCCAGTATACGGCAAGAACCATGGACCCGGTACTTGTGGTTCGGACTGTCTCCAACCAGCCATAATGTTGTGAGAGTGAAATTATGTCTAAGTCCAGCTTTGGTACATTAGAAGCAACTCTGAAACTTAACCTAAGCGTTTTTCGAAGCTACTTTTTGGCTAACTTCTTATAGGAAGGTCTAGGAGCTCTGAAAATGAACGTGCGCATCTTTCACTCTTCCCGAGGGACTTCGAAGAATTTTGTGATATTTTTTATTAAAATGGTGTATAAGAGTATATATATACAGTAAATATATTTTATGCACTGTATATGAGCTGGCGATTTCTAAGTCTGTGGTTCCGAGAGGGGGTAACCAGGCTCACTAATAAAGGTCAAGCCACTTGGCTGCCAGAATGCCCTGCTTCAGCACAGACCAGAAAGGCATTGTGATAAGTGTATCCCCGGTATAGTCAGGGGTTAATGGAGTCGTCCCAGTCCCCCCAGTATACGCCCAGAACCATGGACCCGGTACTTGTGGTTCGGACTGTCTCCAACCAGCCATAATGTTGTGAGAGTGAAATTATGTCTAAGTCCAGCTTTGGTACATTAGAAGCAACTCTGAAACTTAACCTAAGCGTTTTTCGAAGCTACTTTTTGGCTAACTTCTTATAGGAAGGTCTAGGAGCTCTGAAAATGAACGTGCGCGTCTTTCACTCTTCCCGAGGGACTTAGAAAGATTTTGTGATATTTTTTATTAAAATGGTGTATAAGGGTATATATATAAATATATTTTATGCACAGTATATGAGCTGGCGATTTCTAAGTCTGTGGTTCCGAGAGGGGGTAACCAGGCTCACTAATAAAGGTCAAGCCACTTGGCTGCCAGAATGGCCTGCTTCAGCACAGACCAGAAAGGCATTTTTATAAGCGTATCCCCGGTATAGTCAGGGGTTAATGGGAGTCGTCCCCGTCCCCCCAGTATACGCCCAGAACCATGGACCCGGTACTTGTGGTTCGGACTGTCTCCAACCAGCCATAATGTTGTGAGAGTGAAATTATGTCTAAGTCCAGCTTTGGTACATTAGAAGCAACTCTGAAACTTAACCTAAGCGTTTTTCGAAGCTACTTTTTGGCTAACTTCTCATAGGAAGGTCTAGGAGCTCTGAAAATGAACGTGCGCGTCTTTCACTCTTCCCGAGGGACTTAGAAGAATTTTGTGATATTTTTTATTAAAATGGTGTATAAGGGTATATATATAAATATATTTTATGCACTGTATATGAGCTGGCGATTTCTAAGTCTGTGGTTCCGAGAGGGGGTAACCAGGCTCACTAATAAAGGTCAAGCCACTTGGCTGCCAGAATGCCCTGCTTCAGCACAGACCAGAAAGGCATTTTTATAAGCGTATCCCCGGTATAGTCAGGGGTTAATGGGAGTCGTCCCCGTCCCCCCAGTATACGCCCAGAACCATGGACCCGGTACTTGTGGTTCGGACTGTCTCCAACCAGCCATAATGTTGTGAGAGTGAAATGATGTCTAAGTCCAGCTTTGGTACATTAGAAGCAACTCTGAAACTTAACCTAAGCGTTTTTCGAAGCTACTTTTTGGCTAACTTCTTATAGGAAGGTCTAGGTGCTCTGAAAATGAACGTGCGGGTCTTTCACTCTTCCCGAGGGACTTAGAAGAATTTTGTGATATTTTTTATTAAAATGGTGTATAAGGGTATATATATAAATATATTTTATGCACTGTATATGAGCTGGCGATTTCTAAGTCTGTGGTTCCGAGAGGGGGTAACCAGGCTCACTAATAAAGGTCAAGCCACTTGGCTGCCAGAATGCCCTGCTTCAGCACAGACCAGAAAGGCATTGTGATAAGCGTATCCCCGGTATAGTCAGGGGTTAATGGGAGTCGTCCCCGTCCCCCCAGTATACGCCCAGAACCATGGACCCGGTACTTGTGGTTCGGACTGTCTCCAACCAGCCATAATGTTGTGAGAGTGAAATTATGTCTAAGTCCAGCTTTGGTACATTAGAAGCAACTCTGAAACTTAACCTAAGCGTTTTTCGAAGCTACTTTTTGGCTAACTTCTTATAGGAAGGTCTAGGAGCTCTGAAAATGAACGTGCGCGTCTTTCACTCTTCCCGAGGGACTTAGAAAGATTTTGTGATATTTTTTATTAAAATGGTGTATAAGGGTATATATATAAATATATTTTATGCACAGTATATGAGCTGGCGATTTCTAAGTCTGTGGTTCCGAGAGGGGGTAACCAGGCTCACTAATAAAGGTCAAGCCACTTGGCTGCCAGAATGGCCTGCTTCAGCACAGACCAGAAAGGCATTGTGATAAGCGTATCCCCGGTATAGTCAGGGGTTAATGGGAGTCGTCCCCGTCCCCCCAGTATACGCCCAGAACCATGGACCCGGTACTTGTGGTTCGGACTGTCTCCAACCAGCCATAATGTTGTGAGAGTGAAATTATGTCTAAGTCCAGCTTCGGTACATTAGAAGCAACTCTGAAACTTAACCTAAGCGTTTTTCGAAGCTACTTTTTGACTAACTTCTTATAAGGAAGGTCTAGGAGCTCTGAAAATGAACGTGCGCGTATTTCACTCTTCCCGAGGGACTTAGAAGAAATTTGTGATATTTTTTATTAAAATGGTGTATAATGGTATATATATAAATCTATTTTATGAACTGTATATGAGCTGGCGATTTCTAAGTCTGTGGTTCCGAGAGGGGGTAACCAGGCTCACTAATAAAGGTCAAGCCACTTGGCTGCCGGAATGCCCTGCTTCAGCACAGACCAGAAAGGCATTGTGATAAGCGTATCCCCGGTATAGTCAGGGGTTAATGGGAGTCCCCCCCGTCCCCCCAGTATACGCCCAGAACCATGGACCCGGTACTTGTGGTTCGGACTGTCTCCAACCAGCCATAATGTTGTGAGAGTGAAATTATGTCTAAGTCCAGCTTTGGTACATTAGAAGCAACTCTGAAACTTAACCTAAGCGTTTTTCGAAGCTACTTTTTGGCTAACTTCTTATACTGTAGGAAGGTCTAGGAGCTCTGAAAATGAACGTGCGCGTCTTTCACTCTTCCCGAGGGACTTAGAAAGATTTTGTGATATTTTTTATTAAAATGGTGTATAAGGGTATATATATAAATATATTTTATGCACAGTATATGAGCTGGCGATTTCTAAGTCTGTGGTTCCGAGAGGGGGTAACCAGGCTCACTAATAAAGGTCAAGCCACTTGGCTGCCAGAATGGCCTGCTTCAGCACAGACCAGAAAGGCATTGTGATAAGCGTATCCCCGGTATAGTCAGGGGTTAATGGGAGTCGTCCCCGTCCCCACAGTATACGCCCAGAACCATGGACCCGGTACTTGTGGTTCGGACTGTCTCCAACCAGCCATAATGTTGTGAGAGTGAAATTATGTCTAAGTCCAGCTTCGGTACATTAGAAGCAACTCTGAAACTTAACCTAAGCGTTTTTCGAAGCTACTTTTTGACTAACTTCTTATAAGGAAGGTCTAGGAGCTCTGAAAATGAACGTGCGCGTCTTTCACTCTTCCCGAGGGACTTAGAAGAAATTTGTGATATTTTTTATTAAAATGGTGTATAAGGGTATATATATAAATCTATTTTATGAACTGTATATGAGCTGGCGATTTCTAAGTCTGTGGTTCCGAGAGGGGGTAACCAGGCTCACTAATAAAGGTCAAGCCACTTGGCTGCCGGAATGCCCTGCTTCAGCACAGACCAGAAAGGCATTGTGATAAGCGTATCCCCGGTATAGTCAGGGGTTAATGGGAGTCCCCCCCGTCCCCCCAGTATACGCCCAGAACCATGGACCCGGTACTTGTGGTTCGGACTGTCTCCAACCAGCCATAATGTTGTGAGAGTGAAATTATGTCTAAGTCCAGATTTGGTACATTAGAAGCAACTCTGAAACTTAACCTAAGCGTTTTTCGAAGCTACTTTTTTGCTAACTTCTTATAGGAAGGTCTAGGAGCTCTGAAAATGAACGTGCGCGTCTTTCACTCTTCCCGAGGGACTTAGAAGAATTTTGTGATATTTTTTATTAAAATGGTGTATAAGGGTATATATATAAATATATTTTATGCACTGTATATGAGCTGGCGATTTCTAAGTCTGTGGTTCCGAGAGGGGGTAACCAGGCTCACTAATAAAGGTCAAGCCACTTGGCTGCCAGAATGCCCTGCTTCAGCACAGACCAGAAAGGCATTGTGATAAGCGTATCCCCGGTAAAGTCAGGGGTTAATGGGAGTCGTCCCTGTCCCCTCCAGTATACGCCCAGAACTATGGACCCGGTACTTGTGGTTCGGACTGTCTCCAACCAGCCATAATGTTGTGAGAGTGAAATTATGTCTAAATCCAGATTTGGTACATTAGAAGCAACTCTGAAACTTAACCTAAGCGTTTTTCGAAGCTACTTTTTTGCTAACTTCTTATAGGAAGGTCTAGGAGCTCTGAAAATGAACGTGCGCGTCTTTCACTCTTCCCGAGGGACTTAGAAAGATTTTGTTATATTTTTTATTAAAATGGTGTATAAGGGTATATATATAAATATATTTTATGCACTGTATATGAGCTGGCGATTTCTAAGTCTGTGGTTCCGAAAGGGGGTAACCAGGCTCACTAATAAAGGTCAAGCCACTTGGCTGCCAGAATGCCCTGCTTCAGCACAGACCAGAAAGGCATTGTGATAAGCGTATCCCCGGTATAGTCAGGGGTTAATGGAGTCGTCCCCGTCCCCCCAGTATACGCCCAGAACCATGGACCCGGTACTTGTGGTTCGGACTGTCTCCAACCAGCCATAATGTTGTGAGAGTGAAATTATGTCTAAGTCCAGCTTTGGTACATTAGAAGCAACTCTGAAACTTAACCTAAGCGTTTTTCGAAGCTACTTTTTGGCCATTTTCTTATAGGAAGGTGTTCCAGCTCTGAAAATGAACGTGCGCGTCTTTCACTCTTCCCGAGGGACTTAGAAGAATTTTGTGATATTTTTTATTAAAATGGTGTATAAGGGTATATATATAAATATATTGTATGCACTGTATATGAGCTGGCGATTTCTAAGTCTGTGGTTCCGAGAGGGGGTAACCAGGCTCACTAATAAAGGTCAAGCCACTTGGCTGCCAGAATGCCCTGCTTCAGCACAGACCAGAAAGGCATTGTGATAAGCGTATCCCCGGTATAGTCAGGGGTTAATGGGAGTCGTCCCCGTCCCCCCAGTATACGCCCAGAACCATGGACCCGGTACTTGTGGTTCGGACTGTCTCCAACCAGCCATAATGTTGTGAGAGTGAAATTATGTCTAAGTCCAGCTTTGGTACATTAGAAGCAACTCTGAAACTTAACCTAAGCGTTTTTCGAAGCTACTTTTTGACTAACTTCTTATAAGGAAGGTCTAGGAGCTCTGAAAATGAACGTGCGCGTCTTTCACTCTTCCCGAGGGACTTAGAAGAATTTTGTGATATTTTTTATTAAAATGGTGTATAAGGGTATATATATAAATCTATTTTATGCACTGTATATGAGCTGGCGATTTCTAAGTCTGTGGTTCCGAGAGGGGGTAACCAGGCTCACTAATAAAGGTCAAGCCACTTGGCTGCCAGAATGCCCTGCTTCAGCACAGACCAGAAAGGCATTGTGATAAGCGTATCCCCGGTATAGTCAGGGGTTAATGGGAGTCGTCCCCGTCCCCCCAGTATACGCCCAGAACCATGGACCCGGTACTTGTGGTTCGGACTGTCTCCAACCAGCCATAATGTTGTGAGAGTGAAATTATGTCTAAGTCCAGCTTTGGTACATTAGAAGCAACTCTGAAACTTAACCTAAGCGTTTTTCGAAGCTACTTTTTGGCCATTTTCTTATAGGAAGGTGTTCCAGCTCTGAAAATGAACGTGCGCGTCTTTCACTCTTCCCGAGGGACTTAGAAGAATTTTGTGATATTTTTTATTAAAATGGTGTATAAGGGTATATATATAAATATATTTTATGCACTGTATATGAGCTGGCGATTTCTAAGTCTGTGGTTCCGAGAGGGGGTAACCAGGCTCACTAATAAAGGTCAAGCCACTTGGCTGCCAGAATGCCCTGCTTCAGCACAGACCAGAAAGGCATTGTGATAAGCGTATCCCCGGTATAGTCAGGGGTTAATGGGAGTCGTCCCCGTCCCCCCAGTATACGCCCAGAACCATGGACCCGGTACTTGTGGTTCGGACTGTCTCCAACCAGCCATAATGTTGTGAGAGTGAAATTATGTCTAAGTCCAGCTTTGGTACATTAGAAGCAACTCTGAAACTTAACCTAAGCGTTTTTCGAAGCTACTTTTTGACTAACTTCTTATAAGGAAGGTCTAGGAGCTCTGAAAATGAACGTGCGCGTCTTTCACTCTTCCCGAGGGACTTAGAAGAATTTTGTGATATTTTTTATTAAAATGGTGTATAAGGGTATATATATAAATCTATTTTATGCACTGTATATGAGCTGGCGATTTCTAAGTCTGTGGTTCCGAGAGGGGGTAACCAGGCTCACTAATAAAGGTCAAGCCACTTGGCTGCCAGAATGGCCTGCTTCAGCACAGACCAGAAAGGCATTGTGATAAGCGTATCCCCGGTATAGTCAGGGGTTAATGGGAGTCGTCCCCGTCCCCCCAGTATACGCCCAGAACCATGGACCCGGTACTTGTGGTTCGGACTGTCTCCAACCAGCCATAATGTTGTGAGAGTGAAATTATGTCTAAGTCCAGCTTTGGTACATTAGAAGCAACTCTGAAACTTAACCTAAGCGTTTTTCGAAGCTACTTTTTGGCTAACTTCTTATAGGAAGGTCTAGGAGCTCTGAAAATGAACGTGCGCGTCTTTCATTCTTCCCGAGGGACTTCGAAGAATTTTGTGATATTTTTTATTAAAATGGTGTATAAGGGTATATATATAAATATATTTTATGCACTGTATATGAGCTGGCGATTTCTAAGTCTGTGGTTCCGAGAGGTGGTAACCAAGCTCACTAATAAAGGTCAAGCCACTTGGCTGCCAGAATGGCCTGCTTCAGCACAGACCAGAAAGGCATTGTGATAAGCGTATCCCCGGTATAGTCAGGGGTTAATGGGAGTCGTCCCCGTCCCCCCAGTATACGCCCAGAACCATGGACCCGGTACTTGTGGTTCGGACTGTCTCCAACCAGCCATAATGTTGTGAGAGTGAAATTATGTCTAAGTCCAGCTTTGGTACATTAGAAGCAACTCTGAAACTTAACCTAAGCGTTTTCGAAGCTACTTTTTGGCTAACTTCTTATAGGAAGGTCTAGGAGCTCTAAAAATGAACGTGCGCGTCTTTCACTCTTCCCTAGGGACTTAGAAGAATTTTGTGATATTTTTTATTAAAATGGTGTATAAGGGTATATATATATAAATATATTTTATGCACTGTATATGAGCTGGCGATTCCTAAGTCTGTGGTTCCGAGAGGGGGTAACCAGGCTCACTAATAAAGGTCAAGCCACTTGGCTGCCAGAATGCCCTGCTTCAGCACAGACCAGAAAGGCATTTTTATAAGCGTATCCCCGGTATAGTAAGGGGTTAATGGGAGTCGTCCCCGTCCCCCCAGTATACGCCCAGAACCATGGACCCGGTACTTGTGGTTCGGACTGTCTCCAACCAGCCATAATGTTGTGAGAGTGAAATTATGTCTAAGTCCAGCTTTTTTACATTAGAAGCAACTCTGAAACTTAACCTAAGCGTTTTTCGAAGCTACTTTTTGGCTAACTTCTTATAGGAAGGTCTAGGTGCTCTGAAAATGAACGTGCGGGTCTTTCACTCTTCCCGAGGGACTTAGAAGAATTTTGTGATATTTTTTATTAAAATGGTGTATAAGGGTATATATATAAATATATTTTATGCACTGTATATGAGCTGGCGATTTCTAAGTCTGTGGTTCCGAGAGGGGGTAACCAGGCTCACTAATAAAGGTCAAGCCACTTGGCTGCCAGAATGCCCTGCTTCAGCACAGACCAGAAAGGCATTGTGATAAGCGTATCCCCGGTATAGTCAGGGGTTAATGGGAGTCGTCCCCGTCCCCCCCAGTATACGCCCAGAACCATGGACCCGGTACTTGTGGATCGGACTGTCTCCAACCAGCCATAATTTTGTGAGAGTGAAATTATGTCTAAGTCCAGCTTTGGTACATTAGAAGCAACTCTGAAACTTAACCTAAGCGTTTTTCGAAGCTACTTTTTTGCTAACTTCTTATAGGAAGGTCTAGAAGCTCTAAAAATGAACGTGCGCGTCTTTCACTCTTCCCGAGGGACTTAGAAGAATTTGTGATATTTTTTATTAAAATGGTGTATAAGGGTATATATATAAATATATTTTATGCACTGTATATGAGCTGGCGATTTCTAAGTCTGTGGTTCCGAGAGGGGGTAACCAGGCTCACTAATAAAGGTCAAGCCACTTGGCTGCCAGAATGCCCTGCTTCAGCACAGACCAGAAAGGCATTGTGATAAGCGTATCCCCGGTATAGTCAGGGGTTAATGGAGTCGTCCCCGTCCCCCCAGTATACGCCCAGAACCATGGACCCGGTACTTGTGGTTCGGACTGTCTCCAACCAGCCATAATGTTGTGAGAGTGAAATTATGTCTAAGTCCAGCTTTGGTACATTAGAAGCAACTCTGAAACTTTACCTAAGCGTTTTTCGAAGCTACTTTTTGGCCATTTTCTTATAGGAAGGTGTTCCAGCTCTGAAAATGAACGTGCGCGTCTTTCACTCTTCCCGAGGGACTTAGAAGAATTTTGTGATATTTTTTATTAAAATGGCGTATAAGGGTATATATATAAATATATTTTATGCACTGTATATGAGCTGGCGATTTCTAAGTCTGTGGTTCCGAGAGGGGGTAACCAGGCTCACTAATAAAGGTCAAGCCACTTGGCTGCCAGAATGCCCTGCTTCAGCACAGACCAGAAAGGCATTGTGATAAGCGTATCCCCGGTATAGTCAGGGGTTAATGGGAGTCGTCCCCGTCCCCCCAGTATACGCCCAGAACCATGGACCCGGTACTTGTGGTTCGGACTGTCTCCAACCAGCCATAATGTTGTGAGAGTGAAATTATGTCTAAGTCCAGCTTTGGTACATTAGAAGCAACTCTGAAACTTAACCTAAGCGTTTTTCGAAGCTACTTTTTGGCCATTTTCTTATAGGAAGGTGTTCCAGCTCTGAAAATGAACGTGCGCGTCTTTCACTCTTCCCGAGGGACTTAGAAGAATTTTGTGATATTTTTTATTAAAATGGCGTATAAGGGTATATATATAAATATATTTTATGCACTGTATATGAGCTGGCGATTTCTAAGTCTGTGGTTCCGAGAGGGGGTAACCAGGCTCACTAATAAAGGTCAAGCCACTTGGCTGCCAGAATGCCCTGCTTCAGCACAGACCAGAAAGGCATTGTGATAAGCGTATCCCCGGTATAGTCAGGGGTTAATGGGAGTCGTCCCCGTCCCCCCAGTATACGCCCAGAACCATGGACCCGGTACTTGTGGTTCGGACTGTCTCCAACCAGCCATAATGTTGTGAGAGTGAAATTATGTCTAAGTCCAGCTTTGGTACATTAGAAGCAACTCTGAAACTTAACCTAAGCGTTTTTCGAAGCTACTTTTTTGCTAACTTCTTATAGGAAGGTCTAGGAGCTCTGAAAATGAACGTGCGCGTCTTTCACTCTTACCGAGGGACTTCGAAGAATTTTGTGATATTTTTTATTAAAATGGTGTATAAGGGTATATATATAAATATATTTTATGCACTGTATATGAGCTGGCGATTTCTAAGTCTGTGGTTCCGAGAGGTGGTAACCAAGCTCACTAATAAAGGTCAAGCCACTTGGCTGCCAGAATGGCCTGCTTCAGCACAGACCAGAAAGGCATTGTGATAAGCGTATCCCCGGTATAGTCAGGGGTTAATGGGAGTCGTCCCCGTCCCCCCAGTATACGCCCAGAACCATGGACCCGGTACTTGTGGTTCGGACTGTCTCCAACCAGCCATAATGTTGTGAGAGTGAAATTATGTCTAAGTCCAGCTTTGGTACATTAGAAGCAACTCTGAAACTTAACCTAAGCGTTTTCGAAGCTACTTTTTGGCTAACTTCTTATAGGAAGGTCTAGGAGCTCTAAAAATGAACGTGCGCGTCTTTCACTCTTCCCGAGGGACTTAGAAGAATTTTGTGATATTTTTTATTAAAATGGTGTATAAGGGTATATATATATAAATATATTTTATGCACTGTATATGAGCTGGCGATTCCTAAGTCTGTGGTTCCGAGAGGGGGTAACCAGGCTCACTAATAAAGGTCAAGCCACTTGGCTGCCAGAATGGCCTGCTTCAGCACAGACCAGAAAGGCATTGTGATAAGCGTATCCCCGGTATAGTCAGGGGTTAATGGGAGTCGTCCCCGTCCCCCCAGTATACGCCCAGAACCATAGACCCGGTACTTGTGGTTCGGACTGTCTCCAACCAGCCAAAATGTTGTGAGAGTGAAATTATGTCTAAGTCCAGCTTTGGTACATTAGAAGCAACTCTGAAACTTAACCTAAGCGTTTTCGAAGCTACTTTTTGGCTAACTTCTTATAGGAAGGTCTAGAAGCTCTGAAAATAAACGTGCGCGTCTTTCACTCTTCCCGAGGGACTTAGAAGAATTTTGTGATATTTTTGATTAAAATGGTGTATAAGGGTATATATATATATATATATAAATATTTTATGCACTGTATATGAGCTGGCGATTTCTAAGTCTGTGGTTCCGAGAGGGGGTAACCAGGCTCACTAATAAAGGTCCAGCCACTTGGCTGCCAGAATGCCCTGCTTCAGCACAGACCAGAAAGGCATTGTGATAAGCGTATCCCCGGTATAATCAGGGGTTAATGGGATTCGTCCCCGTCCCCCCAGTATACGCCCAGAACCATGGACCCGGTACTTGTGGTTCGGACTGTCTCCAACCAGCCATAATGTTGTGAGAGTGAAATTATGTCTAAGGCCAGCTTTGGTACATTAGAAGCAACTCTGAAACTTAACCTAAGCGTTTTTCGAAGCTACTTTTTTGCTAACTTCTTATAGGAAGGTCTAGGAGCTCTGAAAATGAACGTGCGCGTTTTTCACTCTTCCCGAGGGACTTAGAAGAATTTTGTGATATTTTTTATTAAAATGGTGTATAAGGGTATATATATATATAAATATATTTTATGCACTGTATATGAGCTGGCGATTTCTAAGTCTGTGGTTCCGAGAGGGGGTAACCAGGCTCACTAATAAAGGTCAAGCCACTTGGCTGCCAGAATGCCCTGCTTCAGCACAGACCAGAAAGGCATTGTGATAAGCGTATCCCCGGTATAGTCAGGGGTTAATGGGAGTCGTCCCCGTCCCCCCAGTATACGCCCAGAACCATGGACCCGGTACTTGTGGTTCGGACTGTCTCCAACCAGCCATAATGTTGTGAGAGTGAAATTATGTCTAAGTCCAGCTTTGGTACATTAGAAGCAACTCTGAAACTTAACCTAAGCGTTTTTCGAAGCTACTTTTTGGCTAACTTCTTATAGGAAGGTCTAGGAGCTCTGAAAATGAACGTGCGCGTCTTTCATTCTTCCCGAGGGACTTCGAAGAATTTTGTGATATTTTATATTAAAATGGTGTATAAGGGTATATATATAAATATATTTTATGCACTGTATATGAGCTGGCGATTTCTAAGTCTGTGGTTCCGAGAGGTGGTAACCAAGCTCACTAATAAAGGTCAAGCCACTTGGCTGCCAGAATGGCCTGCTTCAGCACAGACCAGAAAGGCATTGTGATAAGCGTATCCCCGGTATAGTCAGGGGTTAATGGGAGTCGTCCCCGTCCCCCCAGTATACGCCCAGAACCATGGACCCGGTACTTGTGGTTCGGACTGTCTCCAACCAGCCATAATGTTGTGAGAGTGAAATTATGTCTAAGTCCAGCTTTGGTACATTAGAAGCAACTCTGAAACTTAACCTAAGCGTTTTTCGAAGCTACTTTTTGGCTAACTTCTTATAGGAAGGTCTAGGAGCTCTGAAAATGAACGTGCGCGTCTTTCATTCTTCCCGAGGGACTTCGAAGAATTTTGTGATATTTTTTATTAAAATGGTGTATAAGGGTATATATATAAATATATTTTATGCACTGTATATGAGCTGGCGATTTCTAAGTCTGTGGTTCCGAGAGGTGGTAACCAAGCTCACTAATAAAGGTCAAGCCACTTGGCTGCCAGAATGGCCTGCTTCAGCACAGACCAGAAAGGCATTGTGATAAGCGTATCCCCGGTATAGTCAGGGGTTAATGGGAGTCGTCCCCGTCCCCCCAGTATACGCCCAGAACCATGGACCCGGTACTTGTGGTTCGGACTGTCTCCAACCAGCCATACTGTTGTGAGAGTGAAATTATGTCTAAGTCCAGCTTTGGTACATTAGAAGCAACTCTGAAACTTAACCTAAGCGTTTTCGAAGCTACTTTTTGGCTAACTTCTTATAGGAAGGTCTAGGAGCTCTAAAAATGAACGTGCGCGTCTTTCACTCTTCCCGAGGGACTTAGAAGAATTTTGTGATATTTTTTATTAAAATGGTGTATAAGGGTATATATATATAAATATATTTTATGCACTGTATATGAGCTGGCGATTCCTAAGTCTGTGGTTCCGAGAGGGGGTAACCAGGCTCACTAATAAAGGTCAAGCCACTTGGCTGCCAGAATACCCTGCTTCAGCACAGACCAGAAAGGCATTGTGATAAGCGTATCCCCGGTATAGTCAGGGGTTAATGGGAGTCGTCCCCGTCCCCCCAGTATACGCCCAGAACCATGGACCCGGTACTTGTGGTTCGGACTGTCTCCAACCAGCCATAATGTTGTGAGAGTGAAATTATGTCTAAGTCCAGCTTTGGTACATTAGAAGCAACTCTGAAACTTAACCTAAGCGTTTTTCGAAGCTACTTTTTTGCTAACTTCTTATAGGAAGGTCTAGGAGCTCTAAAAATGAACGTGCGCGTCTTTCACTCTTCCCGAGGGACTTACAAGAATTTTGTGATATTTTTTATTAAAATGGTGTATAAGGGTATATATATAAATATATTTTATGCACTGTATATGAGCTGGCGATTTCTAAGTCTGTGGTTCCGAGAGGGGGTAAACAGGCTCACTAATATTGGTCAAGCCACTTGGCTGCCAGAATGGCCTACTTCAGCACAGACCAGAAAGGCATTGTGATAAGCGTATCCCCGGTATAGTCAGGGGTTAATGGGAGTCGTCCCCGTCCCCCCAGTATACGCCCAGAACCATGGACCCGGTACTTGTGGTTCGGACTGTCTCCAACCAGCCATAATGTTGTGAGAGTGAAATTATGTCTAAGTCCAGCTTTGGTACATTAGAAGCAACTCTGAAACTTAACCTAAGCGTTTTTCGAAGCTACTTTTTTGCTAACTTCTTATAGGAAGGTCTAGGAGCTCTAAAAATGAACGTGCGCGTCTTTCACTCTTCCCGAGGGACTTACAAGAATTTTGTGATATTTTTTATTAAAATGGTGTATAAGGGTATATATATAAATATATTTTATGCACTGTATATGAGCTGGCGATTTCTAAGTCTGTGGTTCCGAGAGGGGGTAACCAGGCTCACTAATAAAGGTCAAGCCACTTGGCTGCCAGAATGCCCTGCTTCAGCACAGACCAGAAAGGCATTGTGATAAGCGTATCCCCGGTATAGTCAGGGGTTAATGGGAGTCGTCCCCGTCCCCCCAGTATACGCCCAGAACCATGGACCCGGTACTTGTGGTTCGGACTGTCTCCAACCAGCCATAATGTTGTGAGAGTGAAATTATGTCTAAGTCCAGCTTTGGTACATTAGAAGCAACTCTGAAACTAAACCTAAGCGTTTTTCGAAGCTACTTTTTGGCTAACTTCTTATAGGAAGGTCTAGGAGCTCTGAAAATGAACGTGCGCGTCTTTCATTCTTCCCGAGGGACTTCGAAGAATTTTGTGATATTTTTTATTAAAATGGTGTATAAGGGTATATATATAAATATATTTTATGCACTGTATATGAGCTGGCGATTTCTAAGTCTGTGGTTCCGAGAGGTGGTAACCAAGCTCACTAATAAAGGTCAAGCCACTTGGCTGCCAGAATGGCCTGCTTCAGCACAGACCAGAAAGGCATTGTGATAAGCGTATCCCCGGTATAGTCAGGGGTTAATGGGAGTCGTCCCTGTCCCCCCAGTATACGCCCAGAACCATGGACCCGGTACTTGTGGTTCGGACTGTCTCCAACCAGCCATAATGTTGTGAGAGTGAAATTATGTCTAAGTCCAGCTTTGGTACATTAGAAGCAACTCTGAAACTTAACCTAAGCGTTTTTCGAAGCTACTTTTTTGCTAACTTCTTATAGGAAGGTCTAGGAGCTCTAAAAATGAACGTGCGCGTCTTTCACTCTTCCCGAGGGACTTAGAAGAATTTTGTGATATTTTTTATTAAAATGGTGTATAAGGGTATATATATAAATATATTTTATGCACTGTATATGAGCTGGCGATTTCTAAGTCTGTGGTTCCGAGAGGGGGTAACCAGGCTCACTAATATTGGTCAAGCCACTTGGCTGCCAGAATGGCCTGCTTCAGCACAGACCAGAAAGGCATTGTGATAAGCGTATCCCCGGTATAGTCAGGGGTTAATGGGAGTCGTCCCCGTCCCCCCAGTATACGCCCAGAACCATAGACCCGGTACTTGTGGTTCGGACTGTCTCCAACCAGCCATAATGTTGTGAGAGTGAAATTATGTCTAAGTCCAGCTTTGGTACATTAGAAGCAACTCTGAAACTTAACCTAAGCGTTTTCGAAGCTACTTTTTGGCTAACTTCTTATAGGAAGGTCTAGAAGCTCTGAAAATAAACGTGCGCGTCTTTCACTCTTCCCGAGGGACTTAGAAGAATTTTGTGATATTTTTGATTAAAATGGTGTATAAGGGTATATATATATATATAAATATTTTATGCACTGTATATGAGCTGGCGATTTCTAAGTCTGTGGTTCCGAGAGGGGGTAACCAGGCTCACTAATAAAGGTCCAGCCACTTGGCTGCCAGAATGCCCTGCTTCAGCACAGACCAGAAAGGCATTGTGATAAGCGTATCCCCGGTATAATCAGGGGTTAATGGGATTCGTCCCCGTCCCCCCAGTATACACCCAGAACCATGGACCCGGTACTTGTGGTTCGGACTGTCTCCAACCAGCCATAATGTTGTGAGAGTGAAATTATGTCTAAGGCCAGCTTTGGTACATTAGAAGCAAATCTGAAACTTAACCTAAGCGTTTTTCGAAGCTACTTTTTGGCTAACTTCTTATAGGAAGGTCTAGGAGCTCTGAAAATGAACGTGCGCGTCTTTCACTCTTCCCGAGGGACTTAGAAAGATTTTGTGATATTTTTTATTAAAATGGTGTATAAGGGTATATATATAAATATATTTTATGCACAGTATATGAGCTGGCGATTTCTAAGTCTGTGGTTCCGAGAGGGGGTAACCAGGCTCACTAATAAAGGTCAAGCCACTTGGCTGCCAGAATGCCCTGCTTCAGCACAGACCAGAAAGGCATTGTGATAAGCGTATCCCCGGTATAGTCAGGGGTTAATGGGAGTCGTCCCCGTCCCCCCAGTATACGCCCAGAACCATGGACCCGGTACTTGTGGTTCGGACTGTCTCCAACCAGCCATAATGTTGTGAGAGTGAAATTATGTCTAAGTCCAGCTTTGGTACATTAGAAGCAACTCTGAAACTTAACCTAAGCGTTTTTCGAAGCTACTTTTTGGCTAACTTCTTATAGGAAGGTCTAGGAGCTCTGAAAATGAACGTGCGCGTCTTTCACTCTTCCCGAGGGACTTCGAAGAATTTTGTGATATTTTTTATTAAAATGGTGTATAAGGGTATATATATACAGTAAATATATTTTATGCACTGTATATGAGCTGGCGATTTCTAAGTCTGTGGTTCCGAGAGGGGGTAACCAGGCTCACTAATAAAGGTCAAGCCACTTGGCTGCCAGAATGCCCTGCTTCAGCACAGACCAGAAAGGCATTGTGATAAGTGTATCCCCGGTATAGTCAGGGGTTAATGGAGTCGTCCCCGTCCCCCCAGTATACGCCCAGAACCATGGACCCGGTACTTGTGGTTCGGACTGTCTCCAACCAGCCATAATGTTGTGAGAGTGAAATTATGTCTAAGTCCAGCTTTGGTACATTAGAAGCAACTCTGAAACTTAACCTAAGCGTTTTTCGAAGCTACTTTTTGGCTAACTTCTTATAGGAAGGTCTAGGAGCTCTGAAAATGAACGTGCGCGTCTTTCACTCTTCCCGAGGGACTTAGAAGAATTTTGTGATATTTTTTATTAAAATGGTGTACAGTATAAGGGTATATATATAAATATATTTTATGCACTGTATATGAGCTGGCGATTTCTAAGTCTGTGGTTCCGAGAGGGGGTAACCAGGCTCACTAATAAAGGTCAAGCCACTTGGCTGCCAGAATGCCCTGCTTCAGCACAGACCAGAAAGGCATTGTGATAAGCGTATCCCCGGTATAGTCAGGGGTTAATGGGAGTCGTCCCCGTCCCCCCAGTATACGCCCAGAACCATGGACCCGGTACTTGTGGTTCGGACTGTCTCCAACCAGCCATAATGTTGTGAGAGTGAAATTATGTCTAAGTCCAGCTTTGGTACATTAGAAGCAACTCTGAAACTTAACCTAAGCGTTTTTCGAAGCTACTTTTTGGCTAACTTCTTATAGGAAGGTCTAGGAGCTCTGAAAATGAACGTGCGCGTCTTTCACTATTCCCGAGGGACTTAGAAGAATTTTGTGATATTTTTTATTAAAATGGTGTATAAGGGTATATATATAAATATATTTTATGCACTGTATATGAGCTGGCGATTTCTAAGTCTGTGGTTCCGAGAGGGGGTAACCAGGCTCACTAATAAAGGTCAAGCCACTTGGCTGCCAGAATGCCCTGCTTCAGCACAGACCAGAAAGGCATTTTTATAAGCGTATCCCCGGTATAGTCAGGGGTTAATGGGAGTCGTCCCCGTCCCCCCAGTATACGCCCAGAACCATGGACCCGGTACTTGTGGTTCGGACTGTCTCCAACCAGCCATAATGTTGTGAGAGTGAAATGATGTCTAAGTCCAGCTTTGGTACATTAGAAGCAACTCTGAAACTTAACCTAAGCGTTTTTCGAAGCTACTTTTTGGCTAACTTCTTATAGGAAGGTCTAGGTGCTCTGAAAATGAACGTGCGGGTCTTTCACTCTTCCCGAGGGACTTAGAAGAATTTTGTGATATTTTTTATTAAAATGGTGTATAAGGGTATATATATAAATATATTTTATGCACTGTATATGAGCTGGCGATTTCTAAGTCTGTGGTTCCGAGAGGGGGTAACCAGGCTAACTAATAAAGGTCAAGCCACTTGGCTGCCAGAATGCCCTGCTTCAGCACAGACCAGAAAGGCATTGTGATAAGCGTATCCCCGGTATAGTCAGGGGTTAATGGGAGTCGTCCCCGTCCCCCCAGTATACGCCCAGAACCATGGACCCGGTACTTGTGGTTCGGACTGTCTCCAACCAGCCATAATGTTGTGAGAGTGAAATTATGTCTAAGTCCAGCTTTGGTACATTAGAAGCAACTCTGAAACTTAACCTAAGCGTTTTTCGAAGCTACTTTTTGGCTAACTTCTTATAGGAAGGTCTAGGAGCTCTGAAAATGAACGTGCGCGTCTTTCACTCTTCCCGAGGGACTTAGAAAGATTTTGTGATATTTTTTATTAAAATGGTGTATAAGGGTATATATATAAATATATTTTATGCACAGTATATGAGCTGGCGATTTCTAAGTCTGTGGTTCCGAGAGGGGGTAACCAGGCTCACTAATAAAGGTCAAGCCACTTGGCTGCCAGAATGCCCTGCTTCAGCACAGACCAGAAAGGCATTGTGATAAGCGTATCCCCGGTATAGTCAGGGGTTAATGGGAGTCGTCCCCGTCCCCCCAGTATACGCCCAGAACCATGGACCCGGTACTTGTGGTTCGGACTGTCTCCAACCAGCCATAATGTTGTGAGAGTGAAATTATGTCTAAGTCCAGCTTTGGTACATTAGAAGCAACTCTGAAACTTAACCTAAGCGTTTTTCGAAGCTACTTTTTGGCTAACTTCTTATAGGAAGGTCTAGGAGCTCTGAAAATGAACGTGCGCGTCTTTCACTCTTCCCGAGGGACTTCGAAGAATTTTGTGATATTTTTTATTAAAATGGTGTATAAGGGTATATATATACAGTAAATATATTTTATGCACTGTATATGAGCTGGCGATTTCTAAGTCTGTGGTTCCGAGAGGGGGTAACCAGGCTCACTAATAAAGGTCAAGCCACTTGGCTGCCAGAATGCCCTGCTTCAGCACAGACCAGAAAGGCATTGTGATAAGTGTATCCCCGGTATAGTCAGGGGTTAATGGAGTCGTCCCCGTCCCCCCAGTATACGCCCAGAACCATGGACCCGGTACTTGTGGTTCGGACTGTCTCCAACCAGCCATAATGTTGTGAGAGTGAAATTATGTCTAAGTCCAGCTTTGGTACATTAGAAGCAACTCTGAAACTTAACCTAAGCGTTTTTCGAAGCTACTTTTTGGCTAACTTCTTATAGGAAGGTCTAGGAGCTCTGAAAATGAACGTGCGCGTCTTTCACTCTTCCCGAGGGACTTAGAAAGATTTTGTGATATTTTTTATTAAAATGGTGTATAAGGGTATATATATAAATATATTTTATGCACAGTATATGAGCTGGCGATTTCTAAGTCTGTGGTTCCGAGAGGGGGTAACCAGGCTCACTAATAAAGGTCAAGCCACTTGGCTGCCAGAATGGCCTGCTTCAGCACAGACCAGAAAGGCATTTTTATAAGCGTATCCCCGGTATAGTCAGGGGTTAATGGGAGTCGTCCCCGTCCCCCCAGTATACGCCCAGAACCATGGACCCGGTACTTGTGGTTCGGACTGTCTCCAACCAGCCATAATGTTGTGAGAGTGAAATTATGTCTAAGTCCAGCTTTGGTACATTAGAAGCAACTCTGAAACTTAACCTAAGCGTTTTTCGAAGCTACTTTTTGGCTAACTTCTTATAGGAAGGTCTAGGAGCTCTGAAAATGAACGTGCGCGTCTTTCACTCTTCCCGAGGGACTTAGAAGAATTTTGTGATATTTTTTATTAAAATGGTGTATAAGGGTATATATATATAAATATATTTTATGCACTGTATATGAGCTGGCGATTTCTAAGTCTGTGGTTCCGAGAGGGGGTAACCAGGCTCACTAATAAAGGTCAAGCCACTTGGCTGCCAGAATGCCCTGCTTCAGCACAGACCAGAAAGGCATTGTGATAAGCGTATCCCCGGTATAGTCAGGGGTTAATGGGAGTCGTCCCCGTCCCCCCAGTATACGCCAGAACCATGGACCCGGTACTTGTGGTTCGGACTGTCTCCAACCAGCCATAATGTTGTGAGAGTGAAATTATGTCTAAGTCCAGCTTTGGTACATTAGAAGCAACTCTGAAACTTAACCTAAGCGTTTTTCGAAGCTACTTTTTGGCTAACTTCTTATAGGAAGGTCTAGGAGCTCTGAAAATGAACGTGCGCGTCTTTCACTATTCCCGAGGGACTTAGAAGAATTTTGTGATATTTTTTATTAAAATGGTGTATAAGGGTATATATATAAATATATTTTATGCACTGTATATGAGCTGGCGATTTCTAAGTCTGTGGTTCCGAGAGGGGGTAACCAGGCTCACTAATAAAGGTCAAGCCACTTGGCTGCCAGAATGCCCTGCTTCAGCACAGACCAGAAAGGCATTTTTATAAGCGTATCCCCGGTATAGTCAGGGGTTAATGGGAGTCGTCCCCGTCCCCCCAGTATACGCCCAGAACCATGGACCCGGTACTTGTGGTTCGGACTGTCTCCAACCAGCCATAATGTTGTGAGAGTGAAATTATGTCTAAGTCCAGCTTTGGTACATTAGAAGCAACTCTGAAACTTAACCTAAGCGTTTTTCGAAGCTACTTTTTGGCTAACTTCTTATAGGAAGGTCTAGGAGCTCTGAAAATGAACGTGCGCGTCTTTCACTCTTCCCGAGGGACTTAGAAGAATTTTGTGATATTTTTTATTAAAATGGTGTATAAGGGTATATATATATAAATATATTTTATGCACTGTATATGAGCTGGCGATTTCTAAGTCTGTGGTTCCGAGAGGGGGTAACCAGGCTCACTAATAAAGGTCAAGCCACTTGGCTGCCAGAATGCCCTGCTTCAGCACAGACCAGAAAGGCATTGTGATAAGCGTATCCCCGGTATAGTCAGGGGTTAATGGGAGTCGTCCCTGTCCCCCCAGTATACGCCAGAACCATGGACCCGGTACTTGTGGTTCGGACTGTCTCCAACCAGCCATAATGTTGTGAGAGTGAAATTATGTCTAAGTCCAGCTTTGGTACATTAGAAGCAACTCTGAAACTTAACCTAAGCGTTTTTCGAAGCTACTTTTTGGCTAACTTCTTATAGGAAGGTCTAGGAGCTCTGAAAATGAACGTGCGCGTCTTTCACTATTCCCGAGGGACTTAGAAGAATTTTGTGATATTTTTTATTAAAATGGTGTATAAGGGTATATATATAAATATATTTTATGCACTGTATATGAGCTGGCGATTTCTAAGTCTGTGGTTCCGAGAGGGGGTAACCAGGCTCACTAATAAAGGTCAAGCCACTTGGCTGCCAGAATGCCCTGCTTCAGCACAGACCAGAAAGGCATTTTTATAAGCGTATCCCCGGTATAGTCAGGGGTTAATGGGAGTCGTCCCCGTCCCCCCAGTATACGCCCAGAACCTAGGACCCGGTACTTGTGGTTCGGACTGTCTCCAACCAGCCATAATGTTGTGAGAGTGAAATGATGTCTAAGTCCAGCTTTGGTACATTAGAAGCAACTCTGAAACTTAACCTAAGCGTTTTTCGAAGCTACTTTTTGGCTAACTTCTTATAGGAAGGTCTAGGTGCTCTGAAAATGAACGTGCGGGTCTTTCACTCTTCCCGAGGGACTTAGAAGAATTTTGTGATATTTTTTATTAAAATGGTGTATAAGGGTATATATATAAATATATTTTATGCACTGTATATGAGCTGGCGATTTCAAAGTCTGTGGTTCCGAGAGGGGGTAACCAGGCTCACTAATAAAGGTCAAGCCACTTGGCTGCCAGAATGCCCTGCTTCAGCACAGACCAGAAAGGCATTGTGATAAGCGTATCCCCGGTATAGTCAGGGGTTAATGGGAGTCGTCCCCGTCCCCCCAGTATACGCCCAGAACCATGGACCCGGTACTTGTGGTTCGGACTGTCTCCAACCAGCCATAATGTTGTGAGAGTGAAATTATGTCTAAGTCCAGCTTTGGTACATTAGAAGCAACTCTGAAACTTAACCTAAGCGTTTTTCGAAGCTACTTTTTGGCTAACTTCTTATAGGAAGGTCTAGGAGCTCTGAAAATGAACGTGCGCGTCTTTCACTCTTCCCGAGGGACTTAGAAAGATTTTGTGATATTTTTTATTAAAATGGTGTATAAGGGTATATATATAAATATATTTTATGCACTGTATATGAGCTGGCGATTTCTAAGTCTGTGGTTCCGAGAGGGGGTAACCAGGCTAACTAATAAAGGTCAAGCCACTTGGCTGCCAGAATGCCCTGCTTCAGCACAGACCAGAAAGGCATTGTGATAAGCGTATCCCCGGTATAGTCAGGGGTTAATGGGAGTCGTCCCCGTCCCCCCAGTATACGCCCAGAACCATGGACCCGGTACTTGTGGTTCGGACTGTCTCCAACCAGCCATAATGTTGTGAGAGTGAAATTATGTCTAAGTCCAGCTTTGGTACATTAGAAGCAACTCTGAAACTTAACCTAAGCGTTTTTCGAAGCTACTTTTTGGCTAACTTCTTATAGGAAGGTCTAGGAGCTCTGAAAATGAACGTGCGCGTCTTTCACTCTTCCCGAGGGACTTAGAAAGATTTTGTGATATTTTTTATTAAAATGGTGTATAAGGGTATATATATAAATATATTTTATGCACAGTATATGAGCTGGCGATTTCTAAGTCTGTGGTTCCGAGAGGGGGTAACCAGGCTCACTAATAAAGGTCAAGCCACTTGGCTGCCAGAATGCCCTGCTTCAGCACAGACCAGAAAGGCATTGTGATAAGCGTATCCCCGGTATAGTCAGGGGTTAATGGGAGTCGTCCCCGTCCCCCCAGTATACGCCCAGAACCATGGACCCGGTACTTGTGGTTCGGACTGTCTCCAACCAGCCATAATGTTGTGAGAGTGAAATTATGTCTAAGTCCAGCTTTGGTACATTAGAAGCAACTCTGAAACTTAACCTAAGCGTTTTTCGAAGCTACTTTTTGGCTAACTTCTTATAGGAAGGTCTAGGAGCTCTGAAAATGAACGTGCGCGTCTTTCACTCTTCCCGAGGGACTTCGAAGAATTTTGTGATATTTTTTATTAAAATGGTGTATAAGGGTATATATATACAGTAAATATATTTTATGCACTGTATATGAGCTGGCGATTTCTAAGTCTGTGGTTCCGAGAGGGGGTAACCAGGCTCACTAATAAAGGTCAAGCCACTTGGCTGCCAGAATGCCCTGCTTCAGCACAGACCAGAAAGGCATTGTGATAAGTGTATCCCCGGTATAGTCAGGGGTTAATGGAGTCGTCCCCGTCCCCCCAGTATACGCCCAGAACTATGGACCCGGTACTTGTGGTTCGGACTGTCTCCAACCAGCCATAATGTTGTGAGAGTGAAATTATGTCTAAGTCCAGCTTTGGTACATTAGAAGCAACTCTGAAACTTAACCTAAGCGTTTTTCGAAGCTACTTTTTGGCTAACTTCTTATAGGAAGGTCTAGGAGCTCTGAAAATGAACGTGCGCGTCTTTCACTCTTCCCGAGGGACTTAGAAAGATTTTGTGATATTTTTTATTAAAATGGTGTATAAGGGTATATATATAAATATATTTTATGCACAGTATATGAGCTGGCGATTTCTAAGTCTGTGGTTCCGAGAGGGGGTAACCAGGCTCACTAATAAAGGTCAAGCCACTTGGCTGCCAGAATGGCCTGCTTCAGCACAGACCAGAAAGGCATTTTTATAAGCGTATCCCCGGTATAGTCAGGGGTTAATGGGAGTCGTCCCCGTCCCCCCAGTATACGCCCAGAACCATGGACCCGGTACTTGTGGTTCGGACTGTCTCCAACCAGCCATAATGTTGTGAGAGTGAAATTATGTCTAAGTCCAGCTTTGGTACATTAGAAGCAACTCTGAAACTTAACCTAAGCGTTTTTCGAAGCTACTTTTTGGCTAACTTCTTATAGGAAGGTCTAGGAGCTCTGAAAATGAACGTGCGCGTCTTTCACTCTTCCCGAGGGACTTAGAAGAATTTTGTGATATTTTTTATTAAAATGGTGTATAAGGGTATATATATAAATATATTTTATGCACTGTATATGAGCTGGCGATTTCTAAGTCTGTGGTTCCGAGAGGGGGTAACCAGGCTCACTAATAAAGGTCAAGCCACTTGGCTGCCAGAATGCCCTGCTTCAGCACAGACCAGAAAGGCATTGTGATAAGCGTATCCCCGGTATAGTCAGGGGTTAATGGGAGTCGTCCCCGTCCCCCCAGTATACGCCAGAACCATGGACCCGGTACTTGTGGTTCGGACTGTCTCCAACCAGCCATAATGTTGTGAGAGTGAAATTATGTCTAAGTCCAGCTTTGGTACATTAGAAGCAACTCTGAAACTTAACCTAAGCGTTTTTCGAAGCTACTTTTTGGCTAACTTCTTATAGGAAGGTCTAGGAGCTCTGAAAATGAACGTGCGCGTCTTTCACTATTCCCGAGGGACTTAGAAGAATTTTGTGATATTTTTTATTAAAATGGTGTATAAGGGTATATATATAAATATATTTTATGCACTGTATATGAGCTGGCGATTTCTAAGTCTGTGGTTCCGAGAGGGGGTAACCAGGCTCACTAATAAAGGTCAAGCCACTTGGCTGCCAGAATGCCCTGCTTCAGCACAGACCAGAAAGGCATTTTTATAAGCGTATCCCCGGTATAGTCAGGGGTTAATGGGAGTCGTCCCCGTCCCCCCAGTATACGCCCAGAACCTAGGACCCGGTACTTGTGGTTCGGACTGTCTCCAACCAGCCATAATGTTGTGAGAGTGAAATGATGTCTAAGTCCAGCTTTGGTACATTAGAAGCAACTCTGAAACTTAACCTAAGCGTTTTTCGAAGCTACTTTTTGGCTAACTTCTTATAGGAAGGTCTAGGTGCTCTGAAAATGAACGTGCGGGTCTTTCACTCTTCCCGAGGGACTTAGAAGAATTTTGTGATATTTTTTATTAAAATGGTGTATAAGGGTATATATATAAATATATTTTATGCACTGTATATGAGCTGGCGATTTCTAAGTCTGTGGTTCCGAGAGGGGGTAACCAGGCTCACTAATAAAGGTCAAGCCACTTGGCTGCCAGAATGCCCTGCTTCAGCACAGACCAGAAAGGCATTGTGATAAGCGTATCCCCGGTATTGTCAGGGGTTAATGGGAGTCGTCCCCGTCCCCCCAGTATACGCCCAGAACCATGGACCCGGTACTTGTGGTTCGGACTGTCTCCAACCAGCCATAATGTTGTGAGAGTGAAATTATGTCTAAGTCCAGCTTTGGTACATTAGAAGCAAATCTGAAACTTAACCTAAGCGTTTTTCGAAGCTACTTTTTGGCTAACTTCTTATAGGAAGGTCTAGGAGCTCTGAAAATGAACGTGCGCGTCTTTCACTCTTCCCGAGGGACTTAGAAAGATTTTGTGATATTTTTTATTAAAATGGTGTATAAGGGTATATATATAAATATATTTTATGCACAGTATATGAGCTGGCGATTTCTAAGTCTGTGGTTCCGAGAGGGGGTAACCAGGCTCACTAATAAAGGTCAAGCCACTTGGCTGCCAGAATGGCCTGCTTCAGCACAGACCAGAAAGGCATTGTGATAAGCGTATCCCCGGTATAGTCAGGGGTTAATGGGAGTCGTCCCCGTCCCCACAGTACTGTATACGCCCAGAACCATGGACCCGGTACTTGTGGTTCGGACTGTCTCCAACCAGCCATAATGTTGTGAGAGTGAAATTATGTCTAAGTCCAGCTTCGGTACATTAGAAGCAACTCTGAAACTTAACCTAAGCGTTTTTCGAAGCTACTTTTTGACTAACTTCTTATAAGGAAGGTCTAGGAGCTCTGAAAATGAACGTGCGCGTCTTTCACTCTTCCCGAGGGACTTAGAAGAAATTTGTGATATTTTTTATTAAAATGGTGTATAAGGGTATATATATAAATCTATTTTATGAACTGTATATGAGCTGGCGATTTCTAAGTCTGTGGTTCCGAGAGGGGGTAACCAGGCTCACTAATAAAGGTCAAGCCACTTGGCTGCCGGAATGCCCTGCTTCAGCACAGACCAGAAAGGCATTGTGATAAGCGTATCCCCGGTATAGTCAGGGGTTAATGGGAGTCCCCCCCGTCCCCCCAGTATACGCCCAGAACCATGGACCCGGTACTTGTGGTTCGGACTGTCTCCAACCAGCCATAATGTTGTGAGAGTGAAATTATGTCTAAGTCCAGATTTGGTACATTAGAAGCAACTCTGAAACTTAACCTAAGCGTTTTTCGAAGCTACTTTTTTGCTAACTTCTTATAGGAAGGTCTAGGAGCTCTGAAAATGAACGTGCGCGTCTTTCACTCTTCCCGAGGGACTTAGAAGAATTTTGTGATATTTTTTATTAAAATGGTGTATAAGGGTATATATATAAATATATTTTATGCACTGTATATGAGCTGGCGATTTCTAAGTCTGTGGTTCCGAGAGGGGGTAACCAGGCTCACTAATAAAGGTCAAGCCACTTGGCTGCCAGAATGCCCTGCTTCAGCACAGACCAGAAAGGCATTGTGATAAGCGTATCCCCGGTAAAGTCAGGGGTTAATGGGAGTCGTCCCCGTCCCCTCCAGTATACGCCCAGAACTATGGACCCGGTACTTGTGGTTCGGACTGTCTCCAACCAGCCATAATGTTGTGAGAGTGAAATTATGTCTAAGTCCAGCTTTGGTACATTAGAAGCAACTCTGAAACTTAACCTAAGCGTTTTTCGAAGCTACTTTTTGGCTAACTTCTTATAGGAAGGTCTAGGAGATCTGAAAATGAACGTGCGCGTCTTTCACTCTTCCCGAGGGACTTAGAAGAATTTTGTGATATTTTTTTATTAAAATGGTGTATAAGGGTATATATATAAATATATTTTATGCACAGTTTATGAGCTGGCGATTTCTAAGTCTGTGGTTCCGAGAGGGGGTAACCAGGCTCACTAATAAAGGTCAAGCCACTTGGCTGCCAGAATGCCCTGCTTCAGCACAGACCAGAAAGGCATTTTTATAAGCGTATCCCCGGTATAGTCAGGGGTTAATGGGAGTCGTCCCCGTCCCCCCAGTATACGCCCAGAACCATGGACCCGGTACTTGTGGTTCGGACTGTCTCCAACCAGCCATAATGTTGTGAGAGTGAAATTATGTCTAAGTCCAGCTTTGGTACATTAGAAGCAACTCTGAAACTTAACCTAAGCGTTTTTCGAAGCTACTTTTTGGCTAACTTCTTATAGGAAGGTCTAGGTGCTCTGAAAATGAACGTGCGGGTCTTTCACTCTTCCCGAGGGACTTAGAAGAATTTTGTGATATTTTTTATTAAAATGGTGTATAAGGGTATATATATAAATATATTTTATGCACTGTATATGAGCTGGCGATTTCTAAGTCTGTGGTTCCGAGAGGGGGTAACCAGGCTCACTAATAAAGGTCAAGCCACTTGGCTGCCAGAATGCCCTGCTTCAGCACAGACCAGAAAGGCATTGTGATAAGCGTATCCCCGGTATAGTCAGGGGTTAATGGGAGTCGTCCCCGTCCCCCCCAGTATACGCCCAGAACCATGGACCCGGTACTTGTGGATCGGACTGTCTCCAACCAGCCATAATTTTGTGAGAGTGAAATTATGTCTAAGTCCAGCTTTGGTACATTAGAAGCAACTCTGAAACTTAACCTAAGCGTTTTTCGAAGCTACTTTTTTGCTAACTTCTTATAGGAAGGTCTAGAAGCTCTAAAAATGGAACGTGCGCGTCTTTCACTCTTCCCGAGGGACTTAGAAGAATTTATGATATTTTTTATTAAAATGGTGTATAAGGGTATATATATAAATATATTTTATGCACTGTATATGAGCTGGCGATTTCTAAGTCTGTGGTTCCGAAAGGGGGTAACCAGGCTCACTAATAAAGGTCAAGCCACTTGGCTGCCAGAATGCCCTGCTTCAGCACAGACCAGAAAGGCATTGTGATAAGCGTATCCCCGGTATAGTCAGGGGTTAATGGAGTCGTCCCCGTCCCCCCAGTATACGCCCAGAACCATGGACCCGGTACTTGTGGTTCGGACTGTCTCCAACCAGCCATAATGTTGTGAGAGTGAAATTATGTCTAAGTCCAGCTTTGGTACATTAGAAGCAACTCTGAAACTTAACCTAAGCGTTTTTCGAAGCTACTTTTTGGCCATTTTCTTATAGGAAGGTGTTCCAGCTCTGAAAATGAACGTGCGCGTCTTTCACTCTTCCCGAGGGACTTAGAAGAATTTTGTGATATTTTTTATTAAAATGGTGTATAAGGGTATATATATAAATCTATTTTATGCACTGTATATGAGCTGGCGATTTCTAAGTCTGTGGTTCCGAGAGGGGGTAACCAGGCTCACTAATAAAGGTCAAGCCACTTGGCTGCCAGAATGCCCTGCTTCAGCACAGACCAGAAAGGCATTGTGATAAGCGTATCCCCGGTATAGTCAGGGGTTAATGGGAGTCGTCCCCGTCCCCCCAGTATACGCCCAGAACCATGGACCCGGTACTTGTGGTTCGGACTGTCTCCAACCAGCCATAATGTTGTGAGAGTGAAATTATGTCTAAGTCCAGCTTTGGTACATTAGAAGCAACTCTGAAACTTAACCTAAGCGTTTTTCGAAGCTACTTTTTGACTAACTTCTTATAAGGAAGGTCTAGGAGCTCTGAAAATGAACGTGCGCGTCTTTCACTCTTCCCGAGGGACTTAGAAGAATTTTGTGATATTTTTTATTAAAATGGTGTATAAGGGTATATATATAAATCTATTTTATGCACTGTATATGAGCTGGCGATTTCTAAGTCTGTGGTTCCGAGAGGGGGTAACCAGGCTCACTAATAAAGGTCAAGCCACTTGGCTGCCAGAATGCCCTGCTTCAGCACAGACCAGAAAGGCATTGTGATAAGCGTATCCCCGGTATAGTCAGGGGTTAATGGGAGTCGTCCCCGTCCCCCCAGTATACGCCCAGAACCATGGACCCGGTACTTGTGGTTCGGACTGTCTCCAACCAGCCATAATGTTGTGAGAGTGAAATTATGTCTAAGTCCAGCTTTGGTACATTAGAAGCAACTCTGAAACTTAACCTAAGCGTTTTTCGAAGCTACTTTTTGGCTAACTTCTTATAGGAAGGTCTAGGAGCTCTGAAAATGAACGTGCGCATCTTTCATTCTTCCCGAGGGACTTCGAAGAATTTTGTGATATTTTTTATTAAAATGGTGTATAAGGGTATATATATAAGAATATTTTATGCACTGTATATGAGCTGGCGATTTCTAAGTCTGTGGTTCCGAGAGGTGGTAACCAAGCTCACTAATAAAGGTCAAGCCACTTGGCTGCCAGAATGGCCTGCTTCAGCACAGACCAGAAAGGCATTGTGATAAGCGTATCCCCGGTATAGTCAGGGGTTAATGGGAGTCGTCCCCGTCCCCCCAGTATACGCCCAGAACCATGGACCCGGTACTTGTGGTTCGGACTGTCTCCAACCAGCCATAATGTTGTGAGAGTGAAATTATGTCTAAGTCCAGCTTTGGTACATTAGAAGCAACTCTGAAACTTAACCTAAGCGTTTTCGAAGCTACTTTTTGGCTAACTTCTTATAGGAAGGTCTAGGAGCTCTAAAAATGAACGTGCGCGTCTTTCACTCTTCCCGAGGGACTTAGAAGAATTTTGTGATATTTTTTATTAAAATGGTGTATAAGGGTATATATATATAAATATATTTTATGCACTGTATATGAGCTGGCGATTCCTAAGTCTGTGGTTCCGAGAGGGGGTAACCAGGCTCACTAATAAAGGTCAAGCCACTTGGCTGCCAGAATGCCCTGCTTCAGCACAGACCAGAAAGGCATTTTTATAAGCGTATCCCCGGTATAGTAAGGGGTTAATGGGAGTCGTCCCCGTCCCCCCAGTATACGCCCAGAACCATGGACCCGGTACTTGTGGTTCGGACTGTCTCCAACCAGCCATAATGTTGTGAGAGTGAAATTATGTCTAAGTCCAGCTTTGGTACATTAGAAGCAACTCTGAAACTTAACCTAAGCGTTTTTCGAAGCTACTTTTTGGCTAACTTCTTATAGGAAGGTCTAGGAGCTCTGAAAATGAACGTGCGCGTCTTTCATTCTTCCCGAGGGACTTCGAAGAATTTTGTGATATTTTTTATTAAAATGGTGTATAAGGGTATATATATAAGAATATTTTATGCACTGTATATGAGCTGGCGATTTCTAAGTCTGTGG
The DNA here is from genome assembly GCF_040206685.1 of Ascaphus truei. Classification (NCBI taxonomy): domain Eukaryota; kingdom Metazoa; phylum Chordata; class Amphibia; order Anura; family Ascaphidae; genus Ascaphus; species Ascaphus truei. The sequence continues at coordinate 280,971,916 of NC_134483.1, forward strand.
TTCCGAGAGGTGGTAACCAAGCTCACTAATAAAGGTCAAGCCACTTGGCTGCCAGAATGGCCTGCTTCAGCACAGACCAGAAAGGCATTGTGATAAGCGTATCCCCGGTATAGTCAGGGGTTAATGGGAGTCGTCCCCGTCCCCCCAGTATACGCCCAGAACCATGGACCCGGTACTTGTGGTTCGGACTGTCTCCAACCAGCCATAATGTTGTGAGAGTGAAATTATGTCTAAGTCCAGCTTTGGTACATTAGAAGCAACTCTGAAACTTAACCTAAGCGTTTTCGAAGCTACTTTTTGGCTAACTTCTTATAGGAAGGTCTAGGAGCTCTAAAAATGAACGTGCGCGTCTTTCACTCTTCCCGAGGGACTTAGAAGAATTTTGTGATATTTTTTATTAAAATGGTGTATAAGGGTATATATATATAAATATATTTTATGCACTGTATATGAGCTGGCGATTCCTAAGTCTGTGGTTCCGAGAGGGGGTAACCAGGCTCACTAATAAAGGTCAAGCCACTTGGCTGCCAGAATGCCCTGCTTCAGCACAGACCAGAAAGGCATTTTTATAAGCGTATCCCCGGTATAGTAAGGGGTTAATGGGAGTCGTCCCCGTCCCCCCAGTATACGCCCAGAACCATGGACCCGGTACTTGTGGTTCGGACTGTCTCCAACCAGCCATAATGTTGTGAGAGTGAAATTATGTCTAAGTCCAGCTTTGGTACATTAGAAGCAACTCTGAAACTTAACCTAAGCGTTTTTCGAAGCTACTTTTTGGCTAACTTCTTATAGGAAGGTCTAGGTGCTCTGAAAATGAACGTGCGGGTCTTTCACTCTTCCCGAGGGACTTAGAAGAGTTTTGTGATATTTTTTATTAAAATGGTGTATAAGGGTATATATATAAATATATTTTATGCACTGTATATGAGCTGGCGATTTCTAAGTCTGTGGTTCCGAGAGGGGGTAACCAGGCTCACTAATAAAGGTCAAGCCACTTGGCTGCCAGAATGCCCTGCTTCAGCACAGACCAGAAAGGCATTGTGATAAGCGTATCCCCGGTATAGTCAGGGGTTAATGGGAGTCGTCCCCGTCCCCCCCAGTATACGCCCAGAACCATGGACCCGGTACTTGTGGTTCGGACTGTCTCCAACCAGCCATAATGTTGTGAGAGTGAAATTATGTCTAAGTCCAGCTTTGGTACATTAGAAGCAACTCTGAAACTTAACCTAAGCGTTTTTCGAAGCTACTTTTTGGCTAACTTCTTATAGGAAGGTCTAGGAGCTCTGAAAATGAACGTGCGCGTCTTTCACTCTTCCCGAGGGACTTAGAAGAATTTTGTGATATTTTTTATTAAAATGGTGTATAAGGGTATATATATAAATATATTTTATGCACTGTATATGAGCTGGCGATTTCTAAGTCTGTGGTTCCGAGAGGGGGTAACCAGGCTCACTAATAAAGGTCAAGCCACTTGGCTGCCAGAATGCCCTGCTTCAGCACAGACCAGAAAGGCATTGTGATAAGCGTATCCCCGGTATAGTCAGGGGTTAATGGAGTCGTCCCCGTCCCCCCAGTATACGCCCAGAACCATGGACCCGGTACTTGTGGTTCGGACTGTCTCCAACCAGCCATAATGTTGTGCGAGTGAAATTATGTCTAAGTCCAGCTTTGGTACATTAGAAGCAACTCTGAAACTTAACCTAAGCGTTTTTCGAAGCTACTTTTTGGCCATTTTCTTATAGGAAGGTGTTCCAGCTCTGAAAATGAACGTGCGCGTCTTTCACTCTTCCCGAGGGACTTAGAAGAATTTTGTGATATTTTTTATTAAAATGGCGTATAAGGGTATATATATAAATATATTTTATGCACTGTATATGAGCTGGCGATTTCTAAGTCTGTGGTTCCGAGAGGGGGTAACCAGGCTCACTAATAAAGGTCAAGCCACTTGGCTGCCAGAATGCCCTGCTTCAGCACAGACCAGAAAGGCATTGTGATAAGCGTATCCCCGGTATAGTCAGGGGTTAATGGGAGTCGTCCCCGTCCCCCCAGTATACGCCCAGAACCATGGACCCGGTACTTGTGGTTCGGACTGTCTCCAACCAGCCATAATGTTGTGAGAGTGAAATTATGTCTAAGTCCAGCTTTGGTACATTAGAAGCAACTCTGAAACTTAACCTAAGCGTTTTTCGAAGCTACTTTTTGGCTAACTTCTTATAGGAAGGTCTAGGAGCTCTGAAAATGAACGTGCGCGTCTTTCACTCTTCCCGAGGGACTTAGAAAGATTTTGTGATATTTTTTATTAAAATGGTGTATAAGGGTATATATATAAATATATTTTATGCACAGTATATGAGCTGGCGATTTCTAAGTCTGTGGTTCCGAGAGGGGGTAACCAGGCTCACTAATAAAGGTCAAGCCACTTGGCTGCCAGAATGGCCTGCTTCAGCACAGACCAGAAAGGCATTGTGATAAGCGTATCCCCGGTATAGTCAGGGGTTAATGGGAGTCGTCCCCGTCCCCACAGTACTGTATACGCCCAGAACCATGGACCCGGTACTTGTGGTTCGGACTGTCTCCAACCAGCCATAATGTTGTGAGAGTGAAATTATGTCTAAGTCCAGCTTCGGTACATTAGAAGCAACTCTGAAACTTAACCTAAGCGTTTTTCGAAGCTACTTTTTGACTAACTTCTTATAAGGAAGGTCTAGGAGCTCTGAAAATGAACGTGCGCGTCTTTCACTCTTCCCGAGGGACTTAGAAGAAATTTGTGATATTTTTTATTAAAATGGTGTATAAGGGTATATATATAAATCTATTTTATGAACTGTATATGAGCTGGCGATTTCTAAGTCTGTGGTTCCGAGAGGGGGTAACCAGGCTCACTAATAAAGGTCAAGCCACTTGGCTGCCGGAATGCCCTGCTTCAGCACAGACCAGAAAGGCATTGTGATAAGCGTATCCCCGGTATAGTCAGGGGTTAATGGGAGTCCCCCCCGTCCCCCCAGTATACGCCCAGAACCATGGACCCGGTACTTGTGGTTCGGACTGTCTCCAACCAGCCATAATGTTGTGAGAGTGAAATTATGTCTAAGTCCAGATTTGGTACATTAGAAGCAACTCTGAAACTTAACCTAAGCGTTTTTCGAAGCTACTTTTTTGCTAACTTCTTATAGGAAGGTCTAGGAGCTCTGAAAATGAACGTGCGCGTCTTTCACTCTTCCCGAGGGACTTAGAAGAATTTTGTGATATTTTTTATTAAAATGGTGTATAAGGGTATATATATAAATATATTTTATGCACTGTATATGAGCTGGCGATTTCTAAGTCTGTGGTTCCGAGAGGGGGTAACCAGGCTCACTAATAAAGGTCAAGCCACTTGGCTGCCAGAATGCCCTGCTTCAGCACAGACCAGAAAGGCATTGTGATAAGCGTATCCCCGGTAAAGTCAGGGGTTAATGGGAGTCGTCCCCGTCCCCTCCAGTATACGCCCAGAACTATGGACCCGGTACTTGTGGTTCGGACTGTCTCCAACCAGCCATAATGTTGTGAGAGTGAAATTATGTCTAAGTCCAGCTTTGGTACATTAGAAGCAACTCTGAAACTTAACCTAAGCGTTTTTCGAAGCTACTTTTTGGCTAACTTCTTATAGGAAGGTCTAGGAGATCTGAAAATGAACGTGCGCGTCTTTCACTCTTCCCGAGGGACTTAGAAGAATTTTGTGATATTTTTTTATTAAAATGGTGTATAAGGGTATATATATAAATATATTTTATGCACAGTTTATGAGCTGGCGATTTCTAAGTCTGTGGTTCCGAGAGGGGGTAACCAGGCTCACTAATAAAGGTCAAGCCACTTGGCTGCCAGAATGCCCTGCTTCAGCACAGACCAGAAAGGCATTTTTATAAGCGTATCCCCGGTATAGTCAGGGGTTAATGGGAGTCGTCCCCGTCCCCCCAGTATACGCCCAGAACCATGGACCCGGTACTTGTGGTTCGGACTGTCTCCAACCAGCCATAATGTTGTGAGAGTGAAATTATGTCTAAGTCCAGCTTTGGTACATTAGAAGCAACTCTGAAACTTAACCTAAGCGTTTTTCGAAGCTACTTTTTGGCTAACTTCTTATAGGAAGGTCTAGGTGCTCTGAAAATGAACGTGCGGGTCTTTCACTCTTCCCGAGGGACTTAGAAGAATTTTGTGATATTTTTTATTAAAATGGTGTATAAGGGTATATATATAAATATATTTTATGCACTGTATATGAGCTGGCGATTTCTAAGTCTGTGGTTCCGAGAGGGGGTAACCAGGCTCACTAATAAAGGTCAAGCCACTTGGCTGCCAGAATGCCCTGCTTCAGCACAGACCAGAAAGGCATTGTGATAAGCGTATCCCCGGTATAGTCAGGGGTTAATGGGAGTCGTCCCCGTCCCCCCCAGTATACGCCCAGAACCATGGACCCGGTACTTGTGGATCGGACTGTCTCCAACCAGCCATAATTTTGTGAGAGTGAAATTATGTCTAAGTCCAGCTTTGGTACATTAGAAGCAACTCTGAAACTTAACCTAAGCGTTTTTCGAAGCTACTTTTTTGCTAACTTCTTATAGGAAGGTCTAGAAGCTCTAAAAATGGAACGTGCGCGTCTTTCACTCTTCCCGAGGGACTTAGAAGAATTTATGATATTTTTTATTAAAATGGTGTATAAGGGTATATATATAAATATATTTTATGCACTGTATATGAGCTGGCGATTTCTAAGTCTGTGGTTCCGAAAGGGGGTAACCAGGCTCACTAATAAAGGTCAAGCCACTTGGCTGCCAGAATGCCCTGCTTCAGCACAGACCAGAAAGGCATTGTGATAAGCGTATCCCCGGTATAGTCAGGGGTTAATGGAGTCGTCCCCGTCCCCCCAGTATACGCCCAGAACCATGGACCCGGTACTTGTGGTTCGGACTGTCTCCAACCAGCCATAATGTTGTGAGAGTGAAATTATGTCTAAGTCCAGCTTTGGTACATTAGAAGCAACTCTGAAACTTAACCTAAGCGTTTTTCGAAGCTACTTTTTGGCCATTTTCTTATAGGAAGGTGTTCCAGCTCTGAAAATGAACGTGCGCGTCTTTCACTCTTCCCGAGGGACTTAGAAGAATTTTGTGATATTTTTTATTAAAATGGTGTATAAGGGTATATATATAAATCTATTTTATGCACTGTATATGAGCTGGCGATTTCTAAGTCTGTGGTTCCGAGAGGGGGTAACCAGGCTCACTAATAAAGGTCAAGCCACTTGGCTGCCAGAATGCCCTGCTTCAGCACAGACCAGAAAGGCATTGTGATAAGCGTATCCCCGGTATAGTCAGGGGTTAATGGGAGTCGTCCCCGTCCCCCCAGTATACGCCCAGAACCATGGACCCGGTACTTGTGGTTCGGACTGTCTCCAACCAGCCATAATGTTGTGAGAGTGAAATTATGTCTAAGTCCAGCTTTGGTACATTAGAAGCAACTCTGAAACTTAACCTAAGCGTTTTTCGAAGCTACTTTTTGACTAACTTCTTATAAGGAAGGTCTAGGAGCTCTGAAAATGAACGTGCGCGTCTTTCACTCTTCCCGAGGGACTTAGAAGAATTTTGTGATATTTTTTATTAAAATGGTGTATAAGGGTATATATATAAATCTATTTTATGCACTGTATATGAGCTGGCGATTTCTAAGTCTGTGGTTCCGAGAGGGGGTAACCAGGCTCACTAATAAAGGTCAAGCCACTTGGCTGCCAGAATGCCCTGCTTCAGCACAGACCAGAAAGGCATTGTGATAAGCGTATCCCCGGTATAGTCAGGAGTTAATGGGAGTCGTCCCCGTCCCCCCAGTATACGCCCAGAACCATGGACCCGGTACTTGTGGTTCGGACTGTCTCCAACCAGCCATAATGTTGTGAGAGTGAAATTATGTCTAAGTCCAGCTTTGGTACATTAGAAGCAACTCTGAAACTTAACCTAAGCGTTTTTCGAAGCTACTTTTTGGCTAACTTCTTATAGGAAGGTCTAGGAGCTCTGAAAATGAACGTGCGCGTCTTTCATTCTTCCCGAGGGACTTCGAAGAATTTTGTGATATTTTTTATTAAAATGGTGTATAAGGGTATATATATAAGAATATTTTATGCACTGTATATGAGCTGGCGATTTCTAAGTCTGTGGTTCCGAGAGGTGGTAACCAAGCTCACTAATAAAGGTCAAGCCACTTGGCTGCCAGAATGGCCTGCTTCAGCACAGACCAGAAAGGCATTGTGATAAGCGTATCCCCGGTATAGTCAGGGGTTAATGGGAGTCGTCCCCGTCCCCCCAGTATACGCCCAGAACCATGGACCCGGTACTTGTGGTTCGGACTGTCTCCAACCAGCCATAATGTTGTGAGAGTGAAATTATGTCTAAGTCCAGCTTTGGTACATTAGAAGCAACTCTGAAACTTAACCTAAGCGTTTTCGAAGCTACTTTTTGGCTAACTTCTTATAGGAAGGTCTAGGAGCTCTAAAAATGAACGTGCGCGTCTTTCACTCTTCCCGAGGGACTTAGAAGAATTTTGTGATATTTTTTATTAAAATGGTGTATAAGGGTATATATATATAAATATATTTTATGCACTGTATATGAGCTGGCGATTCCTAAGTCTGTGGTTCCGAGAGGGGGTAACCAGGCTCACTAATAAAGGTCAAGCCACTTGGCTGCCAGAATGCCCTGCTTCAGCACAGACCAGAAAGGCATTTTTATAAGCGTATCCCCGGTATAGTAAGGGGTTAATGGGAGTCGTCCCCGTCCCCCCAGTATACGCCCAGAACCATGGACCCGGTACTTGTGGTTCGGACTGTCTCCAACCAGCCATAATGTTGTGAGAGTGAAATTATGTCTAAGTCCAGCTTTGGTACATTAGAAGCAACTCTGAAACTTAACCTAAGCGTTTTTCGAAGCTACTTTTTGGCTAACTTCTTATAGGAAGGTCTAGGAGCTCTGAAAATGAACGTGCGCGTCTTTCATTCTTCCCGAGGGACTTCGAAGAATTTTGTGATATTTTTTATTAAAATGGTGTATAAGGGTATATATATAAGAATATTTTATGCACTGTATATGAGCTGGCGATTTCTAAGTCTGTGGTTCCGAGAGGTGGTAACCAAGCTCACTAATAAAGGTCAAGCCACTTGGCTGCCAGAATGGCCTGCTTCAGCACAGACCAGAAAGGCATTGTGATAAGCGTATCCCCGGTATAGTCAGGGGTTAATGGGAGTCGTCCCCGTCCCCCCAGTATACGCCCAGAACCATGGACCCGGTACTTGTGGTTCGGACTGTCTCCAACCAGCCATAATGTTGTGAGAGTGAAATTATGTCTAAGTCCAGCTTTGGTACATTAGAAGCAACTCTGAAACTTAACCTAAGCGTTTTCGAAGCTACTTTTTGGCTAACTTCTTATAGGAAGGTCTAGGAGCTCTAAAAATGAACGTGCGCGTCTTTCACTCTTCCCGAGGGACTTAGAAGAATTTTGTGATATTTTTTATTAAAATGGTGTATAAGGGTATATATATATAAATATATTTTATGCACTGTATATGAGCTGGCGATTCCTAAGTCTGTGGTTCCGAGAGGGGGTAACCAGGCTCACTAATAAAGGTCAAGCCACTTGGCTGCCAGAATGCCCTGCTTCAGCACAGACCAGAAAGGCATTTTTATAAGCGTATCCCCGGTATAGTAAGGGGTTAATGGGAGTCGTCCCCGTCCCCCCAGTATACGCCCAGAACCATGGACCCGGTACTTGTGGTTCGGACTGTCTCCAACCAGCCATAATGTTGTGAGAGTGAAATTATGTCTAAGTCCAGCTTTGGTACATTAGAAGCAACTCTGAAACTTAACCTAAGCGTTTTTCGAAGCTACTTTTTGGCTAACTTCTTATAGGAAGGTCTAGGTGCTCTGAAAATGAACGTGCGGGTCTTTCACTCTTCCCGAGGGACTTAGAAGAGTTTTGTGATATTTTTTATTAAAATGGTGTATAAGGGTATATATATAAATATATTTTATGCACTGTATATGAGCTGGCGATTTCTAAGTCTGTGGTTCCGAGAGGGGGTAACCAGGCTCACTAATAAAGGTCAAGCCACTTGGCTGCCAGAATGCCCTGCTTCAGCACAGACCAGAAAGGCATTGTGATAAGCGTATCCCCGGTATAGTCAGGGGTTAATGGGAGTCGTCCCCGTCCCCCCCAGTATACGCCCAGAACCATGGACCCGGTACTTGTGGTTCGGACTGTCTCCAACCAGCCATAATGTTGTGAGAGTGAAATTATGTCTAAGTCCAGCTTTGGTACATTAGAAGCAACTCTGAAACTTAACCTAAGCGTTTTTCGAAGCTACTTTTTGGCTAACTTCTTATAGGAAGGTCTAGGAGCTCTGAAAATGAACGTGCGCGTCTTTCACTCTTCCCGAGGGACTTAGAAGAATTTTGTGATATTTTTTATTAAAATGGTGTATAAGGGTATATATATAAATATATTTTATGCACTGTATATGAGCTGGCGATTTCTAAGTCTGTGGTTCCGAGAGGGGGTAACCAGGCTCACTAATAAAGGTCAAGCCACTTGGCTGCCAGAATGCCCTGCTTCAGCACAGACCAGAAAGGCATTGTGATAAGCGTATCCCCGGTATAGTCAGGGGTTAATGGAGTCGTCCCCGTCCCCCCAGTATACGCCCAGAACCATGGACCCGGTACTTGTGGTTCGGACTGTCTCCAACCAGCCATAATGTTGTGCGAGTGAAATTATGTCTAAGTCCAGCTTTGGTACATTAGAAGCAACTCTGAAACTTAACCTAAGCGTTTTTCGAAGCTACTTTTTGGCCATTTTCTTATAGGAAGGTGTTCCAGCTCTGAAAATGAACGTGCGCGTCTTTCACTCTTCCCGAGGGACTTAGAAGAATTTTGTGATATTTTTTATTAAAATGGCGTATAAGGGTATATATATAAATATATTTTATGCACTGTATATGAGCTGGCGATTTCTAAGTCTGTGGTTCCGAGAGGGGGTAACCAGGCTCACTAATAAAGGTCAAGCCACTTGGCTGCCAGAATGCCCTGCTTCAGCACAGACCAGAAAGGCATTGTGATAAGCGTATCCCCGGTATAGTCAGGGGTTAATGGGAGTCGTCCCCGTCCCCCCAGTATACGCCCAGAACCATGGACCCGGTACTTGTGGTTCGGACTGTCTCCAACCAGCCATAATGTTGTGAGAGTGAAATTATGTCTAAGTCCAGCTTTGGTACATTAGAAGCAACTCTGAAACTTAACCTAAGCGTTTTTCGAAGCTACTTTTTTGCTAACTTCTTATAGGAAGGTCTAGGAGCTCTGAAAATGAACGTGCGCGTCTTTCACTCTTCCCGAGGGACTTAGAAGAATTTTGTGATATTTTTTATTAAAATGGTGTATAAGGGTATATATATAAATCTATTTTATGCACTGTATATGAGCTGGCGATTTCTAAGTCTGTGGTTCCGAGAGGTGGTAACCAAGCGCACTAATAAAGGTCAAGCCACTTGGCTGCCAGAATGGCCTGCTTCAGCACAGACCAGAAAGGCATTGTGATAAGCGTATCCCCGGTATAGTCAGGGGTTAATGGGAGTCGTCCCCGTCCCCCCAGTATACGCCCAGAACCATGGACCCGGTACTTGTGGTTCGGACTGCCTCCAACCAGCCATAATGTTGTGAGAGTGAAATTATGTCTAAGTCCAGCTTTGGTACATTAGAAGCAACTCTGAAACTTAACCTAAGCGTTTTTCGAAGCTACTTTTTGGCTAACTTCTTATAGGAAGGTCTAGGTGCTCTGAAAATGAACGTGCGGGTCTTTCACTCTTCCCGAGGGACTTAGAAGAGTTTTGTGATATTTTTTATTAAAATGGTGTATAAGGGTATATATATAAATATATTTTATGCACTGTATATGAGCTGGCGATTTCTAAGTCTGTGGTTCCGAGAGGGGGTAACCAGGCTCACTAATAAAGGTCAAGCCACTTGGCTGCCAGAATGCCCTGCTTCAGCACAGACCAGAAAGGCATTGTGATAAGCGTATCCCCGGTATAGTCAGGGGTTAATGGGAGTCGTCCCCGTCCCCCCCAGTATACGCCCAGAACCATGGACCCGGTACTTGTGGTTCGGACTGTCTCCAACCAGCCATAATGTTGTGAGAGTGAAATTATGTCTAAGTCCAGCTTTGGTACATTAGAAGCAACTCTGAAACTTAACCTAAGCGTTTTTCGAAGCTACTTTTTGGCTAACTTCTTATAGGAAGGTCTAGGAGCTCTGAAAATGAACGTGCGCGTCTTTCACTCTTCCCGAGGGACTTAGAAGAATTTTGTGATATTTTTTATTAAAATGGTGTATAAGGGTATATATATAAATATATTTTATGCACTGTATATGAGCTGGCGATTTCTAAGTCTGTGGTTCCGAGAGGGGGTAACCAGGCTCACTAATAAAGGTCAAGCCACTTGGCTGCCAGAATGCCCTGCTTCAGCACAGACCAGAAAGGCATTGTGATAAGCGTATCCCCGGTATAGTCAGGGGTTAATGGAGTCGTCCCCGTCCCCCCAGTATACGCCCAGAACCATGGACCCGGTACTTGTGGTTCGGACTGTCTCCAACCAGCCATAATGTTGTGAGAGTGAAATTATGTCTAAGTCCAGCTTTGGTACATTAGAAGCAACTCTGAAACTTAACCTAAGCGTTTTTCGAAGCTACTTTTTGGCCATTTTCTTATAGGAAGGTGTTCCAGCTCTGAAAATGAACGTGCGCGTCTTTCACTCTTCCCGAGGGACTTAGAAGAATTTTGTGATATTTTTTATTAAAATGGCGTATAAGGGTATATATATAAATATATTTTATGCACTGTATATGAGCTGGCGATTTCTAAGTCTGTGGTTCCGAGAGGGGGTAACCAGGCTCACTAATAAAGGTCAAGCCACTTGGCTGCCAGAATGCCCTGCTTCAGCACAGACCAGAAAGGCATTGTGATAAGCGTATCCCCGGTATAGTCAGGGGTTAATGGGAGTCGTCCCCGTCCCCCCAGTATACGCCCAGAACCATGGACCCGGTACTTGTGGTTCGGACTGTCTCCAACCAGCCATAATGTTGTGAGAGTGAAATTATGTCTAAGTCCAGCTTTGGTACATTAGAAGCAACTCTGAAACTTAACCTAAGCGTTTTTCGAAGCTACTTTTTTGCTAACTTCTTATAGGAAGGTCTAGGAGCTCTGAAAATGAACGTGCGCGTCTTTCACTCTTCCCGAGGGACTTAGAAGAATTTTGTGATATTTTTTATTAAAATGGTGTATAAGGGTATATATATAAATCTATTTTATGCACTGTATATGAGCTGGCGATTTCTAAGTCTGTGGTTCCGAGAGGGGGTAACCAGGCTCACTAATAAAGGTCAAGCCACTTGGCTGCCAGAATGCCCTGCTTCAGCACAGACCAGAAAGGCATTGTGATAAGCGTATCCCCGGTATAGTCAGGGGTTAATGGGAGTCGTCCCCGTCCCCCCAGTATACGCCCAGAACCATGGACCCGGTACTTGTGGTTCGGACTGCCTCCAACCAGCCATAATGTTGTGAGAGTGAAATTATGTCTAAGTCCAGCTTTGGTACATTAGAAGCAACTCTGAAACTTAACCTAAGCGTTTTTCGAAGCTACTTTTTGGCTAACTTCTTATAGGAAGGTCTAGGAGCTCTGAAAATGAACGTGCGCGTCTTTCATTCTTCCCGAGGGACTTCGAAGAATTTTGTGATATTTTTTATTAAAATGGTGTATAAGGGTATATATATAAATATATTTTATGCACTGTATATGAGCTGGCGATTTCTAAGTCTGTGGTTCCGAGAGGTGGTAACCAAGCGCACTAATAAAGGTCAAGCCACTTGGCTGCCAGAATGGCCTGCTTCAGCACAGACCAGAAAGGCATTGTGATAAGCGTATCCCCGGTATAGTCAGGGGTTAATGGGAGTCGTCCCCGTCCCCCCAGTATACGCCCAGAACCATGGACCCGGTACTTGTGGTTCGGACTGCCTCCAACCAGCCATAATGTTGTGAGAGTGAAATTATGTCTAAGTCCAGCTTTGGTACATTAGAAGCAACTCTGAAACTTAACCTAAGCGTTTTCGAAGCTACTTTTTGGCTAACTTCTTATAGGAAGGTCTAGGAGCTCTAAAAATGAACGTGCGCGTCTTTCACTCTTCCCGAGGGACTTAGAAGAATTTTGTGATATTTTTTATTAAAATGGTGTATAAGGGTATATATATATAAATATATTTTATGCACTGTATATGAGCTGGCGATTCCTAAGTCTGTGGTTCCGAGAGGGGGTAACCAGGCTCACTAATAAAGGTCAAGCCACTTGGCTGCCAGAATACCCTGCTTCAGCACAGACCAGAAAGGCATTGTGATAAGCGTATCCCCGGTATAGTCAGGGGTTAATGGGAGACGTCCCCGTCCCCCCAGTATACGCCCAGAACCATGGACCCGGTACTTGTGGTTCGGACTGTCTCCAACCAGCCATAATGTTGTGAGAGTGAAATTATGTCTAAGTCCAGCTTTGGTACATTAGAAGCAACTCTGAAACTTAACCTAAGCGTTTTTCGAAGCTACTTTTTTGCTAACTTCTTATAGGAAGGTCTAGGAGCTCTAAAAATGAACGTGCGCGTCTTTCACTCTTCCCGAGGGACTTACAAGAATTTTGTGATATTTTTTATTAAAATGGTGTGTAAGGGTATATATATAAATATATTTTATGCACTGTATATGAGCTGGCGATTTCTAAGTCTGTGGTTCCGAGAGGGGGTAACCAGGCTCACTAATATTGGTCAAGCCACTTGGCTGCCAGAATGGCCTGCTTCAGCACAGACCAGAAAGGCATTGTGATAAGCGTATCCCCGGTATAGTCAGGGGTTAATGGGAGTCGTCCCCGTCCCCCCAGTATACGCCCAGAACCATGGACCCGGTACTTGTGGTTCGGACTGTCTCCAACCAGCCATAATGTTGTGAGAGTGAAATTATGTCTAAGTCCAGCTTTGGTACATTAGAAGCAACTCTGAAACTTAACCTAAGCGTTTTTCGAAGCTACTTTTTGGCTAACTTCTTATAGGAAGGTCTAGGAGCTCTGAAAATGAACGTGCGCGTCTTTCATTCTTCCCGAGGGACTTCGAAGAATTTTGTGATATTTTATATTAAAATGGTGTATAAGGGTATATATATAAATATATTTTATGCACTGTATATGAGCTGGCGATTTCTAAGTCTGTGGTTCCGAGAGGTGGTAACCAAGCTCACTAATAAAGGTCAAGCCACTTGGCTGCCAGAATGGCCTGCTTCAGCACAGACCAGAAAGGCATTGTGATAAGCGTATCCCCGGTATAGTCAGGGGTTAATGGGAGTCTTCCCTGTCCCCCCAGTATACGCCCAGAACCATGGACCCGGTACTTGTGGTTCGGACTGTCTCCAACCAGCCATAATGTTGTGAGAGTGAAATTATGTCTAAGTCCAGCTTTGGTACATTAGAAGCAACTCTGAAACTTAACCTAAGCGTTTTTCGAAGCTACTTTTTTGCTAACTTCTTATAGGAAGGTCTAGGAGCTCTAAAAATGAACGTGCGCGTCTTTCACTCTTCCCGAGGGACTTACAAGAATTTTGTGATATTTTTTATTAAAATGGTGTATAAGGGTATATATATAAATATATTTTATGCACTGTATATGAGCTGGCGAGTTCTAAGTCTGTGGTTCCGAGAGGGGGTAACCAGGCTCACTAATAAAGGTCAAGCCACTTGGCTGCCAGAATGCCCTGCTTCAGCACAGACCAGAAAGGCATTGTGATAAGCGTATCCCCGGTATAGTCAGGGGTTAATGGGAGTCGTCCCCGTCCCCCCAGTATACGCCCAGAACCATGGACCCGGTACTTGTGGTTCGGACTGTCTCCAACCAGCCATAATGTTGTGAGAGTGAAATTATGTCTAAGTCCAGCTTTGGTACATTAGAAGCAACTCTGAAACTTAACCTAAGCGTTTTTCGAAGCTACTTTTTGGCTAACTTCTTATAGGAAGGTCTAGGAGCTCTGAAAATGAACGTGCGCGTCTTTCATTCTTCCCGAGTGACTTCGAAGAATTTTGTGATATTTTTTATTAAAATGGTGTATAAGGGTATATATATAAATATATTTTATGCACTGTATATGAGCTGGCGATTTCTAAGTCTGTGGTTCCGAGAGGTGGTAACCAAGCTCACTAATAAAGGTCAAGCCACTTGGCTGCCAGAATGGCCTGCTTCAGCACAGACCAGAAAGGCATTGTGATAAGCGTATCCCCGGTATAGTCAGGGGTTAATGGGAGTCGTCCCTGTCCCCCCAGTATACGCCCAGAACCATGGACCCGGTACTTGTGGTTCGGACTGTCTCCAACCAGCCATAATGTTGTGAGAGTGAAATTATGTCTAAGTCCAGCTTTGGTACATTAGAAGCAACTCTGAAACTTAACCTAAGCGTTTTTCGAAGCTACTTTTTTGCTAACTTCTTATAGGAAGGTCTAGGAGCTCTAAAAATGAACGTGCGCGTCTTTCACTCTTCCCGAGGGACTTACAAGAATTTTGTGATATTTTTTATTAAAATGGTGTATAAGGGTATATATATAAATATATTTTATGCACTGTATATGAGCTGGCGATTTCTAAGTCTGTGGTTCCGAGAGGGGGTAACCAGGCTCACTAATATTGGTCAAGCCACTTGGCTGCCAGAATGGCCTGCTTCAGCACAGACCAGAAAGGCATTGTGATAAGCGTATCCCCGGTATAGTCAGGGGTTAATGGGAGTCGTCCCCGTCCCCCCAGTATACGCCCAGAACCATAGACCCGGTACTTGTGGTTCGGACTGTCTCCAACCAGCCATAATGTTGTGAGAGTGAAATTATGTCTAAGTCCAGCTTTGGTACATTAGAAGCAACTCTGAAACTTAACCTAAGCGTTTTCGAAGCTACTTTTTGGCTAACTTCTTATAGGAAGGTCTAGAAGCTCTGAAAATAAACGTGCGCGTCTTTCACTCTTCCCGAGGGACTTAGAAGAATTTTGTGATATTTTTGATTAAAATGGTGTATAAGGGTATATATACTGTATATATATAAATATTTTATGCACTGTATATGAGCTGGCGATTTCTAAGTCTGTGGTTCCGAGAGGGGGTAACCAGGCTCACTAATAAAGGTCCAGCCACTTGGCTGCCAGAATGCCCTGCTTCAGCACAGACCAGAAAGGCATTGTGATAAGCGTATCCCCGGTATAATCAGGGGTTAATGGGATTCGTCCCCGTCCCCCCAGTATACGCCCAGAACCATGGACCCGGTACTTGTGGTTCGGACTGTCTCCAACCAGCCATAATGTTGTGAGAGTGAAATTATGTCTAAGGCCAGCTTTGGTACATTAGAAGCAACTCTGAAACTTAACCTAAGCGTTTTTCGAAGCTACTTTTTTGCTAACTTCTTATAGGAAGGTCTAGGAGCTCTGAAAATGAACGTGCGCGTTTTTCACTCTTCCCGAGGGACTTAGAAGAATTTTGTGATATTTTTTATTAAAATGGTGTATAAGGTTATATATATATAAATATATTTTATGCACTGTATATGAGCTGGCGATTTCTAAGGCTGTGGTTCCGAGAGGGGGTAACCAGGCTCACTAATAAAGGTCAAGCCATTTGCCTGCCAGAATGCCCTGCTTCAGCACAGACCAGAAAGGCATTGTGATAAGCATATCCCCGGTATAGTCAGGGGTTAATGGGAGTCGTCCCCGTCCCCCCAGTATACGCCCAGAACCATGGACCCGGTACTTGTGGTTCGGACTGTCTCCAACCAGCCATAATGTTGTGAGAGTGAAATTATGTCTAAGTCCAGCTTTGGTACATTAGAAGCAACTCTGAAACTTAACCTAAGCGTTTTCGAAGCTACTTTTTGGCTAACTTCTTATAGGAAGGTCTAGGAGCTCTGAAAATGAACGTGCGCGTCTTTCACTCTTCCCGAGGGACTTTGAAGAATTTTTTGATATTTTTTATTAAAATGGTGTATAAGGGTATATATATATATAAATATATTTTATGCACTGTATATGAGCTGGCGATTTCTAAGTCTGTGGTTCCGAGAGGGGGTAACCAGGCTCACTAATAAAGGTCCAGCCACTTGGCTGCCAGAATGCCCTGCTTCAGCACAGACCAGAAAGCATTGTGATAAGCGTATCCCCGGTATAGTCAGGGGTTAATGGGAGTCGTCCCCGTCCCCCCAGTATACGCCCGGAACCATGGACCCGGTACTTGTGGTTCGGACTGTCTCCAACCAGCCATAATGTTGTGAGAGTGAAATTATGTCTAAGTCCAGCTTTGGTACATTAGAAGCAACTCTGAAACTTAACCTAAGCGTTTTTCGAAGCTACTTTTTTGCTAACTTCTTATAGGAAGGTCTAGGAGCTCTGAAAATGAACGTGCGCGTCTTTCTCTCTTCCCGAGGGACTTAGAAGAATTTTGTGATATTTTTTATTAAAATGGTGTATAAGGGTATATATATAAATATATTTTATGCACTGTATATGAGCTGGCGATTTCTAAGTCTGTGGTTCCGAGAGGGGGTAACCAGGCTCACTAATAAAGGTCAAGCCACTTGGCTGCCAGAATGCCCTGCTTCAGCACAGACCAGAAAGGCATTGTGATAAGCGTATCCCCGGTATAGTCAGGGGTTAATGGGAGTCGTCCCCGTCCCCCCAGTATACGCCCAGAACCATGGACCCGGTACTTGTGGTTCGGACTGTCTCCAACCAGCCATAATGTTGTGAGAGTGAAATTATGTCTAAGTCCAGCTTTGGTACATTAGAAGCAACTCTGAAACTTAACCTAAGCGTTTTTCGAAGCTACTTTTTTGCTAACTTCTTATAGGAAGGTCTAGGAGCTCTGAAAATGAACGTGCGCGTCTTTCACTCTTCCCGAGGGACTTAGGAGAATTTTGTGATATTTTTTATTAAAATGGTGTATAAGGGTATATATATATATAAATATATTTTATGCACTGTATATGAGCTGGCGATTTCTAAGTCTGTGGTTCCGAGAGGGGGTAACCAGGCTCACTAATAAAGGTCCAGCCACTTGGCTGCCAGAATGCCCTGCTTCAGCACAGACCAGAAAGCATTGTGATAAGCGTATCCCCGGTATAGTCAGGGGTTAATGGGAGTCGTCCCCGTCCCCCCAGTATACGCCCGGAACCATGGACCCGGTACTTGTGGTTCGGACTGTCTCCAACCAGCCATAATGTTGTGAGAGTGAAATTATGTCTAAGTCCAGCTTTGGTACATTAGAAGCAACTCTGAAACTTAACCTAAGCGTTTTTCGAAGCTACTTTTTTGCTAACTTCTTATAGGAAGGTCTAGGAGCTCTGAAAATGAACGTGCGCGTCTTTCTCTCTTCCCGAGGGACTTAGAAGAATTTTGTGATATTTTTTATTAAAATGGTGTATAAGGGTATATATATAAATATATTTTATGCACTGTATATGAGCTGGCGATTTCTAAGTCTGTGGTTCCGAGAGGGGGTAACCAGGCTCACTAATAAAGGTCAAGCCACTTGGCTGCCAGAATGCCCTGCTTCAGCACAGACCAGAAAGGCATTGTGATAAGCGTATCCCCGGTATAGTCAGGGGTTAATGGGAGTCGTCCCCGTCCCCCCAGTATACGCCCAGAACCATGGACCCGGTACTTGTGGTTCGGACTGTCTCCAACCAGCCATAATGTTGTGAGAGTGAAATTATGTCTAAGTCCAGCTTTGGTACATTAGAAGCAACTCTGAAACTTAACCTAAGCGTTTTTCGAAGCTACTTTTTTGCTAACTTCTTATAGGAAGGTCTAGGAGCTCTGAAAATGAACGTGCGCGTCTTTCACTCTTCCCGAGGGACTTTGAAGAATTTTTTGATATTTTTTATTAAAATGGTGTATAAGGGTATATATATATATAAATATATTTTATGCACTGTATATGAGCTGGCGATTTCTAAGTCTGTGGTTCCGAGAGGGGGTAACCAGGCTCACTAATAAAGGTCCAGCCACTTGGCTGCCAGAATGCCCTGCTTCAGCACAGACCAGAAAGCATTGTGATAAGCGTATCCCCGGTATAGTCAGGGGTTAATGGGAGTCGTCCCCGTCCCCCCAGTATACGCCCGGAACCATGGACCCGGTACTTGTGGTTCGGACTGTCTCCAACCAGCCATAATGTTGTGAGAGTGAAATTATGTCTAAGTCCAGCTTTGGTACATTAGAAGCAACTCTGAAACTTAACCTAAGCGTTTTTCGAAGCTACTTTTTTGCTAACTTCTTATAGGAAGGTCTAGGAGCTCTGAAAATGAACGTGCGCGTCTTTCTCTCTTCCCGAGGGACTTAGAAGAATTTTGTGATATTTTTTATTAAAATGGTGTATAAGGGTATATATATAAATATATTTTATGCACTGTATATGAGCTGGCGATTTCTAAGTCTGTGGTTCCGAGAGGGGGTAACCAGGCTCACTAATAAAGGTCAAGCCACTTGGCTGCCAGAATGCCCTGCTTCAGCACAGACCAGAAAGGCATTGTGATAAGCGTATCCCCGGTATAGTCAGGGGTTAATGGGAGTCGTCCCCGTCCCCCCAGTATACGCCCAGAACCATGGACCCGGTACTTGTGGTTCGGACTGTCTCCAACCAGCCATAATGTTGTGAGAGTGAAATTATGTCTAAGTCCAGCTTTGGTACATTAGAAGCAACTCTGAAACTTAACCTAAGCGTTTTTCGAAGCTACTTTTTTGCTAACTTCTTATAGGAAGGTCTAGGAGCTCTGAAAATGAACGTGCGCGTCTTTCACTCTTCCCGAGGGACTTAGGAGAATTTTGTGATATTTTTTATTAAAATGGTGTATAAGGGTATATATATATATAAATATATTTTATGCACTGTATATGAGCTGGCGATTTCTAAGTCTGTGGTTCCGAGAGGGGGTAACCAGGCTCACTAATAAAGGTCCAGCCACTTGGCTGCCAGAATGCCCTGCTTCAGCACAGACCAGAAAGCATTGTGATAAGCGTATCCCCGGTATAGTCAGGGGTTAATGGGAGTCGTCCCCGTCCCCCCAGTATACGCCCGGAACCATGGACCCGGTACTTGTGGTTCGGACTGTCTCCAACCAGCCATAATGTTGTGAGAGTGAAATTATGTCTAAGTCCAGCTTTGGTACATTAGAAGCAACTCTGAAACTTAACCTAAGCGTTTTTCGAAGCTACTTTTTTGCTAACTTCTTATAGGAAGGTCTAGGAGCTCTGAAAATGAACGTGCGCGTCTTTCTCTCTTCCCGAGGGACTTAGAAGAATTTTGTGATATTTTTTATTAAAATGGTGTATAAGGGTATATATATAAATATATTTTATGCACTGTATATGAGCTGGCGATTTCTAAGTCTGTGGTTCCGAGAGGGGGTAACCAGGCTCACTAATAAAGGTCAAGCCACTTGGCTGCCAGAATGCCCTGCTTCAGCACAGACCAGAAAGGCATTGTGATAAGCGTATCCCCGGTATAGTCAGGGGTTAATGGGAGTCGTCCCCGTCCCCCCAGTATACGCCCAGAACCATGGACCCGGTACTTGTGGTTCGGACTGTCTCCAACCAGCCATAATGTTGTGAGAGTGAAATTATGTCTAAGTCCAGCTTTGGTACATTAGAAGCAACTCTGAAACTTAACCTAAGCGTTTTTCGAAGCTACTTTTTTGCTAACTTCTTATAGGAAGGTCTAGGAGCTCTGAAAATGAACGTGCGCGTCTTTCACTCTTCCCGAGGGACTTAGGAGAATTTTGTGATATTTTTTATTAAAATGGTGTATAAGGGTATATATATATATAAATATATTTTATGCACTGTATATGAGCTGGCGATTTCTAAGTCTGTGGTTCCGAGAGGGGGTAACCAGGCTCACTAATAAAGGTCCAGCCACTTGGCTGCCAGAATGCCCTGCTTCAGCACAGACCAGAAAGCATTGTGATAAGCGTATCCCCGGTATAGTCAGGGGTTAATGGGAGTCGTCCCCGTCCCCCCAGTATACGCCCGGAACCATGGACCCGGTACTTGTGGTTCGGACTGTCTCCAACCAGCCATAATGTTGTGAGAGTGAAATTATGTCTAAGTCCAGCTTTGGTACATTAGAAGCAACTCTGAAACTTAACCTAAGCGTTTTTCGAAGCTACTTTTTTGCTAACTTCTTATAGGAAGGTCTAGGAGCTCTGAAAATGAACGTGCGCGTCTTTCTCTCTTCCCGAGGGACTTACTGTAGAAGAATTTTGTGATATTTTTTATTAAAATGGTGTATAAGGGTATATATATAAATATATTTTATGCACTGTATATGAGCTGGCGATTTCTAAGTCTGTGGTTCCGAGAGGGGGTAACCAGGCTCACTAATAAAGGTCAAGCCACTTGGCTGCCAGAATGCCCTGCTTCAGCACAGACCAGAAAGGCATTGTGATAAGCGTATCCCCGGTATAGTCAGGGGTTAATGGGAGTCGTCCCCGTCCCCCCAGTATACGCCCAGAACCATGGACCCGGTACTTGTGGTTCGGACTGTCTCCAACCAGCCATAATGTTGTGAGAGTGAAATTATGTCTAAGTCCAGCTTTGGTACATTAGAAGCAACTCTGAAACTTAACCTAAGCGTTTTTCGAAGCTACTTTTTTGCTAACTTCTTATAGGAAGGTCTAGGAGCTCTGAAAATGAACGTGCGCGTCTTTCACTCTTCCCGAGGGACTTAGGAGAATTTTGTGATATTTTTTATTAAAATGGTGTATAAGGGTATATATATATAAATATATTTTATGCACTGTATATGAGCTGGCGATTTCTAAGTCTGTGGTTCCGAGAGGGGGTAACCAGGCTCACTAATATTGGTCAAGCCACTTGGCTGCCAGAATGGCCTGCTTCAGCACAGACCAGAAAGGCATTGTGATAAGCGTATCCCCGGTATAGTCAGGGGTTAATGGGAGTCGTCCCCGTCCCCCCAGTATACGCCCAGAACCATGGACCCGGTACTTGTGGTTCGGACTGTCTCCAACCAGCCATAATGTTGTGAGAGTGAAATTATGTCTAAGTCCAGCTTTGGTACATTAGAAGCAACTCTGAAACTTAACCTAAGCGTTTTCGAAGCTACTTTTTGGCTAACTTCTTATAGGAAGGTCTAGGAGTTCTGAAAATGAACGTGCGCGTCTTTCACTCTTCCCGAGGGACTTAGAAGAATTTTGTGATATTTTTTATTAAAATGGTGTATAAGGGTATATATATATAAATATATTTTATGCAATGTATATGAGCTTGCGATTTCTAAGTCTGTGGTTCCGAGAGGGGGTAACCAGGCTCACTAATAAAGGTCCAGCCACTTGGCTGCCAGAATGCCCTGCTTCAGCACAGACCAGAAAGGCATTGTGATAAGCGTATCCCCGGTATAGTCAGGGGTTAATGGGAGTCGTCCCCGTCCCCCCAGTATACGCCCAGAACCATGGACCCGGTATTTGTGGTTCGGACTGTCTCCAACCAGCCATAATGTTGTGAGAGTGAAATTATGTCTAAGTCCAGCTTTGGTACATTAGAAGCAACTCTGAAACTTAACCTAAGCGTTTTTCGAAGCTACTTTTTGGCTAACTTCTTATACAGTAGGAAGGTCTAGGAGCTCTAAAAATGAACGTGCGCGTCTTTCACTCTTCCCGAGGGACTTAGAAAAATGTTGTGATATTTTTTATTAAAATGGTGTATAAGGGTATATATATATATATATTTTATGCACAGTATATGAGCTGGCGATTTCTAAGTCTGTGGTTCCGAGAGGGGGTGACCAGGCTCACTAATATTGGTCAAGCCACTTGGCTGCCAGAATGCCCTGCTTCAGCACAGACCAGAAAGGCATTGTGATAAGCGTATCCCCGGTATAGTCAGGGGTTAATGGGAGTCGTCCCCGTCCCCCCAGTATACGCCCAGAACCATGGACCCGGTACTTGTGGTTCGGACTGTCTCCAACCAGCCATAATGTTGTGAGAGTGAAATTATGTCTAAGTCCAGCTTCGGTACATTAGAAGCAACTCTGAAACTTAACCTAAGCGTTTTTCGAAGCTACTTTTTGACTAACTTCTTATAAGGAAGGTCTAGGAGCTCTGAAAATGAACGTGCGCGTCTTTCACTCTTCCCGAGGGACTTAGAAGAATTTTGTGATATTTTTTATTAAAATGGTGTATAAGGGTATACTGTATATATAAATATATTTTATGCACTGTATATGAGCTGGCGATTTCTAAGTCTGTGGTTCCGAGAGGGGGTAACCAGGCTCACTAATAAAGGTCAAGCCACTTGGCTGCCAGAATGGCCTGCTTCAGCACAGACCAGAAAGGCATTGTGATAAGCGTATCCCCGGTATAGTCAGGGGTTAATGGGAGTCGTCCCCGTCCCCCCAGTATACGCCCAGAACCATGGACCCGGTACTTGTGGTTCGGACTGTCTCCAACCAGCCATAATGTTGTGAGAGTGAAATTATGTCTAAGTCCAGCTTCGGTACATTAGAAGCAACTCTGAAACTTAACCTAAGCGTTTTTCGAAGCTACTTTTTGACTAACTTCTTATAAGGAAGGTCTAGGAGCTCTGAAAATGAACGTGCGCGTCTTTCACTCTTCCCGAGGGACTTAGAAGAATTTTGTGATATTTTTTATTAAAATGGTGTATAAGGGTATATATATAAATCTATTTTATGCACTGTATATGAGCTGGCGATTTCTAAGTCTGTGGTTCCGAGAGGGGGTAACCAGGCTCACTAATAAAGGTCAAGCCACTTGGCTGCCAGAATGCCCTGCTTCAGCACAGACCAGAAAGGCATTGTGATAAGCGTATCCCCGGTATAGTCAGGGGTTAATGGGAGTCGTCCCCGTCCCCCCAGTATACGCCCAGAACCATGGACCCGGTACTTGTGGTTCGGACTGTCTCCAACCAGCCATAATGTTGTGAGAGTGAAATTATGTCTAAGTCCAGCTTTGGTACAATAGAAGCAACTCTGAAATTTAACCTAAGCGTTTTCGAAGCTACTTTTTGGCTAACTTCTTATAGGAAGGTTTAGGAGCTCTAAAAATGAACGTGCGCGTCTTTCACTCTTCCCGAGGGACTTAGAAGAATTTTGTGATATTTTTTATTAAAATGGTGTATAAGGGTATATATATATAAATATATTTTATGCACTGTATATGAGCTGGCGATTCCTAAGTCTGTGGTTCCGAGAGGGGGTAACCAGGCTCACTAATAAAGGTCAAGCCACTTGGCTGCCAGAATACCCTGCTTCAGCACAGACCAGAAAGGCATTGTGATAAGCGTATCCCCGGTATAGTCAGGGGTTAATGGGAGTCGTCCCCGTCCCCCCAGTATACGCCCAGAACCATGGACCCGGTACTTGTGGTTCGGACTGTCTCCAACCAGCCATAATGTTGTGAGAGTGAAATTATGTCTAAGTCCAGCTTTGGAACATTAGAAGCAACTCTGAAACTTAACCTAAGCGTTTTTCGAAGCTACTTTTTTGCTAACTTCTTATAGGAAGGTCTAGGAGCTCTAAAAATGAACGTGCGCGTCTTTCACTCTTCCCGAGGGACTTACAAGAATTTTGTGATATTTTTTATTAAAATGGTGTATAAGGGTATATATATAAATATATTTTATGCACTGTATATGAGCTGGCGATTTCTAAGTCTGTGGTTCCGAGAGGGGGTAACCAGGCTCACTAATATTGGTCAAGCCACTTGGCTGCCAGAATGGCCTGCTTCAGCACAGACCAGAAAGGCATTGTGATAAGCGTATCCCCGGTATAGTCAGGGGTTAATGGGAGTCGTCCCCGTCCCCCCAGTATACGCCCAGAACCATAGACCCGGTACTTGTGGTTCGGACTGTCTCCAACCAGCCAAAATGTTGTGAGAGTGAAATTATGTCTAAGTCCAGCTTTGGTACATTAGAAGCAACTCTGAAACTTAACCTAAGCGTTTTCGAAGCTACTTTTTGGCTAACTTCTTATAGGAAGGTCTAGAAGCTCTGAAAATAAACGTGCGCGTCTTTCACTCTTCCCGAGGGACTTAGAAGAATTTTGTGATATTTTTGATTAAAATGGTGTATAAGGGTATATATATATATATAAATATTTTATGCACTGTATATGAGCTGGCGATTTCTAAGTCTGTGGTTCCGAGAGGGGGTAACCAGGCTCACTAATAAAGGTCCAGCCACTTGGCTGCCAGAATGCCCTGCTTCAGCACAGACCAGAAAGGCATTGTGATAAGCGTATCCCCGATATAATCAGGGGTTAATGGGATTCGTCCCCGTCCCCCCAGTATACGCCCAGAACCATGGACCCGGTACTTGTGGTTCGGACTGTCTCCAACCAGCCATAATGTTGTGAGAGTGAAATTATGTCTAAGGCCAGCTTTGGTACATTAGAAGCAACTCTGAAACTTAACCTAAGCGTTTTTCGAAGCTACTTTTTTGCTAACTTCTTATAGGAAGGTCTAGGAGCTCTGAAAATGAACGTGCGCGTCTTTCATTCTTCCCGAGGGACTTCGAAGAATTTTGTGATATTTTTTATTAAAATGGTGTATAAGGGTATATATATAAATATATTTTATGCACTGTATATGAGCTGGCGATTCCTAAGTCTGTGGTTCCGAGAGGGGGTAACCAGGCTCACTAATAAAGGTCAAGCCACTTGGCTGCCAGAATGCCCTGCTTCAGCACAGACCAGAAAGGCATTGTGATAAGCGTATCCCCGGTATAGTCAGGGGTTAATGGGAGTCGTCCCTGTCCCCCCAGTATACGCCCAGAACCATGGACCCGGTACTTGTGGTTCGGACTGTCTCCAACCAGCCATAATGTTGTGAGAGTGAAATTATGTCTAAGTCCAGCTTTGGTACATTAGAAGCAACTCTGAAACTTAACCTAAGCGTTTTTCGAAGCTACTTTTTTGCTAACTTCTTATAGGAAGGTCTAGGAGCTCTAAAAATGAACGTGCGCGTCTTTCACTCTTCCCGAGGGACTTACAAGAATTTTGTGATATTTTTAATTAAAATGGTGTATAAGGGTATATATATAAATATATTTTATGCACTGTATATGAGCTGGCGATTTCTAAGTCTGTGGTTCCGAGAGGGGGTAACCAGGCTCACTAATATTGGTCAAGCCACTTGGCTGCCAGAATGGCCTGCTTCAGCACAGACCAGAAAGGCATTGTGATAAGCGTATCCCCGGTATAGTCAGGGGTTAATGGGAGTCGTCCCCGTCCCCCCAGTATACGCCCAGAACCATAGACCCGGTACTTCTGGTAAGGACTGTCTCCAACCAGCCATAATGTTGTGAGAGTGAAATTATGTCTAAGTCCAGCTTTGGTACATTAGAAGCAACTCTGAAACTTAACCTAAGCGTTTTCGAAGCTACTTTTTGGCTAACTTCTTATAGGAAGGTCTAGAAGCTCTGAAAATAAACGTGCGCGTCTTTCACTCTTCCCGAGGGACTTAGAAGAATTTTGTGATATTTTTGATTAAAATGGTGTATAAGGGTATATATATATATATATATAAATATTTTATGCACTGTATATGAGCTGGCGATTTCTAAGTCTGTGGTTCCGAGAGGGGGTAACCAGGCTCACTAATAAAGGTCCAGCCACTTGGCTGCCAGAATGCCCTGCTTCAGCACAGACCAGAAAGGCATTGTGATAAGCGTATCCCCGGTATAATCAGGGGTTAATGGGATTCGTCCCCGTCCCCCCAGTATACGCCCAGAACCATGGACCCGGTACTTGTGGTTCGGACTGTCTCCAACCAGCCATAATGTTGTGAGAGTGAAATTATGTCTAAGGCCAGCTTTGGTACATTAGAAGCAACTCTGAAACTTAACCTAAGCGTTTTTCGAAGCTACTTTTTTGCTAACTTCTTATAGGAAGGTCTAGGAGCTCTGAAAATGAACGTGCACGGTTTTCACTCTTCCCGAGGGACTTAGAAGAATTTTGTGATATTTTTAATTAAAATGGTGTATAAGGGTATATATATATAAATATATTTTATGCACTGTATATGAGCTGGCGATTTCTAAGTCTGTGGTTCCGAGAGGGGGTAACCAGGCTCACTAATAAAGGTCAAGCCATTTGCCTGCCAGAATGCCCTGCTTCAGCACAGACCAGAAAGGCATTGTGATAAGCATATCCCCGGTATAGTCAGGGGTTAATGGGAGTCGTCCCCGTCCCCCCAGTATACGCCCAGAACCATGGACCCGGTACTTGTGGTTCGGACTGTCTCCAACCAGCCATAATGTTGTGAGAGTGAAATTATGTCTAAGTCCAGCTTTGGTACATTAGAAGCAACTCTGAAACTTAACCTAAGCGTTTTCGATGCTACTTTTTGGCTAACTTCTTATAGGAAGGTCTAGGAGCTCTGAAAATGAACGTGCGCGTCTTTCACTCTTCCCGAGGGACTTTGAAGATTTTTTTGATATTTTTATTAAAATGGTGTATAAGGGTATATATATATATAAATATATTTTATGCACTGTATATGAGCTGGCGATTTCTAAGTCTGTGGTTCCGAGAGGGGGTAACCAGGCTCACTAATAAAGGTCCAGCCACTTGGCTGCCAGAATGCCCTGCTTCAGCACAGAACAGAAAGCATTGTGATAAGCGTATCCCCGGTATAGTCAGGGGTTAATGGGAGTCGTCCCCGTCCCCCCAGTATACGCCCGGAACCATGGACCCGGTACTTGTGGTTCGGACTGTCTCCAACCAGCCATAATGTTGTGAGAGTGAAATTATGTCTAAGTCCAGCTTTGGTACATTAGAAGCAACTCTGAAACTTAACCTAAGCGTTTTTCGAAGCTACTTTTTTGCTAACTTCTTATAGGAAGGTCTAGGAGCTCTGAAAATGAACGTGCGCGTCTTTCACTCTTCCCGAGGGACTTAGAAGAATTTTGTGATATTTTTTATTAAAATGGTGTATAAGGGTATATATATAAATATATTTTATGCACTGTATATGAGCTGGCGATTTCTAAGTCTGTGGTTCCGAGAGGGGGTAACCAGGCTCACTAATAAAGGTCAAGCCACTTGGCTGCCAGAATGCCCTGCTTCAGCACAGACCAGAAAGGCATTGTGATAAGCGTATCCCCGGTATAGTCAGGGGTTAATGGGAGTCGTCCCCGTCCCCCCAGTATACGCCCAGAACCATGGACCCGGTACTTGTGGTTCGGACTATCTCCAACCAGCCATAATGTTGTGAGAGTGAAATTATGTCTAAGTCCAGCTTTGGTACAATAGAAGCAACTCTGAAATTTAACCTAAGCGTTTTCGAAGCTACTTTTTGGCTAACTTCTTATAGGAAGGTTTAGGAGCTCTAAAAATGAACGTGCGCGTCTTTCACTCTTCCCGAGGGACTTAGAAGAATTTTGTGATATTTTTTATTAAAATGGTGTATAAGGGTATATATATATAAATATATTTTATGCACTGTATATGAGCTGGCGATTCCTAAGTCTGTGGTTCCGAGAGGGGGTAACCAGGCTCACTAATAAAGGTCAAGCCACTTGGCTGCCAGAATACCCTGCTTCAGCACAGACCAGAAAGGCATTGTGATAAGCGTATCCCCGGTATAGTCAGGGGTTAATGGGAGTCGTCCCCGTCCCCCCAGTATACGCCCAGAACCATGGACCCGGTACTTGTGGTTCGGACTGTCTCCAACCAGCCATAATGTTGTGAGAGTGAAATTATGTCTAAGTCCAGCTTTGGAACATTAGAAGCAACTCTGAAACTTAACCTAAGCGTTTTTCGAAGCTACTTTTTTGCTAACTTCTTATAGGAAGGTCTAGGAGCTCTAAAAATGAACGTGCGCGTCTTTCACTCTTCCCGAGGGACTTACAAGAATTTTGTGATATTTTTTATTAAAATGGTGTATAAGGGTATATATATAAATATATTTTATGCACTGTATATGAGCTGGCGATTTCTAAGTCTGTGGTTCCGAGAGGGGGTAACCAGGCTCACTAATATTGGTCAAGCCACTTGGCTGCCAGAATGGCCTGCTTCAGCACAGACCAGAAAGGCATTGTGATAAGCGTATCCCCGGTATAGTCAGGGGTTAATGGGAGTCGTCCCCGTCCCCCCAGTATACGCCCAGAACCATAGACCCGGTACTTGTGGTTCGGACTGTCTCCAACCAGCCAAAATGTTGTGAGAGTGAAATTATGTCTAAGTCCAGCTTTGGTACATTAGAAGCAACTCTGAAACTTAACCTAAGCGTTTTCGAAGCTACTTTTTGGCTAACTTCTTATAGGAAGGTCTAGAAGCTCTGAAAATAAACGTGCGCGTCTTTCACTCTTCCCGAGGGACTTAGAAGAATTTTGTGATATTTTTGATTAAAATGGTGTATAAGGGTATATATATATATATAAATATTTTATGCACTGTATATGAGCTGGCGATTTCTAAGTCTGTGGTTCCGAGAGGGGGTAACCAGGCTCACTAATAAAGGTCCAGCCACTTGGCTGCCAGAATGCCCTGCTTCAGCACAGACCAGAAAGGCATTGTGATAAGCGTATCCCCGATATAATCAGGGGTTAATGGGATTCGTCCCCGTCCCCCCAGTATACGCCCAGAACCATGGACCCGGTACTTGTGGTTCGGACTGTCTCCAACCAGCCATAATGTTGTGAGAGTGAAATTATGTCTAAGGCCAGCTTTGGTACATTAGAAGCAACTCTGAAACTTAACCTAAGCGTTTTTCGAAGCTACTTTTTTGCTAACTTCTTATAGGAAGGTCTAGGAGCTCTGAAAATGAACGTGCGCGTCTTTCATTCTTCCCGAGGGACTTCGAAGAATTTTGTGATATTTTTTATTAAAATGGTGTATAAGGGTATATATATAAATATATTTTATGCACTGTATATGAGCTGGCGATTCCTAAGTCTGTGGTTCCGAGAGGGGGTAACCAGGCTCACTAATAAAGGTCAAGCCACTTGGCTGCCAGAATGCCCTGCTTCAGCACAGACCAGAAAGGCATTGTGATAAGCGTATCCCCGGTATAGTCAGGGGTTAATGGGAGTCGTCCCTGTCCCCCCAGTATACGCCCAGAACCATGGACCCGGTACTTGTGGTTCGGACTGTCTCCAACCAGCCATAATGTTGTGAGAGTGAAATTATGTCTAAGTCCAGCTTTGGTACATTAGAAGCAACTCTGAAACTTAACCTAAGCGTTTTTCGAAGCTACTTTTTTGCTAACTTCTTATAGGAAGGTCTAGGAGCTTTAAAAATGAACGTGCGCGTCTTTCACTCTTCCCGAGGGACTTACAAGAATTTTGTGATATTTTTAATTAAAATGGTGTATAAGGGTATATATATAAATATATTTTATGCACTGTATATGAGCTGGCGATTTCTAAGTCTGTGGTTCCGAGAGGGGGTAACCAGGCTCACTAATATTGGTCAAGCCACTTGGCTGCCAGAATGGCCTGCTTCAGCACAGACCAGAAAGGCATTGTGATAAGCGTATCCCCGGTATAGTCAGGGGTTAATGGGAGTCGTCCCCGTCCCCCCAGTATACGCCCAGAACCATAGACCCGGTACTTCTGGTAAGGACTGTCTCCAACCAGCCATAATGTTGTGAGAGTGAAATTATGTCTAAGTCCAGCTTTGGTACATTAGAAGCAACTCTGAAACTTAACCTAAGCGTTTTCGAAGCTACTTTTTGGCTAACTTCTTATAGGAAGGTCTAGAAGCTCTGAAAATAAACGTGCGCGTCTTTCACTCTTCCCGAGGGACTTAGAAGAATTTTGTGATATTTTTGATTAAAATGGTGTATAAGGGTATATATATATATATATATAAATATTTTATGCACTGTATATGAGCTGGCGATTTCTAAGTCTGTGGTTCCGAGAGGGGGTAACCAGGCTCACTAATAAAGGTCCAGCCACTTGGCTGCCAGAATGCCCTGCTTCAGCACAGACCAGAAAGGCATTGTGATAAGCGTATCCCCGGTATAATCAGGGGTTAATGGGATTCGTCCCCGTCCCCCCAGTATACGCCCAGAACCATGGACCCGGTACTTGTGGTTCGGACTGTCTCCAACCAGCCATAATGTTGTGAGAGTGAAATTATGTCTAAGGCCAGCTTTGGTACATTAGAAGCAACTCTGAAACTTAACCTAAGCGTTTTTCGAAGCTACTTTTTTGCTAACTTCTTATAGGAAGGTCTAGGAGCTCTGAAAATGAACGTGCACGGTTTTCACTCTTCCCGAGGGACTTAGAAGAATTTTGTGATATTTTTAATTAAAATGGTGTATAAGGGTATATATATATAAATATATTTTATGCACTGTATATGAGCTGGCGATTTCTAAGTCTGTGGTTCCGAGAGGGGGTAACCAGGCTCACTAATAAAGGTCAAGCCATTTGCCTGCCAGAATGCCCTGCTTCAGCACAGACCAGAAAGGCATTGTGATAAGCATATCCCCGGTATAGTCAGGGGTTAATGGGAGTCGTCCCCGTCCCCCCAGTATACGCCCAGAACCATGGACCCGGTACTTGTGGTTCGGACTGTCTCCAACCAGCCATAATGTTGTGAGAGTGAAATTATGTCTAAGTCCAGCTTTGGTACATTAGAAGCAACTCTGAAACTTAACCTAAGCGTTTTCGATGCTACTTTTTGGCTAACTTCTTATAGGAAGGTCTAGGAGCTCTGAAAATGAACGTGCGCGTCTTTCACTCTTCCCGAGGGACTTTGAAGAATTTTTTGATATTTTTATTAAAATGGTGTATAAGGGTATATATATATATAAATATATTTTATGCACTGTATATGAGCTGGCGATTTCTAAGTCTGTGGTTCCGAGAGGGGGTAACCAGGCTCACTAATAAAGGTCCAGCCACTTGGCTGCCAGAATGCCCTGCTTCAGCACAGAACAGAAAGCATTGTGATAAGCGTATCCCCGGTATAGTCAGGGGTTAATGGGAGTCGTCCCCGTCCCCCCAGTATACGCCCGGAACCATGGACCCGGTACTTGTGGTTCGGACTGTCTCCAACCAGCCATAATGTTGTGAGAGTGAAATTATGTCTAAGTCCAGCTTTGGTACATTAGAAGCAACTCTGAAACTTAACCTAAGCGTTTTTCGAAGCTACTTTTTTGCTAACTTCTTATAGGAAGGTCTAGGAGCTCTGAAAATGAACGTGCGCGTCTTTCACTCTTCCCGAGGGACTTAGAAGAATTTTGTGATATTTTTTATTAAAATGGTGTATAAGGGTATATATATAAATATATTTTATGCACTGTATATGAGCTGGCGATTTCTAAGTCTGTGGTTCCGAGAGGGGGTAACCAGGCTCACTAATAAAGGTCAAGCCACTTGGCTGCCAGAATGCCCTGCTTCAGCACAGACCAGAAAGGCATTGTGATAAGCGTATCCCCGGTATAGTCAGGGGTTAATGGGAGTCGTCCCCGTCCCCCCAGTATACGCCCAGAACCATGGACCCGGTACTTGTGGTTCGGACTATCTCCAACCAGCCATAATGTTGTGAGAGTGAAATTATGTCTAAGTCCAGCTTTGGTACATTAGAAGCAACTCTGAAACTTAACCTAAGCGTTTTTCGAAGCTACTTTTTTGCTAACTTCTTATAGGAAGGTCTAGGAGCTCTGAAAATGAACGTGCGCGTCTTTCACTCTTCCCGAGGGACTTAGGAGAATTTTGTGATATTTTTTATTAAAATGGTGTACAGTATAAGGGTATATATATAAATATATTTTATGCACTGTATGAGCTGGCGATTTCTAAGTCTGTGGTTCCGAGAGGGGGTAACCAGGCTCACTAATATTGGTCAAGCCACTTGGCTGCCAGAATGGCCTGCTTCAGCACAGACCAGAAAGGCATTGTGATAAGCGTATCCCCGGTATAGTCAGGGGTTAATGGAGTCGTCCCCGTCCCCCCAGTATACGCCCAGAACCATGGACCCGGTACTTGTGGTTCGGACTGTCTCCAACCAGCCATAATGTTGTGAGAGTGAAATTATGTCTAAGTCCAGCTTTGGTACATTAGAAGCAACTCTGAAACTTAACCTAAGCGTTTTCGAAGCTACTTTTTGGCTAACTTCTTATAGGAAGGTCTAGGAGTTCTGAAAATGAACGTGCGCGTCTTTCACTCTTCCCGAGGGACTTAGAAGAATTTTGTGATATTTTTTATTAAAATGGTGTATAAGGGTATATATATATAAATATATTTTATGCAATGTATATGAGCTTGCGATTTCTAAGTCTGTGGTTCCGAGAGGGGGTAACCAGGCTCACTAATAAAGGTCCAGCCACTTGGCTGCCAGAATGCCCTGCTTCAGCACAGACCAGAAAGGCATTGTGATAAGCGTATCCCCGGTATAGTCAGGGGTTAATGGGAGTCGTCCCCGTCCCCCCAGTATACGCCCAGAACCATGGACCCGGTATTTGTGGTTCGGACTGTCTCCAACCAGCCATAATGTTGTGAGAGTGAAATTATGTCTAAGTCCAGCTTTGGTACATTAGAAGCAACTCTGAAACTTAACCTAAGCGTTTTTCGAAGCTACTTTTTGGCTAACTTCTTATAGGAAGGTCTAGGAGCTCTAAAAATGAACGTGCGCGTCTTTCACTCTTCCCGAGGGACTTAGAAAAATGTTGTGATATTTTTTATTAAAATGGTGTATAAGGGTATATATATATATATATATATTTTATGCACAGTATATGAGCTGGCGATTTCTAAGTCTGTGGTTCCGAGAGGGGGTGACCAGGCTCACTAATATTGGTCAAGCCACTTGGCTGCCAGAATGCCCTGCTTCAGCACAGACCAGAAAGGCATTGTGATAAGCGTATCCCCGGTATAGTCAGGGGTTAATGGGAGTCGTCCCCGTCCCCCCAGTATACGCCCAGAACCATGGACCCGGTACTTGTGGTTCGGACTGTCTCAAACCAGCCATAATGTTGTGAGAGTGAAATTATGTCTACGTCCAGCTTTGGTACATTAGAAGCAACTCTGAAACTTAACCTAAGCGTTTTCGAAGCTACTTTTTGGCTAACTTCTTATAGGAAGGTCTAGGAGCTCTGAAAATGAACGTGCGCGTCTTTCACTCTTCCCGAGGGACTTAGAAGAATTTTGTGATATTTTTTATTAAAATGGTGTATAAGGGTATATATATATAAATATATTTTATGCACTGTATATGAGCTGGCGATTTCTAAGTCTGTGGTTCCGAGAGGGGGTAACCAGGCTCACTAATAAAGGTCAAGCCACTTGGCTGCCAGAATGCCCTGCTTCAGCACAGACCAGAAAGGCATTGTGATAAGCGTATCCCCGGTATAGTCAGGGGTTAATGGGAGTCGTCCCCGTCCCCCCAGTATACGCCCAGAACCATGTACCCGGTCCTTGTGGTTCGGACTGTCTCCAACCAGCCATAATGTTGTGAGAGTGAAATTATGTCTAAGTCCAGCTTTGGTACATTAGAAGCAACTCTGAAACTTAACCTAAGCGTTTTCGAAGCTACTTTTTGGCTAACTTCTTATAGGAAGGTCTAGGAGCTTTGAAAATGAACGTGCGCGTCTTTCACTCTTCCCGAGGGACTTAGAAGAATTTTGTGATATTTTTTATTAAAATGGTGTATAAGGGTACTGTATATATATATAAATATATTTTATGCACTGTATATGAGCTGGCAATTTCTAAGTCTGTGGTTCCGAGAGGGGGTAACCAGGCTCACTAATAAAGGTCAAGCCACTTGGCTGCCAGAATGCCCTGCTTCAGCACAGACCAGAAAGGCATTGTGATAAGCGTATCCCCGGTATAGTCAGGGGTTAATGGGAGTCCCCCCTGTCCCCCCAGTATACGCCCAGAACCATGGACCCGGTACTTGTGGTTCGGACTGTCTCCAACCAGGCATAATGTTGTGAGAGTGAAATTATGTCTAAGTCCAGCTTTGGTACATTAGAAGCAACTCTGAAACTTAACCTAAGCGTTTTTCGAAGCTACTTTTTGGCTAACTTCTTATAGGAAGGTCTAGGAGCTCTGAAAATGAACGTGCGCGTCTTTCACTCTTCCCGAGGGACTTAGAAACATTTTGTGATATTTTTTATTAAAATGGTGTATAAGGGTTTATATATAAATATATTTTATGCACAGTATATGAGCTGGCGATTTCTAAGTCTGTGGTTCCGAGAGGGGGTAACCAGGCTCACTAATAAAGGTCCAGCCACTTGGCTGCCAGAATGCCCTGCTTCAGCACAGACCAGAAAGGCATTGTGATAAGCGTATCCCCGGTATAATCAGGGGTTAATGGGATTCGTCCCCGTCCCCCCAGTATACGCCCAGAACCATGGACCCGGTACTTGTGGTTCGGACTGTCTCCAACCAGCCATAATGTTGTGAGAGTGAAATTATGTCTAAGGCCAGCTTTGGTACATTAGAAGCAACTCTGAAACTTAACCTAAGCGTTTTTCGAAGCTACTTTTTTGCTAACTTCTTATAGGAAGGTCTAGGAGCTCTGAAAATGAACGTGCGCGTTTTTCACTCTTCCCGAGGGACATAGAAGAATTTTGTGATATTTTTTATTAAAATGGTGTATAAGGGTATATATATATATAAATATATTTTATGCACTGTATATGAGCTGGCGATTTCTAAGTCTGTGATTCCGAGAGGGGGTAACCAGGCTCACTAATAAAGGTCCAGCCACTTGGCTGCCAGAATGCCCTGCTTCAGCACAGACCAGAAAGCATTGTGATAAGCGTATCCCCGGTATAGTCAGGGGTTAATGGGAGTCGTCCCCGTCCCCCCAGTATACGCCCGGAACCATGGACCCAGTACTTGTGGTTCGGACTGTCTCCAACCAGCCATAATGTTGTGAGAGTGAAATTATGTCTAAGTCCAGCTTTGGTACATTAGAAGCAACTCTGAAACTTAACCTAAGCGTTTTTCGAAGCTACTTTTTGGCTAACTTCTTATAGGAAGGTCTAGGAGCTCTGAAAATGAACGTGCGCGTCTTTCACTCTTCCCGAGGGACTTAGAAGAATTTTGTGATATTTTTTATTAAAATGGTGTATAAGGGTTTATATATAAATATATTTTATGCACAGTATATGAGCTGGCGATTTCTAAGTCTGTGGTTCCGAGAGGGGGTAACCAGGCTCACTAATAAAGGTCCAGCCACTTGGCTGCCAGAATGCCCTGCTTCAGCACAGACCAGAAAGGCATTGTGATAAGCGTATCCCCGGTATAATCAGGGGTTAATGGGATTCGTCCCCGTCCCCCCAGTATACGCCCAGAACCATGGACCCGGTACTTGTGGTTCGGACTGTCTCCAACCAGCCATAATGTTGTGAGAGTGAAATTATGTCTAAGGCCAGCTTTGGTACATTAGAAGCAACTCTGAAACTTAACCTAAGCGTTTTTCGAAGCTACTTTTTTGCTAACTTCTTATAGGAAGGTCTAGGAGCTCTGAAAATGAACGTGCGCGTTTTTCACTCTTCCCGAGGGACATAGAAGAATTTTGTGATATTTTTTATTAAAATGGTGTATAAGGGTATATATATATATAAATATATTTTATGCACTGTATATGAGCTGGCGATTTCTAAGTCTGTGATTCCGAGAGGGGGTAACCAGGCTCACTAATAAAGGTCCAGCCACTTGGCTGCCAGAATGCCCTGCTTCAGCACAGACCAGAAAGCATTGTGATAAGCGTATCCCCGGTATAGTCAGGGGTTAATGGGAGTCGTCCCCGTCCCCCCAGTATACGCCCGGAACCATGGACCCAGTACTTGTGGTTCGGACTGTCTCCAACCAGCCATAATGTTGTGAGAGTGAAATTATGTCTAAGTCCAGCTTTGGTACATTAGAAGCAACTCTGAAACTTAACCTAAGCGTTTTTCGAAGCTACTTTTTGGCTAACTTCTTATAGGAAGGTCTAGGAGCTCTGAAAATGAACGTGCGCGTCTTTCACTCTTCCCGAGGGACTTAGAAGAATTTTGTGATATTTTTTATTAAAATGGTGTATAAGGGTATATATATATAAATATATTTTATGCACTGTATATGAGCTGGCGATTTCTAAGTCTGTGGTTCCGAGAGGGGGTAACCAGGCTCACTAATAAAGGTCAAGCCACTTGGCTGCCAGAATGCCCTGCTTCAGCACAGACCAGAAAGGCATTGTGATAAGCGTATCCCCGGTATAGTCAGGGGTTAATGGGAGTCGTCCCCGTCCCCCCAGTATACGCCCAGAACCATGTACCCGGTCCTTGTGGTTCGGACTGTCTCCAACCAGCCATAATGTTGTGAGAGTGAAATTATGTCTAAGTCCAGCTTTGGTACATTAGAAGCAACTCTGAAACTTAACCTAAGCGTTTTCGAAGCTACTTTTTGGCTAACTTCTTATAGGAAGGTCTAGGAGCTTTGAAAATGAACGTGCGCGTCTTTCACTCTTCCCGAGGGACTTAGAAGAATTTTGTGATATTTTTTATTAAAATGGTGTATAAGGGTACTGTATATATATATAAATATATTTTATGCACTGTATATGAGCTGGCAATTTCTAAGTCTGTGGTTCCGAGAGGGGGTAACCAGGCTCACTAATAAAGGTCAAGCCACTTGGCTGCCAGAATGCCCTGCTTCAGCACAGACCAGAAAGGCATTGTGATAAGCGTATCCCCGGTATAGTCAGGGGTTAATGGGAGTCCCCCCCGTCCCCCCAGTATACGCCCAGAACCATGGACCCGGTACTTGTGGTTCGGACTGTCTCCAACCAGGCATAATGTTGTGAGAGTGAAATTATGTCTAAGTCCAGCTTTGGTACATTAGAAGCAACTCTGAAACTTAACCTAAGCGTTTTTCGAAGCTACTTTTTGGCTAACTTCTTATAGGAAGGTCTAGGAGCTCTGAAAATGAACGTGCGCGTCTTTCACTCTTCCCGAGGGACTTAGAAACATTTTGTGATATTTTTTATTAAAATGGTGTATAAGGGTTTATATATAAATATATTTTATGCACAGTATATGAGCTGGCGATTTCTAAGTCTGTGGTTCCGAGAGGGGGTAACCAGGCTCACTAATAAAGGTCCAGCCACTTGGCTGCCAGAATGCCCTGCTTCAGCACAGACCAGAAAGGCATTGTGATAAGCGTATCCCCGGTATAATCAGGGGTTAATGGGATTCGTCCCCGTCCCCCCAGTATACGCCCAGAACCATGGACCCGGTACTTGTGGTTCGGACTGTCTCCAACCAGCCATAATGTTGTGAGAGTGAAATTATGTCTAAGGCCAGCTTTGGTACATTAGAAGCAACTCTGAAACTTAACCTAAGCGTTTTTCGAAGCTACTTTTTTGCTAACTTCTTATAGGAAGGTCTAGGAGCTCTGAAAATGAACGTGCGCGTTTTTCACTCTTCCCGAGGGACATAGAAGAATTTTGTGATATTTTTTATTAAAATGGTGTATAAGGGTATATATATATAAATATATTTTATGCACTGTATATGAGCTGGCGATTTCTAAGTCTGTGGTTCCGAGAGGGGGTAACCAGGCTCACTAATAAAGGTCAAGCCATTTGCCTGCCAGAATGCCCTGCTTCAGCACAGACCAGAAAGGCATTGTGATAAGCATATCCCCGGTATAGTCAGGGGTTAATGGGAGTCGTCCCCGTCCCCCCAGTATACGCCCAGAACCATGGACCCGGTACTTGTGGTTCGGACTGTCTCCAACCAGCCATAATGTTGTGAGAGTGAAATTATGTCTAAGTCCAGCTTTGGTACATTAGAAGCAACTCTGAAACTTAACCTAAGCGTTTTCGAAGCTACTTTTTGGCTAACTTCTTATAGGAAGGTCTAGGAGCTCTGAAAATGAACGTGCGCGTCTTTCACTCTTCCCGAGGGACTTTGAAAAATTTTTTGATATTTTTTATTAAAATGGTGTATAAGGGTATATATATATATAAATATATTTTATGCACTGTATATGAGCTGGCGATTTCTAAGTCTGTGATTCCGAGAGGGGGTAACCAGGCTCACTAATAAAGGTCCAGCCACTTGGCTGCCAGAATGCCCTGCTTCAGCACAGACCAGAAAGCATTGTGATAAGCGTATCCCCGGTATAGTCAGGGGTTAATGGGAGTCGTCCCCGTCCCCCCAGTATACGCCCGGAACCATGGACCCGGTACTTGTGGTTCGGACTGTCTCCAACCAGCCATAATGTTGTGAGAGTGAAATTATGTCTAAGTCCAGCTTTGGTACATTAGAAGCAACTCTGAAACTTAACCTAAGCGTTTTTCGAAGCTACTTTTTTGCTAACTTCTTATAGGAAGGTCTAGGAGCTCTGAAAATGAACGTGCGCGTCTTTCACTCTTCCCGAGGGACTTAGAAACATTTTGTGATATTTTTTATTAAAATGGTGTATAAGGGTTTATATATAAATATATTTTATGCACAGTATATGAGCTGGCGATTTCTAAGTCTGTGGTTCCGAGAGGGGGTAACCAGGCTCACTAATAAAGGTCCAGCCACTTGGCTGCCAGAATGCCCTGCTTCAGCACAGACCAGAAAGGCATTGTGATAAGCGTATCCCCGGTATAATCAAGGGTTAATGGGATTCGTCCCCGTCCCCCCAGTATACGCCCAGAACCATGGACCCGGTACTTGTGGTTCGGACTGTCTCCAACCAGCCATAATGTTGTGAGAGTGAAATTATGTCTAAGGCCAGCTTTGGTACATTAGAAGCAACTCTGAAACTTAACCTAAGCGTTTTTCGAAGCTACTTTTTTGCTAACTTCTTATAGGAAGGTCTAGGAGCTCTGAAAATGAACGTGCGCGTTTTTCACTCTTCCCGAGGGACATAGAAGAATTTTGTGATATTTTTTATTAAAATGGTGTATAAGGGTATATATATATAAATATATTTTATGCACTGTATATGAGCTGGCGATTTCTAAGTCTGTGGTTCCGAGAGGGGGTAACCAGGCTCACTAATAAAGGTCAAGCCATTTGCCTGCCAGAATGCCCTGCTTCAGCACAGACCAGAAAGGCATTGTGATAAGCATATCCCCGGTATAGTCAGGGGTTAATGGGAGTCGTCCCCGTCCCCCCAGTATACGCCCAGAACCATGGACCCGGTACTTGTGGTTCGGACTGTCTCCAACCAGCCATAATGTTGTGAGAGTGAAATTATGTCTAAGTCCAGCTTTGGTACATTAGAAGCAACTCTGAAACTTAACCTAAGCGTTTTCGAAGCTACTTTTTGGCTAACTTCTTATAGGAAGGTCTAGGAGCTCTGAAAATGAACGTGCGCGTCTTTCACTCTTCCCGAGGGACTTTGAAGAATTTTTTGATATTTTTTATTAAAATGGTGTATAAGGGTATATATATATATAAATATATTTTATGCACTGTATATGAGCTGGCGATTTCTAAGTCTGTGATTCCGAGAGGGGGTAACCAGGCTCACTAATAAAGGTCCAGCCACTTGGCTGCCAGAATGCCCTGCTTCAGCACAGACCAGAAAGCATTGTGATAAGCGTATCCCCGGTATAGTCAGGGGTTAATGGGAGTCGTCCCCGTCCCCCCAGTATACGCCCGGAACCATGGACCCGGTACTTGTGGTTCGGACTGTCTCCAACCAGCCATAATGTTGTGAGAGTGAAATTATGTCTAAGTCCAGCTTTGGTACATTAGAAGCAACTCTGAAACTTAACCTAAGCGTTTTTCGAAGCTACTTTTTGGCTAACTTCTTATAGGAAGGTCTAGGAGCTCTAAAAATGAACGTGCGCGTCTTTCACTCTTCCCGAGGGACTTAGAAAAATGTTGTGATATTTTTTATTAAAATGGTGTATAAGGGTATATATATATATATATTTTATGCACAGTATATGAGCTGGCGATTTCTAAGTCTGTGGTTCCGAGAGGGGGTGACCAGGCTCACTAATATTGGTCAAGCCACTTGGCTGCCAGAATGCCCTGCTTCAGCACAGACCAGAAAGGCATTGTGATAAGCGTATCCCCGGTATAGTCAGGGGTTAATGGGAGTCGTCCCCGTCCCCCCAGTATACGCCCAGAACCATGGACCCGGTACTTGTGGTTCGGACTGTCTCCAACCAGCCATAATGTTGTGAGAGTGAAATTATGTCTACGTCCAGCTTTGGTACATTAAAAGCAACTCTGAAACTTAACCTAAGCGTTTTCGAAGCTACTTTTTGGCTAACTTCTTATAGGAAGGTCTAGGAGCTCTGAAAATGAACGTGCGCGTCTTTCACTCTTCCCGAGGGACTTAGAAGAATTTTGTGATATTTTTTATTAAAATGGTGTATAAGGGTATATATATATAAATATATTTTATGCACTGTATATGAGCTGGCGATTTCTAAGTCTGTGGTTCCGAGAGGGGGTAACCAGGCTCACTAATAAAGGTCAAGCCACTTGGCTGCCAGAATGCCCTGCTTCAGCACAGACCAGAAAGGCATTGTGATAAGCGTATCCCCGGTATAGTCAGGGGTTAATGGGAGTCGTCCCCGTCCCCCCAGTATACGCCCAGAACCATGTACCCGGTCCTTGTGGTTCGGACTGTCTCCAACCAGCCATAATGTTGTGAGAGTGAAATTATGTCTAAGTCCAGCTTTGGTACATTAGAAGCAACTCTGAAACTTAACCTAAGCGTTTTCGAAGCTACTTTTTGGCTAACTTCTTATAGGAAGGTCTAGGAGCTTTGAAAATGAACGTGCGCGTCTTTCACTCTTCCCGAGGGACTTAGAAGAATTTTGTGATATTTTTTATTAAAATGGTGTATAAGGGTACTGTATATATATATAAATATATTTTATGCACTGTATATGAGCTGGCAATTTCTAAGTCTGTGGTTCCGAGAGGGGGTAACCAGGCTCACTAATAAAGGTCAAGCCACTTGGCTGCCAGAATGCCCTGCTTCAGCACAGACCAGAAAGGCATTGTGATAAGCGTATCCCCGGTATAGTCAGGGGTTAATGGGAGTCCCCCCCGTCCCCCCAGTATACGCCCAGAACCATGGACCCGGTACTTGTGGTTCGGACTGTCTCCAACCAGGCATAATGTTGTGAGAGTGAAATTATGTCTAAGTCCAGCTTTGGTACATTAGAAGCAACTCTGAAACTTAACCTAAGCGTTTTTCGAAGCTACTTTTTGGCTAACTTCTTATAGGAAGGTCTAGGAGCTCTGAAAATGAACGTGCGCGTCTTTCACTCTTCCCGAGGGACTTAGAAACATTTTGTGATATTTTTTATTAAAATGGTGTATAAGGGTTTATATATAAATATATTTTATGCACAGTATATGAGCTGGCGATTTCTAAGTCTGTGGTTCCGAGAGGGGGTAACCAGGCTCACTAATAAAGGTCCAGCCACTTGGCTGCCAGAATGCCCTGCTTCAGCACAGACCAGAAAGGCATTGTGATAAGCGTATCCCCGGTATAATCAGGGGTTAATGGGATTCGTCCCCGTCCCCCCAGTATACGCCCAGAACCATGGACCCGGTACTTGTGGTTCGGACTGTCTCCAACCAGCCATAATGTTGTGAGAGTGAAATTATGTCTAAGGCCAGCTTTGGTACATTAGAAGCAACTCTGAAACTTAACCTAAGCGTTTTTCGAAGCTACTTTTTTGCTAACTTCTTATAGGAAGGTCTAGGAGCTCTGAAAATGAACGTGCGCGTTTTTCACTCTTCCCGAGGGACATAGAAGAATTTTGTGATATTTTTTATTAAAATGGTGTATAAGGGTATATATATATAAATATATTTTATGCACTGTATATGAGCTGGCGATTTCTAAGTCTGTGGTTCCGAGAGGGGGTAACCAGGCTCACTAATAAAGGTCAAGCCATTTGCCTGCCAGAATGCCCTGCTTCAGCACAGACCAGAAAGGCATTGTGATAAGCATATCCCCGGTATAGTCAGGGGTTAATGGGAGTCGTCCCCGTCCCCCCAGTATACGCCCGGAACCATGGACCCGGTACTTGTGGTTCGGACTGTCTCCAACCAGCCATAATGTTGTGAGAGTGAAATTATGTCTAAGTCCAGCTTTGGTACATTAGAAGCAACTCTGAAACTTAACCTAAGCGTTTTTCGAAGCTACTTTTTTGCTAACTTCTTATAGGAAGGTCTAGGAGCTCTGAAAATGAACGTGCGCGTCTTTCACTCTTCCCGAGGGACTTAGAAGAATTTTGTGATATTTTTTATTAAAATGGTGTATAAGGGTATATATATAAATATATTTTATGCACTGTATATGAGCTGGCGATTTCTAAGTCTGTGGTTCCGAGAGGGGGTAACCAGGCTCACTAATAAAGGTCCAGCCACTTGGCTGCCAGAATGCCCTGCTTCAGCACAGACCAGAAAGGCATTGTGATAAGCGTATCCCCGGTATAATCAGGGGTTAATGGGATTCGTCCCCGTCCCCCCAGTATACGCCCAGAACCATGGACCCGGTACTTGTGGTTCGGACTGTCTCCAACCAGCCATAATGTTGTGAGAGTGAAATTATGTCTAAGGCCAGCTTTGGTACATTAGAAGCAACTCTGAAACTTAACCTAAGCGTTTTTCGAAGCTACTTTTTTGCTAACTTCTTATAGGAAGGTCTAGGAGCTCTGAAAATGAACGTGCGCGTTTTTCACTCTTCCCGAGGGACATAGAAGAATTTTGTGATATTTTTTATTAAAATGGTGTATAAGGGTATATATATATAAATATATTTTATGCACTGTATATGAGCTGGCGATTTCTAAGTCTGTGGTTCCGAGAGGGGGTAACCAGGCTCACTAATAAAGGTCAAGCCATTTGCCTGCCAGAATGCCCTGCTTCAGCACAGACCAGAAAGGCATTGTGATAAGCATATCCCCGGTATAGTCAGGGGTTAATGGGAGTCGTCCCCGTCCCCCCAGTATACGCCCAGAACCATGGACCCGGTACTTGTGGTTCGGACTGTCTCCAACCAGCCATAATGTTGTGAGAGTGAAATTATGTCTAAGTCCAGCTTTGGTACATTAGAAGCAACTCTGAAACTTAACCTAAGCGTTTTCGAAGCTACTTTTTGGCTAACTTCTTATAGGAAGGTCTAGGAGCTCTGAAAATGAACGTGCGCGTCTTTCACTCTTCCCGAGGGACTTTGAAAATTTTTTTTATATTTTTTATTAAAATGGTGTATAAGGGTATATATATATATAAATATATTTTATGCACTGTATATGAGCTGGCGATTTCTAAGTCTGTGATTCCGAGAGGGGGTAACCAGGCTCACTAATAAAGGTCCAGCCACTTGGCTGCCAGAATGCCCTGCTTCAGCACAGACCAGAAAGCATTGTGATAAGCGTATCCCCGGTATAGTCAGGGGTTAATGGGAGTCGTCCCCGTCCCCCCAGTATACGCCCGGAACCATGGACCCGGTACTTGTGGTTCGGACTGTCTCCAACCAGCCATAATGTTGTGAGAGTGAAATTATGTCTAAGTCCAGCTTTGGTACATTAGAAGCAACTCTGAAACTTAACCTAAGCGTTTTTCGAAGCTACTTTTTGGCTAACTTCTTATAGGAAGGTCTAGGAGCTCTGAAAATGAACGTGCGCGTCTTTCACTCTTCCCGAGGGACTTAGAAACATTTTGTGATATTTTTTATTAAAATGGTGTATAAGGGTTTATATATAAATATATTTTATGCACAGTATATGAGCTGGCGATTTCTAAGTCTGTGGTTCCGAGAGGGGGTAACCAGGCTCACTAATAAAGGTCCAGCCACTTGGCTGCCAGAATGCCCTGCTTCAGCACAGACCAGAAAGGCATTGTGATAAGCGTATCCCCGGTATAATCAGGGGTTAATGGGATTCGTCCCCGTCCCCCCAGTATACGCCCAGAACCATGGACCCGGTACTTGTGGTTCGGACTGTCTCCAACCAGCCATAATGTTGTGAGAGTGAAATTATGTCTAAGGCCAGCTTTGGTACATTAGAAGCAACTCTGAAACTTAACCTAAGCGTTTTTCGAAGCTACTTTTTTGCTAACTTCTTATAGGAAGGTCTAGGAGCTCTGAAAATGAACGTGCGCGTTTTTCACTCTTCCCGAGGGACATAGAAGAATTTTGTGATATTTTTTATTAAAATGGTGTATAAGGGTATATATATATAAATATATTTTATGCACTGTATATGAGCTGGCGATTTCTAAGTCTGTGGTTCCGAGAGGGGGTAACCAGGCTCACTAATAAAGGTCAAGCCATTTGCCTGCCAGAATGCCCTGCTTCAGCACAGACCAGAAAGGCATTGTGATAAGCATATCCCCGGTATAGTCAGGGGTTAATGGGAGTCGTCCCCGTCCCCCCAGTATACGCCCAGAACCATGGACCCGGTACTTGTGGTTCGGACTGTCTCCAACCAGCCATAATGTTGTGAGAGTGAAATTATGTCTAAGTCCAGCTTTGGTACATTAGAAGCAACTCTGAAACTTAACCTAAGCGTTTTCGAAGCTACTTTTTGGCTAACTTCTTATAGGAAGGTCTAGGAGCTCTGAAAATGAACGTGCGCGTCTTTCACTCTTCCCGAGGGACTTTGAAAAATTTTTTGATATTTTTTATTAAAATGGTGTATAAGGGTATATATATATATAAATATATTTTATGCACTGTATATGAGCTGGCGATTTCTAAGTCTGTGATTCCGAGAGGGGGTAACCAGGCTCACTAATAAAGGTCCAGCCACTTGGCTGCCAGAATGCCCTGCTTCAGCACAGA
Organism: Ascaphus truei; assembly: GCF_040206685.1. Classification (NCBI taxonomy): domain Eukaryota; kingdom Metazoa; phylum Chordata; class Amphibia; order Anura; family Ascaphidae; genus Ascaphus; species Ascaphus truei. The sequence goes on from NC_134483.1 coordinate 281,016,781, forward strand.
CCAGAAAGCATTGTGATAAGCGTATCCCCGGTATAGTCAGGGGTTAATGGGAGTCGTCCCCGTCCCCCCAGTATACGCCCGGAACCATGGACCCGGTACTTGTGGTTCGGACTGTCTCCAACCAGCCATAATGTTGTGAGAGTGAAATTATGTCTAAGTCCAGCTTTGGTACATTAGAAGCAACTCTGAAACTTAACCTAAGCGTTTTTCGAAGCTACTTTTTTGCTAACTTCTTATAGGAAGGTCTAGGAGCTCTGAAAATGAACGTGCGCGTCTTTCACTCTTCCCGAGGGACTTAGAAGAATTTTGTGATATTTTTTATTAAAATGGTGTATAAGGGTATATATATAAATATATTTTATGCACTGTATATGAGCTGGCGATTTCTAAGTCTGTGGTTCCGAGAGGGGGTAACCAGGCTCACTAATAAAGGTCCAGCCACTTGGCTGCCAGAATGCCCTGCTTCAGCACAGACCAGAAAGGCATTGTGATAAGCGTATCCCCGGTATAATCAGGGGTTAATGGGATTCGTCCCCGTCCCCCCAGTATACGCCCAGAACCATGGACCCGGTACTTGTGGTTCGGACTGTCTCCAACCAGCCATAATGTTGTGAGAGTGAAATTATGTCTAAGGCCAGCTTTGGTACATTAGAAGCAACTCTGAAACTTAACCTAAGCGTTTTTCGAAGCTACTTTTTTGCTAACTTCTTATAGGAAGGTCTAGGAGCTCTGAAAATGAACGTGCGCGTTTTTCACTCTTCCCGAGGGACATAGAAGAATTTTGTGATATTTTTTATTAAAATGGTGTATAAGGGTATATATATATAAATATATTTTATGCACTGTATATGAGCTGGCGATTTCTAAGTCTGTGGTTCCGAGAGGGGGTAACCAGGCTCACTAATAAAGGTCAAGCCATTTGCCTGCCAGAATGCCCTGCTTCAGCACAGACCAGAAAGGCATTGTGATAAGCATATCCCCGGTATAGTCAGGGGTTAATGGGAGTCGTCCCCGTCCCCCCAGTATACGCCCAGAACCATGGACCCGGTACTTGTGGTTCGGACTGTCTCCAACCAGCCATAATGTTGTGAGAGTGAAATTATGTCTAAGTCCAGCTTTGGTACATTAGAAGCAACTCTGAAACTTAACCTAAGCGTTTTCGAAGCTACTTTTTGGCTAACTTCTTATAGGAAGGTCTAGGAGCTCTGAAAATGAACGTGCGCGTCTTTCACTCTTCCCGAGGGACTTTGAAAATTTTTTTTATATTTTTTATTAAAATGGTGTATAAGGGTATATATATATATAAATATATTTTATGCACTGTATATGAGCTGGCGATTTCTAAGTCTGTGATTCCGAGAGGGGGTAACCAGGCTCACTAATAAAGGTCCAGCCACTTGGCTGCCAGAATGCCCTGCTTCAGCACAGACCAGAAAGCATTGTGATAAGCGTATCCCCGGTATAATCAGGGGTTAATGGGATTCGTCCCCGTCCCCCCAGTATACGCCCAGAACCATGGACCCGGTACTTGTGGTTCGGACTGTCTCCAACCAGCCATAATGTTGTGAGAGTGAAATTATGTCTAAGTCCAGCTTTGGTACATTAGAAGAAACTCTGAAACTTAACCTAAGCGTTTTTCGAAGCTACTTTTTTGCTAACTTCTTATAGGAAGGTCTAGGAGCTCTGAAAATGAACGTGCGCGTCTTTCACTCTTCCCGAGGGACTTAGAAGAATTTTGTGATATTTTTTATTAAAATGGTGTATAAGGGTATATATATAAATATATTTTATGCACTGTATATGAGCTGGCGATTTCTAAGTCTGTGGTTCCGAGAGGGGGTAACCAGGCTCACTAATAAAGGTCAAGCCACTTGGCTGCCAGAATGCCCTGCTTCAGCACAGACCAGAAAGGCATTGTGATAAGCGTATCCCCGGTATAGTCAGGGGTTAATGGGAGTCGTCCCCGTCCCCCCAGTATACGCCCAGAACCATGGACCCGGTACTTGTGGTTCGGACTGTCTCCAACCAGCCATAATGTTGTGAGAGTGAAATTATGTCTAAGTCCAGCTTTGGTACATTAGAAGCAACTCTGAAACTTAACCTAAGCGTTTTTCGAAGCTACTTTTTGGCTAACTTCTTATAGGAAGGTCTAGGAGCTCTGAAAATGAACGTGCGCGTCTTTCACTCTTCCCGAGGGACTTAGAAACATTTTGTGATATTTTTTATTAAAATGGTGTATAAGGGTTTATATATAAATATATTTTATGCACAGTATATGAGCTGGCGATTTCTAAGTCTGTGGTTCCGAGAGGGGGTAACCAGGCTCACTAATAAAGGTCAAGCCACTTGGCTGCCAGAATGGCCTGCTTCAGCACAGACCAGAAAGGCATTGTGATAAGCATATCCCCGGTATAGTCAGGGGTTAATGGGAGTCGTCCCCGTCCCCCCAGTATACGCCCAGAACCATGGACCCGGTACTTGTGGTTCGGACTGTCTCCAACCAGCCATAATGTTGTGAGAGTGAAATTATGTCTAAGGCCAGCTTTGGTACATTAGAAGCAACTCTGAAACTTAACCTAAGCGTTTTTCGAAGCTACTTTTTGGCTAACTTCTTATAGGAAGGTCTAGGAGCTCTGAAAATGAACGTGCGCGTTTTTCACTCTTCCCGAGGGACTTAGAAGAATTTTGTGATATTTTTTATTAAAATGGTGTATAAGGGTATATATATATATAAATATTTTATGCACTGTATATGAGCTGGCGATTTCTAAGTCTGTGGTTCCGAGAGGGGGTAACCAGGCTCACTAATAAAGGTCCAGCCACTTGGCTGCCAGAATGCCCTGCTTCAGCACAGACCAGAAAGGCATTGTGATAAGCGTATCCCCGGTATAATCAGGGGTTAATGGGATTCGTCCCCGTCCCCCCAGTATACGCCCAGAACCATGGACCCGGTACTTGTGGTTCGGACTGTCTCCAACCAGCCATAATGTTGTGAGAGTGAAATTATGTCTAAGGCCAGCTTTGGTACATTAGAAGCAACTCTGAAACTTAACCTAAGCGTTTTTCGAAGCTACTTTTTTGCTAACTTCTTATAGGAAGGTCTAGGAGCTCTGAAAATGAACGTGCGCGTTTTTCACTCTTCCCGAGGGACATAGAAGAATTTTGTGATATTTTTTATTAAAATGGTGTATAAGGGTATATATATATAAATATATTTTATGCACTGTATATGAGCTGGCGATTTCTAAGTCTGTGGTTCCGAGAGGGGGTAACCAGGCTCACTAATAAAGGTCAAGCCACTTGGCTGCCAGAATGCCCTGCTTCAGCACAGACCAGAAAGGCATTGTGATAAGCGTATCCCCGGTATAGTCAGGGGTTAATGGGAGTCGTCCCCGTCCCCCCAGTATACGCCCAGAACCATGGACCCGGTACTTGTGGTTCGGACTGTCTCCAACCAGCCATAATGTTGTGAGAGTGAAATTATGTCTAAGTCCAGCTTTGGTACATTAGAAGCAACTCTGAAACTTAACCTAAGCGTTTTTCGAAGCTACTTTTTGGCTAACTTCTTATAGGAAGGTCTAGGAGCTCTGAAAATGAACGTGCGCGTCTTTCACTCTTCCCGAGGGACTTTGAAGAATTTTTTGATATTTTTTATTAAAATGGTGTATAAGGGTATATATATATATAAATATATTTTATGCACTGTATATGAGCTGGCGATTTCTAAGTCTGTGATTCCGAGAGGGGGTAACCAGGCTCACTAATAAAGGTCCAGCCACTTGGCTGCCAGAATGCCCTGCTTCAGCACAGACCAGAAAGCATTGTGATAAGCGTATCCCCGGTATAGTCAGGGGTTAATGGGAGTCGTCCCCGTCCCCCCAGTATACGCCCGGAACCATGGACCCGGTACTTGTGGTTCGGACTGTCTCCAACCAGCCATAATGTTGTGAGAGTGAAATTATGTCTAAGTCCAGCTTTGGTACATTAGAAGCAACTCTGAAACTTAACCTAAGCGTTTTTCGAAGCTACTTTTTGGCTAACTTCTTATAGGAAGGTCTAGGAGCTCTAAAAATGAACGTGCGCGTCTTTCACTCTTCCCGATGGACTTAGAAAAATGTTGTGATATTTTTTATTAAAATGGTGTATAAGGGTATATATATATATATATATTTTATGCACAGTATATGAGCTGGCGATTTCTAAGTCTGTGGTTCCGAGAGGGGGTGACCAGGCTCACTAATATTGGTCAAGCCACTTGGCTGCCAGAATGCCCTGCTTCAGCACAGACCAGAAAGGCATTGTGATAAGCGTATCCCCGGTATAGTCAGGGGTTAATGGGAGTCGTCCCCGTCCCCCCAGTATACGCCCAGAACCATGGACCCGGTACTTGTGGTTCGGACTGTCTCCAACCAGCCATAATGTTGTGAGAGTGAAATTATGTCTAAGTCCAGCTTTGGTACATTAGAAGCAACTCTGAAACTTAACCTAAGCGTTTTCGAAGCTACTTTTTGGCTAACTTCTTATAGGAAGGTCTAGAAGCTCTGAAAATGAACGTGCGCGTCTTTCACTCTTCCCGAGGGACTTAGAAGAATTTTGTGATATTTTTTATTAAAATGGTGTATAAGGGTATATATATATAAATATATTTTATGCAATGTATATGAGCTTGCGATTTCTAAGTCTGTGGTTCCGAGAGGGGGTAACCAGGCTCACTAATAAAGGTCCAGCCACTTGGCTGCCAGAATGCCCTGCTTCAGCACAGACCAGAAAGGCATTGTGATAAGCGTGTCCCCGGTATAGTCAGGGGTTAAAGGGAGTCGTCCCCGTCCCCCCAGTATACGCCCAGAACCATGGACCCGGTACTTGTGGTTCGAACTGTCTCCAACCAGCCATAATGTTGTGAGAGTGAAATTATGTCTACGTCCAGCTTTGGTACATTAGAAGCAACTCTGAAACTTAACCTAAGCGTTTTCGAAGCTACTTTTTGGCTAACTTCTTATAGGAAGGTCTAGGAGCTCTAAAAATGAACGTGCGCGTCTTTCACTCTTCCCGAGGGACTTAGAAGAATTTTGTGATATTTTTTATTAAAATGGTGTATAAGGGTATATATATATAAATATATTTTATGCACTGTATATGAGCTGGCGATTTCTAAGTCTGTGGTTCCGAGAGGGGGTAACCAGGCTCACTAATAAAGGTCAAGCCACTTGGCTGCCAGAATGCCCTGCTTCAGCACAGACCAGAAAGGCATTGTGATAAGCGTATCCCCGGTATAGTCAGGGGTTAATGGGAGTCGTCCCCGTCCCCCCAGTATACGCCCAGAACCATGTACCCGGTCCTTGTGGTTCGGACTGTCTCCAACCAGCCATAATGTTGTGAGAGTGAAATTATGTCTAAGTCCAGCTTTGGTACATTAGAAGCAACTCTGAAACTTAACCTAAGCGTTTTCGAAGCTACTTTTTGGCTAACTTCTTATAGGAAGGTCTAGGAGCTCTGAAAATGAACGTGCGCGTCTTTCACTCTTCCCGAGGGACTTAGAAGAATTTTGTGATATTTTTTATTAAAATGGTGTATAAGGGTACTGTATATATATATATAAATATATTTTATGCACTGTATATGAGCTGGCAATTTCTAAGTCTGTGGTTCCGAGAGGGGGTAACCAGGCTCACTAATAAAGGTCAAGCCACTTGGCTGCCAGAATGCCCTGCTTCAGCACAGACCAGAAAGGCATTGTGATAAGCGTATCCCCGGTATAGTCAGGGGTTAATGGGAGTCCCCCCCGTCCCCCCAGTATACGCCCAGAACCATGGACCCGGTACTTGTGGTTCGGACTGTCTCCAACCAGCCATAATGTTGTGAGAGTGAAATTATGTCTAAGTCCAGCTTTGGTACATTAGAAGCAACTCTGAAACTTAACCTAAGCGTTTTTCGAAGCTACTTTTTGGCTAACTTCTTATAGGAAGGTCTAGGAGCTCTGAAAATGAACGTGCGCGTCTTTCACTCTTCCCGAGGGACTTAGAAACATTTTGTGATATTTTTTATTAAAATGGTGTATAAGGGTTTATATATAAATATATTTTATGCACAGTATATGAGCTGGCGATTTCTAAGTCTGTGGTTCCGAGAGGGGGTAACCAGGCTCACTAATATTGGTCAAGCCACTTGGCTGCCAGAATGGCCTGCTTCAGCACAGACCAGAAAGGCATTGTGATAAGCATATCCCCGGTATAGTCAGGGGTTAATGGGAGTCGTCCCCGTCCCCCCAGTATACGCCCAGAACCATGGACCCGGTACTTGTGGTTCGGACTGTCTCCAACCAGCCATAATGTTGTGAGTTCGAAATTATGTCTAAGTCCAGCTTTGGTACATTAGAAGCAACTCTGAAACTTAACCTAAGCGTTTTTCGAAGCTACTTTTTGGCTAACTTCTTATAGGAAGGTCTAGGAGCTCTGAAAATGAACGTGCGCGTCTTTCACTCTTCCCGAGGGACTTAGAAAAATTTTGTGATATTTTTTATTAAAATGGTGTATAAGGGTATATATATATATATTTTATGCACAGTATATGAGCTGGCGATTTCTAAGTCTGTGGTTCCGAGAGGGGGTGACCAGGCTCACTAATATTGGTCAAGCCACTTGGCTGCCAGAATGCCCTGCTTCAGCACAGACCAGAAAGGCATTGTGATAAGCGTATCCCCGGTATAGTCAGGGGTTAATGGGAGTCGTCCCCGTCCCCCCAGTATACGCCCAGAACCATGGACCCGGTACTTGTGGTTCGGACTGTCTCCAACCAGCCATAATGTTGTGAGAGTGAAATTATGTCTAAGTCCAGCTTTGGTACATTAGAAGCAACTCTGAAACTTAACCTAAGCGTTTTCGAAGCTACTTTTTGGCTAACTTCTTATAGGAAGGTCTAGGAGCTCTGAAAATGAACGTGCGCGTCTTTCACTCTTCCCGAGGGACTTAGAAGAATTATGTGATATTTTTTATTAAAATGGTGTATAAGGGTATATATATATAAATATATTTTATGCAATGTATATGAGCTTGCGATTTCTAAGTCTGTGGTTCCGAGAGGGGGTAACCAGGCTCACTAATAAAGGTCCAGCCACTTGGCTGCCAGAATGCCCTGCTTCAGCACAGACCAGAAAGGCATTGTGATAAGCGTGTCCCCGGTATAGTCAGGGGTTAATGGGAGTCGTCCCCGTCCCCCCAGTATACGCCCAGAACCATGGACCCGGTACTTGTGGTTCGGACTGTCTCCAACCAGCCATAATGTTGTGAGAGTGAAATTATGTCTACGTCCAGCTTTGGTACATTAGAAGCAACTCTGAAACTTAACCTAAGCGTTTTCGAAGCTACTTTTTGGCTAACTTCTTATAGGAAGGTCTAGGAGCTCTGAAAATGAACGTGCGCGTCTTTCACTCTTCCCGAGGGACTTAGAAGAATTTTGTGATATTTTTTATTAAAATGGTGTATAAGGGTACTGTATATATATATAAATATATTTTATGCACTGTATATGAGCTGGCAATTTCTAAGTCTGTGGTTCCGAGAGGGGGTAACCAGGCTCACTAATAAAGGTCAAGCCACTTGGCTGCCAGAATGCCCTGCTTCAGCACAGACCAGAAAGGCATTGTGATAAGCGTATCCCCGGTATAGTCAGGGTTTAATGGGAGTCCCCCCCGTCCCCCCAGTATACGCCCAGAACCATGGACCCGGTACTTGTGGTTCGGACTGTCTCCAACCAGCCATAATGTTGTGAGAGTGAAATTATGTCTAAGTCCAGCTTTGGTACATTAGAAGCAACTCTGAAACTTAACCTAAGCGTTTTTCGAAGCTACTTTTTGGCTAACTTCTTATAGGAAGGTCTAGGAGCTCTGAAAATGAACGTGCGCGTCTTTCACTCTTCCCGAGGGACTTAGAAACATTTTGTGATAGTTTTTATTAAAATGGTGTATAAGGGTTTATATATAAATATATTTTATGCACAGTATATGAGCTGGCGATTTCTAAGTCTGTGGTTCCGAGAGGGGGTAACCAGGCTCACTAATATTGGTCAAGCCACTTGGATGCCAGAATGGCCTGCTTCAGCACAGACCAGAAAGGCATTGTGATAAGCATATCCCCGGTATAGTCAGGGGTTAATGGGAGTCGTCCCCGTCCCCCCAGTATACGCCCAGAACCATGGACCCGGTACTTGTGGTTCGGACTGTCTCCAACCAGCCATAATGTTGTGAGAGTGAAATTATGTCTTAGTCCAGCTTTGGTACATTAGAAGCAACTCTGAAACTTAACCTAAGCGTTTTTCGAAGCTACTTTTTGGCTAACTTCTTATAGGAAGGTCTAGGAGATCTGAAAATGAACGTGCGTGTCTTTCACTCTTCCCGAGGGACTTAGAAAAATTTTGTGATATTTTTTATTAAAATGGTGTATAAGGGTATATATATAAATATATTTTATGCACAGTATATGAGCTGGCGATTTCTAAGTCTGTGGTTCCGAGAGGGGGTAACCAGGCTCACTAATATTGGTCAAGCCACTTGGCTGCCAGAATGGCCTGCTTCAACACAGACCAGAAAGGCATTGTGATAAGCGTATCCCCGGTATAGTTAATGGGAGTCGTCCCCGTCCCCCCAGTATACGCCCAGAACCATGGACCCGGTACTTGTGGTTCGGACTGTCTCCAACCAGCCATAATGTTGTGAGAGTGAAATTTTGTCTAAGTCCAGCTTTGGTACATTAGAAGCAACTCTGAAACTTAACCTAAGCTTTTTCGAAGCTACTTTTGGCTAACTTCTTATAGGAAGGTCTAGGAGCTCTGAAAATGAACGTGCGCGTCTTTCACTCTTCCCGAGGGACTTAGAAGAATTTTGTGATATTTTTTATTAAAATGGTGTATAAGGGTATATATATATAAATATATTTTATGCACTGTATATGAGCTGGCGATTTCTAAGTCTGTGGTTCCGAGAGGGGGTAACCAGGCTCACTAATAAAGGTCCAGCCACTTGGCTGCCAGAATGCCCTGCTTCAGCACAGACCAGAAAGGCATTGTGATAAGCGTATCCCCGGTATAGTCAGGGGTTAATGGGAGTCGTCCCCGTCCCCCCAGTATACGCCCAGAACCATGGACCCGGTACTTGTGGTTCGGACTGTCTCCAACCAGCCATAATGTTGTGAGAGTGAAATTATGTCTAAGTCCAGCTTTGGTACATTAGAAGCAACTCTGAAACTTAACCTAAGCGTTTTTCGAAGCTACTTTTTTGCTAACTTCTTATAGGAAGGTCTAGGAGCTCTGAAAATGAACGTGCGCGTCTTTCACTCTTCCCCAGGGACTTAGAAGAATTTTGTGATATTTTTTATTAAAATGGTGTATAAGGGTATATATATATAAATATATTTTATGCACTGTATATGAGCTGGCGATTTCTAAGTCTGTGGTTCCGAGAGGGGGTAACCAGGCTCACTAATAAAGGTCAAGCCACTTGGCTGCCAGAATGCCCTGCTTCAGCACAGACCAGAAAGGCATTGTGATAAGCGTATCCCCGGTATAGTCAGGGGTTAATGGGAGTCGTCCCCGTCCCCCCAGTATACGCCCAGAACCATGGACCCGGTACTTGTGGTTCGGACTGTCTCCAACCAGCCATAATGTTGTGAGAGTGAAATTATGTCTAAGTCCAGCTTTGGTACATTAGAAGCAACTCTGAAACTTTACCTAAGCGTTTTTCGAAGCTACTTCTTTGCTAACTTCTTATAGGAAGGTCTAGGAGCTCTAAAAATGAACGTGCGCGTCTTTCACTCTTCCCGAGAGACTTACAAGAATTTTGTGATATTTTTTATTAAAATGGTGTATAAGGGTATATATATATATATATATATATATATATATATATATATATATATATATATATATATATATATATATATATATATATATATATATATATATATTTTATGCACTGTATATGAGCTGGCGATTTCTAAGTCTGTGGTTCCGAGAGGGGGTAACCAGGCTCACTAATATTGGTCAAGCCACTTGGATGCCAGAATGGCCTGCTTCAGCACAGACCAGAAAGGCATTGTGATAAGCATATCCCCGGTATAGTCAGGGGTTAATGGGAGTCGTCCCCGTCCCCCCAGTATACGCCCAGAACCATGGACCCGGTACTTGTGGTTCGGACTGTCTCCAACCAGCCATAATGTTGTGAGAGTGAAATTATGTCTTAGTCCAGCTTTGGTACATTAGAAGCAACTCTGAAACTTAACCTAAGCGTTTTTCGAAGCTACTTTTTGGCTAACTTCTTATAGGAAGGTCTAGGAGATCTGAAAATGAACGTGCGTGTCTTTCACTCTTCCCGAGGGACTTAGAAAAATTTTGTGATATTTTTTATTAAAATGGTGTATAAGGGTATATATATAAATATATTTTATGCACAGTATATGAGCTGGCGATTTCTAAGTCTGTGGTTCCGAGAGGGGGTAACCAGGCTCACTAATATTGGTCAAGCCACTTGGCTGCCAGAATGGCCTGCTTCAACACAGACCAGAAAGGCATTGTGATAAGCGTATCCCCGGTATAGTTAATGGGAGTCGTCCCCGTCCCCCCAGTATACGCCCAGAACCATGGACCCGGTACTTGTGGTTCGGACTGTCTCCAACCAGCCATAATGTTGTGAGAGTGAAATTTTGTCTAAGTCCAGCTTTGGTACATTAGAAGCAACTCTGAAACTTAACCTAAGCTTTTTCGAAGCTACTTTTGGCTAACTTCTTATAGGAAGGTCTAGGAGCTCTGAAAATGAACGTGCGCGTCTTTCACTCTTCCCGAGGGACTTAGAAGAATTTTGTGATATTTTTTATTAAAATGGTGTATAAGGGTATATATATATAAATATATTTTATGCACTGTATATGAGCTGGCGATTTCTAAGTCTGTGGTTCCGAGAGGGGGTAACCAGGCTCACTAATAAAGGTCCAGCCACTTGGCTGCCAGAATGCCCTGCTTCAGCACAGACCAGAAAGGCATTGTGATAAGCGTATCCCCGGTATAGTCAGGGGTTAATGGGAGTCGTCCCCGTCCCCCCAGTATACGCCCAGAACCATGGACCCGGTACTTGTGGTTCGGACTGTCTCCAACCAGCCATAATGTTGTGAGAGTGAAATTATGTCTAAGTCCAGCTTTGGTACATTAGAAGCAACTCTGAAACTTAACCTAAGCGTTTTTCGAAGCTACTTTTTTGCTAACTTCTTATAGGAAGGTCTAGGAGCTCTGAAAATGAACGTGCGCGTCTTTCACTCTTCCCCAGGGACTTAGAAGAATTTTGTGATATTTTTTATTAAAATGGTGTATAAGGGTATATATATATAAATATATTTTATGCACTGTATATGAGCTGGCGATTTCTAAGTCTGTGGTTCCGAGAGGGGGTAACCAGGCTCACTAATAAAGGTCAAGCCACTTGGCTGCCAGAATGCCCTGCTTCAGCACAGACCAGAAAGGCATTGTGATAAGCGTATCCCCGGTATAGTCAGGGGTTAATGGGAGTCGTCCCCGTCCCCCCAGTATACGCCCAGAACCATGGACCCGGTACTTGTGGTTCGGACTGTCTCCAACCAGCCATAATGTTGTGAGAGTGAAATTATGTCTAAGTCCAGCTTTGGTACATTAGAAGCAACTCTGAAACTTTACCTAAGCGTTTTTCGAAGCTACTTCTTTGCTAACTTCTTATAGGAAGGTCTAGGAGCTCTAAAAATGAACGTGCGCGTCTTTCACTCTTCCCGAGAGACTTACAAGAATTTTGTGATATTTTTTATTAAAATGGTGTATAAGGGTATATATATATATATATATATATATATATATATATATATATATATATATATATATATATATATATATATATATATATATATATATATATATTTTATGCACTGTATATGAGCTGGCGATTTCTAAGTCTGTGGTTCCGAGAGGGGGTAACCAGGCTCACTAATATTGGTCAAGCCACTTGGCTGCCAGAATGCCCTGCTTCAGCACAGACCAGAAAGGCATTGTGATAAGCGTGTCCCCGGTATAGTCAGGGGTTAATGGGAGTCGTCCCCGTCCCCCCAGTATACGCCCAGAACCATGGACCCGGTACTTGTGGTTCGGACTGTCTCCAACCAGCCATAATGTTGTGAGAGTGAAATTATGTCTACGTCCAGCTTTGGTACATTAGAAGCAACTCTGAAACTTAACCTAAGCGTTTTCGAAGCTACTTTTTGGCTAACTTCTTATAGGAAGGTCTAGGAGCTCTGAAAATGAACGTGCGCGTCTTTCACTCTTCCCGAGGGACTTAGAAGAATTTTGTGATATTTTTTATTAAAATGGTGTATAAGGGTACTGTATATATATATAAATATATTTTATGCACTGTATATGAGCTGGCAATTTCTAAGTCTGTGGTTCCGAGAGGGGGTAACCAGGCTCACTAATAAAGGTCAAGCCACTTGGCTGCCAGAATGCCCTGCTTCAGCACAGACCAGAAAGGCATTGTGATAAGCGTATCCCCGGTATAGTCAGGGTTTAATGGGAGTCCCCCCCGTCCCCCCAGTATACGCCCAGAACCATGGACCCGGTACTTGTGGTTCGGACTGTCTCCAACCAGCCATAATGTTGTGAGAGTGAAATTATGTCTAAGTCCAGCTTTGGTACATTAGAAGCAACTCTGAAACTTAACCTAAGCGTTTTTCGAAGCTACTTTTTGGCTAACTTCTTATAGGAAGGTCTAGGAGCTCTGAAAATGAACGTGCGCGTCTTTCACTCTTCCCGAGGGACTTAGAAACATTTTGTGATAGTTTTTATTAAAATGGTGTATAAGGGTTTATATATAAATATATTTTATGCACAGTATATGAGCTGGCGATTTCTAAGTCTGTGGTTCCGAGAGGGGGTAACCAGGCTCACTAATATTGGTCAAGCCACTTGGATGCCAGAATGGCCTGCTTCAGCACAGACCAGAAAGGCATTGTGATAAGCATATCCCCGGTATAGTCAGGGGTTAATGGGAGTCGTCCCCGTCCCCCCAGTATACGCCCAGAACCATGGACCCGGTACTTGTGGTTCGGACTGTCTCCAACCAGCCATAATGTTGTGAGAGTGAAATTATGTCTTAGTCCAGCTTTGGTACATTAGAAGCAACTCTGAAACTTAACCTAAGCGTTTTTCGAAGCTACTTTTTGGCTAACTTCTTATAGGAAGGTCTAGGAGATCTGAAAATGAACGTGCGTGTCTTTCACTCTTCCCGAGGGACTTAGAAAAATTTTGTGATATTTTTTATTAAAATGGTGTATAAGGGTATATATATAAATATATTTTATGCACAGTATATGAGCTGGCGATTTCTAAGTCTGTGGTTCCGAGAGGGGGTAACCAGGCTCACTAATATTGGTCAAGCCACTTGGCTGCCAGAATGGCCTGCTTCAACACAGACCAGAAAGGCATTGTGATAAGCGTATCCCCGGTATAGTTAATGGGAGTCGTCCCCGTCCCCCCAGTATACGCCCAGAACCATGGACCCGGTACTTGTGGTTCGGACTGTCTCCAACCAGCCATAATGTTGTGAGAGTGAAATTTTGTCTAAGTCCAGCTTTGGTACATTAGAAGCAACTCTGAAACTTAACCTAAGCTTTTTCGAAGCTACTTTTGGCTAACTTCTTATAGGAAGGTCTAGGAGCTCTGAAAATGAACGTGCGCGTCTTTCACTCTTCCCGAGGGACTTAGAAGAATTTTGTGATATTTTTTATTAAAATGGTGTATAAGGGTATATATATATAAATATATTTTATGCACTGTATATGAGCTGGCGATTTCTAAGTCTGTGGTTCCGAGAGGGGGTAACCAGGCTCACTAATAAAGGTCCAGCCACTTGGCTGCCAGAATGCCCTGCTTCAGCACAGACCAGAAAGGCATTGTGATAAGCGTATCCCCGGTATAGTCAGGGGTTAATGGGAGTCGTCCCCGTCCCCCCAGTATACGCCCAGAACCATGGACCCGGTACTTGTGGTTCGGACTGTCTCCAACCAGCCATAATGTTGTGAGAGTGAAATTATGTCTAAGTCCAGCTTTGGTACATTAGAAGCAACTCTGAAACTTAACCTAAGCGTTTTTCGAAGCTACTTTTTTGCTAACTTCTTATAGGAAGGTCTAGGAGCTCTGAAAATGAACGTGCGCGTCTTTCACTCTTCCCCAGGGACTTAGAAGAATTTTGTGATATTTTTTATTAAAATGGTGTATAAGGGTATATATATATAAATATATTTTATGCACTGTATATGAGCTGGCGATTTCTAAGTCTGTGGTTCCGAGAGGGGGTAACCAGGCTCACTAATAAAGGTCAAGCCACTTGGCTGCCAGAATGCCCTGCTTCAGCACAGACCAGAAAGGCATTGTGATAAGCGTATCCCCGGTATAGTCAGGGGTTAATGGGAGTCGTCCCCGTCCCCCCAGTATACGCCCAGAACCATGGACCCGGTACTTGTGGTTCGGACTGTCTCCAACCAGCCATAATGTTGTGAGAGTGAAATTATGTCTAAGTCCAGCTTTGGTACATTAGAAGCAACTCTGAAACTTTACCTAAGCGTTTTTCGAAGCTACTTCTTTGCTAACTTCTTATAGGAAGGTCTAGGAGCTCTAAAAATGAACGTGCGCGTCTTTCACTCTTCCCGAGAGACTTACAAGAATTTTGTGATATTTTTTATTAAAATGGTGTATAAGGGTATATATATATATATATATATATATATATATATATATATATATATATATATATATATATATATATATATATATATATATATATATATATATATTTTATGCACTGTATATGAGCTGGCGATTTCTAAGTCTGTGGTTCCGAGAGGGGGTAACCAGGCTCACTAATATTGGTCAAGCCACTTGGCTGCCAGAATGCCCTGCTTCAGCACAGACCAGAAAGGCATTGTGATAAGCGTATCCCCGGTATAGTCAGGGGTTAATGGGAGTCGTCCCCGTCCCCCCAGTATACGCCCAGAACCATGGACCCGGTACTTGTGGTTCGGACTGTCTCCAACCAGCCATAATGTTGTGAGAGTGAAATTATGTCTAAGTCCAGCTTTGGTACATTAGAAGCAACTCTGAAACTTAACCTAAGCGTTTTCGAAGCTACTTTTTGGCTAACTTCTTATAGGAAGGTCTAGGAGCTCTGAAAATGAACGTGCGCGTCTTTCACTCTTCCCGAGGGACTTAGAAGAATTATGTGATATTTTTTATTAAAATGGTGTATAAGGGTATATATATATAAATATATTTTATGCAATGTATATGAGCTTGCGATTTCTAAGTCTGTGGTTCCGAGAGGGGGTAACCAGGCTCACTAATAAAGGTCCAGCCACTTGGCTGCCAGAATGCCCTGCTTCAGCACAGACCAGAAAGGCATTGTGATAAGCGTGTCCCCGGTATAGTCAGGGGTTAATGGGAGTCGTCCCCGTCCCCCCAGTATACGCCCAGAACCATGGACCCGGTACTTGTGGTTCGGACTGTCTCCAACCAGCCATAATGTTGTGAGAGTGAAATTATGTCTACGTCCAGCTTTGGTACATTAGAAGCAACTCTGAAACTTAACCTAAGCGTTTTCGAAGCTACTTTTTGGCTAACTTCTTATAGGAAGGTCTAGGAGCTCTGAAAATGAACGTGCGCGTCTTTCACTCTTCCCGAGGGACTTAGAAACATTTTGTGATAGTTTTTATTAAAATGGTGTATAAGGGTTTATATATAAATATATTTTATGCACAGTATATGAGCTGGCGATTTCTAAGTCTGTGGTTCCGAGAGGGGGTAACCAGGCTCACTAATATTGGTCAAGCCACTTGGCTGCCAGAATGGCCTGCTTCAGCACAGACCAGAAAGGCATTGTGATAAGCATATCCCCGGTATAGTCAGGGGTTAATGGGAGTCAATCCCCGTCCCCCCAGTATACGCCCAGAACCATGGACCCGGTACTTGTGGTTCGGACTGTCTCCAACCAGCCATAATGTTGTGAGAGTGAAATTATGTCTTAGTCCAGCTTTGGTACATTAGAAGCAACTCTGAAACTTAACCTAAGCGTTTTTCGAAGCTACTTTTTGGCTAACTTCTTATAGGAAGGTCTAGGAGATCTGAAAATGAACGTGCGTGTCTTTCACTCTTCCCGAGGGACTTAGAAAAATTTTGTGATATTTTTTATTAAAATGGTGTATAAGGGTATATATATAAATATATTTTATGCACAGTATATGAGCTGGCGATTTCTAAGTCTGTGGTTCCGAGAGGGGGTAACCAGGCTCACTAATATTGGTCAAGCCACTTGGCTGCCAGAATGGCCTGCTTCAACACAGACCAGAAAGGCATTGTGATAAGCGTATCCCCGGTATAGTTAATGGGAGTCGTCCCCGTCCCCCCAGTATACGCCCAGAACCATGGACCCGGTACTTGTGGTTCGGACTGTCTCCAACCAGCCATAATGTTGTGAGAGTGAAATTATGTCTAAGTCCAGCTTTGGTACATTAGAAGCAACTCTGAAACTTAACCTAAGCTTTTTCGAAGCTACTTTTGGCTAACTTCTTATAGGAAGGTCTAGGAGCTCTGAAAATGAACGTGCGCGTCTTTTACTCTTCCCGAGGGACTTAGAAGAATTTTGTGATATTTTTTATTAAAATGGTGTATAAGGGTATATATATATAAATATATTTTATGCACTGTATATGAGCTGGCGATTTCTAAGTCTGTGGTTCCGAGAGGGGGTAACCAGGCTCACTAATAAAGGTCCAGCCACTTGGCTGCCAGAATGCCCTGCTTCAGCACAGACCAGAAAGGCATTGTGATAAGCGTATCCCCGGTATAGTCAGGGGTTAATGGGAGTCGTCCCCGTCCCCCCAGTATACGCCCAGAACCATGGACCCAACCAGCCATAATGTTGTGAGAGTGAAATTATGTCTAAGTCCAGCTTTGGTACATTAGAAGCAACTCTGAAACTTAACCTAAGCGTTTTTCGAAGCTACATTTTTGCTACTGTAACTTCTTATAGGAAGGTCTAGGAGCTCTAAAAATGAACGTGCGCGTCTTTCACTCTTCCCGAGGGACTTACAAGAATTTTGTGATATTTTTTATTAAAATGGTGTATAAGGGTATATATATATAAATATATTTTATGCACTGTATATGAGCTGGCGATTTCTAAGTCTGTGGTTCCGAGAGGGGGTAACCAGGCTCACTAATAAAGGTCCAGCCACTTGGCTGCCAGAATGCCCTGCTTCAGCACAGACCAGAAAGGCATTGTGATAAGCGTATCCCCGGTATAGTTAGGGGTTAATGGGAGTCGTCCCCGTCCCCCCAGTATACGCCCAGAACAATGGACCCGGTACTTGTGGTTCGGACTGTCTCCAACCAGCCATAATGTTGTGAGAGTGAAATTATGTCTAAGTCCAGCTTTGGTACATTAGAAGCAACTCTGAAACTTAACCTAAGCGTTTTTCGAAGCTACTTTATGACTAACTTCTTATAGGAAGGTCTAGGAGCTCTGAAAATGAACGTGCGCGTCTTTCACTCTTTCCGAGGGACTTAGAAGAATTTTGTGATATTTTTTATTAAAATGGTGTATAAGGGTATATATATATATATATATATATATATATATATATATATATATATATATATATATATATATATATATATATATATATATATATATATATATTTATGCACTGTATATGAGCTGGCGATTTCTAAGTCTGTGGTTCCGAGAGGGGGTAACCAAGCTCACTAATAAAGGTCAAGCCACTTGGCTGCCAGAATGCCCTGCTTCAGCACAGACCAGAAAGGCATTGTGATAAGCGTATCCCCGGTATAGTCAGGGGTTAATGGGAGTCGTCCCCGTCCCCCCAGTATACGCCCAGAACAATGGACCCGGTACTTGTGGTTCGGACTGTCACCAATCAGCCATAATGTTGTGAGAGTGAAATTATGTCTAAGTCCAGCTTTGGTACATTAGAAGCAACTCTGAAACTTAACCTAAGCGTTTTTCGAAGCTACTTTTTGGCTAACTTCTTATAGGAAGGTCTAGGAGCTCTGAAAATGAACGTGCGCGTCTTTCACTCTTCCCGAGGGACTTAGAAGAATTTTGTGATATTTTTTATTAAAATGGTGTATAAGGGTATATATATATAAATATATTTTATGCACAGTATATGAGCTGGCGATTTCTAAGTCTGTGGTTCCGAGAGGGGGTAACCATGCTCACTAATAAAGGTCAAGCCACTTGGCTGCCAGAATGCCCTGCTTCAGCACAGACCAGAAAGGCATTGTGATAAGCGTATCCCCGGTATAGTCAGGGGTTAATGGGAGTCGTCCCCGTCCCCCCAGTATACGCCCAGAACAATGGACCCGGTACTTGTGGTTCGGACTGTCACCAATCAGCCATAATGTTGTGAGAGTGAAATTATGTCTAAGTCCAGCTTTGGTACATTAGAAGCAACTCTGAAACTTAACCTAAGCGTTTTTCGAAGCTACTTTTTGGCTAACTTCTTATAGGAAGGTCTAGGAGCTCTGAAAATGAACGTGCGCGTCTTTCACTCTTCCCGAGGGACTTAGAAGAATTTTGTGATATTTTTTATTAAAATGGTGTATAAGGGTATATATATAAATATATTTTATGCACAGTATATGAGCTGGCGATTTCTAAGTCTGTGGTTCCGAGAGGGGGTAACCAGGCTCACTAATAAAGGTCAAGCCACTTGGCTGCCAGAATGCCCTGCTTCAGCACAGACCAGGAAGCCATTGTGATAAGCGTATCCCCGGTATAGTTAGGGGTTAATGGAGTCGTCCCCGTCCCCCCAGTATACGCCCAGAACAATGGACCCGGTACTTGTGGTTCGGACTGTCTCCAACCAGCCATAATGTTGTGAGAGTGAAATTATGTCTAAGTCCAGCTTTGGTACATTAGAAGCAACTCTGAAACTTAACCTAAGCGTTTTTCGAAGCTACTTTATGACTAACTTCTTATAGGAAGGTCTAGGAGCTCTGAAAATGAACGTGCGCGTCTTTCACTCTTCCCGAGGGAATTAGAAGAATTTTGTGATATTTTTTATTAAAATGGTGTATAAGGGTATATATATATATATATATATATATATATATATATATTTTATGCACTGTATATGAGCTGGCGATTTCTAAGTCTGTGGTTCCGAGAGGGGGAAACCAGGCTCACTAATAAAGGTCAAGCCACTTGGCTGCCAGAATGCCCTGCTTCAGCACAGACCAGAAAGGCATTGTGATAAGCGTATCCCCGGTATAGTCAGGGGTTAATGGGAGTCGTCCCCGTCCCCCCAGTATACGCCCAGAACAATGGACCCGGTACTTGTGGTTCGGACTGTCACCAATCAGCCATAATGTTGTGAGAGTGAAATTATGTCTAAGTCCAGCTTTGGTACATTAGAAGCAACTCTGAAACTTAACCTAAGCGTTTTTCGAAGCTACTTTTTGGCTAACTTCTTATAGGAAGGTCTAGGAGCTCTGAAAATGAACGTGCGCGTCTTTCACTCTTCCCGAGGGACTTAGAAGAATTTTGTGATATTTTTTATTAAAATGGTGTACAGTATAAGGGTATATATATAAATATATTTTATGCACTGAATATGAGCTGGCGATTTCTAAGTCTGTGGTTCCGAGAGGGGGTAACCAGGCTCACTAATAAAGGTCAAGCCACTTGGCTGCCAGAATGCCCTGCTTCAGCACAGACCAGAAAGGCATTGTGATAAGCGTATCCCCGGTATAGTCAGGGGTTAATGGGAGTCGTCCCCGTCCCCCCAGTATACGCCCAGAACAATGGACCCGGTGCTTGTGGTTCGGACTGTCACCAATCAGCCATAATGTTGTGAG
Organism: Ascaphus truei; assembly: GCF_040206685.1. Taxonomy (NCBI): domain Eukaryota; kingdom Metazoa; phylum Chordata; class Amphibia; order Anura; family Ascaphidae; genus Ascaphus; species Ascaphus truei. The sequence goes on from NC_134483.1 coordinate 281,036,716, forward strand.
AGTGAAATTATGTCTAAGTCCAGCTTTGGTACATTAGAAGCAACTCTGAAACTTAACCTAAGCGTTTTTCGAAGCTACTTTATGACTAACTTCTTATAGGAAGGTCTAGGAGCTCTGAAAATCAACGTGCGCGTCTTTCACTCTTCCCGAGGGACTTAGAAGAATTTTGTGATATTTTTTATTAAAATGGTGTATAAGGGTATATATATATATATATATATATATATATATATATATATATATATATATATATATTTTATGCACTGTATATGAGCTGGCGATTTCTAAGTCTGTGGTTCCGAGAGGGGGTAACCAGGATCACTAATAAAGGTCAAGCCACTTGGCTGCCAGAATGCCCTGCTTCAGCACAGACCAGAAAGGCATTGTGATAAGCGTATCCCCGGTATAGTCAGGGGTTAATGGGAGTCGTCCCCGTCCCCCCAGTATACGCCCAGAACAATGGACCCGGTACTTGTGGTTCGGACTGTCAGCAATCAGCCATAATGTTGTGAGAGTGAAATTATGTCTAAGTCCAGCTTTGGTACATTAGAAGCAACTCTGAAACTTAACCTAAGCGTTTTTCGAAGCTACTTTATGACTAACTTCTTATAGGAAGGTCTAGGAGCTCTGAAAATCAACGTGCGCGTCTTTCACTCTTCCCGAGGGACTTAGAAGAATTTTGTGATATTTTTTATTAAAATGGTGTATAAGGGTATATATATATATATATATATATATATATATATATATATATATATATATATATATATATATTTTATGCACTGTATATGAGCTGGCGATTTCTAAGTCTGTGGTTCCGAGAGGGGGTAACCAGGATCACTAATAAAGGTCAAGCCACTTGGCTGCCAGAATGCCCTGCTTCAGCACAGACCAGAAAGCCATTGTGATAAGCGTATCCCCGGTATAGTTAGGGGTTAATGGGAGTCGTCCCCGTCCCCCCAGTATACGCCCAGAACAATGGACCCGGTACTTGTGGTTCGGACTGTCACCAATCAGCCATAATGTTGTGAGAGTGAAATTATGTCTAAGTCCAGCTTTGGTACATTAGAAGCAACTCTGAAACTTAACCTAAGCGTTTTTCGAAGCTACTTTTTTGCTAACTTCTTATAGGAAGGTCTAGGAGCTCTGAAAATGAACGTGCGCGTCTTTCACTCTTCCCGAGGGACTTAGAAGAATTTTGTGATATTTTTTATTAAAATGGTGTATAAGGGTATATATATATAAATATATTTTATGCACAGTATATGAGCTGGCGATTTCTAAGTCTGTGGTTCCGAGAGGGGTTAACCATGCTCACTAATAAAGGTCAAGCCACTTGGCTGCCAGAATGCCCTGCTTCAGCACAGACCAGAAAGGCATTGTGATAAGCGTATCCCCGGTATAGTCAGGGGTTAATGGGAGTCGTCCCCGTCCCCCCAGTATACGCCCAGAACAATGGACCCGGTACTTGTGGTTCGGACTGTCACCAATCAGCCATAATGTTGTGAGAGTGAAATTATGTCTAAGTCCAGCTTTGGTACATTAGAAGCAACTCTGAAACTTAACCTAAGCGTTTTTCGAAGCTACTTTTTGGCTAACTTCTTATAGGAAGGTCTAGGAGCTCTGAAAATGAACGTGCGCGTCTTTCACTCTTCCCGAGGGACTTAGAAGAATTTTGTGATATTTTTTATTAAAATGGTGTATAAGGGTATATATATAAATATATTTTATGCACAGTATATGAGCTGGCGATTTCTAAGTCTGTGGTTCCGAGAGGGGGTAACCAGGCTCACTAATAAAGGTCAAGCCACTTGGCTGCCAGAATGCCCTGCTTCAGCACAGACCAGAAAGCCATTGTGATAAGCGTATCCCCGGTATAGTTAGGGGTTAATGGAGTCGTCCCCGTCCCCCCAGTATACGCCCAGAACAATGGACCCGGTACTTGTGGTTCGGACTGTCTCCAACCAGCCATAATGTTGTGAGAGTGAAATTATGTCTAAGTCCAGCTTTGGTACATTAGAAGCAACTCTGAAACTTAACCTAAGCGTTTTTCGAAGCTACTTTATGACTAACTTCTTATAGGAAGGTCTAGGAGCTCTGAAAATGAACGTGCGCGTCTTTCACTCTTCCCGAGGGAATTAGAAGAATTTTGTGATATTTTTTATTAAAATGGTGTATAAGGGTATATATATATATATATATATATATATATTTTATGCACTGTATATGAGCTGGCGATTTCTAAGTCTGTGGTTCCGAGAGGGGGTAACCAGGCTCACTAATAAAGGTCAAGCCACTTGGCTGCCAGAATGCCCTGCTTCAGCACAGACCAGAAAGGCATTGTGATAAGCGTATCCCCGGTATAGTCAGGGGTTAATGGGAGTCGTCCCCGTCCCCCCAGTATACGCCCAGAACAATGGACCCGGTACTTGTGGTTCGGACTGTCACCAATCAGCCATAATGTTGTGAGAGTGAAATTATGTCTAAGTCCAGCTTTGGTACATTAGAAGCAACTCTGAAACTTAACCTAAGCGTTTTTCGAAGCTACTTTTTGGCTAACTTCTTATAGGAAGGTCTAGGAGCTCTGAAAATGAACGTGCGCGTCTTTCACTCTTCCCGAGGGACTTAGAAGAATTTTGTGATATTTTTTATTAAAATGGTGTATAAGGGTATATATATAAATATATTTTATGCACTGAATATGAGCTGGCGATTTCTAAGTCTGTGGTTCCGAGAGGGGGTAACCAGGCTCACTAATAAAGGTCAAGCCACTTGGCTGCCAGAATGCCCTGCTTCAGCACAGACCAGAAAGGCATTGTGATAAGCGTATCCCCGGTATAGTCAGGGGTTAATGGGAGTCGTCCCCGTCCCCCCAGTATACGCCCAGAACAATGGACCCGGTGCTTGTGGTTCGGACTGTCACCAATCAGCCATAATGTTGTGAGAGTGAAATTATGTCTAAGTCCAGCTTTGGTACATTAGAAGCAACTCTGAAACTTAACCTAAGCGTTTTTCGAAGCTACTTTATGACTAACTTCTTATAGGAAGGTCTAGGAGCTCTGAAAATCAACGTGCGCGTCTTTCACTCTTCCCGAGGGACTTAGAAGAATTTTGTGATATTTTTTATTAAAATGGTGTATAAGGGTATATATATATATATGTATAAGGGCATAATATATATATATATATATTTTATGCACTGTATATGAGCTGGCGATTTCTAAGTCTGTGGTTCCGAGAGGGGGTAACCAGGATCACTAATAAAGGTCAAGCCACTTGGCTGCCAGAATGCCCTGCTTCAGCACAGACCAGAAAGGCATTGTGATAAGGGTATCCCCGGTATAGTCAGGGGTTAATGGGATTCGTCCCCGTCCCCCCAGTATACGCCCAGAACAATGGACCCGGTACTTGTGGTTCGGACTGTCAGCAATCAGCCATAATGTTGTGAGAGTGAAATTATGTCTAAGTCCAGCTTTGGTACATTAGAAGCAACTCTGAAACTTAACCTAAGCGTTTTTCGAAGCTACTTTATGACTAACTTCTTATAGGAAGGTCTAGGAGCTCTGAAAATCAACGTGCGCGTCTTTCACTCTTCCCGAGGGACTTAGAAGAATTTTGTGATATTTTTTATTAAAATGGTGTATAAGGGTATATATATATATATATATATATATATATATATATATATATATATATATATATATATATATATATATTTTATGCACTGTATATGAGCTGGCGATTTCTAAGTCTGTGGTTCCGAGAGGGGGTAACCAGGATCACTAATAAAGGTCAAGCCACTTGGCTGCCAGAATGCCCTGCTTCAGCACAGACCAGAAAGCCATTGTGATAAGCGTATCCCCGGTATAGTTAGGGGTTAATGGGAGTCGTCCCCGTCCCCCCAGTATACGCCCAGAACAATGGACCCGGTACTTGTGGTTCGGACTGTCACCAATCAGCCATAATGTTGTGAGAGTGAAATTATGTCTAAGTCCAGCTTTGGTACATTAGAAGCAACTCTGAAACTTAACCTACAGTAAGCGTTTTTCGAAGCTACTTTTTGGCTAACTTCTTATTGGAAGGTCTAGGAGCTCTGAAAATGAACGTGCGCGTCTTTCACTCTTCCCGAGGGACTTAGAAGAATTTTGTGATATTTTTTATTAAAATGTTGTATAAGGGTATATATATATATATATATTTTATGCACTGTATATGAGCTGGCGATTTCTTAGTCTGTGGTTCCGAGAGGGGGTAACCAGGCTCACTAATAAATGTCAAGCAACTTGGCTGCCAGAATGCCCTGCTTCAGCACAGACCAGAAAGGCATTGTGATAAGCGTATCCCCGGTATAGTCAGGGGTTAATGGGAGTCGTCCCCGTCCCCTCCAGTATACGCCCAGAACCATGGACCCGGTACTTGTGGTTCGGACTGTTTCCAACCAGCCATAATGTTGTGAGAGTGAAATTATGTCTAAGTCCAGCTTTGGTACATTAGAAGCAACTCTGAAACTTAACCTTAGCGTTTTTCGAAGCTACTTTTTGGCTAACTTCTTATTGGAAGGTCTAGGAGCTCTGACAATGAACGTGCGCGTCTTTCACTCTTCCCGAGGGACTTAGAAGAATTTTGTGATATTTTTTATTAAAATGGTGTATAAGGGTATATATATATATATATATATATTATGCACTGTATATGAGCTGGCGATTTCTAAGTCTGTGGTTCCGAGAGGGGGAAACCAGGCTCACTAATAAAGGTCAAGCCACTTGGCTGCCAGAATGCCCTGCTTCAGCACAGACCAGAAAGGCATTGTGATAAGCGTATCCCCGGTATAGTCAGGGGTTAATGGGAGTCGTCCCCGTCCCCCCAGTATACGCCCAGAACAATGGACCCGGTACTTGTGGTTCGGACTGTCACCAATCAGCCATAATGTTGTGAGAGTGAAATTATGTCTAAGTCCAGCTTTGGTACATTAGAAGCAACTCTGAAACTTAACCTAAGCGTTTTTCGAAGCTACTTTTTGGCTAACTTCTTATAGGAAGGTCTAGGAGCTCTGAAAATGAACGTGCGCGTCTTTCACTCTTCCCGAGGGACTTAGAAGAATTTTGTGATATTTTTTATTAAAATGGTGTACAGTATAAGGGTATATATATAAATATATTTTATGCACTGAATATGAGCTGGCGATTTCTAAGTCTGTGGTTCCGAGAGGGGGTAACCAGGCTCACTAATAAAGGTCAAGCCACTTGGCTGCCAGAATGCCCTGCTTCAGCACAGACCAGAAAGGCATTGTGATAAGCGTATCCCCGGTATAGTCAGGGGTTAATGGGAGTCGTCCCCGTCCCCCCAGTATACGCCCAGAACAATGGACCCGGTGCTTGTGGTTCGGACTGTCACCAATCAGCCATAATGTTGTGAGAGTGAAATTATGTCTAAGTCCAGCTTTGGTACATTAGAAGCAACTCTGAAACTTAACCTAAGCGTTTTTCGAAGCTACTTTATGACTAACTTCTTATAGGAAGGTCTAGGAGCTCTGAAAATCAACGTGCGCGTCTTTCACTCTTCCCGAGGGACTTAGAAGAATTTTGTGATATTTTTTATTAAAATGGTGTATAAGGGTATATATATATATATATATATATATATATATATATATATATATATATATATATATTTTATGCACTGTATATGAGCTGGCGATTTCTAAGTCTGTGGTTCCGAGAGGGGGTAACCAGGATCACTAATAAAGGTCAAGCCACTTGGCTGCCAGAATGCCCTGCTTCAGCACAGACCAGAAAGGCATTGTGATAAGCGTATCCCCGGTATAGTCAGGGGTTAATGGGAGTCGTCCCCGTCCCCCCAGTATACGCCCAGAACAATGGACCCGGTACTTGTGGTTCGGACTGTCAGCAATCAGCCATAATGTTGTGAGAGTGAAATTATGTCTAAGTCCAGCTTTGGTACATTAGAAGCAACTCTGAAACTTAACCTAAGCGTTTTTCGAAGCTACTTTATGACTAACTTCTTATAGGAAGGTCTAGGAGCTCTGAAAATCAACGTGCGCGTCTTTCACTCTTCCCGAGGGACTTAGAAGAATTTTGTGATATTTTTTATTAAAATGGTGTATAAGGGTATATATATATATATATATATATATATATATATATATATATATATATATATATATATATATTTTATGCACTGTATATGAGCTGGCGATTTCTAAGTCTGTGGTTCCGAGAGGGGGTAACCAGGATCACTAATAAAGGTCAAGCCACTTGGCTGCCAGAATGCCCTGCTTCAGCACAGACCAGAAAGCCATTGTGATAAGCGTATCCCCGGTATAGTTAGGGGTTAATGGGAGTCGTCCCCGTCCCCCCAGTATACGCCCAGAACAATGGACCCGGTACTTGTGGTTCGGACTGTCACCAATCAGCCATAATGTTGTGAGAGTGAAATTATGTCTAAGTCCAGCTTTGGTACATTAGAAGCAACTCTGAAACTTAACCTAAGCGTTTTTCGAAGCTACTTTTTTGCTAACTTCTTATAGGAAGGTCTAGGAGCTCTGAAAATGAACGTGCGCGTCTTTCACTCTTCCCGAGGGACTTAGAAGAATTTTGTGATATTTTTTATTAAAATGGTGTATAAGGGTATATATATATAAATATATTTTATGCACAGTATATGAGCTGGCGATTTCTAAGTCTGTGGTTCCGAGAGGGGTTAACCATGCTCACTAATAAAGGTCAAGCCACTTGGCTGCCAGAATGCCCTGCTTCAGCACAGACCAGAAAGGCATTGTGATAAGCGTATCCCCGGTATAGTCAGGGGTTAATGGGAGTCGTCCCCGTCCCCCCAGTATACGCCCAGAACAATGGACCCGGTACTTGTGGTTCGGACTGTCACCAATCAGCCATAATGTTGTGAGAGTGAAATTATGTCTAAGTCCAGCTTTGGTACATTAGAAGCAACTCTGAAACTTAACCTAAGCGTTTTTCGAAGCTACTTTTTGGCTAACTTCTTATAGGAAGGTCTAGGAGCTCTGAAAATGAACGTGCGCGTCTTTCACTCTTCCCGAGGGACTTAGAAGAATTTTGTGATATTTTTTATTAAAATGGTGTATAAGGGTATATATATAAATATATTTTATGCACAGTATATGAGCTGGCGATTTCTAAGTCTGTGGTTCCGAGAGGGGGTAACCAGGCTCACTAATAAAGGTCAAGCCACTTGGCTGCCAGAATGCCCTGCTTCAGCACAGACCAGAAAGCCATTGTGATAAGCGTATCCCCGGTATAGTTAGGGGTTAATGGAGTCGTCCCCGTCCCCCCAGTATACGCCCAGAACAATGGACCCGGTACTTGTGGTTCGGACTGTCTCCAACCAGCCATAATGTTGTGAGAGTGAAATTATGTCTAAGTCCAGCTTTGGTACATTAGAAGCAACTCTGAAACTTAACCTAAGCGTTTTTCGAAGCTACTTTATGACTAACTTCTTATAGGAAGGTCTAGGAGCTCTGAAAATGAACGTGCGCGTCTTTCACTCTTCCCGAGGGAATTAGAAGAATTTTGTGATATTTTTTATTAAAATGGTGTATAAGGGTATATATATATATATATATATATATATATTTTATGCACTGTATATGAGCTGGCGATTTCTAAGTCTGTGGTTCCGAGAGGGGGTAACCAGGCTCACTAATAAAGGTCAAGCCACTTGGCTGCCAGAATGCCCTGCTTCAGCACAGACCAGAAAGGCATTGTGATAAGCGTATCCCCGGTATAGTCAGGGGTTAATGGGAGTCGTCCCCGTCCCCCCAGTATACGCCCAGAACAATGGACCCGGTACTTGTGGTTCGGACTGTCACCAATCAGCCATAATGTTGTGAGAGTGAAATTATGTCTAAGTCCAGCTTTGGTACATTAGAAGCAACTCTGAAACTTAACCTAAGCGTTTTTCGAAGCTACTTTTTGGCTAACTTCTTATAGGAAGGTCTAGGAGCTCTGAAAATGAACGTGCGCGTCTTTCACTCTTCCCGAGGGACTTAGAAGAATTTTGTGATATTTTTTATTAAAATGGTGTATAAGGGTATATATATAAATATATTTTATGCACTGAATATGAGCTGGCGATTTCTAAGTCTGTGGTTCCGAGAGGGGGTAACCAGGCTCACTAATAAAGGTCAAGCCACTTGGCTGCCAGAATGCCCTGCTTCAGCACAGACCAGAAAGGCATTGTGATAAGCGTATCCCCGGTATAGTCAGGGGTTAATGGGAGTCGTCCCCGTCCCCCCAGTATACGCCCAGAACAATGGACCCGGTGCTTGTGGTTCGGACTGTCACCAATCAGCCATAATGTTGTGAGAGTGAAATTATGTCTAAGTCCAGCTTTGGTACATTAGAAGCAACTCTGAAACTTAACCTAAGCGTTTTTCGAAGCTACTTTATGACTAACTTCTTATAGGAAGGTCTAGGAGCTCTGAAAATCAACGTGCGCGTCTTTCACTCTTCCCGAGGGACTTAGAAGAATTTTGTGATATTTTTTATTAAAATGGTGTATAAGGGTATATATATATATATGTATAAGGGCATAATATATATATATATATATTTTATGCACTGTATATGAGCTGGCGATTTCTAAGTCTGTGGTTCCGAGAGGGGGTAACCAGGATCACTAATAAAGGTCAAGCCACTTGGCTGCCAGAATGCCCTGCTTCAGCACAGACCAGAAAGGCATTGTGATAAGGGTATCCCCGGTATAGTCAGGGGTTAATGGGATTCGTCCCCGTCCCCCCAGTATACGCCCAGAACAATGGACCCGGTACTTGTGGTTCGGACTGTCAGCAATCAGCCATAATGTTGTGAGAGTGAAATTATGTCTAAGTCCAGCTTTGGTACATTAGAAGCAACTCTGAAACTTAACCTAAGCGTTTTTCGAAGCTACTTTATGACTAACTTCTTATAGGAAGGTCTAGGAGCTCTGAAAATCAACGTGCGCGTCTTTCACTCTTCCCGAGGGACTTAGAAGAATTTTGTGATATTTTTTATTAAAATGGTGTATAAGGGTATATATATATATATATATATATATATATATATATATATATATATATATATATTTTATGCACTGTATATGAGCTGGCGATTTCTAAGTCTGTGGTTCCGAGAGGGGGTAACCAGGATCACTAATAAAGGTCAAGCCACTTGGCTGCCAGAATGCCCTGCTTCAGCACAGACCAGAAAGCCATTGTGATAAGCGTATCCCCGGTATAGTTAGGGGTTAATGGGAGTCGTCCCCGTCCCCCCAGTATACGCCCAGAACAATGGACCCGGTACTTGTGGTTCGGACTGTCACCAATCAGCCATAATGTTGTGAGAGTGAAATTATGTCTAAGTCCAGCTTTGGTACATTAGAAGCAACTCTGAAACTTAACCTACAGTAAGCGTTTTTCGAAGCTACTTTTTGGCTAACTTCTTATTGGAAGGTCTAGGAGCTCTGAAAATGAACGTGCGCGTCTTTCACTCTTCCCGAGGGACTTAGAAGAATTTTGTGATATTTTTTATTAAAATGTTGTATAAGGGTATATATATATATATATATTTTATGCACTGTATATGAGCTGGCGATTTCTTAGTCTGTGGTTCCGAGAGGGGGTAACCAGGCTCACTAATAAATGTCAAGCAACTTGGCTGCCAGAATGCCCTGCTTCAGCACAGACCAGAAAGGCATTGTGATAAGCGTATCCCCGGTATAGTCAGGGGTTAATGGGAGTCGTCCCCGTCCCCTCCAGTATACGCCCAGAACCATGGACCCGGTACTTGTGGTTCGGACTGTTTCCAACCAGCCATAATGTTGTGAGAGTGAAATTATGTCTAAGTCCAGCTTTGGTACATTAGAAGCAACTCTGAAACTTAACCTTAGCGTTTTTCGAAGCTACTTTTTGGCTAACTTCTTATTGGAAGGTCTAGGAGCTCTGACAATGAACGTGCGCGTCTTTCACTCTTCCCGAGGGACTTAGAAGAATTTTGTGATATTTTTTATTAAAATGGTGTATAAGGGTATATATATATATATATATATATTATGCACTGTATATGAGCTGGCGATTTCTAAGTCTGTGGTTCCGAGAGGGGGTAACCAGGCTCACTAATAAATGTCAAGCAACTTGGCTGCCAGAATGCCCTGCTTCAGCACAGACCAGAAAGGCATTGTGATAAGCGTATCCCCGGTATAGTCAGGGGTTAATGGGAGTCGTCCCCGTCCCCTCCAGTATACGCCCAGAACCATGGACCCGGTACTTGTGGTTCGGACTGTTTCCAACCAGCCATAATGTTGTGAGAGTGAAATTATGTCTAAGGCCAGCTTTGGTACATTAGAAGCAACTCTGAAACTTAACCTAAGCGTTTTTCGAAGCAACTTTTTGGCTAACTTCTTATAGGAAGGTCTAGGAGCTCTGAAAATGAACGTGCGCGTCTTTCTTTCTTCCCGAGGGACTTAGAAGAATTTTGTGATATTTTTTATTAAAATGGTGTATAAGGGTATATATATAAATATATTTTATGCACTGTACTGTATATGACCTGGCGATTTCTAAGTCTGTGGTTCCGAGAGGTGGTAACCAGGCTCACTAATAAAGGTCAAGCCACTTGGCTGCCAGAATGCCCTGCTTCAGCACAGACCAGAAAGGCATTGTGATAAGCGTATCCCCGGTATAGTCAGGGGTTAATGGGAGTCGTCCCAGTCCCCCCAGTATACGCCCAGAACCATGGACCCGGTACTTGTGGTTCGGACTGTCTCCAACCAGCCATAATGTTGTGAGAGTGAAATTATGTCTAAGTCCAGCTTTGGTACATTAGAAGCAACTCTGAAACTTAACCTAAGCGTTTTTCGAAGCTACTTTATGACTAACTTCTTATAGGAAGGTCTAGGAGCTCTGAAAATGAACGTGCGCGTCTTTCACTCTTCCCGAGGGAATTAGAAGAATTTTGTGATATTTTTTATTAAAATGGTGTATAAGGGTATATATATATATATATATATATATTTTATGCACTGTATATGAGCTGGCGATTTCTAAGTCTGTGGTTCCGAGAGGGGGTAACCAGGCTCACTAATAAAGGTCAAGCCACTTGGCTGCCAGAATGCCCTGCTTCAGCACAGACCAGAAAGGCATTGTGATAAGCGTATCCCCGGTATAGTCAGGGGTTAATGGGAGTCGTCCCCGTCCCCCCAGTATACGCCCAGAACAATGGACCCGGTACTTGTGGTTCGGACTGTCACCAATCAGCCATAATGTTGTGAGAGTGAAATTATGTCTAAGTCCAGCTTTGGTACATTAGAAGCAACTCTGAAACTTAACCTAAGCGTTTTTCGAAGCTACTTTTTGGCTAACTTCTTATAGGAAGGTCTAGGAGCTCTGAAAATGAACGTGCGCGTCTTTCACTCTTCCCGAGGGACTTAGAAGAATTTTGTGATATTTTTTATTAAAATGGTGTATAAGGGTATATATATAAATATATTTTATGCACTGAATATGAGCTGGCGATTTCTAAGTCTGTGGTTCCGAGAGGGGGTAACCAGGCTCACTAATAAAGGTCAAGCCACTTGGCTGCCAGAATGCCCTGCTTCAGCACAGACCAGAAAGGCATTGTGATAAGCGTATCCCCGGTATAGTCAGGGGTTAATGGGAGTCGTCCCCGTCCCCCCAGTATACGCCCAGAACAATGGACCCGGTGCTTGTGGTTCGGACTGTCACCAATCAGCCATAATGTTGTGAGAGTGAAATTATGTCTAAGTCCAGCTTTGGTACATTAGAAGCAACTCTGAAACTTAACCTAAGCGTTTTTCGAAGCTACTTTATGACTAACTTCTTATAGGAAGGTCTAGGAGCTCTGAAAATCAACGTGCGCGTCTTTCACTCTTCCCGAGGGACTTAGAAGAATTTTGTGATATTTTTTATTAAAATGGTGTATAAGGGTATATATATATATATATGTATAAGGGCATAATATATATATATATATATTTTATGCACTGTATATGAGCTGGCGATTTCTAAGTCTGTGGTTCCGAGAGGGGGTAACCAGGATCACTAATAAAGGTCAAGCCACTTGGCTGCCAGAATGCCCTGCTTCAGCACAGACCAGAAAGGCATTGTGATAAGGGTATCCCCGGTATAGTCAGGGGTTAATGGGATTCGTCCCCGTCCCCCCAGTATACGCCCAGAACAATGGACCCGGTACTTGTGGTTCGGACTGTCAGCAATCAGCCATAATGTTGTGAGAGTGAAATTATGTCTAAGTCCAGCTTTGGTACATTAGAAGCAACTCTGAAACTTAACCTAAGCGTTTTTCGAAGCTACTTTATGACTAACTTCTTATAGGAAGGTCTAGGAGCTCTGAAAATCAACGTGCGCGTCTTTCACTCTTCCCGAGGGACTTAGAAGAATTTTGTGATATTTTTTATTAAAATGGTGTATAAGGGTATATATATATATATATATATATATATATATATATATATATATATATATATATATATATATATATATATATATATATATATATTTTATGCACTGTATATGAGCTGGCGATTTCTAAGTCTGTGGTTCCGAGAGGGGGTAACCAGGATCACTAATAAAGGTCAAGCCACTTGGCTGCCAGAATGCCCTGCTTCAGCACAGACCAGAAAGCCATTGTGATAAGCGTATCCCCGGTATAGTTAGGGGTTAATGGGAGTCGTCCCCGTCCCCCCAGTATACGCCCAGAACAATGGACCCGGTACTTGTGGTTCGGACTGTCACCAATCAGCCATAATGTTGTGAGAGTGAAATTATGTCTAAGTCCAGCTTTGGTACATTAGAAGCAACTCTGAAACTTAACCTACAGTAAGCGTTTTTCGAAGCTACTTTTTGGCTAACTTCTTATTGGAAGGTCTAGGAGCTCTGAAAATGAACGTGCGCGTCTTTCACTCTTCCCGAGGGACTTAGAAGAATTTTGTGATATTTTTTATTAAAATGTTGTATAAGGGTATATATATATATATATATTTTATGCACTGTATATGAGCTGGCGATTTCTTAGTCTGTGGTTCCGAGAGGGGGTAACCAGGCTCACTAATAAATGTCAAGCAACTTGGCTGCCAGAATGCCCTGCTTCAGCACAGACCAGAAAGGCATTGTGATAAGCGTATCCCCGGTATAGTCAGGGGTTAATGGGAGTCGTCCCCGTCCCCTCCAGTATACGCCCAGAACCATGGACCCGGTACTTGTGGTTCGGACTGTTTCCAACCAGCCATAATGTTGTGAGAGTGAAATTATGTCTAAGTCCAGCTTTGGTACATTAGAAGCAACTCTGAAACTTAACCTTAGCGTTTTTCGAAGCTACTTTTTGGCTAACTTCTTATTGGAAGGTCTAGGAGCTCTGACAATGAACGTGCGCGTCTTTCACTCTTCCCGAGGGACTTAGAAGAATTTTGTGATATTTTTTATTAAAATGGTGTATAAGGGTATATATATATATATATATATATTATGCACTGTATATGAGCTGGCGATTTCTAAGTCTGTGGTTCCGAGAGGGGGTAACCAGGCTCACTAATAAAGGTCAAGCCACTTGGCTGCCAGAATGCCCTGCTTCAGCATAGACCAGAAAGGCATTGTGATAAGCGTATCCCCGGTATAGTCAGGGGTTAATGGGAGTCGTCCCCGTCCCCTCCAGTATACGCCAAGAACCATGGACCCGGTACTTGTGGTTCGGACTGTCTCCAACCAGCCATAATGTTGTGAGAGTGAAATTATGTCTAAGTCCAGCTTTGGTACATTAGAAGCAACACTGAAACTTCACCTAAGCGTTTTTCGAAGCAACTTTTTGGCTAACTTCTTATAGGAAGGTCTAGGAGCTCTGAAAATGAACGTGCGCGTCTTTCTTTCTTCCCGAGGGACTTAGAAGAATTTTGTGATATTTTTTATTAAAATGGTGTATAAGGGTATATATATAAATATATTTTATGCACTGTACTGTATATGACCTGGCGATTTCTAAGTCTGTGGTTCCGAGAGGTGGTAACCAGGCTCACTAATAAAGGTCAAGCCACTTGGCTGCCAGAATGCCCTGCTTCAGCACAGACCAGAAAGGCATTGTGATAAGCGTATCCCCGGTATAGTCAGGGGTTAATGGGAGTCCCCCCAGTCCCCCCAGTATACGCCCAGAACCATGGACCCGGTACTTGTGGTTCGGACTGTCTCCAACCAGCCATAATGTTGTGAGAGTGAAATTATGTCTAAGTCCAGCTTTGGTACATTAGAAGCAACTCTGAAACTTAACCTAAGCGTTTTTCGAAGCTACTTTATGACTAACTTCTTATAGGAAGGTCTAGGAGCTCTGAAAATGAACGTGCGCGTCTTTCACTCTTCCCGAGGGAATTAGAAGAATTTTGTGATATTTTTTATTAAAATGGTGTATAAGGGTATATATATATATATATATATATATATATATTTTATGCACTGTATATGAGCTGGCGATTTCTAAGTCTGTGGTTCCGAGAGGGGGTAACCAGGCTCACTAATAAAGGTCAAGCCACTTGGCTGCCAGAATGCCCTGCTTCAGCACAGACCAGAAAGGCATTGTGATAAGCGTATCCCCGGTATAGTCAGGGGTTAATGGGAGTCGTCCCCGTCCCCCCAGTATACGCCCAGAACAATGGACCCGGTACTTGTGGTTCGGACTGTCACCAATCAGCCATAATGTTGTGAGAGTGAAATTATGTCTAAGTCCAGCTTTGGTACATTAGAAGCAACTCTGAAACTTAACCTAAGCGTTTTTCGAAGCTACTTTTTGGCTAACTTCTTATAGGAAGGTCTAGGAGCTCTGAAAATGAACGTGCGCGTCTTTCACTCTTCCCGAGGGACTTAGAAGAATTTTGTGATATTTTTTATTAAAATGGTGTATAAGGGTATATATATAAATATATTTTATGCACTGAATATGAGCTGGCGATTTCTAAGTCTGTGGTTCCGAGAGGGGGTAACCAGGCTCACTAATAAAGGTCAAGCCACTTGGCTGCCAGAATGCCCTGCTTCAGCACAGACCAGAAAGGCATTGTGATAAGCGTATCCCCGGTATAGTCAGGGGTTAATGGGAGTCGTCCCCGTCCCCCCAGTATACGCCCAGAACAATGGACTCGGTGCTTGTGGTTCGGACTGTCACCAATCAGCCATAATGTTGTGAGAGTGAAATTATGTCTAAGTCCAGCTTTGGTACATTAGAAGCAACTCTGAAACTTAACCTAAGCGTTTTTCGAAGCTACTTTATGACTAACTTCTTATAGGAAGGTCTAGGAGCTCTGAAAATCAACGTGCGCGTCTTTCACTCTTCCCGAGGGACTTAGAAGAATTTTGTGATATTTTTTATTAAAATGGTGTATAAGGGTATATATATATATATATATATATATATATATATATATATATATATATATATATATATATATATATATATATATATATATATATATATATATATTATGCACTGTATATGAGCTGGCGATTTCTAAGTCTGTGGTTCCGAGAGGGGGTAACCAGGATCACTAATAAAGGTCAAGCCACTTGGCTGCCAGAATGCCCTGCTTCAGCACAGACCAGAAAGGCATTGTGATAAGCGTATCCCCGGTATAGTCAGGGGTTAATGGGATTCGTCCCCGTCCCCCCAGTATACGCCCAGAACAATGGACCCGGTACTTGTGGTTCGGACTGTCAGCAATCAGCCATAATGTTGTGAGAGTGAAATTATGTCTAAGTCCAGCTTTGGTACATTAGAAGCAACTCTGAAACTTAACCTAAGCGTTTTTCGAAGCTACTTTATGACTAACTTCTTATAGGAAGGTCTAGGAGCTCTGAAAATCAACGTGCGCGTCTTTCACTCTTCCCGAGGGACTTAGAAGAATTTTGTGATATTTTTTATTAAAATGGTGTATAAGGGTATATATATATATATATATATATATATATATATATATATATATATATATATATATATATACATATATATATATTTTATGCACTGTATATGAGCTGGCGATTTCTAAGTCTGTGGTTCCGAGAGGGGGTAACCAGGATCACTAATAAAGGTCAAGCCACTTGGCTGCCAGAATGCCCTGCTTCAGCACAGACCAGAAAGCCATTGTGATAAGCGTATCCCCGGTATAGTTAGGGGTTAATGGGAGTCGTCCCCGTCCCCCCAGTATACGCCCAGAACAATGGACCCGGTACTTGTGGTTCGGACTGTCACCAATCAGCCATAATGTTGTGAGAGTGAAATTATGTCTAAGTCCAGCTTTGGTACATTAGAAGCAACTCTGAAACTTAACCTACAGTAAGCGTTTTTCGAAGCTACTTTTTGGCTAACTTCTTATTGGAAGGTCTAGGAGCTCTGAAAATGAACGTGCGCGTCTTTCACTCTTCCCGAGGGACTTAGAAGAATTTTGTGATATTTTTTATTAAAATGTTGTATAAGGGTATATATATATATATATTTTATGCACTGTATATGAGCTGGCGATTTCTTAGTCTGTTGTTCCGAGAGGGGGTAACCAGGCTCACTAATAAAGGTCAAGCCACTTGGCTGCCAGAATGCCCTGCTTCAGCATAGACCAGAAAGGCATTGTGATAAGCGTATCCCCGGTATAGTCAGGGGTTAATGGGAGTCGTCCCCGTCCCCTCCAGTATACGCCAAGAACCATGGACCCGGTACTTGTGGTTCGGACAGTCTCCAACCAGCCATAATGTTGTGAGAGTGAAATTATGTCTAAGTCCAGCTTTGGTACATTAGAAGCAACACTGAAACTTCACCTAAGCGTTTTTCGAAGCAACTTTTTGGCTAACTTCTTATAGGAAGGTCTAGGAGCTCTGAAAATGAACGTGCGCGTCTTTCTTTCTTCCCGAGGGACTTAGAAGAATTTTGTGATATTTTTTATTAAAATGGTGTATAAGGGTATATATATAAATATATTTTATGCACTGTACTGTATATGACCTGGCGATTTCTAAGTCTGTGGTTCCGAGAGGTGGTAACCAGGCTCACTAATAAAGGTCAAGCCACTTGGCTGCCAGAATGCCCTGCTTCAGCACAGACCAGAAAGGCATTGTGATAAGCGTATCCCCGGTATAGTCAGGGGTTAATGGGAGTCGTCCCAGTCCCCCCAGTATACGCCCAGAACCATGGACCCGGTATTTGTGGTTCGGACTGTCTCCAACCATCCATAATGTTGTGAGAGTGAAATTATGTCTAAGTCCAACTGCGGTACATTAGAAGCAACTCTGAAACTTAACCTAAGCATTTTTCGAAGCTACTTTTTGGCTAACTTCTTATAGGAAGGTCTAGGAGCTCTGAAAATGAACGTGCGCGTCTTTCACTCTTCCCGAGGGACTTAGAAGAATTTTGTGATATTTTTTATTAAATTGGTGTATAAAAGTATATATATAAATATATTTCATGCACTGTATATGAGCTGGCGATTTCTAAGTCTGTGGTTCCGAGAGGGGGTAACCAGGCTCACTTATAAAGGTCAAGCCACTTGGCTGCCAGAATGCCCTGCTTCAGCACAGACCAGTAAGGCATTGTGATACGCGTATCCCCGGTATAGTCAGGGTTTAATGGGAGTCGTCCCCGTCCCCCCAGTATACGCCCAGAACCATGGACCCGGTATTTGTGGTTCGGACTGTCTCCAACCAGCCATAATGTTGTGAGAGTGAAATTATGTCTAAGTCCAGCTGCGGTACATTAGAAGCAACTCTGAAACTTAACCTAAGCGTTTTTCGAAGCAACTTTTTGGCTAACTTCTTATAGGAAGGTCTAGGAGCTCTGAAAATGAACGTGCGCGTCTTTCACTCTTCCCGAGGAACTTAGAATAATTTTGTGATATTTTTTATTAAAATGGTGTATAAGGGTATATATATAAATATATTTTATGCACTGTATATGAGCTGGCGATTTCTAAGTCTGTAGTTCCGAGAGGGGGTAACCAGGCTCACTAATAAAGGTCAAGCCACTTGGCTGCCAGAATGCCCTGCTTCAGCACAGACCAGAAAGGCATTGTGATAAGCGTATCCCCGGTATAGTCAGGGTTTAATGGGAGTCGTCCCCGTCCCCCAGTATATGCCCAGAACCATGGACCCGGTATTTGTGGTTCGGACTGTCTCCAACCAGCCATAATGTTGTGAGAGTGAAATTATGTCTAAGTACAGCTTCGGTACATTAGAAGCAACTCTGAAACTTAACCTAAGCGTTTTTCGAAGCTACTTTTTGGCTAACTTCTTATACAGTAGGAAGATCTAGGAGCTCTGAAAATGAACGTGCGCGTCTTTCACTCTTCCCGGGGGACTTAGAAGAATTTTGTGATATTTTTTATTAAAATGGTGTCTAAGGGTATATATATAAATATATTTTATGCACTGTATATGAGCTGGCGATTTCTAAGTCTGTAGTTCCGAGAGGGGGTAACCAGGCTCACTAATAAAGGTCAAGCCACTTGGCTGCCAGAATGCCCTGCTTCAGCACAGACCAGTAAGGCATTGTGATACGCGTATCCCCGGTATAGTCAGGGTTTAATGGGAGTCGTCCCCGTCCCCCAGTATATGCCCAGAACCATGGACCCGGTATTTATGGTTCGGACTGTCTCCAACCAGCCATAATGTTGTGAGAGTGAAATTATGTCTAAGTCCAGCTTCGGTACATTAGAAGCAAATCTGAAACTTAACCTAAGCGTTTTTCGAAGCTACTTTTTGGCTAACTTCTTATAGGAAGGTCTAGGAGCTCTGAAAATGAACGTGCGCGTCTTTCACTCTTCCCGAGGGACTTAGAAGAATTTTGTGATATTTTTGATTAAAATGGTGTATAAGGGTATATATATAAATATATTTTATGCACTGTATATGAGCTGGCGATTTCTAAGTCTGTGGTTCCGAGAGGTGGTAACCAGGCTCACTAATAAAGGTCAAGCCACTTGGCTGCCAGAATGCCCTGCTTCAGCACAGACCAGAAAGGCATTGTGATAAGCGTATCCCCGGTATAGTCAGGGGTTAATGGGAGTCGTCCCAGTCCCCCCAGTATACGCCCAGAACCATGGACCCGGTATTTGTGGTTCGGACTGTCTCCAACCATCCATAATGTTGTGAGAGTGAAATTATGTCTAAGTCCAGCTGCGGTACATTAGAAGCAACTCTGAAACTTAACCTAAGCATTTTTCGAAGCTACTTTTTGGCTAACTTCTTATAGGAAGGTCTAGGAGCTCTGAAAATGAACGTGCGCGTCTTTCACTCTTCCCGAGGGACTTAGAAGAATTTTGTTGCACTGTATATCAGCTGGCGATTTCTAAGTCTGTGGTTCCGAGAGGGGGTAACCAGGCTCACTAATAAAGGTCAAGCCACTTGGCTGCCAGAATGCCCTGCTTCAGCACAGACCAGAAAGGCATTGTGATAAGCGTATCCCCGGTATAGTCTGGGGTTAATGGGAGTCGTCCCCGTCCCCCCAGTATACGCCCAGAACCATGGACCCGGTACTTGTGGTTCGGACTGTCTCCAACCAGCCATAATGTTGTGAGTGAAATTATGTCTAAGTCCAGCTTTGGTACATTAGAAGCAACTCTGAAACTTAACCTAAGCGTTTTTGGAAGCTACTTTTTGGCTAACTTCTTATAGGAAGGTCTAGGAGCTCTGAAAATGAACGTGCGCGTCTTTCATTCTTCCCGAGGGACTTAGAAGAATTTTGTGATATTTTTTATTAAAATGGTGTACTGTATAAGGGTATACAGCAGCGGCAGCTCTTATTCGAGCAAATGCCGCTGGCTGTATGAGGCTGGGAAGCGGGTAGCCGCGGCGCGTGGCGGCGCACTGTGACGTCACAGTCACATGCGCGCCCGGCTTCCCCGTCTTCCCCGGCTTCCCCAGGCTTCCCCGACACCCCTGGACATCAAATTAAGGTAAGCGGGGGTTCGGGGAAGCAGAGGGGCAGAGCAGAAGGGGTACAGGAGTCCGGAAGGGTGTGCAAATTGCGCGCGATGAGGAGGGGGGGTGAGTGGGGGAACGCGGCGGCGCGCGTGCATTACTGGCGGCAGCTGGGGCAGATCCCGGCATGCCGCCGGTATTTGTTGCAATAAGATATGTCGGTACTGTATATATATAAATATATTTTATGCACTGTATATGACCTGGCGATTTCTAAGTCTGTGGTTCCGAGAGGTGGTAACCAGGCTCACTAATAAAGGTCAAGCCACTTGGCTGCCAGAATGCCCTGCTTCAGCACAGACCAGAAAGGCATTGTGATAAGCGTATCCCCGGTATAGTCAGGGGTTAATGGGAGTCGTCCCAGTCCCCCCAGGATACGCCCAGAACAATGGACCCGGTATTTGTGGTTCGGACTGTCTCCAACCAGCCATAATGTTGTGAGAGTGAAATTATGTCTAAGTCCAGCTTTGGTACATTAGAAGCAACACTGAAACTTAACCTAAGCGTTTTTCGAAGCAACTTTTTGGCTAACTTCTTATAGGAAGGTCTAGGAGCTCTGAAAATGAACGTGCGCGTCTTTCACTCTTCCCGAGGGACTTAGAAGAATTTTGTGATATTTTTTATTAAAATGGTGTATAAGGGTATATATATAAATATATTTTATGCACTGTATATGAGCTGGCGATTTCTAAGTCTGTGGTTCCGAGAGGGGGTAACCAGGCTCACTTATAAAGGTCAAGCCACTTGGCTGCCAGAATGCCCTGCTTCAGCACAGACCAGTAAGGCATTTTGATACGCGTATCCCCGGTATAGTCAGGGTTTAATGGGAGTCGTCCCCGTCCCCCCAGTATACGCCCAGAACCATGGACCCGGTATTTGTGGTTCGGACTGTCTCCAACCATCCATAATGTTGTGAGAGTGAAATTATGTCTAAGTCCAGCTGCGGTACATTAGAAGCAACTCTGAAACTTAACCTAAGCATTTTTCGAAGCTACTTTTTGGCTAACTTCTTATAGGAAGGTCTAGGAGCTCTGAAAATGAACGTGCGCGTCTTTCATTCTTCCCGAGGGACTTAGAAGAATTTTGTGATATTTTTTATTAAATTGGTGTATAAAAGTATATATATAAATATATTTCATGCACTGTATATGAGCTGGCGATTTCTAAGTCTGTGGTTCCGAGAGGGGGTAACCAGGCTCACTAATAAAGGTCAAGCCACTTGGCTGCCAGAATGCCCTGCTTCAGCACAGACCAGAAAAGCATTGTGATAAGCGTATCCCCGGTATAGTCAGGGGTTAATGGGAGTCGTCCCCGTCCCCCCAGTATACGCCCAGAACCATGGACCCGGTATTTGTGGTTCGGACTGTCTCCAACCATCCATAATGTTTTGAGAGTGAAATTATGTCTAAGTCCAGCTGCGGTACATTAGAAGCAACTCTGAAACTTAACCTAAGCATTTTTCGAAGCTACTTTTTGGCTAACTTCTTATAGGAAGGTCTAGGAGCTCTGAAAATGAACGTGCGCGTCTTTCATTCTTCCCGAGGGACTTAGAAGAATTTTGTGATATTTTTTATTAAATTGGTGTATAAAAGTATATATATAAATATATTTCATGCACTGTATATGAGCTGGCGATTTCTAAGTCTGTGGTTCCGAGAGGGGGTAACCAGGCTCACTAATAAAGGTCAAGCCACTTGGCTGCCAGAATGCCCTGCTTCAGCACAGACCAGAAAAGCATTGTGATAAGCGTATCCCCGGTATAGTCAGGGGTTAATGGGAGTCGTCCCCGTCCCCCCAGTATACGCCCAGAACCATGGACCCGGTATTTGTGGTTCGGACTGTCTCCAACCAGCCATAATGTTGTGAGAGTGAAATTATGTCTAAGTCCAGCTTCGGTACATTAGAAGCAACTCTGAAACTTAACCTAAGCGTTTTTCGAAGCTACTTTTTGGCTAACTTCTTATAGGAAGGTCTAGGAGCTCTGAAAATGAACGTGCGCGTCTTTCACTCTTCCCGAGGGACTTAGAAGAATTTTGTGATATTTTTTATTAAAATGGTGTATAAGGGTATATATATAAATATATTTTATGCACTGTATATGAGCTGGCGATTTCAAAGTCTGTAGTTCCGAGAGGGGGTAACCAGGCTCACTAATAAAGGTCAAGCCACTTGGCTGCCAGAATGCCCTGCTTCAGCACAGACCAGAAAGGCATTGTGATAAGCGTATACCCGGTATAGTCAGGGTTTAATGGGAGTCGTCCCCGTCCCCCAGTATATGCCCAGAACCATGGACCCGGTATTTATGGTTCGGACTGTCTCCAACCAGCCATAATGTTGTGAGAGTGAAATTATGTCTAAGTCCAGCTTTGGTACATTAGAAGCAACTCTGAAACTTAACCTAAGCGTTTTTCGAAGCTACTTTTTGGCTAACTTCTTATAGGAAGATCTAGGAGCTCTGAAAATGAACGTGCGCGTCTTTCACTCTTCCCGAGGGACTTAGAAGAATTTTGTGATATTTTTTATTAAAATGGTGTACAGTATAAGGGTATATATATAAATATATTTTATGCACTGTATATGACCTGGCGATTTCTAAGTCTGTGGTTCCGAGAGGTGGTAACCAGGCTCACTAATAAAGGTCAAGCCACTTGGCTGCCAGAATGCCCTGCTTCAGCACAGACCAGAAAGGCATTGTGATAAGCGTATCCCCGGTATAGTCAGGGGTTAATGGGAGTCGTCCCAGTCCCCCCAGTATACGCCCAGAACCATGGACCCGGTATTTGTGGTTCGGACTGTCTCCAACCAGCCATAATGTTGTGAGAGTGAAATTATGTCTAAGTCCAGCTTTGGTACATTAGAAGCAACACTGAAACTTAACCTAAGTGTTTTTCGAAGCAACTTTTTGGCTAACTTCTTATAGGAAGGTCTAGGAGCTCTGAAAATGAACGTGCGCGTCTTTCATTCTTCCCGAGGGACTTAGAAGAATGTTGTGATATTTTTTATTAAATTGGTGTATAAAAGTATATATATAAATATATTTCATGCACTGTATATGAGCTGGCGATTTCTAAGTCTGTGGTTCCGAGAGGGGGTAACCAGGCTCACTTATAAAGGTCAAGCCACTTGGCTGCCAGAATGCCCTGCTTCAGCACAGACCAGTAAGGCATTGTGATACGCGTATCCCCGGTATAGTCAGGGTTTAATGGGAGTCGTCCCCGTCCCCCCAGTATACGCCCAGAACCATGGACCCGGTATTTGTGGTTCGGACTGTCTCCAACCAGCCATAATGTTGCGAGAGTGAAATTATGTCTAAGTCCAGCTGCGGTACATTAGAAGCAACTCTGAAACTTAACCTAAGCGTTTTTCGAAGCAACTTTTTGGCTAACTTCTTATAGGAAGGTCTAGGAGCTCTGAAAATGAACGTGCGCGTCTTTCACTCTTCCCGAGGGACTTAGAAGAATTTTGTGATATTTTTTATTAAAATGGTGTATAAGGGTATATATATAAATATATTTTATGCACTGTATATGAGCTGGCGATTTCTAAGTCTGTGGTTCCGAGAGGGGGTAACCAGGCTCACTAATAAAGGTCAAGCCACTTGGCTGCCAGAATGCCCTGCTTCAGCACAGACCAGAAAGGCATTGTGATAAGCGTATCCCCGGTATAGTCAGGGGTTAATGGGAGTCGTCCCAGTCCCCCCAGTATACGCCCAGAACCATGGACCCGGTACTTGTGGTTCGGACTGTCTCCAACCATCCATAATGTTGTGAGAGTGAAATTATGTCTAAGTCCAGCTGCGGTACATTAGAAGCAACTCTGAAACTTAACCTAAGCGTTTTTCGAAGCAACTTTTTGGCTAACTTCTTATAGGAAGGTCTAGGAGCTCTGAAAATGAACGTGCGCTTCTTTCACTCTTCCCGAGGGACTTAGAAGAATGTTGTGATATTTTTTATTAAAATGGTGTATAAGGGTATATATATAAATATATTTTATGCACTGTATATGAGCTGGCGATTTCTAAGTCTGTGGTTCCGAGAGGGGGTAACCAGGCTCACTAATAAAGGTCAAGCCACTTGGCTGCCAGAATGCCCTGCTTCAGCACAGACCAGAAAAGCATTGTGATAAGCGTATCCCCGGTATAGTCAGGGGTTAATGGGAGTCGTCCCCGTCCCCCCAGTATACGCCCAGAACCATGGACCCGGTATTTGTGGTTCGGACTGTCTCCAACCAGCCATAATGTTGTGAGAGTGAAATTATGTCCAAGTCCAGCTTTGGTACATTAGAAGCTACACTGAAACTTAACCTAAGCGTTTTTCGAAGCAACTTTTTGGCTAACTTCTTATAGGAAGGTCTAGGCGCTCTGAAAATGAACGTGCGCGTCTTTCATTCTTCCCGAGGGACTTAGAAGAATTTTGTGATATTTTTTATTAAAATGGTGTATAAGGGTATATATATAAATCTATTTTATGCACTGTATATGACCTGGCGATTTCTAAGTCTGTGGTTCCGAGAGGTGGTAACCAGGCTCACTAATAAAGGTCAAGCCACTTGGCTGCCAGAATGCCCTGCTTCAGCACAGACCAGAAAGGCATTGTGATAAGCGTATCCCCGGTATAGTCAGGGGTTAATGGGAGTCGTCCCCGTCCCCCAGTATATGCCCAGAACCATGGACCCGGTATTTATGGTTCGGACTGTCTCCAACCAGCCATAATGTTGTGAGAGTGAAATTATGTCTAAGTCCAGCTTCGGTACATTAGAAGCAACTCTGAAACTTAACCTAAGCGTTTTTCGAAGCTACTTTTTGGCTAACTTCTTATAGGAAGGTCTAGGAGCTCTGAAAATGAACGTGCGCGTCTTTCACTCTTCCCGAGGGACTTACTGTAGAAGAATTTTGTGATATTTTTTATTAAAATGGTGTATAAGGGTATATATATAAATATATTTTATGCACTGTATATGAGCTGGCGATTTCTAAGTCTGTAGTTCCGAGAGGGGGTAACCAGGCTCACTAATAAAGGTCAAGCCACTTGGCTGCCAGAATGCCCTGCTTCAGCACAGACCAGAAAGGCATTGTGATAAGCGTATCCCCGGTATAGTCAGGGGTTAATGGGAGTCGTCCCAGTCCCCCCAGTATACGCCCAGAACCATGGACCCGGTATTTGTGGTTCGGACTGTCTCCAACCAGCCATAATGTTGTGAGAGTGAAATTATGTCTAAGTCCAGCTTTGGTACATTAGAAGCAACACTGAAACTTAACCTAAGCGTTTTTCGAAGCAACTTTTTGGCTAACTTCTTATAGGAAGGTCTAGGAGCTCTGAAAATGAACGTGCGCGTCTTTCATTCTTCCCGAGGGACTTAGAAGAATTTTGTGATATTTTTTATTAAAATGGTGTATAAGGGTATATATATAAATATATTTTATGCACTGTATATGACCTGGCGATTTCTAAGTCTGTGGTTCCGAGAGGTGGTAACCAGGCTCACTAATAAAGGTCAAGCCACTTGGCTGCCAGAATGCCCTGCTTCAGCACAGACCAGAAAGGCATTGTGATAAGCGTATCCCCGGTATAGTCAGGGGTTAATGGGAGTCGTCCCAGTCCCCCCAGTATACGCCCAGAACCATGGACCCTGTATTTGTGGTTCGGACTGTCTCCAACCATCCATAATGTTGTGAGAGTGAAATTATGTCTAAGTCCAGCTGCGGTACATTAGAAGCAACTCTGAAACTTAACCTAAGCGTTTTTCGAAGCAACTTTTTGGCTAACTTCTTATAGGAAGGTCTAGGAGCTCTGAAAATGAACGTGCGCATCTTTCACTCTTCCCGAGGGACTTAGAAGAATGTTGTGATATTTTTTATTAAAATGGTGTATAAGGGTATATATATAAATATATTTTATGCACTGTATATGAGCTGGCGATTTCTAAGTCTGTGGTTCCGAGAGGGGGTAACCAGGCTCACTAATAAAGGTCAAGCAACTTGGCTGCCAGAATGCCCTGCTTCAGCACAGACCAGAAAAGCATTGTGATAAGCGTATCCCCGGTATAGTCAGGGGTTAATGGGAGTCGTCCCCGTCCCCCCAGTATACGCCCAGAACCATGGACCCGGTATTTGTGGTTCGGACTGTCTCCAACCAGCCATAATGTTGTGAGAGTGAAATTATGTCCAAGTCCAGCTTTGGTACATTAGAAGCAACACTGAAACTTAACCTAAGCGTTTTTCGAAGCAACTTTTTGACTAACTTCTTATAGGAAGGTCTAGGAGCTCTGAAAATGAACGTGCGCGTCTTTCATTCTTCCCGAGGGACTTAGAAGAATTTTGTGATATTTTTTATTAAAATGGTGTATAAGGGTATATATATAAATCTATTTTATGCACTGTATATGACCTGGCGATTTCTAAGTCTGTGGTTCCGAGAGGTGGTAACCAGGCTCACTAATAAAGGTCAAGCCACTTGGCTGCCAGAATGCCCTGCTTCAGCACAGACCAGAAAGGCATTGCGATAAGCGTATCCCCGGTATAGTCAGGGGTTAATGGGAGTCGTCCCAGTCCCCCCAGTATACGCCCAGAACCATGGACCCGGTATTTGTGGTTCGGACTGTCTCCAACCAGCCATAATGTTGTGAGAGTGAAATTATGTCTAAGTCCAGCTGCGGTACATTAGAAGCAACTCTGAAACTTAATCTAAGCGTTTTTCGAAGCAACTTTTTGGCTAACTTCTTATAGGAAGGTCTAGGAGCTCTGAAAATGAACGTGCGCGTCTTTCACTCTTCCCGAGGGACTTAGAAGAAGTTTGTGATATTTTTTATTAAAATGGTGTATAAGGGTATATATATAAATATATTTTATGCACTGTATATGAGCTGGCGATTTCTAAGTCTGTGGTTCCGAGAGGTGGTAACCAGGCTCACTAATAAAGGTCAAGCCACTTGGCTGCCAGAATGCCCTGCTTCAGCACAGACCAGAAAGGCATTGTGATAAGCGTATCCCCGGTATAGTCAGGGGTTAATGGGAGTCGTCCCAGTCCCCCCAGTATACGCCCAGAACCATGGACCCGGTATTTGTGGTTCGGACTGTCTCCAACCATCCATAATGTTGTGAGAGTGAAATTATGTCTAAGTCCAGCTGCGGTACATTAGAAGCAACTCTGAAACTTAACCTAAGCGTTTTTCGAAGCAACTTTTTGGCTAACTTCTTATAGGAAGGTCTAGGAGCTCTGAAAATGAACGTGCGCGTCTTTCACTCTTCCCGAGGGACTTAGAAGAATGTTGTGATATTTTTTATTAAAATGGTGTATAAGGGTATATATATAAATATATTTTATGCACTGTATATGAGCTGGCGATTTCTAAGTCTGTGGTTCCGAGAGGGGGTAACCAGGCTCACTAATAAAGGTCAAGCCACTTGGCTGCCAGAATGCCCTGCTTCAGCACAGACCAGAAAAGCATTGTGATAAGCGTATCCCCGGTATAGTCAGGGGTTAATGGGAGTCGTCCCCGTCCCCCCAGTATACGCCCAGAACCATGGACCCGGTATTTGTGGTTCGGACTGTCTCCAACCAGCCATAATGTTGTGAGAGTGAAATTATGTCCAAGTCCAGCTTTGGTACATTAGAAGCAACACTGAAACTTAACCTAAGCGTTTTTCGAAGCAACTTTTTGGCTAACTTCTTATAGGAAGGTCTAGGCGCTCTGAAAATGAACGTGCGCGTCTTTCATTCTTCCCGAGGGACTTAGAAGAATTTTGTGATATTTTTTATTAAAATGGTGTATAAGGGTATATATATAAATCTATTTTATGCACTGTATATGACCTGGCGATTTCTAAGTCTGTGGTTCCGAGAGGTGGTAACCAGGCTCACTAATAAAGGTCAAGCCACTTGGCTGCCAGAATGCCCTGCTTCAGCACAGACCAGAAAGGCATTGTGATAAGCGTATCCCCGGTATAGTCAGGGGTTAATGGGAGTCGTCCCCGTCCCCCAGTATATGCCCAGAACCATGGACCCGGTATTTATGGTTCGGACTGTCTCCAACCAGCCATAATGTTGTGAGAGTGAAATTATGTCTAAGTCCAGCTTCGGTACATTAGAAGCAACTCTGAAACTTAACCTAAGCGTTTTTCGAAGCTACTTTTTGGCTAACTTCTTATAGGAAGGTCTAGGAGCTCTGAAAATGAACGTGCGCGTCTTTCACTCTTCCCGAGGGACTTACTGTAGAAGAATTTTGTGATATTTTTTATTAAAATGGTGTATAAGGGTATATATATAAATATATTTTATGCACTGTATATGAGCTGGCGATTTCTAAGTCTGTAGTTCCGAGAGGGGGTAACCAGGCTCACTAATAAAGGTCAAGCCACTTGGCTGCCAGAATGCCCTGCTTCAGCACAGACCAGAAAGGCATTGTGATAAGCGTATCCCCGGTATAGTCAGGGGTTAATGGGAGTCGTCCCAGTCCCCCCAGTATACGCCCAGAACCATGGACCCGGTATTTGTGGTTCGGACTGTCTCCAACCAGCCATAATGTTGTGAGAGTGAAATTATGTCTAAGTCCAGCTTTGGTACATTAGAAGCAACACTGAAACTTAACCTAAGCGTTTTTCGAAGCAACTTTTTGGCTAACTTCTTATAGGAAGGTCTAGGAGCTCTGAAAATGAACGTGCGCGTCTTTCATTCTTCCCGAGGGACTTAGAAGAATTTTGTGATATTTTTTATTAAAATGGTGTATAAGGGTATATATATAAATCTATTTTATGCACTGTATATGACCTGGCGATTTCTAAGTCTGTGGTTCCGAGAGGTGGTAACCAGGCTCACTAATAAAGGTCAAGCCACTTGGCTGCCAGAATGCCCTGCTTCAGCACAGACCAGAAAGGCATTGTGATAAGCGTATCCCCGGTATAGTCAGGGGTTAATGGGAGTCGTCCCAGTCCCCCCAGTATACGCCCAGAACCATGGACCCGGTATTTGTGGTTCGGACTGTCTCCAACCAGCCATAATGTTGTGAGAGTGAAATTATGTCTAAGTCCAGCTTTGGTACATTAGAAGCAACACTGAAACTTAACCTAAGCGTTTTTCGAAGCAACTTTTTGGCTAACTTCTTATAGGAAGGTCTAGGAGCTCTGAAAATGAACGTGCGCGTCTTTCATTCTTCCCGAGGGACTTAGAAGAATTTTGTGATATTTTTTATTAAAATGGTGTATAAGGGTATATATATAAATATATTTTATGCACTGTATATGACCTGGCGATTTCTAAGTCTGTGGTTCCGAGAGGTGGTAACCAGGCTCACTAATAAAGGTCAAGCCACTTGGCTGCCAGAATGCCCTGCTTCAGCACAGACCAGAAAGGCATTGTGATAAGCGTATCCCCGGTATAGTCAGGGGTTAATGGGAGTCGTCCCAGTCCCCCCAGTATACGCCCAGAACCATGGACCCTGTATTTGTGGTTCGGACTGTCTCCAACCATCCATAATGTTGTGAGAGTGAAATTATGTCTAAGTCCAGCTGCGGTACATTAGAAGCAACTCTGAAACTTAACCTAAGCGTTTTTCGAAGCAACTTTTTGGCTAACTTCTTATAGGAAGGTCTAGGAGCTCTGAAAATGAACGTGCGCATCTTTCACTCTTCCCGAGGGACTTAGAAGAATGTTGTGATATTTTTTATTAAAATGGTGTATAAGGGTATATATATAAATATATTTTATGCACTGTATATGAGCTGGCGATTTCTAAGTCTGTGGTTCCGAGAGGGGGTAACCAGGCTCACTAATAACGGTCAAGCAACTTGGCTGCCAGAATGCCCTGCTTCAGCACAGACCAGAAAAGCATTGTGATAAGCGTATCCCCGGTATAGTCAGGGGTTAATGGGAGTCGTCCCCGTCCCCCCAGTATACGCCCAGAACCATGGACCCGGTATTTGTGGTTCGGACTGTCTCCAACCAGCCATAATGTTGTGAGAGTGAAATTATGTCCAAGTCCAGCTTTGGTACATTAGAAGCAACACTGAAACTTAACCTAAGCGTTTTTCGAAGCAACTTTTTGACTAACTTCTTATAGGAAGGTCTAGGAGCTCTGAAAATGAACGTGCGCGTCTTTCATTCTTCCCGAGGGACTTAGAAGAATTTTGTGATATTTTTTATTAAAATGGTGTATAAGGGTATATATATAAATCTATTTTATGCACTGTATATGACCTGGCGATTTCTAAGTCTGTGGTTCCGAGAGGTGGTAACCAGGCTCACTAATAAAGGTCAAGCCACTTGGCTGCCAGAATGCCCTGCTTCAGCACAGACCAGAAAGGCATTGTGATAAGCGTATCCCCGGTATAGTCAGGGGTTAATGGGAGTCGTCCCAGTCCCCCCAGTATACGCCCAGAACCATGGACCCGGTATTTGTGGTTCGGACTGTCTCCAACCAGCCATAATGTTGTGAGAGTGAAATTATGTCTAAGTCCAGCTGCGGTACATTAGAAGCAACTCTGAAACTTAATCTAAGCGTTTTTCGAAGCAACTTTTTGGCTAACTTCTTATAGGAAGGTCTAGGAGCTCTGAAAATGAACGTGCGCGTCTTTCACTCTTCCCGAGGGACTTAGAAGAAGTTTGTGATATTTTTTATTAAAATGGTGTATAAGGGTATATATATAAATATATTTTATGCACTGTATATGAGCTGGCGATTTCTAAGTCTGTGGTTCCGAGAGGTGGTAACCAGGCTCACTAATAAAGGTCAAGCCACTTGGCTGCCAGAATGCCCTGCTTCAGCACAGACCAGAAAGGCATTGTGATAAGCGTATCCCCGGTATAGTCAGGGGTTAATGGGAGTCGTCCCAGTCCCCCCAGTATACGCCCAGAACCATGGACCCGGTATTTGTGGTTCGGACTGTCTCCAACCATCCATAATGTTGTGAGAGTGAAATTATGTCTAAGTCCAGCTGCGGTACATTAGAAGCAACTCTGAAACTTAACCTAAGCGTTTTTCGAAGCAACTTTTTGGCTAACTTCTTATAGGAAGGTCTAGGAGCTCTGAAAATGAACGTGCGCGTCTTTCACTCTTCCCGAGGGACTTAGAAGAATGTTGTGATATTTTTTATTAAAATGGTGTATAAGGGTATATATATAAATATATTTTATGCACTGTATATGAGCTGGCGATTTCTAAGTCTGTGGTTCCGAGAGGGGGTAACCAGGCTCACTAATAAAGGTCAAGCCACTTGGCTGCCAGAATGCCCTGCTTCATCACAGACCAGAAAAGCATTGTGATAAGCGTATCCCCGGTATAGTCAGGGGTTAATGGGAGTCGTCCCCGTCCCCCCAGTATACGTCCAGAACCATGGACCCGGTATTTGTGGTTCGGACTGTCTCCAACCAGCCATAATGTTGTGAGAGTGAAATTATGTCCAAGTCCAGCTTTGGTACATTAGAAGCAACACTGAAACTTAACCTAAGCGTTTTTCGAAGCAACTTTTTGGCTAACTTCTTATAGGAAGGTCTAGGAGCTCTGAAAATGAACGTGCGCGTCTTTCACTCTTCCCGAGGGACTTAGAAGAATTTTGTGATATTTTTTATTAAAATGGTGTATAAGGGTATATATATAAATATATTTTATGCATTGTATATGAGCTGGCGATTTCTAAGTCTGTAGTTCCGAGAGGGGGTAACCAGGCTCACTAATAAAGGTCAAGCCACTTGGCTGCCAGAATGCCCTGCTTCAGCACAGACCAGAAAGGCATTGTGATAAGCGTATCCCCGGTATAGTCAGGGGTTAATGGGAGTCGTCCCCGTCCCCCCAGTATATGGCCAGAACCATGGACCCGGTACTTGTGGTTCGGACTCTCTCCAACCAGCCATAATGTTGTGAGAGTGAAATTATGTCTAAGTCCAGCTGCGGTACATTAGAAGCAACTCTGAAACTTAACCTAAGCGTTTTTCGAAGCAACTTTTTGGCTAACTTCTTATAGGAAGGTCTAGGAGCTCTGAAAATGAACGTGCGCGTCTTTCCCTCTTCCCGAGGGACTTAGAAGAATTTTGTGATATTTTTTATTAAAATGGTGTATAAGGGTATATATATAAATATATTTTATGCACTGTATATGACCTGGCGATTTCTAAGTCTGTGGTTCCGAGAGGTGGTAACCAGGCTCACTAATAAAGGTCAAGCCACTTGGCTGCCAGAATGCCCTGCTTCAGCACAGACCAGAAAGGCATTGTGATAAGCGTATCCCCGGTATAGTCAGGGGTTAATGGGAGTCGTCCCAGTCCCCCCAGTATACGCCCAGAACCATGGACCCGGTATTTGTGGTTCGGACTGTCTCCAACCAGCCATAATGTTGTGAGAGTGAAATTATGTCTAAGTCCAGCTGCGGTACATTAGAAGCAACTCTGAAACTTAACCTAAGCGTTTTTCGAAGCAACTTTTTGGCTAACTTCTTATAGGAAGGTCTAGGAGCACTGAAAATGAACGTGCGCGTCTTTCACTCTTCCCGAGGGACTTAGAAGAATTTTGTGATATTTTTTATTAAAATGGTGTATAAGGGTATATACTGTATATAAATATATTTTATGCACTGTATATGACCTGGCGATTTCTAAGTCTGTGGTTCCGAGAGGTGGTAACCAGGCTCACTAATAAAGGTCAAGCCACTTGGCTGCCAGAATGCCCTGCTTCAGCACAGACCAGAAAGGCATTGTGATAAGCGTATCCCCGGTATAGTCAGGGGTTAATGGGAGTCGTCCCAGTCCCCCCAGTATACGCCCAGAACCATGGACCCGGTATTTGTGGTTCGGACTGTCTCCAACCAGCCATAATGTTGTGAGAGTGAAATTATGTCTAAGTCCAGCTGCGGTACATTAGAAGCAACTCTGAAACTTAACCTAAGCGTTTTTCGAAGCAACTTTTTGGCTAACTTCTTATAGGAAGGTCTAGGAGCTCTGAAAATGAACGTGCGCGTCTTTCACTCTTCCCGAGGGACTTAGAAGAATTTTGTGATATTTTTTATTAAAATGGTGTATAAGGGTATATATATAAATCTATTTTATGCACTGTATATGACCTGGCGATTTCTAAGTCTGTGGTTCCGAGAGGTGGTAACCAGGCTCACTAATAAAGGTCAAGCCACTTGGCTGCCAGAATGCCCTGCTTCAGCACAGACCAGAAAGGCATTTTGATAAGCGTATCCCCGGTATAGTCAGGGGTTAATGGGAGTCCCCCCAGTCCCCCCAGTATACGCCCAGAACCATGGACCCGGTATTTGTGGTTCGGACTGTCTCCAACCAGCCATAATGTTGTGAGAGTGAAATTATGTCTAAGTCCAGCTGCGGTACATTAGAAGCAACTCTGAAACTTAACCTAAGCGTTTTTCGAAGCAACTTTTTGGCTAACTTCTTATAGGAAGGTCTAGGAGCACTGAAAATGAACGTGCGCGTCTTTCACTCTTCCCGAGGGACTTAGAAGAATTTTGTGATATTTTTTATTAAAATGGTGTATAAGGGTATATATATAAATATATTTTATGCACTGTATATGAGCTGGCGATTTCTAAGTCTGTAGTTCCGAGAGGGGGTAACCAGGCTCACTAATAAAGGTCAAGCCACTTGGCTGCCAGAATGCCCTGCTTCAGCACAGACCAGAAAGGCATTGTGATAAGCGTATACCCGGTATAGTCAGGGTTTAATGGGAGTCGTCCCCGTCCCCCAGTATATGCCCAGAACCATGGACCCGGTATTTATGGTTCGGACTGTCTCCAACCAGCCATAATGTTGTGAGAGTGAAATTATGTCTAAGTCCAGCTTCGGTACATTAGAAGCAACTCTGAAACTTAACCTAAGCGTTTTTCGAAGCTACTTTTTGGCTAACTTCTTATAGGAAGATCTAGGAGCTCTGAAAATGAACGTGCGCGTCTTTCACTCTTCCCGAGGGACTTAGAAGAATTTTGTGATATTTTTTATTAAAATGGTGTATAAGGGTATATACTGTATATAAATATATTTTATGCACTGTATATGACCTGGCGATTTCTAAGTCTGTGGTTCCG
This sequence comes from Ascaphus truei, assembly GCF_040206685.1. Taxonomy (NCBI): domain Eukaryota; kingdom Metazoa; phylum Chordata; class Amphibia; order Anura; family Ascaphidae; genus Ascaphus; species Ascaphus truei. Next base: position 281,070,744 of record NC_134483.1, read on the forward strand.
AGAGGTGGTAACCAGGCTCACTAATTAAGGTCAAGCCACTTGGCTGCCAGAATGCCCTGCTTCAGCACAGACCAGAAAGGCATTGTGATAAGCGTATCCCCGGTATAGTCAGGGGTTAATGGGAGTCGTCCCAGTCCCCCCAGTATACGCCCAGAACCATGGACCCGGTATTTGTGGTTCGGACTGTCTCCAACCAGCCATAATGTTGTGAGAGTGAAATTATGTCTAAGTCCAGCTGCGGTACATTAGAAGCAACTCTGAAACTTAACCTAAGCGTTTTTCGAAGCAACTTTTTGGCTAACTTCTTATAGGAAGGTCTAGGAGCTCTGAAAATGAACGTGCGCGTCTTTCACTCTTCCCGAGGGACTTAGAAGAATTTTGTGATATTTTTTATTAAAATGGTGTATAAGGGTATATATATAAATCTATTTTATGCACTGTATATGACCTGGCGATTTCTAAGTCTGTGGTTCCGAGAGGTGGTAACCAGGCTCACTAATAAAGGTCAAGCCACTTGGCTGCCAGAATGCCCTGCTTCAGCACAGACCAGAAAGGCATTTTGATAAGCGTATCCCCGGTATAGTCAGGGGTTAATGGGAGTCGTCCCAGTCCCCCCAGTATACACCCAGAACCATGGACCCGGTATTTGTGGTTCGGACTGTCTCCAACCAGCCATAATGTTGTGAGAGTGAAATTATGTCTAAGTCCAGCTGCGGTACATTAGAAGCAACTCTGAAACTTAACCTAAGCGTTTTTCGAAGCAACTTTTTGGCTAACTTTTTATAGTTAGGTCTAGGAGCTCTGAAAATGAACGTGCGCGTCTTTCATTCTTCCCGAGGGACTTAGAAGAATTTTGTGATATTTTTTATTAAAATGGTGTATAAGGGTATATATATAAATCTATTTTATGCACTGTATATGACCTGGCGATTTCTAAGTCTGTGGTTCCGAGAGGTGGTAACCAGGCTCACTAATAAAGGTCAAGCCACTTGGCTGCCAGAATGCCCTGCTTCAGCACAGACCAGAAAGGCATTGTGATAAGCGTATCCCCGGTATAGTCAGGGGTTAATGGGAGTCGTCCCAGTCCCCCCAGTATACGCCCAGAACCATGGACCCGGTATTTGTGGTTCGGACTGTCTCCAACCAGCCATAATGTTGTGAGAGTGAAATTATGTCTAAGTCCAGCTTTGGTACATTAGAAGCAACACTGAAACTTAACCTAAGCGTTTTTCGAAGCAACTTTTTGGCTAACTTCTTATAGGAAGGTCTAGGAGCTCTGAAAATGAACGTGCGCGTCTTTCATTCTTCCCGAGGGACTTAGAAGAATTTTGTGATATTTTTTATTAAAATGGTGTATAAGGGTATATATATAAATATATTTTATGCACTGTATATGACCTGGCGATTTCTAAGTCTGTGGTTCCGAGAGGGGGTAACCAGGCTCACTAATAAAGGTCAAGCCACTTGGCTGCCAGAATGCCCTGCTTCAGCACAGACCAGAAAGGCATTGTGATAAGCGTATCCCCGGTATTGTCAGGGGTTAATGGGAGTCGTCCCAGTCCCCCCAGTATACGCCCAGAACCATGGACCCGGTATTTGTGGTTCGGACTGTCTCCAACCATCCATAATGTTGTGAGAGTGAAATTATGTCTAAGTCCAGCTGCGGTACATTAGAAGCAACTCTGAAACTTAACCTAAGCGTTTTTCGAAGCAACTTTTTGGCTAACTTCTTATAGGAAGGTCTAGGAGCTCTGAAAATGAACGTGCGCGTCTTTCACTCTTCCCGAGGGACTTAGAAGAATTTTGTGATATTTTTTATTAAAATGGTGTATAAGGGTATATATATAAATATATTTTATGCACTGTATATGAGCTGGCGATTTCTAAGTCTGTAGTTCCGAGAGGGGGTAACCAGGCTCACTAATAAAGGTCAAGCCACTTGGCTGCCAGAATGCCCTGCTTCAGCACAGACCAGAAAGGCATTGTGATAAGCGTATACCCGGTATAGTCAGGGTTTAATGGGAGTCGTCCCCGTCCCCCAGTATATGCCCAGAACCATGGACCCGGTATTTATGGTTCGGACTGTCTCCAACCAGCCATAATGTTGTGAGAGTGAAATTATGTCTAAGTCCAGCTTCGGTACATTAGAAGCAACTCTGAAACTTAACCTAAGCGTTTTTCGAAGCTACTTTTTGGCTAACTTCTTATAGGAAGATCTAGGAGCTCTGAAAATGAACGTGCGCGTCTTTCACTCTTCCCGAGGGACTTAGAAGAATTTTGTGATATTTTTTATTAAAATGGTGTATAAGGGTATATACTGTATATAAATATATTTTATGCACTGTATATGACCTGGCGATTTCTAAGTCTGTGGTTCCGAGAGGTGGTAACCAGGCTCACTAATTAAGGTCAAGGCACTTGGCTGCCAGAATGCCCTGCTTCAGCACAGACCAGAAAGGCATTGTGATAAGCGTATCCCCGGTATAGTCAGGGGTTAATGGGAGTCGTCCCAGTCCCCCCAGTATACGCCCAGAACCATGGACCCGGTATTTGTGGTTCGGACTGTCTCCAACCAGCCATAATGTTGTGAGAGTGAAATTATGTCTAAGTCCAGCTGCGGTACATTAGAAGCAACTCTGAAACTTAACCTAAGCGTTTTTCGAAGCAACTTTTTGGCTAACTTCTTATAGGAAGGTCTAGGAGCTCTGAAAATGAACGTGCGCGTCTTTCACTCTTCCCGAGGGACTTAGAAGAATTTTGTGATATTTTTTATTAAAATGGTGTATAAGGGTATATATATAAATCTATTTTATGCACTGTATATGACCTGGCGATTTCTAAGTCTGTGGTTCCGAGAGGTGGTAACCAGGCTCACTAATAAAGGTCAAGCCACTTGGCTGCCAGAATGCCCTGCTTCAGCACAGACCAGAAAGGCATTTTGATAAGCGTATCCCCGGTATAGTCAGGGGTTAATGGGAGTCGTCCCAGTCCCCCCAGTATACACCCAGAACCATGGACCCGGTATTTGTGGTTCGGACTGTCTCCAACCAGCCATAATGTTGTGAGAGTGAAATTATGTCTAAGTCCAGCTGCGGTACATTAGAAGCAACTCTGAAACTTAACCTAAGCGTTTTTCGAAGCAACTTTTTGGCTAACTTTTTATAGTTAGGTCTAGGAGCTCTGAAAATGAACGTGCGCGTCTTTCATTCTTCCCGAGGGACTTAGAAGAATTTTGTGATATTTTTTATTAAAATGGTGTATAAGGGTATATATATAAATCTATTTTATGCACCGTATATGACCTGGCGATTTCTAAGTCTGTGGTTCCGAGAGGTGGTAACCAGGCTCACTAATAAAGGTCAAGCCACTTGGCTGCCAGAATGCCCTGCTTCAGCACAGACCAGAAAGGCATTGTGATAAGCGTATCCCCGGTATAGTCAGGGGTTAATGGGAGTCGTCCCAGTCCCCCCAGTATACGCCCAGAACCATGGACCCGGTATTTGTGGTTCGGACTGTCTCCAACCAGCCATAATGTTGTGAGAGTGAAATTATGTCTAAGTCCAGCTTTGGTACATTAGAAGCAACACTGAAACTTAACCTAAGCGTTTTTCGAAGCAACTTTTTGGCTAACTTCTTATAGGAAGGTCTAGGAGCTCTGAAAATGAACGTGCGCGTCTTTCATTCTTCCCGAGGGACTTAGAAGAATTTTGTGATATTTTTTATTAAAATGGTGTATAAGGGTATATATATAAATATATTTTATGCACTGTATATGACCTGGCGATTTCTAAGTCTGTGGTTCCGAGAGGGGGTAACCAGGCTCACTAATAAAGGTCAAGCCACTTGGCTGCCAGAATGCCCTGCTTCAGCACAGACCAGAAAGGCATTGTGATAAGCGTATCCCCGGTATTGTCAGGGGTTAATGGGAGTCGTCCCAGTCCCCCCAGTATACGCCCAGAACCATGGACCCGGTATTTGTGGTTCGGACTGTCTCCAACCATCCATAATGTTGTGAGAGTGAAATTATGTCTAAGTCCAGCTGCGGTACATTAGAAGCAACTCTGAAACTTAACCTAAGCGTTTTTCGAAGCAACTTTTTGGCTAACTTCTTATAGGAAGGTCTAGGAGCTCTGAAAATGAACGTGCGCGTCTTTCACTCTTCCCGAGGGACTTAGAAGAATGTTGTGATATTTTTTATTAAAATGGTGTATAAGGGTATATATATAAATATATTTTATGCACTGTATATGACCTGGCGATTTCTAAGTCTGTGGTTCCGAGAGGTGGTAACCAGGCTCACTAATAAAGGTCAAGCCACTTGGCTGCCAGAATGCCCTGCTTCAGCACAGACCAGAAAGGCATTGTGATAAGCGTATCCCCGGTATAGTCAGGGGTTAATGGGAGTCGTCCCAGTCCCCCCAGTATACGCCCAGAACCATGGACCCGGTATTTGTGGTTCGGACTGTCTCCAACCATCCATAATGTTGTGAGAGTGAAATTATGTCTAAGTCCAGCTGCGGTACATTAGAAGCAACTCTGAAACTTAACCTAAGCGTTTTTCGAAGCAACTTTTTGGCTAACTTCTTATAGGAAGGTCTAGGAGCTCTGAAAATGAACGTGCGCGTCTTTCACTCTTCCCGAGGGACTTAGAAGAATGTTGTGATATTTTTTATTAAAATGGTGTATAAGGGTATATATATAAATATATTTTATGCACTGTATATGAGCTGGCGATTTCTAAGTCTGTGGTTCCGAGAGGGGGTAACCAGGCTCACTAATAAAGGTCAAGCCACTTGGCTGCCAGAATGCCCTGCTTCAGCACAGACCAGAAAAGCATTGTGATAAGCGTATCCCCGGTATAGTCAGGGGTTAATGGGAGTCGTCCCCGTCCCCCCAGTATACGCCCAGAACCATGGACCCGGTATTTGTGGTTCGGACTGTCTCCAACCAGCCATAATGTTGTGAGAGTGAAATTATGTCCAAGTCCAGCTTTGGTACATTAGAAGCAACACTGAAACTTAACCTAAGCGTTTTTCGAAGCAACTTTTTGGCTAACTTCTTATAGGAAGGTCTAGGAGCTCTGAAAATGAACGTGCGCGTCTTTCACTCTTCCCGAGGGACTTACTGTAGAAGAATTTTGTGATATTTTTTATTAAAATGGTGTATAAGGGTATATATATAAATATATTTTATGCACTGTATATGAGCTGGCGATTTCTAAGTCTGTAGTTCCGAGAGGGGGTAACCAGGCTCACTAATAAAGGTCAAGCCACTTGGCTGCCAGAATGCCCTGCTTCAGCACAGACCAGAAAGGCATTGTGATAAGCGTATACCCGGTATAGTCAGGGTTTAATGGGAGTCGTCCCCGTCCCCCAGTATATGCCCAGAACCATGGACCCGGTATTTATGGTTCGGACTGTCTCCAACCAGCCATAATGTTGTGAGAGTGAAATTATGTCTAAGTCCAGCTTCGGTACATTAGAAGCAACTCTGAAACTTAACCTAAGCGTTTTTCGAAGCAACTTTTTGGCTAACTTCTTATAGGAAGGTCTAGGAGCTCTGAAAATGAACGTGCGCGTCTTTCATTCTTCCCGAGGGACTTAGAAGAATTTTGTGATATTTTTTATTAAAATGGTGTATAAGGGTATATATATAAATATATTTTATGCACTGTATATGACCTGGCGATTTCTAAGTCTGTGGTTCCGAGAGGGGGTAACCAGGCTCACTAATAAAGGTCAAGCCACTTGGCTGCCAGAATGCCCTGCTTCAGCACAGACCAGAAAGGCATTGTGATAAGCGTATCCCCGGTATTGTCAGGGGTTAATGGGAGTCGTCCCAGTCCCCCCAGTATACGCCCAGAACCATGGACCCGGTATTTGTGGTTCGGACTGTCTCCAACCATCCATAATGTTGTGAGAGTGAAATTATGTCTAAGTCCAGCTGCGGTACATTAGAAGCAACTCTGAAACTTAACCTAAGCGTTTTTCGAAGCAACTTTTTGGCTAACTTCTTATAGGAAGGTCTAGGAGCTCTGAAAATGAACGTGCGCGTCTTTCACTCTTCCCGAGGGACTTAGAAGAATTTTGTGATATTTTTTATTAAAATGGTGTATAAGGGTATATATATAAATCTATTTTATGCACTGTATATGACCTGGCGATTTCTAAGTCTGTGGTTCCGAGAGGTGGTAACCAGGCTCACTAATAAAGGTCAAGCCACTTGGCTGCCAGAATGCCCTGCTTCAGCACAGACCAGAAAGGCATTTTGATAAGCGTATCCCCGGTATAGTCAGGGGTTAATGGGAGTCGTCCCAGTCCCCCCAGTATACACCCAGAACCATGGACCCGGTATTTGTGGTTCGGACTGTCTCCAACCAGCCATAATGTTGTGAGAGTGAAATTATGTCTAAGTCCAGCTGCGGTACATTAGAAGCAACTCTGAAACTTAACCTAAGCGTTTTTCGAAGCAACTTTTTGGCTAACTTTTTATAGTTAGGTCTAGGAGCTCTGAAAATGAACGTGCGCGTCTTTCATTCTTCCCGAGGGACTTAGAAGAATTTTGTGATATTTTTTATTAAAATGGTGTATAAGGGTATATATATAAATCTATTTTATGCACTGTATATGACCTGGCGATTTCTAAGTCTGTGGTTCCGAGAGGTGGTAACCAGGCTCACTAATAAAGGTCAAGCCACTTGGCTGCCAGAATGCCCTGCTTCAGCACAGACCAGAAAGGCATTGTGATAAGCGTATCCCCGGTATAGTCAGGGGTTAATGGGAGTCGTCCCAGTCCCCCCAGTATACGCCCAGAACCATGGACCCGGTATTTGTGGTTCGGACTGTCTCCAACCAGCCATAATGTTGTGAGAGTGAAATTATGTCTAAGTCCAGCTTTGGTACATTAGAAGCAACACTGAAACTTAACCTAAGCGTTTTTCGAAGCAACTTTTTGGCTAACTTCTTATAGGAAGGTCTAGGAGCTCTGAAAATGAACGTGCGCGTCTTTCATATTTCCCGAGGGACTTAGAAGAATTTTGTGATATTTTTTATTAAAATGGTGTATAAGGGTATATATATAAATATATTTTATGCACTGTATATGACCTGGCGATTTCTAAGTCTGTGGTTCCGAGAGGGGGTAACCAGGCTCACTAATAAAGGTCAAGCCACTTGGCTGCCAGAATGCCCTGCTTCAGCACAGACCAGAAAGGCATTGTGATAAGCGTATCCCCGGTATTGTCAGGGGTTAATGGGAGTCGTCCCAGTCCCCCCAGTATACGCCCAGAACCATGGACCCGGTATTTGTGGTTCGGACTGTCTCCAACCATCCATAATGTTGTGAGAGTGAAATTATGTCTAAGTCCAGCTGCGGTACATTAGAAGCAACTCTGAAACTTAACCTAAGCGTTTTTCGAAGCAACTTTTTGGCTAACTTCTTATAGGAAGGTCTAGGAGCTCTGAAAATGAACGTGCGCGTCTTTCACTCTTCCCGAGGGACTTAGAAGAATGTTGTGATATTTTTTATTAAAATGGTGTATAAGGGTATATATATAAATATATTTTATGCACTGTATATGACCTGGCGATTTCTAAGTCTGTGGTTCCGAGAGGTGGTAACCAGGCTCACTAATAAAGGTCAAGCCACTTGGCTGCCAGAATGCCCTGCTTCAGCACAGACCAGAAAGGCATTGTGATAAGCGTATCCCCGGTATAGTCAGGGGTTAATGGGAGTCGTCCCAGTCCCCCCAGTATACGCCCAGAACCATGGACCCGGTATTTGTGGTTCGGACTGTCTCCAACCATCCATAATGTTGTGAGAGTGAAATTATGTCTAAGTCCAGCTGCGGTACATTAGAAGCAACTCTGAAACTTAACCTAAGCGTTTTTCGAAGCAACTTTTTGGCTAACTTCTTATAGGAAGGTCTAGGAGCTCTGAAAATGAACGTGCGCGTCTTTCACTCTTCCCGAGGGACTTAGAAGAATTTTGTGATATTTTTTATTAAAATGGTGTATAAGGGTATATATATAAATATATTTTATGCACTGTATATGAGCTGGCGATTTCTAAGTCTGTAGTTCCGAGAGGGGGTAACCAGGCTCACTAATAAAGGTCAAGCCACTTGGCTGCCAGAATGCCCTGCTTCAGCACAGACCAGAAAGGCATTGTGATAAGCGTATACCCGGTATAGTCAGGGTTTAATGGGAGTCGTCCCCGTCCCCCAGTATATGCCCAGAACCATGGACCCGGTATTTATGGTTCGGACTGTCTCCAACCAGCCATAATGTTGTGAGAGTGAAATTATGTCTAAGTCCAGCTGCGGTACATTAGAAGCAACTCTGCAACTTAACCTAAGCGTTTTTCGAAGCTACTTTTTGGCTAACTTCTTATAGGAAGATCTAGGAGCTCTGAAAATGAACGTGCGCGTCTTTCACTCTTCCCGAGGGACTTAGAAGAATTTTGTGATATTTTTTATTAAAATGGTGTATAAGGGTATATACTGTATATAAATATATTTTATGCACTGTATATGACCTGGCGATTTCTAAGTCTGTGGTTCCGAGAGGTGGTAACCAGGCTCACTAATAAAGGTCAAGCCACTTGGCTGCCAGAATGCCCTGCTTCAGCACAGACCAGAAAGGCATTGTGATAAGCGTATCCCCGGTATAGTCAGGGGTTAATGGGAGTCGTCCCAGTCCCCCCAGTATACGCCCAGAACCATGGACCCGGTATTTGTGGTTCGGACTGTCTCCAACCATCCATAATGTTGTGAGAGTGAAATTATGTCTAAGTCCAGCTGCGGTACATTAGAAGCAACTCTGAAACTTAACCTAAGCGTTTTTCGAAGCAACTTTTTGGCTAACTTCTTATAGGAAGGTCTAGGAGCTCTGAAAATGAACGTGCGCGTCTTTCACTCTTCCCGAGGGACTTAGAAGAATGTTGTGATATTTTTTATTAAAATGGTGTATAAGGGTATATATATAAATATATTTTATGCACTGTATATGACCTGGCGATTTCTAAGTCTGTGGTTCCGAGAGGTGGTAACCAGGCTCACTAATAAAGGTCAAGCCACTTGGCTGCCAGAATGCCCTGCTTCAGCACAGACCAGAAAGGCATTGTGATAAGCGTATCCCCGGTATAGTCAGGGGTTAATGGGAGTCGTCCCAGTCCCCCCAGTATACGCCCAGAACCATGGACCCGGTATTTGTGGTTCGGACTGTCTCCAACCATCCATAATGTTGTGAGAGTGAAATTATGTCTAAGTCCAGCTGCGGTACATTAGAAGCAACTCTGAAACTTAACCTAAGCGTTTTTCGAAGCAACTTTTTGGCTAACTTCTTATAGGAAGGTCTAGGAGCTCTGAAAATGAACGTGCGCGTCTTTCACTCTTCCCGAGGGACTTAGAAGAATTTTGTGATATTTTTTATTAAAATGGTGTATAAGGGTATATATATAAATATATTTTATGCACTGTATATGAGCTGGCGATTTCTAAGTCTGTAGTTCCGAGAGGGGGTAACCAGGCTCACTAATAAAGGTCAAGCCACTTGGCTGCCAGAATGCCCTGCTTCAGCACAGACCAGAAAGGCATTGTGATAAGCGTATACCCGGTATAGTCAGGGTTTAATGGGAGTCGTCCCCGTCCCCCAGTATATGCCCAGAACCATGGACCCGGTATTTATGGTTCGGACTGTCTCCAACCAGCCATAATGTTGTGAGAGTGAAATTATGTCTAAGTCCAGCTGCGGTACATTAGAAGCAACTCTGAAACTTAACCTAAGCGTTTTTCGAAGCTACTTTTTGGCTAACTTCTTATAGGAAGATCTAGGAGCTCTGAAAATGAACGTGCGCGTCTTTCACTCTTCCCGAGGGACTTAGAAGAATTTTGTGATATTTTTTATTAAAATGGTGTATAAGGGTATATACTGTATATAAATATATTTTATGCACTGTATATGACCTGGCGATTTCTAAGTCTGTGGTTCCGAGAGGTGGTAACCAGGCTCACTAATAAAGGTCAAGCCACTTGGCTGCCAGAATGCCCTGCTTCAGCACAGACCAGAAAGGCATTGTGATAAGCGTATCCCCGGTATAGTCAGGGGTTAATGGGAGTCGTCCCAGTCCCCCCAGTATACGCCCAGAACCATGGACCCGGTATTTGTGGTTCGGACTGTCTCCAACCAGCCATAATGTTGTGAGAGTGAAATTATGTCTATGTCCAGCTGCGGTACATTAGAAGCAACTCTGAAACTTAACCTAAGCGTTTTTCGAAGCAACTTTTTGGCTAACTTCTTATAGGAAGGTCTAGGAGCTCTGAAAATGAACGTGCGCGTCTTTCACTCTTCCCGAGGGACTTAGAAGAATTTTGTGATATTTTTTATTAAAATGGTGTATAAGGGTATATATATAAATCTATTTTATGCACTGTATATGACCTGGCGATTTCTAAGTCTGTGGTTCCGAGAGGTGGTAACCAGGCTCACTAATAAAGGTCAAGCCATTTGGCTGCCAGAATGCCCTGCTTCAGCACAGACCAGAAAGGCATTTTGATAAGCGTATCCCCGGTATAGTCAGGGGTTAATGGGAGTCGTCCCAGTCCCCCCAGTATACACCCAGAACCATGGACCCGGTATTTGTGGTTCGGACTGTCTCCAACCAGCCATAATGTTGTGAGAGTGAAATTATGTCTAAGTCCAGCTGCGGTACATTAGAAGCAACTCTGAAACTTAACCTAAGCGTTTTTCGAAGCAACTTTTTGGCTAACTTTTTATAGTTAGGTCTAGGAGCTCTGAAAATGAACGTGCGCGTCTTTCATTCTTCCCGAGGGACTTAGAAGAATTTTGTGATATTTTTTATTAAAATGGTGTATAAGGGTATATATATAAATATATTTTATGCACTGTATATGACCTGGCGATTTCTAAGTCTGTGGTTCCGAGAGGGGGTAACCAGGCTCACTAATAAAGGTCAAGCCACTTGGCTGCCAGAATGCCCTGCTTCAGCACAGACCAGAAAGGCATTGTGATAAGCGTATCCCCGGTATTGTCAGGGGTTAATGGGAGTCGTCCCAGTCCCCCCAGTATACGCCCAGAACCATGGACCCGGTATTTGTGGTTCGGACTGTCTCCAACCATCCATAATGTTGTGAGAGTGAAATTATGTCTAAGTCCAGCTGCGGTACATTAGAAGCAACTCTGAAACTTAACCTAAGCGTTTTTCGAAGCAACTTTTTGGCTAACTTCTTATAGGAAGGTCTAGGAGCTCTGAAAATGAACGTGCGCGTCTTTCACTCTTCCCGAGGGACTTAGAAGAATGTTGTGATATTTTTTATTAAAATGGTGTATAAGGGTATATATATAAATATATTTTATGCACTGTATATGACCTGGCGATTTCTAAGTCTGTGGTTCCGAGAGGTGGTAACCAGGCTCACTAATAAAGGTCAAGCCACTTGGCTGCCAGAATGCCCTGCTTCAGCACAGACCAGAAAGGCATTGTGATAAGCGTATCCCCGGTATAGTCAGGGGTTAATGGGAGTCGTCCCAGTCCCCCCAGTATACGCCCAGAACCATGGACCCGGTATTTGTGGTTCGGACTGTCTCCAACCATCCATAATGTTGTGAGAGTGAAATTATGTCTAAGTCCAGCTGCGGTACATTAGAAGCAACTCTGAAACTTAACCTAAGCGTTTTTCGAAGCAACTTTTTGGCTAACTTCTTATAGGAAGGTCTAGGAGCTCTGAAAATGAACGTGCGCGTCTTTCACTCTTCCCGAGGGACTTAGAAGAATGTTGTGATATTTTTTATTAAAATGGTGTATAAGGGTATATATATAAATATATTTTATGCACTGTATATGAGCTGGCGATTTCTAAGTCTGTGGTTCCGAGAGGGGGTAACCAGGCTCACTAATAAAGGTCAAGCCACTTGGCTGCCAGAATGCCCTGCTTCAGCACAGACCAGAAAAGCATTGTGATAAGCGTATCCCCGGTATAGTCAGGGGTTAATGGGAGTCGTCCCCGTCCCCCCAGTATACGCCCAGAACCATGGACCCGGTATTTGTGGTTCGGACTGTCTCCAACCAGCCATAATGTTGTGAGAGTGAAATTATGTCCAAGTCCAGCTTTGGTACATTAGAAGCATCACTGAAACTTAACCTAAGCGTTTTTCGAAGCAACTTTTTGGCTAACTTCTTATAGGAAGGTCTAGGAGCTCTGAAAATGAACGTGCGCGTCTTTCACTCTTCCCGAGGGACTTACTGTAGAAGAATTTTGTGATATTTTTTATTAAAATGGTGTATAAGGGTATATATATAAATATATTTTATGCACTGTATATGAGCTGGCGATTTCTAAGTCTGTAGTTCCGAGAGGGGGTAACCAGGCTCACTAATAAAGGTGAAGCCACTTGGCTGCCAGAATGCCCTGCTTCAGCACAGACCAGAAAGGCATTGTGATAAGCGTATACCCGGTATAGTCAGGGTTTAATGGGAGTCGTCCCCGTCCCCCAGTATATGCCCAGAACCATGGACCCGGTATTTATGGTTCGGACTGTCTCCAACCAGCCATTATGTTGTGAGAGTGAAATTATGTCCAAGTCCAGCTTTGGTACATTAGAAGCAACACTGAAACTTAACCTAAGCGTTTTTCGAAGCAACTTTTTGGCTAACTTCTTATAGGAAAGTCTAGGAGCTCTGAAAATGAACGTGCGCGTCTTTCATTCTTCCCGAGGGACTTAGAAGAATTTTGTGATATTTTTTATTAAAATGGTGTATAAGGGTATATATATAAATCTATTTTATGCACTGTATATGACCTGGCGATTTCTAAGTCTGTGGTTCCGAGAGGTGGTAACCAGGCTCACTAATAAAGGTCAAGCCACTTGGCTGCCAGAATGCCCTGCTTCAGCACAGACCAGAAAGGCATTGTGATAAGCGTATCCCCGGTATAGTCAGGGGTTAATGGGAGTCGTCCCAGTCCCCCCAGTATACGCCCAGAACCATGGACCCGGTATTTGTGGTTCGGACTGTCTCCAACCAGCCATAATGTTGTGAGAGTGAAATTATGTCTAAGTCCAGCTGCGGTACATTAGAAGCAACTCTGAAACTTAATCTAAGCGTTTTTCGAAGCAACTTTTTGGCTAACTTCTTATAGGAAGGTCTAGGAGCTCTGAAAATGAACGTGCGCGTCTTTCACTCTTCCCGAGGGACTTAGAAGAAGTTTGTGATATTTTTTATTAAAATGGTGTATAAGAGTATATATATAAATATATTTTATGCACTGTATATGAGCTGGCGATTTCTAAGTCTGTGGTTCCGAGAGGTGGTAACCAGGCTCACTAATAAAGGTCAAGCCACTTGGCTGCCAGAATGCCCTGCTTCAGCACAGACCAGAAAGGCATTGTGATAAGCGTATCCCCGGTATAGTCAGGGGTTAATGGGAGTCGTCCCAGTCCCCCCAGTATACGCCCAGAACCATGGACCCGGTATTTGTGGTTCGGACTGTCTCCAACCATCCATAATGTTGTGAGAGTGAAATTATGTCTAAGTCCAGCTGCGGTACATTAGAAGCAACTCTGAAACTTAACCTAAGCGTTTTTCGAAGCAACTTTTTTGGCTAACTTCTTATAGGAAGGTCTAGGAGCTCTGAAAATGAACGTGCGCGTCTTTCACTCTTCCCGAGGGACTTAGAAGAATGTTGTGATATTTTTTATTAAAATGGTGTATAAGGGTATATATATAAATATATTTTATGCACTGAATATGAGCTGGCGATTTCTAAGTCTGTGGTTCCGAGAGGGGGTAACCAGGCTCACTAATAAAGGTCAAGCCACTTGGCTGCCAGAATGCCCTGCTTCAGCACAGACCAGAAAGGCATTGTGATAAGCGTATACCCGGTATAGTCAGGGTTTAATGGGAGTCGTCCCCTTCCCCCAGTATATGCCCAGAACCATGGACCCGGTATTTATGGTTCGGACTGTCTCCAACCAGCCATAATGTTGTGAGAGTGAAATTATGTCTAAGTCCAGCTTCGGTACATTAGAAGCAACTCTGAAACTTAACCTAAGCGTTTTTCGAAGCTTCTTTTTGGCTAACTTCTTATAGGAAGATCTAGGAGCTCTGAAAATGAACGTGCGCGTCTTTCACTCTTCCCGAGGGACTTAGAAGAATTTTGTGATATTTTTTATTAAAATGGTGTATAAGGGTATATATATAAATATATTTTATGCATTGTATATGAGCTGGCGATTTCTAAGTCTGTAGTTCCGAGAGGGGGTAACCAGGCTCACTAATAAAGGTCAAGCCACTTGGCTGCCAGAATGCCCTGCTTCAGCACAGACCAGAAAGGCATTGTGATAAGCGTATCCCCGGTATAGTCAGGGGATAATGGGAGTCGTCCCAGTCCCCCCAGTATACGCCCAGAACCATGGACCCGGTATTTGTGGTTCGGACTGTCTCCAACCAGCCATAATGTTGTGAGAGTGAAATTATGTCTAAGTCCAGCTGCGGTACATTAGAAGCAACTCTGAAACTTAACCTAAGCGTTTTTCGAAGCAACTTTTTGGCTAACTTCTTATAGGAAGGTCTAGGAGCTCTGAAAATGAACGTGCGCGTCTTTCACTCTTCCCGAGGGACTTAGAAGAATTTTGTGATATTTTTTATTAAAATGGTGTATAAGGGTATATATATAAATATATTTTATGCACTGTATATGACCTGGCGATTTCTAAGTCTGTGGTTCCGAGAGGTGGTAACCAGGCTCACTAATAAAGGTCAAGCCACTTGGCTGCCAGAATGCCCTGCTTCAGCACAGACCAGAAAGGCATTGTGATAAGCGTATCCCCGGTATAGTCAGGGGTTAATGGGAGTCGTCCCAGTCCCCCCAGTATACGCCCAGAACCATGGACCCGGTATTTGTGGTTCGGACTGTCTCCAACCAGCCATAATGTTGTGAGAGTGAAATTATGTCTAAGTCCAGCTGCGGTACATTAGAAGCAACTCTGAAACTTAACCTAAGCGTTTTTCGAAGCAACTTTTTGGCTAACTTCTTATAGGAAGGTCTAGGAGCACTGAAAATGAACGTGCGCGTCTTTCACTCTTCCCGAGGGACTTAGAAGAATTTTGTGATATTTTTTATTAAAATGGTGTATAAGGGTATATATATAAATATATTTTATGCACTGTATATGAGCTGGCGATTTCTAAGTCTGTAGTTCCGAGAGGGGGTAACCAGGCTCACTAATAAAGGTCAAGCCACTTGGCTGCCAGAATGCCCTGCTTCAGCACAGACCAGAAAGGCATTGTGATAAGCGTATACCCGGTATAGTCAGGTTTTAATGGGAGTCGTCCCCGTCCCCCAGTATATGCCCAGAACCATGGACCCGGTATTTATGGTTCGGACTGTCTCCAACCAGCCATAATGTTGTGAGAGTGAAATTATGTCTAAGTCCAGCTTCGGTACATTAGAAGCAACTCTGAAACTTAACCAAAGCGTTTTTCGAAGCTACTTTTTGGCTAACTTCTTATAGGAAGATCTAGGAGCTCTGAAAATGAACGTGCGCGTCTTTCACTCTTCCCGAGGGACTTAGAAGAATTTTGTGATATTTTTTATTAAAATGGTGTATAAGGGTATATACTGTATATAAATATATTTTATGCACTGTATATGACCTGGCGATTTCTAAGTCTGTGGTTCCGAGAGGTGGTAACCAGGCTCACTAATAAAGGTCAAGCCACTTGGCTGCCAGAATGCCCTGCTTCAGCACAGACCAGAAAGGCATTGTGATAAGCGTATCCCCGGTATAGTCAGGGGTTAATGGGAGTCGTCCCAGTCCCCCCAGTATACGCCCAGAACCATGGACCCGGTATTTGTGGTTCGGACTGTCTCCAACCAGCCATAATGTTGTGAGAGTGAAATTATGTCTAAGTCCAGCTGCGGTACATTAGAAGCAACTCTGAAACTTAACCTAAGCGTTTTTCGAAGCAACTTTTTGGCTAACTTCTTATAGGAAGGTCTAGGAGCTCTGAAAATGAACGTGCGCGTCTTTCACTCTTCCCGAGGGACTTAGAAGAATTTTGTGATATTTTTTATTAAAATGGTGTATAAGGGTATATATATAAATATATTTTATGCACTGTATATGAGCTGGCGATTTCTAAGTCTGTAGTTCCGAGAGGGGGTAACCAGGCTCACTAATAAAGGTCAAGCCACTTGGCTGCCAGAATGCCCTGCTTCAGCACAGACCAGAAAGGCATTGTGATAAGCGTATACCCGGTATAGTCAGGGTTTAATGGGAGTCGTCCCCGTCCCCCAGTATATGCCCAGAACCATGGACCCGGTATTTATGGTTCGGACTGTCTCCAACCAGCCATAATGTTGTGAGAGTGAAATTATGTCTAAGTCCAGCTTCGGTACATTAGAAGCAACTCTGAAACTTAACCTAAGCGTTTTTCGAAGCTACTTTTTGGCTAACTTCTTATAGGAAGATCTAGGAGCTCTGAAAATGAACGTGCGCGTCTTTCACTCTTCCCGAGGGACTTAGAAGAATTTTGTGATATTTTTTATTAAAATGGTGTATAAGGGTATATATATAAATATATTTTATGCACTGTATATGACCTGGCGATTTCTAAGTCTGTGGTTCCGAGAGGTGGTAACCAGGCTCACTAATAAAGGTCAAGCCACTTGGCTGCCAGAATGCCCTGCTTCAGCACAGACCAGAAAGGCATTGTGATAAGCGTATCCCCGGTATAGTCAGGGGTTAATGGGAGTCGTCCCAGTCCCCCCAGTATACGCCCAGAACCATGGACCCGGTATTTGTGGTTCGGACTGTCTCCAACCAACCATAATGTTGTGAGAGTGAAATTATGTCTAAGTCCAGCTGCGGTACATTAGAAGCAACTCTGAAACTTAACCTAAGCGTTTTTCGAAGCAACTTTTTGGCTAACTTCTTATAGGAAGGTCTAGGAGCTCTGAAAATGAACGTGCGCGTCTTTCACTCTTCCCGAGGGACTTAGAAGAATTTTGTGATATTTTTTATTAAAATGGTGTATAAGGGTATATATATAAATATATTTTATGCATTGTATATGAGCTGGCGATTTCTAAGTCTGTAGTTCCGAGAGGGGGTAACCAGGCTCACTAATAAAGGTCAAGCCACTTGGCTGCCAGAATGCCCTGCTTCAGCACAGACCAGAAAGGCATTGTGATAAGCGTATCCCCGGTATAGTCAGGGGTTAATGGGAGTCGTCCCAGTCCCCCCAGTATACGCCCAGAACCATGGACCCGGTATTTGTGGTTCGGACTGTCTCCAACCAGCCATAATGTTGTGAGAGTGAAATTATGTCTAAGTCCAGCTGCGGTACATTAGAAGCAACTCTGAAACTTAACCTAAGCGTTTTTCGAAGCAACTTTTTGGCTAACTTCTTATAGGAAGGTCTAGGAGCTCTGAAAATGAACGTGCGCGTCTTTCACTCTTCCCGAGGGACTTAGAAGAATTTTGTGATATTTTTTATTAAAATGGTGTATAAGGGTATATATATAAATATATTTTATGCACTGTATATGACCTGGCGATTTCTAAGTCTGTGGTTCCGAGAGGTGGTAACCAGGCTCACTAATAAAGGTCAAGCCACTTGGCTGCCAGAATGCCCTGCTTCAGCACAGACCAGAAAGGCATTGTGATAAGCGTATCCCCGGTATAGTCAGGGGTTAATGGGAGTCCCCCCAGTCCCCCCAGTATACGCCCAGAACCATGGACCCGGTATTTGTGGTTCGGACTGTCTCCAACCAGCCATAATGTTGTGAGAGTGAAATTATGTCTAAGTCCAGCTGCGGTACATTAGAAGCAACTCTGAAACTTAACCTAAGCGTTTTTCGAAGCAACTTTTTGGCTAACTTCTTATAGGAAGGTCTAGGAGCACTGAAAATGAACGTGCGCGTCTTTCACTCTTCCCGAGGGACTTAGAAGAATTTTGTGATATTTTTTATTAAAATGGTGTATAAGGGTATATATATAAATATATTTTATGCACTGTATATGAGCTGGCGATTTCTAAGTCTGTAGTTCCGAGAGGGGGTAACCAGGCTCACTAATAAAGGTCAAGCCACTTGGCTGCCAGAATGCCCTGCTTCAGCACAGACCAGAAAGGCATTGTGATAAGCGTATACCCGGTATAGTCAGGGTTTAATGGGAGTCGTCCCCGTCCCCCAGTATATGCCCAGAACCATGGACCCGGTATTTATGGTTCGGACTGTCTCCAACCAGCCATAATGTTGTGAGAGTGAAATTATGTCTAAGTCCAGCTTCGGTACATTAGAAGCAACTCTGAAACTTAACCTAAGCGTTTTTCGAAGCTACTTTTTGGCTAACTTCTTATAGGAAGATCTAGGAGCTCTGAAAATGAACGTGCGCGTCTTTCACTCTTCCCGAGGGACTTAGAAGAATTTTGTGATATTTTTTATTAAAATGGTGTATAAGGGTATATACTGTATATAAATATATTTTATGCACTGTATATGACCTGGCGATTTCTAAGTCTGTGGTTCCGAGAGGTGGTAACCAGGCTCACTAATAAAGGTCAAGCCACTTGGCTGCCAGAATGCCCTGCTTCAGCACAGACCAGAAAGGCATTGTGATAAGCGTATCCCCGGTATAGTCAGGGGTTAATGGGAGTCGTCCCAGTCCCCCCAGTATACGCCCAGAACCATGTACCCGGTATTTGTGGTTCGGACTGTCTCCAACCAGCCATAATGTTGTGAGAGTGAAATTATGTCTAAGTCCAGCTGCGGTACATTAGAAGCAACTCTGAAACTTAACCTAAGCGTTTTTCGAAGCAACTTTTTGGCTAACTTCTTATAGGAAGGTCTAGGAGCTCTGAAAATGAACGTGCGCGTCTTTCACTCTTCCCGAGGGACTTAGAAGAATTTTGTGATATTTTTTATTAAAATGGTGTATAAGGGTATATATATAAATATATTTTATGCACTGTATATGAGCTGGCGATTTCTAAGTCTGTAGTTCCGAGAGGGGGTAACCAGGCTCACTAATAAAGGTCAAGCCACTTGGCTGCCAGAATGCCCTGCTTCAGCACAGACCAGAAAGGCATTGTGATAAGCGTATACCCGGTATAGTCAGGGTTTAATGGGAGTCGTCCCCGTCCCCCAGTATATGCCCAGAACCATGGACCCGGTATTTATGGTTCGGACTGTCTCCAACCAGCCATAATGTTGTGAGAGTGAAATTATGTCTAAGTCCAGCTTCGGTACATTAGAAGCAACTCTGAAACTTAACCTAAGCGTTTTTCGAAGCTACTTTTTGGCTAACTTCTTATAGGAAGATCTAGGAGCTCTGAAAATGAACGTGCGCGTCTTTCACTCTTCCCGAGGGACTTAGAAGAATTTTGTGATATTTTTTATTAAAATGGTGTATAAGGGTATATATATAAATATATTTTATGCACTGTATATGACCTGGCGATTTCTAAGTCTGTGGTTCCGAGAGGTGGTAACCAGGCTCACTAATAAAGGTCAAGCCACTTGGCTGCCAGAATGCCCTGCTTCAGCACAGACCAGAAAGGCATTGTGATAAGCGTATCCCCGGTATAGTCAGGGGTTAATGGGAGTCGTCCCAGTCCCCCCAGTATATGCCCAGAACCATGGACCCGGTATTTGTGGTTCGGACTGTCTCCAACCAGCCATAATGTTGTGAGAGTGAAATTATGTCTAAGTCCAGCTGCGGTACATTAGAAGCAACTCTGAAACTTAACCTAAGCGTTTTTCGAAGCAACTTTTTGGCTAACTTCTTATAGGAAGGTCTAGGAGCTCTGAAAATGAACGTGCGCGTCTTTCACTCTTCCCGTGGGACTTAGAAGAATTTTGTGATATTTTTTATTAAAATGGTGTATAAGGGTATATATATAAATATATTTTATGCACTGTATATGAGCTGGCGATTTCTAAGTCTGTAGTTCCGAGAGGGGGTAACCAGGCTCACTAATAAAGGTCAAGCCACTTGGCTGCCAGAATGCCCTGCTTCAGCACAGACCAGAAAGGCATTGTGATAAGCGTATACCCGGTATAGTCAGGGTTTAATGGGAGTCGTCCCCGTCCCCCAGTATATGCCCAGAACCATGGACCCGGAATTTATGGTTCGGACTGTCTCCAACCAGCCATAATGTTGTGAGAGTGAAATTATGTCTAAGTCCAGCTTCGGTACATTAGAAGCAACTCTGAAACTTAACCTAAGCGTTTTTCGAAGCTACTTTTTGGCTAACTTCTTATAGGAAGATCTAGGAGCTCTGAAAATGAACGTGCGCGTCTTTCACTCTTCCCGAGGGACTTGGAAGAATTTTGTGATATTTTTTATTAAAATGGTGTATAAGGGTATATATATAAATATATTTTATGCACTGTATATGACCTGGCGATTTCTAAGTCTGTGGTTCCGAGAGGTGGTAACCAGGCTCACTAATAAAGGTCAAGCCACTTGGCTGCCAGAATGCCCTGCTTCAGCACAGACCAGAAAGTCATTGTGATAAGCGTATCCCCGGTATAGTCAGGGGTTAATGGGAGTCGTCCCAGTCCCCCCAGTATACGCCCAGAACCATGGACCCGGTATTTGTGGTTCGGACTGTCTCCAACCAGCCATAATGTTGTGAGAGTGAAATTATGTCTAAGTCCAGCTTTGGTACATTAGAAGCAACACTGAAACTTAACCTAAGCGTTTTTCGAAGCAACTTTTTGGCTAACTTCTTATAGGAAGGTCTAGGAGCTCTGAAAATGAACGTGCGCGTCTTTCATTCTTCCCGAGGGACTTAGAAGAATTTTGTGATATTTTTTATTAAAATGGTGTATAAGGGTATATATATAAATCTATTTTATGCACTGTATATGACCTGGCGATTTCTAAGTCTGTGGTTCCGAGAGGTGGTAACCAGGCTCACTAATAAAGGTCAAGCCACTTGGCTGCCAGAATGCCCTGCTTCAGCACAGACCAGAAAGGCATTGTGATAAGCGTATCCCCGGTATAGTCAGGGGTTAATGGGAGTCGTCCCAGTCCCCCCAGTATACGCCCAGAACCATGGACCCGGTATTTGTGGTTCGGACTGTCTCCAACCAGCCATAATGTTGTGAGAGTGAAATTATGTCTAAGTCCAGCTGCGGTACATTAGAAGCAACTCTGAAACTTAACCTAAGCGTTTTTCGAAGCAACTTTTTGGCTAACTTTTTATAGGAAGGTCTAGGAGCTCTGAAAATGAACGTGCGCGTCTTTCATTCTTCCCGAGGGACTTAGAAGAATTTTGTGATATTTTTTATTAAAATGGTGTATAAGGGTATATATATAAATCTATTTTATGCACTGTATATGACCTTGCGATTTCTAAGTCTGTGGTTCCGAGAGGTGGTAACCAGGCTCACTAATAAAGGTCAAGCCACTTGGCTGCAAGAATGCCCTGCTTCAGCACAGACCAGAAAGGCATTGTGATAAGCGTATCCCCGGTATAGTCAGGGGTTAATGGGAGTCGTCCCAGTCCCCCCAGTATACGCCCAGAACCATGGACCCGGTATTTGTGGTTCGGACTGTCTCCAACCAGCCATAATGTTGTGAGAGTGAAATTATGTCTAAGTCCAGCTTCGGTACATTAGAAGCAACTCTGAAACTTAACCTAAGCGTTTTTCGAAGCTACTTTTTGGCTAACTTCTTATAGGAAGATCTAGGAGCTCTGAAAATGAACGTGCGCGTCTTTCACTCTTCCCGAGGGACTTGGAATAATTTTGTGATATTTTTTATTAAAATGGTGTATAAGGGTATATATATAAATATATTTTATGCACTGTATATGACCTGGCGATTTCTAAGTCTGTGGTTCCGAGAGGTGGTAACCAGGCTCACTAATAAAGGTCAAGCCACTTGGCTGCCAGAATGCCCTGCTTCAGCACAGACCAGAAAGGCATTGTGATAAGCGTATCCCCGGTATAGTCAGGGGTTAATGGGAGTCGTCCCAGTCCCCCCAGTATACGCCCAGAACCATGGACCCGGTATTTGTGGTTCGGACTGTCTCCAACCAGCCATAATGTTGTGAGAGTGAAATTATGTCTAAGTCCAGCTGCGGTACATTAGAAGCAACACTGAAACTTAACCTAAGCGTTTTTCGAAGCAACTTTTTGGCTAACTTCTTATAGGAAGGTCTAGGAGCTCTGAAAATGAACGTGCGCGTCTTTCATTCTTCCCGAGGGACTTAGAAGAATTTTGTGATATTTTTTATTAAAATGGTGTATAAGGGTATATATATAAATCTATTTTATGCACTGTATATGACCTGGCGATTTCTAAGTCTGTGGTTCCGAGAGGTGGTAACCAGGCTCACTAATAAAGGTCAAGCCACTTGGCTGCCAGAATGCCCTGCTTCAGCACAGACCAGAAAGGCATTGTGATAAGCGTATCCCCGGTATAGTCAGGGGTTAATGGGAGTCGTCCCAGTCCCCCCAGTATACGCCCAGAACCATGGACCCGGTATTTGTGGTTCGGACTGTCTCCAACCAGCCATAATGTTGTGAGAGTGAAATTATGTCTAAGTCCAGCTGCGGTACATTAGAAGCAACTCTGAAACTTAACCTAAGCGTTTTTCGAAGCAACTTTTTGGCTAACTTTTTATAGGAAGGTCTAGGAGCTCTGAAAATGAACGTGCGCGTCTTTCATTCTTCCCGAGGGACTTAGAAGAATTTTGTGATATTTTTTATTAAAATGGTGTATAAGGGTATATATATAAATCTATTTTATGCACTGTATATGACCTGGCGATTTCTAAGTCTGTGGTTCCGAGAGGTGGTAACCAGGCTCACTAATAAAGGTCAAGCCACTTGGCTGCCAGAATGCCCTGCTTCAGCACAGACCAGAAAGGCATTGTGATAAGCGTATCCCCGGTATAGTCAGGGGTTAATGGGAGTCGTCACAGTCCCCCCAGTATACGCCCAGAACCATGGACCCGGTATTTGTGGTTCGGACTGTCTCCAACCAGCCATAATGTTGTGAGAGTGAAATTATGTCTAAGTCCAGCTTCGGTACATTAGAAGCAACTCTGAAACTTAACCTAAGCGTTTTTCGAAGCTACTTTTTGGCTAACTTCTTATAGGAAGATCTAGGAGCTCTGAAAATGAACGTGCGCGTCTTTCACTCTTCCCGAGGGACTTGGAAGAATTTTGTGATATTTTTTATTAAAATGGTGTATAAGGGTATATATATAAATATATTTTATGCACTGTATATGACCTGGCGATTTCTAAGTCTGTGGTTCCGAGAGGTGGTAACCAGGCTCACTAATAAAGGTCAAGCCACTTGGCTGCCAGAATGCCCTGCTTCAGCACAGACCAGAAAGGCATTGTGATAAGCGTATCCCCGGTATAGTCAGGGGTTAATGGGAGTCGTCCCAGTCCCCCCAGTATACGCCCAGAACCATGGACCCGGTATTTGTGGTTCGGACTGTCTCCAACCAGCCATAATGTTGTGAGAGTGAAATTATGTCTAAGTCCAGCTTTGGTACATTAGAAGCAACACTGAAACTTAACCTAAGCGTTTTTCGAAGCAACTTTTTGGCTAACTTCTTATAGGAAGGTCTAGGAGCTCTGAAAATGAACGTGCGCGTCTTTCATTCTTCCCGAGGGACTTAGAAGAATTTTGTGATATTTTTTATTAAAATGGTGTATAAGGGTATATATATAAATCTATTTTATGCACTGTATATGACCTGGCGATTTCTAAGTCTGTGGTTCCGAGAGGTGGTAACCAGGCTCACTAATAAAGGTCAAGCCACTTGGCTGCCAGAATGCCCTGCTTCAGCACAGACCAGAAAGGCATTGTGATAAGCGTATCCCCGGTATAGTCAGGGGTTAATGGGAGTCGTCCCAGTCCCCCCAGTATACGCCCAGAACCATGGACCCGGTATTTGTGGTTCGGACTGTCTCCAACCAGCCATAATGTTGTGAGAGTGAAATTATGTCTAAGTCCAGCTGCGGTACATTAGAAGCAACTCTGAAACTTAACCTAAGCGTTTTTCGAAGCAACTTTTTGGCTAACTTTTTATAGGAAGGTCTAGGAGCTCTGAAAATGAACGTGCGCGTCTTTCATTCTTCCCGAGGGACTTAGAAGAATTTTGTGATATTTTTTATTAAAATGGTGTATAAGGGTATATATATAAATCTATTTTATGCACTGTATATGACCTGGCGATTTCTAAGTCTGTGGTTCCGAGAGGTGGTAACCAGGCTAACTAATAAAGGTCAAGCCACTTGGCTGCCAGAATGCCCTGCTTCAGCACAGACCAGAAAGGCATTGTGATAAGCGTATCCCCGGTATAGTCAGGGGTTAATGGGAGTCGTCCCAGTCCCCCCAGTATACGCCCAGAACCATGGACCCGGTATTTGTGGTTCGGACTGTCTCCAACCATCCATAATGTTGTGAGAGTGAAATTATGTCTAAGTCCAGCTGCGGTACATTAGAAGCAACTCTGAAACTTAACCTAAGCGTTTTTCGAAGCAACTTTTTGGCTAACTTCTTATAGGAAGGTCTAGGAGCTCTGAAAATGAACGTGCGCGTCTTTCACTCTTCCCGAGGGACTTAGAAGAATGTTGTGATATTTTTTATTAAAATGGTGTATAAGGGTATATATATAAATATATTTTATGCACTGTATATGAGCTGGCGATTTCTAAGTCTGTGGTTCCGAGAGGGGGTAACCAGGCTCACTAATAAAGGTCAAGCCACTTGGCTGCCAGAATGCCCTGCTTCAGCACAGACCAGAAAAGCATTGTGATAAGCGTATCCCCGGTATAGTCAGGGGTTAATGGGAGTCGTCCCCGTCCCCCCAGTATACGCCCAGAACCATGGACCCGGTATTTGTGGTTCGGACTGTCTCCAACCAGCCATAATGTTGTGAGAGTGAAATTATGTCCAAGTCCAGCTTTGGTACATTAGAAGCAACACTGAAACTTAACCTAAGCGTTTTTCGAAGCAACTTTTTGGCTAACTTCTTATAGGAAGGTCTAGGAGCTCTGAAAATGAACGTGCGCGTCTTTCATTCTTCCCGAGGGACTTAGAAGAATTTTGTGATATTTTTTATTAAAATGGTGTATAAGGGTATATATATAAATCTATTTTATGCACTGTATATGACCTGGCGATTTCTAAGTCTGTGGTTCCGAGAGGTGGTAACCAGGCTCACTAATAAAGGTCAAGCCACTTGGCTGCCAGAATGCCCTGCTTCAGCACAGACCAGAAAGGCATTGTGATAAGCGTATCCCCGGTATAGTCAGGGGTTAATGGGAGTCGTCCCAGTCCCCCCAGTATACGCCCAGAACCATGGACCCGGTATTTGTGGTTCGGATTGTCTCCAACCAGCCATAATGTTGTGAGAGTGAAATTATGTCTAAGTCCAGCTTTGGTACATTAGAAGCAACACTGAAACTTAACCTAAGCGTTTTTCGAAGCAACTTTTTTGGCTAACTTCTTATAGGAAGGTCTAGGAGCTCTGAAAATGAATGTGCGCGTCTTTCATTCTTCCCGAGGGACTTAGAAGAATTTTGTGATATTTTTTATTAAAATGGTGTATAAGGGTATATATATAAATCTATTTTATGCACTGTATATGACCTGGCGATTTCTAAGTCTGTGGTTCCGAGAGGTGGTAACCAGGCTCACTAATAAAGGTCAAGCCACTTGGCTGCCAGATAGCCCTGCTTCAGCACAGACCAGAAAGGCATTGTGATAAGCGTATCCCCGGTATAGTCAGGGGTTAATGGGAGTCGTCCCAGTCCCCCCAGTATACGCCCAGAACCATGGACCCGGTATTTGTGGTTCGGACTGTCTCCAACCAGCCATAATGTTGTGAGAGTGAAATTATGTCTAAGTCCAGCTGCGGTACATTAGAAGCAACTCTGAAACTTAACCTAAGCGTGAAATTATGTCTAAGTCCTGCTTTGGTACATTAGAAGCAACTCTGAAACTTAACCTAAGCGTTTTTGGAAGCTACTTTTTGGCTAACTTCTTATAGGAAGGTTTAGGAGCTCTGAAAATGAACGTGCGCGTCTTTCATTCTTCCCGAGGGACTTAGAAGAATTTTGTGATATTTTTTATTAAAATGGTGTATAAGGGTATATATATAAATATATTTTATGCACTGTATATGACCTGGCGATTTCTAAGTCTGTGGTTCCGAGAGGTGGTAACCAGGCTCACTAATAAAGATCAAGCCACTTGGCTGCCAGAATGCCCTGCTTCAGCACAGACCAGAAAGGCATTGTGATAAGCGTATCCCCGGTATAGTCAGGGTTTAATGGGAGTCGTCCCCGTCCCCCAGTATATGCCCAGAACCATGGACCCGGTATTTATGGTTCGGACTGTCTCCAACCAGCCATAATGTTGTGAGAGTGAAATTATGTCTAAGTCCAGCTTCGGTACATTAGAAGCAACTCTGAAACTTAACCTAAGCGTTTTTCGAAGCTACTTTTTGGCTAACTTCTTATAGGAAGATCTAGGAGCTCTGAAAATGAACGTGCGCGTCTTTCACTCTTCCCGAGGGACTTAGAAGAATTTTGTGATATTTTTTATTAAAATGGTGTATAAGGGTATATATATAAATCTATTTTATGCACTGTATATGACCTGGCGATTTCTAAGTCTGTGGTTCCGAGAGGTGGTAACCAGGCTCACTAATAAAGGTCAAGCCACTTGGCTGCCAGATAGCCCTGCTTCAGCACAGACCAGAAAGGCATTGTGATAAGCGTATCCCCGGTATAGTCAGGG
This sequence comes from Ascaphus truei, assembly GCF_040206685.1. NCBI lineage: Eukaryota > Metazoa > Chordata > Amphibia > Anura > Ascaphidae > Ascaphus > Ascaphus truei. The sequence continues at coordinate 281,097,545 of NC_134483.1, forward strand.
GTTAATGGGAGTCGTCCCAGTCCCCCCAGTATACGCCCAGAACCATGGACCCGGTATTTGTGGTTCGGACTGTCTCCAACCAGCCATAATGTTGTGAGAGTGAAATTATGTCTAAGTCCAGCTGCGGTACATTAGAAGCAACTCTGAAACTTAACCTAAGCGTGAAATTATGTCTAAGTCCTGCTTTGGTACATTAGAAGCAACTCTGAAACTTAACCTAAGCGTTTTTGGAAGCTACTTTTTGGCTAACTTCTTATAGGAAGGTTTAGGAGCTCTGAAAATGAACGTGCGCGTCTTTCATTCTTCCCGAGGGACTTAGAAGAATGTTGTGATATTTTTTATTAAAATGGTGTATAAGGGTATATATATAAATCTATTTTATGCACTGTATATGACCTGGCGATTTCTAAGTCTGTGGTTCCGAGAGGTGGTAACCAGGCTAACTAATAAAGGTCAAGCCACTTGGCTGCCAGAATGCCCTGCTTCAGCACAGACCAGAAAGGCATTGTGATAAGCGTATCCCCGGTATAGTCAGGGGTTAATGGGAGTCGTCCCAGTCCCCCCAGTATACGCCCAGAACCATGGACCCGGTATTTGTGGTTCGGACTGTCTCCAACCATCCATAATGTTGTGAGAGTGAAATTATGTCTAAGTCCAGCTGCGGTACATTAGAAGCAACTCTGAAACTTAACCTAAGCGTTTTTCGAAGCAACTTTTTGGCTAACTTCTTATAGGAAGGTCTAGGAGCTCTGAAAATGAACGTGCGCGTCTTTCACTCTTCCCGAGGGACTTAGAAGAATGTTGTGATATTTTTTATTAAAATGGTGTATAAGGGTATATATATAAATATATTTTATGCACTGTATATGAGCTGGCGATTTCTAAGTCTGTGGTTCCGAGAGGGGGTAACCAGGCTCACTAATAAAGGTCAAGCCACTTGGCTGCCAGAATGCCCTGCTTCAGCACAGACCAGAAAAGCATTGTGATAAGCGTATCCCCGGTATAGTCAGGGGTTAATGGGAGTCGTCCCCGTCCCCCCAGTATACGCCCAGAACCATGGACCCGGTATTTGTGGTTCGGACTGTCTCCAACCAGCCATAATGTTGTGAGAGTGAAATTATGTCCAAGTCCAGCTTTGGTACATTAGAAGCAACACTGAAACTTAACCTAAGCGTTTTTCGAAGCAACTTTTTGGCTAACTTCTTATAGGAAGGTCTAGGAGCTCTGAAAATGAACGTGCGCGTCTTTCATTCTTCCCGAGGGACTTAGAAGAATTTTGTGATATTTTTTATTAAAATGGTGTATAAGGGTATATATATAAATCTATTTTATGCACTGTATATGACCTGGCGATTTCTAAGTCTGTGGTTCCGAGAGGTGGTAACCAGGCTCACTAATAAAGGTCAAGCCACTTGGCTGCCAGAATGCCCTGCTTCAGCACAGACCAGAAAGGCATTGTGATAAGCGTATCCCCGGTATAGTCAGGGGTTAATGGGAGTCGTCCCAGTCCCCCCAGTATACGCCCAGAACCATGGACCCGGTATTTGTGGTTCGGATTGTCTCCAACCAGCCATAATGTTGTGAGAGTGAAATTATGTCTAAGTCCAGCTTTGGTACATTAGAAGCAACACTGAAACTTAACCTAAGCGTTTTTCGAAGCAACTTTTTGGCTAACTTCTTATAGGAAGGTCTAGGAGCTCTGAAAATGAATGTGCGCGTCTTTCATTCTTCCCGAGGGACTTAGAAGAATTTTGTGATATTTTTTATTAAAATGGTGTATAAGGGTATATATATAAATCTATTTTATGCACTGTATATGACCTGGCGATTTCTAAGTCTGTGGTTCCGAGAGGTGGTAACCAGGCTCACTAATAAAGGTCAAGCCACTTGGCTGCCAGATAGCCCTGCTTCAGCACAGACCAGAAAGGCATTGTGATAAGCGTATCCCCGGTATAGTCAGGGGTTAATGGGAGTCGTCCCAGTCCCCCCAGTATACGCCCAGAACCATGGACCCGGTATTTGTGGTTCGGACTGTCTCCAACCAGCCATAATGTTGTGAGAGTGAAATTATGTCTAAGTCCAGCTGCGGTACATTAGAAGCAACTCTGAAACTTAACCTAAGCGTGAAATTATGTCTAAGTCCTGCTTTGGTACATTAGAAGCAACTCTGAAACTTAACCTAAGCGTTTTTGGAAGCTACTTTTTGGCTAACTTCTTATAGGAAGGTTTAGGAGCTCTGAAAATGAACGTGCGCGTCTTTCATTCTTCCCGAGGGACTTAGAAGAATTTTGTGATATTTTTTATTAAAATGGTGTATAAGGGTATATATATAAATATATTTTATGCACTGTATATGACCTGGCGATTTCTAAGTCTGTGGTTCCGAGAGGTGGTAACCAGGCTCACTAATAAAGATCAAGCCACTTGGCTGCCAGAATGCCCTGCTTCAGCACAGACCAGAAAGGCATTGTGATAAGCGTATCCCCGGTATAGTCAGGGTTTAATGGGAGTCGTCCCCGTCCCCCAGTATATGCCCAGAACCATGGACCCGGTATTTATGGTTCGGACTGTCTCCAACCAGCCATAATGTTGTGAGAGTGAAATTATGTCTAAGTCCAGCTTCGGTACATTAGAAGCAACTCTGAAACTTAACCTAAGCGTTTTTCGAAGCTACTTTTTGGCTAACTTCTTATAGGAAGATCTAGGAGCTCTGAAAATGAACGTGCGCGTCTTTAACTCTTCCCGAGGGACTTAGAAGAATTTTGTGATATTTTTTATTAAAATGGTGTATAAGGGTATACTGTATATATAAATATATTTTATGCACTGTATATGACCTGGCGATTTCTAAGTCTGTGGTTCCGAGAGGTGGTAACCAAGCTCACTAATAAAGGTCAAGCCACTTGGCTGCCAGAATGCCCTGCTTCAGCACAGACCAGAAAGGCATTGTGATAAGCGTATCCCCGGTATAGTCAGGGGTTAATGGGAGTCGTCCCCGTCCCCTCAGTATACGCCCAGAACCATGGACCCGGTACTTGTGGTTCGGACTGTCTCCAACCAGCCATAATGTTGTGAGTGAAATTATGTCTACTGTAAGTCCAGCTTTGGTACATTAGAAGCAACTCTGAAACTTAACCTAAGCGTTTTTGGAAGCTACTTTTTGGCTACCTTCTTATAGGAAGGTCTAGGACCTCTGAAAATGAACGTGCGCGTCTTTCTTTCTTCCCGAGGGACTTAGAAGAATTTTGTGATATTTTTTATTAAAATGGTGTATAAGGGTATATACACTGGCGACACACTTTATCCGAGCTTGGCTAGTCCCACGAATTCGGGTATACCCGGGTGTATTGAGGTTTGTGACTGTTTTCTGCCCGAGTGCATTGAGTTATTTTCCAAGCAGGGATTGAAGCATTTTATTCCCGCTGGCTGCAATACTGCACAGTATATATATATAAACTGCATTACAATTCATGAATTTATGCCATCTGGTAGACACGCAAAGCATTGCAGCCTATTAAATCCTAATCATTATCATTTAACAGATCAGCCGCCCATCAGCCAGGCATGAACCCAGGCTGGGAAGGCAAATGCAACGGGGCTTGTCAGAGGTGAGGAGCGGCGCATTCCAGGTATCTGCCAGGTACATACCGGGTATTTGCTCGAATAAAGTGTGTCGGTGCAGTATATATAAATATATTTTATGCACTGTATATGACCTGGCGATTTCTAAGTCTGTGGTTCCGAGAGGGGGTAACCAGGCTCACTAATTAAGGTCAAGCCACTTGGCTGCCAGAATGCCCTGCTTCAGCACAGACCAGAAAGGCATTGTGATAAGCGTATCCCCGGTATAGTCAGGGGTTAATGGGAGTCGTCCCAGTCCCCCCAGTATACGCCCAGAACCATGGACCCGGTATTTGTGGTTCGGACTGTCTCCAACCAGCCATAATGTTGTGAGAGTGAAATTATGTCTAAGTCCAGCTGCGGTACATTAGAAGCAACTCTGAAACTTAACCTAAGCGTTTTTCGAAGCTACTTTTTGGCTAACTTCTTATAGGAAGGTCTAGGAGCTCTGAAAATGAACGTGCGCGTCTTTGACTCTTCCCGAGGGACTTAGAAGAATTTTGAGATATTTTTTATTAAAATGGTATATAAGGGTATATATATAAATATATTTTATGCACTGTATATGACCTGGCGATTTCTAAGTCTGTGGTTCCGAGAGGTGGTAACCAGGCTCACTAATAAAGGTCAAGCCACTTGGCTGCCAGAATGCCCTGCTTCAGCACAGACCAGAAAGGCATTGTGATAAGCGTATCCCCGGTATAGTCAGGGGTTAATGGGAGTCGTCCCAGTCCCCCCAGTATACGCCCAGAACCATGGACCCGGTATTTGTGGTTCGGACTGTCTCCAACCAGCCATAATGTTGTGAGAGTGAAATTATGTCTAAGTCCAGCTGCGGTACATTAGAAGCAACTCTGAAACTTAACCTAAGCGTTTTTCGAAGCTACTTTTTGGCTAACTTCTTATAGGAAGGTCTAGGAGCTCTGAAAATGAACGTGCGCGTCTTTCACTCTTCCCGAGGGACTTACTGTAGAAGAATTTTGTGATATTTTTTATTAAAATGGTGTATAAGGGTATATATATAAATATATATTAATGCACTGTATATGAGCTGGCGATTTCTAAGTCTGTGGTTCCGAGAGGGGGTAACCAGGCTCACTAATAAAGGTCAAGCCACTTGGCTGCCAGAATGCCCTGCTTCAGCACAGACCAGAAAGGCATTGTGATAAGCGTATCCCCGGTATAGTCAGGGTTTAATGGGAGTCGTCCCCGTCCCCCAGTATATGCCCAGAACCATGGACCCGGTATTTATGGTTCGGACTGTCTCCAACCAGCCATAATGTTGTGAGAGTGAAATTATGTCTAAGTCCAGCTTCGGTACATTAGAAGCAACTCTGAAACTTAACCTAAGCGTTTTTCGAAGCTACTTTTTGGCTAACTTCTTATAGGAAGATCTAGGAGCTCTGAAAATGAACGTGCGCGTCTTTCACTCTTCCCGAGGGACTTAGAAGAATTTTGTGATATTTTTGATTAAAATGGTGTATAAGGGTAAATATATATAAATATATTTTATGCACTGTATATGAGCTGGCGATTTCTAAGTCTGTGGTTCCGAGAGGGGTAACCAGGCTCACTAATAAAGGTCAAGCCACTTGGCTGCCAGAATGCCCTGCTTCAGCACAGACCAGAAAGGCATTGTGATAAGCGTATCCCCGGTATAGTCAGGGGTTAATGGGAGTCGTCCCCGTCCCCCAGTATATGCCCAGAACCATGGACCCGGTATTTATGGTTCGGACTGTGTCCAACCAGCCATAATGTTGTGAGAGTGAAATTATGTCTAAGTCCAGCTGCGGTACATTAGAAGCAACTCTGAAACTTAACCTAAGCGTTTTTCGAAGCTACTTTTTGGCTAACTTATTATAGGAAGGTCTAGGAGCTCTGAAAATGAACGTGCGCGTCTTTCACTGTTCCCGAGGGACTTAGAAGAATTTTGTGATATTTTTTATTAAAATGGTGTATAAGGGTATATATATATAAATATATTTTATGCACTGTATATGACCTGGCGATTTCTAAGTCTGTGGTTCCGAGAGGTGGTAACCAGGCTCACTAATAAAGGTCAAGCCACTTGGCTGCCAGAATGCCCTGCTTCAGCACAGACCAGAAAGGCATTGTGATAAGCGTATCCCCGGTATAGTTTAATGGGAGTCGTCCCAGTCCCCCCAGTATACGCCCAGAACCATGGACCCGGTATTTGTGGTTCGGACTGTCTCCAACCAGCCATAATGTTGTGAGAGTGAAATTATGTCTAAGTCCAGCTGCGGTACATTAGAAGCAACTCTGAAACTTAACCTAAGCGTTTTTCGAAGCTACTTTTTGGCTAACTTCTTATAGGAAGGTCTAGGAGCTCTGAAAATGAACGTGCGCGTCTTTCACTCTTCCCGAGGGACTTAGAAGAATTTTGTGATATTTTTTATTAAAATGGTATATAAGGGTATATATATATAAATATATTTTATGCACTGTATATGACCTGGCGATTTCTAAGTCTGTGGTTCCGAGAGGTGGTAACCAGGCTCACTAATAAAGGTCAAGCCACTTGGCTGCCAGAATGCCCTGCTTCAGCACAGACCAGAAAGGCATTGTGATAAGCGTATCCCCGGTATAGTCAGGGGTTAATGGGAGTCGTCCCAGTCCCCCCAGTATACGCCCAGAACCATGGACCCGGTATTTGTGGTTCGGACTGTCTCCAACCAGCCATAATGTTGTGAGAGTGAAATTATGTCTAAGTCCAGCTGCGGTACATTAGAAGCAACTCTGAAACTTAACCTAAGCGTTTTTCGAAGCTACTTTTTGGCTAACTTCTTATAGGAAGGTCTAGGAGCTCTGAAAATGAACGTGCGCGTCTTTCACTCTTCCCGAGGGACTTACTGTAGAAGAATTTTGTGATATTTTTTATTAAAATGGTGTATAAGGGTATATATATATAAATATATTTTATGCACTGTATATGACCTGGCGATTTCTAAGTCTGTGGTTCCGAGAGGTGGTAACCAGGCTCACTAATAAAGGTCAAGCCACTTGGCTGCCAGAATGCCCTGCTTCAGCACAGACCAGAAAGGCATTGTGATAAGCGTATCCCCGGTATAGTCAGGGGTTAATGGGAGTCGTCCCAGTCCCCCCAGTATACGCCCAGAACCATGGACCCGGTATTTGTGGTTCGGACTGTCTCCAACCAGCCATAATGTTGTGAGAGTGAAATTATGTCTAAGTCCAGCTGCGGTACATTAGAAGCAACTCTGAAACTTAACCTAAGCGTTTTTCGAAGCTACTTTTTGGCTAACTTCTTATAGGAAGGTCTAGGAGCTCTGAAAATGAACGTGCGCGTCTTTCACTCTTCCCGAGGGACTTACTGTAGAAGAATTTTGTGATATTTTTTTATTAAAATGGTGTATAAGGGTATATATATAAATATATATTAATGCACTGTATATGAGCTGGCGATTTCTAAGTCTGTGGTTCCGAGAGGGGGTAACCAGGCTCACTAATAAAGGTCAAGCCACTTGGCTGCCAGAATGCCCTGCTTCAGCACAGACCAGAAAGGCATTGTGATAAGCGTATCCCCGGTATAGTCAGGGTTTAATGGGAGTCGTCCCCGTCCCCCAGTATATGCCCAGAACCATGGACCCGGTATTTATGGTTCGGACTGTCTCCAACCAGCCATAATGTTGTGAGAGTGAAATTATGTCTAAGTCCAGCTTCGGTACATTAGAAGCAACTCTGAAACTTAACCTAAGCGTTTTTCGAAGCTACTTTTTGGCTAACTTCTTATAGGAAGATCTAGGAGCTCTGAAAATGAACGTGCGCGTCTTTCACTCTTCCCGAGGGACTTAGAAGAATTTTGTGATATTTTTGATTAAAATGGTGTATAAGGGTAAATATATATAAATATATTTTATGCACTGTATATGAGCTGGCGATTTCTAAGTCTGTGGTTCCGAGAGGGGTAACCAGGCTCACTAATAAAGGTCAAGCCACTTGGCTGCCAGAATGCCCTGCTTCAGCACAGACCAGAAAGGCATTGTGATAAGCGTATCCCCGGTATAGTCAGGGGTTAATGGGAGTCGTCCCCGTCCCCCAGTATATGCCCAGAACCATGGACCCGGTATTTATGGTTCGGACTGTCTCCAACCAGCCATAATGTTGTGAGAGTGAAATTATGTCTAAGTCCAGCTGCGGTACATTAGAAGCAACTCTGAAACTTAACCTAAGCGTTTTTCGAAGCTACTTTTTGGCTAACTTCTTATAGGAAGGTCTAGGAGCTCTGAAAATGAACGTGCGCGTCTTTCACTCTTCCCGAGGGACTTAGAAGAATTTTGTGATATTTTTTATTAAAATGGTGTATAAGGGTATATATATATAAATATATTTTATGCACTGTATATGACCTGGCGATTTCTAAGTCTGTGGTTCCGAGAGGTGGTAACCAGGCTCACTAATAAAGGTCAAGCCACTTGGCTGCCAGAATGCCCTGCTTCAGCACAGACCAGAAAGGCATTGTGATAAGCGTATCCCCGGTATAGTTTAATGGGAGTCGTCCCAGTCCCCCCAGTATACGCCCAGAACCATGGACCCGGTATTTGTGGTTCGGACTGTCTCCAACCAGCCATAATGTTGTGAGAGTGAAATTATGTCTAAGTCCAGCTGCGGTACATTAGAAGCAACTCTGAAACTTAACCTAAGCGTTTTTCGAAGCTACTTTTTGGCTAACTTCTTATAGGAAGGTCTAGGAGCTCTGAAAATGAACGTGCGCGTCTTTTACTCTTCCCGAGGGACTTAGAAGAATTTTGTGATATTTTTTATTAAAATGGTATATAAGGGTATATATATATAAATATATTTTATGCACTGTATATGACCTGGCGATTTCTAAGTCTGTGGTTCCGAGAGGTGGTAACCAGGCTCACTAATAAAGGTCAAGCCACTTGGCTGCCAGAATGCCCTGCTTCAGCACAGACCAGAAAGGCATTGTGATAAGCGTATCCCCGGTATAGTCAGGGGTTAATGGGAGTCGTCCCAGTCCCCCCAGTATACGCCCAGAACCATGGACCCGGTATTTGTGGTTCGGACTGTCTCCAACCAGCCATAATGTTGTGAGAGTGAAATTATGTCTAAGTCCAGCTGCGGTACATTAGAAGCAACTCTGAAACTTAACCTAAGCGTTTTTCGAAGCTACTTTTTGGCTAACTTCTTATAGGAAGGTCTAGGAGCTCTGAAAATGAACGTGCGCGTCTTTCACTCTTCCCGAGGGACTTACTGTAGAAGAATTTTGTGATATTTTTTATTAAAATGGTGTATAAGGGTATATATATATAAATATATTTTATGCACTGTATATGACCTGGCGATTTCTAAGTCTGTGGTTCCGAGAGGTGGTAACCAGGCTCACTAATAAAGGTCAAGCCACTTGGCTGCCAGAATGCCCTGCTTCAGCACAGACCAGAAAGGCATTGTGATAAGCGTATCCCCGGTATAGTCAGGGGTTAATGGGAGTCGTCCCAGTCCCCCCAGTATACGCCCAGAACCATGGACCCGGTATTTGTGGTTCGGACTGTCTCCAACCAGCCATAATGTTGTGAGAGTGAAATTATGTCTAAGTCCAGCTGCGGTACATTAGAAGCAACTCTGAAACTTAACCTAAGCGTTTTTCGAAGCTACTTTTTGGCTAACTTCTTATAGGAAGGTCTAGGAGCTCTGAAAATGAACGTGCGCGTCTTTCACTCTTCCCGAGGGACTTAGAAGAATTTTGTGATATTTTTTATTAAAATGGTATATAAGGGTATATATATATAAATATATTTTATGCACTGTATATGACCTGGCGATTTCTAAGTCTGTGGTTCCGAGAGGTGGTAACCAGGCTCACTAATAAAGGTCAAGCCACTTGGCTGCCAGAATGCCCTGCTTCAGCACAGACCAGAAAGGCATTGTGATAAGCGTATCCCCGGTATAGTCAGGGGTTAATGGGAGTCGTCCCAGTCCCCCCAGTATACGCCCAGAACCATGGACCCGGTATTTGTGGTTCGGACTGTCTCCAACCAGCCATAATGTTGTGAGAGTGAAATTATGTCTAAGTCCAGCTGCGGTACATTAGAAGCAACTCTGAAACTTAAACTAAGCGTTTTTCGAAGCTACTTTTTGGCTAACTTCTTATAGGAAGGTCTAGGAGCTCTGAAAATGAACGTGCGCGTCTTTCACTCTTCCCGAGGCACTTACTGTAGAAGAATTTTGTGATATTTTTTATTAAAATGGTGTATAAGGGTATATATATAAATATATATTAATGCACTGTATATGAGCTGGCGATTTCTAAGTCTGTGGTTCCGAGAGGGGGTAACCAGGCTCACTAATAAAGGTCAAGCCACTTGGCTGCCAGAATGCCCTGCTTCAGCACAGACCAGAAAGGCATTGTGATAAGCGTATCCCCGGTATAGTCAGGGTTTAATGGGAGTCGTCCCCGTCCCCCAGTATATGCCCAGAACCATGGACCCGGTATTTATGGTTCGGACTGTCTCCAACCAGCCATAATGTTGTGAGAGTGAAATTATGTCTAAGTCCAGCTTCGGTACATTAGAAGCAACTCTGAAACTTAACCTAAGCGTTTTTCGAAGCTTCTTTTTGGCTAACTTCTTATAGGAAGATCTAGGAGCTCTGAAAATGAACGTGCGCGTCTTTCACTCTTCCCGAGGGACTTAGAAGAATTTTGTGATATTTTTGATTAAAATGGTGTATAAGGGTATATATATATAAATATATTTTATGCACTGTATATGAGCTGGCGATTTCTAAGTCTGTGGTTCCGAGAGGGGTAACCAGGCTCACTAATAAAGGTCAAGCCACTTGGCTGCCAGAATGCCCTGCTTCAGCACAGACCAGAAAGGCATTGTGATAAGCGTATCCCCGGTATAGTCAGGGGTTAATGGGAGTCGTCCCCGTCCCCCAGTATATGCCCAGAACCATGGACCCGGTATTTATGGTTCGGACTGTCTCCAACCAGCCATAATGTTGTGAGAGTGAAATTATGTCTAAGTCCAGCTGCGGTACATTAGAAGCAACTCTGAAACTTAACCTAAGCGTTTTTCGAAGCTACTTTTTGGCTAACTTCTTATAGGAAGGTCTAGGAGCTCTGAAAATGAACGTGCGCGTCTTTCACTGTTCCCGAGGGACTTAGAAGAATTTTGTGATATTTTTTATTAAAATGGTGTATAAGGGTATACTGTATATATAAATATATTTTATGCACTGTATATGACCTGGCGATTTCTAAGTCTGTGGTTCCGAGAGGTGGTAACCAAGCTCACTAATAAAGGTCAAGCCACTTGGCTGCCAGAATGCCCTGCTTCAGCACAGACCAGAAAGGCATTGTGATAAGCGTATCCCCGGTATAGTCAGGGGTTAATGGGAGTCGTCCCCGTCCCCCCAGTATACGCCCAGAACCATGGACCCGGTACTTGTGGTTCGGACTGTCTCCAACCAGCCATAATGTTGTGAGTGAAATTATGTCTAAGTCCAGCTTTGGTACATTAGAAGCAACTCTGAAACTTAACCTAAGCGTTTTTGGAAGCTACTTTTTGGCTACCTTCTTATAGGAAGGTCTAGGACCTCTGAAAATGAACGTGCGCGTCTTTCTTTCTTCCCGAGGGACTTAGAAGAATTTTGTGATATTTTTTATTAAAATGGTGTATAAGGGTATATATATATAAATATATTTTATGCACTGTATATGACCTGGCGATTTCTAAGTCTGTGGTTCCGAGAGGTGGTAACCAGGCTCACTAATAAAGGTCAAGCCACTTGGCTGCCAGAATGCCCTGCTTCAGCACAGACCAGAAAGGCATTGTGATAAGCGTATCCCCGGTATAGTCAGGGGTTAATGGGAGTCGTCCCAGTCCCCCCAGTATACGCCCAGAACCATGGACCCGGTATTTGTGGTTCGGACTGTCTCCAACCAGCCATAATGTTGTGAGAGTGAAATTATGTCTAAGTCCAGCTGCGGTACATTAGAAGCAACTCTGAAACTTAACCTAAGCGTTTTTCGAAGCTACTTTTTGGCTAACTTCTTATAGGAAGGTCTAGGAGCTCTGAAAATGAACGTGCGCGTCTTTCACTGTTCCCGAGGGACTTAGAAGAATTTTGTGATATTTTTTATTAAAATGGTGTATAAGGGTATACTGTATATATAAATATATTTTATGCACTGTATATGACCTGGCGATTTCTAAGTCTGTGGTTCCGAGAGGTGGTAACCAAGCTCACTAATAAAGGTCAAGCCACTTGGCTGCCAGAATGCCCTGCTTCAGCACAGACCAGAAAGGCATTGTGATAAGCGTATCCCCGGTATAGTCAGGGGTTAATGGGAGTCGTCCCCGTCCCCCCAGTATACGCCCAGAACCATGGACCCGGTACTTGTGGTTCGGACTGTCTCCAACCAGCCATAATGTTGTGAGTGAAATTATGTCTAAGTCCAGCTTTGGTACATTAGAAGCAACTCTGAAACTTAACCTAAGCGTTTTTGGAAGCTACTTTTTGGCTACCTTCTTATAGGAAGGTCTAGGACCTCTGAAAATGAACGTGCGCGTCTTTCTTTCTTCCCGAGGGACTTAGAAGAATTTTGTGATATTTTTTATTAAAATGGTGTATAAGGGTATATATATATAAATATATTTTATGCACTGTATATGACCTGGCGATTTCTAAGTCTGTGGTTCCGAGAGGTGGTAACCAGGCTCACTAATAAAGGTCAAGCCACTTGGCTGCCAGAATGCCCTGCTTCAGCACAGACCAGAAAGGCATTGTGATAAGCGTATCCCCGGTATAGTCAGGGGTTAATGGGAGTCGTCCCAGTCCCCCCAGTATACGCCCAGAACCATGGACCCGGTATTTGTGGTTCGGACTGTCTCCAACCAGCCATAATGTTGTGAGAGTGAAATTATGTCTAAGTCCAGCTGCGGTACATTAGAAGCAACTCTGAAACTTAACCTAAGCGTTTTTCGAAGCTACTTTTTGGCTAACTTCTTATAGGAAGGTCTAGGAGCTCTGAAAATGAACGTGCGCGTCTTTCACTCTTCCCGAGGGACTTACTGTAGAAGAATTTTGTGATATTTTTTATTAAAATGGTGTATAAGGGTATATATATAAATATATATTAATGCACTGTATATGAGCTGGCGATTTCTAAGTCTGTGGTTCCGAGAGGGGGTAACCAGGCTCACTAATAAAGGTCAAGCCACTTGGCTGCCAGAATGCCCTGCTTCAGCACAGACCAGAAAGGCATTGTGATAAGCGTATCCCCGGTATAGTCAGGGTTTAATGGGAGTCGTCCCCGTCCCCCAGTATATGCCCAGAACCATGGACCCGGTATTTATGGTTCGGACTGTCTCCAACCAGCCATAATGTTGTGAGAGTGAAATTATGTCTAAGTCCAGCTTCGGTACATTAGAAGCAACTCTGAAACTTAACCTAAGCGTTTTTCGAAGCTACTTTTTGGCTAACTTCTTATAGGAAGATCTAGGAGCTCTGAAAATGAACGTGCGCGTCTTTCACTCTTCCCGTGGGACTTAGAAGAATTTTGTGATATTTTTGATTAAAATGGTGTATAAGGGTATATATATAAATATATTTTATGCACTGTATATGAGCTGGCGATTTCTAAGTCTGTGGTTCCGAGAGGGGTAACCAGGCTCACTAATAAAGGTCAAGCCACTTGGCTGCCAGAATGCCCTGCTTCAGCACAGACCAGAAAGGCATTGTGATAAGCGTATCCCCGGTATAGTCAGGGGTTAATGGGAGTCGTCCCCGTCCCCCCAGTATACGCACAGAACCATGGACCCGGTACTTGTGGTTCGGACTGTCTCCAACCAGCCATAATGTTGTGAGAGTGAAATTATGTCTAAGTCCAGCTTTGGTACATTAGAAGCAACTCTGAAACTTAACCTAAGCGTTTTTCGAAGCTACTTTTTGGCTAACTTCATATAGGAAGGTCTAGGAGCTCTTAAAATGAACGTGCGCGTCTTTCACTGTTCCCGAGGGACTTAGAAGAATTTTGTGATATTTTTTATTAAAATGGTGTATAAGGGTATACTGTATATATAAATATATTTTATGCACTGTATATGACCTGGCGATTTCTAAGTCTGTGGTTCCGAGAGGTGGTAACCAGGCTCACTAATAAAGGTCAAGCCACTTGGCTGCCAGAATGCCCTGCTTCAGCACAGACCAGAAAGGCATTGTGATAAGCGTATCCCCGGTATAGTCAGGGGTTAATGGTAGTCGTCCCCGTCCCCCCAGTATACGCCCAGAACCATGGACCCGGTACTTGTGGTTCGGACTGTCTCCAACCAGCCATAATGTTGTGAGAGTGAAATTTTGTCTAAGTCCAGCTGCGGTACATTAGAAGCAACTCTGAAACTTAACCTAAGCGTTTTTCGAAGCTACTTTTTGGCTAACTTCTTATAGGAAGGTCTAGGAGCTCTGAAAATGAACGTGCGCGTCTTTCACTCTTCCCGAGGGACTTAGAAGAATTTTGTGATATTTTTTATTAAAATGGTGTATAAGGGTATACTGTATATATAAATATATTTTATGCACTGTATATGACCTGGCGATTTCTAAGTCTGTGGTTCCGAGAGGTGGTAACCAGGCTCACTAATAAAGGTCAAGCCACTTGGCTGCCAGAATGCCCTGCTTCAGCACAGACCAGAAAGGCATTGTGATAAGCGTATCCCCGGTATAGTCAGGGGTTAATGGTAGTCGTCCCAGTCCCCCCAGTATACGCCCAGAACCATGGACCCGGTATTTGTGGTTCGGACTGTCTCCAACCAGCCATAATGTTGTGAGAGTGAAATTATGTCTAAGTCCAGCTGCAGTACATTAGAAGCAACTCTGAAACTTAATCTAAGCGTTTTTCGAAGCTACTTTTTGGCTAACTTCTTATAGGAAGGTCTAGGAGCTCTGAAAATGAACGTGCGCGTCTTTCACTCTTCCCGAGGGACTTAGAAGAATTTTGTGATATTTTTTATTAAAATGGTGTATAAGGGTATATATATAAATATATATTAATGCACTGTATATGAGCTGGCGATTTCTAAGTCTGTGGTTCCGAGAGGGGGTAACCAGGCTCACTAATAAAGGTCAAGCCACTTGGCTGCCAGAATGCCCTGCTTCAGCACAGACCAGAAAGGCATTGTGATAAGCGTATCCCCGGTATAGTCAGGGTTTAATGGGAGTCGTCCCCGTCCCCCAGTATATGCCCAGAACCATGGACCCGGTATTTATGGTTCGGACTGTCTCCAACCAGCCATAATGTTGTGAGAGTGAAATTATGTCTAAGTCCAGCTTCGGTACATTAGAAGCAACTCTGAAACTTAACCTAAGCGTTTTTCGAAGCTACTTTTTGGCTAACTTCTTATAGGAAGATCTAGGAGCTCTGAAAATGAACGTGCGCGTCTTTCACTCTTCCCGAGGGACTTAGAAGAATTTTGTGATATTTTTGATTAAAATGGTGTATAAGGGTATATATATAAATATATTTTATGCACTGTATATGAGCTGGCGATTTCTAAGTCTGTGGTTCCGAGAGGGGTAACCAGGCTCACTAATAAAGGTCAAGCCACTTGGCTGCCAGAATGCCCTGCTTCAGCACAGACCAGAAAGGCATTGTGATAAGCGTATCCCCGGTATAGTCAGGGGTTAATGGGAGTCGTCCCCGTCCCCCCAGTATACGCACAGAACCATGGACCCGGTACTTGTGGTTCGGACTGTCTCCAACCAGCCATAATGTTGTGAGAGTGAAATTATGTCTAAGTCCAGCTGCGGTACATTAGAAGCAACTCTGAAACTTAACCTAAGCGTTTTTCGAAGCTACTTTTTGGCTAACTTCTTATAGGAAGGTCTAGGAGCTCTTAAAATGAACGTGCGCGTCTTTCACTGTTCCCGAGGGACTTAGAAGAATTTTGTGATATTTTTTATTAAAATGGTGTATAAGGGTATACTGTATATATAAATATATTTTATGCACTGTATATGACCTGGCGATTTCTAAGTCTGTGGTTCCGAGAGGTGGTAACCAGGCTCACTAATAAAGGTCAAGCCACTTGGCTGCCAGAATGCCCTGCTTCAGCACAGACCAGAAAGGCATTGTGATAAGCGTATCCCCGGTATAGTCAGGGGTTAATGGTAGTCGTCCCCGTCCCCCCAGTATACGCCCTGAACCATGGACCCGGTACTTGTGGTTCGGACTGTCTCCAACCAGCCATAATGTTGTGAGAGTGAAATTATGTCTAAGTCCAGCTGCGGTACATTAGAAGCAACTCTGAAACTTAACCTAAGCGTTTTTCGAAGCTACTTTTTGGCTACCTTCTTATAGGAAGGTCTAGGAGCTCTGAAAATGAACGTGCGCGTCTTTCATTCTTCCCGAGGGACTTAGAAGAATTTTGTGATATTTTTTATTAAAATGGTGTATAAGGGTATATATATATATAAATATATTTTATGCACTGTATATGACCTGGCGATATCTAAGTCTGTGGTTCCGAGAGGTGGTAACCAGGCTCACTAATAAAGGTCAAGCCACATGGCTGCCAGAATGCCCTGCTTCAGCACAGACCAGAAAGGCATTGTGATAAGCGTATCCCCGGTATAGTCAGGGGTTAATGGTAGTCGTCCCAGTCCCCCCAGTATACGCCCAGAACCATGGACCCGGTATTTGTGGTTCGGACTGTCTCCAACCAGCCATAATGTTGTGAGAGTGAAATTATGTCTAAGTCCAGCTTTGGTACATTAGAAGCAACTCTGAAACTTAACCTAAGCGTTTTTGGAAGCTACTTTTTGGCTAACTTCTTATAGGAAGGTCTAGGAGCTCTGAAAATGAACGTGCGCGTCTTTCATTCTTCCCGAGGGACTTAGAAGAATTTTGTGATATTTTTTATTAAAATGGTGTATAAGGGTATATATATAAATATATTTTATGCACTGTATATGACCTGGCGATTTCTAAGTCTGTGGTTCCGAGAGGTGGTAACCAGGCTCACTAATAAAGGTCAAGCCACTTGGCTGCCAGAATGCCCTGCTTCAGCACAGACCAGAAAGCCATTGTGATAAGCGTATCCCCGGTATAGTCAGGGGATAATGGGAGTCGTCCCAGTCCCCCCAGTATACGCCCAGAACCATGGACCCGGTATTTGTGGTTCGGACTGTCTCCAACCAGCCATAATGTTGTGAGAGTGAAATTATGTCTAAGTCCAGCTGCGGTACATTAGAAGCAACTCTGAAACTTAATCTAAGCATTTTTCGAAGCTACTTTTTGGCTAACTTCTTATAGGAAGGTCTAGGAGCTCTGAAAATGAACGTGCGCGTCTTTCACTCTTCCCGAGGGACTTAGAAGAATGTTGTGATATTTTTTATTAAAATGGTGTATAAGGGTATATATATAAATATATTTTATGCACTGTATATGAGCTGGCGATTTCTAAGGTTGTGGTTCCGAGAGGGGGTAACCAGGCTCACTAATAAAGGTCAAGCCACTTGGCTGCCAAGAATGCCCTGCTTCAGCACAGACCAGAAAGGCATTGTGATAAGCGTATCCCCGGTATAGTCAGGGTTTAATGGGAGTCGTCCCCGTCCCCCAGTATATGCCCAGAACCATGGACCCGGTATTTATGGTTCGGACTGTCTCCAACCAGCCATAATGTTGTGAGAGTGAAATTATGTCTAAGTCCAGCTTCGGTACATTAGAAGCAACTCTGAAACTTAACCTAAGCGTTTTTCGAAGCTACTTTTTGGCTAACTTCTTATAGGAAGATCTAGGAGCTCTGAAAATGAATGTGCGCGTCTTTCACTCTTCCCGGGGGACTTAGAAGAATTTTGTGATATTTTTTATTAAAATGGTGTATAAGGGTACAGTATATATATAAATATATTTTATGCACTGTATATGAGCTGGCGATTTCTAAGTCTGTGGTTCCGAGAGGGGTAACCAGGCTCACTAATAAAGGTCAAGCCACTTGGCTGCCAGAATGCCCTGCTTCAGCACAGACCAGAAAGGCATTGTGATAAGCGTATCCCCGGTATAGTCAGGGGTTAATGGGAGTCGTCCCCGTCCCCCCAGTATACGCACAGAACCATGGACCCGGTACTTGTGGTTCGGACTGTCTCCAACCAGCCATAATGTTGTGAGAGTGAAATTATGTCTAAGTCCAGCTTTTGTACATTAGAAGCAACTCTGAAACTTAACCTAAGCGTTTTTGGAAGCTACTTTTTGGCTAACTTCTTATAGGAAGGTCTAGGAGCTCTGAAAATGAACGTGCGCGTCTTTCACTCTTCCCGAGGGACTTAGAAGAATTTTGTGATATTTTTTATTAAAATGGTGTATAAGGGTATATATATAAATATATTTTATGCACTGTATATGACCTGGCGATTTCTAAGTCTGTGGTTCCGAGAGGTGGTAACCAGGCTCACTAATAAAGGTCAAGCCACTTGGCTGCCAGAATGCCCTGCTTCAGCACAGACCAGAAAGGCATTGTGATAAGCGTATCCCCGGTATAGTCAGGGGTTAATGGGAGTCGTCCCAGTCCCCCCAGTATACGCCCAGAACCATGGACCCGGTATTTGTGGTTCGGACTGTCTCCAACCAGCCATAATGTTGTGAGAGTGAAATTATGTCTAAGTCCAGCTGCGGTACATTAGAAGCAACTCAGAAACTTAATCTACGCGTATTTCGAAGCTACTTTTTGGCTAACTTCTTATAGGAAGGTCTAGGAGCTCTGAAAATGAACGTGCGCGTCTTTCACTCTTCCCGAGGGACTTAGAAGAATGTTGTGATATTTTTGATTAAAATGGTGTATAAGGGTATATATATAAATATATTTTATGCACTGTATATGAGCTGGCGATTTCTAAGTCTGTGGTTCCGAGAGGTGGTAACCAGGCTCACTAATAAAGGTCAAGCCACTTGGCTGCCAGAATGCCCTGCTTCAGCACAGACCAGAAAGGCATTGTGATAAGCGTATCCCCGGTATAGTCAGGGTTAATGGTAGTCGTCCCAGTCCCCCCAGTATACGCCCAGAACCATGGACCCGGTATTTGTGGTTCGGACTGTCTCCAACCAGCCATAATGTTGTGAGAGTGAAATTATGTCTAAGTCCAGCTTTGGTACATTAGAAGCAACTCTGAAACTTAACCTAAGCGTTTTTCGAAGCTACTTTTTGGCTAACTTCTTATAGGAAGGTCTAGGAGCTATGAAAATGAACGTGCGCGTCTTTCACTCTTCCCGAGGGACTTAGAAGAATTTTGTGATATTTTTTATTAAATTGGTGTATAAAAGTATATATATAAATATATTTCATGCACTGTATATGAGCTGGCGATTTCTAAGTCTGTGGTTCCGAGAGGGGGTAACCAGGCTCACTAATAAAGGTCAAGCCACTTGGCTGCCAGAATGCCCTGCTTCAGCACAGACCAGAAAGGCATTGTGATAAGCGTATCCCCGGTATAGTCAGGGGTTAATGGGAGTCGTCCCCGTCCCCCCAGTATACGCCCAGAACCATGGACCCGGTACTTGTGGTTCGGACTGTCTCCAACCAGCCATAATGTTGTGAGAGTGAAATAATGTCTAAGTCCAGCTTTGGTACATTAGAAGCAACTCTGAAACTTAATCTAAGCGTTTTTGGAAGCTACTTTTTGGCTAACTTCTTATACAGTAGGAAGGTCTAGGAGCTCTGAAAATGAACGTGCGCGTCTTTCATTCTTCTCGAGGGACTTAGAAGAATTTTGTGATATTTTTTATTAAAATGGTGTATAAGTGTATATATATATAAATATATTTTATGCACTGTATATGACCTGGCGATTTCTAAGTCTGTGGTTCCGAGAGGTGGTAACCAGGCTCACTAATAAAGGTCAAGCCACTTGGCTGCCAGAATGCCCTGCTTCAGCACAGACCAGAAAGGCATTGTGATAAGCGTATCCCCGGTATAGTCAGGGGTTAATGGGAGTCGTCCCTGTCCCCCGAGTATACGCCCAGAACCATGGACCCGGTATTTGTGGTTCGGACTGTCTCCAACCAGCCATAATGTTGTGAGAGTGAAATTTTGTCTAAGTCCAGCTGCGGTACATTAGAAGCAACTCTGAAACTTAACCTAAGCGTTTTTCGAAGCAACTTTTTGGCTAACTTCTTATAGGAAGGTCTAGGAGCTCTCAAAATGAACGTGCGCGTCTTTCACTGTTCCCGAGGGACTTAGAAGAATTTTGTGATATTTTTTATTAAAATGGTGTATAAGGGTATACTGTATATATAAATATATTTTATGCACTGTATATGACCTGGCGATTTCTAAGTCTGTGGTTCCGAGAGGTGGTAACCAGGCTCACTAATAAAGGTCAAGCCACTTGGCTGCCAGAATGCCCTGCTTCAGCACAGACCAGAAAGGCATTGTGATAAGCGTATCCCCGGTATAGTCAGGGGTTAATGGTAGTCGTCCCCGTCCCCCCAGTATACGCCCAGAACCATGGACCCGGTACTTGTGGTTCGGACTGTCTCCAACCAGCCATAATGTTGTGAGTGAAATTATGTCTAAGTCCAGCTGCGGTACATTAGAAGCAACTCTGAAACTTAACCTAAGCGTTTTTCGAAGCTACTTTTTGGCTAACTTCTTATAGGAAGGTCTAGGAGCTCTGAAAATGAACGTGCGCGTCTTTCACTCGTCCCGAGGGACTTAGAAGAATTTTGTGATATTTTTTATTAAAATGGTGTATAAGGGTATATATATAAATATATTTTATGCACTGTATATGAGCTGGCGATTTCTAAGTCTGTGGTTCCGAGAGGGGGTAACCAGGCTCACTAATAAAGGTCAAGCCACTTGGCTGCCAGAATGACCTGCTTCAGCACAGACCAGAAAGGCATTGTGATAAGCGTATCCCCGGTATAGTCAGGGTTTAATGGGAGTCGTACCCGTCCCCCAGTATATGCCCAGAACCATGGACCCGGTATTTATGGTTCGGACTGTCTCCAACCAGCCATAATGTTGTGAGAGTGAAATTATGTCTAAGTCCAGCTTTGGTACATTAGAAGCAACTCTGAAACTTAACCTAAGCGTTTTTCGAAGCTACTTTTTGGCTAACTTCTTATAGGAAGGTCTAGGAGCTCTAAAAATGAACGTGCGCGTCTTTCACTCGTCCCGAGGGACTTAGAAGAATTTTGTGATATTTTTTATTAAAATGGTGTATAAGGGTATATATATAAATATATTTTATGCACTGTATATGAGCTGGCGATTTCTAAGTCTGTGGTTCCGAGAGGGGTAACCAGGCTCACTAATAAAGGTCAAGCCACTTGGCTGCCAGAATGCCCTGCTTCAGCACAGACCAGAAAGGCATTGTGATAAGCGTATCCCCGGTATAGTCAGGGGTTAATGGGAGTCGTCCCCGTCCCCCCAGTATACGCCCAGAACCATGGACCCGGTACTTGTGGTTCGGACTGTCTCCAACCAGCCATAATGTTGTGAGAGTGAAATAATGTCTAAGTCCAGCTTTGGTACATTAGAAGCAACTCTGAAACTTAATCTAAGCGTTTTTGGAAGCTACT
Source organism: Ascaphus truei (assembly GCF_040206685.1). NCBI lineage: Eukaryota > Metazoa > Chordata > Amphibia > Anura > Ascaphidae > Ascaphus > Ascaphus truei. Next base: position 281,118,750 of record NC_134483.1, read on the forward strand.
TTTTGGCTAACTTCTTATACAGTAGGAAGGTCTAGGAGCTCTGAAAATGAACGTGCGCGTCTTTCATTCTTCTCGAGGGACTTAGAAGAATTTTGTGATATTTTTTATTAAAATGGTGTATAAGTGTATATATATATAAATATATTTTATGCACTGTATATGAGCTGGCGATTTCTAAGTCTGTGGTTCCGAGAGGTGGTAACCAGGCTCACTAATAAAGGTCAAGCCACTTGGCTGCCAGAATGCCCTGCTTCAGCACAGACCAGAAAGGCATTGTGATAAGCGTATCCCCGGTATAGTCAGGGGTTAATGGGAGTCGTCCCTGTCCCCCGAGTATACGCCCAGAACCATGGACCCGGTATTTGTGGTTCGGACTGTCTCCAACCAGCCATAATGTTGTGAGAGTGAAATTTTGTCTAAGTCCAGCTGCGGTACATTAGAAGCAACTCTGAAACTTAACCTAAGCGTTTTTCGAAGCAACTTTTTGGCTAACTTCTTATAGGAAGGTCTAGGAGCTCTCAAAATGAACGTGCGCGTCTTTCACTGTTCCCGAGGGACTTAGAAGAATTTTGTGATATTTTTTATTAAAATGGTGTATAAGGGTATACTGTATATATAAATATATTTTATGCACTGTATATGACCTGGCGATTTCTAAGTCTGTGGTTCCGAGAGGTGGTAACCAGGCTCACTAATAAAGGTCAAGCCACTTGGCTGCCAGAATGCCCTGCTTCAGCACAGACCAGAAAGGCATTGTGATAAGCGTATCCCCGGTATAGTCAGGGGTTAATGGTAGTCGTCCCCGTCCCCCCAGTATACGCCCAGAACCATGGACCCGGTACTTGTGGTTCGGACTGTCTCCAACCAGCCATAATGTTGTGAGTGAAATTATGTCTAAGTCCAGCTGCGGTACATTAGAAGCAACTCTGAAACTTAACCTAAGCGTTTTTCGAAGCTACTTTTTGGCTAACTTCTTATAGGAAGGTCTAGGAGCTCTGAAAATGAACGTGCGCGTCTTTCACTCGTCCCGAGGGACTTAGAAGAATTTTGTGATATTTTTTATTAAAATGGTGTATAAGGGTATATATATAAATATATTTTATGCACTGTATATGAGCTGGCGATTTCTAAGTCTGTGGTTCCGAGAGGGGGTAACCAGGCTCACTAATAAAGGTCAAGCCACTTGGCTGCCAGAATGACCTGCTTCAGCACAGACCAGAAAGGCATTGTGATAAGCGTATCCCCGGTATAGTCAGGGTTTAATGGGAGTCGTACCCGTCCCCCAGTATATGCCCAGAACCATGGACCCGGTATTTATGGTTCGGACTGTCTCCAACCAGCCATAATGTTGTGAGAGTGAAATTATGTCTAAGTCCAGCTTTGGTACATTAGAAGCAACTCTGAAACTTAACCTAAGCGTTTTTCGAAGCTACTTTTTGGCTAACTTCTTATAGGAAGGTCTAGGAGCTCTAAAAATGAACGTGCGCGTCTTTCACTCGTCCCGAGGGACTTAGAAGAATTTTGTGATATTTTTTATTAAAATGGTGTATAAGGGTATATATATAAATATATTTTATGCACTGTATATGAGCTGGCGATTTCTAAGTCTGTGGTTCCGAGAGGGGTAACCAGGCTCACTAATAAAGGTCAAGCCACTTGGCTGCCAGAATGCCCTGCTTCAGCACAGACCAGAAAGGCATTGTGATAAGCGTATCCCCGGTATAGTCAGGGGTTAATGGGAGTCGTCCCCGTCCCCCCAGTATACGCCCAGAACCATGGACCCGGTACTTGTGGTTCGGACTGTCACCAATTTCTGGTCTGTGCTGAAGCAGGGCATTCTGGCAGCCAAGTGGCTTGACCTTTATTAGTGAGCCTGGTTACCCCCTCTCGGAACCACAGACTTAGAAATCGCCAGCTCATATACAGTGCATAAAATAT